>NC_092464.1:49139815-50507315 GCF_047495875.1 Pithys albifrons albifrons | reverse complement strand
GCCCCTGCCTTTGGGGGGAGTGTTCTGAGTTGGTAAGACAACCTTATGTGAGTAAGTGTAGTGAATGGGGTGCTTACACGTTTGGGCTTAGTGCTTTAGTCTGCCTCCTTGTCTCCCTCCATTTCTCTTTGGGTTTCTGCTATTCGATCACTCCTGTTAATAAAGATACTGTTTTCTGAACTCTGTATGGTGCTCAGCCTCACTTTCTCAAGCAGCTGTAGAACCCACCCTGTTACACAGGGGCTTGGCTTGGGTTTTTTGTTGTTGGTAGCTGCCTCACCAAAACTTACTTCAGTGACTTAGTACAGGCAGGTTTTGAGGGCTTAAGATGTGTAGGGACATCAGTTAAGTACAACATACGTGTTCTCTCCACACCATGAATGGGGTTTTTTAAGCATGTATGTTGATTCCAGACTTCTGGAAGAAACCAGATAGATAAGAAACTGTTGTTGCTCTACCGTTGTAGCTCATGCTGTAACTGCAAAACTATAGCCAAGTTGTTCTAGCCAGTGTGCTTCAAACCTGGAATGGGGAGCTCTTGATGCAGAGATTATGTATGATTTCATCTCTGCAGCTATTCCTGGCTCTGTCTTTTGGCAGCATGAAGTGCGTACAGGTCTGTTGTGTTGGAGGTTGTGATACATTAACATTTACTCTCTGACTAGTGGAGAGAAGGCACGACCTCATTTTGCACCCAGGAACTGCTAGAAAGGTCTCTTTGCTGAAGCTGGTAATACTTAAAATGTAAGTTGGGTGGTTTTTAGAGTCAGGAAAGTAATATTAGTGCCTTGTCATCTAAGAAATCGTTATCAAACTTGTGTCTGTAAGATGGATTCTAACCTTAGTATCTGTGAAAAATGGACTGCTATGTCAGATCATCTTTCCAAGCTGGCTCAGAAATACGAGGAAGGCACAAGATCTGTATTTGATCTCTCTGTCTGGTATTTCCCTTACACTGGCTGTGAGGGAAGCTCTGCTGCTTAGGAAACACTCAGTTCAGCAAAATGTCTTTAAAAGTCTGACAAAGGCTTTGTGCTAATATTTGAAAGGCTGAAATTCTTCTTGGGTGAAGAACTGGTCCGTGTTCAAGAGCTATTTTGAGCACTGTGGTGCTAGTTATGGGAATATGTTTGGATAATGCTGTATATGTAGAGCTTAGTTTGTGTCCATTTGCTATGTTTTTGAGTCTCGTTGTCATGACACCAGAGCGAGGCTGCTCACGATCATCTTTGAAAGGTTGTGGCCATCATGAATGGTGCCTGAGAACTGGCAGAAAAGAAATGTCACAATGGTCTTCCAAAAGGACTAGAAGGAGGGCCCAGGTACTGGCCAGCCAGGCACCTCAATCCCTGGAAAGGTGATGGAGTGCCTCACTCTGGAGGCTGTGTTTATCCAGATGAAGGACAAGAAGCTGATCAGGAGTACTCAGCATGGATTCACTAAAGGAAAATCATGCTTGGTCAACCTGATTGCCTTCTACAATGAGACAACTACTTGGATGGATGAGGGGAGTGGGTATTTTCTGCATTGACTTGAGCAAGGCTTTTGACACTTGTCTCTCACAGTACCCTCATAGGCAAACTCAGCAAGTGTGGACTAGATGAGTGGACAGTGAGGTGGATTGAGAAGTAGCTGAATAGCAGATCTCAGAAGGTCATAATCAGTGGCAGTGTCTAGTTGGTAGTCTGTCACTACGGTGGTCCCCCAAGGTTTGATACTGGGTCCAGTATTGTTTAACTTGTTCATCAATGTTTTGGATTAAGGGACAGAGGCCTCCTCAGCAAATTCACTGCCAATGCAAAGCTGGGAGGAGTGGCCGATACCTCAGAGGACTGCGCAGCCCTTCCAAGGAACCTCAGCAGGTTGGAGAGATGGACAGAGAAGAGCTGTCTGAAGTTCAACAAAGGGAAATGAAGGAAGAATAACCCTATGCACAAGTACAAGCTTCAGGCCAAACTTCTGGAAAGCAGCTCTGAGGAGAAGAACCTGGGGGTCCTGGTGAACGACAAGCTGTCCATGAGCCAGCACTGTGCCCTTGTGGCAAGTGTTATCCTGGAGTGCATTAGGTTGTCCTAATCGCCACATTGCAAGGGAGGTGATCCTGCCCCTGATTGCCAGGTCAAGGGAGGTGGTCCTGTCTGTCTACCCAGCCCAGGTGAGGACACATTTGGTGTACTGTGTCCACTTCTGGGCTCCTTAGTACAACAAAGAGATGAACTTCCTGAGGCAGGTCCAGTGAAGGGCAGTGAAGATGATTAAGGGACTGGAGCATCTCTCTTATGAGGATATGCTGAGGGAAAGGAGCCTGTTCAGCCTCAGCGGGAGATGACTGAAATGAGACCACATCAATGTCTGTAAGTGTCTGAAGGGAGAGTGTCAAGGGAATGCACCAGGTTCTGCTCAGTGGTGCTGAGCAATGGGATAAGAGGCAATAGGCAGAAACTGGTGCACAGCAAGTTCCACCTGAATTTGAGGAAGAAGTTCTTTACTGTGCAAGTGACTGAGCACTGGAACAGATTTCCCAGGGAGGTTGTGAATGGTCCCTCACTGAAATTCAAGTGCCATGTGGATGCAATTGCATACAATGTGCTCTGGGATGATTTTGCTTGAGCAGGGAGGTTGCACCTGGTGACGCATTTTGGTCCCTTCCAACCTTACCCATTCTGTGATTCTTTGAAGTGCCTAGTAACATCTCATTGATAGAATAAAGCAGTGTGTGTAAGTCAGCTATGTTCAAATTCCTCCTCCAGAAAAGCTGTGGCCTTGATCAGCGTTAACTTGTGAAACTGAAATGAAGGATCTCTTGACTGTTTCTTTATGGGAACACAATCACAAACTATAGCCCTTCTCACCTAGTTTCTCTCATCTGTGGCTGTAATTTTTGTGGCTATTTGCTGAGGCTACCACATGCTTATAGAGACAGAGAAATGTTCATTAGTGGGATCTTGAGAGGCTGTCCTGTGTCATCTACCACTCAAAGCAGGGCTGTTGCCTGCACTCAGTGAGGATGCCCATGGCTTTTTCTGAGGCTTGGAAACCTGCACGGCTAGAGAAGCAAGGGCCTCTCTGGCCCTTGTACCAGTGCTGCCATTTTCTTCCTTTTTGCAGCCTTTTCCTGAATGCTCACCTTCAACATCCATATGAATTGCATGGTAGTGCATTCCCGTTACCGTCTCATAAATGAAACTGTTTGAACAGGGTCAGCGGTGAGTGAAGGTATTTCATGGGTCTTTTATTGGCCTCTTAAAGATGAGTATCTTGGGATTGCGTAGTTGTATGTGACTATAACTCCTGGATTTTCACTCACTTTCCACAAACTTTTTTTTTTAAAGACTAATTTAGCAATTCTTGTCTACAAAATGGTTTTGACATTTTTAAGCAAAATGATGAAGATGGTTTGTGAAGGAGGAGAAAAACTGACTACTTCATCTTGCAAAACAAAGCCAGACAAAGAAAATGTATTACCTTTAAAAAAGTCCCTGCTGCCTCTCTGCATTTTCTGGATATTAAATTGCAAAATTTAACATAGAAATATCCCTCACTGAGTAGAGCTGGTTTTGAGTTTTCCACTAAGGAACTGAAAATAAGAGACTGAAAATTCACATAGAGTATGGGAATAGTATTGTTTGCTCCCATTTTCTCCTTAAGCAGATGGTGAAGGAAGGCTCTTTGTTGGCTGTATTTCCCTGACATACATACTTCAGAAAAAGAGAGAGAACAGCTCTCTGCATCCCCACAAGAACCCATGACTGCATGTGCCCTTGCCTCTTTCACACCATGTTTCTTGTGAAGCGCATCAGGGAAGATTTGTATTTAATGGGGATGTATGGGTCATCCAATTTTTTTTGTGAAAAGAAAGTTAGCCAGCTCCTCATGAGTGTTTCATGTGAAGCATCAGGGTGTTTGGCAGGGCCAGAACATGGTGAGACAAACCATGTAAAATGTCGTGGCAACCCCTGCCAATCCAAAGGATGACATTTTTAATTCAAAACTTTGTGCACCTTGGTGGCCCAGCACCAGAACAAGCTCAGTGTCTGAGGTTTGGGGTTGGCAGGGTAGCTGCTACTTTGGAGTGGAAGCTGATATTCTCTGGTTTCAACACATGACTACTCAAAGTCCACTTGAAAGCTTTAAATCCTTTGCAAAAAATAGATGGAAAGCACTAAATTAAGGACGCATTCCATATTTGTTTGACAGATGAAATATCACCAGTGAGGCCACCATGCAATGTGTTTCATAAGATGAGTACAAGAGAAAACAATACAACTTCCAGTCATAAAAAGATCTTTTTCTAATTGCTTTGTAGGTGGTCTTTGAGGCTTTGCACAATCTGGAGCCTCGTGGATATGTTGTCGGATGGATCATTGCCATCAGTTTGCTGGTGGGAATTCTCATCTTCCTATTGCTGGCTGTGCTATTATGGAAGGTAAGGTAACAGATGCAACATAAACATCAAAGCTAGTCCCAGGGGAAAAAAAAAAGTAAATTTATCCTTGTATTTAACATCCATTTGCTTTAGGAACTGAATAATTGTCTACTCCATTACAGAAGTCATTAGTCAGTATAAACAATTTCACGTACAAGCTTTTGTGATGGACAGGAAGGGGACTCATGATGTAAGGAAGAAGTGAAAAAGTAGGGGTTTTTTTTTAGTGCCTGGTTATTAAAAGTTGAAAACTCTGATGCTGTTTCAGGACAACAGAGCATCTCTCTTGGAAATCTGCTGTTATATTACACTTAGATACTTCACATTTCTGTGGTTTTCTGATGACTGAGGCTCACTGATTTCAGCAGGATTTCCTGAAAATCATATCAACTTTGCTTGACCAGCAAAGAAATTGGGTGCATGTCTAGCAAAAATCAGTTGGTAGCTACTGTTTTCAAGAGGTAGATGCCCTGGGGAGAGGAGTTTCCAGCAATGAATTCTTCACATCCCTCAGACAAAGAAGCACCTGGACCTGTTAAAAGACAGACTTCATACTCTCTCTGATAAGATACAGTTTTTCTACCCTGGCACTGTTACAGGGTAAAACTGGGCTGATGCTGACACTTGGCAACAGCCAACTTGTGCGGTAGATATGAAGGGTAAGGAACTTCAAGTGTTTTCATTCCTCAGCTCCCTGTTACCAATCCATAAATTTAAAAGACCACAGTCAAGGTCAGGGACTGTCTTTGAGAGAAGTAAATCTGAAATGCATACGTGGGAACTTGTCCAGCACTATTCTGCTTCCCATGGCAGACATCCAGCAGTGTGACTCACAGTGTTCAGCAGCACGTGCTGCAGGCTCTGGCAGTGTTGGGAGAGCAGGTCACAGCCCCAGTGGGCAGCAAAAGGACACATCACTGCAGGTTGTCAGGCTGAAAAATGGATTCCCAAACCTGGGCCAAAACCTGGCCATGCAATTCTTATTATAAATTATATAGCTGTGTGTATAGCTGCATTATAGATTATACATCTACTTCATAAAATATATAAATTTTATATGGCTTATAGATTTAAAATATTTTTATTAGCAGTTTTGAAGATTTTTAAGCATGTACTGGCCTGGTTAAAATTGACCGTGTTTTTCATTTGGAGAGCAATGTTTGACCACAGTCTAGAATATCTCATAACTTCTGTTTTTCTGCCATGTAAGAAATGCTTTTGCTTTCTGTGGCAGAGTAAAAGGGGAAAAAAAATCTATGGAATTAAGATGGGAGAATAACCATGAGAATGGAAAAATGTGAGATTGGAAGAGGCCCAGGGTTTATGTCCCAATGACACAGTTTGGAAAAAGGAGTTACTGCTGCTGATACCTATATGACTGATTTTATATGGCTCATTTCCTGTCATCAAACAGCATGAGATAAACTGTTTGAAAATATCAAGATAAGAGGAATATCACCTTTCACTGTGAGTCTCCAGGAGAAACTCGCACAAGTTCAATTCTTGGTCTCTACTAGATTTAACACAGTCCTGTGCTTCCCCTGGGTCAATCTTGAGACCCAAGCTCTTTTAAGTTTTATAGAGATCATTCAGTTGCATATGAAGATGCTGCCATTTTGTTGAATGAAAGCTGTGAGAGACATTCCAAGTAACTAACACCAGGTTTACATAGCCCTTTTTGCATGCAGATGTGCTGAGGCAAAGGAAGGTAAAATGCCTTGGTTAGAGTCTGTGTCAGAGATAACAGTCAGGCTTTGCCAGCTGTACTCCAGTGCTTTATTCACAGAGTTGCATGATTACCAAAGGATTCAATAATTTAAGGTTTTGTTTTCGAGAAAAGTGATTAAAATTGTGTTGCTGCTACTATCAGGTGGTGATTGGTCAAAGGTTGGATTCAATAGTCTTGGAAATAGTTTTCAACCGTAATTACTCTATGATACGTGTGTATGTGTGCATATGTGTACATATATGTATGTGTGTGTGTGTGTATGTTTACATTTCCTCTGCTACACTGAAATCCAAAGAGGTTTTGTGCCCTAATTGTATATCCCTATGCACCTCGAGGGAGAGGGGAGGGCTTTCTTTAAACAACCCAATCAGTTTTATTTCATTGCAACAATGACAGAGAAACATGATGAAAGTGAGTGGCATTTCATATCTTTGATGCAAGTTGTTGTGCCTGTTCAGAGTTCACATGCTTCTTCCTTTCTGTACATTCTAAGAATAAACCTTTGTTTACTATGGTGAAGCCAAAAATGAAGAATCGTAATTGATGTTCAGACAAACATCAAATTGATGTTCCACTTGCTGGGAGAGCACTTCCTAGAGACTACTGATGGGAAGGGTGTTTTTCACAGCTCACGATGATCTTCCCTGTAGAGATGTAGATGGATGCACCAACTGCCTCAGAACTTAAAAAGTCTATACTTCTCCTTCTAATTTCTTTCCATTTTTTTCCCCTTCTTTACCATCTCTCCTTGGTTTAAAAACATGCCAACACTAGTTTCTCACACTTTCTTCCAAGTTCCTACCCACTTTTTTTCCTCTATTTTTTCAGCTTGCCTCATTTATAAAACTATGATCCCTACCTGTAGGTACTACATAACAAATACCTGTCTATAAAATCTGCAAAAGCTCTGACCTGATTTATGTTCTCTGAAATTCTTCTTTCTGTAGTCCTCAAAGCATTGCATTTTGTACAGTTTTTCTGATAAACTTGTCAATTTTATTGGTTTTGTTACCCACTTATCTAGTTGCTTCAAGTAAGTTGTTACTTGCTCTCTTGTGTAGGCTTTTCAGGGTACTACTTTTTTGATACAGATTCTAGGTTCATTAGGTCTAGAATTAGGCTTTTTTAATATTATCCTGTTATAAATAATAATAAAAATGCAGTCAGATGACAATTAATTTCTGTGATTCAAGACCCAACCTATAATATCTCCCAAACTTGGATAGATCTTCGTTATGTATAACATCTAGGAAACATTGAGGAGGGAATGGGACAATGGAAGTGAAGTCTGTACAAATAATTAATTTTTCACCAGGCAGAAGTTGGGTGGATCATTTGAAGTCTGCTTATTTTCTTAAAGAGCAGTCAAAGCTTGTTTTATTGTTTCCTATTCTTGAACCAAAATGACTGTCACAAAATATCTGTAGACTCTTGGCTTACCAAGATCAAATGGGTTTGTCTTCCTGTAACAGTGACTCAAATGTTGGGTTTTCTACAGTAGATTACATGGGCGATTTGCTGTATTTTTTTAATTCTGACTGAATGTTAGAGGAAGATTGAGTTTGGTCACCTCTTACTGTTCTCACACAAGTAAATGGTTAATGCTGCTGTTGTAGCCAAGACACTGCATTCACCAGTGAGTTTGCTGGCTGTCATGGGATATTTGTTCACTACCCTCCAAACTGGCAGCATTGCAGTGGTGAAATGTGTGCAGTCCTTGTAAAATGCCTTTGTTATCTTTCTTGATATAATGAGCTATGTAAGTGTGTAACAATAATGTTGTGGCTGAGTGTTCTCTCCAGTCTCAGTGTCCTCCAAATGAGAGCTGTGCATGCCAGGGTACTTCGAGAACATCACAGCCACTGCAGCTGTCTGACTCTTAACTCTGGTACCATGTGAACAAATGTAATCCACTGGCAAGAGAGAGGTAGGGTTGTGGTTCAGAAAGTCTTTCAGAAAAGAGGAAAGATGGCCATCATTTTCATGAGTCCAAACCATAAGAAGAAGTGTGTAGACTGAAAAATTGCAAATATGTACATAAGGTTCCAAGGCTTCCCACTGCTGGAACACAACATGTGTGATTTTTGGAAGTTGTAAGCATCCCTCAAACCCAAATGCCAATAGCAGAGCAAATGTGACTTGCCTAGTTTGAATTCTCTCTTTAGGCTTGGTGTCACAGTGGGAAATGCTGTATTACAACTTACACCAGCCATAGCCATTTTCTTCTGGTTTGACTAATGCATGAAAGTGACTTATTCTGATAATTATGGGCATGGTACGACTTTCATTCAAATATTTTTGGCAGATCAAATATATCAAAATATGATTTTAAAGCTACTTTTTATTTGTCCCAGAAATAGCCCTTAATGTTTAGTCTCGAGTTTTCAAAGCCAGAAATATTTCAGTAGTGGTTTGGGTTTTTTTTCCTTTGGAGAGGAAATGGAAATATGGATCAAGATATGTCTTAAATTAATTACACTTACAGGAATGATATCTCTAATTACTGTCCTATTTGCTGCTGAGATTCTAGAAGTCAGTTTTTGTCCAGACATATCTGCAGGAGACATTTTGTTCTTTCTCAGTTTTGATAGCAATAATCAGAGATGATCTTTGGATGATGGCTGTGTTCATTCTATGACCTTTGTTAAAAAATAAAATACACAATAAAATTTTGCAACAGGAAAAAAAAAATCTTTGTTTGGAAGTGTTTGTAAGTTTTAATGTTGGCCAATTCACTTTTTAATTAAATTTATAAATATACTGGTAACAGCTGTCTTGCAAGTTAATGTACACCATTGCCATCCTTCAAGAAGTTCATGCTTTCACTAAACTCAAGTTACCAGAACTCGGCACTGAAAGATCTTTGTAAGTTCAGTCTCTATGAAAGAATTTGATACCTAGCATCTGTCTCTGATCCCAGTGTATTGCAACTGATAGGCATTGTTACAGCAGAGAAGAATTAGCAATGTATACAAAATTGCATTTAACTTTTGCTTTCATCTAGCCTAGCTAACCGACTTGAGATATTACTGCTGGTACCTGGGGTGAAGATCTGTAGTCCTCCATAGAGTTTAGAAGTAAATTTATTTCACATGCTGTAGTACTAAAACAAGCATAGTTTTTAAACACACATTTTTATTAGGCAATTACTTTGTAATGTTGAAATAATAAGAAAAAACTATTTTGCTGAGAACAGCCAGCCAATTCATAAACTTAGCTAAAGCAAGCATTAAATAAACTATTATTTTAACTTAATGCTCTATGCCTATCTCAAGGGCCAAATATTAAAAACCAATTACTAAGGCTAGATACCTTAAAGTAAAATCACAATTCAGTCTAGCAACATGAATGGAAAAGATGCATTTAGGTGTGTACAACAGATAACTGCACACAGAGATGGACACCAGTACAGAAAATCTGATTGAGTGCTTTTTTTCTTTAATGTAACATGCCTTGCCATTGTCACTGATGCTAGAGTGTCACCCCATTATTGAACAATTTGTTCCTCTAACCAATTTTTGTGCAACTTTTCTCCCAGGAGTTGTTCACTTGGCTTCAGTGGAGCTATTTGATTATGTGGTAAATAAAGCTGGTAGATCTGGTGTTTACCCTTGGAATATCTTTGCCATGTAGGTACCGCCCAGGCTGCATGAGACAAGATTCATTCATCTAGCCTTTGATTCATTTGTGGATACAGAAAATCTTTTGTTAAGGGCTTAGTATTTATGGTGCTTCAGAAATTAAGTGCTTGTAGATGAGAACTAAGCTTTGAGAAAGCAGCTGAACTTCTCTTTGTCCCAGTTCTCCAGCTGCATAAATATATATAGCATTGTATATATGTACAATATATATTGTATGTGTGTACAGCTATTTGTGGAGTGGTGGTGTTTGAATCATATGTATTTGTTTTCTTGTTCTTGTTTCATTGAGCAAATGAGGACCTACATTACAAGAAAGTTAAGGGAGTTACCTCTTAAAAAGTCAATGAAAGACTGAATAATCAAACCAGACCTCTTGAGTCCTCATAAGCTTACTTTAGCCACACTATTGTCCTTTCTCCTGAATACACATCTTCTCCTTTACCAATAGACAGGACACATGACTCCTTTCCAAACATGCCTTTTCTTTACAGGGGGACTCAGGATTGGCAGTTTGCCAGTTTTTGGTGAAAAAGCTGATACACATATCTATTTGTGACTCCTATGTACTGCAGCAAGTTCTTTAATTGGGAAAAAGGACATGGTGAATCCTCTTGGAACAGGCAGCTTGCTGGAATTATCCAGAACCACGCACACCCAAGTGCAAAGTGGTTTTACTTGCCTTCTTGGCAGTAGTAAAGTGAGATGCTCTTAATAACCAGTTATCAATCTCTGCATGGGGAAACACTCCATGCTTCTAATCTCAGCAATATGGCTTTGCAAGATTGGGGGTGTTGTTGCTCTGCCAACTGGTGGCATTTAATGGCATGAGGTTCCTGGCCCAGCTTTGACTCATGATTAGCTGAATGTTTTTCTAGCTGTAGTGCTGTTTATGTGAAGGGAGAAGTGCCCAAGGAGCTCACACCCAAAAAAGGTGAGGAGATGTATAAGTTAATGCTTTCTTAAGTGCCATGAGGTGATTGGCTTGAGACGTCTGCCTGGAGGTGGCAGTAAAAGGTTCATGATGTAAATACAGACTGTTCAGCAGGTGTGACTAGATAGTGCTTAGAGTAGATGAAGAAACTGTATGCCAGATGAAAGGCAGCTTGTGATTAAGGCGCTGAACCCAAGGTATGTTGTCAGAGCCTCATCCTGTGGGAGATTTCCTTGGTGGTTCTTACATTTTGTTTTATTTCTTAGTTACCCCTGTGTCAGTGCTTTGCTCTCTTTTGTTTTCACTTTTTGGGTTGTACTGTGATCAGTAATCTTGTCAGCAGAGCCATGCTGTTAAAAAGCAATACTTTCTGTGTGCAGGTGAACACCTCAGTATGCACTAGAGAAATTTAAAAATAGTACAAAAAGTGGCAAAAGTCTCTGATATAGTTTTGGATTCTATCTGTAAGTTTTTGTTCACAAACCTTTATTTCTAGCTCAGTGATAGCCTTGAAACACTACTGTAAATCAATACATAATGTTGTTTTTACAGCAGTATGTAATGAATTGGAGTAATGAGGGAAAGACTTAAAGATAGTTAAACATAACCATTCTTTTACAATCCACATTTTGAACTATTTGTCTTTTTTTATTTGATTGGGAGAATAAGCCTTGTTGAGTATGATAAAAATATTTTAGAAATTTACCCAACAGTGAATATAAAAAAAGCAGTGATATTACTTGCCCTTTGATCAACTTCATTTTTTCCCAACTACAAATTAATTTTTATTTTGTAATCTCAGCACTCAAAGGTAATTGGCCCTCTAAAGAAATAGCCACAGGACCATACTGCGGGAAATGTTGGGTATTCATACTTTGGAGTTTAGAAAAATATAAGATCCAGTATTTGTGTGAGTGCTTGAAGACTCTAATTCTATGTGAGTGTTGTTAGTTATGACTTATCCGTGATTTTTAAGGGATTTAAACCTGGCATGACAGCTAAAGGGAGTTGTGTATCCTAGAGACTTTAAATACTCATGTTGGAATACAGGACTTGACAGTCCTTCACATGGCAAGAAAGACCTTCACAGTAACAGGTGTAATTCCCCATCCCAGACTAACACAGATTTTCTGTTGCTTTATGGCTCAGTTTAACCAGTAACGTATTTTCTGCTCAGCATACACTGTAGGTGGCAGTAAAGTTATGCTAAAAAAGGGTACATGGGCTGGAATAACTAAATTAAAGGAAATGTGTAAAACCTCTGGATGGTTTCAGGGTTTGAATGGACAAACAATAAGCAATCCTTTCTGGAGATGCTTCAAGTAAATATTAGAGCTGCTATAAGTAGGTGGCTTAGATTCCAAACCTAAAGCACCTCCAGTTATTCTAGCCCATCTACCCTTTTCTCATCTCCTGAATTGTCTTCAGTGGCTGATGCCTCTTCTTCCATTATAACCCTTCAGCTTGCTACAGTGATCTCCCCTTGTTTCCTGTAAATACATTCTCCTGTTGCTCTTCCTCTCATGAGTGCCTTCCCCAGGTAGAGGGTTACTGATCAAAGTATTTTCATCAGTCCTTTATTTGGATGTGATTGTGTGAACTCCCAGACTGCCTGATGGGGTCACAGCGCAGGACTTGGATATTCCTCTGCTCTGTAGATACATCTGTGTGTGTACATACATATGTATGTCTGTATATAAGGAAAGCAGAGTTTGGGAAAAATTAACAATATTAGAGACTCACTGCCTATGAAACATGTTGGAGACCATTGGCCCACTGTAACCATTCATCCTACAAATGAGATCACAGCAATGCTCCTATTAAAGCTGAGGATCTCTCCTCCTCTTCCTTTCTTGAAATTCAGTGCTGTCCTCACTGGGTTTTCTCAGATTCCTTTTCCATTAGCCATGGAAAAGAGATCTTCCAGTGTCACTTCAATTCCAGAGATGGAAGAGCCAATATATACTCAGCCCCATATTCTGTCAATTCTCCTGTGTCCAAGTGTCTGCCTCCTTACTACCTCTCACTGTGTGCTAAATTCACTTGTTCTCTCCAGCTTCCACAGGGATTTTATCAACCCTCACCATACAGGTTAATATTACTGTCATTTTTAATGAAATCAATTAATTGTAAGAAGCAGGATGTGTGGGTTGTGTGGAGTGTTGTGAGACAATGCCTATGTTGTGATTTCTTCATGGCCATTATAAAAAAAAATCCCTTTTCTGGTGATGATAGCAATTCTGTCACATTAAATGGAAATAGGTGGTGTTAAACTCTAAGGAACAGTACTGCATAAAAAAGCACATCATTGTCTTTCAAAAAAGGGAAATGTATCTAATCTCTGACTGCTATTTCTAAAAATGTAAAAAAAAAACCCTTAAGGTTCAGTTTGTCTTTTTGTTTGCATTTAAGTCCTTGACATAATTTTGGAGTATCCACATCATTTACAGCAAGTAAACATAATTCTTCATAGTGGAATTACCTCTAGATGTAGGAATTTATTCTTTATTAATATTTATTGCAGCTTTCAGCTCATTTTTTATCCCTACTGGAAAGTTGTATAAAAGCATTGTGTATCCAGTGAAAAAAACCCAGTAAAATACCAAAACCCTCATAACCAACTGTTAAAGACAATTCCTGAAGCAGATGTTCAGAAACAGACATTTTTTATTAAAATAACAGTGGGAAGGAGTTTGGTTTTGTTTGTTTGGCCCTCAAGGAAATTAAAAAGCCCTTCTATAATTCTGATTATGACTTCAAGAGAAAGTTTTATTATACCAAGGATGTGTTTGCATGAAGGATGGAAACCTTAAGGGTTTAAAACCTGTTTTTAAAACCAGAAATTGAACTTCTCTTGTTAATCTAAGGAAGCAAAGTCCTGTGGCAATTTCCTAATGAAAAACATGGAGGTCTGTTATAAAAACTGATAATACAAAAAATGGCTTCTACTTTTTCAACACATCTGCTCCCTGAGCGTATGTAAGTAGTAGCAGCAGATTCCTGTGAGTAAATAAGTACCTATGATTAATCCTGCTGGGGCAGAACAACAGAAAAATAGTAGGCTCTTACACTTTCTTTTTTCCATTATCAATATAATAATTCACTTTCATTTTAGACTGAAAATCTAGGGAAAGTTCAGCTATTTGATTTAAGTCTCCATTGAGCTGAATTCTCTTGGCATTAATGGTGAACTTTCACTGCGATTTTATGATGGTGCTATCTTGAGTATGTCTTCTCAAAATAGATCCTTTGTGCTGGTATAGCTTGTAGCTTCAAGTACAAAAATTACTAATAATATTTTTCTGCTAAAGAAAGAATTTGATCTGACTTCTTGAGTGAGTTTGATGAATAGGGAGCTAGAGGAACTCCTCTTTAATTTTCTCTTCCTGCATACAGGGCTCTGAAAGATGCCAGGAAGTGAGGGAGACATGGCCCTCTGAAATGAAACAGTGTCACTTCCATGAGGTGATTTTTCATAACAGTGCCACCATTATCCCTGCATTTGCATGTACATAGCAACAGATGTTTGGGTTATGATAGATGGGAAAGATATTATGTTCACAGTCTGTGCACAAGAATTAGTATGAACAAATGACTTTGAAGGTCTAATTCCAGTTACGTAATGGGACTTCCAGGAGGTCATGGGACCTTTGTAAGCTTGAGATCATGGGCATTTATGTGTATGTCTGCCTATTGTGCATTTATAGAGTGGCTGTAGGAATGTATTCTCCAACTTACTGCTCCCACTAAAACCATGCAGTGCTCCCTCCCCCTCTTCCTTCTCTATGGCAGGCTGGAGTGGAGAATTGAAGGCACAAAAGGTAAAGATCACAGGTTAAGAACAATTTACTGGAAGCAGCCACAAGATGAGAAAACAAACAGTATGAGCCACAATATTAATAAAGAAACTGTACAAAAGAGAAAGGGTGATTCACATACAAAATGCTCACTGAGCCTGACCTGGCTGCAGCCACACCACCCTGACTGCTCCCTTCAGCTTGCAAACTGTGTTACCCCAGTGCTCCCATCCCACTGCTCCTTCCACCATGCTTACTTGACTTGAAGGAACTTCCCTCTCCTTGGAAGAGACTCCCTTCCCCTGCCCTAGACAGTGGCATGAGGAGGTGTGGAATAACCTCCAGGTCTCAGCCATTCCCCCTCCTGGCTACTGCAAAAGTTTCCCATCTCTTGGCCAGAATTGGGACAGCAGGTTTGTATGTAATGTACACCTATGCACTCAGCAGGGTACACTTATCTCTAGCATGTCGCAGGGCTGTGGTCCACAGTTACCAAAAAAAGGGGCTTGTTAGACCATTCTGCAGCTTTAATGTGCTTTGCACAGAAGGCAAGAGGCAGAATGAGAGGATGGTGTGTGCACAAGTCTCACCCTGCTGTGAATTCAGGATGTAGCTGGGGGCACTGAAAGGACTTGGACTTTGGGGGGCACTGCTGGAGAAGCACCCTTGGCAGATTGTACATGCTGCCTTTCATATCCCTCTGGGTTAAAATATACTCAAAGAAACTTAAAGTTGCTGAAAACTGAAACTAAAAAGTCCAACTCAATGAAATCCTAGTTACGACAAAAAGCACAGAATTTTCCTACACATAGCCAGTTTGGGAATAAAGGGTGGCAATAACTGGTTGATAAAGGAAGATTAAAACATCATGTTTTACACAGCAGGAGTAAGAAAACAAGTTTAGAGTGGTAGAAGTTACATAAATGTTTAATTATGGTGAACAAAATATTGATTCAGTGATCTCAACAGTGCACTGCTGAGTTTGAGGAGTTATTCTTGAATGCTTACCAAAGTCTTTTATTAAAATGAAAGACTTAAAAAACCAGAGATATGAGAAGTTTTTATCCAGACCGAAATGAAACCCACTTGCATTACTTTAAGTACAAGGGCTTAGGAAGCAAGATGATATGCAAAAGGGATTATTGGTGATGATAGTTGGAACTGAAATGCTGGGACACGGGTGGGTGTACTGTATTCTTCTGATCCCTGTTGTTTTTTGCAGTTATGGATATTGACAGCATCGTTTATAAAACTCTTGTCAGCATTTGCTCAGGACCTAACTGTTAATCTGGCTTTAGGTTCAGCTCCAAATTTTGCACTGGTCTCTATTTGAAACCAATAAACCTGTGTGTGCCTCTTCTGGTCTGTATTTATTAGGGCTACTTCATGTGCATTTTTTTTGAAAAGCATGCTTCATGTAAGGAGGACCTCTTACCTTCGAGTAAGGAGCAGAGTATTTGTAAGGATTTGGGACTCAGGCTGATCTCCTTTATACTGATATAAATAAGGAGCTATAATTAATTTCAGGTTGGCACTTGGAGGAATTAAGTGCTAAAGCTTGTGCTGTTTTTTAATGCACACTATTTTCTGTAAAGGATACTGTAACTTACCACTGTCATCTCTTCTGATTTGCAGATGGGCTTCTTCCGCCGGAGGTACAAAGAAATAATTGAGGCTGAAAAGAACAGAAAAGAGAATGAAGATAGTTGGAACTGGGTCCAGAAAAATCAGTGAACTGCCCGTGAAAACTAAAGCCCAGTCATGTGACATGCACTCACTAGCCTATAGGTCCTGCTCTCATATCTTCCATATGTGGAAGAAGGAATCTTCTCCAGATTTTTCGGAGACCCCATTGATGCTGTGTCTTTATCACTCCAAAAAACTAGGGAACATATCCTGAGGCAACCACTGCAGCCATGTCAGGTGACTGGAGCAATTCACACTTCATTTAAGAGTTCAGCTTTGAACTTTGGTAACCAAGCTGCAGTGCAGAGCAATATTTATGAATCCAACTATGTGGTATACCCTCAGGGGAAGACTGTTACCTAAAAATATTTTTTATAAATATAAGCTTTTTATATTGAGTATGTCTCTATATTTGTATCTATGTTTTATAATTTCTATTGAATAGTATATAGTTCACTCAAGCACTGATACCTGGCTAAATCTTCGGAAATACATGTATGTATATATAAATTCTATTGTACTTGTATACTTCAATGCAAGAGAAAAGAGATTTGACAAGAAAAGTAACTGAAATCCTCATATGCTTAATTCACAAGGCTTGGTAATATTGTATATAGACCATTTAATGGAAATAAGCCAAAATCTTTTCACTGTCTCTTTGAGTTGAATATGGTGTATGATTTATAAGTTAAAGAACCTAAAGTATTTCACAGTTGTGATAGTTGTGATGTTCTGTAGCTTGAGTCTGTCCTTTACTGGCCTGAATGGGAGAGGATGAAAATGCTTCCTCAGTGACATGTAGCAAGATTTGCATTGCTTTCGTTCACTGAAGAAGGTATCACAGAATGTTTTCCTTTGGGAAGTTTTCTCTTGCAGTCTCTAGGATTTTTTATAATAGTCTATGATTGTACAGTTGAGACACCAGAAGGATATAATTGGGCCAACCACTATGGCATGGATAAATTCCTTGTAATAAAAAAAAAAATCAAAAGGGAGCCATATTAATATTAAGAGGGATAGTTTTAAAGCTACTGTTAATGATTGTGATCTGTTGCTATCAAGTCATGAGTTGCTAGCATTATGTCTGCCTTGTGAGTTATATCTGTAAGTCATGAGTTTGTTTATATGATAATTTTAAAAGAGATAAGTAGATGCAAGGGTTAAAATATTTCCACCTTTGGATCTCGAGATTCCCTGTCTGGGTGTTCCAAGTACTGAATGGCAACCTTCCTCAAGAGTTAAGAAGGAAGTTTAGTCAAGGTGCAGATATTACTGGATCTCAGATTGCCACTTTCATTGCTGGTAATTACTTAAATCATTTGTTGAATTAGAAGAAGCCCGATTGTAATTAATTCAACCATGTTTCTTCAAAAAGCTCTTGTATTGCTGAATAGAAATAGTAGAACTCTGTAAGACTTAGCTTTAGATTCTACTTGTATTTTGCACTTTGTGTAAATAAGAAGTAATATGACATGTTGGTATAAAATCCATATAAAGGAAAGAAGGGTCGAGCTCAGTGGTAGAAAGTGAAACCAGGATTAAAAGCTTGCAGGATGTCTTATTCCTTCAGGATATGGTAAAATAACAGCTGGAAGTTTGGAAACTTGAATGCAGAGAAGGGGCAAGAAATCTGCTTGAGAACAGGTCTTATTCTCACTCTTCCTTTTCCAATTCATTATAGCTTCAAATTTTAAAAGATGGACACATTCATATTCCTGTTTGCTTTTTGCCCCCACTGGCATTTAGTGTCTGCTATTACTACAGTGTTGATCAATATTTATTAACCATCTGCATGCATTAGGGAGAAAATAGTTTCGAAGTGAATTAAGTTTATTGATTCAACATCTGACAAGAAAAGCTATTAGTCTATTCAGTTATCTTTCTTAAAACAATCGTTGGTGATTTGACAGATTCTGTGTGACAAATGATCATTTAATCCAGAATCCAAGGCAAAATCCTGTTATAACCACGTGTAGTAGGGTGAAGATTTTTTATCAGAGTGCAAAAACAAACGGCTGGTGGCATTTGCACCATTGTATTATCACAGAGAGATAGAATGATAGAATGGCTTGAGTTGGAAGGGACCTTAAAGATCTATTTCCAACCCCCCTGCCATGGGCAGGGACACCTTCCACTGGCTCAGGTTTTTCCAAGCCCTGCCTAACCTGGCCTTGGACTCTTCCAGGGGTGGGGCAGGCACAGCTTCTCTGGGCACACTGTGCCAGGGCCTGCCCACCCTCACAGAGAAGGTTTTCCTCCTAATGTCTAATTTGAACCTGCCTCTCCAGCATTAAAGGCTGTCAAATTCCTCACAGTATGATATTTCTGACATCAGTTAGTTTTGCTGGTATATTAACCTAATTTGTCTGGGGTTTTCCATTACAAAATATCTAAGTCAAAGAGAATTTGGATATGAGGTTGATGCACATCTATGAATTGAATAAGAAATTGCTTAAAGTACTTGCTGGAAAAAAAAAGGAGTCTGTTTATTAGCTATAAGAATCTTCAGTATCCACCATCTCTAAAACTAAACCCCGCAAAAATTCTTAAACAGCAAATTTGCTGAAAAAATAATTCAGGAGACAAGTGAAACTGTTTGTGAATTTAACTGAATTTAAAAGTTTCCATAAAAAAAAAAAAAAAGGAAGAAGTTCCCTTTGAAAAGTTAAAATATTTAATTTCCATTTTTTAAACAGAAATTTATTTTGAAATCTGGCCAAAATGCTTCATTTCCATATTTTGAAAATAAAAATTAGTTATTCCTTTGAGAAATCTTTTAGAAGTACATAAAGGTAAAACACCCTTTAGAATTTCATATTTTGTTGGGCTTTTTTTTTGTTTGTTTTCTCTCAGGACAAAAATGTTTATCTTACTTGCTTATAGTAAAAAAAAAAAAGAAAATTAAATCCCATTTGACTGAGCCCATGTTGGACTTTTTGGCTTTCAGACCTGAATTGTCAGAGAATTGATCCAGCTCAAGCCATCCCTCAATGAAAATCTAGTTGTTGGCCAGATGAGTGTCATATTCTTGAAATGATCCACAAATTCTTAGTGTCATCACTGTTAGGCCCTCAGTAGGTCTGTTGTAACAGATGGTTTTCTTTTCGCATGTATATTCTCCATAATTTTTCACTTTTTTTTAATCAGTTTCTGTTATGGCTCTTGCATGCTTCCAGTTAGGATAGTTAGATTTGACCATGAAACACACCAATTCTTCATATTAAAATGCTGTAGATGCACCTTTCCACCCCTTAAAAAGCAGCCAAACAGAAAGTTCCTACTACATACCAGTTGGTGGATATCAGTTTCTTATCCTAAAATCTTATGAAAAAGCAATATACTTCAAGAATGTGTAGAAAATAACTATGCTATAGATCTGCTGTTTTGGTTTTGGGGTTTTTTTTTGTTTTGTTTTAAATTGGGAAATCATCATAAATATAATTGTATCAAAATCTAGAGATATGGTTACTTTGGAAAACGCTTTTAGGGCTCTGAAGTTCCCATTTGTCAGCTGCTTATTAGTTTCTTTGTGCAGTTCTGCTTCTTCAGCAGCTGAGGTGGTCATTGTACAGGTTTTTTCCAGCTAATCCATTTTGAGACATTGTCATCAGTTGTCTGTGACAACTTAGTTGAAAGTTTTGCTGAATTGACATTGCCTTTTTTCCAGCAGGCTTACTTTGCACCAGCTCTAAGCTATGCAGGAGGAAACTTAGCAGTGAGGCTCTAACATTTTCAGATGCATCCTCTGGCATCTGAGAGGTCTGAAGCTTGCAATATGCAATGTGTCAAATAGTACCCTGAAGCTGTTTTAGGATAGGAAGGAAAAAATCTCAGAAAAATATTATTAGCTCAGTTGGTTAAAACTTGTTTGTAATAATGCCAAGGTCATGGGTTCAATCCCCTGTGTGGGCCATTGACTTAAGAGTTGGACTCGATGATCCTTGTGGGTCCCTTCCAACTCAGAACAGTCTGTGATTCTGTGTGATTGTCCAGTCTGTAAAAGGAGGAGGGAATTAAAGAAAAAATCACTTAATGCAAAGCCTGTGCTTTGGCAACCCCATTTATTTTCCATCATACCATAAAGATCATCACAGTCATTTCACAGTTTTGGTGCCCCACAGCACAGTGGTGAAGTTCACTTCCCAAGAGATGAGAGCATTTGCCACCTTTCCCAGCAGTTTTGTGACCATTTAATTTGAAAACCAAGGGTCATGGAGGTGAGTTTACGTCGGTTCTCCCCAAGCAACAACACAACTAGTGTGCTCTAAGACTGTCACTAGTATGCTGTGGTACTTGGCCATTGTAGCTGACAAAAGTACCTGCTATTTTTTTCTGCATAAACCTGTTTTTTTAACTTGCTCATTTACAATGAGCAAGTCAGCAAACTGTAGAAGCTACAGGAGAGGAAGTCACCTCACAAGTTGCTTGGATTATGTGAGAGAGAAGTTATGCCTGATGTGAACCCCAGGACTGTAAACCACAAGAGCAATCCTTTCATCTCAGTGTGGCAAAGGCTTTTGCAATGCTGAACATAACAGTGAGGAGAGCCCTGTCTGCCTTAATACATGAATGGAAATGACCTCACATACCAAGTCAGTGATGTGCAGGTAGCCCAGGTTGCTGAAAGCAATAGTTATGCAAACACTGTCTTTGACAATATTTTCAGATCGACTTTCTTGAATGTCTTCTGTTTCTGGGCACGTTTTGGAGTCTGCACAAGTTTGAGGCATAGTATCCATGTTGCAGGGGAATATGTAATATGCTTTCACCCAAGAACTAAGGGAGTCGTGGAACTAATTTCTGGCCTTTGTCTAAGTTCATCCACTTGCTGTAGTTTCTTGGATAAAAATGAAAGTAGATTTTGTTCATTTAGTGTTCATTGATGATTAAACTGGCATGAAGACTGTAACTGCTTTTGGAGCTTGATTTGCATATGCAGTAGAGTACCTGCACCATTGTCACTCCTTTTTTTTCAGAATGTCACTGCTTATGTATTATAAAATTTTATGTTTCTTTTTGTGACCTTGTTGTTGGAAGACTGTGTTCACTCTTACTGATGTCACCTGTATTTAGAAGCTTGTGTTCACCTGTATTCTAATTCACTTGCACTGTTTTGGAAATGTCAAGTTTACAAAAATACAACATTTTGGAATAAAAAGTGGCTGCAAAATTATTCTAACAATATCATTTTATCAGTTATTGTCCTTGTCCAGCTCAGGTATTTTTCCATTAATTGGATGAGGCATTTTCTCCTGTATGTTTGAATTAAATAGTGTATGTATGTGTTCAGCTGTGTGTGGATAATAGGCATCTTTTATCGTAATTCTATGACTTATAAAATCAAGCGCTGTTTAGAAACTAAGTGTGCAACTAGCTTGACTACAGTATTTTAAAGCCATGGAAAAAAATCAAGGTAGTGGAAATTATTTATATTTCATCAATATTGCTCTATCAGCATCAAATGAAACCCCATGTGATTGTGATACTGACCTATGTATGCTAAGAGTGTCAACCTATGTACTTTGATTTCTATTTCAATCTTTGAATTTGGGTGAAAGTTGAATTACTCAGCTCCTGTATTTTTCCTGTAAGGATTTCTATTCCATAGTAGCTGGAATATAATAGCTAAATAATATATTTGAAAGAGTGTTTTCAACTCTGTACATCCCCATGCTTAGTGTGTTAAAGGGAGAAGAAGCTGGATATAAAGTTTTACTTCTACTTAGTGTTTCAGTGTTCTCCAGCCATACAAAAGTAGTCTGTTTCCTCTGTGTTAGACTGTTTGCTCTGTATCTAAGAACAGGCTGGGCAGAGTCAGGATCTAACCTGTGACTCAGAGCACATTTGTACTGGTGGAAGACCACAGCTTTACATACCACAATTCCAAAGGCACTGGGAGAGCTCCAAGGAAATGTGGGTTCTGGCATGTAGGTAGCACCCTTCAAAGTAAAAACAGAAGTTCTCAGTTAGGAAGGCTTTCTTTAGGGGAAAAAATGTTGGGCAAAAGTGGTGGGAGAACACTCCTGCCAAGAGGAATGCAATGCCCAGTTTGCTTTTGGAGATTAGTGGGTGGAAGCCTTAGTGCCACAGCAGCTAAAATAATAAGCAGAGACTTTTGGATGTACTAACATCTCTGTTATCATGCAAGCATGGATGTGTGTGTGTGAGCAGGTGGTGTCCATCTCCCAGGGAGAGCAGAGGATGGGTAAGCTAACACTGCCCTCCCTCTGTGGGGATTGTTCACCTCATGTCTTTTCAATGAGCAGAGAACAGCAATTCGTACATAGCAAGATTTTTGTGTGCTACCTTTCCCCAAATTGCTTTAAGAACCTCTTGGGACTTCTAGAAAAAAGTGGCTTTGCTTTAGAAATCAAACCCACAACCTTTCAGCAGAATTTTTTCTTCCAGTTTCACTGAGAAAGGAAGAACAAGATCAAAACTAGATCAAAGTCAAGAAAAAAACTTGG
This sequence comes from Pithys albifrons albifrons, assembly GCF_047495875.1. Taxonomy (NCBI): domain Eukaryota; kingdom Metazoa; phylum Chordata; class Aves; order Passeriformes; family Thamnophilidae; genus Pithys; species Pithys albifrons. The sequence goes on along the minus strand of NC_092464.1, from coordinate 50,484,638 downwards.
TAGCATGTGTAGGACTGGAGCTGTTCTGACATTTTGGTTCCCTATACTGACCATTGGCCTGCCCTTCAGATTGGACATAATGGAAGTTTCTCTGCTAAATCTTTTTTGTTTAGTAGTGAAATACCCCATGAGAAAGATAAGAGACTTTTCCCCACAGCTTTTAGGCCTCATAGGATGCATACTGATCTAAGATGTAAGGTAAGATGAAGGTAAGAGGCCTTGATTTGATTAAATTTGAGTTCCCATAACACACTGGATAATTGAGTCCCACAGGCTGAAGGACAATGTCTTGGGAATCAGTAAAGATGTAAAGTAGATTATTGCGCTCTGGCCCCAGTTGGTTTACCAACAGAAATAAAATACAATCAAAGCAGCTATTTCATGCAGATTCAAATATATAAATGGATTTAAAGTCATGTGACTGCTTACTACAGCACATCCAAAGTTCAATATTTCAAATGCCTTCAAGTGAAAACTTTATTTGCAAATGGTTTTGACAGAAGTAAAGAATAACAGTGGAGAGATGAATCATCTTAATAAAAGGGCAATGGAAATTAGTTTGCCATGTCTTGGTCATGCTTTCTCTGACTGTTCTAAATGATTGAGTTGCATATTTCTAGTTCGTTTCTTCTTTCCTTTTGATGGAGTTGTTGTCATTTTAATGCCTGAACTTCTACATGTGCAATATTTCAGCAAGTTAACCAGCAGTTCAACAGCTGTAAAGAGTCAGAAATTAATGAAGTAGTAACCCTGAGCAGAGACCTCCCTGCTGCAGATGTATTCAAATATGATATATTGACTTTCATTAAATTATTCTAGATTTATACTAATGCAAGTGAGAAGGGACTCAGGCTCCTTTGAAGCTGAAGGACACACATCATGAGACAAGCTTTGCACTAATCTGTGTAAGTGGTAATGTACAGTAATTTCTGTCATTTAAGCAGTATTCCTCTGGGTTTGCTATCTGAGAGTTGTGTAATTCAATCTTAATGATGCTTGCTCTGTGCTGTATTCAAAAGGATGAATAGTAAAGAAAGTGATCACTTTATCCAGCAAAGAGACCACTTCATAGAGAGAATGCATTCTTGTCCTAAATCAGTCTCTCAGAGAAGGTGAGCCACTTGGGAATTGGATATGATCCCCCTTACTTTTATCTAACTTAAATAATCAGACTGATCAGACTAAAATTTCTATTATGTATTTTGTTCATTATTTTAGGTAAGTGGCACAGAACAGGAAACTGGCAATAAAGTGATTGCCTAGTAAGAGATCGGGCAGTTAAATGCCTCCCTGACATCCGATCCTGTCAGATCTCGGAAGCTAAGCAGGGTCAGCCCTGGATTAGTACTTGGATGGGAGACCTCCTGGGAAATGCCGGGTGCTGTAGGTTCTAGTCCTGAGGAACTTCACTGGCACTGTCCAAGCTCGCTCAGCCATGGCAGATGAACCTCAGGACTTAAACGGTGGGGCCAGTTCTGCGCACGCTGTGCCTCACCTGAAATCCACTGCGCAGGCTGGAAGGGCCCACCCACGTGGGGACAGCCCTTCCCAAATCTGCGTTCACGAAGTTTGGCCATACATACATAGTAAGTGATCAGAATGCCTGCTCAATATTAAATTAATGAAATCTACATGTAGGATTGGATAGAAGACTACATACATAGGTTAAAATACTTCTCTCCATTTTAATTTTCAGGGTAGAGGATAAGAAACCAAATGTAACCGTCTATGAAAATACAAGGGGGTTTTGTGAGATTGCCAAATGCCAAAATCAAGGTACATTTGCCCTGTTTCTTAGCTCAAGAATGTGTCCCTGACTTGACTTTATCAAAGGAGAGACCCATGTTTCATCTTGGTCAGGTGACACGTGTCACACTGCAAGAACCTTGCCTCATATTCCACTGCCTGCTCAGCTGTGTTTCATCCCACTCTCACTCTACAGACACTGACTTTTTCTCCTGGCCTCTTCTTCTCTTCTGCTTCATGGGTGTTTTTACTGTTTTCTCTCAATTTGTCTGAAGAAGAGGACTAACTTAAGTGTTTTTTCCCACCTTGCATTTAGTTTGAAATGTGTCACTGTTGTTTCAGACCAAAAGAAAGATTTGTGCTGGAAACTTGGCAGTTTTCCCAAATACATCATCAGTTTTGAGACCCATAGGAGGTTCATCAGGAACCGTGGTCTGCTCCTCAGCTATCTTTTCATCTAACTTATTAGCTAGGTTGAAGTGTACCTTCTCAAATCAGCAATGACTGTGAAATCTGAGGGAAGGAGGGACAGAGGGCGGTAGATAGATGCACAAGCAGACAGAAGGACTGACATATATATGACTGAAACTTATTTTGAAACTGGACAGATCATATAAAAAGGCCATGCCTGCCCCAGCCTCAACCCTACAAAATAATGTACATATTTTGTTCCATTCTGAAATGCAGTTAGGAGCATGGAATTGGACAATCACAATTTCAATGTCCTATTTTCATGGACAACTATTCCATATATTTCCTTTAATGAACTGAACAAAGTCCAGTAGAACCAGTTAAATTTCTCTTCCTTGTCACTCTTGCTAAAGCCTATTCTAGCAATTTGTTTTGATGGTGCTTTTCATGATCACTTTCTTCCCAATTTGTTCTCTTGCCCTAAAGGCCTTTTAATTTAAAGAGTTCCTTTCCTTCCTTCCTGTTCTGAGTTGATCTTTCTTGAATACAGGCAACCAGAAGAAGACACTGCTTCCCAGGTGAGGTACCAAAATCCTCGCCCAGTGCCTTGAACATCATGTGTTCCCATGACTGGCTCTCCTGGCTTTACAAAGACTACCAGTTCTCTATAAGTTGTCTTGAATGACAAGAGACATAAAAAGCTTTAGCACAAATGACCATTCTCAAGAGCTTTTCATCCACCATTTTGTGGAGTCTGGAACACAAATATTGTACCTACATCACCGAGAAGATTGGGGAGTCATCCTATGGCTGTGTTTGGAGATCTTTGGAGTATGATGCCTTCTGACCTGGTGAGCTGAAAGGGAATCAGAGAGGTTCTCTATGGGAGGCTTTGATGGTATTTTGACAGAAACTGACTGAAACTCACCACACTGGGAAGGTAATTCCAATGGCTAATTGTTCTTTTGTGTCTAACTAGAATCTTCTCAGGAATAGTATGTGCCCATAACCCCTCATCTTCTCTATGTGACTCCTTATAAAAAGGAAGTCTCCACTTTCCTTGTAGCCACCCTTTAAACACTGGAATATGGTGATAAGGTCTCCCTTAACCTTTCTTTTCTCAAGGCTGAATGAACCCAGTTCTCTCAGTCTTTCCTCATATGGTAGGTTTCCCAGTCCTTTTATTAAGTTACCTTAGTATGCACTGGAAATGTTATTTTAGCTTATTTATTTGGTTAATCTTCTAACTAGAATAGCTGTCACATTCTTCTGAGTGATGGCATACTGTAAAGGGAAAATAGTCTTACAACAGGGTGATAAAATCTTATGTCAGCTGTCTTAGAGTGAATAATAGAATATAATAACAGAATAAGGAAGATAAGGGAGATCAATTTAGGGTTTTTTCAATCTTGAGGGGTATTTGTTTGGTTTGGGCTTAACCATTTGCATTTGGACTGTGAATTTCAATAGCTCTTTCACTCATCAAAAAACTGCTTCTGAAGAAAACTGATATTTCAGACTTAATCTACAATATCCCAAATATCAAAAATCTCAAGCATCAAATATTGAACACTCCAAATCTTCAATTTCCCAATAATGCTTTTTAGCCATTTCAAACCTCACCAAAGTGATACCAAAACACTTTGATTGTTTCTATCTTTCAAAGTTTTCACTCCTTCTGGCATATCTCTTTGCAGTTTGTTTTGCTGTCTAGCATTCTTCTATCATAGAGCTGATAACAAATCCCCTACCCCTGCCACCATGAACATATGCTACTGCAGAAACACATTTCAGGTTGTTCCCAGAGGAAAACTGTCCTTCAGATGCCAATCAACAGTATTAATAACAACAAAACCCAAACAAATTCTACTTTGCTTAGCTCATCCTAAAAGCCAAAGTGCTGCTAAACACTGGTCAGGTACACAACTAAAAGAAAAAAGTATCCACCTAAAGAACACTGAAGAACTGTAATTTCCATCTTGAAATAGCAAGTGAAGGCTGCTTCTTCCATGTCTTTGTGTTGCAGCAATCACATAACGTGATGTGTTAATAAATGTTTATGCTTTGTTTCCCCACTCTTTTTTTTTTCTTTTCCAGCAGAGAAGTAAAGTTTTGAGATGTGGCAGAATGAAAGTCTGAAGGACCAAGTCCCATCCCTGGGGAGTAGGTAGGCACTCAAAGCAACACCAGTGTTGTGATGAGTGTTGCCATTTGCATACTGAAATAACAAGAGATGCTTTGGGAATGTGAAGCCAGATCCTAATTTTATTTGTGAGCAAAAGTTCAATGGGACTGTCAATGGTAATGTGGGCATGCATGTGCTATTTAGCAGAACCAATCTTGAGTCTGTTGCTGCAGATAAAGAGAAGTTATGAATAAAGTCAAAATCAGTTTAGTGCTGGCAATATTTTGCCATACACTAGACAGGGATAAAACCTCATTTCGTGGAGACCATCAACACTTGTCGCATCAGTTTAACTACTGGATAATTTGAAATATGTACTTTTAAAGCTGAATAACAGCAGACTGACCTGCCTGTCTCCTGAGTTGTTATTGTTTGCCTGTCAACGTTACCCTAAGTGCCTAGACGTTCCAAGCTCTAGACCCAGTTGAGTGAAAAAAGGGAAATGTTCCAAAGTTTATGTAGGGTTAGAAGATCTTACAGGATTTTGATATTTATCTTACTGATTGTTCTTGATGATGTAAAAAAAATCTGTGACCACTTGCTGGATCCAGAGGAAGACCAGAACCTCAACAGGACTGTGACCACCGCTCTTGACCATACTGTGACATTATCCTCACCAACTGGTTTTTCTTTCCTCTTACTCTGCACTCAGGGGAACCATGTGGGCCAACAAATAACAGTCTGTTTGTGCCCCATTGGGCTGGGTTATATATCTGGAGTTTGCAGATGAAAACTAATTTTTTTCTCTGTATAATTGTATTTATTGTAATCTTTTTAATAAATTGTAACTCTGACTTGTAATCTCTCTTGAGTCGGGTTCATTTCTCTGGTGGGTTTACCTTTAACCCAGCACATGCCTACAATAATACCACAACAGCATCCTGCTGTTCACCTGTTGCAATGCCAGGTGTCTTACTATTTCAGCTGTTTCCTCTTTCCTAAACCATTTGTTTTATTGACTTGGTGCCTTGGACTATGGAAACTGCAAAAATGATGGAACAGGGATTTTTTTTTTTCTATTTAGCATGCCCTCAGTTCAGCCTAGGTCTTCAAAGACTATATTATGTACACAACAAACTTCAGACTGCTTGAAACCTGGATAGACCTTGAATCCTAGATAGAAACACCCCCTCACTCCCAAAAAATTAAAAGTGTTAAAACATTTGGTTGATAAAAACATCCTGTTTATTTAAGTGCTTCCATTTCTTTATGGCAAGCACTTGCAACATAGACACAGTGGAGGTAATTGGAGCAGTTGAGTGAATGTAAACCTGAGGGGGATTAAAACCACTGTCTATAAAGCCCATGTAGCTCTTGAGCAATCCAGCAGTGATCAATTCATTACCATTACAAGCAGCCTGCCAAAGAAAACCTACAGGTTATTGAAGGCAAGATGACTGTAAAATTAGACATCAGACCAGCTTTAATGTTCACTAATGGACATGAACATTATCCTTGCAGCTTCAGCCAACTGCACTGAATGAGACCCTGGTGACATTTTTGGATAGAGTACTTTAGGGATTAAAGATTTTAATTTTTTTATTTAACATATTGATGTAGTTTGTTTTGTCAGCAAGTAGCTGAGGAAATAAAGAATTTGGAAAAGATACTGGAAATGGAAAGGAATGAAGATTGCCTACTGGCTTGCCTTGAATATTCCTTTCCTAGGTTTCTGAAATATTCAGCAATGGAAGCACTGAGTGAATATTTTCTCTCCACAAAACTTCATTTGTTTACTTTACAGTCCAGTGCTAATGCTGACAAGCATGCCAAGTGGAGGCAAAACTGACACCATGTAAACTCAGAAAAGCCAAGTTTCTGTGTACAGAGAGCTATTCTCTGCTACTGAGATCTTGAACGGTAAGTAGAAAAAACCACTTCTGTTGTCTTTAGTGCTTTATTGTTAAAAAGCTGAGATGACATCTTAACAGAAATGATGACTTTTACAGTCTTTGGGAGGCAACCAACCTCTGCACAACAGTTGTAAGAACATAAAAGACTTGGAAGATACCTTGACATCTAAGAAGTGGTCCAATTTCCCAATTAGTGTTAGCATCACATGAAGAAACTTACTCCAAGTAATTTTTGTTGTTGCAGAAAGGACACTGAAATAAAAACTTGTTGCACTTCTTTTTTTTTTTCTTTTTCTTTTTTTTTCTAGCTATGCTGCTTTCATTATTCTGTCCAAACTCCTTTTATACTTGTAGTAGTCCACAGCTACTCCCAGGATTCATTCAGCCCTTTTAAATTCTTTTGTGCACCTCTTTATTATGTCAGCTTACAACAGGCTCCATTATATAAAGTAGCATGCCCACAGCTCTGGAAGTTAAATGCAAAAGTCTAGGCAGGGCTTCTTCACTGGCAGCCACTGGAATTTTGTGTTGGTTACACATTTTAGGCATTTATTGTCTTTGTGTGGACTTCAAAAAGCACATTAAGAGAAACCCAGGGTTGTTGTAAACTGTCCTTTACTGAATTTTCTGAAGTCTTAAACAGAACTTGCTGTTATTCCTGCCAGATACCTGTGTGGTTCTGTACTACCACATAGGATTTTGCACTTCCCCATAGCAGTTCTGTGCAAGTGCTTGAGACAGAGGAGGGGGACCCACTGCTCCCTTGTCTGTAGCTTGCCCAGGGATGTTGCCCTGTGGGCATTAGCTCAGTGAGCACTGGCCATGATGATACTCAAAGCACAGGGTAATGCATTGAAATGACCTAAAACTGAAATGTCTTTAATTCAAAAGAAGGTAGGTTTAGATTAGATATTAGGGAGAAATTATTCACTCTGAGGGTGGTGAGGCACTGGAACAGAGAAGTTGTGGCAGTCCCATCCCTGCAAGTGTTGAAGTCCAGGTTGGATGGGGTTTTGAGCAACCTGGTCTAGTGGATGTTGTCCCTGCCCATTGCAGGGAGGTTGGAATTAGATATTTTGTAAGGTCTAACCCAAGCCATTCTGTCATTCTTTAAGATCTGATTTGGTCCCACTGCCTTTGCAATGTGTTCTTCCTAAAGGTAAGCCTGGAAAATAAGTTTTGAGACTATGAGGCTCAGGCAGAGACCCAGGAGACAATGATAGCTGTGGAGTATCCAGCCTTAAGAGAGCTGCTTTAATTTACTTGGAGAGCTGAAGGCAACAGAGGAAGCTGAAGAAAGGCAACGAGTGAGGTCTGCCTAAGGGCTGGGGAGGGAGAGAAAGAAGACAGGAAGAGCTTGGCATTATTTTGAGGCCAGTTGAGTCAACAACGTAAAGCATTTTATTTTTAAAAGAAGGGCTAGGCATGCAAATTTTCTGTGATAGTTAGACAGTTCACATCTTGGAGATAACCAAGACATCCTTCTTAAGGCTGAATGAATACTGGCCCAGTGCTGACTGAAGCGGAACATATTCGAGACACTGCCCAGCTGCTTGGTATGTTTTTACACAGAGATATTTCCTCCTCCTTTCCATACTCCTATTTTCTTTATATTTGTTACTTTGTTTCCCTTTTCCTCAAATACCATCATAATTGTTGTAACAGCAAAATCATACATAAAATAACAGGAAACTGAGAAAATAAGAAGAGTGTTCATCCCTTTCCTAAAGATATTTGTTGGAAGCCATAAATGATTGACAAAACAAAGGCAAGACTTACTCTTCCCTAATCCCATGACTATCATCATTAGCTGCTCAGCTTTACCTAGTTATCACTGAATTGATAGATGTCCCTTACTTCTGTGGAAAGAGAGTGGGGGGAAGCAAATCTTACATCTGTGAAACAAAAAGCAGAAAATGCCTGTGTTGTAAAGCAGTCAAAAGCTGGGAGAGAGCAGTGAAAAGACAATGCACTATACTTACATAGCTGCATGAATGAAAACTCAGCAGCAAAGCTGCTTCCAGGACTCAAGTTTAAGTAAATCCTCTGTGCTCCCCCATTAGAGAACTTCCTTTCTGCATATTTTAGGGTAAAATCCTGTAACTTTGACATCATCACAATTCTTTACTGTTGATTTTGGTATGAGAGACTTAACCTAAGTATTTTATGGTACCATCACATAATATGCACATCTTATAATTCTTAAGGGAAAAAAAATCAGATATTCATTTGTGATGCCATGTGGCAAAGGATATGTCCATATGGCCATGTTCACAGCAATCAAACAGATAATGCCACTGAATTCAGTAGGCACCATCACAGCAAAGCCCTGTGGAGGCTGAAACAGAAAAAAAACCCCATTGATTCAAATGAGGCCAAGATTTCACCTCATGTTTTTAGTGTAGCAAATGTTATTGCAAGCCCACCCAGAGCCAACATGAAGTGCAAATTACCACAGGAATTTGACATATTCATTACCAGCCTAGTATCATTAGTTTGTATGAATGTAGGTAATTAGAAGAGAGATTTCAGTTTCTTTCTTTAAAAATGTGAATTTTCTTTCAATGCAATCAAGTTGTATGAGACAGGAAGAGCTGCAAATTTGAGGAAAGAGCTGAAAGCCAATGTTTAATGAAGGCAAAATCACTGCACAGCTGAGAAAACAGGCAATAACTCAATTCCTTGTGTACTTGGGAATCCAGTGGAAGAAAAGTAACCATGGCCGAGAAGATTTCATTTGCAACAGATTAAAAGCTACTGGACAGAGGAAAGACACTCAGGGCATGTTAGTTGACTTTGTTATCAGGTGCTGTAACTAAATTTGGCAGTTCTCATTTTATTCATTCATGATAGCTCTTCATGTTTTTTTGGTTATTTGGTGAAACCACCCACTCCCACCCTCTTTTCCCTCTCCATTCGATAAACCCTGTATGTTAAGCAAAGCTGCACTACTTATTGTGGGCAATAATATTTTTACCAATAAATGAACATAACTGACAAAGATACCATCCTTCTCTCTTCTGGGAGTTAGTTCCACTTTGGCACGTTCCTGTTAGGTCAAGAGTGGTTTATTTTTTTTTAATCTTTTTTTTTGAGTATCCTTGGGAGAAGAGAAAATAATAAGCAGTTTTGGGCATGGATGTATAAACATTGTGTATGTTTGAAAAAGCTACATGAAGGGAGAGAAAAACCCAGCCCAGCTTGGTATCTTTCCTACACCACAGGATAGCTGTGTTTGCTGTGTTTGTCACCTCACAGGGTTAATGGGAGCTGCCAGCAACTCTAATTCTATTCTAGAGCGACCTCTCGTGTTTTGTCACTTAACTTCTGTTTGAATCTGTGTTTTTTACCATTTCCAGTACGGTTATGAAAATACCATCAATTGCTTTGGATGTTGGTTCTGTTCTGTGCAGCAAGCTCAGTTACACTTCCCTCCCCCTCCTGCTTGTTGCTCAGTCAATGCATTGCATTTACCTGAAATCATCCCAACAACACTCACGAGATTATTTCCCCCCTCTTTTAAATTAATTTTCATGTATGTTCACTTCTGTTTGCAGTCTTCACCTTTCAATAAAATGACCAGATGTCTCAGAAAGCCTCAAGCAATGTTGGCATCAGGAGACTTCGCCCCCATCCTGAGTGACTGCAGACTGAGACGCCAATATGTTCTGGTTTGTAATGGATGATTGATTTGCAAGGCTGTTTTGCTCAGATTGTCCCTTGCTTAAAGAAGCAGTGGGCCTTTTTTTTTATACCAAGCAATATTTACACTGTCTGTGGTCCTGTGTCCAATGAATCCTAACTAGCTGCTCTTTCATTTGTGATTTCTTTTTTCTGTTCCAGAGGAGTTTACATCGTTTGAGTCTTTAATGGCAATAAAATTACATTGGGGAACTAGCAAATCAGTTGCCTAAATACCTTTGAATGTACAAGGATCATCCATGGTGGAAGGAGGTGGAAGCTACTCCTCAGCAGCCATGTGTTTTCTCCTTGGCTTCACTATAGGCTGCCTCCTCCTCTCCTTTCCCACATTGGATCCACACATCTAAGTTGTGTCTTCAGGCACCCTGTGGTGAGACCCCTCTGTTTCTGCCAGGGTGTGCAGATGTGCAGCCACATTCCACCTCTACTAACATGAAAGTATTCCATATTCAATGAAAAGACAATAAAACTGTTTCCCTGTGAAACCTTAGCCCTGAAATACCTGTACAGGCCAGGCAACCTCTGGGGAAAAAGCCTGTGAATGGCCACAAAGTCAGAATTTGGACCTTCATAGCATCTGGTGTTGAGGAACACTCCTAGGAAAGGTAGCTCGACATGCTGCTGTGGTGCAAGATTCAGGTTGTGCTTTGAGTGGGGAGAAATGGGTGGAACACCCTGCAACAAGATGTGACCTGATGAAGATCCTTTGCACAACAAAGGGACACAGGTCCCTGCGGCACCAGCACAGCACAGAGCAGGCACAGAGAAGCGATGGGTCAGCAGGAACACCCCAGACTGTTGTGCACGGACTGTAAGGATATAAAAGCCCAAGGATTCTTTGGTCTGGGGACCCTCCTTGGAGGCAGCGGCTCAAGCTGGTTTTGTGTGACTGTACCATGATTAAAGTACTTGAAATTAGATGTCTGGAACTCTGCTATGGCAAACCTAGGGCTGAGCATGTAAGGAAAACTGGTCTGAGTGTGAGCGTGGTGTGTGTGGAAAGTCAAGCAGGGCACCTGCTGGCTCACTGGAAACACTGCTGCAAAGGTGCTTTGGTGCCATAAGTGACAGTCTGGAGACATGCAAGTGTGACTGCCAGGGTGGCTCCTGGATGTTCAGACAGGAAAGTTCCTTAACAGCTGTCATAGGACTGGAAGTGGGGAAGTTACAACCCCCACTTTATAGTCCACTGTCTTTTCCCTAAGAATTGAAGTACAGATTCATTGAAGAAAAGTAAGATCACTAATTGAGTCTATTCTGGTTCCCTGGAGCTTTTTAATGCATGCTACAAATTGATTACACAACTTTTACAAATAACCAGGTCTGAGCTTTTAATTCCTCATGCAGTGGTGAGTGTGCTAAAACATTCACAACCAACATACATATTGCTCTGCCTTACAGATTTTTTTAGGTGTTCTGGTAAGAGAAAGGAGTCCCTGAGTAAGCAATAATTGGGTTCTTAATGTTTTAAATCAGGAATGAGCTCTCCTGGAACAACACTCACAAATTACCTGCTTTAAGGTGTAAATGATTGCTGGAGGTTTTTCTTGCAGAACTATATCTACATTTCATTTGGGTAGTAATAAATGAATGGAAAGCATCCTTCATTCACTAAGTACGTTCAGCTGATGCATGACCTGACTATTTTTTGTTTACATTTTCTTCTACTCTGAGATCATATTTTCACTCAGGTCATTACATTCATCTGTTTTCTGTGAAGAAACCATTTTGCGTCCATTTCATATTTGGAAATACTCGGTCATTGTTTCAAATAGCTGGATGCACTGCCGAGATCCCTATGGGGGATTTTTTGGGTGATGCTCAATGTACATCCCCAGGAGACTCCTTTTGCGGAGAGGAAACACACTTCCCTGCAGCCGGGGGAGCCGTGCAGCGGTGCAGCTCACCCCTAGAGGTCACTGCGATGCCGGGATTCCGGGCAGCGCCGGGTGCGGCGGGTGCCGCGGTCCTGCGGCGGGACAGGGCGCGGTCCCACCAGCGGAACGCTCAGGAGGAGGTGTTCCCCCTTTTCCTTCCTTTTGCCTGTTGCCCATTCTTTTCCTCTTTCTACCATTCAAGGTTTACCACTAGGAACTAGCGGATAGATTAAACTATCTTCGGTGAGGTTATTTTTCTCTTTTTTTTTTTTTATTTCTGGTGTCCTCCTTTGCTCTTGGGAAAAAAATGTACAGCCAGTTTGTTGTTAATTAATTTAGATACATGAGAAAGTTCACCGTCAGAGAATGAAGAAGGTGACTTCTGGATTCTTTGGTGTAAATTCATTATAGGAGTTGATTTTACTGTGCTGCACAATTTAGACTGCATCTAATTTAGCTTTCTAGCACGATTTACCAGTATCTCCCAATTTTTTAGCATATGACTTGAGATATTTTTGAGTTAACTACCCAGTTTTGATGCAGATTGCCAGTAGCATTGAGACTCAATGTTATGCTGCCTGGTTCAAAAGCATCGTGCTACTTTTGCAAGGATTTTCTGCAAAGGTTTCTTCATATTTCAGTTTTGCTTTTACTTTGCCTTTTAGATCAACCAAACATTAATTGGAGCTATGTTGTTGTCAGCATTCTAATGAACCACAGGCCGGCATTTTAATTTGGTGGGGGGAGAGATATCAAACTGTCTCACTTAAAATCAGTTTTCTTCAGGCTTTTTCAGGTCTACTAAAAATTTTGAAACATGTTTGAAATATAAGCTTTTTTTTTTCAAACCTAGAAAAAGATATACATATCAAAATATGGGAGGGAAAAAGATCAGGAAAACCCCTCCATCTTTTCTGACTTTTCACAATACTGTGATTGTATTTTGTCCAAAGAAATTTGCCTGAGTAAGTTCTTCAGTAAAGCAAGTGTATGTAGCCAGAATAAGTGAAAGAACAGTTGGCCAAAACTTTCTACATAGAAAACTTTAAAAATGGAAAAATACCTATGGCTAGAAATAAGTGTCTTGGTGGGGCTTCCATATGACATACACTGTAATTGAATAGAGCAGAATCTGATTTTTGAATCACAATGCAAAATATGCAAATTTGTCTGAAATATGGATTTAATCCTATTATAAAAGTGATTAAAAGCAGTTAAACATGTCAGCCTTGATTCTGCTCTATGACTTGTTAGCAAAGACAGAAGTGTGTTCTTATCCTATTGATGAACTCTTGTGGCATCAGCAGGCACAGACTTCTCTTGGGAACCTGCCATATTTGCAAAACCTGGCTGCTGGCTGCTGTATTTTTCCTTATCTGAAGTTACTTTTAAAACAGCATCAGCTATCTAATAAATTCTGGTGATAATCCTGTGCTCATTTGCTTTGGACCGGACTAGCATTTGGAGGAGAAATCACAAATCCAGAAAGGATCTGGTGCAATTTTTTTGTGTTTTTCTTTGCTACTGGCTCTGGGTAAGCCCCATGGCAAACCATTTAAACTCTCTACATTTAATTTCCTAAATTGCACAAGATTCACCATAGCTACACTAGCAGGCATTATATGGGAATGATCAGGCTGGATAATCCTATTTGGACAGTACAGAAATTATAGAAAATGCAGCCATTCTGTTACCAAAGTAACTACTATCTGATCAAATAGTTAGGATGAAATACCACAGTGTTGTAAAGAAGATGTATTTTGAAGTATTGTATAGTTACATGGAAAAATGGAAGAAATGTCACTGCTATAACTCATTAAATAAAAACATAAATACAGAAACTGACCATTTATAGGTTCCTAAAATGAGTTGTATATACTAGGGCAGGTAGTGTATGTGCATAACACTTAACAGGGTGGAAGGAGTTAGTTGGGTTGGAATGGGGAGGGGTGGGAATGGTGGCTCTCATTACATCATCTTTCTGGCAAGAAAGGGAATGATGGGAAAAAAGTTGAATTTTAGAGGTTAGTTGAGACAACTAGAATAGGGCTTCCTCTGGAAAAGGTTTTACAGGCAGCTCTAGCACAGAGAATGTAATAGTCTCAGCTGGCTACAGTGGGCTGCAAGCACTTCAGTGTCTTTCCATGAGACCCCTCTGCTGCAAGAGGCCGCAGTAGCAGGGCAACAGGAAAAGCTAAAAATGTGTCAATTTATATGTAGCATATGTGAATCTACTTATGTTTTTTGCTAATATGTGAAAAAACACCAAGAATCAAAGTTCTAAGCAGAGCATTCTTTTAATCCTTATGTTTTTGCATTTTCTATTTTATTTCTGTTAAGAAAATCTGTAGTTGTGGCTGGTTAGAGGCTTGGTAGTTTGGCCTTACAGAAGGTCATCATAATCCTGTTGAAATAAAAAAAAATTACAAAACTATCTGAAAATCTACTCTGCCTCACCCATTTGGTCTTTCCTTCAGTGTGGAAAGCTTTGCTCATTGTGGGATGGGTTATCACAGCATAACAGACCCCTGCTCTTTCTTGTAGTGCTGATTATCAATCTTCTTTCCTTTGCAACTGTTCTTACAACAGTTATGATGGAGGGTAAGAGCATACAATTTTGGAATATCAGTGGGAAAAGTCCTCCTGCAGCCCACCAGGCTTTTGGCTGAGAGGTGGCACCACTCAAGAGAAAGCAGTGTCTGTCCTACTTTCTGGATTTTTCCGCTGTTGTTTAATGAGGAAACAACGTGCTTTATCATTTAGCCATGACATATGATGGGGTGAGGAGATCCAGAGAGATTTCTCAGAGCTGCCAAATTTGATGCAGTTCTGTGAAGGATATTTCTTACCAGTGAGAAACCCTCCCATTTCTTGCTCCCTTCTCAGCACCAAAAATGTATCTGTTTCTCTCTCTAGGTCAGCCTACTTCCTGGCAGGCTTGCAGCACTCCAGAAGAAGTAGGACATTAAAGGGGAGAAAAAAAGCATCAAACAGGAGGGTTTCATCAGTCCCCAGCTCCCACCAGAAAGACCAGCAGCACTGACACCTCTGCCCCAAAAAGTGCTTTCTTTTGTCTTAATTGGCATTTCTACTGCAATTATGGACAGAAGACAGACGTCCTGCTGAGAGCACTAGGGCAGTCTTCAGGAGCTGCAGGGGAAGATGGGCAGCTGCTGCATGGGTTGTGGTCTGATAGGATATGGGGATGCTCTCAGAGGCTGGAATACAGGTGGGTTTTGCAGCTGCTACAGTGAGTAGCAAAGAGGAAGGAGATGAATCTATTTAAAACAGGTGTGGGGCAGGGAAGAGGAGGGAAAAATTCTCAGGAAGGGTAGAGAGCATATAGGAAAAAAAATAGGCAAGGGGAAAGAGAGGTGTGCAGTCCTGCCTGGCCTGGCTCCTCACAGAGGATAAACAGCAGTGGAGAGCCCAAAGAGGGGGAGAAGGATCAGCTGGGCTCTGGGGGACTGGGACTAAACTGCCCAGAACAGACAGGATCCACCAAGTGAAACTGCCTTTCATGCTGGAGGCACAATCCAGGTGAGGATTGTTTTCTTCTCAGTATGTCTGCTGTGCTAGACTTAAATTTGCCTTGTCAAAGAGCAGGCACCTATGATTTCTTGAGAAAAAAAGTGCAGTCTCTGCCTTGGTCTCTGGAGACAAAAAGTGCAGCAGCTTGCTGGGACACTCACTGTTCCAGGGATAAAAGAAAGTGGCGGAGGCCTATTTATGCCCAACAGAAAAAACAGAAGCCAACTGCTGCAGTGAGAAAGTGGTCATTACTGCGCCAGCTGCAGCCAGGGACAGCTGACGGAAGGGATAGGAGCATGCCTGGGCTGGACTGCTGCAACACTATGGCCCAGCCTCCAACCCTGTTGTGTCTTGGTGTGCAGCCCCTGTTTAGCTGCCTTTCAACAGTTAGGAGTTGGGGAGAGAAATGAGGAAAGAGAATGATGTTGCCTGAAATCTGATTTTCTGTCCAAATTTTACTTCTTGTGCTTGGAGGGAGTTGATACAGGCTTGTCAGACATTTCCTAGCCCATAACTCTGGCTGGATCATAGCTCAGTGACACTCTGAGCAGGGCCCATGTGATGGTTTTTCTGTATGATGCTGAATGTATCTTTGGTCTCCATCTTTAGCTAAGTGGATCTCTCAGATCTATCAAAGCAATTCCATATATTTCATTTTGGCACAATAGCACTACAGGTTGTGTAGGATTACATCTCTTTTGGAGAATGATGTCAAGTCCAGGGAAGTATATATGGCAAAATGCACTTTTCTGACAGGACTTGTCAAACTACCATACAACCTCTGTATTAAACAGACCTCAGTGAAATCTGCAGATTTCCCTAAAGCTTTAAGCTTCAAGTCTTGCTCCATTCGCTAACTAGATCAGTTCTGACCACAGAGCACCAGCAGAAGCACTTGGGCACTGCTGTTCCTCACCTGTTTAGCCCCAATAATTTGATGTGTAAAGGATGGAAGACAGATGGGCAGCTTCCATGCACAGTCACACACCACCAAACACTCCTGAGATACTGTTACAAACTTAAAATGAGTAGTAGAAGACTAACAGCCATGAAAGTAAGGGAAAATTTAAGATTTGGGAGTTTGGTCCTTTCAAGAGGTATTACTTTGTGAGATTCTCAGACAACTATGAAGAGTGGACAATGGTCCATTCTGTTCATAGCTGTGGTCAGTCTCTGGTGTTTCAATGAAAGAAGGTGAAAGAAAAGTCCCACACACCATGGTACGTGACCAGATATGGGGATATAATTAGAAAACTGAATTTCTTCTGGTCTATTAGGTGACCAGCTAAAGCTCTTAATATGCAAATAGCCTATGATCATAGAAGTTCACTGGCAATTGATGATCTCCTTCCAAATACTTTTGGAGCTTATCAGATCAGACATCTATGGATTCAGCCTAAAAGCTCAATTATACAATCCCTTCCATTAACTTAGGGGGCAAACTGAAGGAGAGAAGAGGAACGTAGGTGAGAGAATGGCTTATATCAGGCATGAAAAAAAAAGTGGTTAAAATTTTCAGACACACCAGCATTTCTCTTTATGTGTTCTCCCATGCTGTGATTGACAGTCTATGCAGTTGGGGGAAAACCCCCAAACCCCACAATCCAGCAGCTGTCCTGTAAGGTTCATTGCTAGATAACACCATTGACTTTGAGGGGAGGAGTCCTGCAGTTCACTCTTCAGAAGCATATGTGGGTCTGTAGAAGTGTGCTAGGAAATTGCAGAAAGCATGTCATCCTCCTGGCCTGGAACTAACTCCTGGAAAAGCAAGTGGTAAGACTGATAGGCTAGAGAATATGACTTCTTGGCTGTACTTTTGTTGCTTCATCTATAGTGTTATAGGGAGAAATGAGTAGACATCAAAATGATCTTACTGAGTGTTTACATACTCTGATGTCACACAAGAGCTTACTTACAGGCATGTTTATAGAAACTGTGAATTTTAAGTGATTATTAGGAGAAAAAATGAAACCTTTAAATACAATACTTTACCAGCATCTTACTTCTGAAAACCACTGTGATAGGGAGATACAAAGCAAGTGACTTATGTTTTAGTTGAATCTGCCCAAACTGTCATATCAGATGGATGTTCAAAATTTGTTTCTAACCCATGGGAATGGCTTGTAAGTTGGGAATAAAAATGGTAGTGACATTTCTCTGGGGTTTTTTTCAGTAACTGGCAACAGAGAAAA
This sequence comes from Pithys albifrons albifrons, assembly GCF_047495875.1. Taxonomy (NCBI): domain Eukaryota; kingdom Metazoa; phylum Chordata; class Aves; order Passeriformes; family Thamnophilidae; genus Pithys; species Pithys albifrons. The sequence continues at coordinate 50,467,141 of NC_092464.1, read as the reverse complement.
AAAAAGTGGGTATAAAATGATTTTCTTTAAATGTAATATTACTTTTTTAAAAAGGGAGAAAAACTCCTGTGTGTCACTTTTTTCCTAGTCCTTTAAGAACTGCAGAAAAAAAAGAAAGAAGTCTCTCAGGGACAGATTTCAGACAGAAGACATCAAAACTTGCTAAATAAATTAAGAACTGTGAAGTACTTCCTCAGCTTTATTAAATCCTCTGCTCTATAAGACGAAGCTGGAGAATTGCTTCTTCTATCAGTTTACTTCGTTGACAGACTCATTCATAGAGAAAAAAAATCTTTGTTTTACTAGGGAAATAAAGGGAGGGATGAAGAGAAATCTCTGGTCAGTACGTCAGGTTTTCCATCTGATTTGTTTACAGTACATCGGAAAGCATAGCAGATTGAATGTTGCATTTACTAAAGAATATACATGTCAATTTTAATCACAGCTACTTTTTTTATGATACAATTGTGAGTTATCTTTTTGCATTTTTAATTAGAGGGCAGAACTGAAGCAAAAGCTTATTTTAAAGTGATACATCCATTAAAGTGACCTAGACTGCTGAGTAATTGTTCACTATTATGGGGGAATAAGCCCTTTAAAATAGTGTTTTAATTCCAGTATTGCAGGGACACAAGTCCTTGGACAATGTTGCTCAGACTGAGAAAGTTCCTGAAACAGGGTGGTGCTGGACTGGTGCTGAGGAAAACAAAACCTTTCATATATTAAAAAAAAAACGAACTAGGAAACTTCTCACAAATTTAAACTGTCAGTCTAATGCTTCATACCAGAGTAAGGTAGGGTGGGGTTGACATAATTTTTAATCTTAGTATGACTTTTACTCACAATGGCACTTAAGCTGCAAAATATTTTAAAATACCAACTATCAGGCTTTTCATTTTGATTGAAACTAAACAAGGGCTCAGATTTTGATTAAGACAGCTGCCCCCTAATCTGTAGTTATACTTGATTGAGATAGGCTCTGACAGCCAACATAACAATAGACAGACCATTTTTTAACATATTAACCCTTGTGACCTAATTAGCCATCCAAAAAATGCAAATGGGATCCTCAGCAACCTTTTGAACCATTCGTTTCTCACTGACACTTGATTTTCCTTTTGCAATGTCAGTGCGTTTGTGTTTAGATTTTAGATATTTAGGTTTTCTGCAGAACAGACACACAAATTAAGCACTTGCTTGGCCATGGTTGTAAACCTTGTCTTTAGCCACCAGTGCTCCCAGCAACATTTGAAAGCTCAAGGTTGAAGATCATGGTTAAACAGAGTGTTAACCATTCCCAGTACACGGTTTACACATTGGCTGATGATCAGGAAATACAGTTGAAATTCCAAACAGAGGACAGGGGCTGGCAGGAGGGAACAGGAGGGAAAGAACAGAAGACAAGAGAAAGGAAAAGCTGAAAAAGGTGCCCTATTTACTTTTACAAAGAAGTCCCTATTTCTCTGGGTCATTTAAAAAAAATTAAAAAGAGATAATTCATGACACACCAGAAAATACAACGCTGGGAATAAATCCCTGCCAGTGAATTGTTGTTTTTTAACTGGCATTGCACTATCTGTGCATATTAGCTGTAGTATATCTTCAGCATCTATCTTTTTATCTTTTCCCTATTGAAAGCAAAGTGATGAGATCCACTGAAAATTAACCCTGGCCTGTTCTAGTCAAGAAGATTCAGATCAATATCTGTACATGAAGATTAAATTCAGTTTACAGTAACTCTCATGTGGTTAATTATTGTCCCTAAGTAATTCTAGTGATGTGTTCATTTGCAAACGTTGTTGTGACCCATTATGTTTTTTAGTGACCTATGGTTTGTTGACTTCCTCTCATTTTTCTTGGCTTTTTTCCCTAATTTTTTTCTCTACCTCTACATGTTGCCTTTAGCCAGCACTTTGAGTGTACACATGGCTCTTTGTACATGGGGCAGGAAGCCCTCACAAGTATGTCTATTATTTCTTAATCACTCAAATGTGCTGTGTGCCTGTTCCTTTGGATTGGGTAATGGAGTAATATCACAACGAGAAGTTGTGGTATGAGAACCTGATATTTGCTTAACAGAGCTTAAAAGGCTCTGTTGCTGAAGTCAGCCTAAAAACCCCTGCAGTATAGATTGTTGATGTAGCTGGGTTTTGGACTCCAAGAAACATGTATTTCCTAGAATTTCAAGTGTGTGGATAAGCATACATTAGTGCAAGCACAAAGCATGGCAAAACTTTTACTGGCATTTGCTGCAGAGATGAGCAGATGAAGTGTTTTAAGAAGTGCAGAATAAATCAAAACATGCTAAGCAACAGCTCGTGCGTCCAGCCCTCAAAAAATCTCTAGAGACACTTGTCGTTTCATCTTTTTTTTTAATTTTTTGAGAAGGGAGGTCTCACTTGCTGACTTTTTTCCTGGCTAAAGATTTATTTTTTGCTTTCCTTTTTATAAACCAGAGACTGAAATTGCTGACACAATTTCATGATTCAAAAGTACTGGGATTTTGAGGGAATTCACAAATCTCTCTTCGTTGGCAAATAACTCACAGGAGCATCTTCAGTGGAAGACTTTAGTGATTTTTATGGTGAGCCTTGTGACACATTTGAATGTGTATCTGTCCAAGAGTGGCTACCACAATTGTAGCCGCTTTATTCACGCTAAGTCTGCTTAGCAGCAGCTGATCTTTCTTGTGGTCTGTAGGGTGGCTCTGCCTTCACACTGCTGCTAGTTTAAAACTAGCTTGGACCGTGGGCAGAACTCGCTGTCTTTGTTGTGACTGCAATGCAGACACATATTGTGTTTCTCCGCCTAAAAGAACAGAAGACAAATGGGGATTTGCGACAATCTGCATTAAGAGGTTTATTCACTGTTGAGTGTTAATGGTAACTGCAGAAAAATAACATGCCAAACGCGTGGTGGCAGCTTATGCTGTCAGAGTACACATCTCATCACACCTCTGACCAACACAGCTGTGCTGTCAGAACAGGATGGATTTGGCCTTCATAGGGAAGAGAATGAGAATAGAAGGTAGCAACCATTGGAAATGGTGCAAGAAATGCTAAGCTCTTGCCTGATTGTGGCTGCAGCATGGACAACCCATATGCCCCTAGCAAAGCTCTTCCCCTTTTTTTGAAGGTCTGTCACAAGAGTCATCCTCTGAACTGCCTGGGTATTTCCAGCTATGATCCCAAGGAGCACTTGTACTGAATGTGTTTGCCTTTATTTGTGCAGTTTGTGAGTTCAGTATAGTCATTTCTGCAGAGGGAAAACCACAATGAATGCTCTAGTGGACAAAATGAGAGTGAGCTGTATTAATTTCAAGACTATGATGGGATTAAATACAGTTCTGTATCTTTGCCAGTCTTAGAAGAGCCCAAATCTGCCATAACTAATTCACTGATAAGTCTATTGCCATTTCTTCTCCCCAACCTTTTTTTTTTTTTTTAATAGGTTGAGTTGGATTTTTAGGAAAAGGAAATTAATAGGTGCAATAGTGTGCTGAGTCAACTCTCCTTCTGAGTTTATTGTGCATTTGAAGTCTCAGATTTGTCAGTTTTTAAGGTTTTATCACCGCTGTTGCTACCTCCATGTCACAGCCACAGTTAGCAGTGGAGACAAGAACAGCAGAAGAGACAAGAGCACGAGGGTTGTCTCTGTTCTACTTTGAGGAAAATAGTCCCACAGGACACAATAAGTATTTCTCTGAGGGTCAATGGAATGAGAAACAATGTAGTGCAGCTCTGCCTGTAAAAGTTATCTGTAGCTTCAGTGGTGATTTTTGGAAAGCAACGGGACAAGGAAGTAATGAGATGCAATGGCCTAACTTCTGCCTAAAGTTATCATTGTAAAGTACATTCCAATAAAACTGTTGTCAATGTTGCATTCAGGCAGGGCAGTAAAACACTCTCCCTTCATGATTTTAGATCACCTAAGAAGCAAATGCTCTTGTAAAAAACACAGTGGCTCAATGTCAATGACACCTCATGGTGAAACTAATTCTGCTGTCCATGCCCAGGAGGCACAGAGCTCCTTCAGGAGCTAGTCCAAAGTCCAAAGAGCCACTGCAGATCTATGGAATACATGCATCATGTTGTCATGGGTCAGACCTCACAGACCTGGCAAGAGACTATAACTTTCAGGGGAGAGAGGAGTTTCTGATAGTCTCCCCATTGTCAGTCTCTTGCTCTTAACATGACACAGGGGATGCTGGCACTGTCAGAATAGCAAACAAATTTGTTGAAAGTTGGTTGATTTACAGCAACAGGATGGGTATCAGCACAGGAGCTGCTCCTTGTAATGGGTAGGGAAATGCTTTTTTGCCTCTCTTGATTGTGAGGAAAGTGAATTCTGCTCTTTCCCATTGCCAGTGGGAGCTGACAGCCAGCTGAGCCTTGAGGACACTAAACAGCAGAGAGGCAGTGCAAAAGTAGCCCACAATCCCTCCACAGAAGATGACAGACTGGCTTCCCAGCACTGATCAGCAGGCATCTTGTTGACCTCTAATTCCCCTGACAATGCCTGTGGGGAGATATGGGTTGGATTTTCCACATACTTGTGGAAGTTCCATACATACTTGTGGAGGAACTTTAACCCTTATGGAACAGTATTGTTCTGCTGCAACAACTCTGAATAAATATCTATCTTTAGTTCTTTCTTTCTTGCCCCTAACTTTGGATTTTTTAAATCTTCTTTATTTTATCTCAGCTTTGTTGTGCTATAAATGTCTATATTGATCTTTCGTTGTTTCTGGATTGCCTAAAATTGTCTATATGGCTAAATCTTTTGTGCTTATGCTCTGGAGTCATGGAGCATCAAAGAGTGGCAATTAATCCCAAATGTGCTGATAAGGTCCAGAGGAGTAAGGAATATGAATCAAGAGCACAGGATCCAGAGCTGCCTAAAGAAAGGAGGCTTTCATCAGCTTCCTTCTATTAAAATTTACTAGCAAAGTTATATCCATGCTTCAATCAAATTTGCTCATTTAATAGAACATATGACCACAAATATTTTGAGATTACCTGAAAATCTGAACTTCAGTAGTGTTTGCACAAATTGTCATCCGTGATCTGACAGCTTTACGCTAGTGGAGTCACTAGCAAAAGACAGTTGTTCTCAGCAACTTCAAGTGCAAGCTCAGGCCACTCTTTACTGGTGGGTGTATGTTCACAGCACACCTACAGTGACAATTACCAGCTGCCACAAGGACATTTGGATGCAACTTCTAGGCTATGGAAACGAGAGCAAGCTGGCTGCCTTCATCTCTGCAATGCTCTTGCGTTTCTTCTTTGTTTCTGCGTTATAGAGAGCAGAGGAAGAGTCAAATAGCTCAGTAATTCCAGGAGCAGGAGCTGTCCTTCATCTCTACAGCTGCTTCTGAGATGGGTTCAGCTGAAGCCAATACTGTAGGTTTCGGATAGGGGAAAGTATTTTCATTTCTCCTCTTAACTAGAAGTATCACATTGCAAATGGCTATAGAATCAAATATGCAAGAGTATGTGCCTGATTTTATTAGTAAAACTTCCTGACAGTTACAGAGAACAGCTGTTGCCCTATAATGACACAGGCATTTTATAAGCTTCCCCCCTTTCTTTTAACTGTGCCGTATAATTGTTGCCTCCCCTTAATTTTTCTATTTCATCATCACTGTTTGACAATTGTTTTTATGTTAGATATATTAATTGACTTGACATTTCTCACAACAGCTAGAACAAAAGTGATTTGTTTAAACTGTAGGAGGTACCATGAATTAATAGCTCACTTCTATTATTGTGCTCTCATTAAGGGGAAAGACAAGTAATCTTTTTTTATGAGTAACAGTTTTACTTTGGAATATTTCACAGTGAGCAAAGACAGCCCTGGACACCTACAGTGTCTCAATCAGAGGGTGACAGACATTGCAATAGCATACACCCTGTCTTCAGTGTGCTACTGTCAGTCACCAGTGACTGAAACTCTTTGTGGTCCATAATAATGCATAGCTGCTTTGCAGGAGAAATGCCATCATTAAACAAACATGGTGTGGTGCAATTATTTAATTGGTTTTAGACATTCTTAAAGTTCTGCTAAATTTGTTTTTTTTAAGAAAGGACATTATTCTTTCCAGTTTGTTAAAGTGATTTCATGGGTTGTTTGCATAACCCTCTTACATGCGTGAGGAAGTGAGACAAGTGAGATAATCTTTCACGAGTTTATTGAGCAAAGTTTAGCAATATGAAACAGTATAAAATAGAAGAGGCAATTGCTTCAGGACAGACCTTCTGAAAATAAAAGGGCCATTGTCCAGTATTTGCTTCTACCACCTTAAGGACAGAAATGTTGTGGAGTCCATCAACTACATACTAAAAATGAAGGGCTTGGTATGAGTTCCCAGTGAAGAGTTTGTATTTGATTTCAGAAGGAGTAGGATGGGATCTAGGTGATTAAGAAAACAGTTATATCACTGCTTGAAAAATAGCTTAGGACTGGAGATTGTCATCTTTTGGGATGAATTCTTACTTGTTTGGAGTCGATTGCAATTTTGCCGTTGTTTTTATGATTGGGATTTCACCATTAATATTGTTTAACCCATATTCCATTAAAAAAAAAAAAATGAAAAGAAAAAGCCTTCCCCCTGCCTTTTTCATGTACTCATACAATATGCCCACTTGCACATCAAGTGGTTTTGGTAACTCTTATTTCTTGCCTTTGGGCTTGATTTCAAAATATTCTAATATATTTGGCTTTTGCAACTTTCACTAATTAAACCATCTAAAGCAGATGGAATTACAGAAATTACAGGGTTTAGAATATCATCCTAATTGGTTTACGATCTATGTGACACTACAGTGCCATTCGGTCTGTGTAATGTATAAGGACTGCACAAAAGACAAATCTTGCCAATTAATTTTCCTAAACTCCATTATCTGCAATTTTTGCTTCCTTATAATTCCTTTTCTATTAAGCTTCTTCCTGGCATTCTTGTTGCTGTAGGAAGGCAGAAAGCATCCCAAGGTCATATTGTGACTTTTCCTGTTTGCTGAAAAAACAAAATAATTTATTTTTCATCTACAATGGAATAGAACAAGTAAATAATAGAATAAGAATGTATAAACTTAAGGGAAGCCAGCAGCTAAACACTGTGGAGCTGTAGGAAAAGCCTAGTTCATATTAGAAATGTAAAGTAGTCATTGTGCACTCTTGACACATTTTCAAATGAGGGGGATTTCAGAATGGATAGCGAAAGATCCCATTTTTTTGAGAATGTAATCATGCAAAGTTGTAACAATACTGGGCTTCTGTAGCACAGAAGGAAACAAAATCCTTCTGTTTCTTTAAATTATCTCATTTTGCCATTTAGACATGATTTTTAAACTCACGATTCCCTTTTGTTGCCATGGTAACGGGTTTTGGCCCTCATGGTGACAGAAAGTATCTCAGTTCTTGTTCCTCTTTGAACACATATGTTTCTGTGTATAGCTGAACAGGCAGAGGGAAGGGAGGTGTGAGGAGATCGCACCTTTCGGAGCAAGGTAACTCCCTGTGCCAAACCAAGGCTGTGCTGAGGAAATAGCCTGCAGCAAGGACAGATTTATCCCTCCTTATTCCTGCATGGACTCATTCATTCTCCAGCTCTATGCCAGATAGGTTTGGTCCCCCTCCTCCTATCCCCCTGGCACCCCCTCTTTCCTAGGTGGCATTTTGGGGATTTTTTTTTTTTATATACGAAGCAAGGGTTAGAATGAAATCTAGTTTTCGGGGATTCCTATGGAGCTGGCTGCTAGCATCTTGCAGCATTGCAGGGGTCACAGAAGAGAAACAATCATCTAGTTTTAAAGCCTTAATAAGAAAACCAAACCCAACCAGAAAAAGCAACAGCAGAAACTGAATAAAACAGAAAAGCAAGAAGGAAGGAAGGAAAAAAGAAAAAGTGGACAAAAAGTAATGTTAAATAGCATGGAGCATGACTAATGGCACAAGCATGTTAAAATCATTGGGAAAATGTCCTTGGAAGACAAATGAATTTTCAGCAGAATAATTAACTTAATTAACAAATTTGCATGCATATTCATCAGGCTATTGAAGTCTTTCCAGCACAGCTTGATGAGCATTGGTGTAATAATTGTCTCATTTACATTCTGCAATCTACTACAATTTGGGGCATGCAAAAAAAGCCGACCTCTTGCTTTTGACTTTCTTTAGGACTCTGACCCTCCTAATAAACACATGCAAACAACATGTAGTGTCCATTGCTTAGCCTTGTGTTCCACCTTATATCAAAAAACCTGCTCCCATTATGCCATGCTTTCCTCCCTTTCACTCCCCTCTTCCTTTCCTTTTTTTTTTTTTTTTTTTTTGGCCCAGGTTCTCTTTTTTGCCTCTGCTTGCTCTCCTGGGTAAATCTTGGCACCAGCTCTGACTTCAAATCTCCTGGGCTGCCAGACTGCATCATGTAAAAATTGCCATTTTCCTCTATCTCTGCAGGGCAATCTTTAAAGGCAGTAAGGTGTGACGCTCCAGACTGGCAGCTTGGCAAGAAAGAGCCCATGGATACCAACACAGAGGAATCTGGAGGGTTCACTCTGACAGGCAGTCAGTATTGGGAACAAAAGAAATGAGAAAAGAAATTTTTTTACATATTGCAGGCATATGGTCACAAGACCAGCAGAAATATATTTAATTACTGATCTTTGTGTGTTAAGCAGAAATAATGTACCAATAGCAGTACCACAATTTTTTTCCCTTTAGATTATAATAAAATGCATTAAAAGAGGACTTTAGAACATAGTTCAGAACATGTTGGTTAGTAGTATTGCATTTCAGATACATTTACATTTGCAAATAGAATCTGATCACTTAATTTTAGACTACTGTGATTATTTTAGCATGATTTTCTTTCTAGATGTGGATGAACATTTTAAAATGCAACTGGGCCATTTACCAGCCTTTTTGTTGCCTTGTTTTAAATCAAACCCTTCAGCCATGCAGTACAGAATCCCTATAGTGCTTACAACTATTAGGTGCAAATGCAAACTCTGTTACAACTGAGCTGACTCATAAGGCACTGGTCTGAATGTTTTGTACCAAATGTACATTTGTACCAAATATAATTCTCACTGTGTTACATTTCAGGCTGCATAACAACACTGTACAAGCTATTCTGCTCAGAATGTACAAGCACAGTAAAATTGTGTTCCCTGACTTCTGTTTAAAACATTCCCTGGTAAAAGAAATGGGAGGCCTAAACCAGGAGGGATACTGAAGGTAAAAACAGTGATCCAGGGTTGTAATACAGAATTCCTAAGCCTGTTGTCCTCTGTGTACCTCCCCATTACTCCCGAGGTGCCCATGTATTTAGAAGCTCACACCCTGCACCACATTGAGCAAAGCAATACTGATTTCCAGCTTGTTTAAATACAATGAGGATCCAGAAACCTCCATATTGCACTAGTTTGATCCTTTCAGTAACTTCAGCCAGAAGGTATATTAAGGGTGTTCCTCATGAATATTAACAAGATTAGACTTTTCAGGAAATGTTGTTGTGTCCATTTCCTTCTGAAATGTTGCTGCTGTTTGGTTTTATGTAGCAAACTGGAGTCCTCAACCTGAGGCAACCAGATATAAGTCCCTTCTCAGTCTGATAGAATTCAAACCCATCATTAGCCAAGCAGGTGTTCTAACCAACGGGTTTGCAGTGTGCTTTGGCAGGAGAGAAGGACATCTCTGTGTTATGCCCTGGTCTGCTCAGTGGGTTTAGGGGAAGGTTGTTTGATTACCCTGGGTGGTGTGCAGGACTGCTGAGGGTGGAAGAACAACAGGTACCGATTGCTACAACTACTGTGCACAGTCAACAACACCACACCAGCCGGGACATCATGATTCCAATCCATGAGATCATTTGTGAACTGGAGAGCCAAGGAGTGCTCAGCAAGACTCACTCACCCTTTAATAGTCCTATATGGTCAGTGCATATGGAGAACAGAAACTGTCAGTACACTATCATGGCCTGAACAAAATCACACCAGCCCTGAGTGCTGCTGTGTTGGACATGCTGGAACCTCAGTATGAATTGGAGGCCCAGGCAGCAAAGTGGTGCCACCACTGACCTTTCTAATATGTTTTTCTCCATTCATTTGGCAGCAGAGTGCAGGCTATAATTTGCTTTCATTGGAAGGGGCATCCAGCCTCACACTGGGCTCCAATTAAAAGCTCTCATGTTTCAAGCCCAGATGGAAGTTAAACTGCACATAGCAACTCCCCTTGTGCTCTCTGGTGAGAAGGAGAAAAGGCAGAGATTATGGATTGTCTTTCTTGAACTGTGGAGACCGGAACTGAATACAATATTCCAGACTAGGGCTGAGTAGAAGGGAAGGATCACCTCCCTCAGCCTGCTGGCCACATTATTCCCAATGCCGCCCAGGATCCCATTGGCACTGGCTGCTCATGATCACTTGTCATCCACCAGTACTCTGAGGTCCTTTTCCACAGAGATTTCCAGCAGGTCAGCCCCCAAACTATACTAGTACTTGGGGTTATTCCTCCCCAGGTGCAGTGCTCTACACTTGCCTTTTTTGAACTCCATTGAGGTTTTTTCTGCCCAATTCTCCAGCCTATTAAGGTGCTGCTGAATGGCAGCACAGCCTTCAGGTGTATCAGCCACTCCCCTCAGTTTCAAACTTGTTGAGGTGCGTTCTACTGCTTCTCCCAGGTCATGGGTAAACAAGTTACATAAGACTGGACCCAGTACTGATCCCTGGGAAACGCCACTGACTACAGCCCTCCACTGGTTGTGACCCTCTGAGCTCTGGCCATTCAGCCAGTTATTGATCCACCTCACTGTCCATTGATCCAATTCACTTTCCTGAACTTACCTCTGAGGATGTTATGGAAGACAGTGTAATAAGCCTTTCTGAAGTCAAGGTGGAGAATATCCACTGCTCTCCCCTTGTCAACCTATCCTACCATGCTAGATGGTCTACACTCTCCACTGGTATAAACCAGCTGGCAATTTAACCTGTATTTATTGCCAGCAAGAGATCAGAATATCAAGCGATTTCAAAAGCTGCATGTTTCTATTTGGTATGAAAATAAAAGCCTCTGGCAACAGTAGAGAGAGTCTTCAGATTACAAGAAAATGGGTACTTTAGAAAATGCCTGACTTACTTGAGACAAAATAGAGTAATAGGCAGCATCTCAAACTTCTTGGTAGGATATTTTTGACACCATATTTTGTGCATTTTTGTCATGCATTGCCAACATGCCATATGCTTATAACACATGGTAAAAGCATGGGTAAAAAAATGTGATTGTGACATGTAAAGACAACTCTGGAACTGTAATACTTCTGAGCTAAAATACACTTGTGCATTTGTTATATAAGTTTAGAGGATTTTTTTTTTTATCAAGCTCTTTGGATGTGTATCACTGGAAAGAATAGCATACCTCCAGCTTAGCAGATTCCACAGAGAGTGAACAATAAGGATCAGATGGTTAGTAAGGCTGTAGTCCACAGTTTTCTACTGATTCTCAGAAGTTAAGGCTCTTCACTTGAGTGTCCTGTGTCCATTTCCTACTCTAGAAAAGCAGATTTAACTGATTGTTAGTAAAGTGTTTAAAAATTACATGCACGTACCAAAGAACTGAAGTGCTGTATTTATGATTTAATTGCGTAATGGCCAGCTTAGATCTTCCGTTCTTCTGTATGTAAAGACTAGTAGCTCTTATCTCAAAGACTTTATACCAGGAAGACAGAATATAAAAAATGATTGGTAGAGAAAACAAGCTAATGAGAGATAAAAAAGATTTACCTAAGGTGAGTCACACAACACTCAGTGACAGATTTGGAATAAAATTCAGGCTCCAAGCATTCCAGACTAGTTTCAGAGTAGAGACTTTTCTGTCTTTAGCTACCACTGTACTCATCTCACTGGAGAACTGAGGAGTCTGGCAGCTGTCCTTACGTACTGGCATATGGGACAGACTTCAAAAACTGCTGTAGGAGTTTGTCTTTCCAAATATGCCATTGATAAAATCAATTGCATTTGTAAAAAGTAGGTGATAGAGGAAAATTCATGAGAAATAGCCATTAGGGACCTTAACCTACGGAGTCAGTTAGGAAGATAGGCTCCACTGCTGATGGGGCAGAGAGAGAGGCTCTTTCATGGGGATATTCAGTGAAAGAATATAGCTGAGGCCAGTCTTACATGTATATGTATTTATAAGTGGACATTGATGCTTGGAAATTATTTAAATAGCTGATTGTAGAATATTTTTTTACTTTTTCCCAATAAAAACAGTATGAATGCAAGACTACCTGCCACCAAACAATATGCAGACTTCTCAGAGATGATGAATATGATACAGCTTTTATCAGACACTCAGGCAGAAGACATTGCAAACCCAGTGTTACTCTGTTCCTTGTTTCCTATTCTGACTCCCTTCTCTCATTGGGCCACTGGCTTATCACAAACTAAGAGAAGAAAGAAAGGCTACACATCATTTATCATCCCTTCAAACTTTAAAACTCAAGCTGTCCCTTGGATCAGACACATTTGATGTAATTCATTCATCTAACAACAGAAAACAGAGCCAAGGCCAACATACAATTTTGTTCATTTATGGTGCCCCCAGAGGGTTCATAATGGAGTTTACTGATAACTTGTTGGCAATGATGGTGAAATGCTTCAGAATTTTACCTCCAGAGATTTCAGCATTCATGTTGACAGGAGTATAGATTTAAAAAAAAAAAAAAGAAAAGAAAAGAAGCCACAGAACTGTCTTCACTATTTGCGTTCTTGAGGCTTAAGTCATTTTCTCAAATGAAGTTTCAGGACTTGTTTAAAGAGATTGAACTGCAAACTCAAATGTATGAATCTCCTCCTCCCTGGCTGATGAGAAGGAAGTTTTTGAAGAAGAACTAGTGCTGCTCACAGCCAAAACACTTGATACCTTTGTCCAGGAAATGTGGAAGAAACTAATTTTGGGTATTCCAGTCCCATGTTCAGGTTCTCCCTGAAGGAGAGTGACAGATTCTCCCTTCCAAAAACAGTGGAAGGTGCACCTTTGTCCCATAAGGACATGATTTTTCTCCCTGCAGAATCTCCACATGCAGATATTAGCAAAATGTAAGGCTAAATAAACTCAACCTACAGACATATACAGGTGCCAAGGAAAGCCCTCAGTACAAGTGGCCCTGCCTTTTCTTCTGTGGTGACCCACTGCCATGGTACAGTGTTGGCAAAAGTCATGCTTGAGAAGATGCACATCTGATTAATGTTCGTAGAGTTTTCTTGGAAAGGTTTAACATTACTTTGTTTTTCAGTATTGACTTTAAACATTTCTGCTTGACATCGCTATGTGTTGGCCAATCCTTTCCTAACCATGTTTCTGCCCCTTTTAATTGAGCCCAGTATACCTATACAGTGAGCTCCTGTATACAGGAAGCCACCAGCAAGACACAGGTGCAAATCATTAAGGAGAGCCTGAGAACTCAATTAACCCCAAACCTATGCAACCTGATACAATTACTGACACACCTGATAAAGCCAGAGCTGGGAGTAGAGCTGATAGGAGGCTGAAAAGAAGGAGATAAGATGCTAGGGTCTGACCTTATCTTTTTCTGTTTTGTGATGAGCACTCTCAGTCTTGCAATGTGCTTATCTCTTTGGGAAAAGAGCTTCTGTCTGCTCCAGGCACCTGGCCTTTGGAGTTACAGATTTGCCTAAAATTTACAGAAGAGTGAGTTTCAAAAGGGGTCATCTAGCATGGAAGACTTAAAACAAGGTAAAGGGTTTTTTTGTTTGTGGGGAGTTTTTAGTGATTTTTTTGCTTTTTGTTTGTTTGGGTTTTGTTTACCCCTCTTTTGTTTGTTTGGTTTTTTTTTGTAAGTAATTGAAAAAGGACCATTATGATACTAGCTAATAGACAAATGTAACAACAAATGAACTATTTGGGGCACTATTACATTAGAATAAATTTGGCAGGTAGTTGCTGATTAAATCTGAGGTGGACTTACTCTGAATCTTAGATCTTAACAAAGAAACTTAAAGGTTGCTTAGATCCTGAACAGATAAGACTAAAATGAGTTTTCAGTCTTCAGTACTGGTGCTAGGTCCAGTCCTGCCTAAGCAGCTATTATTCTAACACTTTTCCTGACTTCAAAGAGAAGCAGCAGTGTCATAAATCTAACTGAAATGAACCCCTAAAAGTGACAGTGAGTCTCTGAGTCCTCTAGGGTAGCAATGGCAACCTGCACCTGGCTGTAATGCAACCTTTGAGGTTAAAATCCCCCAGATCACCGTGGAATTGGTTGAGAATTTTGTTCTTTTCATTTTGCTGTCAGATTCAAATCTGAATCCCTCCTGCTGTCAAGGTTTTTGAACCTTGAATTTTAATTTTGATGGATTTATCACCAACCACCCTTTGCACACAGTTGTTTCCATCTATTTCTGGACATACTGGCTGTGCTGGGATAGCAAACAGTAGGAAAAGGTATTATCTTAAATGAGCTACATGAAACAGATTTCTGTCCGTGTCCCCTCGGCATTTCTTGATAACAACACTGTCAACAGATCTAAACATTGTCAGGATGTGTGAAAAGAAGCTAAGTTTATGCCTGTGACTAGAACTTTTCAGAGAATGGTTTTCAGAAAGTTTTCATGTTTTTATGTTTTCAACAAGCAGGCAGAATTTCCATAGAAAGTAGATATTTTTTGTAAAAAATTAACTTTAGTCAGAATACCAATTTTCTGTTGGAAGAGTTTTCCCAAAAATGTTAACAGACTTTTCTTGGTGACAAAGTGGTTTCAATATTTCATTACATAAATTATCATGTCTGCTAATGAAACATAGTTCAGCTTCAACTTCTAAGAATTCTAGTGGCCGCCTGTGCCCATGTTTTTACCAATACTCTGAATTTTTTACAATGCTGGTGACTCAGCCCTCAGCACTGCTCTGTGCAGTAATACTTAGGGTAGGTCAATGAGAGAACAAAATAAGGCTAAAAGATGGTTTTACTCAAAGGACAAAATTATTCTCTGCATGAGCTCATAGTGTTTTTTCCCAAAGATGAAGTAGCACCACAGAGTTTACCATCTTTGACACTAATGCAAGTCTTCTGCCCTGACTTCCCCAACAGAAATTTTCTCCACCAGCCTATGTGTGCAAGAAAAAAAGCAAAGGGAAAACACCACATGCAATTGTCTTCTTGTGGAGAGAGATTAAAAACAAACATATGACTAAAGTCACTTTTGTCTCTACTGAAAGGTTGACTGATACTATAGTGATGAAGACAATGCAAGATATTGTATAGAAGTACTTTTTTACTAATGGTCAAAATTTTGCTACTCTTTTTCTGGGATCACATAAAAAAATTATGGATCCCTGTATATGCTTCTCCAAGAAATGATTTTGCATAACTAAACAATAGACAACAATGTGTAAGTGCATACCACTGAAATTCTTAACTTATCCTTGTAGATAAAGTATTACTGTTAACATAGGAAAAGCATTTATTTTTATGTGTTTCTACAGTTTCTTTATTAAACACATTTCACCTTATTGAATACATTTGGCATCTATATGTGTTTGTTTAGTATATACGTTTCTGTGTTCCTGTGTCTCAAAGGAGTTTTGAGCTTTTCTTCTTGAGTCATTCCAAATTGTGGGCTTGATCCAATATTTAAGCAATGAATGTCAAATTTCAGGCGACAAGGGATTTCTTCTCACACAATTACTTTCATATGCAGAAACTTTCCCTCCTGTGAGTTAACTAAGGATAACTTAGCCTGCACCTCTGCTCTGGTGTCCTTGATTTGCTGCTTGATCAAGTGCTTCTGAGCAGCCCTGGCAATGGGATTGGGGAAAAGGAGTTGCTCTTGCCCGTAGGCAAGAGAAGGGAATGTAATGAAAGGCTTGCTTTACCTTGTAGGGAGTGTAATATATTTGGTAAGAATTGTTTTGATGGGCTGAATCACAAGTATAGAGGTTGTGCTAAACTTCAGTGAAACTCCGAGTGTGAGTCAGCCAAACAGGTTGTGTTTTACCTCTGACTCCAGAAAGGCCTTCTGGGCACTTCTCCATCAAAGAACTCAATAGTTCATTTTCAAGAGGAAGGGTGAGTTTGCGGTCCATTAAACAGTGACATTTCCTAATGTATCACTATTACAAAACCACCAGTGCTAGACAGAGTAACTTTTTTGTTGAGTCACTGCATTAGAGGATTAGAGCCTTTAAGTCACTGTGCTTATGCTCGTTCATAAATCACCTTAATAAATAAGCAACATTCCAAATTCTAATTTACTGTCTTTAGATAATCTGATAATTGCAGAATTATTTGCAGTGTTTATATGAGGAAATTGGCAATTCATTAATGTTAAATTTTACTGTTTCTACCTGTTTGCCAATTGCATAAAATTACCTTCAGCTGTCAAAGTAATGCAGCTTATGCTACAGTAAATTCTAGAATATAGCTATCCTGTGCAATGCAGCTTTACATAAACTGGTGTCAAATACTGTCATGCTGTAATGTAGAATGGATACAACCATGTCACAACCACAGTGCACTGGGGTAATTTGCTCTACTTCTCTGAGTTTTTAAAGACCAGTTTTTTTCAGATGGATCCATATTTTTTGAAAAACTGTCTCTTGTGCTTGGTTTTGGACAACTACACTATCTCACTGGTTCTATGTTCCTGTACTTAATTACTCTCTGTGACTACCTTTTTATTTTTACATAATTTGTTTAATTTTTGAGGTTGAGTTCAAAATATCTGTTGGCTTTCTTTTTTCTTTTTCAATGTTGTTGTCATTGTTTTGTTTTGATTTTTTTTTTCTTGAATGTTTAATCAGTGAGTGCATGAAAAGTGGCCAGAATTGTGGTTTTGCAGCAATTCTGAGTCCAGGGGTTTTATACTAGAGGAAAAAAAAATTATAATACAAATCCTAATGATAGAAGACCTAGATCTGCTCTTCTTGTATTCTCCAGCAGCTCATCTTTATTGATGTAAACTTGTGAAGCCACTTTCATTTCAAAACAGAACACTGATATTGTGTCCTGTTGGAATCCAAACTATGCTCCTGAAAAATGGGTGATGTCTTTCTGTCTCTGGTATTCCTTTCCATGGAATTTTTCTCTAGTCCTTTCTATACCTTTGAAGCTCTGAACCCCCTTGATAATAAAAGGAAACAGAATAGAGATTTTTCTTTTTCAATTTGTCTTTATTTGCTTGAATGAGGCATCCAGATACACCAGCGAAGAGCAGCACAGCCCAGGCTGAGGCGAACAAGTCACAATGTCAGCATATGGATTCCTCAAGCAATCTTCTGTATTATTAAGACAGAAAATAGTACAGGGCACTTGACCCATCAGTGTTACGCTGCACAGCGATTGCTCCCTGGGATCGATGATCATTATCCCCTTACACTTCCCGCAGTGCTTACAGGCTGAGTTGATAATTGTGAAGTACTTCATCCCATCCCATGAGCTCCTTCTAGCAATGCTTTGAAGGTACTGTGTGTGAATGTTGTGAGGTTTGATTAGTTTTTTCTTTTTCCTTTTGAACGTAATGCAATTTAAGTTGCAGTCTCATTTCTTGAATACCACCATCCAGTAAAATTCTCAGGCAGGCATTTATTAGCATTTTGCCTTTTCAGCCATTTTCTAATTGTTGTGTGGATGAATTATTGCAGGATGAGAAAGTTACTGTAGTTTTTTAGCAAGTACCTCAGGCAATTCACTGACATATATCAGTGCACTTGTCAAATTCTTTGACACAGATGTCTAGTTTTGGCAACCACAGAATTTGAATATCCTACCCTGTACATGTCTATTCATAGTCAATTCAGATCTGGTGTAGGTGGGTGAAACTTCATTGACTTCAACTGTGAGGCAGCCGCCTGTACTCAAGCTGAATTTAGGTTTAAAGTGTGCCCAAGAACAGCCTGGAGAACGTTCAAAATGGTCCTCCAAGACCTGTTGCTGTCTCTGCCTGTGTGGGAGGATGTGTCACAGGTGTCCCTGGGCCACCAGGGCCAACCTTGGCAGTGCTTCATGGCCTGGCCTCACCCTTCCCCTTCTCTGCAGGAATGTAATCTGCAGTCAAAGACAGCACTGGGTGATTAGGTGTTCTTACTTCTACTCATGCTCTAATTCCAACCCTTACTCTCGGGCTGTCACGTTGCTTCCCCAGTTGAAGCTTGGAAGTTGGAACTCTGTGATTCCCCTTGTGAAGAGTTTCTTTGGCCACTGTGAATATCTCAGATATGAAAAGGACTCTTCATTCTCCCTCCAACCAGCTATTCTGGCTTCCTACAAATTTCCAGGATTATTAATCAT
This sequence comes from Pithys albifrons albifrons, assembly GCF_047495875.1. Lineage (NCBI taxonomy): Eukaryota > Metazoa > Chordata > Aves > Passeriformes > Thamnophilidae > Pithys > Pithys albifrons. The sequence continues at coordinate 50,448,831 of NC_092464.1, read as the reverse complement.
TACTGTAATTTACTTAACTGAGCTTCTCACTAGTTTCACAGTAGGCATTGAGAGGAAAAGTTTCTTTTCCACTCTTGAAAGAACAACCACCCCCAACTGTCACTGCGATGGAGGTCTAGGATGGGGGCACAGGGGCTCTTTGTCACCTCAATTGGCCAAAATCATTTTGGGTACCCACTAGAATACACAACTTTGACTCTACAGCCCCAAAACCCTTCCAGGAGAGTTTCACATTGCAGAGAGGACAGCGAGGAAATTAATGACAAGAGGATCAGCCTTAATGTACCTGTTAATATCCCATGGGTCTGTGGAGGCTGGTACTGCCTCTGCAGCTGTCACTTTCCCACTCAGTGATCCTCCACACCATGAAAAACATTAGCATGACTGGAGGGGAGAGGGAGGGCACAGGTCTGTGGAGTTGCTGATAATCATCTGCTCTGCTCTGACCCAATCCAGAGCTGTCAGGTTCCCTTCCTGCCTGTCGGGCACGGGGGGGCCCAGTGAATGCATCGCAATCTGGAGCGAAAACCCAGCGCTAGCACGTTAATATTCCCAGACATTGGGATCTGCAAAAGATGTGGCTTGCTTTATCAGTGCTGTGAGAGAAGAATAAAAAACTAGTTGTAGATGTTTGTTTGCCTGCAGATAGAAACACTATTGCCATGGTATATTTGGGGTTGTCACTGCGTATCATCCTAGATTTGATTTTTCTCAAGATGGTTGTGAAGTGAAACCCAGTGGATTGACACAATGTCTTTGCTTGCAAATCATTGTGCTGAGCTGCCCTGCTGCTATTGGAAATAATCACAAAATACAGTGCTACATGACACACATCATCCTTTGGTTTGAAGAACACTGTTAATTTTATGCTCTCCTTTCACATAAATGCCCTCACTTGCACCTTAACAAGCCCCCAAACATTGGATACCAAACGACCATATTACATCAACGTTCCCCCCTTTTTTTTCCTTTGCTATAAAATTGAACAACTGGGATGGAGAGAATTTGGCCTCGGTCCAAAACATGGCTAGATGCATCTGCATTTGGCTCTGTGCCCTAAGATATAACATTCAAATGTGAGTTGTCCTTCATTTTTGCTTAAATAATCCTTTTTACTGTTTTGGGTTTGTTTTTTTTCCAGGGGTGTTTGCAGTGTTTGGAAGATGTTTTCCTCTCCTGTTGTCAGATTTTTATTATTACTATTAAGTGCAATTTCTGTCTCTCTTTCCTGATGGAATTCAGAAGAGACGAAACCCAGTGGGACTGTTTAGAAATTAAATGCCCTCCCCCCTTAGAAACTCTTCTTTCAAAACCACTTAATATTTAATAAGGAATGATACATTTCTGTAGTGTTCTTTAAATGTCTTACAAAGTACAGTGGGGAAACTTATTTCCCTAATTTAATTTTTTTTCCTAAAAAGAGCTTTTATTATGTTATGAATTCATAGGTTCTTCTACTCAAACAGCTTTAGCTGGTGCTACTGCTGGTTAGTAATTATACACATGCTATGGACAGTAAGGGTTTGGTGCACATTGTCAGGGTGGACCTGCTATGACTGCGGTAGGATTAGGATCAAACTGGAGTAGACCCTTTCTTGCAATGGAATTGTGCATGGAGCTTCCTGTGATTACAGAAGGACAGGACTTTGATAAGCGGCATGGTACAAAATCAGCTGCAAATTCAGTCTTGTATTTTTCCATTTATGCTTCCCTAAATTCAGAGACATAAAGGGAGGAGCAGGTCAGTGGAGAGCATGACCTTCAGATGAGAAAGTATTTGCTGTATTTTCAGTGCTTTAGTTGCTGTTATTAGTACTGATAATCTTAGCAGCAGTGCCAATTAAACAGGTGTAAGTAGAGATTGTAATATGGCTGAGGATAACACAATTGACAATACATGTATTTAGGAAACAGAAGTATCAGTATGTATAAAGCATCACCAACATGTTAAATTTTGGTATTTCATAAGACAGCAGAGCATGGGGATTACTTTGAGACAGCAAGCTGAAAAAAACATTTCATTTATAAGTGAAATGTGTTTTACTGTTATAAACCCCAGCAGGCAATTCACTCATTGGGGATAATCATTCAAAATCTGCTCTGCTTTGGTAAGAAGCTGAAAGGGAGACAGAGCAGCATTTCCAAAGACCTTGGGGGTTTCCTTAGTCCTTAGGAACAAGTTATTTTAGCTTTATATTTTTGGTTTTGTTTTGGTTTTTTTTTTAATTTAAAAAATGCTGTCTTCTGTCTGGAGAGTAGTCCTAAGAGGCTAAGTTTATTAATATTTCCCAGATTTACATGAACTGTTATGTAAATACTTACAAATAATAGAACTTAAAATACACACCACGTGGTGGAGGAATTAAGAGTCTTCTTAGTCACTTGATCCAACAACCTTGAGTAAGGTATTTAAACCAGGTGTGGTGAGTAATTGTACATCAGGTGCTTCTGTAGCTGAAGCAATTAACAAAAGAAGTTTTTAATTATTATCAAAATATTTCCTGAGAATTAATTGCTCACTGTCACTTCTCAGGCTACTGTTACTGCTCTCTTACAACACTGAATGGGAGATTTGTAGCTTCTTGTCAGGCTGGCAAGGTGGATTAATAGCGTGCTGAGTTAGAGGGGGCCTAGGTCTTATAGGTGAATGTGAAAACTGGACTTGGTGTCAGTAAGTGGTTATTTCCAAGAGATAATAAGGTGCAAAAAAATTCATGTCACCATTTATAAGGGATCAGCTATTACTGAAACTGACTCTGAAAAGTCAACTGTTCTTGGCTTGGCATTTTCTCTTCCTCCTCTTTTCTTCCTATCTCCCTGTAATGGTATAAGACTTCTCTCCCCCCCCCCCCCCCCCTTTTCCCCTGCTATAATTGTAAATAAGATTCAAATCTGGGACACATATAGTGGCTGTGGATGTATCATATTCAGCATTTGAAGACAATGCGATGATGCAGAGTCCTGAGAAAAACTATTTAAAAGACTTTCTGTAAAACTCTGGTTTTGGTTCCCACAAAGGTTGCAGTTGACCAGCATTGGAAGAAGACCTAGCAAAACCAAGTAACACTTATTAAAATATTCTGGACATAATAACATATTCCCTGTTCCTCTTACTATTTTCAAATGTGTGGTAGTATCAAAAGGAGCTTTGATTAAAAGGTACCAGTTTTAAGACAGCTGTTGAGTAGCAGAAAAGGCGATGCTTAGTCCTCACAAAATAGCCTTTCAATTTTGGATTCCTATTCCAAAATTTCAGTTAAAGAGAAACATGGACAGTTCATTGTCAAACATACATATCATGTCAGCCACTGTGTTTGGTTTAGCTGGCAAAATGCCAACTACCCAACACAGAGAGAAAGGGTGTGTGTGTCCTCCCCCCCGCCCCCAACCAAGGGAAAAGGAGGGAAAGAAAAACAACCAACCCAAAACCTGAAGTAGCAAGCTTCTTATATTGTACAAAAGAAAAACAATTAAAACCAGAATATGATATAATACATAAATATACAAATGTAAGAAAAGAAAACCAGACTGACAATAACTACCGAGTCACCCAATGAAATAATAGATTCCAACCACCCAAACCCCACAAAACCTCCCAAAAACTCTTCCAAAGAAAACTCCCAGCAAGAGAGGAGAGAAAAATAACAAGAAAATGTTCCCCTCCCTGCTTAACAGAGCAGGGATGGTGGCAAGGCCTGGTCTCAGCAGGGCAGGGCAGTGTCTTTACAGGTCTGAGGTAAAACCCCAAAGAGACAGAAGCTCCTCCTCTCTCTCTTTTTATACCTCTTGATGATTCTTGATGATGTCAGATGATATGAAATACCTCTTTGGTTGCTTAAGTCAGGTGATTCTTGCCCCTTCTGAACTATGTCACATCCTTTGGGCCTGCTGAAATTTAGGCCTAACTGAGGCCTAAAGCCAAAACTACCACAGCCACAAAATGAAGTTAATGTAACAGAAATTGTGCTTTATGAATTTTTAAAAAAATCTAAAAAGAAAAGATATTTACTTGTCAGTAACAGCTTTAAAAATAAATCCTACTGAGAAATTTTAAAATCATTTCTAAACATCTGATATCTGTTCTGGGGGATTTCAAGAGTTTGCTTTAAAGGCTCTTTCTGTCCAGTTTCCTCCATTGGCCCATCTCAGGTCCCAGAGCTGTACCTTGCTTTGTCTCCTGGTGTCCAACCCTTGCTCTGTGGCCCTCAGTCTCAGCTCACAGGCAGATGCCTCCACTCTGCTCCCTCTGAAGTTCATGGACAAGTGGTACAAGTGTTTTTCAGCTGTTCCCATCTCAAAAAAAATGCCTACCACTAACAAGACCAATATGATGGTAATGCTTCAGTGCAAGAGCAGGTCCCATAGGCATGGCAGGGGGCAAGGCAAAAAAAAGTGATTATTTAGTGCTTTTTCACCTCACAGATGCTTAGTTTTTATTTAAGAGAGCACACACTACAGAAGTGATGCAGAGTTACTCATCCTTGCAACTGCTGCATAGTGTAAATGCAAGTAAATTTGTGGTTTGTTACTGGAATAGGGATGCATTCAACTCTCTGAATGCAGACCATTATTTTAACCTGAGTTCTTGGGATTTCAAAATAGCTCAAAGAAAAGGATTGTGTAATTTATAGAAGAAAAGGGGATTGTTTTGTTATTCTGCATTCCTCAAATTGGTGAAATTTTAAAAGTATCTTCTGTGTGTGTTCCTTTTCCCAGCTCCCTACACAGTAAGGTTTTTGTTTAATAAACAGCTGATGATCAGACTATTCCTCTAGATTCTATTTGGCACCAGGAATGTTGAAAAGTGAAGAAAAGAAATGTTGCAAGGATGTTCCTCTTTCTTGTTAACTTTCTTTTGTATTTCAGCTTTTCAACACCAGTAATTCTGGAAGAGATTTGCATTGCAGAAAGATAAATTTCATCTGGTTCATTTGCTACTTTTCAGAAGACCCAAATGCCACAACACACGCAGGGATGGAAAGGGGCTACTTACCTGAAATCTGTCTTAATTTAGCTTAACTCTATAGGATATATTTCCTCCTTTGCCCAACATCTGCTCTAGGGTGATGAGTGAGATGTAACATGTTAGTCAATGGAAGTTTTCTGTGGTGATCTGAAAGAAGTATGGGAATAGAGTGGAGAGACTGAACTATATTTTCTAATTTAGATATGGAATGCATGAATGAAGTCTCCTGCAACATGTGCACAGCTTTGGGGAATTTGTAGATCTTTGTCAAAATGACCTAGAGTGGGGAGCGAGGGACAGCTAAAATCAATGAATACTCAATTTCTCATTGCTGTTAAGCAGGTAATTCTTCACAAATTTCAGGGAGTTTGGGCACCGGGGCAGAAATGTGAACTCCAGATGACACAGAGCTAACTGTGTGGTCTAAAGGAGCTTCTGACCAACATGGAGACATAGTAGTTCCAGTCCCCATAGGAGAGGACTCTTACCCTGGTGGGAACTGATTCTAAGATCTCTCATCAGTTATGATAGTCATCAAAACTATTTTGACACAGCAGTTTGTCAAAATAGTGTTATAAAAATGCTATTTTAACATATGCAGTAGTAAAATGCTTGATTGAGTTGAACTGGGGTTCTTGCTTGGAGTGTACACTGGACACAGTCTTGCCATAGAGATCTGCTTTAAAACTTTTGTTTTTAAGAGCCATTTAGAACAGTTTCTACCTCCTCGAGTACCTTTTTTCGTATTTACTCGTATCGTTGAGTATAAACCAGTTAAATACCTGTATATGGGATCTCATTCATTTTAAAATACCCTTTTGGCCCAGTAGCTTGATCATAAAAATAGTGTGTGCATGTTTTCTACATGCAGTTTTGTTTCTTGTTTGTTTGTGTATTGTATATATTATACTAAAATCTTTATTTATAAGAAATACTCTTCTTATAAGCTGAGTCTGCCACCCAGTAGTCCAAATACCTTCTTCTCTGGTTATTAACCACCACCAGTGGAAAAATGCCATAGTCCATATTTTCCCTACCACAGCTTTTCATTCAAGGTTAGGTGCAACAAAAAGTTAGTGTTAACACACTGCCCATATATTTTGCAATTAGTTGCTTCTAAAAGGAAACAACCAAGCTCATTCTTTGCATTTTATCTCTGCAGGGTAGGCAAGGAACAGAAACAACAATAGCAACAACAAAGATTTGATGCATAAGCAGATATCATTTAAAGGCAGTGATAAAATATTTTCTAAATGGCTTTTTTATTAATATTCAATAACATTAATTCTCTTTATTCCAAATACTTATGATACTGAAGAGTTTATGCAAAGTTTCTTTAAAAACTTAAAGATTCTGTGTTTTGCCTGTTCTTGTCCCAAAAATTAATAATATGCTGTTTTCCCATGGGTGAAATAATAAAATTCCCTAATAACTGTTAAATTGTTTGCAGGTGTCAGTCATAAGTATAGACATGATTAAACAAAACAATAGTTGTATAATATCAAAGAATGTAGTTCCAGTCATTTATTTCATCTCTGGACTGTGCATGTATCTCCCCTTTTGTAATGACACAGCAACCTGCTACAATTTCCTTTTAATAGGGAATAGATGTAGGGGTTTTTTTGAGAAAGCATTCGGCTCCTAAATAGTTCCAAGGACTGTAGTCTTGATATATTACAAAAGATGTTAAGTAACATGCTTTGTCATCTAACACAGAGAAGTTTTTGATTCCTTAGGATAAATTTTAGTAAACCTTCTTTAGCATCTGTGTATGCCTGTAATCTCACTATGAAGCTTGCTAGAATTCTTGACATTTAGCTTCAAGCACAATATTTACTCTGCACCATGTTTATCTCCATAAGCATGGTGAGTGATCTGCGTTTATCCAGGCTCCAGCTTCTGGTGACAGAAGAGGGTACAAGCAGCTGACACCATGACCCTGAAATTACTCTAGCCTTAGAGCAAACAAAGCATTCTGCTGAACAGTTTTAGCTTTTAGAAGAGGTTTTGGCAGTTTAGTAGAATTTCGCTGTGGTGAAGAGATGCTGTAGAGGCAACCCTTCTTATCCCTGCTGGCATGATTTCTATTCCTTGAGGATGAGGAAGGGATGTGCGAAGAGGTGCTTCAGCAGAATATGTCCTTACAGGCACACTTTGCCAGACTATGAAGACCATTGCCTTTTTGTGCTGTCCTAATGAAAGCCCTGACAACATCACTCCTCTAAAGAGCCAGAGGCTGCCTTGGTGCAGTGATGCTATCTCCTAATTGTAAGAGCAAGGGCTGAAGCAACGTCAGCCTGGCCTCATTAGCAATCTTGCAGGCATTCACCCAACATTGCTGTGTGCAGGGTACTTTCATAGCAAAGGCACGGCTTTGTTTTGATGAACTGGCATTTGGGGGGCAGCAAACACATTGTGGGGTCATATTCAGCCCAACAGTTCATCCAGAGGGCTGGAGAAAACCCCTTACACCATGAGCCACCTGGACTGCTCTATGGGGTGAAGTGCTCTTTGATGGCAGAGGCTTCTTCAGAACCCCACAACCATTTTGCAAACATAGCTGGTTGCCAAGATGGGGCTTTATTTGCATGCCTGGGATTTTTTTTTTTTTTGGTTTTGGGGTTTTTTTGACAGTACACAAACACGAGTGTCCTGCACCTCAGGATAATGACAATGAGTGGAGGTAATTTTTAAGGAGAAGCTGTATAAACATGGCACAGTTAAAGTTCTTCATGTAAAGAAAGTCACCAATTCACAAAGGAATTTGATTACCTCTATCCATTATACACACACAGTGAGTGATCGTGCTACTAACCATCTGTCATCTATTTCATTTGCATCATCAACACCTGCCCTGTTTATCTGCTACATTCTTTTCTTCGCTGAATTCTTACACTGCTTTAATAAAATACACAAATGTTATTGTTAAAACCCAATTAATTTACAATCCTCCATAGAGATAGTATTACTTATATTTCAATTTAGCTTCTAATGACCTGCTTTCTTGCAAAATGACTTAATTCTCATGTCAAAGATTAGTTATTAGACATTACCCTGATGTACCAGTCATGTACTGCTGAGACAGGCACAGCAGCTTTAGGTGTCCCTGGTCATTAATCAGAACTCAGAGACATTTTTTCTTTAACTCATTACAGAACCTGATTTCATCTGCCACTTTAACTCTTTGCTTTAAAGAGTGTTTTGAATCTACCTTTCTTTGTGTTTTCATTGTTGGACCTTTAAGGGGGAGAAAAGAGCTGGAAGTCCAATTTCTTGGGCAAAAAACCTGGTCTTGCTTGTGTTTTCTACTGGCTCTCTGCTGAGGAGTTCACTTTGCATCTCAACTGTTGTGAGCTGGGCCTAAAAAGCAGTACTATTTTCAGAAAATAGTACAATTGGATTTTCCAAACAATTATAGCACGGGATGTACATTTATTCTGATGACAAGAAATGGTATTATAACCAGAGACCATAGAGACGAAACTGCTTCCATGGGAATGCCTTGGCAAGGCATCTGCCACCAGCCACCTTGTTCTGGGCTTCACAAAAGGTGTCATGTAGCAAGTGGCCAAATCCAGGCAATTCTCAGAGCATCAGCCATGGGCATTCAGAAGAATAGCTGGTTTTGCAGTTCACATATTGGTATTTCACATACAAACTATTATGTCTATCTAGGGCGAGACCAAATTCTTCTTTCTCATTGTATCATAGGCAAGGGTTAGCTTTTCTTACTCATTACTAGTATGACTTCTTTCTTCACAAGTGGTGTAGCACTTGAATGATAATAACCCTTTTTATGAGGCATTTTCAGGCTTTGATATGACAGTAAGGATGGATTTGATCTTTGGAAAACAGTATAAAACAATACTGTGTCTTCAGTTTTTGATTCTGTGATGCATAAGAGAAATACCTGCCATGAAATTAAATCCCAAAGCTTTAGTGTGTTTCAACAACAAAGGCATAAAAATTGCATATACAAATGCATGGATTATATATAGAAATAAAACCCTATAACCAATTTATGACAACTTAAGCATTTGAACAATCATACACAGAGTATTTTAAAAAGTGTGACAAAGTTAAAACTTTAAGCTTATAAAAATCCATTCATGGGTGGCACAACTGGCAGGATTTAATGTAGGAAAGGTAATTTCTTCTGTTCACAGCCAAGTCTGTATGCTGCAGTACTACTTCCAATGAATTTTTTTTAGCATGTTTAAGTGATGCAGTTGAGAGTGGGTGAACTTTTTATTTTCCCAAAATACAGTAACTTCTGTCTGTTGAGAAGCTACCTAGTGCTATAAAAGGCAAATAAGGTCTCATCTGACTTTTTGACAATTGTGTACCGTGCTGGAAGAATAAGATATGCTCTTTATTTTTCTAAAGCGCAGGAATTGGCTGTAGAATGTAGGCTGATGAAACTTCAACAGCTGTCTTCTAAGAAGTAGTTTTTTTCACAGTAGACTATCAAGGGACATGTGAATATTACACCAGACTAACTCTTGAACAACAGGCATTCTATGAAATGATCAAACTCAGCTATGAGGACCTAAGAATAACCTCTTTGGATTGCAGAGGTGGGACGTTGCTCTTCACATACTGCGAATGCTAAAGTCATACACAAAACATTTTGCTGGGTGAATGCTCTGTTTTTATGTTTTATAATATTTACAGATAAAATTTCACATGAAACACTAATGTTTTAAGTAGTGAGGATCAGCCTTTTGGACAATATGGTATATCTCTTTATATGACCATCCTTACCAGTGCTGCTTTTCAAATGATATAGAATAATTACTTCGATCAGACTAATAAATAATTCACATTTCTAAATGGTTTCTACACAGGGTGATGCAGCATTGTGGTAGGGTAAGAAACATCTAGCTAGAACCTAAAATGTCTTCAGACATAATCTTAAAATAATCCTGGTTTCAAATGGTGAAAGTTTGTGCCTCCTGCTCAGGCGGCACATCATCAGCATCCAGATCAGGAGTTATGCCAAACTAGCTGTAATCTAATATGGAAATGAGATGTTGGCCTTGATATTGTGTCATTCTTCTGAATGGGATCACCTGCACCCATATCTCCTAAGAGGAAATTTCAAACAGAGTTAGCTCCTTAAACCTTCTAATTAAAATGAGAAATCCCCAGGCTTCCATGACTCAGCCTCAGAAAAAGATTATTAGGAATTTAATAGGGAAAATATCGCATCTCAGACCATCTGTGACCCAGTGCTCTGTGAGAATTTAAAGAAAACTGAAGGGAGGAGGTGCACGCTCCAAAGCACACTCTAGGAGTACTTTGTTGGAGCTGCAATAAATCAACATAGTTAGAGTACAACCTTTTTCAGATTTAATTACTGTTACATAATTATTAGCAAAGCAGTCTCCTCTGAAACTGTAAAACTCATTACATCAAAAATCCCTAAGCTCCTGATGGAATTTATGAACTAGTTACTCTCTCCCTAGCTCTGGAAAAATGCAATAGGATGCATTTGGTTTTATCTCCAGCTATTTTTTTAGTGTGCTGAGCTATATTATTCTATTCTTCTTAGTTTTGGGGAACATTCCCTATTTGCCTTTTTTATTATAAAACATGTTCATTCCCATTTGTGTGCTTTTCTGCTCCTGGCACGGAATCTAGATGTAAGCACTCAGGGACAGATATGCTTTCCCCTTTGCTGAAAGGGATTCACATCTCATTTCCTCCATCGCTCTAGTAGCTACTGATTGAGCTAAAGTATAGATTCCCTCATGGAGATGCCAAAGAACAAAATTGTCATTGTCTTTTCCCCAAGGTTTTGTGGTGAATACAAAGCTTCAAAACCTGCCAGTGATCTGAACAAACTGCCACTAGGGAAGGTCGGTTGGTGTCTGTATCAAGCAAACTTGAGGCCAGCCCTTCCCTGGTCCTTGTTGCCTGGTTAGAAACTGTTAAGAGCTGCCTCCTGGCTCTCCTGTAGGACAGTAGGGAGATTGCAGGATGCCCTAATGGACAGGCTGACCTGTAAATCCATGACATCACCTCATAGATAGAAGCAGTAAGTGACATCTCGCTCAGACAGCTCCTTTAGGGTTCTATTATTTCACAGCTGGTGGGGCTGGGCTGAGCAAGAAGCAAGGTCTCAGCCCCACCAGATGAAAATGAGTGCAGCAAACCTCCCTTTTCCATTTCTTCCCTTAGTCAGGATATTGCAGTTTTCAGACCTTGTGCTGGCACAGCCATCCGTCAGCCCTTGGAGGGAGTCCTAAGGCTAAGCAGGACTTCAGTTGCCTGTGAGCTCAGGAGGCACAAGTATAAGAAAAGCATCACAGTATGTTAAGAGATAACCTACAGATAATTAATATTTTTATGCCATAGCGTGAAGCTGAAGTCACATGTACCTGTTGAAACCGTTATGATAATATTGTCAGACGTGAGAAGACCAGCCTGCATTTTCTTGAGCTGCTCTGATCAGTTTGTGGTATCAAAGAGTAACTGGTTTTTCTGCATGTACCCACTCCAAAATATGATTTTATTGTATTAGATGACTTGAAAAATTGCAAATCTTATCCTGGCAATTGTCCAGAATTTCTTGGCTCAATCCAATTTTTTTACCCATTGACATAATAGTTGAGCTACTGCTTACCCAAGGTTTAACCAAAACCTGAGATTCTGAGCTATACTGGGTAAGGAGTATTGGGATATTTGATTTTGCTCTGCATTTAATATAATTTAATTATCTTCACTGATTTTTCTCTTGGTAGATACTACAGGTTGCAAAATAACAAAAAATAAAATATAGCTTAATTTTAATGTGAGCTGCATCCTATATTTAATAAATGATACATTTACAATACCCAAAAGAGAGATTAAGAAAGTAAGCAAGAATGAATAGGAGCTCTCTTTCCTATGACAGGACTCATGGTCAGGATGTGCATTTCACATGGCACCAGCTGAAATAAAGTTTGCTGCACTACACTTCTGGTAGACAATATATGAACAGATGGCTTAGAGAGGAAGAGAGAAGGATAGAGACAGTTTGAAACTCGATTTTTTAATGAAGGAGGAGTCAGAAGATTTGAATGTAAACAGGGTTACATGTCTGATTTTTTTTAAAATTTTCTTCCCTAGGAAAAAGAATTGCTTGAAGTGTTCTGGAGAAGTAGGTCTTGAGAAGAACATAAGCCGAAAAAATTACAATAATTAAGGTAAGAGGAATGAACAGTATAATTCTTGTTGGTGGGCTGAAAAAGAAAATGTATATGAAGCAGAAGATAAAGAGAGGATATGAAGATAATCCTTGTACCATCCGTCGAGGATATTTGAATTGCAGAGAGCTCTGTCCAAATCTCTCTGCTTATCTGAATAGGTTGTCTTCTGAAGCATCTCACTGGAAAATTGTACTGAGCTTATTTTCTTGGGCACATCCTTACTTTGTGAAAGATGGGCTCAGGAGGTTTATTGGCATGGAGGCAGAGAGCACGATTTGGGCAGTTATGTGGGCCACTGGGTAAAGCATCAGATTGAGGTCTCAGACTCTTGAGCAAGTTACCATAGCTTAATGAGTTCCTGTGCAGCAGCTGAGCTGTTGCAAATGTAGGGTAGCACATGCTAATTTAAAGTATTTTCGCTGGGGCTCAGCTGATGCATGGCAGCCATTTAGCCAAGGTAGCTCAGTCACATGTCTGAAATCTGATTTAAGGATTTTGGGTTCAGCTCAGTTCAGAAGGTGGATCACTAAGCTTATATTCAATTTGTAACTTCTTGGGACAGTCTTTTCATCTTGGGTTTTCTTGTGCATTTAAACAGTAGCAATGGTGCTAGTTCCCAAATGTGAAGTGTTCTGGAAGAGACGGAAAAAAAAGAGGAAATACTGTAACAGCAGGATGTTTGGATTTGTTATTGAGTAGAAGTTTGGGGGGTGCTGAACTTTTGCAAGTTTTTATGCTTGTCCTCATTAACACCTAAGAAAATCCAGTGTTTAAAGGGATTTTGTTGGTAGGAATGAGGGCAGAATCTTGCTCTAGCCTTGTACTGGTGAGCACTCAAGCTCAGCTGAGATTTATCATAATTCCTAGGAAGTGCTAAGGAAAGAGCAGAAGAATCAGGAAATGTGATTTTTGCTATTTCAAAATGTTTGATCCAAAACAGTAACATCTTGCTGAAAAATGGTAACTGTATTCTTACAATAACACTTTTGGCATTTACAGAGGACAATGATTCTCACAGTCCCTCTCCTGTCTTGCCCCTCCTACTACAGAGGACTTGCAGACAATAAACTCACAAACTACTAAAAAAATCATCTCATATCACTCCTGTGTGCATTTACAGTGGATGATAACATGGAACAGCAGAGCAAGATTTGAAGATCTTGGTTTGAGGGTCCTGCCTCACAAGCATAGGCAGTCTCTGCCTAGTTATTCATCAGGTTAAAGATTTTTCAAAGGAGCTGTGCTAACCCAATCAGCTACTGCTTCTGGGCTGGCAGAAGCAGCTGTCTCTTACCATTATGCCCAGAGGAAGCAATGGCTTTTGCCAGCGACTCCCTTTGTGTCAAACTCATTTCCTTAATACTCTTCTTTCATTTGCATAGTCAACTGGTCCTTATGCCTCAAGAAAATCAGGAGAGAATCTGAGGAATATGTTGTTAGAAATGGAGTTTTTAAGCATCACACCAGCAGGTGCATGCACAGACCTCATTATATTCCCAACAGGTCTTCCAGCTCACGAGAACGTAACACACCAGAGAGAGTCTCTCTGTAGAAGTAGTTGACAATACTAAAATAAAGAAGGCAGCTCCCCTGCTCCCTCCCATTTCAGGAAATCACTGTGTAAATGCAGTGAAATACATCTGTGAGCCTGCTTTCCACTGTGCTGCCCTTCTGCTGGACAGGACTTACTGGTGTCAGGAGTGCTAGAAAGAGTAAGACTTAAGTTATAATAGGCTGCCTGTTTCTATTTTCTTCCTTCCATCTGTCTCCATTATCTCACAGTAAATTGGTCTGGGTTTGCCCCAGAAGTGTTGGTTATAAATATGTTGAAATAACCTAAAATCCTAGAAGAGCCTGGCTCAGTTTAGTGCCTTGATCTCTGATGTTTTTGACTCATCTGTGATTTGCCTGGCTGCAATGGTATGCTCATTCCTGCTGCCCAGGAGAGATCTGGCAACAATGTTTTCCAGGGGAGGGGCTGTGGTGACAACAAATACTCTGAACCAGGAGCTAGTGATGCCTCAAAGATGTCTCTAATAAGCAACAGTCATCAAGAATGACTCATTCTTTTTGAGTACCCCAGTGGACACTTGATAAGCCTGACCTCCTAATTTTAGGTTGTGTTCATGTACTTCTGGCTGTTACTTGATGTATTGTGGTCTTAGGATGTGAAAAACATTTTTGCCCCAGCTCCATGCCCTCTTATTCTGAGTTTAGACATGACTGGGGTTGTGCTTGATGTGGTTTCCCAGCTATAAGTGAAACCCAGGCACAGTGCCAAACTGAAACAGGTGCTGACTTCCTGAACAAGTGTCAGTGGTTCAATTGCAAGTGCTATCAATGGTAAAAAAGACAAGCCTGTGTCTAGATTTTGGCCTTTTTCACTGTTGACCTGGTGTTGACCACCATGTCACAGCTGGTGCCAGTTTGAAGAAGCAGAGAAAACATGTGGGGAATCTCTGACAATTTTATTAGCAAAACTCATCAGAAATCTTCCAAGAAAGCAAATATCTTGCTTTGGTTATGAGAAGTACTTTGTTGAGTGTGCTTTCAGGAGAAGGAAAAGGAGGAAAAGCATAGGTATGTCTGTGACAGGTGTGGGCTTTCAGACTAGTGGCCAGAGCTGTGGCATGGAGTGTCAGTGTTCATGGCCTGCTCTTATTTGGAAAGGGCTTGGTTTACTGCTCTCACTCTCAGGTAATCCATCGATCAGACTTGAATCTAAGGGTGTAAATCTACTGTTATCGCCTTTAGCAAGCCTGTTAAGTAACAATGAGCCTGGTATTGCTGGAGTTTGGTGTACTTGAAGACGGTGAGACAACGCTGAAAATAAGCACTGTTTCTGATTCGGACATGACAAGATTCTGCAAGAAGGCTACTGAAAATGAAATGTATGTGCAACATATTGCCTTTATCTAGTTTATGTGTTCAAGCTAATCATAGTGCATACACAACTCTGGATTTGTCATGCAAAAAACTCCACAGTAGGTCAATTAAAGGCTGTCTATATATCCTTGTCACAATTTAATCTCTTTGATTGTTTTTAAGTTTTGTAGACTTTTGTTTAAGCCTTGTAATGTTGATGTTGTAACATCTTGTTATTATATTATGGTCCAATTGGCTCAAAAAGTTATTGGATGGTCGATACTTTTAAAAAATGTGCCTTCATGGTCAGGAGGCTGAACTGGTGACAGTGGTCCGACTATGGATGCCTTTTTTAATGAACAGTGGTTTTATCTGTAGTTTTATGAAAGCATGTAGATATTCCTCAGTCTTATGCAGGATATGATAACCTCAAGTGGTGTTAGTAGTTCTGGACCTGTTTGGACTGTTGTGCCTGTCTAGGAACCATCTTGAAAAGCTTTTCTGCCAGTAAGCACAAGCTGACTTCACATGCCTACAGATTATTCTGCAAATGAGTCTCTGTAGTGACCAGGGAACCTAAAATTGAAGCCATATGGAAACTTACTGTGCATATTAAATTGCATGCAGCAGTGTTAACAGCATTTTGATTTGTGGCTGCAAGTAATAAATGAATTATATTAATTTTGTAGCTGCAAGCTAATTTATCCAGAATTGCTTTTTAATAACCAGCATCATGTTCACTGGTAAGATTTAAATACATTTAGGAAAAAGTCTGAGGATTTTTTCTTAAAAATAAGAAGTTAGATGATCATTTGAGACTGAGTTTATTTTACAATTCTCTAGATATTTCAAAGTAAAATGTCCCATAGCAATTGAGTGAAGTGGAGACCAGGTTACCTATACATGATGCAGGAGCTGGGGCAAATCACAGGGGAAGTGGGCAAACCAAGCAAAGACTGTGTATTGTTTACTACTGCCATCACAAATACTGGCCTGCAGGAGAGAAGGTCCGAGGATATCTGAGCACAGGGATTATCCCTTCTTGTGTGCTGTCCTTCCTTGCTAATAACTTACCCTTTTTGGAAGAGTTTCTTCCCAGACTGTAAGAAGGCAGAGGATGATGGCGAGTGTATGATTGCATTCTGGGACTGCTAGAAATGTGTGCAGCCCCGTATGGAATATTTTCTCTTATGCTTTCATCCATTAATAACTTTTATTTAATATATTAAAACTAGTTTTGTAGTGTTACTTTTGCCCAGAAGAGCACTAAGTTTGAAGGGAGAGCACATCCCAACACACAGGTAGGAAGAAGATTTAAGGGAATATGACCACAGTGTTAGTGAGATATTGCAGCATGTACTGTTAGTCTTTCATGGAGGCCACTAGGCATAGCTTAAATGAACCACTGAAGAGCTTTTCCATAAGGCTGTGCCTGTGGTAGAGACCATTACTCACGGCAGAGTCACTATCTTACAGAACATGCTGACATCTGTGTGAGTACCTGAGGGCACAGGGAACCCGTGATTAAGTAAGATGTGGATGTATGGTACAGCAGCATAGTCTCCTCTAGGGCATCTTTTGCAGGCTCAGCTGTTGTGAAGTGCCTGTTAATCCAGCATGAAGGCTGAAGTAATAACTGTTATGGTGTAGATGACCTGCTGTGCAAAGCAACCACCTCATTCCAAATGGGGATAGAGAGAGTTGTATCTGGGACACATTTATTGTCCAGGCAAAGCAGACTGGCACCCCAGCTCACATTTAATGTACCTATCTCTGAGGAGATAATTAGCTAAATTTGTTGTGACCACGAAGTTGCTTTTTCCTTGCAGAAGTCAAATACTCCCTCACCTGTGTTTGCACTGGATGCTGCAATGCATCTTGCACTGAGTTACTCTGTCCACTAGAAAAGCTGTGGCCACACTGCCTGTGGCACACACTCACACCCTGCATCATCCTTACACTGAGGCTGGGCTTCTGTGGTTGCAATATTTGTGATTCGGATTTCTGGGCTTAGTTTTCTTAAGCCTCTCCTATAAAGAGACTGAAATAAGGGATGGGGACAGGCTTATCCTTCCAGCTAAGCTTCTATTTTATTGAGTAAGGGAATAACCGAGAGTCTAGTCAGAATAAGAATTTAGAAGTTGTTGGAACATGATTTTATGACTAAATTGAATCAGTGGGCTGAAAGCTTGTGTAGCTAAACACCTGTGAACTTGTGGCTGGACATATTGACTGTCTGTTTGCTCACTGTCTCCTCACACTCATGAATTATTTTGCCCTTTTGGCATCTAAATTAGTTTAACTACATGCATTCAGTCAAATAATTTTCCCACTTTCTGATAGGAACTCGCAAAAGCTGTATCCCAGGAGCTATAGGTGAGCCTCTGTATTTAAACTGAGAGGTGTGAAGTGAACCAAGATGGTTATTATATCTGTTGTGGGGAAAATGTTTGCTTTTCTAAAGCAATGCCTGTTAACAAGACAAAGATGCCAAACACAAAAGCAGCTCTTTGTAAATCCAGAGGGAAAGGGCTTTTCATCATGACTGACTTGGGCTCTCCCTCATTATTTGAGAATGCAATCTCAATTGCTTAGTTATTAAAATTAGCAAGAGTCCTTCTTATAGTGTTCTCAATGTCTGGACAATGCTTTTCTTTCCCACAAGTGCCACTCCCAGTGTGAGACAAATATCCACCTGCATTCATGTGGGCTTCTTGGATTCTGAGGAAGATACTGTCAGAATTTCTTTGTTTGCAAGCTGTCTGCCCAACAGAAATGTCATTTCAGTTGCTTCTAAACATTATGCAGCTGCTCGTGTGTCTGTAAATAAATAACGTAGTGGATAAGGCTACGCTTAGCTTCCCATGTGATTTAGACTCCAATCTGGTATCTGCTGAACTCCAATGGAACACGAGTGGACCCAAGTCCTAACATTCCTACTTTCAAGAGTAAAAAATTTACATTATAATCTGTGGTTTAGTCTGGATTCTCTATCTGTACAAGGACCTCCAATTCAGATGATTAATAGAATTTGCATTTGCAAACAGTGTGTCCAAGCGCTTCAGAATTTATAACTTTTTACAATGTGAGTATAGTTACAGACCAGGAAATGTCATCAGTTTGAAAAGTACTATCTCACATACTAATCACTGCCCTTAAAATAAAAAATACTAAGGTGGGAAAAACCCCAAACCCTCTTAGCAATGTTCCACAGAAATGCGAAAAGACCCCCAGGGTATCAGAAAATACAATGTTCACAAAACTGAGGTGGGAACAAGAATACACTGAATATCCTAGAAAAATGATAAATCATAAATGTTGCTTTTTTCAGCAATTTTTTTTAACTCAGTCCAGAATTTCAGCTGCATCCAGATATGGCTTGTTTCTGTATAGTATGTTCTACATACATGGTGTAGAATTAAATCATGCAAGAATAGAATTAAATAATGTAAGTAATGCAGTTGTGGGGATAAATGTGTAAGGAGCAAATGACAAAGGAAAACAGTCAAGAGAAAATGGGGGGGATGGGGAGAAGGAAATCTTTTTCCAACTCCATAATAACCTCCATGGCTGTTACCTATTCAAAGCTGACTGCAAGTCATAGGGACACTGCAGGCATTAAAAAAAAAAAGAAAAAATAGAGAAACTTTTTTCCCCCAGAGCTCTTTTGCTTGCAAATTTGGCTTTCCTTTCCCTTTCCCTAGCTCATTTTTGCACATCCTCTGAGATGAGGGGGAAGGCTTTGCAGGAAAATAGGCCATCCATTTGGCATAGCACAGAAGAATTTTGTGAAATTACTTGCTCAATTCTAACTGTGGGGTGGAGAGGGCTTGGGAGTGTGATTCTGCATGGCAGCCCTGTGCACGGTAGTTAGATTTGTATCAGTGAGACACGACAGGTCTGCCCTTGAGATTCTGCAGTGGCACAGTGCCAGCTGTTCACCACGCTGATCTGTGTCTCTCCAGAGCAAAATCAAAACCTGCTGCCATGGTTCAGCTCTGGGTCAGACCCACAGCCAGATTACAGTTTGTTCTTGTTTTTAAATTGGAAATTGCTGAAATTTTGTAAGGAAAGCTGCTTTCATGACAATTCAGTCTAAAGCAGCACCATCTCTGCTACTTGTGCAGGATTTTGGTACCTGGATTAAACTTGCTTTAACCTTGGGACCACAGAATATAACCATAGGCTTCAGTTAAGCTAGATTCACAATCTGATAAACAAAACCATGCAACTAATTTTTAATTTAGGCAAATGAAATTTGCTTTTGCAAGGAGGGATTGTGCCATGTGTTTCACTGGGATTTCATTCATCTTTATTGGTGGCATTTCACTTGATTTGCTGCCATTTGAGTGCCCTATAGGCAAAGCAGAGAAAGAAGAATAAAATAGGGCTAAAAATGGGAGAGGGAATTGCTAGTATAGAAGAAAACCTGCCATCATGCTTGTGCCTGTGCAATCTCCATACATTTAAAAACTTTGTAGAAATAGCTATGAAGTGAAAGAATGCAGAAAGTCCAAAAGGAAGAAGCATAATCAGGATGTGTCTTAAAACAAGTATATTACTGTAATTCAGTAGAGGTCTGAGATGTCCACTGAGCTCTGGCAAAGTAGTGCTTGCCCTCCTTTTCTCTTCGTGGTCAGATTGGAATTTGTAGGACTGCAGGGCTTGGGCCACTGGTTTTAAATTTTACTCCTGATGAGGTATTTTTAGAATGGAGTTCAGAGGTACAGCCTAGTGCTACCCCGTCCATCCTACTCAATGATTACTGGTGAGCCCAGCATTATTGGAGAAGGGATACACACATTGCAGTGCACTGCTGTGCTTCCCAGCCCTTTTTCCAATTCAGGCACATCCCTGTCTTCATCAGCACTGGCTGATATCCTAGAACATGATGTTTAGTTTCTTCTCCAGCATTTTTATTAATAAAAAAATATCTATTTTCCTTGCCCTCTTCTGACATTTTTGGACAACTTTTTTATGCTCTCATATTGGAAACTGGATATTAAGTTAGATGGATGATTACTCTGAACCAGTACAGCCATTTCTAAATAATTAGTGTGTTTCTAATATCATAAAAAGAGTGGTTTTTTTAAAAAAATCACACTAAAATGTTACTCTGGCATATAATAAATGGCAAAGAGTTCCACTGTGTAACAAAACTACATATGAAATAGCTCTTTTTCTGCCAGCTTTGGGGTTCCCATCTCTAAAATTGGCAGAAGACTTCATTATTTTTGTGCTACAGGACAGGGAACAATAGGAATTTCTCACGTAATTTCTCTGGAGCAATTGCTCTGTTACATAGTTTTATCCTCAAGGAAGTGAAGGCAGTTAAGAGGAGAATAAGACAGGCAGATGTCAGCAGCTTTGTTTTGCTGTATGAAAGGGGTAGAAAGGAGACAAACCTCATAAAGTGGAGATTATGGATAAAGAAACCATTTGGGTTTTATTCCTGTGATTTTAAAGGACTGGAACTTCCTCAACGCTCAGTTTGTTCCCTAAAATAAGGCAACTTCAAAGGCTTTTATAAATCATGCTTGGAGCACCTTGTGTTGTGTGACTGGCCGGCAAAGAAGCAGAGAATTGTTTGTTGTATGTATGAGAGAGAAGGTATGCCAGAGAACCTGCTCTCAAGGGAATCCTCTACCTCCATCTCTCTAAATAATCCATACCCTACTGAAAGAGAATGTTGGAGGTTTTTAATGCTGTCTCAGTATTTTTCTATTACTTGCTCCATTATTTATTCTGGAGTGACTTTCCAATTTGCAATGCCCTGAGCAAGTGTGGTGCTTGCCTTGAGCTACCAGAGCAGGAATCTGGCTGCAAACTGCCTCCCCATCTGTCATGGAGTGAGCGAGAAAGATCTGAACTGGCAGGGATTTTTTTTTTGCCCCCTTTCCCTTTGCTTCTACTGCCAAACAGGGAACAGGAACTGGCCCATGAGTTATTGAGTTAATATAGGGCCACAGAGTTGGAGACCCCCAGATTGCAGAGCCTGAAGTCTGAATACCCCTTGGGTGCCTGCTGAATGCCTTGTGGCAGACATTTCCCTCCCTTTACAGCTGCCTGCTCACGTCCCTCTCATCTTATGCAAACATGCCCTTCCCCAGTGCAGCAAGGCTGCTCTGAGGTGCTTGGTGAACTTTCAGCCCCCTGGAGGAGGCTTCTCTTAGTAAAATTGGTTAGAGAAGTTTGCTGTCACTGCTCAATGGGAGGGTATCTGCTGTCTCTTCAAAGGATCCCCCGTTTCTGGGCCTACTTGCCTATAGCTCTTTGCTATGTATTAATATTTCTCAATGTGCACGAACCTGTGCCCAGCACTGCATGCTTTCTACTCATTGACTGGTTTTCTTCCCCCTTCTCTCTCTCACTACCTTTCCATGTTTTTCTGAATATCAGATGATTCTGAATAACAGCAAAAGCAAGCTATTTTACTATCTTCTCGTTTCCCAAACCCCTCCTATATTCATTACAAAATGGCTGGGGATGCTTTTGAGCAGTCATCACCATCACCAGTGCATAAAACTGCTCCTTGTACCTTGTTCCTGACCCTGAGGTGGGATAATCCTGAGCTAAACCCCCTGAACCATGGCCTAAGATTCTGCTCCAAAAGGCTCCATTTTGGCCTTTTATTTGTGTCTAGAGAACATGTTGGTCTACCAAAACACTGTGTCTGTCCTTCTCCCTTTGCAAACTCGAAAGCCTTTAGACCCTGATACAAACTTTGGGACTTGTTGCCCCTGTCCATTGGGGCAGCCTGGTCTCATTTAAAAGAGATAAATGTCAGGCTACTGTTGTCCTGAAGGAACAACAATGTTTGACTGGACAGATTGTTTACAACTAGTCCCACTTGTGGAATTAGGCAAATTATCAGGAAAAATTGGCCTGTCCCCTTTTTGTCAACCTACATACTCAAGTGAGGCTCTGAGATTGATGTGTTAACAAACTGTGACCCAGACTGTGATTCAGCTGGGGTTCTCCAACTTGCAGGTTGAATTTGCACTTTTTATATAGCTCATAAAAAGGTATTCCCTCCTTGTTCACAGCAGAGTATTTTCATTTGTTGCATAGCTCTATTAATCCATCATAATAAAGAGGTCTTGCTCGCTCAGAGGTTTAAAGTCTCTTGGCTTTTAGATCAACTGTTCATTCATTTTATTACTTGTGAGCTTACAGATAAATAGCTCTTACAGGTTAGAAAATGACTGAGGCTCAACTAAGCTCAACTCTTTAAAGGGGTAAGAGATCAAGTAGATCCCTGTAACTGCTGAACTAATGTGGGTGGCAGATACATCTGTGGTTTACTGGTGCGGTTTATTAGTCAAGACTAAGTTTAGCAATGTCCATGAAGTCCTTCTCTGCACTTCCTGCACTTCTCACACTCCTGCCACTCCTCCATGAGCCAGAGCTGGAGGGGTACCTACCATCCTGCATATTGGCTCAAGGCCCCTTCCTATATGAAATTTGACATTTAATTGCGACATAAAGTTACCTTCTTTTCCTCTAATCAGTGTTTCATTTATCACACAGCTGTTTCTGTGATATTTGTGGTCTGCTGTTTCACTAATACATCCTTCTGAAAATAGCATGAGTTTCGCCCTGAGAATTTGAGTTCCATGCCCAGAGTCCAGCACTGTGGGGGTCCTGAGAAGACAGCTCTGTAGGCAAGACCAAAAGCATCTGTATACTGTGAAATAATAAGTATCAGACAAAATACAGTATCGCAGCTAATAGATGTATTTTAAAAGTGGAAACATCTATGTTTAATTGCATTTAAAGTACGTAGTGAGAAACCACAGTTATACATTTTTATAACAAACCTTTACATCTGAAGTCAGAATTATACAAAAAAAAGTGCTCATTATATATGGTCAAAATAACTGAGGCAAATTTTTGACAACATCATCTAAATATCAGCATGTGGCCCCTGTCAGCAACACTCTAAACTCAGGCTGAATAATGGCAGTGACAATCACTGTTTTTCCTTGGTTTACCCAAAAACAACAACCCAAAAACTGTTTTGTTTTTTTGT
Organism: Pithys albifrons albifrons; assembly: GCF_047495875.1. NCBI lineage: Eukaryota > Metazoa > Chordata > Aves > Passeriformes > Thamnophilidae > Pithys > Pithys albifrons. Next base: position 50,425,775 of record NC_092464.1, on the reverse strand, counting down.
TTGTTTGTTGGCATTTTAAATTTTTTTGCATAGCTTTCAATATTGCTGCACTCTCACCTCTGCATATTGCAAGCCCATATCAGTTCCGAGATAATTTCTTTAAAGTTCTGAATATTTTTAAATCCAGTTCTCCTCAAATACATAATATATATTTTCTACCAATTATAAATACATAATTTTCATTAATCTGATTTCAATAACATGCATTTGTATAATTACTGTACAATCAAAATAGACATTGACTTTACACAGTGTGTATGCTTTTATGTCAGCAATATTGTTCAGACACACTGCTCAACAAATCTAGCAAATAGGAAAATAAAAAGGAAAAAAGGAAGAAGAAATAATCTCTGTGAGGAAATATTCTCACAGTGATTACAGACCAAAAGAATTTTAAAAAAAGGAAAAATACTTATCAGAAAAAGGGAAAGGGTTTATTACTACATAGAAATTCCCCACAATAGTTGAAACACACTTTAGGAACTAATAAACATGTTAAATAGAATTGTGCCAATTACGCAGTGCCCAAGCATCTGCTTGCTCTTAATTAGATGGGGAGGTGAATGACCACTGTTTATTTTCATTTTCCTCATTAATTATGAAAAACTGCATTCAATTCATCTTGCATGGTGAGAGACTGGCTGCGCAGATGTAAGTCGTAAGGGAAGTGGCTCTCTGTAGGCAACCTGAACATCGAGCTCTGCCCAAGGGGACCCCTGGGTGGCACTGCACAGTAATGCATGCCGTAATTGTAATTTTTGCCATAGTCCAAGCCTTCTTCTTGCTTCAGGGAAAATATCCCATTATAGTTAATTGGGGGAGGACTTAAGGGACCTTCAAACTGTGGGCTGGCGCACTCCGGGGAAGTGCTTTCATAGAAGGACTCGTAAGCACTGCAGTAATTGTAAGGTTTCATGGACTTGGAGTTGTCTAGAGTCCCATGCCCTGGTGGGGTGCCAAGCTCTGGGCTGTGGTAGGGAGGATAGAAGGTGGAGTAGGGTGTGCGGGTATGATGGGTGCCTTCGCCCGCCTGGCCCATCAGGAAACTCCTGGCATTCAGCTGCAGGCATCCCGCCACCAAGTTTGTAGTTGGCTGGGATAGACCCTTGCACAAGTTTTGGACAAAGGTGAGCAGGTCGGGTCTCTTGCCAATTCGCAGTATTTCAGAAAGAGCCCAAATATAGTTCTTGGCAAGTCTTAAAGTTTCTATTTTGGACAGTTTTTGTGTTTTAGAATAACAAGGGACCACTTTCCTTAAATTGTCCAGGGCGTCGTTAAGGCCATGCATGCGATTCCTCTCTCGAGCATTGGCTTCTTGTCGCCTGAATTTGATCCTTTCCATTCTTATCTTGCTTGTCTTTTTTTTCCGAAGGCCCCTTCGCCTGGGCAAGCCATTCTCATCCTCCTCCTCTCTCTCTTCCTCTTCCTCCTCTTTTTCTGTGTCTTCTCCAGGAGATCTTTTAATATTCTTTCCTCGGAGCACGACCTGCTTTGAAAAGCTTTCTGGGTTCTTCATTTGCTTTTGGTCATCGCTTTCTCTTGAAAACTTTCTACACATCTGGGATTCTGGCATTACAACAGACTCATCAAATGGTAGTGTTAACATGGTTCTATAGTCTTAAGTTACCTGAAAGAATGCCAGTACAATGTTTAAATATTTCCATTTTTAAAGTTTCCCGACTCACACACACAGCCTCATGCACCTTTCTTGTGTCTGCATGTACGCTCTCTGTATATGAGTGTGTGCGTGTGTATATAAATGCACAATCTATATTTTTTGCATAAAATGCTAGTTTCAAATGCCCACTTTTTAAAGCATAAAAGCTGCTGAGAATTCTAAAATCTTTCAGAACATTGGACCTTGAAACTAAAAAGCCACATTTCTCACAGATAATTACAGAGCAAATCAATATTTAAAATATACAATTAGCTCCCTGCTCATTTATTTTATTTTTAAACAACCCCTTCAAACCCTCACCACTGTGGAATTCAAAGAAATGCAAAACATGATAAAGCAATACAGAAATTTCATTAATCCAAATTCCCCAGGGTGGAAAAATGAGCAGAGCAAGTGCAGTCTTAAAATTCAAAGTGCCATATGTCTATTACTTGAGAGTAAATATTTTAAAAATCACTTTTTGACTTGTATCTAAAAGTTGTAGAGGTTTTTCCCCCCCATGTTCCTTCCTTTATATATCAAGATATTAAACTCCAGTAAGTTACAGTGGGTGAGAAGAAAAAAATAATGGAACATCCCCCACAATCACTCAGTTAGTAAAATAATTAAAAACAAAGCAGTTTTTCTAATGTTTTGTATTAAAACAACATATTGCTTATTTCATATTAAGACAAAAATCAAAAAATCAGAATTACCTAACTCTAAATATATTTGGATTAGACGTAGGGTATAAAATCCCCCTACCATTTTTTTTCCTTTTCCAAAGAAAAATTCTAATCTGTATTATCTGTTTAGTTAAAAATCAACTTATTAGCTTTTTCTCTTTTTCTTTTCTCCTTTTTTTTTTTTTCTTCCCCATCAGTTGTGGGGCAGGGGGGGAAGGGGGGGAGGTGAAAAATTCCCTGCACACTATAGCAGTGTTTATGTTCTGCGAGGCTCAGATGTCTTCCTCCAGCTCTTAGCTGACAGGAGCGGTCTGTAGATTCTGACTGCAATTCTGCACGTGTGCTCAGAATCCAGCCTGGAATGGAAAAATAATTTCCTTTTCCCAATTACTTTGCTTTTGTTTGCAGTTTGGGAGTAGCAAAAGCTTGGATCCCATGGTCTTCAAAGAGACAAGCAAAGCAAATACAGGGACTTTTTAAATAGAAAAAAAAAAACTAAACAAAAACCCCGGTCAAAGACTAACTCTTTCAGTATTGTCTACACACTTGCAATATTACATAAAAGCAATGAAAGTTTGCAATTGCATCAGAAGAATAAAATGTTAGGAGGAGTTATTAGACAGTAAATAGCATACATAAAATACAAGACAATGATACTGTATCTTTAAACACTTGCATGCACACCCAGCACCAACTGAAATATATCTTTATTTGTATTACCTTAGCTTTTTATTTCATTCAACAATCAGTTTTCATTTTTTGCCTTCCAAATCTTTTCAGTCTGAATGTCGCATCGTCTCCTGGAGTCTAGATCTGTGTATATCTGCACTATCTCATTGATCTCTAAAAAGTGACATTGATGCCAACTGCCAGAGCTGGTACCCATGCCATCTGCTAGTGACGTCACGGGGCAGAGAAAACCACGTGAGCCTTTCTCCTGGGACCTTCATTCTGCACTGATCATCTGGCATCTCTCTAAGTGGGTACCAGCATTCATGTATCAACACAGAAGGTTAGACTGATAGAAAAAAAAAAGGGAAAAAATCTGCACCAGCATTTCACATACAGTAGGTGCATTTCCACTGTAGTTGCTTGTTTTTAGCAGTCTAGCTGCACGGATAGACGTGCCAACATTTGGTGCTATCCCTGCCCACAGGTACAGCTGCCCTGTGGTTGTTAATACAGTATTGTTTGTATGAGAAGTGCTGTCTTGTATCGATCCGAGTCCCTCCAGTGCACCTGGTACCCAGGGCAAAAAAGAAAAGGCAAGAAAAGGAAAGCAGAAATGGGGAAGTAATGCTGGTGCTGTAACACATAGCACGGTCGCAAAAAGTGGGTTTTGTGTGATGCTGCTGGAAGTGATTTTTGGGGTGTGGGGATTTTTTGAATGCAGCTCATTGCCCCAGAGCACAGGATAACAGGAGCAAACCTCTCGCCATCTGTAAGAAATCCTCCCCTTACATCCCTTGGTGTTTTTTTGACATTGCCAAAAGAAGAGAAGCATTTCTGGAAAACTGGACTTACAACATGAAGATTTAAGAAATGATGCCTTTTTCTCAGAAGCGTGTGGCAGGGCTTGCTGGTCCCTGACCTGCTCTGGCACTTTGCAATGTGACTGGGGTGCACTTGCTCACAGGTGTAACTTTAGAGGCTCAAAAGCGTTTGCCCCTCTGCCAATTTTTCTCTGTCTACCCAGCCTTTTCGTGAATGCTTCCTCAAAATCTTTTTAGAAACTGAGTTATTCCCTGTGGAAACCTGCTCTTCCTCCTCCTAAAACTCTCCCCCTGCTCTTCCATTTTCATCCCTGGCTGCTCCTTTCTTCATGCCCTTGTTTCTCCAGTCAGCTGTCTCTTTACTCCCTGCTCTTCCCCCTTTAACCCTTTTGTCTCTTTCGACAGGCAAAATCACTGTCAAATGAAGCTGACAAAGACTCTCACCTCAGCTTTGCCATGGAGCTTATGGCAAAGTCCACTTCACTTTGGTGTGTTGGGGTTTCTTTTTGTTTGGTTTTTGTTTCTTTGTTTGGGTTTTTTGGGGGATTTTGTTTGTTTTTTAATTTAAGGAGTGACAATATTGAGAGTTACAGGGGGAACGATGTTTCATCTTAGAAACATTTTTTTTTAAATTTTGCTTTCGTTATTATAGTGTATAACTGGGTTTTTTTTGTGATGAAGTAATCTCTATTTTAAAATAGTGAGCACTGGAATATGCTTTTAGTATTAAAATAATCCCTGGCAGAGCTGCTATTGTTATGGGTCCATGTCAGCATTTCCATTATAAATCCCATTTTTGAAGGGTTTATATTTCATATGCTTTAATTCACATTGTGCCCAAGCTTGGCATTTACGTTCTCAGCCCTGATCCAAATATTTTTTTTTTGTCCACAAAGTTTCATTTAAATCTGTTTGGCCATTTTTTGATTAGAGAGGGGAATAAAAAATAAGGCAGCAACAGCAGAAAAACACATGTCTGTGGGGAGAGTTCTTTTGTACATCTACATATATGTGCTCAATTATTTTAGAGTCTTTCATTGAAAAAAAAAAAGAACCCTCCCCCCAAACTTTGTTTTCTTTAAGAAGAGAGATATATCAGAACACTCATTCTTTACAGAGCCTGAGCCCCCTTTTTATTTTTAATTTTTATTTTTTAGACAAAATGTGTTTGAATTGACAAAGATGTTAAAACTCAAAGGGAAACTGTCCAAAAGGAGCAAGAGCTGTACTATTCATAACATTTGCTTCATTTTATCGCTAATATTGCAGTCTGTGTAACAGGGGGTAGACTCCCATTATTCTCAGTAGGAATTGAAGTATTAAGATTTATATTGTGAAATGTCCTAAGGGTTGTCAACCTTTGCAAGGATTTTTCATATTCAGATTATTATACAATGCATGATAATCTGGATACGAAAAGTTCTGAGTAACCAAACCCCGTTTCAATGCATACTAAAAATACTATGAGAAATTGAAGGAACGCTTGACATTGTAGTGGTCCTGTGTTAAGGGAAGGACCAAGGAAATTTGCAATTATATCACCCAGCCTCCAAAATACACTTTTACAAAAATATTCTCTCCATAATTTTTTCTTATTGAAGTAGTTGGTTATTTTTTTTAAACTACTCAAATGCATTTTTGAATGGCTTTCGTACTGCTACTAAAACCCGAAATGAATTAATATCTGTTGAAGGATTCCCTCTGTAGCAGTAACATTATATTTTTGCAGATTCCTAATCCATCATTTGACCTTTTTAATATTTTCAAATAAATAGTAGAGAAACAAAATAGCTGAGATATCAAGGTTTAAAAAGCCTCTACTGTGCATGCATAATAACTTTTCATAAGGATTTTACTACGCATTTCGTATTATGGATCCATGGTATGCAAATGTGTACTGCTGTTAATATGCATTCACAGCATACCCGATAACTGCTGCTTTGCTGTCTACTGTGAATGCATGTTAAGAATAATACACAAAATACAGTAAAATGCACTCTATAGAATGGGTGCACAGCACCAAGTATGTTACTGAATGCTTATCACAAATTTTTTCCTGTGCCCAGACCTGTATAATTTTGAACTAAAAGTGAATATATTTCACATTCAGTATTATTATAATACATTTTACACAACCAAATGTTAATAGATTCATTGAAATAATCCTGAGTCATTAATAGATTTGCTGAAATAATACTGAGTTCCAAGGACTGCAGAATCTCCATGGTGCATCAGGGGGACTGACCCAAAGTGCACTTCAGTCAATGGGAGTCCTTCAAGCAATGTCAATATGTTATCAGCAGAGCCCCAGTGAATGTCTTCACCCTCTCCCTCTCTTTTTTTTTTTTTAAGTATTTTTTTTCATTATTCTCTTCTACCCTTTTCTAACTGGCCCCATATTATTTTGTTTTGCTGAAACAGGAAAACCACATCACATTAAGGAAATCAGGAACATTTTGGTCTTGGTGGTTCACTGGGAGCAGTGGGACCTCATGGTCAGCAGGAAACTGTTCAGAAAAGGAAGTAGCTAAATCTTTTTCTTTTCATCTTTCACTGGACATGGCTGCCTCTCAGTCACAGTGATGATTCTGCGGTGCCAGATTTTCTCTTCCACACTCACGACCCCCCTGAGTTTGCCTTCCTGCCATAGCACTCATATATGCACAGCCCAAACACCTGGGTAGCCGCTGCCTTGAGAGTAAGACTGGGGGGAAATATATGTATAGTGCATCCTAAATTGTCAAGCCAGACCACAAGGGGCAAATATGTGGGTTACAGTGTGGAAAGCAATGGTCCCAGTCACCTGCTTAGTCAAATGCTCAGGAGGAGCTGGAAATACCTGTTTGGCAGTTTTGTGTGTGTGTGTGGTTTAGGTTTTTGGCTGGTTGGTTTAGGTTTTGTTTGTTTTGGTGGGTTCTTGATATGTGTCCTATTTATTTGTTTGTTTATTTTAAATGGGTTTTGTTTGTTTGTTTTGCTTTAAAAAGAGGATGATATCTTGGGCAGGGACTCTGGCCTACAAATCCCAGTGAGTTTCAGACTGGTCAGAGCTGGGACTTTCTGGTGAAGACAGGACTCTGTCCCTACAAAATGACGGAGTTCCCATCAAGTTGACTATGTCCTCTCCCACCAATGCTAAGGTATTATACAACCTTCTCCCAGTAAAGATTAAAGAACACACCAATAAGGACCCCTGGCTTCAGAGAAATAAACTGCAATAGCTCAAGAGGATTTGGTTCAGTCTGAAAATGTAATTTTTAACCTAGCTGCTAATGTGGTAAAATATAAATGTGTTTTGCATTAAACCTCCTGTAATGAGGATGTACTTCTTGCTCTAATCAGACATCCTTAGTTTCATGTTTTGAATAGGCTGTTAGAGACAAATATGAAAGAGCTGTAAAGGGATTAGTTACTCTATTTTAATGGGAGTCGCTTGAGTAAGACTTGAATTTAGAATCTGAAAATGGTCTCTAACACTAATTGCTTATGGTTAATCAAAAAGTAGTTTGTGAACAGAAATTGCTCTAAGATTTCTGAAATATGTGATTAGAATGGGTCTAGTATGGGTCATTTAGATGTGACACACATTTGGCACAATTTTATTAATTTTGAGTTACTCCTGGTTCACAATAATATAAATGAGTTGAGAGATGGTGGCACCAAATAATCTAAAGATGGAAAATACATTTGGTTTCCTAAATTAATAAAATGCCTTCCACCTAGAAAAGTAAAGGCACACAGTATATCTTGAAAATTTTATTACCAGATGTAAGCTGATACATACTTTGTAGGAATATGGGTTTAAGGTACTTCTCTCCCAGGGGTAAAATATTCTAGTCAGTCGAGTCATGTTGCTGTATCACTTCTTAAAACTGCAGGACATTAAGATCATTGCTATTGTTTTGTAGTGTGAAGCAGCCCTACAGTACATCTGAGAAACACGTTTTTCATTCATACTTGGTGACTCGGGTTGTCACTCTCTCTTTTACCCTACCTTGAGGTTGCTCTGATATTGGTAAGATCAGTAGCCTTTAGAAGGTGCTACAGGGACACTTGTCTGTAGCACACAACCCAACAGTGCTAATCAGCATTCCCTCTTTGATGGCAGTCTCTGTCAAATGGCTAGTCCTCCTTTTCTCCTGCCGATGCCTACAGTGATTCACAGCCATGCTTCCTCTGTGTTTCCATTTTGAGACTCTGTCCCCATCAGAGCGTGCTTTTTGATGGACCTTGCTGCTAGTCCCTTTTAGCAGACATAGTTTGCAGGATCTGTGTGACCCTAAAGGAGACCTGCACTGCTCCCCCTCCCCCAGGCAGACCCCAGGGCTATGATGTTTGTTTTTTCTCCCATAAACTTGCTTGCCAGTTCTCTGAAGCTGGTGGACTGCTTTCCTCTCCCTGCTGCAAATTTCCCTCAGCAAGAAGTGCCTGATGAGATATTCTCCCTACATCACCTGTGTGGATGTTCCCAATGCTTTTTCCTCCCTTTCTGCAGCCTTCTCCCTGTGACAGGGTTATCCATGACCCATGGAGTGATGGTGTGCTGTGTCCTACATGGTGGGGTCATGCTGGGGCAAAGCCCCTCTGGGAAGTGGTGGGAGCTCTGAGCATGTGATGACAGTGCTGACCCAGAAGAGCGGAGTGGCCTTACAGAAAGCACATGCCAAAATGAGCAGCTTGCTTAGGACTATAAATCATATATATGATGCATTCTATATTCATTCTATAAATTATATGTGAGATGCAAGAAAACAGAGAGGTTGAGTTAGTTAAGACTTGACAGAAATGTAAAATAGAACTTAACAGTAACATTAGCTTCTGTTGGACAATTCCCTCCCAGGAAATTATAAGATAATTTGGAAGGCAAACTTTGTAAAAGTTCCTTGCAAACTTTATATGAAGGTTTGGCACTTCCATTATTTGCAGCAGACCTTTGAAACTCAGCAGGAAGGAAGCCCTCATGTTACAGAAGTGACTTTTCTTTACCCCTATGAAACCTCACCAAGCTCAGGTAAGCTCCTAAGAATCATTTCCTTTCTCTTCTATGCATTCCACAGGCAAATTTTAACAGCATGCTTGAAATACATGAACACCCTACGAAAATTAATAAATAAAAATAAAAACACCTCCAAACTTAGAAATAACAGTTCCTTTAAACGTATTTTGCAAGCACATTATTAAAAGTGAGTAGCTGACAGAAATAGATGCCAGAGATACAATTGCCTGTGAATCCTCCATTTATTGTGTACAAATATGCAGGTAGGTTCATAATCATAACACGACTCAGATGAAGTTCTTGTTTTTATGAAATATTATGAAGTGTGGATCAAGATGGCTCAAGCTTATTGTAATGGAAATATATGCTCCTTATGGTTTGCTTTTTATTATCTGAATTTATAACCCTCCTCTGAGGGTTTTTCCTGAGATACTGGTCTGATGAAGATAAGTACATATTCATTCAAAAAGCAGAAAAACTGTGCAATCAGGCATCCCATCCTGTTAATGAACTATGACCTCCCTTACATTTCCAAATCTGTGTTACAATTTTGATTGCTTCTAGCATCCGTGATAACCAAACAGCATCTGCAACGTGTGATGATGTACATACTTAAAAACCTTAATGGAGATCTTATTGAAAAGAAAGTCATTTAGGGTAAAAAGAGCAAAAGCAAAATAAACAGACCTAAACTAGTGCCAGAATTAAATTTTTATAACACTGCTATGAAGGAGGGAAATGCTACTTTTTAAGAGGAAAAGGGAGGCATAAGGATCTTATAGCACCAATCCTGGGGGTTTTTTTCCCCACAGATTCAAAATGCTCGAGGCAAGTATTAGGAGGAATCAAGAGCCCCACATCCATTTTATAAATGCTCCAGAAGTTATTTTTCAGAAGGAGATTAAATGAAGTGTGCAGTCACTGCATCATCCAGCCTTCCTGAATTTTCCTGTTAGAGAAAACTTTATGCATCTTCACTGATTTGAAGAGAGTGGGAGATGGACAGCAGTGTACTTTGAAGGGTCTGGACCATCCCATTTTACATCAAGACACAGATTTTTTCACAGCTGAGTGTGGAAGCTGAGTCATTTGAGGTCTTTTACCCACAGGATCAATTTTTCCCTGACAGTCCTGAAGATTTGGTCGTGGAATTTGACTGCAAATAGAACAGGATTGTATAAAACTGTTTTCTGGATTCAACTCGCAAGCTTCTGGGAAAGTGAAAGGCACAGCCAATTTCATCTCAGCTGTAAAATGATGCTGAAATCAGATAGGGCTTTAATGATATTTTCCCCAAATCATTTTGGAAATTTTTTCAGTGATGAATGAACATTTCTATTACTTCTAGCTGCATATCTACTTTTAGAATAACTGGTGTTTTTCATCTTTATAAAAACCCGTTTTTATCTGATTTTCTCCAAATTTGCTGGACACATTGATGTTATAAGCTGTAAATTTCTTAGCTTCTTAGCCTAAAATAGGGGAGAATTAAGATGAAATTGATGGTTCCCATCTATTCAAATATACAATGAAAGAAATTGAGCTCAAGAGGGGATTTTGCTTTCATCTGCATAGATTTTTTTTTTTATGAGATATGTAGACACCCTCTCAGAAACATCATTGTCTAAACAGTCAGTCAAGTTTGCCCAAATCAACCTGAAGCAGCAAAGAGAGGTGAGGTTATCATGTTCTTAAGTACAAGGTGAAGTAAAAAGAAGTCTCTGTAATTACCATCTCTTATGTCTAAGTAAACTCCAAGGAGTTGTGTAAACCCTAGAGCTTGCCAGCTTCATTTTCTGCCAGTCATCGTGAAAGCCAGTGCTTTGTGCCCCAGTCTGAATACACAGTGTTGCTTTTGAAGGTGATACTATGCAAAGTGGTCTCACCTTACAGGATGTGCAAAGCAAATTATGTAATATGTTTTGGCAGCCTGGAGTTTTCATTTCAGTCCTTTGGCTGGCTGACATCTGGCTTGAAGCTCCAAAGAGTTTAAAACAACTATGGTCAGAATGCACCTAGAAGTTGGCAAAAAGCCTTTCTTCCTAGCCAAATTCCCTTTCCTAAGAAGAGAGTGTGGCTTGCTGAGTTCAAATCCTGCTTCTGTTTTCCCTCTGTTGTGCTCATTGCTCTATTAGATTTCTGCCTGGTTCGTGTGGCCTTACTGGGAGCCGATCTCTTTAAGCTCTTGAAGTACTGAGAAAAGTTCACAGTTTGCAAAATGCTGAACCAATCAGTGATCAGCAGAAACAGCACTGAATATGCATATATTCTTGCAAGTTAGGAATCCTTTCTTTTTTCCCCTTCATTGTATGGTTCGTAGTGTCAGCTGGTGTGTATCTGATATATCTGGCCTTGTTTTGGTTTCTTTCTGATCATCTTTAACTCTGATTCTATTTTTGGAGAATTATTTCTCGCAATTCAGTTCGTATTACCACAGTGTAACCGGGAGAGGAAAAATAGCGCACTTTACAAAGTGTTCAAGGCATGCGTTCTGAGGAGCGTAGTACAGTATGTTCAGGGCTTCGTTGTTGTAATCAGTAATTTTATGCATGACTTAGATTGAAATTTGAAGTGCACTTTCTGCCCAGAGAGACATGCTGGCTTCTGCATTTAGACCTGCAAGACATCTTGCTGTGTAAAGCCATCTAGGTAAAATTTATCTCAAAAGGGTACTTTGCTATGAATTTTGCAGACAGCTGAAGTCAGCAGATGGTAGCTGGAGTAAGGCCTTGAACAGTGTGAATACAGGCAGTGCAGTGATGACGTGGTGAGGCAAGGGAGGAAATGCACTTGGTGTAACAGCATGGGGTCAAATCCTGAGAGATTCAGAAGTCCTGCACTATGTCTTGAAGGCTGGGTGTTGGAAGAGTGAAATCTCTGAGGCTCAGGTTGGTGGGATTTGGAGTAAATATTGCTTTCCATTCAGTTTTTTATTCATTTGGTTCTTGTGGCACAAGTTAACATTAATGAGTTTCTTTGCAGAGACTCTGTGTAAATGCTCTCAGTCCCAGAGAAACAGAAATCTTGATTATGAAGAAAATATTTGCAGTATGACCTTGTAGCATAAAGCGGCCAAACAAAATTTCTAACAGAAGATTGTGTATATTTTTCAGCATAAAACTTAGAGTATTAAGTTCACTATAATGAAATTTTATTCTAAGAATGAGATCTTTATGATAAGCAAGATCTTTAAGTCTTTTCAAAGAGTTTCAAAAGGGTACTTCTTTTGAAAATCACATAAATTTTAGTAATTGATATTAAACAAACATTCACTGAAAATTTTGCATTGTCAAACACATTTCTTTTCTTAGCTTTTGTTTCATATTTAAAGGAAAGAAAATTCAGAAAAGTGATTTTCTTCAAACAAAGGAGTGTCTCAGTTTGTCTAATGTACTGAAATCCCTATAGCACCCGGGTTAAATCATTATGTCCAAAAGGCAAACCTCTTTCAGCCATGTATTTTGGATTTGCAGTTTTCACTTTTTTAATCCATTTCTCTATCATTTACAACATCTTATAATTCAGATAGCCTATTCTTCTTATTTAACTACCATGTCTAAATGTTTCTACGTATTCCCTAAATATGTTGTGGGGGTTTTTTTAATCATCAGCAATTCTCTGAAGTAGTGGTTCAGCCTCCCTTATCCCCTCAATTCCATTTTACCAAACACAACACAAAAAAGATAGCCTTTGTTAAAAAGTTTAATGTTCTTAATTAGTAGAATTGTCAGACTAATTAGGATAGCAATTAGAATTGTCATGGATATCGTTAATTTAGAAGTGCTGTGGTCTAATGTTAACTGATATTAAAACTTACAGTTTGTGAAAGAGAGGGAGCAAGGCGATGAATACACACACACAAGCTCCCTCTCCTCCCATTTTAAATGTTAAGGGTCCATAATGTTCCATGCTGTCAGTGTGTACTTAGGGACAGTTTTTATCCACAGAGACATTGATGACAAGTTAATAACTCTTTATGCACAGTGGTAGCAGTACGGAATAAAAATGTTTAAAATGGTGAAATCCCACCCATGGCTGGAAAAAATACTTAGAGCACCAAGGACTTCTTATTTGAGTTGTGCAAGAGTAATCCACTTTATTGGCTTTTAATTTCAGTCCTTGTGAAAGTTACTTTGTAATTCTTACAGCACACGGCAAATAAATATCTTAGAGCGCTGTATGAAGTGAAATTAAGTTTCAGTGCCTGCTGGTTCACTGAGTGTTTCACGGAGGAGCTATTGCTCAAGTTCCCATGGTGAGTCAGATGTACAGTGGGAAATATGCTGAGAGCTCAGCCACTTTCATTCTCTGGATCTAACCCCCCCACACACATGCCCTTCCCATCAACCTCATTCTAAATTCTAAGTGATGAGATGATCATTGAGTGAAACAATTTTCCTTTTCAAACTCAAAGGAAAATAACGGAACTTCTATTCAGACTATGTACTTAAAACATATGTTCCTGACTGAAACCATAAGGGACCAGTTCCCAGAGGTGGATGCTGTGAATATTGCTGTGAATTCCATGCACGCTGCTACCACATGCACATAACCCAATTTATCTTTGCAAGTGATTATATCTGTAAGTGATTAGAGAAGAGGGCTAGGGAAGCATGTGAGAGCCTGGTGGGTCCAAGTCCCGAGTACAAACATAATGATTTTTTTTCCTAGGCACGAATGTATTTTCCACCTTTATGTTTTTTCTAGCTGGGCTGATTGCCTTCTCAAATGTCTTACTTGTGGTAGATTGAGGCAAGAGTAATGCTACTGGTTACTATTTATCTGGGGCAATGGTGTTGTGAGCTAGACTGAGGGCAAGGCAGAAAAATAAAAGGTCAGTGACACTACTGCCTATGGATGCTTTATAGGTAATGCTGCATGGCATAAACATTTTGCTGTTTCCTTTGCAGCCCAATTGAGCTCAAGTATTTCTCTATTTACAGCACATTTAGTTCACAGTCTGATAAAATCCATCCAGACCCAACTGTGCTTTCTCTTCTATTCCAGAGAAACTGAATAATTCATTTTCATGTAAGTCAGATGTTTAAATTGTAGTGTATGCTCAAAAACTCTTTGTGTTGGTCAAATCTTGTGTGCTAATGCTTTTTTCACCTTGATTTTTGTAAAGTTAGAGTCAAATATGACAAATGTGTCTGCTCTTGCAGAAGAAAATGTGTGAATTTACATGCTTTATATAGGAAAAGTGGTTTAAAGATCAGCTACAAACTTAACCTTCATAGTTCCTATTGTGTTGCTGCACAAAGATAAATTTGATCCTGGATAAGCAAAGTGCTTAAAAAGAAAAATAATTAAGGTACAGTAAAATAAATTAACTGATTGAAAAGTATTTAACTGAAAGATAGGATTTTCATTCAGTTTTTCATTAAGTTAACTAGGTAGGGAATGCTAAAGAACTGAATAAAAACCATTTTTCTCTCTAGAGAGGCTAATTCAAAGATAAATTAAAAGAGGAACTAAAAATTAGCAATTAATTACCAACAAAAATACCCCCCAAACTTTGTCCCAAAGTATATCTTTACAAACCTGTAAGAATTCTCCCCAAATACTAGTTGATTTATTTTATTTTTAGGGATTTTTATTTACCATGGGTCTTATTTATTTATTTATTTGCCTGTCAGCTTAGTTCAAGGCTTTGTTTTTGAGATGCCTAACCACTATAGGCAATGTGGTCAAACCAACATGAGACCATTAGGACTTTTAAAATCCCATCAAAAGTTCCCTCCAAATCTGTCAGTCCTATTTTCAATGAGATTTTTTTCCCAATTAGAGACAGAAAAGATTCCTGTAATTTTAGGCTCTTGGAGCCTTTGTGCTCTCAGCCACATATTTCACACCATGGCTTCAGGTCTGCCACCTAATCTCACAGAGCCTAGAGTATTATTATTTTCATTTTGTCCAGGCAGACACATCCATCCACAGTTATTCTAGGAATAACAGTGAGGGTAGGGGCTTTTCACTGAACTCAGGTCCAGGTGGATTCTGCTTGGCACCAGCACCATGTTAGATGGGCAATGAATAACAATGTTGCATGCACAAGTGAAGCCTGGCAAGGACTGACATACCCCCAGTTTATTACCCCATAGCTGCCAACTGTTCAAGCTTGCTTTTAGAGAATGGGAATTTGAGGCAACAGTTTCTTCTGGGGTGTCTAAATGAAGTTCAATGAATCACCTTCTCCTACTTTCTACTAACTCTGTGTGCTTCTAAGACAACCTGCTTAGAACAGACAATATTTTGGCTGCTGATATTAGATAAATTGAATTCCACTTTAAGTCTTTGCAGGACCAGGACTAGAGCTGGTCTGCGATCCTCTGCCAGAACAATTTCCTTGTGATAAAGCTGTTCTCACAAATCAGAATTTTCTTGAGCATGTTTCATCATTAATGAAGTATATTGACTATCTTCTCAGAAGTTCAGAACCATTCCTTTGTGGGGTCAATAATCCCACAGGAACAATCTGTTCACTGAATTGTTTTAAACTCTGTACTTCTCTAGTCATTTCAACATCGATGTATCCTGTCCTAGAAGACACATTGGCTTATTGGAGCTGTGGTGTGAGCCCCAGTTCTTTTCCATGGCTTTTGTTCTGTGGCTGTAACACATTTTTTAGGGTACAGGGCAACCCTGCCTCTGAATGACCTGTATCACTATGTGCAGCCAAGGATTGCCCTGTTGCTGTATAACTCATTATTCCCCTGGCCTGGCCTCAAGTCTATTCTTTGTACACATGCCCTCTCTGAGCTGTGCTGATGGTACTGCATCAGTGTGGGAGCAGAGAGGAAAGCAGCATCCTGCTCCTTTAAGAAAGATGAATACAAATCAGTTTGATTCTATGGCTATCTTACCCCTCGGGTGAAAAGGCATGCTTGTACTTGCAGTACCTGGAGGCAAAGAGCTGCTGTACAGACAAATAATTTTCCCATTTTACTGCTATTTCCCCACCCATTATTTTCATTTTTTGCTTAGGTGGTTTGCACTTACCATATTTGCTTATTCTACTCTTTTCCTTTAGGGCTTCTCAGTGCCTTTTCTCCACCATTAGTCTGTTCTCGTTTTTTTCCCCCAGTGATTTTATATGCAGTCTTTATTTCAATCTAGGCTGATAGTTGTCCTCTTGTCCATTGTAAATGCAATTGCTTCTAAAGAGATAAGCAATATTAAATAATTTGTTTGGTGCAAAAGACCTTGAGTGTTATGCCACCTCTATTGCTTGATCACTTGAGTGATCAAGTTTTTCTTATCCTTATTTTCATTCTCTTTTTGTTATAGCCTTGTATAGAATTAGAAAAGAGACTAAATGAAATTCCAAGAGCCATTCATTCTCATGAGAGGAAGGACCAGATAAGGATATAGTCCACAGCTGAGAACATAGTCATTTTTACTGTTTGTTTAGATCTAAGATTGTTCTTATCTCTTATTTATTTTCTGGCAATAGCCTTTAATGAAGAAAGGCCCTAGAAGTCTGTACATGAAGGTTAAAAAGAGAATACCCTTGTTAAATCTCACCCTGTTGTCTAACATTTACTGGGTTCTGTGAGCCCTGAAGCATGACCCAAAAGAGTTATTATAATTAATTATGGTAACTCTGATATGCATATCAATTCCATTTTGCAAACATACATTTCAGAAATCCACTTCTTGTGGCAGTGAGCTCTCTAAGTTCATACTAAGCACAGTCCATTTAGGATATTTAATTTCAGATTTTTTCTGTTTAAAACTCTTAAGGTGTATGAGCAAATGAGTCACATCTCAGCTCTGGCAAAATAGAGATGTTTTACCTGTCCTTTTGCCTTCTCTTCCATTACTGAGTCTTTTATTCCTTGATTTAGAATGAATAGGACTTGTTCAGAACCCATCACAATCCTTGATGAATTTCTGGCAACGCTGCTGTATTGCCATAAGGCTTCCTAGCTCTGTGCCCTTCCTCCAGACATTACTGAGTCAGTGCACAACTGAGGACAAGGCTGCAAATAAGCTCAGCAGTGTGGTACATGTTCTCTTGTACTGAGGCCACCCATCCTTCCCTCAGCAGGGAAGGGAGGGTGATATTTAACCCTTAAAGAAAGGGATACTCAAAAGTGGTGCCTCAGCACTGTACCTGTGGGAAACACTCTCCTGGAAGCAGCGGAGTGACTATAGGCAGGTGAGGTTCTCCTCCAGAGCAGGCCAAAGGAGAGAAGCATCATGATAGTTCTTGTTCATGCTTTGCTCATGTGAAATTTTTTTAAACAGAATACTAATACATAATGAAAAGTATATATGAAAACGCTAGCAGAACTCAATAGTAAGTACACTGGTTTACTTGCCAACAAAAAAACAAAAGTGTAAATGTTAACATGTGAATGATGCTTTCTGTATGAAGAGGTGCCATGTTCCAAGCATAAGTGCAAACTAAAACCCCATTTGTGTGAATAGCTAATTACAAGGGTGAAAACACTGTCAATCTCAACACTCATCTAGGTTTCATCTTGGATACCAAATGGGTCTTGCTGTTCTATATGTTAAGAAAAGTCTTAATTTCACAGCCCTGACAAGAGAATGAATATCAGCCAGAAGTAACTGAAAGGGCATAAACATAGACTATCATGATGGAATTTCTATTAGCATTACTTTTTTTCCAACTGTATGTAAGTATTCTGAACACAGTAGAAAAAAAAAGAAAAAGGAAAAAGATATTTTTGTTCACATCTACTGCAATTTGCAAAATATGCCTGTTCCTGCTCAAGCTTTCTAATTGAAGCTAATCCATCAAAGGATCTATTGGCTTTGTCAAATGTCTTAAGTTATATCTCATGTCCCAGCGCAATTACAATTTAAATGTAACTGTTTAAAGCACACTACAGACAATCAGAACAAAGTTCTATTACCATCCCATATCTATCCATTATTTAAGAGGCACATGAGAGTTTGTTAAACTCTTTACATGTTAATCTCTGAAACCTTATACAGTTTAAAAAAAGAACACCAAACCCCAGAAAAAAACGCCCATCCAAACAAAAAGAACCGAAACAAAACACACACTGGCCAGTCCCCCCCCCAAACCCAAATCAACAACAAAAAGCAGAAAATGTTTTGTTTTTTAAATATCAGGCAAGGCTCTCAGCAGGTGGGGAGGCATGCATTGTCTAACAAATAATTTGGATCCCATGTGACAGCAGGATCCTGAAAACATAGAAAGATCAAAGGTGGTTTGATTTAAAAAAAAAAATTAATTTTCATAATGTTAAATGGCATAGACAGTGATGCATATTAGAATTTTGAGCAAAAATGACAACTTTCTGAAAAATAAATTTTATAAACTGCTCTTTCTAAGTCGTAATATTTTTTTAATTTTCCTTTGTTTCCCAGAGATTAAATCACAAGACTTCAGATTATCATCTTAACAATATTTTATTCCAGTGTTTGGATAGGAAAGAAAATTAAATAAGAAATAAGTATCATGAAGTTTCCTAGGGTTTCAAACTCAGAGAAAAATATACAGCTCAACTTGTGGTTAAACCTAGAATGATAAAGGAACTTGGAATTTAATTACCTGTAAATATCATTCATTTTTTCAATTTAAACCAAACCATTTAAACCATAAAGCAAAACATTTGCTAATACATTTTTTCTTTTTTTTTTCTTCAATTGTGGAAGACTTTTTATATGTGAGATATTTGAATTTCTGAGATATTAGAAATGTTCTGTTGACTTTTATAACATCTTTGACTGGTTTCCAGCATATCTCTCTGGAACGCAGATGGACTCCAGATACATTTTCAAATTCTCAAGAAAATGCTCTGCAGACATTTCACGTTTATAGCAACAATGGTATATAACAAGGAAAAATAAACAACTGGAGGATGAAGAAACCTGAGAGTTGTGGGAAATTTCTAGTTAGCCTGAACTTGTGTGAGGTAAGATGGAGCACTTTGCTTAATGCCTTTCTAAACCTCTTAGGAGAGTCTTTGCCTTCTCGGAAGCCTGTGATGAACTGCACAACAAGCATTGCTTTATATGTTTAGGGGAATCTGCAACTCTTTTTTTCATGGGTCTGTCATGCTAGGGATTTTTTTTTCCAGTCTTAAAAAAAGGAAGATGTGGAATAAACCTGCCACCTGGCACGCTGACCATCACACCTTGATGGGCTTTGGTACCTAGGTCTTCATGAGAGTGGTGCCCTGCATGCTATTGCTGCAGCATCAAGTCAGTATGGGGAACTTGATGCACCTTTCAGATGTTGTTGTGGGGAAGGAAGACCACAGATCCCCCAAGACTGGACAAAACACTGGCGGAGGGGGAAGTGGAGTGACACTCTGTATTCCAAAGGAGTGGTGGGAGGTGAGGATTGCAAGGCAGAGATGATGCCAGATGGGGAATTAAAAGTTTCCTGTTGAAATAAATCAGAGACAAAGCAAAATTCAAGACCAGGGAAGGGCTCTGAAAGCAGTTTCTTCTTCAACCATTTTTCTTTTTCCTTGAACAACCTATTCAAATGGGAACTGAAGTGTATATAGTTATGATGGTTTCAGCAAATCTACCTTCCTGGGATTGGAGTGCAAGCCTTAGCAGAACATTCAGGTAGAACAAAGTGAATGTTTTTCTCCAGATAATCTTTCATGTATGTATAAATAGCATTTGCTGCAAAATGTGTCATCTACAGAGCTCAAAGTCACAGCCTGCAGCACAGCAAACTAGCTTTTCCTGGAGCTCATAATGTGATAATTAAATTGCTAACAGGCACCTTAGTGATGGCATTTGCTGGAGATTTGAAAGACTTCTTACAATCATACCTTTCTGTAGGGAACCCATCAGTAGAGTCAGAGCTATCAGAATCCAGGGGTTTTTATATATTTTCTTCAATGAGTACATTAAATTTTTATGTGGAGTGAAATGGGACAGGACGTGTTTCCTTTCCACTGCACAATGATTTATTACCCTAAAAAGACCGCAGAACTAATTAGCAGAGTAATTAATTAATATAAATTTGCATATTTGCATTTGCAATTAGTGCAGCCGACTGATTAGTCTGAAAATGGGAAGTTTGTCTCATTAGATGTTAGTGTCTGCTGGACCGGAAAGTGGCTGCCAGATGAGGCGAAAAAGCATAGAATAAGCAAGACCGTCTGTGCGCGCGCGCAAGCTCGTCGTGTCTTTTGTTAGGAGAGCCGAGTGCAAGTATGTGCTCTGAGATACTAAGACTGCTGGCTTTAATTTTATTTTTTTTCTTTTCCTTTTTGTTCACTTTTTTGAGGGGCTATTTATCCCATTAATTTACTTCCTGCAATAAGTCGCTGCAACCATGAAACCAGTCGATGGTTCTGAACAGTCAGGTTTTTAAGGGAGGGCAGCTGCTGCAGATCTCCTGATTTAGGTGCTGAAGGGAAGCTGTAAGGAGCCTCCTTGCTGTGTGATTGATGGGACAGGGATATTTCCCATCTTTATAGTTACATCCTCTAATCAATTGCTAATGCTGAGAGGTCAAACTCAGTGGAGCCCAGGATAAGTGATTAGCTTTCCAGGTTGCTCTGCTGTTGTCTTTTCCTCCTTGGACACCCTTGTGTGTATGTGTCTTTGTACACATGTAAACAGTCATTCTGCTCTGCATACTTGAACTTGGTACAACTGGACAGCTATTTTCCCAGGTTTTAGTGAGGTTTGAGGATGTGTCTGTCTGTCAGGTAACACCAGAATATCAGTAGGCTGATTAACAGTGCTCCTCTCAGGATGTCAGAGCAGAGCTAGTTTTCAGTGGGTTAGTGGAGGAAGTCCTGGTAGCTCTTTGGGGTACTTTGCTCTCTCCATTACAGCTGGAGGAAACCTTCAGTCTTCCCCCAGTGAGACTGATTGTCTCCTCTTCAAGATTACTGGGAATGGGAATGGGGAAGAGCAGAAGTTACCCTTGAAACAGTCCTCTCTAAGCTCACTGGGTCCTTGTTCAAAAGCTTTGGTCAGATTTCAGCCATTTGGTGCCACTTTAACATTTGTGTGGGTGTTGTGGAAGATTGAAATTTGTATTGTCCACCTTAGTAGAGTTCAAGACTTGTAGCAGTTTTCCCTAGCTCCTCTGTTGCATCATAGCAAGTCTCTTTGATTCTTTTTTAGTTTTTTTCTTTTTTCTACTAAGCTTAAAAATTTAACTCCAGCTGTTATAGCTGAGGTATGGCTGCATTTATACTTTCGGTGAGGTATATTTCTATACTGTTGCAAGAATGAACTTAAGCTAATGTACACTTTATAGATACAAACTGTGTCCCTCCCTGGTAAACCTTCATTAGTTTTTAAAATATAAGTGCAAACTGGACCTAAGTCAACAAAAATATCTGAAGATATAAGTTTTACAGTCATTCTTTAAAAAGCATATTTTTCAAAAAGTTTGTCATACTCAATTGCACCATAAATAATTAGAAGACAATATGAGCCAAAATAAAATTTGTCCTGCATGAATGTCATCTCAGGCAAAAATCAAACAATTTGTAGAAACAAATAATCAAATTTATTTTTACCAAAGTAATTATTATGCTTGAAATATAACCAGATTTTCAAATACATTCAGGACCTACAGAGGCAATTTTTTTTTCTACTGCTGCTTTCAATGTCCCATTCCCATTGAGTTCTCTATCTGCATCCTTTGGCAACCTTTAAAAACGTAGCCCAGGTGAGAGTTGTTTTGGACATGGACGCATGTCTCTCCATGAGGTAGCCCTGGCCTGGGACACACTGCTTGTTGGCAGGGCATGATGCTGAGACTCAGCACTACATGCACACAGTATGCTCCTGGCAGGTGGGGATGGCCTGCTACCCCACCAGCCTGAAGTACAGATACAGGCTCTACATGTCTTCAAACTCCCAAGTCACTGAGCTGGTTTTTGTTTTAACTTACAGACAGTTGTGAATTTGCTTTTGCATTTAGATTGAATCATCATATTCCTTTATTTGCAGTTTTGTGTTCTGACACTGTTGCCAGTTCTGATCATCAAAACTGTGATAAAAGAAGGTAATGCTCTGGCCATTTAGAGAGGTTATTTTCACCCTTACTCCCCCCTCCCCCCAGATGCTGACTCAACAGCTGGGAGCTTTTCAACCTCTTCCTAAATTCCCCCACGCAAAATAGCAAAACATTCTGTTTTCATGTGGTACAAATGGTTCATTCTACCTCTATTGAAGAGATGAATTTTGATAAGGCTGTTTGAATCCAACCACAAAGTAAATCATTTTGCAGAAGCATGATGCATAAGCAACCAGAAGAGTACAGGGTGTACAGTTGGAGAGCACCCCCAAAGAGACTCAAGTAGCAGCCGTGACACAGCACTCCTCTTGGCTGTGGTACATTACAAAGAGGAGGATAACAATGCACTTAGCTTCCTCCATCTAATTAGCTGCATAGGGCCAAAGGAAAACATGTGCTACTCAGTTCTGAATAAACTGATAACTGGGGAAAAAGTAATCTGTATTAATGAGACAGAAGATGGGCAAAAGCCAGCTTGCATTTGGACTCTAACATTGCCTGCATCAGTAGGACTAATGAAATATGGAGGTCTTCCACCCCAGTTGTTTAAGAAATACAGGTTGAATATAGATGCAAAGGGAAAGATTACAATCTCTCTTTCTATGTGTTTGATGTGCTGGCAAATCAGTTCTGAGACATAAAATGGTTTCACTTTGTAAAAAACTTTATACCTGTGCAATATATTTCATATCAGAGGCAAGTAAAATAGGGTTTTTCTAACAGCTAGGATTTTTTGTGCCTGCAAACATGGGCAAAACTGGAAACTGCAAACATAAGTCACCTCTCAAAGTTCTGGTTCTGACAGCTCAGGTATTTCAGGAGCCACTTCCAGGAGTGAGGTGCAAAGAGGTAAAGAAACCTCACTGTCCAACAAAAAAGTATGATTTAAAGTAGCCAAACCTCCAAAATGGGTACAGAGAGGTAGAAAATAACAGTCTGGATATTTACCAATCACAGCAAAAAAAGGTTTCAACTTAATATTTCTGGGATGCTACAAGCTCCCTATGCTATAGGCTCTAATTTATCCCGACCTGGCAGCATATTCTGAATATAACCTGCCCATCCTGGGCGAGGTAGGCGAGACTGCAAGAACTGATGAGCAACTCTAACATTTGGTAGGAAACACCTGCTGGCCTGTTATTAGCACACAAGGTTTGCTGGGAAAAGGGTGCTCAATGCATGACTGTTGACGGGATGTGAAAACATACATGACGATGTTGATGTATGTGACTGAGACAAGAGGGAATACCACTCTTCAGCCAAAATTCAGGAAGCATAAACTAAACCTGGATGATAGCAGAACACAAATCATTGCGTAGCAAATGAAGGACTTTAGGCACCACAAATGAAGCAAGTACCATAGAACAATCTCCCCTAAGAAATTGAAAGCCATGGGCTAGGTGACTACTTACCAATTAATATTGGATACCAAGAGCAGAAGAAGTCCCAGGGCATCCATAACAACCAGGATGAGGCAGCAATCTGAAACATGAAGGATGCTTTTACCTTGGAAAAGAAATAAAATAGTTCACAAAAACAAGGGAAGTCTCACACAAGGAAGTGTTAAAGAAGCAGCAGTTGAAACAGCACTAGTGCAATAAGCAGCTTACAGAGAAAGGACTCAAAGTACATATGTCAACACAGCAAAACAATATTCAGATGGAAAAAAATTTTATTATTGTTGTTTTCCCTGGGTGCCAGGAGCTTAACCACCACATATGTAGCTGTGCTCTTATGGCTGAAACAGATCACAGGCCCCCAGGATACATTCATGACAAACCCCGCAGGTCTGCATGACCAAGACTTCATTATATCACCTCTAAGCTATGAAAATGCTTCTTGAAAAGCACAATACAAGCATTCTAGGAACAATTCCTTTAGGAGATTTTTCTTGACTGCAGTTGTGTTGGGCAGGATGTTGCTAAGGGGAAGGAAGAATTAAAAGAGCGGGTGTATATGATGTAGCAGCACTTCCTGGGAAAGAGATAGAAAGGGATGATGTAATCAGTAATTTGAAGGGAGGAATTTGTTACATCAAGAGGGAGGGTCTGTACAAGACTGAGTTCCTTTTGCTTTGGTGAGAAAATGAAGTGAATTGTGGAAAGTGTAGCAGGTTGAATCCACAGAATCTGCAGTCAGAGCCAGAAAAATTATTCCCAACAGACACTTATATGATTTGGAGACACATACTCCCATTTAAACATTTGTCCACTGAGATCCTCATCATAATGCACAAATTCCTGGACTTGCCCCACATGGCAGGGCTGTTGCTGCAGAGAACTTTCAAG
This sequence comes from Pithys albifrons albifrons, assembly GCF_047495875.1. NCBI lineage: Eukaryota > Metazoa > Chordata > Aves > Passeriformes > Thamnophilidae > Pithys > Pithys albifrons. The sequence continues at coordinate 50,401,646 of NC_092464.1, read as the reverse complement.
CAAGTGAGTTGGACCTAGAAAAGTGAGGCAGAAGCTGACAGAGAGGAAAACTGTCTGAGTGATAACATGATAATTTATTTGAGGCCACTTCACAAAATGGAATGCCCTTAGATAGCGTATTACCACCAAAGTAGTCCCAGAAAGCAAAGAAGAAATTTTACCTGAAGACTCTTGGAGATTTTGATGGAAGAGTGTCTGACGCACCAACAACCATGGCATCCATGGGGCAGCTAATTCCAGGTGACTGAAGAGGAGCCACATCATTTCCTCACACAGCTGAGGGACTTTACATACCTCATAAGGTTTACCCTTGACTCCAGCCATTAAGGTGTTGCCCATTTCATGGCCCCATGCTGGAAAGCTCAACAAATCATACCACTTCCTCACTGAATGAAGAAGGAGTCGTCCTCCTATGACTAAAGGCTGTGAGGTGGAAGAAAACATTTCTAATAGAGGAAAACCCTACTGCACAGGTAGGTGGAGCGAGGTGGAAGAAAACCTTTCTAATAGAGGAAAACCCTACTGCACAGTATTAGGCAGATACTGTAGTCACCCAGGTGAAATGCAAAATGTTCTGTTAGGAAAAGTAGTTATCAAGGTGAAGCTGCAAGTTCAAGGGAGTTGCTAATAATAGTGCAACTGCTTCTGATAATGAAAACTCTGCAATGCAGAAACTGCAGGTGAGATTTTAGCAGCAATCACAAAAACTCAGCAAAAAGAGGAAAGGGAGAGCACAACTATGACACCTGTAATCATCAGTCAGCGAGACTACTAAGTGTATGTTCTACCACCCACCTTTCTGCAACTGCCAGAATATAGTTTCATCTTCCAAGGTACCATCTATAGTCAATGAAGAGAGAGAGAAACTTCTTTAGGCAGCAATTCTGCACACTTGCAGCAGGGTCCTGGACTATGCTTCTCTCTGACACTGCCTGTTTCCCATTGCTGACCATGGAGAGACATGAGGAGTTCAACTCTGTGATGGGTTCTCTGTAGAAAGCTACCTTGTGGCAGGTATTGTGACAAGTCTTTGCAAAGACACAACTGTGTCTTTGCATTCAGAAAATATTACTTGCTCCAGGCACTGGAGGAATTTATAGCTCAAACTGATTTGAAGTAACAATGCCACAAAATTTTCTATATTTCATGACAAGGAATACTTGTATCTATGTCCGGTGTATGATGTCCCTTTAACTGAGGGTCAGGCTCCTTGCAGGTGGGTGCTTAGCTGAGTTGCAGAGGGCAAGGGGGCTGGGTATGAAACTACTTATTAAACCAGCCCTTTTTTCATTTTTTGTATAAAATCTCCATGGCTGGGAGTGGTGTGAACCCAAGCAATGTCAGGGAGACAAAAAGGGCAAAGCTGAAATTACATTAATTGGTGGCCACTCCACAGCATCCTGCAGAAAACCGTGTTATTGTGAAGCCAAGACAGAGTGTTTTCTAGGTTCTACCAGCTCTCTCAGCCTAAGCACTTCTAAAGAGATTCCTTAAAAGGTCTTCCTTACACAAACAAATGTCTTCCTAACCCTATGGAGAAATCTTCCAGTAGCAAGCCTTGTGGAGGGGTTGAGGGAAAGCTAATTAAAGAATAAGACTACGGGATTCAGCCTTGACCAAAGGAAAGGCTGCACAGAGTTCCTCAGCAACAGCAGAGTTAACCAAGGGACTTCCAGCAAAGGGGAAAATTTCTTTCAACCCCAAGGAATTTTCTTTCAACCAGAGCACCAGAAGACATTTGAAGCAAAGACAGCTCACAGAGAAGAGCATGATAAGCCAAGACTCATGTGTTTCTTGTGCTAGTCTTACACAGCCAAATAGGTGTTCCACCTCTCATTCTGGTAGTTAGATCTTGTTCTCATGTATGTGCAGTAGAGCCTTGCAGTTTCCCTTCTGATCCATCATCTGCAGACAAGACATGGTATATGGACTTCCTGTGGGAAGGAGAGACCATGATGAAACAGAGGGAGGAGGTTGCCATTCAAGCAGCTCAGGCTGAGATAAGCTTTCTCTCTGGGTCATGCCAGCGTGTCTCAATGTGCCTGCCATGGCTGAGTGTGCCATCCTATGCATGCATGGCTTGTGGAGGGGACAAAAACTTGAGTGGTCCAGAAATACTTGTAGTGGCAGCAAGAGGCTTAATAACACATGGTTTGCAACTTCATCATATTGCAAGTTTGACAGGAGAGTTTCAGAAAACTATCTGGTGGTCTTTTGGCATCCTGTGGGAACTGAGTTCCTAGTTAGTGAAAGATCTGGCCAAATAGCAAGACAATTGTGCCTACTGTGAACTTTAAAGGTCTTCTTTGGTGGTTATTTCATCACAGATGTTTATATCAGTATGAGAATCGAGGTTAAACTGTCTTCTCCCTTTTGATGATGGCTATGAGTGAAAAAAGCTTAGCAGTGGTTTAAATGGGAAGGTATATACAGCATGAACCTTCACGCAGCATTTCTGGTGGTTCAACACTTGACTTTGAGCCCCCCAGAACTCTGGCCTCTTCTGAGAGTCAAGAGATACCAGGTCAGGTAGGGCTGAACACATATCTTCCTTCTTGCTTTGCACATCTTATTTCCCGTGTTACACAGGATTAAAGCAGCAGTTCCAGGCAGTGCTGCATTGCAAATGATGCTGGGTGTCTTTATACAAATATCTAATTTCAATGATGATATAAAGAGTGTTTGAAAGACATACAATACATCTTGCCTTCGTGCCTCTTTCTTCAAAGACAGAAGAGAAGTGCTCAGGAACCATTATATCCCACTGGTGAAATCAATTAACAAGCCTTCCATTACTCTGTGTCATATGTATACCCCTGCAGTGGCTGCAAATATTCACAGTTAACAGTTACTGTGCTGTGAAAGGAAAATAATTTACTTTAAAATAGCACAATTTGGAATGTATTGCAGCTACCCTACCTGAATATTGTGTTAGAAGGATGAAACCAAGCTTCACAGACACTTCACACCATCCAAATTGCAACTGTACCTGCAGTTCTATTGCTGAAGTTTGTTTTTCATGTTGTAATCTGTACAGTAAAAACTAAGGAACTCTTTTGAAAATGCTTGAATTGGCCTAAACCTTGGCAAACTGAGTGTCAGTATGATAGCAAGAGCTAGATGGGATAAAGACATTGCCATGAAGAGGATAAGATATGTCAGAGAGACAACAGCATCTCATTCCCTAGCTCCTATTGTCTCAAGCTGGGATGTGATGATGGTATGAGGTCTGAGTGTGAGAGAAGCCTGTATTACTGGTTATTGAATATTATAAGTCTCTAAATAATTTAGTTTCAAATGCTACTTTAGAAAATATCTGCAAAATCATTTTAGGAAATTTCCCTTCTCTCCTGGCTCCAGCTCTTTGTTGCAGTAGTACTATCCTTTATGTAAAATATTTTTTAAAGGAAATTTTAAAAAGTAATCTTGAATACAAACACGCAAGTATTGTCACAGTGGAGAGACTGTAGCCTTTGACAGAGAAGCAGTGGGAATGGGAGTGACAAGAACAAGATGAATGTGTCTTTACAAACAAGCTGTCTAAACAGCTATTTGTGGGTAAAACGATGGTTCTGGGTGAGAAAGAAAATAATGGTTCGTAGATAAGAAAATTGGCTATTTGTGGGTAAAGAATGAAAATAGCTGTTCAATACTAACTTGCTGAAGAATAGTGAGAAAAGGAAAAGCTTTTTGAGAATAAAATAGCTGTTTTGACTAGAAAATTCAATAACTTGTAGAAAAATAGTGAGAAAAGAAAACAGCTGTTTAAGAATAGTGAGAAAGAATCCACTGTTTGTACATAATAGTCATTTTGGGGAAGTCTGTACCTTCCAAGTACTTTAGCCAATGAGGGAAGGAAAAGGGCATGGTATGGCTGAGAAAATTTAGGATAAAAGGAGGCTGCATCCTCCAGTTATTTGAGAGATTTCACCAGAGAGCTCTCCCTTTGTTATGGAATAAAATTACTCTGGCAAAACTCCTCTGCCTCCTTTGTGGACACTAACCTCTGCCAACAAGAATTTTCTGCACAGGAGGTTCTTGTGAGAGTGCAGGAAAACTCCTTGAGACAGGTCTGATAGAGAAGGTTTCACAACATGGACCTACACTTTCAAAATCACAACTCCAGCTTTCTGTTGAGGACTACATCTGGTGCAGGTAGATTCGTTTGCAGTTCAAGATGCACATTGAGATGCAGATGGAGCTCTGTGTGGGAGCCCAGAGAGACATGAGTCCATGAACTGCCAACCATAAACAAAGGGCATGTTTCATGCAGTACAGAGCATGTAAGAATTGTCAGAAATATCTGTTGGACTGTCAGATAAAAAGATGTCTATTTAACATATATATTGAAAGTGAATGTCTCAGAACATATCTGAGGGCTTTCTCTTAGTTTAGTGGCATTGGTAAATGGTGTCCTTCCTTGAATGATCATTGTGCTCACCTTGTCTGTATCCTTTGTTCTAGAAAAAAGATGGGACATATTGCACTTGGGAGTATGTTCTTGCTACACCCATATATGATGACAGGGTACAAGAGAGATGCAAAATCATTGTAGTGAGTATTAACTACTTATATGACTGTTTGAATATGCAAAATATCTTCATTGTATGGCAAAAAGTACAGTGAGTACAGCTTGACATTTCTAGGGATATTAACTATTTATTTCAACATGTAAGCAGAATGCGAGTCTTGAATTATAAATATGTGTATAAGCTCCAGAAACCTGAATCTCATAATTAAGCTAAGACAGAAAGAATAAATTTGAATATTGTCTAGAAAAATCACTCTTGTTCTGGATGGTATGATGGCCTCCATCCTAATGAGACAAGGCAAATCTACTATAACCGTAGCCGTTTCCCCTAATGCTTTTAGTCAAATCATGGTTTTGTTTTGATGCAAGTTCTGTTCTAATAGACATGTTTATAATACCTAACTGAAGAGTGTCTGGGAGAACCATCCTATAACTACTGGAGACTGTGTCTTTGTGCAACCTTCCACAGAGAAACTCTGTTTTGTATGGGCAGCTGGACTAAACCTACTGAGTAGGCAGTAGGAAGTCCACTTGCTCACCACTCTAGCTATGAGTCCTGTAAAGGTGAACTCATTCCTTAACACTTTAGTGTGACTGTGAGAGGCTTTCTACTACATTGTATGGGCATCTTGCATGCCTGACAAAGGCATGTAAGCCTTTGACATGATTACAAAGTCAGTCATGTTCTGGAATCACACAGGGCTATGTGATGTAGTACATATGACATGAACAGATTATAAGAATACAGAGTCTAAATTTCTAACAGTTGGCTTCAAATTTACAAATATTGTCCATTTTACTTGTGGTCCTGCTTCTAATGTAATCACCTAAATCCTAGAACTGAATTTTCAGAGACAAGCACCAAATATTGTGAAACTTGGTGAAAAATAGCTACACCACTTTTAAACTGGCTCTGCAGTTTTATATTAGTACACCTACAATATTTTTATATGCCATTATTAATTATTCTCTGTTTTCTGCTTTATTTTACTTTTGATTTTAAAAGGTAGAGTGTAATAAATATTATCTGAAGGCCAGAATATGAATTCTTGGTTCATACTGAAGAATACTTTCAGAACCATCAATTCCAGAAGTTTTAGGCTTTAGGTAGAGGAAGTTACTAAATCAGTCTGAGCAAACAAGAATTATTTGCCTACCAGGTTAATTTACTCCAGACTTGAAGACCAGTTCATGTTGCCCAAACCAAATGGTTTAAGTTTTTAATGGCAGAGTTTGGTGGTTTCACCTATGTCTGCAACATGACTTTGAGACCTAAAGGATTTGAGTATATGATCCAATATTATCAGTGTCAATGATGCATGAAGGGAGATTGAATGGGTAAGGAAATAGAGGCTGTTTGCATAGGTTTTTTCTTATGCTAACTCCTGTAGTACCAGGATAATTTTATTCAGAGTATGAGTTAAAAAAATCTGTCCTGGCAATTGAAACTTTATATCAGGCTATCATTCATTTTAATATGTCAAATGTACACATTACAAGAAACTGTTGAAAAACCCAGACTGGAAAATCCCAGGCCAAACCATATAGCCCAAAACTGAAACTGATTTAATTTCCAAGAATAAGTAGCTGACAAAGACAATTTTCATTGATTAATATTTTTCACCTGGGTTTTAAATACCTAGAAAAAATATACACTGCATTGGTTATGCATTGATCAAACTTTTATTGTGCCAGCTGTACTTCACAGACCTGAAAAAGTGATTCAAGCAAAACAAAAGAGAACATAAAAGCACAACTCTAATGGTTTGAAATCCCAGAGAGGCAATTACAAGTTTGATTCCAGTGATGCAGCTGGACTACATTGGAAAACTAAACACTTTACACATAATAAGTAGATATGAAGGCTATGACTAGGACTGTAAATAATAAATCCATCCTGCAGTTTTATTTGTGAAGTACTGCCCTTTTAATAAGTTGGGAAAATACAGTAATAAAATTCACACTAATTCATATGTAAAAGGTAGTTTAATAGAGATGAAATGGGTTAAAACATCTTTTCCTTTTATGAGAAAAGTTGCACAATAACTAATCATTTAAATAAACCAACTGAAAAGTGAAGTTGCAACATGAATGAATTATTTAGCCTTTGTGAATGTGTTAAAGTATAATTTATATAGTAGTTTATATTTAGAATATTTCTTGACCTCTACAGTCAATATCGCACTGTGTCAAATTTTGGGTGTGCTTCAGTGACCTGTGAGTTGATGTTGCTTTTCTCAGGAACCCGAGTTTGCTGTTTCTCTTCAGCAGAGGCAGGTCTGTGAGAACAATATTAGGTATATCCTGACATTTATAAAGCCATCTTTCCTGAGATGCATGGTTCAGACTGGTATTTGCCAAAATGTGGCCTTGACTTGAGAGCATGTGTGCTCAGGTGGTGATGTGTGAACTGGCAGATAGAGGGTTTGTTTCATGCATAGATTATCTGAGGCAGCTTCTGCATGGTTTTAAAGATTGTGATTAACACCTGCACCGACAGTAAAGGATAAAGCAGGTGGGAAACTACAGCTGGGGTCAGCAGAGATGCCGGCAGACACCGATTAGGGTGTTATGGACAGGACTGATGCCACCTGTGGGCAGATAGAAGAGTAGCGGGCGGAGCTGGGCTCTGCTTTGCTGGCAGGGAGCATCGCAACAGCTGATGGATTTGACAGCAGGGAAGGCCGTTTGTAGTACTTGCACGTTTATAGATGGGTTGCATTCCTTTATCCTTCCTTATTTTTTTCTAGTATGCACATACTTGTGCTCTAGCCAGTGACTTGAAGCTGCAAAATTTGAGGAATGTAGATAATTGAAAGGGAAATAGTATCAAATAATGGTTTTCTTCAGGACTAAAAAAAAAGGACAACCTATTGTTTCACGTAAAGGAAGCTACAAACACCCTGACATGAGGGGCATGTACTTAAGTTTAGATACTCCTTTGCAACAGGACCGGAATGGAGGTAAGAGAAGAAGTTGAACTACAGCTGACTAAGAAGGGAAAACAGAACTATCCTAGAAACCTCAGTAGGGACATGGTGAATTTTAAGGGCTCTTCTATGGCTTTCCAGTTGTATTACGATTTTTATTGCTATTAAAACCTAAAAATATTTCAGACCATATAAAATACCAGTATGACACTCTTTTGTCATTAGGCAAGGATAAGTTAAGGAAGCCCATAGGCTTGACATTTAGCCCTGGGCACTATTCCCACTTACAAACTTTATCAATTTGTGTAGATTTTAAATCACATTGTCTTTTCCTCTTTTCAATGAAAGATCTAGGGAATCAAGCAGGATAACAACAAACTCAGGTCATGATAAATCTTGCAGAGAGTTTCTTTGCTTACACTTCATGGGACCGTATGATGATCTGAGGCCAAAAGTGTTGGCAGGTGCAGAATTAGGCCCTGTTTTCCAGTCAAGAGAAACACTGAAATTTTTGAAATCTAAGTATTCCCAAAGGTTACACATGAATTTAGGCAAGCTCAGTGTCACTAAAAATGATAACAAAAGTGATACCCATTATAAAATTAAATTTAAATTAAATTTAAAATTAAAATTAAATTAAACATATCTCCATTGTGTTACTATTTTTCTTTACTGTTTCCTTCTGTTTCTGTGTGAGGAATGTGACATCCCTCCCATGAGACTTGTGTTGCCTTTCCTTCCTTCCTAGTTCTTATCCGTGGTATGTGCCATGGTGCTATTTTTTGGTCACTCTTAGACTCTATGTTCCAATTCTGTTTGTTGATATATATGACTCATAATGCTAGGGGTAGAGATAAAAATATTTTACTTTTCTAAAGGAACACCCTCCCTATCTTATACTTTTTGTGTTGTTGCTTTTCATTATCAGTGTGAAGTGTTTTATTGCCTGTGGGATATGCCAAGAAGAAACCAGCATAGCAGTCCTTCAGTGCTTCCAACTTCCAGTCTCTTCTCTGTTCTTTTTCTCTCCACTCTTCTCTCCAGCTGATGAAACTTTGAAGATGATTTTCCTCTTTTTTCTATGTCTTTTAAAATCAATTTGGGCTACTGTTTTATTGATGAGGATAAGTATATGTCTTCTGGCTTGCCAAATAAGAAAGAGTGATCCTCATATCTGTAGCAAGCACAAGTGATAAATTTAGTAGAGTTGTTGTTAAATATCACTGTCTGGATTTAAATGTTTGGGCAAAGATTAGCTGCCAGTGCAAAATAAATAACATGAATGTTTAATCAAGATCTATCGTTCCCACTGGTCAGATACTGTCTTTTTTTATTTAAAAACCCAGTACAATGGAGACACAATGCCTACCAAGAATTTCTGTAACTCTCTTAATAATTGGATAGGTTTAAGCAAAATCCAATTCATACCTTTTAACTCAACCAGGAAGGAATGATAGGAGAGTTGAGTCTGTGCGTAGATAGGTAGATACATACTTTACAGACTCCATAAAATTATGTCTTTAAAGTTGGGGTCACGACTTTCAAGAATGCAGACATTTAGTCACTAGAGGGAGACATGATCTCGTATAACAAAAATTCCCACGGTGGGGAGGCAGATGTCAACCAGGCTGGAGTGCTACTGCCCAAGTGAAAGGCTGCTGATTTGTTAAGCATCTGGGGACCATGGGGATTAAAGACAGTGAAAAAAGGCTTCATGGATGTGCCTGATTCTCCAGGATAACACCAGCAGTGTCTTTCAGTAAATGCATCTCTGACATAGAGAACATGAGATCACCTTTAACTGAAGTGACCAGAAAAGACTTTAACCAGCTCATGCTGGTCTGTGCTATATTGCTCATTTTTCTCAAGAAACTTGATATGTAAGACACTTTTTCTCACCTTGGGAAACATGACTGCGTGGAAAAGAGAAAGGTCAATTAAGAAAGTCCCGCATCTCCTTAGGAGCTTTTCCACTGTTCCAAGTGTGCTGACACACATTCTTAGCTCCTGCCTCATGCCCAGTAACCATCAGTTCCCCCATGGTTACATCTGGGGTAAGCAAAGGTGCTGCTAAGGAAGCCAGTGAGGGAAGGAGATGCAGAGCAGGCTCTTGGTTCATTTGTTGTCATGGGTGGGAGAAGACCTCTTTTTCTCTTGATGGAACACCCTGCAGGGGACAATCTGTGCAACCATTTGGCTGGAGAAAGTGGTATGCAAGGCTGGATTGACAGGGTCACACCTCAGCAGTTTACTTTAAAATGAAAGCTTAGGTGCAAACATTAGAGGCAGATTTTGTGCCCACTGGAAAGTGCTTTGATCAAAGCACCAAGCCCAGTGTGAAGTCTGCACAAGTGTTATTATTCATCCAAAAACCAAACAGAGCAAGCCAAAGGGCCTGTTCACAGTGGGATCAGGATTGGGCTAGCATCAACCATGTTGCTGCTGATAAAACCACGGGGAAACATCTCTACATCTGGAGCTTCTGTTCAGTGTTAATCCATACTGGGATGCTGTTTAATAATGTATTAAACTAGAGCATTGCAAATGAGTGGTAAATGACTTTTTTTTACTATTACATTAATAATAGGTGTTATTTATTCTTAATTGCCTAGAAACATTTTAGGGAGTGCTGTTAATATTGCCTCCAAATAAATGTTTATGGAATCATTAACTCTGATTTTATTGGCCATATTTCTCACAAAGATTCTGACTCATGCTTTCAAGTCTGCTAGGATTTGTGTTCCTATTTCTGTTTGCTTTGTACATTTTGTCTGTCTGTGTAATTTGAAGAGAGAGTTGTAGAGTGTAAGATGGAGGCAAGTATTCTTTATTTTAATTAAAATGCTAACATAAGAAATTATCTTATTGAGTGATTGTGTTGTAACACAGCCACTTGCTCTGCCATACAGTAGTTAAGTACAATTTGATGCTTCCTCCAGAAGGCTTCTGATTTTCCAGGGCTTGTACTGTAGCCAAAACCTCCTCCCTTTGGGGCTGAAACTTGGCACGCAAAATCTCAGCTCAACTTCAGTGTTGCTTGAAACTTAAAGCACAAAACTTTGCTTTCCCATGTCCAGATTTTTAGTGGGACCTTACATGTGGTGATTCCTTGTATTGTTTCTTTGTAGAGTGATTGAAGAACATCATTCCAGTACTAAAAATTAAGTGTTGCCAGCATTAATTTTTAAAGGATTGTCATTACTGCTGACTGCAGAAAAAACCCGAGTCATAGGTCAGGTGAGTTCAAGACAGACGTAGATATATTACTGCACAGAAAGAAAGAGCTAATTATTTTTCTAACAGGTTTTGCTTGTGTTGGCCATCCTGGATGGAAGACTCTTACCATTTATGAAGGGGTCATGTCACAGGCTCTGTGGCTGGTTGTGGTAGTTTTGACTTCAGTTTCAGTTTAGGCCTTATTTAGGCCTCAGTTTTAGCAGGCCTCAAAGAATGGACATAGAGTAGAAGCGACAAGCATCACCTGACTTAAGTAACCAAAGAGGTATTTCATATCATCTGACATCATCAAGAAATGTCAAGGCATATAAAAAGAGAGAGAGGAGGAGTTTCTATCTCTTTTGGCTGACACCTCGGCCCTATGAGGACGTGTTGCTCTGACTCTGACGAGATTAGGCCTGGCCGCCATCCGCCCTGTTGTTATCTAGGGAGGTGAACATTTTCTTGTTAATTTCTCTTTTTCTCTTGCTAGGAGGTTTCTCTGGAAGATTTTGGGAGGTTTTCTGGGGTTTGGGTGACTGGTATCTTTATTATTAGTTCGGGTGGCTTGGTGAACGTGTTATTATTTCTTTTCACATTTGTATATATATATGTATTATATCATATTCTGTTTTAAATTTTCTTCTGTGTAAATATAAAAACCTTGCCATTTCAAAGTTCCATTTCTAGGTTAGTTTTCCTCAGTCCCTTTCCCTTGGAGGGGGATCCTTTGACTCTGTATTGGGCATTTGGCCTCTTGCCAAGCTAAACCATAACACTGATCCTTGTTGGAGGCATTTGACTTGTTCCAGGCGTGAGCTGTTGCTTCTTGGAAGCCCAGTGAACAGGGCTGTTGAAGATTCTTGATAGAGCGCCAAGAGTGTGAGTCTACACTCTTTTCCAGACCTTAACAAATATCTCATCTATGGTTATTTATATATCATTGGTTTCTGAAGTGTGTTGCTGAACACATTGCCCGTCCTCATGTCACTGACTACAGAAGTTGGTCATAATAATCTGATTGGCCAATTAGATTTGGGTAGATCTTTGATCTTTTAATAGCAGCATATATGTATACATGAGACAAGTCAAGTTTATTGCAATCTGAGGATATATAGACTGATTTTTGCAGTTAGAGAAGTACCGACTGACACTCGAGAATAGGAAATTAAACTCTTAGGTGGCAGAATTTGTAGTCTTTTAAGCCAGTCAGAAGTCATAAGGAAATTTGGAGAGAAAACAGGACCTAACACAATGGCATAGGAAACTTTAAGTTGATAAATGCCAGTAATTTATCTTGGGATAATGAAGGGAAAATTTGAAATAGTCTATTCATTTTGGAAGTTACAGATCAGTCAGAGCTCATCAGTCTGTAATGGTAGCTTAGTGTCCAAAGGAGGGTGACAAAAATGGGGAGGGGCAGCAAGTGAGGGCACTGAGGGCACTTGGTGTGTTCAGTTTGAGAAGAGGAGACTGAGGGGAGACCTCATTGCAAGTGCAAATTTCTCAGGAGGGGCAGGCACTGATCTCTGCTCTGTGGGGACCAGGTTTCAGCACCCCAGGGGATGGCCTGGAGCTGTGTCAGGGCAGGCTGGTTTGGATATTAGAAAGAGGTTCTTTACCCAGATGGTGACTGGGCACTGAACAGGCCGCCCAGGTCAGTAGGCACAGCACCAAGGCTGACAGAGTTCAAGAAGCCTTTGGACGATACTCTGTGGCACAGGATGTGACTCTTAGGGATGCGCCTGTGCAGGGCCAGGAGCTGGACTCGATGATCCTTGTGGGTCTCTTCCAGCCCAGCATAATCTGTGATTCTATGAACATGTTAGTATTTGTATAGGTTTCACTGTAAACTGTATCAATCAGTTACAAACAATATATACTTGATTACGTCATTCTGTGCATCAGTGGTGTGTTGTCACATGCAGCATAGGATCAGATGGGTATATACAGAAGATGACCTATTATATGCCAGAACAGTTTAGGAAACCTACTTTTGGCAGCAGAGGTTCAGAAGCTGTTGTGAATCTTCCTGGTAAACCATCCCCATGCTTGGCTTGATATGAAGTTGTATAAATCCAGAATAAATCCTGAATTAACCTTTTTTATCTTTCCATGGGTCACTTATTCCTTTGTGCTATTTTTAGATATCAAGCCTTCATTGACTAGAATGAGGTCCCTCTCCACATCATGTCACTGATCCTACAAGAAGTGAAGCATTTTCCTGTCTTCTCCAGCAAGACATCTGCCTACCTGCCTGGCTCTGGAGGTTCTTGCAGGAAACCACATGAATGGTAACAGTGAGCATCAACTGAGCAGGTAGAAACTCATGGGACCACATGTTGATATAGGAAGGGCTTATCAGAGGGCTATGGGTTGTATTAGTGGGCAAGGGAGTTCACTGTGTTCACACGAAAGAATGGCTGTTAGAATATGAAATGATGGGACCTGGTTCTGCTCTCAGAGATGGTGGAAATTATTGGTCTGAAAGAGATGGAGTGACGTTTATTCAGAAATGGCTTAAGAGGAATGAAACTCTGTTTTGCAGTATTTATGGAGTAGTCTTCATAGTTCTGAGAGCAGAATCAGTGAACAAAGGTGAGTTAATAGTACATAAATAAAATTGAAGCTTACAGCAATTAAATTAAATGCTAAAAAATTTGGTATGGTAAAACTGAATATATTTTAATTGAACATAATTCTATTGAAGACTATTAAATTACCACAGTGGAATAGAAGCACAAAATAACATGATAATGAGTTCCTGAATTAAAATTTTAAACAAATAAACTGAAAAATTGCAGGTACCTTGGTGTATGACATGCAGAGTACTTATGATATGAGAATATGAATTATTTATATCTTCTTTAAATGTAGAATGTAAATTTGCCTTTAATTAATTTCTACTGGGAAATCACTACACAGTAAATGTAACTATCTCCGATGGCGATGTTTTTTCTTCTAATTATTATTATTATTTTATCATTTTATTGTTTGGAGAGGGGAAGGAAAAATGGCAAATTTTATGGTAGTAAGTCATTTAACTAAAAGTTAATGTCAACAAATTGTGGTGCTTTTCTTTGTAGTGAAATATACTGCAAAGAAGACAGCTGCTAAAGTAACTTAGGACATACACTTTAGTATTGCTATTCTGGAACCTAGAAGTCAGTATCTCTTTGTTTTTCCTACAGTGAGGAATTTGGTAGACTGGTAGGGGACATGGAAGGGTTGGGCTAGTACCCTGTTATTTCTGTGGTCTGTGGGATGCAGAGGCATATGCCACAGCTTATGACTGAGGCAGTTATGGCCATAGAAATAATCATAGAATGGAGGAAAGTCTCTTTTGAGTAATGAGAGGGTTATAAATGAATGAGGCACTATTAGTGTTACCTTTTATTTTTTTTTTACCTGTACCAATGTATTCAATAGTGGGGGAAACATCACTTTGGTGGAATTAGGACACACAGGTTCGTTAGAACACAGATATGCTCATAGCTTGCCTGCTGGCACTGTTTTAGCCAGGGGATTTGCCTTTGCAATACTCCTGCTGGAGCAATGTGCAGGTAAGTCTAGGGTGAAGTCACTGAGGAACTAGGCCTTCTCAGCTCTGTTTTGCAATCCTAAGCTTATGAAAACTGAGGCAGAGCGCTCCTTTTGAATTCTGTGGGGCCTTCTCCTTGGGGGCCACTAAAGTATTTTTGTCTGAGTTACCAGGACTGAGGTTTTTGTTGACTGGCCTGACCTTTGCAACCCTTGCTGCACATTTCTAATGACACTTTATTGGTCCATCACTCCCATCCCAGGGAATGATGATACTTTGTGGATAATGTTATATAGCAAATATTAATTTTGAGTAGCAAGTAGAAGATAGAAAATACCAGATTTTTATTTTCATATAGTGTGCTATTTTCTTCATTACTTGTACCTTTGACTTGTAACCCATCTGGATCTGCAAGCCCTCAGTGGCTGCAAACTATGTTCTCCCCATTCTCAATTCTCTGACAAGCTAAAAATGTAAAGATTTTTGTTCTTATAATTTTGGAACAACTGCTCTCCTGTTTTCTGCTGTTTTCTTTTCATGGACCATTAGCAGCTTCCAAAGGCAATATCCTTTCACTGTCACACTATGCCATGGGGTGCCATTTCAACAACTTCAGACGAGGGCATTAAGTACAATTCTGGATGAGAGTCAGAGCATAACCAAATAAAAATAATAAAGGAAACCTTGTAAGAGCAATTTGGAATGCTGTCCTGTGCTGAATTCATTTGCAGCTTAGCAGAAAGCTACCAGACACTGGTGATCAGTACAATAGTCTGCAGCACCTTATTTAATTGTAAAGTATTTCATACCCTAAGAAACATCACTGTTCATTTGCTTTTCCTTTTTCGGTGATCATCTTAGCTGAATGCTGAGCAGTGAATCAGTAGGAGGGGAAGAAAATTCATGTTTCTAATTCAAAGAGAATAAAAATGGACTTCTTGTTGTTTTTCTTCCTTCTCCCTTGCAATTAATCTGGAGTTATGCATTTCTTAGGAGAATTTAAAAAAAAATCTGGAAGGCGGGATATAACCTCATAATCCTTTGGTAAATCTCTCAATACATAAAGGTCAAATCATGGTGAATATTGCATACAGGTCCAGGCCTAAGCATCTTCCTGGCCAGCAGTAGGACTGTGGGGTAGAAACAATTTCTTTTAGCTTACCTCCCAGCGAGACAGAGGATAACTATTCTACAGGTCCTCACAGCACCTCACGTTTTATGGAGGACTCAGGTTACCTACATTTATTTAAATAGCCCCTGAATTGGCACTGACTGATCTGGCATTGGCTTTAGTGCTTGAATAAATTCAGTGCTTGAATAAATTATTCATTCTTTATAGTGGGGAAAATCTGTAAGGTGCACAGTAAATGGACTGCTCGGAGTTGGAACTGAGACATTTGCTGACTCTCGTGCTCCATTCCCTCTCCATACCTCTTTGGTGGTGATGGATATGCCACTTAGCAGGCACTGCTAGGAAGTGTGGTGCAGAGATCCATGTAGAGCTTGTCAGCTGAAGAGCAGATCAGTCAAGAGGTTTAAGCACAGGACTGGGAGGTAGCTAGAATGGTTGCTGTCCTGGCTGTGCTGATAGATCACTTTGGGCTGGGTACTTAACATCTGTGTATTGTGCTTGTTGTTACCTAAAGAGGGCTAATTTCTCTTCTTGTGGATGCTAGAATTTCCTCCGGCACTGACCCTGTAATAATATCTTACTGCCAGCAGTGAAGGTGCTGGGAGACTGTGAATGTTTATAAAGCACTATGAACTTGTGCTGGGCTAGGTGTGACAAGTTACCAACACCTTGCTACCAGAATGTTTGCATTTGACTTTGTGCTTTACCTAAATTATAGTTTTATACTAAAAATCTGCTCTGTTAAAACAGTGTCTTGTCCTTTTCTCCCTAATACAGAAGTTATTTCAATAGACCTTGACTATTTCACCCAGGGTAGACAGTGGTGCCCAGTGCCAGAGTAAAAGGCACACTGGACATGTTCCAGAACGCACCTAGTGCAGGTGCCTTGGTGTGCACCTGTAGTGCAAGTTGCAGGTTGTGCTTTGGGTGGCAGGAAATGTCTGGAGCCCACAGCAACAAATGTCCATGGACACTGACCCCTTGCACAACAAAGGGCACAGGGCCCTGTGGCACCAACACAACACAGAGCAGGCACAGAGAAGTGATGGCTCTGCAGGAACATCACAGACTGTCATGCATGGACTGTAAGGATATAAAAGCCCAGGGATTGCTTGTTCCAGGGCCCTCCTCGGAGGCAGCAGCTCAGGCTGGTTTTGTGTTGCTGCACCATGACTAAAAATTGCTTTAAGGATCCAGACGTCTGAGAAAACACCTGGGGCCAAGTCAGCAAGGAAATCTTGTCTGACTCTGTGTGGGTGGTGTGTGTAAGTCCAGTGGGGCACTTGCTGGCCCACTGGAGGCACTGCTGCAAAGGTGCTTTGGTGCCGTAAGTGACAGTCTGGAGTGCTTGAAGTGTCATTGCCAGAGTGGGGACGGTCAGACAGGAGTGTTTCCTTAACAGCTGGCATGACACTGGAGACGTTGGAGCTGTGAAGAGAAGGCTAGGGCAGTAGTTTGCTTGTCTCAGCTCCATCAGTGTAGTATAGATTACTGATGCAAGTGCTTGGTTTGGCTTTTTTGGTTTAACTTTTTTTCAGAATTTTTCCAGGCTCTTTCTGCCTCACACAGACTTTCAGCATCTCTAACACCCCCTGACATAGAGATCTTCAGCCTAACCACGTCCTCTGTGAAGAAATGGCTCTTTCAGTTCAGTTTGAACTGACCATTCCTAGCTTTGGGTCTTATACTCTGCTTCTTACTCCAGAAGACAGAACAGACCATCACTCCCTGTGTCTCAGTGACACTCATGGTTTCACAGATTTCTTTAGATACCTACACCATTATCTCATGACAAGGTGAAACAGGCCTAGTCATTTAGTAATTTTTCTTACAAAAAAGTGTCATATTAAAGCTGAATTCTGCTCTTGACAATTTGTGCCATAATTTCCTTTACCTTTTCAGTTCCACCGTACTCTTTTAGGGGGAACTGGAATTGCAAACAACATGCATGAGACCAGAACATTCTGGATATATATAATGCTGTTCACGTGTCTCTGCTTTTTTTTCTTTGTAACAAGTTTGTCATTCCTGGACCTGCATCACAATTATTTCAAGTCCAGAAATAATGTTGTTAGAGTGGCTGGGGTAACATTACAGTCCTGGCTCTGAGTGATAGAACAAATACTGCCACTGCAAATCTGAGCATGAAAGGAAAGAGTCATCCAGACCAGGAGAGCTTCCTCTTCATTCCGCCTCGTTTGCTTCTGACTGTTTTATGATACCCCACATTGCATTTCTTACCTTGGATTGTTTTCCTCTTATTGTACATTTGCTAGAAAAGCAAAAAGCCTCTCTAAAACTGCTGGACTGAAAATGAAATATGGGATAGCTGCAGGCTATGTTTTTCTTTGCTGGGAAGCACTACCATGATAATTGTTTCTGCAAAAAGAAACTACTATTCTGGAAAAAAAAAAAAGGAAAGGAAGAGACAAAACAAAAACCAAACCCCCAAACACACTCTATTTGTTTGAACTTACCATAAACTATTGCTAGTAATTATAGAAACCAACTGCACAACAGCTTAATTTGACTTAATTGGCAATTTTTTAAAGCTGCAACACAATAAAAATAGAAAATTAACTCAGTGCACAGGTTCTGGAGATGTTAAATTTCACTTCACGAAAAAGCTGTACACTTCCATGCAATGTGGTGTCTTGTAATTCAATTCAGTTGGTTATATATTATTTTTTCCTTTCTTTTTTCCTTTCTGTTTTTTTTGTTTGTTTTTGGTTTTTGGGTTTTTTTAATATGAAAGTGTAGAAATATGCAGCAGTATCTGAAAGAAGGCTAAGCTTTGCATTTACTCTCAGTGCTGGGTTCCAGTCTGACAGGAATGTTTCAGAGTGAAAGATTATCAAGAGGGAGAGAGATCATCTGTTAGTCTTATTTCTTTGTTAATGGATGCAGGGTTGAGGGGTTTTTTATTGTTTGGGGTTTGGTTTGTTGGTTTTTTTAAGTGACTTGCAGTTTTAAATGGCAAATTCTTTTGTTCTCCCCAGACATTTAAAAAATGATAGTCTACTAAAGAGACAAATCCTTTTTGAGATACAAATTTATCCATTGTGGGTTTAACTTTAAATGGATTAGTAGTCCCCTCTAAGTCAATTGAGATTTAGTGGGTATTACAGAAAATTAAGCCATCTGTACACACTACCACTGAGATGATTTAATTACACAATGTTCTGTTATGGTAAAAGAAAAAATTATATTAAGTAAATGTTTATTTATTCAGATGTGAGCTGAGGATTGTCTGTTAGAATACACAGATATTATACAAGTTCATATGATGACAGAATTAATTGTTTTGTACTGCAAATGCCTAAAGGATGCAAATCTATGTGTGCAGTTAAAATACCAAGTAAGGATCTGCCAAAATTAAGAGGTCAGACTTCACATTCACCAACCCATTTTACACCTCTCCTGTCTCATATGAAGCATCTACTCGCAGCTGCTTGGACAGTGCCCTTGGCCACAGACGTTCTTCAGAGATCTCCTAGGCCCTTCTATGGAAAAGGTGCTATAGATGGAGGGGTCTTGGTATTGAAGAACCTGGGACATATTGCAACTAGTGGATGATTCCTAATGGATATTTTCCATTTAACGTAGTTTACTACAACTGCAGCTCAGTCAGAAAATCAATCCACTCACCTGATGCACCCAGTACTGTAGAGAATTTAGACTTTGACATTAGACCTCTATTGACATCAGAATCCACACTCTGTCTCAAAGAGTTAAAGCTCAAGAAAGACAAGGGTGTGAAGCTGATTTTACGCTAAATTTGAACTTCCTTAGCCCTAGAATTGGTGCACATTGAAGGCTGTTCTAAGTTGCTTGGCTTTGTTTGACCCAGCTAGTAGATAAGTTTTCTTATCCTAGCAGAAAAATTTCCTCTCTTCCTGATTCCTGTCATAGCGGATGACAGGTTCACTGGTTCCACAGTACAGCTTTGTAACAAGGTTGCTTTGATTTAGTAGCTTAAACTGATTCAAAAGCTACCAACAGAGACATAAGAATTATCCCAGATAATCAGGAAGCCTGTACAAGATGCACAGTTCCAGTGGAAAATGTGTATACACACCACAGCACTTAACCACTTCTGGAAAAAGAGTTTAAGTACAGTCCCATATTTGGTGTGCTCTGTGTTTATATGAAAGTGCTTATATGCTGGATCATTAGTTCTCAGAGCTCATGGGACTCTTTGTTTGTTTTCTATTTGAGCTCCCTATGCTCTGATACTGCCGAGTACCCTATTGGGGGGTGTGGTTTAGTTCTCAATTAAAGCACTTCTTCAGGTAAATTCTGATATCATGTGGTGGTACATATGTATACATGTCATTATTATTATTTTGTGTTTTTTCTTTAAACCCTCATTGCTCTATTGAGAAAGGAACCACTAAAATGTGGAACTAGTTCTCCCATAATATACAGACAGCGTTTAATCCCTATGGCCCAGATTTTACTTTGTCTTTATGGTTGCATACTTTCCAACAAGAGCACAGCACTCTGCACACTCTCCACACCCAGTACAAAAGAAATGGGGAGGAGAATATTTGCGACCTCAGACCAGCATGAAACTACAAGATATTACTAGCAGAAAATGCAGATTCTGCCACACATTCTAACTTTTCAGAGGCAGTTTGATCTCCATTTCATTGGGAATAAGTTGTTAGCAACAGGAGCAGGACCAGACCTTTTAAATCATTAATGCTCCTAAACTGCATATTTATGACCTGCCAACAAAAGTGATTCATTTGAGGTGTTCATTGGTCAGTGGAGAATCATGTAGCCTGATTCATAAGATAGGAGAACATAATGGGGGATAAATGTTGGTAATGCTGTTATCTTCTGAAATTTGTTGAGGGAGGTATGGGAGAAAGTAGCAAAATCCTGTCTTAAGGGCTGTAAGTGGACAAGGTTCCACTTTATATGTACTGTTTACATTATTCCCAAGACAGATGCAGGTATTTGTGTTGTTTTGGTGAAATGTATCTCCAGGCAGCAGAGGATAGTGTATGTGATACAGAAATTACACAGTAAAAAAAATCAGACTTGTTGAGGTCAAGGGGATACTCAATCTACCACAGAAAAGTCTGTACTATCCCAAACACTTTGCCACCATACAGTCAGATCCTAAGAACTGTGATCCCAATTTAGTGGTTTAAAATGGCAAATAAATCTAAACACCCAGCCAGGAATTTCTTTGAGACAGTCCAAATTTGGAATATTCACCTTATTTTCATGCCAATAACATTTTATCCAGTAACTTATTCTTTTTCGTTTCTTCTAAACTGAAAGTACTGGGGGTGGGGTGGAGGGTGGGGTTGGAGAGAGAGAAAACCAACATTAGATCTATACTTCAAAGGAGTAAAGCAGTATGTGCTCACAGGGGCACAGAGAATTAAAATAATTCCATGAATTTTTCAAGGCTTATGGAAGGCTAAATACATTTTGAAGAAAGTTATTGGCTAAGTAAAAATTTTGTTGAAAGTTATTTTCAGATTTTTATGACGTGTGCTGGCTTGATGTCTGTAGCTGAGATAATCCAGTTGCCAAACAAATGAAACACTGGAAGTTTGGTCTGGGCACAGCTTCAGTGTTGGTGAAGATGAATTTACATACTTATTTCCATATGCTTGTCTTTTTTCCTCCTTACTCTTCCCCTTCCCTCCAGTATACCTCCCTCTGAATTACTTTCTTTTACCCTGAGTTGTTCCTCTAACTTATTCTTTTTTTTCTCTTTGTACATCGACACAGCCTCTGTCTAAGACACCTACATATAGCCAATGAATGTGTAGGGTGGAGAGAAGAAGCTTTTGTCTTTCTGTTTCCACTCCCACCCTCCCACCAAATATTAAGGTTTCATTTTTTTATTTAATTTCTCACTTCATACAGGAGTTGCAAGCACATGCTGTGAGAGCAGCATGACCCCAATCATAGTGAGTATTCAGCCATACTGATTTTGTTAAGATATTTCACTTACGCTTGTCCAGAAAACTGCATCAGTGGATGCAGAACCACAACTGAATCAGTGTTGTTCTGCTCTCTTCAGCTGCAGTCGTTGTCCTATTTTGTGACTCACGAGAACTGAGGGTTGGCCCCCGCACTTTTATGGATAGATTATTCCAGGATTTTCAGAGCTGTACTTTGGTCAGTGAGTCAGCACAGTGAGAAGCATCTTGGACATGGTGCATCTGTGCCTTTTCATTTGTGCTATTCAAACAATGCTTGTTCACCTTGGGGACTGACTCTCAAGAGCAATCACAGCTGGTATAGATAGTGTAGCTGTAAGCCAAAGAGGTATTGAGTTGGGTAAATCTTTACAGACAGGGTAATTTTATAACACATCAGTGAAGAGTTTTGTTCTTATTTCCTGGCATATTGCTCTTTTGTAATTAATTTAGGCTTAATAGTGTTTGACTCAATAAGCTTGTTTGATTTTAACACTAAAGTTTAGGCTTTCTGCCTATGCTCTCTAAACTCTTGGGCTTCTTGAGGAGGGGAGCATTCAATATATTGTTTAGCAATACTGAGTACTGACCTAAGTGGTCTTGCACTTAAGAAAATGTCAGTATGTTTATTAGCCACATTGAGTTTTTCCAAGATTTTTTGATTTGACTTGAAGCTTGGCATGATTTGCTAAACTATTACCATAGAAAGAACTGTTGAAATACTCACATATGAGTTGAGGATCCTTATTTGTGATTACCTTACTTAGAGACCCCTAGCAAGTGAGCTGTAATTTATCATGTGTTATTATACTACTCAGGGGTTTTAAAGAGCTCTATTTGAAAAAAAATGCAGAGAAGTATTCCACTGATAAAAGGCAGTATTCCCCATTTATTTCAAATAGTTATGTGACAGAGATATGCCCACAAATGATCAGAAATGCTCTGTGGTTATTTTGTAATAGGTCTCATGCTTGATTTTATATTTCAGGTCCAAATTTTCCCATACCCTGACCTCCTCTGCCCTCTCCTTCATATGATAAGAATAGGATACTCAGAGTTTTTTCTCAAATTTCTTCATAATCAGGTGGGATTTGAAGCTTACTCTTTCAATGACCCTGAGATTAGTTCAGTTGGCTAGAGCATAGTGCTAATAGTGCCAAGGTTGTGGGCTTGAGCCTCATAGAGGCCATTCACTTAAGAGCTGGACTCAAATTATCCTTGTGGATTCCTTCCAGCTCAGAATATTCTATCTGATTCTCCACAAATTTCTAATTTGATAGTGCTACCATTATAACCTGATGGCTTATATTTCTGCTCCTCCAGTATGCAACCCTTGTTGTGAAACATGTTATTCTTACTCTTGGGATTAATTGTAAATGAACTCTTTGACCATTAACAGCAATTCATTCTCAGGAGCACCATGTAAGTTTGTTAATGAAGTCAGGTTGGGATATCTCCAAACAGGAAACCTAATATTTTTAAAACTCCTCACCTCACAAACGATTAGTTTAATAAACCTTCTGCTTCTCTTTCACCCATCCAATAAACCCTCACTTAAACAGAATTCATGTAAACATTTAAGACCAATGAAAGATATGATTATTTTTATGATTACTGGATTTTTAATGGAGTTTTGGCATTTTTGTTCTTTTGTTTGTTTGGGGCTTTTTGTTTTGTTTCGTTGGTTGGTTAGTTGGTTGGGGATTTGTTGCTGTTTTGTTTTGCCTTTCTTTTGAGGTATTTACCTCTGGTTATTTGTCTCATACTCAGCAGATACCCTTTTGTGAGGTTCATTTCATAGCAGAAACCTCATAACCCTTCAACCTAAGATGTCCAGGGTTCTTCCAAAGGCTCTCTGGGAAAAGTGGGAAAGGATTTTCCAAATGTCAGAAGCCAGTGAACATGCAGGTAAGAAAGGAGTTTATCTTTTGAGTATTCAGGGGTATAAAAATAAGCCTCTGAGGGGAAATCGCCTATCAGTGTTTTCTGTGGGAAGAAATAGGATTTGTTTGTCAAACTATGAACATTAGATGTTGACTATTTAGGCCAGCAAATAAAACAAGCTGTGATAGTCATTATTCTGGAAGTAATACTTTGGTGCTGGCTTTAATGCCTGCACGATAGCAAGTACTGAAAAAGTGATGACCTCATGAGGTAAGTAATAGTACATGGTAGACAGTCTTCCATCCCAGGCTGAGGAGGACATCCTGAAAGACCTTGTTTAATTCTTGTGTTTGTCTTTATGTGACCATGGACAGGATATTTCATCTGACAGTAGCTCATTGTTTTTTAAGTCTGTGAATTTATTTTTGTTTTATTTGGACTATGAACTCCCTGAGTAGCACATGCCTTGCTCTGTGCTTTACAATGAAAAAGAAAAGAAGAACAATAATATAATGCTCCTTAATTTTATTATTGTGAGAGGCTGACTCAGTTAAGTGAATAGCATGAT
Organism: Pithys albifrons albifrons; assembly: GCF_047495875.1. Lineage (NCBI taxonomy): Eukaryota > Metazoa > Chordata > Aves > Passeriformes > Thamnophilidae > Pithys > Pithys albifrons. Next base: position 50,377,896 of record NC_092464.1, on the reverse strand, counting down.
GAACTCTAGAGGGCATTCATGATGTGCAGTCTGAAATCTTACACATAGACAGATTGAAATCCTGATATTTTAATGAAGCTTTAGGTATGAGGAATAATACATGTTCACATTAAATGATCGTAGAGTTATTTTGCCAATTTGCAAGTTCCCATAACACTGTAAACAAAAATTTAAAAGCCCTTCCGTTGGAAGACTTTGAAAAAGAATGAAATCACACAAAACCCCTTCTATTTGAGAATGGCCTAAATAGAAGAGTTGCAATATTATCATAATAATTTCAAAGTAAAAGGATAAAGTTGTATTCATAAGTATTTCATAATGAATGCAGCATATAGCTTTTAAACAGGGCTAACATATGGACCACTAATGTGAATGTGAATGCAAATTAGATACTTTTGATTTCTTGAAATAAAGTCAGCAGAATCCAAGCTTCAAAAAGCAAATTGTGTGGATTTAACTCCCTGAGTGCCACAGAAAGAATATTGTACCTACAATATTTCCATGTGAAACAAGGTAATGGAGTTAATTAAGCTAATCTGGGGCAAGCTGCCCTAGATAACTTAAAGATACATCATATGTATTCTCTGGCCTTTTTGTGTGTGTGTGTTTAGATTCTCACTCCTGGTTTGTTTAACATTTTGAGTCTACTGTCTGCTAATTTTGGCATCCAAAATTACAAGGCATCTCTCCTTTTTAGAGGTGATGTAGCTTGCTACAAACATGCTGCCTTTAAAGAAAAGCAACACAACTGGTGCTGGCTCAAATAAGCAGTAATTGGGAACTTCTTAATTCCTAAAGTAGGATTTAGCAGTGTTACAGGGCTTCAAACACATCCTGGCTTAGGTAAATAAAGGGAGAAGATGAGAGGTTGCCCTAAACCCTGGAAGTGTAACAGAGCTCAGCAGCACACACTTCCTACGCAACTTTGCTGTGCTGTGACCAGTGGGAAAACTGGAGGGCAGCAGTTTCTTCATGAGCCATAACCCTTCATGCAAAAGCAGTAAGTTGCTCTTGCTAAGAGGGAAAATGAAGAGAGTTGCCTACCACTGTACATCCTGCATGGCTTGCCCCTACGTGGCAGCTCTGTCATACCCTCACTGCGAGCAGCAATTTGCAGGTACTGCAGGAGCTGCTGCCAGGAGATCTTGTGAGATGGATCCCAAAGAAGCTACACAGTTTTAAGTGGGATAGCAACACTGGACAGTGGGAACGTGGGCATTAAGATATATTCATTTCTGCTCCATGTCCTGCTGGCCCATTTTACAGCAGAATCTTTGGCTCTACTAGAAGACTTTTTTCACCATACCTCCTGATCCACAGCCTTCCCCTGCTGGACCATCTTTCCCTCTCCCGAGGTCAATAACTATGCTCCAAACTGCTGTCCCCTGAGGTGGAAGCAGCTCTTTAGCTCCCCTCACAGGCAGCACTGGCTCACACCATCAGACGTCTCAGCTGATGGCCACATCCACACCGATTTAGTGCTGATACATCTGTAGCTGTTTTGAGTACTCCCCCGATGCCTTCCTATCCCATCTGGAGGTCTTAGTGCCTTAGCAGCCTGTGCTGGTTTTTAACTTTCTCCCCTACTCAGGACACATGGCTACACTAAGCCAAACCACTACAAGACATGCCAGGTTGCATTACATTCCCCTCATTGCCATTACTTGGGGAAAGGTGCACTGATCCCAAACCAAAGTTTAAGGAAGAGGAAAATGACTAAATGAGCTCATTTGCATGTTTGCCAATCACTTGCCAATTTGCAAATATGTGAATTAGCGCATTCTGAAATTTGCATAAATTCACACATGGAGCTGTGCAAGACTTGGCAGCTATGAAACAAAAAAAAATGTATTAATGGCTGTGCAAAAAGGAAAGGGAAATGACTCCAGAATATAAATTTCATTGTGACTATAAGAAGAATGAGGAAATGGCTTTCAAACCTAAGGTTACTTGTCAGCATCATAACTGAGAAAACCAGATGCAACTCTGTCAGTATCACTGCTACTCATTTATATAAGTCCTGAAACCAGGCTCCATGATTCCAAGCATTGACTTGGGCCCTCTTCTTTCTTGGAAAACCATAGAAAAACAATTGCAACTATTAGGAAGAAAAATTCTTACAAAAAGAAAAATGCAACACCTGAGGCATTGGCTAGTGTCAGCAAAATGTTTTGGGGGATTCTCTATCTCCTACACAGCGTGTTTCAAAGCAGTATTACTGAACCCTGGCTGTGCATTTGTACTCTGAAAATTATCTTGATTAAATCAAATGGTGCTTCTAACTTATGGCTGTGATAAAATTTAAATTGGTCCATTTGAATTGAAGGACTTTCTGGACCACTGATGTTGCACTCATGTTTATATGTGAGACTTAGCTAGCAAGGTCACTGAGCTTAAGCTGCACCCTGACTTGCAGAGGTTTCAAGGGAGTAAACAGGTGTGTGGTGTTTGTAGCTAGATTACTTCAGCTAGCAATTGGTCTTATTTGGGACCATATCTTATTTTCTCTTCAAAAACATGCAGCAGCTTGAATTGGCAGCAGCACTGTCCTCTCCACAGGATGGTGACTTCAAAGTATGTGTTTGCATCCTCACCTGTTTCAGGGAAAGCTGCTTGCAGGTGGACAGATAATGCCTAATCCTCATTGTCTGTTCCTTTGCAAGCATTGCTGTCTCTAGCTAGTTATCTCTCAGCAGGAAAAATTGCCTGATAATGTCAGTGAATGTTAATGATTTCTTCAGTGTCAGCTCTTTTTATTAGAGAGGTGTAGCCAGCATGGATAGGTATGGCAAGGAGTGATACATGGCACACGTAGCTATCTGAGGGGTATTTGACAGTATTTTATGCTAACAGAATTGTAACTTTTGTCAGTGTATTCTGCTTTGCCTGCAAAAGTTGAATTAATAGGTACTAAAAAATGATACTGTCACTCTCAAAAAATGAGAATTACTTTGCTAGTCCCATGGCCTGTTAGTGTCACACAAACTGCTCCCTTTGTCAGTGGGTCTGACCTCTGTTGTCAGCACTGAAACTTTTTATGAGTTAAAAATTTGAGGTCCAGGCTGTGTGTAATGCAACAATCTCATATCAGTGTAAAGGGTTACAGAAACCTCTTCTTTGAAAATGCCTTTTTATAAGCAGTTGCTTTTAGACTGGAATGAAAATGGAAAGTTTGGCTGGATTTTTCTGAGCTCTAAAAGCGGGACAGAAAAATAAGAAAAGTCAAACATGCTGTTATAAAATTGCCTTGATTTTGCAAAACTGTATTTTTTAATGATATAAAAATACAAATAATATTTAGGACAATTTAGGAAAGCAGGAGAAGTGTAGGTTGAATTTTAAAAATTCAACTGAAGCATCTTTGGTCTGAAGTGCCTTGATACCCCAGGTTTCAGGAACCATGCTACAGTTGTCTTGGACCATTCCATTCACTAAAAAAAAACAGTTGCAAGGAATTAGTCCTTTCTTAATCCTGTTACAAAGGTATGCATATTTAAAGGACTGTCTATTAGGAAGAATGTGATGGGATGATATATGGGGAAAACTAGTACTTCCAAATAGCTGAAGAGATTTGCTGCCTTCTTACAGGTTCTTCATTCTCTGATTTAAATGTCACACTCCACACTGAATATGTTTACAGAGTAGTGTCACTGCCTACCTTGTAGACTACAGCAATTCATCTAGTAATGCTTTCCTTAATGTGGATGACACAGTTGGAAATCTGTCCAGGTAGAGACAATTACGTAGAAGCAGAGAAACATAATCCTTCTGTCCCTGAAGTGACACATTACTTATCTGTCACTGTTCCTGTGTTTCTTCTTATGAGAGTGAGTAACTATTCTATTTTTCTCTCATTTTCTTTACTTTCAAGTCATGATTAGTTTAGAGAATTCTGTTGTTACCTTTCTCCCTTAAATTGCAGGAAACCACACCTGAGTTGATTCACTTTTTAAAGATCATTCCATTTCCTTAATGAGTTTGTTTGATTTTTCAAATCTCCAGCAAATTCATAGGCAGAAGTTAAAATGGTTTCATTTGCATTGGAGAATTCCACTTGTGGTTTACATGTGTAACACCAAAGTATGCACAGCCTCATCTTTCCACAGCAGTGGAGAGGGGGCTCCCCTACTGTCAGCAGCACCTGGCAATGGGCACATGTAAAATCTGTTTTGCAGACAGAAAGGCCCCAAATTTTCAGCAATGCTAAGTATTCTTAACCTGAAGCAGAGAGGAGCTGAAAGGGTGAAATACCCTGCCAGAATAGGAATCTGTTAGGCAAAACTATTTATGCAAATATTTGTGTTTGGGATGGTCAGCTCTGGGCAATTTGCTCTTGTATAGCTTTTATTTCTGGTCCTCTGAAAACAGGAAGATGAAAGGCCCGAGAAAGATAATGTGCAAAGTCTTGCCTTGCTCCAGACTTCTCAGGTGGTCTGAAGTAGGTAATTTATCATCTCTGAGACTTTGTTGTCCACCTGCCTAAGAGGAATATAGTGCATAAAGCTACATCTGTTGTAGGTTGGGAGGGTTATAATGAAGGTGATATATATTAAAACTACTGCAGAAATAAGTGCAACTGGCCAAGGTTTGTAAACAATCCACATACCCTTCCAGTAGGTAGTCTAACTTTTGGATAAAAACTTCTCGTCTGATTTCTCAAGCAAATAGGTACCAGTGAGTCTACCTATGCATGCAGGTATTTTGAATTAAAATACGGATTTGTTTTAGATTTAGGACTAGGAAGTATTCTGTCTGCTAGTGAGGCACATAGCAGGCATGTAACTGCTGTGCAATCACTTTAAATACAGATTAAAACAATTCTGAATAATCTAGTATGTAGTCTCATCTGTGAGACAAAACAGTATCATTCTGCTGAGACACAAAATTTCCTTGCATGTAGACATAACCCTTGATGAGCAGGGACATACTGGATAACCAAGCAGGATACCAACTCAGTAGATCTAGACTAGCACCTTCCCAGCAAATGTTTGGGGGCAGTTACCAGGTGTCTTCTGTTCTCAGAGTCCCAGCTGAGGGAGTTTTGAAAAAAGGAGAAAATGTTGTGAGTGATTAAACATTTTATTTTCTCCATAACAGAAGTAAATGGTGGAGGTTGAGCAGTGGAAGTGTCTCAAAGCCATGTGGGACAATGCCAGAGCACAGGAGCCAAACAGAAAGGTTGATTGAGGCAGGCAGCCTGAGAGAAACCTTTCAGTGGACTCCTCTGCTTCCCTGAGAGTGGAACGTTTGTGAGGTCACTAATATGACCATTTATTAGCATTTTTTAGAGAGAAGGAGAGTGTCTGCTTTGCCTTTTTGCCCATATCCTGATCCACTGAATTATTTGGGTGTTGAAAGGAGGATCTCCAGACTAGGGTCACTTTATCTCCCTTTGCTCTGTCTGTCTGGGTTGCTGCACATGTGACCACCAGCAGCCAGACCTGGCACTTAGGTCTGCCCAAACTATTTGCTGTGAGGCTTCTGTAGGACTGAATGTGCAATGCAGGATTTAAAGCAACTCTTCATTCTCTCTTTCTTTATTCTTTTTCATCTTGTCAGAGAAATAAAAGAAATCAAACACAACAAAGCACTTAAATATGTCTTTAGAATAGCTTTACATATTTAATAAAGGCATTTCACAATGTTTTTGATGCTTTAGTCTGTCACAGTCAGGACTGTTTTCTTGATCACCATTAGACAAAATTAGGGTAAGAAATGTGAAAGATTATTTTTGATTGCTTTCTACTTTCCCAAAGGTATGTGATCTCATTTGCTTCACATTTAAAATAAAAAGTTTGTGTCATTTCTTATTTAACAGTGTTGTTGTCCCTTTTCTGAATTAATTCATCCTGGAGGCAGAATTGTCTTTGGATCTATCTAGGTTGCTTTATAACCCACTCCTAGAACATAAATACTTTAGTGATGCACTGGGGTTTTTTTTTGAGTTGCCTGTAGTTTAGAGATCTACCTCTTTGGTCTCTGGAATTAATGAGCATTCTCACTTCACTTGATCTCTCTGCCTCCAGATTGGACTAAGCAAAGACAAAAGTTCCGATCCAAAAAAATGTCTTTCCTTTGGCATTTAAATTTCATGGCTAACGTTGCAGTGAAGTGCTGAACTGATGTGAGTCATAGTTCCCAGGCACCAAACTGTGGGAACTGCATTTCATAACAAAAGTGAGTCTAGCACGTTTCCTGGACTGAAACTGGGGGATATCAGATACATCACTTGTATGCAGACAGCCTTTGTGGTCAACACCACATACACTGTGTGTATCATGGAAGTGACAATTCAGTATACCCAGACTACAAGATTTATACATTCTTACCTCTTCAGCAGGCACATGTTAGAACAAAAATACATATTTCCCATAGGTGGGGTAAGAGAGGTCTGAGGGACACCAAAAACAGAGCACCTTTATACAACCACCAGATGTAGGGCTTTTATTTTCAGGTAATTTAACCACTTAGGAGTGACACTTGACATTGTCCATTGAATGAAAGTGCCTTTTGTATCTTTGATGAGAGCAACAAAATAACCATGTGGAGACAAGTGAAAAATTAAAAGAAGCTTTAATTGTGCTGCTCTACTCCATGTACCTATAATTGTATCTGTGCTTCTTTAAAACTTACTTTAGCATCCTTTAAACACAGAACAAATACCAAAACAAACTACTGGCATCCTTAGTGAAAACAGGATGTAGCAGCCTTAAAGAGTTTCTGTAAATTTTCTGAATAAATGGTGGCACTGCTAATATCTCAAGAGTCAGAGACATTTAATAATACACCCAGAGAGTTACAAAGAAAGTGAAGGGTGTTGTGAAACAGGGTCTTGACTTATCAGTGAATTGAAAAACAGGCCTCAAAGGGAGGGGTATGATGTATTATTTGGATTAGTTTGTTTAGGCCTAGGGGTTTACAGCAGAGTTTGGGAAGAAGGATGTGCTGCTGACAGTGGACAGACCTCAAAGACATCTGGCAGAGATAAGAAATAAGTAACAAAGCCAACTCAATAAGTGTGCTGAAATCAGTCCCAGCTAGGTAAAAGGCAACTCCAGAAGAGTGAGATTGCTACTACCGACTCAAGAAACCCACTGACCCAAAAGAAAAGACTCAGTATGTAGACTAACTAGAATGAGGAGCAAGAAGGTAGAATACTAATAGACAAGAGAACCAGGTACTCTGTAGCCCATGCACCATGATTCCTTTGTTTGCTAAAATGTATACATAATGTAAAGTTTTGAGAATCAGCATGCCAACTTTGTAAATTAACCACCTAGCACCTATCTTTGTGCAAATCTGAAATAAATGCCTCAGCTCTGTACATCAGTGACTAATCTCACTTTTAGAGACAATACTGCTGCTTCTGGAATTGCTATATGACTTACTGAGATACTTGCTCCAGCCATGAACAAGCTCAGACCAGGCCAGGACAGGCCACTACAGTGCCAGAACAGTGGAGGTGTTGTGGGTTGTGTTTAGAGGAGCCTTCTAGCAGCATGGGGATAGTTATTAAAGCACCTGCTTGTAAGTTGGATCTTGCAATGCAAGAAAAAAAGAACTTGTCTCCTCCAGCGAGCTCATCTTTGGAGGCAAGACATTTATCCTGAGGAAGAGAAAGCAGAAGTACGGTATTGACTGGTGAGACAACTGACTGCTGTAGACAGAGCTGGAAAGGAAGGATGAGCAGTTCTAGAGTTTTCTTCCATAGATTAGAAATGCAGAGGGAAAAAATAATGTTGTTCTTCTGCTAGTTTTTTATCTCAGAAAAAAATCAAAGAATCATACCCTCATTTTGTACTGCAGTCCTTCAGAATGGTTTCTGTATCAAATAAGGGGAAATTATTGGTTCCAGACAGTATTAATCCCTTATGATTCTGTTGTGCTCTAAGGTAAATATGCTGCTAGTACTTAGTATCCTGTTTTGTTACAGTCAATAAGTATTTGGCAGCTACAGTGGGTTTCTGAACTCTTTAAAAACAGAAGTGGCATGCATCCCATCTTACTCCAGCTGTCTGGTGTGTTTAGTGAGCCTGGCTCGCTTTGATGTCAGTCATTTGGACAAATGAATCCTGTCCTAGACACCTGAGTTTCATGGATATAATCTTCCTTCTAGATTTCACGCAAGCACATTGGTGGTTTCTATTTTTGGCATTCTACTCTTCCTTGCTTTGAACTCTATCGCTACGTAAATCCTCTCTCCCATCAGAAATATTGTACTCTTGTATGGTGTTATTCACAAGCTTTGAACTTTAGTTCATAAATATACTAACAGTACTTTATATGTACTAGCTGAAATATATTTATCGTATTCCTAATTCCCAAAGTGCTCAAATATTTGTTTGTATTGGTGGATGAGTGAAAACTATGTATTTTTTTCCCCAACTTTAATTCCCCACACTCCGGGGAAGAAATTTCAAGCAGTGATGCTTCTTGACTTTGAGAACTTTTGTGCATCTACTTTCAGCACAACCTGTGTAGATGTTGTCAAGTGTTTTGCACACTCATTTAATGAACAGCTTTGATTCTTAAAGATTAGTCTGAATCCAGTAGCTGGAGCTGTTGTGACATATACTTTATAATTGATATATTAATGGAAGCTAGCAGCTGTGAAATAGACCTAGAGCTGAGAGAGTAAGGGTGAGCTTCCACTTTCTCTAGATACTCTGGGCTAATTTACCTGTAGCCTCCTTGCCTTGGGGCATTTTCCTTCATGCAGAAAGTCTCAGTGCCCTTATCTGCACTGCTGCTGCATCCAAGTCTGGCTCTTGGTTTGAGGTTTTCTTGCAATGTCCTCCTTCCACACTGGTTTTAGAGGATGTCTTCTCCTGGCTGCACCATCCAAAAGTTCAAATGTCCCTCTGTGACTGGAGCTCAGGCACCTCTGAAAGGGCAGATGTTTGGGTTCCAGTTTGGAAGGCATACATATTAAGGGGCAATCTCCAAGCAGTGATGGGACTGCAGTGGGAAATCATAATTTCCTGTGTGTCACGGTGACCATTTACATTTTGTGTAAAACTATCCCTATAGAATTAATTTTCAGTATTGGGAGATTATGTGCAGCTTTTCATAATTTTATAATAATTTATCCGCCTTTCTCCTGCAGTCCTTTGCTGGCTGGCTGCTCTAAAATCACACAGTCCATAAGACAGCAGTGAACAGAAATATTTTCAAGAGCAGATGGAACATACCTTCAAAAACCAGGATTGTCCCAGTGAAACTGGGACATCTGGCAACCTTAAGAAAACATCCAAACTAGATGAAATAAAAATTATGAGATGCAGGAACAGAAAAATGCCTTTGCATTGATTAGCAGGCAAAGCAATCCGTCTCCTTCAACTCCCCTTTCAGTCCTTGGTGTAAACCAAGGAGAAATAGGGATAGTGTTGCTTTGCCAAGCCTTAATTCTTGAACAGTGATTGCCAAGCAGTGTTTTCAGACTTAGAAGGAATATTTCACATCCTTTCCTGTTGCCTCCAATAACAGTCTTAGTGGCATTTATAAACAAGATCTGCCCCTTGCTATCCTTGTTGCTGGACCTAATCAAAGTTTTCCCATCATCTTTCAGGTGCTTTGGATGAAACTCAAGCCCATCTTTGCTGAATGTGTTATTATGCAGGACCCAGTCTCTCCATAGTCCAGTTTACAATTGTGTTTCTATCCTGGCCAACATATATTGGCCTTCTGGAAATACCACAGAAAGTAACTTATCTAGCTGGCCTCTTTCGAGTGTGGGAGATCCACATCTATACTGGATCTAGTATAAAAATATTATAGTGTTTTTCCTGTAAGTTCTTTTTAACTGCATAATGCTGCTATGAAGTTAAATGGTCCATAGCTGCATAAATACAGTTGGACTCCATGATCTTGAAGGTTTTTTTTCAACCTAAATGGTTCTATGATTCTGTATCTGCAGTTTTGCAGGCATCATCTGATCCCATGGTTAGTTTGGGGGTAGGAAGTTGTGAGGGACTGGATCTGTATCTCACTGGGTTATTAATTGGATCCAATCAACCCACCTCTGTATGTGTGCCATTGGAGAGGGCCAGGCCTCCAGTGGGTAATTTAAAACTGATGGGTTGTATTTCACTAATTTGTGGGTTGGTGTTTGCTGGGTGTTTCAGTCCAATGATTCTCCTTGGTTGTATGTTCCTTCTGTAAAACCTTTTGCCAAAATGCTTATTTGCTCACTAAATTAAAAGAAATGTGTGTTCTCTTTACATGTAATCAAGGTATTAAAGAACCGAAGGCTTTACAAAAGTTCATGTGGGCAAGCTCTTGGAGTCTTAAATGGGCAAGTATGTGGCTTGTACCTGTGGCTTCACAAAAGTTCACCAAAATGCTGATTGCAAAAAACAAGGACAATTGATCTCTCTGTTCACAAAATTAATGTATCTTGCTATTAAAACATGTTAAAACTGCAAATGAACTATAAAACAATGCTCCTTGCAATGCTAGGAATTCTTGAAATTTATATAGAAATTATTTTTATGAATATAGATTACAGTACATGCTTATAGCATTTACACAGTGTCTACTGCAGTGGGATCCTCACCTCTCTTGGGGTGTGGAATAAAATCATGTGGTGTTACCGATGATAAGCACTATCAGGAGATAGCGCAATATATCCACAGTGGAAACTTGTATTTTCAGTAAAAGATATAACTCAGTAGTACAGTTTGGCCAGTGAGTGGTGGTGTTTGATGGCAGTTTGACAACATAGAGGGAAATGTTTTTCTAAGCATCTCGTCACCCATAAGATAACAAGACAACCCCCCAAAAAACAGAGCTACCTGATAACCAGCATGTGTGTGTTTCTCAGTATGATTATATGAAGAATAGCTGCTTTCAACTCTCCTCTAATACATGTCTTATCTGAATCACTGTGTTACCCATTTCCCTTTGTTTCTATTTCTGTTACAGTAACAACAGTTTAATGATTTCTCAGGTTCATTCCCTAGTTGTGCCTAACTCAGATTTCTTCAATTTTAACATTTTTTTTCAATTCCAGATCCTTTTCTAAATAACAACTCTTGTTAAAGCTAAAAACCTAAAATACACTTCCTAAAATCAAATGTCAGTATGCATTAGTTCATAATTTGATCTTCAGACAAACAGTATGCACATGTATATCCTTGTGAACAGAGCCCGTTTGTCAGGGATGCCCTTCAATGACAGCTGTGCCACCAAGGTACTGTATGTGAGGGCGGGATTTGGCCTTCTGGGGAGGGAGTCACAGATGACACTGGTAGAACATGACAAAGAATAAAGAGAAAACAGATGGTTCCCATTTGCCCATTGCATTTTTACTGAGATTTACAGGAAGTTTTAGTGTTGCAAAGGCAAGCTTTTTCCCAGCATATATAAATGTTCAGGAAAAACATTTAGACCATCAGGGTTGCTTAAACTGACCAATCCCAGATGCACAAGTAATGTGAAAGCAGAGCTTTTGTTGTCATTTCACAACACAGACTGAATTTATTTGATCAAATTAAGAGCATTTGCTTAAGCTTTTAAAAATTATTTATATCCTACCCCAGATTATTTCCTTTGATGAAGGATACTCGAGGCAGTAGGACTGCTTTTAAGATATGCCCTTAGATAAAATCCACAGCTTTTTATGAGCTCATTAATTCATTCTAGATTGAAAATGACCTCTGCTGGTGGAAATTTGCACATCTATTCAATTAATCAAGTATTATTCAGATCTTTTCATAAACATTTGTGTCCAAATGCTGTTGCACTGCTGCCTCAGTATTCTTTATTGCAGCAATTTCCTAGGAGGAACTGGAGTATTTCAGAGTATGTTAGAAGATTGTCAGCTATCTTCAGTACCCAAAATATGTATGTCCAAGAAATATTAGTGAGAATGTCACAAATGCTGAAAAACTAAAGAACAGAGTGACCCCAAAATACTTATATAAAGCATTTTGCCTGTGGCTTCCGCTCCTGCTTCATTCCCTCCTTATAATGAACAGATTCCTGGCAAGGATAAAATTGGATCATGGAAGCGATACTGGAATCATCCACACAGAAGATGGATTTGATTTTGAAAATGATTGTTATTCTGCACTTACTAACAGATTGTTTCTAACATTTCTATAGGATCCAAAAGGTTCATGATCTTAATCATGTTTATAAAATATATCATTTTCTATCTCCTACTATAGCTGGTATTTAGTGAATGATAAAACCCAACAAACTTCATGGAGCACGGTATTAATTGGTATGCAGGTATGCATATAAAATGATGGCCTTGTAGATTTCCCAGATTATGACCATTTTGAAAATGTTACCTAAATTCCAAAGTCACCTAAATAACTAAAGTTCACAGTACTATTTTCTAGGTTACTATTTTCTGTGAAAATATCTGCACACTTTTGTTATTGACAAAGATCTGAAAGTAATCAAGAAAGACTGGGGGGGTAACTCACTTCCTGCAGTGGCTGAGCAATGTTTGCCAGTTGTGACACAGAATCAGAGTCATAAAACAATGTGAAAATATTGGACAATTTCTAAATGTGCTTGTTTGAAAACAAAAAAAGACAAAACACACAAAAAAATTCCTAGCTGGTGAAAGCTTCGGTCTCATATGAATCTCAATTTCCGCATAAGCCTGTTTTTCCCTGGGGAAAGAAAGTTCTTCAGAAACTTTCCAACCAACAGGACATCTCTAGGGAGAATGCAGTCACAGGACAGGGAAGTTCCTGTAATTTATATGCTGTTTTCCCAAATTGTCTTTAGCACTCCAACTTCAGCCTCTTATGTGACAAAAAAAGTAGCAGAAAAGGCATGGCAAGAGCCCAGAATGAGGAATTTGTGCCATGGGTTGCAAGAGAACACGTATCAGTCTTTTCACCATCCAGATTTGTTCTTTATCATGTTTCTGGCTAACTTCACAGGGAATACTGGAAAAATATACTTTTAGCACTTTCTTTTAATTTTGTTCTCTCCCCATATGCACCCATAGAAGAGCAGACACATGCACACATGAAAATAACTCCTTATTAATGGTGGCTGTACTGAAAAATGTTCTTTTTTATTTTTTTCCCTAGTATTTTAGAAATAGCTCTGAGAGGAATAGTTTCACTTCAGTGTCACAGGTCATCAACTACACTTTTAGATTTTATTTGTACAGAAGACATCTATGCTTTTTAAATCTCTGATGAAGAAGTGGAGTTGCTTGGGTTTTCTTTTTTTTTTTTTCTTTTTTTTCACAGAAGATTGGGAAGGAAAATTTAAAATAATATCAAAAGAAAAAGTGACAGAAACTATCACTGAAGGGTAAGTCCAGCTTGCTTATTTTCAAGTTTAATTTTGTCTTTATCAGCATAATTGGAAGCTGTGCTTAATTCTAAGCAAATGCTCTGCTGCTTTCAAAGCTAAACTCTGTCAGGTTGTTCTAAACTCAGTAGGTTTGCACTGAGATAAGGAGAGAGGTTTGGCCATTGGGGTGTTTGTGTAAATCCACTACTGAAAAATATAACATCAGATTTGGCAAGTATGTGCTTTTCATCCTCTATCAAGGGCCACAGCAAAATTTATCCACACTGAAGACCCAGCCAAGGCTTTCCTTATAGAAAGTGGGAGGCTACATGGAGAAAAGGAAGTGGATGTGCTGTGATTTCCCATCAAATGCAGAACATTTGATGTCAAGCCTGACAATCATCTTACCACTGTTTGGCAAGCATATTCATCATGTTGTGCCCCTCAGAAACTTTGAACAGGCTGACAATCTGAGATTTGCCCTGGATGATACCTGTGCTAACTGGTCTGCTCAATATTGCTGGTATACTGGGGCTACGGAAAGTGGCCTTGCCCTCAGCTGAAATGGCACACCCTGCAGCAGTTGTATGGTTGGGAATATTGTGTTGCTGCAAGAGGCTTTGTGAGGTTGGATTATTTGTTTGTCAGGCCGTTAAATTTTTTTTCAAGTCTGACCAGAGCAGTTTTGTAGGGTTTGACTATGTAAATTTCATTAATTTTCAAGTGCTGAGTTTGTTTTAGTTTGTTCACTTGATTTTTTTAAAAAGTCTTGTCTGTTCTTCAGATTGATGTTTCAGACAACTTCATGTCACTATAAGTCATGAAGGCAATGGGAATCTTTACTGTTCTGATAAATTCTGTGGTCTCCACCATCATTGGGCATCTGACTGACAGTCGGCCAGGGTGGTTTCTCGCAGACATCTGCTCCTTCATACCTGTAGAAGATGACATGAAAAGACCATGTTTGGCAGTTCAGTTTTGGATGTCATTTGGACCTCTTCCCAGTCGGTCTCTGCCTCACCCCTCAAGGTTGCTCAGTGTTCTGCATTCATGTATGACTGTGCACAGTCAGGATGGCTTGTGGCATCAGCAGGATGGCAGCACTCACAACAGGTGTTACAGGCCCTAAAATCTGTGTCACACCAACTTTTCACACCCCTTTAAGAAAAATCTCAACAATACAAAACTTCCTGAATATGTCTGTTCTTGAAACACTTGTGTGATATTTGAAGAACATGAATAGGTGGGGATTATGAAAATATCTGCTCATGTTAGGCAAATGTTTGTCCTCTCTCCTTTAGGAACAGAAAAGCTGTGAGAGTTTCTCAGAGCTGTTGAGCTGAGATGGAAGAGCTGCTGTAGACTCTCACTGGTCTCTCCTTGGCTTCTGAAGAAGCATTAGGGCATGCTCTGTGTTATCTGTGCTGGTTCAGGTAAGCCTCGTTTACTTTCCCTTTTTCTTTATTGAAGCTGCATGAGTATTGTAAGCCTGCCCTAGAGAAGCACTGCTGGCAGAAGGGTGATGGAGGATAAAACTCCTTTTCTGCTCTTCCACTGTGTTCAAACATATCTAATAGAGAGGGAAGGTGTGTGTAACACAGCAGGACTGCCTCTCATACTATATCACTGCATGTGCATGGGACAATGTCATTGCTAATGGCTAAAGCTTGAAGATTAAGTCACTGGTCACTGAGTAATTAAATAAACACTATCTATTGATACCACTATTGGTTTATATAGAGTCAGATTAAGTTACTGATTTACTAACTATATTCCTTGTTTTCTTATACATAGAGGTAGGATTAGCAATTGCTTAAATGAAATCTGTGTTTGACTAAGAGACATAAAATCTGGCCTACAACAAAAAAAGATTGCATGTACTTACAGAGCCCCACCTGCACTCACCAGTATGCAAAATGTTCTTATCAACAGCAAAGTAAAATGTTTGCCCTCAGGGTTTCCTGTGCCAGTTCACAGATAGTGTCATGAAGCCTAGCAGAGTCTGGTGTGGAGGAATCCTGAGACAAATTATCAGTGGTTAACTTTCAGTTTAGTTTTGTAGCCTCAGAACTAGACCTGAAGTGACTGTCAGTTAAATCGGGAGTAATTTGGGGCAAATTTTGTAAATTTTGGGGGGGATTTTTTGTCTACTGCCCTGTGAAAGAGAAATCAGTTGAAACTTTGTACTGCGGAGGGGAAAAAAAGTAGCAGTTATGGTTAAACACCTGTCAGACCAATTCTGATGGACATGTAGTACCTCGAATCTGAAACAGAAGGTCAATCTCATCTGATTTCTTCCCTTACACACTGACACATACCAAGCATGATGACTTCTGACAGAAGTCAGCCAGGCTGTCCTGTGAACCAACCTAAAGCTGTCTGAATCTGCTCCAAAACCGTGACAAGATTTTGTAGGACTAGCTGCAAGCAAGCAGAATCAGTGTTTGTTTCTCCATGTTAAGCTTTTATTGGCATATTAGTGAAATGCATACCTATTCTATAATGGTTTTTTGAACCATTTATGATCTAATTCAAAGTCTGAGCTAATATGTAAGGGTGGGATAGGGAAATAAAGGTTGGTGAGAACCAGATTTCACTTGAACCTTGTTGCTATAAATAGCAACAAATGTAAAAATAGTTTACAC
The DNA here is from genome assembly GCF_047495875.1 of Pithys albifrons albifrons. Lineage (NCBI taxonomy): Eukaryota > Metazoa > Chordata > Aves > Passeriformes > Thamnophilidae > Pithys > Pithys albifrons. Next base: position 50,361,985 of record NC_092464.1, on the reverse strand, counting down.
TGAATGCCCCATACAGGACTCATTTCACATTGCAAGAGCCAGTACACTTAACTGTTGCTATAACCTTTATGACTTACCGATCCTAATTTTATCAAGAAAAAAAATGTTCTAAATTTAAGTTCTGCATATTTAGCCTTGTCTATAAGAGTGAGGGCAGTTATTCCTGGCTCTGACAATGGTGAAAATAAAAATACAGGCCACTTACCTCTTCTGTAATATCTGCCTGTAACTCTTTTGAAACCAGTGAAAATAGCAGAATATCTACCTTTTATAAATTCAGCATTGCTATATAGAATTTACTGTCATGCTGGTGTGAGGGGACGGAATGCTACTTTTCTGATCCCCCTTGAAGTTGTGCACGATTAATAGAGTTAAAGCAACAAAATAGACCTATCGACTGGAGGACAGAGCCCAAACTTGCTTTCAGACATTAAAGAAAACTGTTTTTTACAGCTTATTCACTGTAGGTCATTTTGTCACTTGAGGGGCTTACCACCCTGACTGCCTCACTCATCTTTAATGGTTGGTGCACTATTTTTAAACAAATGCCAAGAAATCTGTTTCTTAAAAATTTTGTTGCATAGGAAGGGAAGGATCCCACAGGGCAGGAGGATAGGACTAACACTGAACAAAATGTTGTTTTTGAGGAGACTTACATATAGTCAGGATTTATAATTGCTTTGGTTTGACAGGACAAGCTGACACTGGGATTTTCTATGCTTTCCTGCTGCTGCAGAGTTCATGTGGAAGAGCACTAAGAGCAGCCCATGGGCAACACATCCCCACTTCACACTACTGCGAGGGTAGGCTGAGAACTTGAAAGTCTGGAGAGCTGTTGTAGGCGTGCAGAGATTGCTGCTGGTCCAGGTATCTGCTCCCATTTCAAGTCCCACCCTTGTCCTTCTCCCTTCTTGTCCTGCTTCATGGGCTACTGCAGAAAGGGTAGAGGAAACATTAAACCCAGGGCTTTATTTCATTACCAGGTGCTCCAAAAGGGTAGGGAAAGACTGAAGCATGTGTCCAATTGTGCTTACACAGGGACCATGAGGCTGGACTAGTATTTCTGTATTTTACACCTGCCCATTTCTCTGTCCCTCCTCCCAGCAGCACAATCACTGAAAGGCCTGGCAGAACCTGTCCCATCAGTTGTTAGTACTAGGGTTGCCGGAAATGCCTGAAATAATCCTCAGGGTATGTGAAGGTCTTGGTCTGGTGATGTTACTGTCTGCTTCTAAAACTGGTTTCAAGGGAGTAAATCACTGTGCTGCTAAGGGGTCTGTGTTCAAGGAGCATGCTGAAGTAGGGCACAGGAGCAGAGAGGTAACAGCCCGTTTGCCAAGATTCCTATTCTTTCCTTGCAGTGTTTGCTCACGGACCCAACAGCAGTGAGTTTGAGTTCCCCATGACCACAGTGATAGAAAATACATTCAAGTATAGGCATGGTGCCAGCTGCTTGGTTTAAAAGAAAGGGAAAAGGTAAAGACATCTGGGGCCAATGTTTTTATCACTTGCAGACAGTAGCAGAAAACAAATCTACTGATGTGAGTGGCATTATATTGGTGCAAATCTACTGTTTTAAGGACCCCTTGGTGGACAACTGAAGGGTTGGTGGTCTTAATTAGCATCCATACACACAGAAAATGGGAGTGTGAGAACAGAGGGAGGTCTGGCTGCAGTCTTCTTATCAAAGAAAAGTTACTTAGGTGGTGCTGGTGCCCTGTCACCAGCTGTGGGCCACCCTCCCGCAGTGGGGAAACAAGAAGAGTGTCCTGTAATCCTACAGCTGCCCTGGTCCCATCAGAGATGTGCCTAGTTCAGTGCTAAGGGAGGAAAATATTTTTGCCCAACATTTGGGGTACTGTTTTGGTCTATCTGTGCCTAAGATCCTTTGAAAAGAAAACACTTGATTAATGTGTATTGGCTAACCATTTGGGATCAAGTTCTTTTTCTGCCAAACCAATGGCACTTTGGCCAATTCTATCCATAGAAGCAGGGACACACTGTTTGTATTCCATGTCAGTTAAAATAATAACGATATATGACTGTATATCTGGCAGAGTTTAAAACAATAATGAAAACTAAAACCAGACTAACAATCTAGCAATCTAATAGCCAAACAATCATACACAATTTCTTTTAGGGAAAAAAGACAATTTCCCTCCTTGCTATTGACTGTACTGCACTGGTACCAGTGAGGTCTGCTTAGAGGACTGCTTATTTAACTTATTAATATAAAATTATGGCATTTTATACCTTACTTCTGCAGAATAAGAGGACACTCATCTAGATAAAAAATCTGTTGTAAAAAGCCAACAATCCTAAGACTTGGCTGCTTCTTAACCCATTCCAGTGCTTCTGAAAATCCCTTATTTCAGGTTACCAGCATATTGATTCAGCTCTACCCCAGAGGGGGAAAAATGGAAAGCTAAATGGTTGCCCTACCTATCTGTTAGATATTTCACATTAAGCAGCACAAGAAATGCCAGTTGTTCTGCAGACGTGTGTGATTCTGCCTTCCTTCTTCACCTGAAATGCAACACCCCTTACCTTTGTTCTCTTGGTAACAAACACAGACCCAAACCTGGTGGTTCTTTAACTTGTGATAAGGAAGATCCTGGGCCACTCTGTGGCCAGAATATCAAGTTGTGTGTCCTTCAGTGCTCCTGGTTGTTTGCAATGCAAATGGTTGGCTTTGTCTCATGTAGTGCCATATCCATGGTAACCAAATGAAGACAAGTTTGCATTACTTCCTTAGTAAAGTGTAATCCTTCCCCTGGTACATGTGCCAAGGAAGCATACAGACTTAAAGGGACAGCAATATATTTTGTGGAAAGGGAAGCAACCAAAGTATCTTCTGCTTTTTTTTTTCCTCATTTCTCCCCACTCTGTGCACTCAATCTTCCAGTCTCCTTTCTATCTCCTCTTTTTCTAGAATTCTCATTGTTAAAAACTAGACTAGTCCTGATTTCTGCTTTTGCTTTGCCTACAGGCTCAGCAAACAATCATCAGGTCAAACTGCCAACTTAAACAACACTTCTTGGCAAACAGTCCTTCCTTGCCCTTCTTAGTATCTCTAAAAAAACATAAACAACATGGATGGAAAGCCAAGCCAAGAACAGTAGTACTTGTATTCCAGTTTTTCAGACTTTATGTCTGTGGCAGAGCAGAGCAAAGAGATGCATCAGCCTGCAGTTATTCCATTACATTAACAACTGGATCAAGCCATACAAGAGTTATCTTTTTTTTCCTTTGTAGTAAAAATATATTTTAGAAAACCTTTTTTTTCTTGATCTGTAAGATATGTAGCAAATGGTAATTTTTCTTTTAATTTCTGGTTTTAGTTCCACTTAAGAGAGCTTTGATTTTTTTCATAGCTTCATAGACTGTCTCTTTAGACCACCTTTTTTAGCAAAGGCAACAGACTCAAACTGACTGTACTGCAAAATTATTTCTGTTGACACTGTTTTCACCATTCTTGTTTTATTTTCTTGCTTTTGACAACCTGTGCACTGAATTTTTGTGCTTCCCCTTTATGTATCTGGGAGGCTTAAAATACACCTTTTTTCCTCCTCAGCACAGTCTCATGCTGTTGGAATATGAGAAAGAATTTCTTTACCATGTGGATGACCGAGTACTAGAACAGATTGCTCAGAGAGGTTGTGGAATCTCCCTTACTGGAAATATTCAAGAACTATCTGGAAGCAATCTTGTGCAATGTGCTCTAGGATGACCCTGCTTGTGCAGGGAGGTTGCACCAGATGACCCAATGTGGTCCCTTCCAACCTTACCCATTCTGTGATAGCAGGAAACATCTTAAAGGTTTCTTCTCAGTAAGAGTGAACTCACCTGGTGATTAAAATGCAGGACCATGATACCATCAGCTCCTCATTCAATTATTCACAGTCTTGTCTTATTCACACTGCTTATCTCAAACAGCCCTATGACCTCTACTTTGAAAAGAGCAGAACAAGTTGATACTATGACCTCTGGACAGAAATTTTGCCAAAGGCTTCACATGGGTAGAACCCTCCCCAAATTTATATTTATCAGGATATGAGAAAGCTTTAAGTGTTATTACAGCATTCACTACCTGTTATGCTTCCAGAAAATCTTCATTTCATGGAGTTGCTTCACTTGTACGTGTTTACATGGATGTTGCAGGGATGTTTTGAATATCAAACCGACTGTTCTTTGTTTCTTTCCAAGCAAATGACAGGCAAGTTGTAGACACAGTAAACTAATATTGTCTACAGCAGCTACGATTTCAGCATGCTTAAAAACTGAAATATTGGTGAGCAGGGAAAGGGGACCTCAGCTTCATTTATCTGCCCAAAGTCAGGTCCTAAAGCTAAAGATTGAAAAGGTTTTTGTCATCTCCTTTTGCTTCTGATTAAGACAGAAAACTGGAGACCTCAGACTTCAAGCAGCACTGGTTTATCCTAATATATGGCAACTGAAAAGAGTGAATAATACAGACCAGAAATTATAATTATTCTTGCCTGAGGGCACCTTGCTAGATGCATCTTTCTATTTGTTTACTGGACAGAGATTGGTAGACAGATACTATGATCTTTCTCCCTGAAGGAGCTGTGATAAGAGATGTAGCTGAGCCAGAATGAGGAACACAACTGTGTCACAGATGACAGTGGTAGTATGAAGGATTTTTGTTCTTTTCCTCCCATTTCTTTTTTTAGTGCTACCTAAAAGCAGCAATTGATTCATAAATTGTATAGAGTATGAGCTATATATCTGATAATACAAGAACATCTCACCCTAGCTTTGGGATCTGAAAAAAAGCATATTTTTTCCTATTCATTTCATATTGCAAAGGCATACTTAGTGTTCTGCTGTCATGCCAAAATAGCCCAGTCACCACAAATATACTCAAATACTTTTCTGTATGGATATGGAAGGTTTTGAGAATTTAAAGGCATTCGTAACTTCATTAGTAGATTTGCTTCTACCTCCTAATTCCTGTCTACATGACTGAAAATTTAGTTGCATATTTCTCAATATTAAAGGTAACTGAGGGCTGTCTACTTGAGTATTGGTGAACCTGAAAATGGAGATGTTTGCATTCATAAACACCTAAAGAAAATGGATAAATATTAGCCAAGTGCTATGAAGTAATCACTTGACACATGTAAAGTGAAAAGTAACATTAACAGGGCTATCATACAGTGTGAGGAATATCATATGAAGCTGATGAAGTTCAAGATCCTGTTTCAACGAAACAAACACATTTTATTCTAGCTGGTGGTAGGGAGAATTGTTCTGCTAAATGCTGGCAACCAAAGTGAGACAAATCTGTCTGGGAACCTGCCACAAAATGTTTATGTGTTTTTCAATTTCTATAAACTTTTAATTTCCTCCATTCTCTAGTAAAGAGCTGGTATAAATATATGGCTGGTGCATAGTCCTTGATTTCTACCTTGAAACTTTCTTGGAAGGGAGAAGGAGAAGGTGTGTTGGGTAAAACCAGACATTTCCAAAACGTTCTCAGTGGGTTATCAAATGAACAAAACACACAGAACAGGGAAACCAGCCAGTCATTCATTCCATCGACAGATTTGCAAAGCTAAATTTGCTTCTGGAGAGCAGTTAGAAATTAAAACACACAGATGATGATTGGTGCTGGCACCCAAACTGTGAACAAGAGGACACTCTTGCCTGAAAAGATGTACCCTATCAGATTAATCATTATGTGTTAATTAATTTGAAATCAAAAGAATGTCTTCAGCTGTCTATGAACAGGAAATTAATGATGATATCACTAATTAAATGTAATGGAAGTTATCTCTGTACTTCCCATATTTGGGGCAAACTCTTCATTGCCCTTTATGTTGTGTCATTTACAGTTCAGTCCCACTGTAGCATCTTACCCTCATTGTGTCCTGCTGTAAATGGCTGTGCAAGTCATCAGGCAATAGAGAATCTGCCCAGTGGATTATTCATCTGGCAAATTAATTCTAAACACTGATTTCATACCCTGAGAAGGTGTGTCACTGCATCTCCTCCACTGTGAGTCATCCTAACATGAAAAAAATATTCCTTCTGCCTTACTCTTCTTCTTTACTCCCCCTAAACATTATTGTCCTTCCTTTGACCTCCTTCTGTTGCATGGGTATTTCTCCTGACAACTTCTCTGACAGGTGGGAGGCTCCATTTTCTGGCAGGTTTTTTCTTTAACCAAATGCCGTGACAGATATTTTTTCTCCATTCTTGTGTAACTGCAATACTCTGACTGGAAGAGCCTTTCAGAGGTCACAATAAGTAGACAACACTCTGGACTCTCCCTGTCAAAAGACATGGAAAAGACAGTTCATGCTGTATATCCCTTCCTCTGCATAAAGGATGTTTCTAGCCCATTCTTTCAGCCTTTTGCTCATAGCTTTTTATTAGTCTCAAGGTCTCCTCAAAGGAAATAATGGAAAAGAAATCAGTGGGTGTACCAACTGTCAAATTACTAACTATAACTAATGATCTAAGTGATTTCAATAAGGATGAGTTTCTTGGTCCACAGAAGATTCACAGAAGGGACAGTGTTTGACATTGTCTCTCACGGCATTCTCCTGGAGGAACTGGCTGCTCATGACTGGCATGTACTCTTCACTGAGTGAAAAACTGCCTGGATGGTTGGACCCAGAGAGTGGTGGTAAATTGAACTAAATCCATTTGGCAACCAGTCTCTAGTGGTGTTCCCCAGGACTCAGTATTAGGGCCAGTCCTGTTTAATATCTTTATCAGTGACCAGGATGAGGGGATTGAGTGCACCTTCAGGAAGTTTGCAGATGACACAACATTAAGTAGGAATCTTGATCTGCTCGAGGGTAGGAAGGCTCTACAGAGGGATCTTGACAGACTGGATTTATGGGTTGAGGACAACTGCATGAGGTTCAATAAGGCAAAATGTCAGGTCCTACACTTGGATCATGGCAACCAGCAATCCCATGCAGTGCTACGGACTAGGGGGGGGTGTCTTGAGAGCTGTTCAGCAGAAAGGGACTTGGGGGTACTGTTTGACGGCTGGCTGGATATGAGCCAGAAGGGTGCTCAGGTGGCCAAGAAGGCCAATGGCATTTTGGCCTGTATAAAGAAAAGTGTGGCCAGTAGGACTAGGGAAGTAATTGTCCTGCTGTACTTGGCACTGGCGACGCCACACCTTGAGTACTGTGTTCACTTGTGGACTTCTGACTTCAAAAAAGACATTGAGGTGCTGGAGCATATTCAAAGAAGGGCACCAAAGCTGGTGAGCATCTAGAAAATATATTCTATGAGAAGCAGCTGAGGGAACTGGGGTTGTTTATCCTGGAGAAGAGGAGGTTTACAGGGCTCTTAGTCACTAACTCTGTCTTCATTTTTATTCTCAATGTTTTGTTCTTTCTTGCAGAGGTTCTGGTGGAATCTTTGCATCTGTTTGTATTTTCTATTGAAATATTAGAAAAGCACAACTTTCTTGTTTCCCCAGGGGAGTTTTTAAGTACCAGATACCTACATTCATACTCAGTGTCACAACTGTGATTGTGGTTTGCCTCCTTTTTCTTCATTTGATAGGGAAAAAAAAATCATCAGTGTTGCAAAATCTGATCTTGCTTTCACCGAAACTTCACCATAGTTCTACTATTCTCACTTCTTCCTTGGTGAATGTGCTGCTTGTCAGGAAAAGTCATCTCAGGGCTCTGTGTTTACTCCAAGGCTTGGCTGATTCTTCCATCTTCCAGGAAAGGACCTCCTTGTCTCTTCCTTCTAACATGTGTGAACTGTCTTACTCTTTGTATCGACCACAAGAGGGACCTAAGATTGGTTGTCAGAAAACATGCTGTCTTACTGGGAGATTCTGACCTTCAGGGCACCAGTAATGAGCTTTTGGGGTTACAGCTAGGCCGACACTGACAGTCTTAATACAACTCTGTTGCTCTGTAGTTTATATATATAAAAAAACAGATTAACCTGTAAATTCATGTACTCTGTATTCCACATGTCAGAATTAAGTCTAGAAGACTTGAGTGTGAAGACTTCTGATTGCTGCAGTCTTTCCATGTCACTTCACTGTGTTAATCAGAGTTGTGCCATTTAATCCAGGAGGCTATAGTGCAATGAAACAACCTGCCACTTTATCTTATGTTCAACTGAGCCATGTTGCAGACCAACCCTTCCCTCCCTCCTCTGTAACAGAAAGCACGACAACTCCTTACACTGACAGTCTCAGTGGCTTTGGCTGAACCTGCAGAGAAAGAAGCCTGCCTGTTGCATTTTTAGCAATGAGTTAAATACCTATGAGCCATCTTTGCTTATCTTGAGTTTAAAAAGGTAGGAGAGCTGGGATCAGTTTTTGGCTCTACTGGAGGCTTCCTGTGTGCTAGGTAAAAAGGAAGAGATAATCTTCTCTCCACATGAGAGTGGACTGTCCCTGTTTCAAGCTACACAGGAACTGTGTATTGAAATGCATTCACGCAGATTCAGAGGCAATGGTTTTCAATTTTCATTAGGACTGAGATACTTTCGGAAAATGTATGACTGCATATAACTTTTATATATATTAATCTGTAATATATATATATATAAATTTTATTTTACTTTCCAAATTTGGATATAAAAAAGCCTCAGACTACTAAAGGAAATGACGAGACTCTTCTGTCAATGTTTCTTATCCATTCCAAGATTTACCAAAAATGAAGCCATACAACAGGGTGGTTAATTGTTACAAACTAATCTGGCAACAGTCTTCCAAAGACCTCTACCTTTATTTTTAGAAGACTCTATGGAAAAAATATTAATCACTGGTTGCATTTTTGTGTTCTCTGAGTTTGTGTCAGTTTATTACCTAAATATTTGTTATTTGATTTCTCCGGTAGGAAATACAATATCTATAATACTGAAGTTTCTGGCAGGTGTAAGACCCCAGGCCGTGAGCTACAAGCTCACCAAAGGGATTTTACTTTAACAGTAGGCAAGGCTCCAACTATATCTGCCCTTTGGATACATTAGAAGAGTCCTCGGTTCTTTTATCACCTTAAGAAAGAGCACATAGGAGAAAAGTTGCACATGTCTTCTCAGGGAGTATTTTACTGGTCAACTTTAGAAAATAAGAGTACTTAGCAAAAGTTTGAAAGGTGACATGCAACCAAAATAAAGCATTCCACAAAGCATTGACTTAGCACATGCCAACTCATACAATTTAGCAAAATCCAAATCATCCGACCTCAAGCTACCCAAAATATTAAGAAAGGAGATTGGAAGAAGAAGTAAAGAGAGAGCAAAATAAAAAAGTATAGGTAACCACCAGAGTCCTGTGAGAGTCCAGCTTCCACCTGTCCAGGTGGCAGGGTTCAGACAAGCACAGAGAGCACAGCTGCTGATGTTATTTGCTTTGTCTCTGCTGTGGCCGCACACCCCACCCCCAGGCGGTGCTGCTGCTGTGCCAGCCAGTCCTGGGCTGGGTCGAGGACTCTGAGGTGTGATCCGGGCAGTGCTCCCGGGCTGTCCTGTCCTGGCAGCTGCCCCGGGGTTGCCCAGGGAGGCTGTAGTGGCTGGCACGTGGGACAGGGCACAACCTCATCTCCATGAGGTTCCACCTGTCCCTTCCCCTCCACACACACACATCTGAGCTGGGCTGAGCCAATAATTAATATAATAACCTAGTGTCTCACAGTAGGGAAATTCTGACCCCTGAAAATTCAGAATATTCTACTTCAGCAGATTTCCACCAAAGAATGAGCTTTTTATCTTGTGGATCTACATCAAAATACTTGTTCACAACTATTTGATTTGAAATGACAGATCTTCCTTAGGACTCAGTGCCTCGTAGGAAGTATATCTCAGTGTTCTATTAATTTCCAGGCTATTATTTGAAGGATAGAATTTCCATTCATGTGTCTGGTTCATTTTCTGATCAAGTTATCTGCTTTGTCATGAGAATTTTACAATGCTGTGTGCCCCAGGGGAGATGTAGCCTGCTGTACAAGCATGATTTATAGCCCAAATTGTGGTTTCCTACACCCACAACCCCACGAGGCAATGTACTACTGTAGGGAAGTACAGTTTAACCTTGAATTTATTTAAATTTATTTTGTTTACCAAACCTGAGATTTTTTTACTTTTTTCCTACTTTGAGATACAAAGTCTGAAAGAATGCTATTTTCCATGAGCTCTTCAGTACGACTTCATGCATTCACTGCTAAAGCAAATGCAGCTTTAGTGTACAAACAAACACACAAACAAAAGAAAAGTATGCAGACTTAGGAGTGATGTTTTGAAGTGAGGTGAGGAGTAAAAAAATAGCAGTAGTCTTATATTACAGTCATAGCAACATTTTCCAGTATTAGAGTAAGGCCAAGTCAGTCAAACTCATGCATAGCAGCACTAGCACAGGTCTCATTAATTACCATGTCACCATGAAGACATGGATCAGCTGAGAGCTGTCACACAAATACCTCTTACATGATCCACTGAAAAGGCTTTCGTTTCTGTTCCCCTCACTCCTGGCCGACATGGCTGTTTAATGAGATTCTTAGTAACATTTAAGTTCAGAAATGACAGATTTTACTTATGCAGAATGTTAAAATTTCATGGTCTTTCCCTTAAGCAGAAACTCAAGATTTGAATCTCAACACTTAACACAGGCCAATATGCATTGAGGGCAAAATAGGTGATGCCTAAAGGCAGGAAAGATGAGCCTATGGCTCTGTTTTTCCACAAGCCATCCATGTATATGTCCTGAGTGACCTGACCTGTGCCTCCTCATCCAACTTCCTCCCTGACCTTGTCTCTTCTTAGGAGACAGCAACTGTTCTTTTGGGGAATTAATTTTTTTTTAATTTTTTTTTTCTTACAGTTTATCTACAAGCGGAGATAAGCTGCAGGGCCAAGAGCAGGCAGGTAAGACAGATCATAACATCATTCATCTTTTCTAAAAAGGACTGCTTAACTACAGCATATCAAGCACCACAGACCTCTGGGCTGGGGGAGCTATTTGGAGAATGTGGTATTCATAGGTAAGCTGTATATTTTTACTTTGTTTGGAGGATGAGAAGATTCTCTCATGAAGAGACTGTAATTCTGCCTGACCTGAATGCAGAACTTCTTGCTTGTTCTCATCTACTATCCTGATCTGCTGAACTTAGTGAGTTCAGAGACTGCTTTTATTTTTTAGGAAAGGAACCATAAGTCCAAGTCACTTCACAGCTCTTCATGTCCAAGAAAGAATATTTTGGAAACCCATAATATAATTGAGCAGTGTTTCCATAGCTACACTTTTTGTTTATTTGGTTTACAAGTGGAAAATGCATTTCAACAGTATGCGATTTAATCTTGTGTCCTGTTAGTCAGAAATTACTGAGGCTAAAATATCTGATTTCCCTCAAATATCAGAGACCATATTTTGCTTACAAAAATTTATTATTCATAAGAAAAGATATACTTAAATCTGCAGTAAACACAGTCCCGATTAGCACCACAGTTGGTTTACAAAACATTTTTTGTTTGTTTGTTTTCATAAGGTTTTCTGATAAATTTCTAAAGGGCATTATTTACCCTGAAGTATTTCCAGTTTGGTAATGAAATTCAGTGTTTCTAGTGTTGGGAAAAAAATACTTGCACAGATCAGAAAACGTAAATACCATGACCTCCCCATTACTATTTCTGTGAACTCCTAAATATGGAGTAAAAAACCCCTCTAATCAATGTCAACCTCTTCAATGAGAAACTTCTGATGAGTTTTCTCATCGGAGAAAAAAAGTGTAGGCTCTAACCACAAGTGAAGTTGCACTCCCTGAAGACTCAAAGTTTATCCAAGTCATAAGGTGGACTGAGCAGTTTACTACCACTTAACAGATTGGATGGCTTAGTAGTGGTAGCTTTGGTTGCAACTTGATCCAGCTTTACTGGCTGTTACACTTTAATTTCAGGCTTCAAGGGATTTTGCCCACACAAATCCTTGTAAAGCCATTCGGTCTTTTGTACCTTAAATTCATGTCTAGAGAAAACCTACACATTTTCTCTATGAGATTTTTTAATTTGGTGAGAAAATAGGCATTTTGGGGAAAAAAAAAGGGTTTTACAGAGATAACATGGAACTTCACAAAAGCATTACAACAGACTACTAGGACTAACAAGCATTACTATAGAATAGAGAACCTTTGTTACACCCAGCAAACACAAGCACCATGGAACTGAAGAGAGGTAGTCCTAAATTACAAAAAATAAGTGTTTAAATTACCCCCAAGAGGATGAAAAGAATAAGGGAAGAGAGATTATGAGAAGAAACAATACACAGAGAAAAAGAGAGAGAAAAATACAGTTATCACTTAGACAATCACATTTTGATGGCTTCAAGGGGAACAGACCAGGGCAAGATGGAGCTCTCGCGGGAGCCTTTTTATAGACTGGCTATTGGGGCCACTCCCCCTGGGTGGGACTTTTGCTTTGCTGACCACTCACTGTCCCCTAGCCAGAGTGACAGGGACCACAGCCAGTTGGAGGCTCCAGAGGGCAGAGTGTGGGCAGGGCACAGGCAGACCTAATTGATTGATAGGTCCCCAGGCTGACCTGGGAGCCACCCTGAGGGCTGGTCTCCTCCCTGACACAGACAGACAAGCAGAGAGACAGACAGACAAGGTACTTCTGAGCCAAAAATCACTTATCTGGTGTCTAAGAGCTTTTGCACACAGGAGTACAGGATAATTCAACTTACTTTAGTCTATCACAAAAGCTACTTATGTGTAACACTCTGCGTTTGGCTGGTTTTAGAGGACGACCACATCAGCTCTTACCCAGCTTGGGGTAACCTATCATGTTCTGCCATTTGAGTTTTTTTCTGACCTGATACTGCTTACATTTCCTATAGACACAACATCATTGAAGTCATCATTACCTTTTATACTTAATGTCCTGATCAGTGTTTCACAGTGATAGGTTTTCAAATTTGGCAGCCCTTGTGTTCATTCACTCCTGGCAGTATGAAATATTGAGGAAATCACATCAGCAGCCACTTTTTGGTATAACGTTCTCTTACAGAGAGGAGTATGTACCTATTAAAGCACTTCCTAGTCTTATTTTTTACATTCTCAAGCATTTTATATTGAATCTACAGCTTCTGTTGGCACATGAATAGGAAATGGTATACAACAAGTAGATGATTCTTATTCAAATTATGCTCAGTTTGCTGCTAGAAAGTCTGGTTTATGTTTCTACACAAATTACAGGATGTCAATAACCTTTATGTTTTCAATTTGGATGGATATCTTTTTACTGAGTAAGCCAGAAGGAACTTATGCCAGAATTTACAAGCAGAATGTGAAAGGAGGTTTTCTCCTTTTTTACTGACACAATTTTTTTAAATAGATGAGAAAACTTTAAAACCTTTTCACTTCTATTTTTATAGACAACTCCTCCTTTCACCCCCCTGCCCCAACAGGTTTTTTGTGGAATTCAAAGGTTATCTACTGCTGATCATAGGCAAATGTTACCCTAGCTTTCAGAGGATCAGTAAGAGGGTTATTTCAGTGCTAGGAGGAGAAGTGACAATGACAGGTATGGTGTATTTGCATCTGATTTTTTCCCCTATCATCATCATGAAATAATCAAACACAGTTCATAGGTACAGTACACTTGGAGTCCAGTAAACAGTGTTACCAGTTCTATGACATATATTTCCCTCTCCAGAAATTCTTTCAAGTATTTTGCAACTGACACTACTGTCAAACACATTCAGTGCAAGATGCTAAGCCCGGAGGAATCAATATACATAGAATCATAGAGTAGAATCACATAATCACTTGGTTGGAAGAGACCTCTGACATCCTTGAGTCCAGCCTTTGACCTTACTAGACCATGGCACTGAATGCCACATCCAGTTTCTTTTTAAACACCTCCAGGGACAGTGACTTGATGCCTCCCTGAGCAGCCCATTCCAATGCCCTATAACTCTTTCTATAAAGAACTTGTTTCTAATGTCTAACCTAAACCTCCCCTGGCACAGCTTTAGACTGTGCCTTCTTGTCCTATTGCTGATTGCCTGGGAGAAGAGACCAACACCCACCTGGCTACAATTTCCTTTCAGGGAGTTGTAGGGAGCAGTAAGGTCTCCCCTGAGCCTCCTCCTCTCCAAGCTGAACAACCCCAGCTCCCTCAGCCTTTCTTCATAGGACCTGGGCTCCAGACACTTCACCATCCTCGTTGCCCTTCCCTGGACATGCTCCAGCACCTCAATATCTTTCCTGACCTGAGGGGCCCAGAACAGAACACAGGACTCGAGGTGTGGCCTCACCAGTGGTGAGTACAGAGGGGAAGAATCACTTCCCTGGTCCTGCTGGCCACACTATTCCTGATCCAGGCCAAGATGCCATTGACCTTTTAGGCCACATGGGCACACTGCTGGCTCATGTTCAGTTTCCTGTCAATTCACAAATATTCACAATATTGTGAATGTGCTTGAAAATCTATTATATACAAAAAAAATCATGTCAGCATGTGTTGGAATGAAAATTTAAAATAATATATCTTAATTGTGGGGGGTTTTAAATTAAATTGGGAATTAAAATTTATTTTAGTCATATTTGCTCCAGGTAGAACTTCAGTGGTTCTGCAGCAGATGGTGGACCCAATTCATAGTGGCTACTTTTAAAGAGCTGGGACTTAAAGTGTACTGCTATTGGTTTATGAAATGTAAAGGCATGTATTTTCCCTTTCTTATCATTGTGTGTTGCATTATTCTATGACTTGAGCCCACAGTGATATTGTTCTGCATCTTAGTTGCTCAGGCTAAAGTGTTTCCTTATTTAATGAAATCAGTCTTTTGGTCTTTGGTTTGAAAGGTTTCTGTTTTGAGGGGGAAAAAAAGGTAAGAAAAAATATTTTTAATTCTTCTTTGCAGTTTTCTTCTCTCGAACTTATATGAACAGTGTTAGTTCAAAAATCTACATAGCCCTCTAGGTCTGTTTAAGATGTCAGTTGATGGATAACCTGCAAGAATTTAAAAAAACTATCAACGCAATGCTTCCACTGTATATAAACATTTGTTTGTGATCTTGGTAAGTATGTACATAAAATTCAAGTTGGGCTTGACAAAACCTGTTGAGAAAGACTATCATGCTGCGGGATATTCCCTTTGCAGTGTGAGTGATTGAAAAACAGTTATTTCCCTACAGATTAACAAACAGACACAGTAAGAAGTGAAGAAGAGAATCATTCTCAGGTGCCACTCCTGCTGCAACTCACTGTTCCTTGTCTCTCCAAAACTTTATGAGCAATTATATCTTTTGAAGTAGGTGGCTGGAGAAACCATACTCCCTAAAGGTTCCCCAAAGATTCACCATCTGTCAAAAGTGAGCCATTCTGCCACCTTTATAATTAACTGGTACCTCACACCTACATTCTCACACCTACTGTAACATACTGTTCTTGAGAATAAGCGTATTGCCACACTCATGTCAACTCCTCTTCTAAGTCACTGCTATTATGTATCATTATAAACCAAGACAAAATGCAAATGTTTACCCTAGGAAAAAATCATATTGACAGCCCAGAGCAGTACATAAGTAAACACATTTCACGATTGCTTTTTTACCAACTAGGTCCCTACAAGAATTTCCAGAAAGTCCAGCTATGTCAAGATGCAAGAATCTCAGCTCTACCCACTCACTCGTGCTCACTGGTGCACCCAAGAGGTTAGTTGCATCCATGTATTTCCAGGGAGGGGTACCAGGTATTAGGCCATCAAGGGATCAGCAAATGTGAGTACAATTTTAAATAAGCAGTCAAGTTCTCAGTTTGTAAAAGCCACATACTCATTTATTTGAACAAGAGCAAAATAACCTTCTCAATAACAGGTGTCTGACCTCTAATGCATTTGCACCACTGTAAAAATCAAAACCTACCTAAAAGTGCAGTGGGCTTTGAATTCCCTGTAAGATAAAACACTGTGAGTTCTTATGGCAGCTACAACGTGCCTTGTCTATGTTGTGTCTAGAGAGAAGGGAACCTGCAGAGCTGTGAACCTACACCTTTTATTAATGTTCTACTTGCTAAGCTACCCAGATATAATGCCACCAGATTCCTCTGGGGAGAAGAATGTATAATAATCTTTTAGCAATGTGACCCTAAATGACTACTTTCACTTAAGCAGTAGTCCCCACAAGAGGGGAAAAGAAGGGAATTACTTATGAGAGACAAGACCATATGACAGCTGCTGCAAGAGAAAGGTAGTGCCAAGACAGTGATGTAAATAATCCTGATGTTTTCACCACAGCATCACTGAATGGCTGGTGTTCTGGGAAAAGGATCCAGTGGAGATTCTGCTTAATTTGGGATTTGGTACAGAAGAACCCGATGTCTGCACAAAAATCCCTCCTCGGTTCCTCAGTGGTGCTTCTGTAGCAAAAGGGTTCGACATCCAAGTCTTTTTGGAAGCTCAGAAACAGCGGATGGACATTAAGAGGCTAAATCTATACGGTAAGGAGAGGCATATTGGCAAAAGGGGAAGTTTTAGCCATAAATAGTGTGGGAACTGAGAAAGTAGGGAAGAAGATGGTTATGAAAGAAAATTCATGAAAAAGAGACACGTATTTAGAAGACATTGAGGAACTTCATGTACCCCTTTGTGGCAACAATACTTCCCAACATGACTGAAGTACTTTATAAGTCTACTCAGCTATGGACTGATTTATGTGCTGAAGCTATCAACTTGTGACATTTTAAAACAAAACTGTACATCCTCTATAAGACCTACCCCATAACCAGAGATTGTTCTTGGTGTCGCAGAGGCTGCAGAATTATATCATAGAATCAATATGGGTCCATTGCCTCAGCCACTTCACTGGCAGTGCCTTTATATGTACCACCCTCTCTGGTGATGTAAGCCAATAGAGAGGATTTTGAACTCAGCCAGGCCTGACATGGGCCTGTGTTCCTCTTTACCCTTGGTGCCTCTTACAGGTCAATGTGCAGAGCAGATGACAAGATATTAACTTCCTGTACCTAGAGCTGCCAGAACTTGTGCATTAGACCTACAAAACCCTAACTACAGCCTAACAGTTTTGTGGTTCAAATATACCCTAAGACATAGGTTCATGTTTTAAGTACAAAAAGTTGCACCATTTGAAGCATAGTCTTGATTTTTACTCAGATGCTCTTAGTTCTTCCTTTGTATATTTTGCTGTTAAGAAATGAATACCAGGTCCTCACCCTAAAGATATATTTGTTAGATTGTTGATCTGTGAGTATATCATCAATCTGAAAAGTCCCATTTTGACTTCATATCCCCACAAATTTGTGGCACAGGTTAGCCAGATGGCTTTTGAAATCTTGTTTACTTAAGATGCTCAGTGAAACAGGATCTCTCACATATCCCATGCACTCCCATTTAGAATTGCACCAAAGAAGCAGTAGGGATGGGATGAGAATTGAAACAGAAATGTCAAAGTGTTGTGGAAAATGTGTTTTTCTCTCTCTCTTTTTATAGCATACAGTTCAATATTTACAGCAAACTGACATATCAAACAGGTTTCTCAACTCTCACTTTATTTCTCTCTCTGTAACTCCTGAGAGAAAGGGAAAGAGGGATCAGAGATAATCAATGTGAGAGGATGGAGATGGATTTGATGAGAGGACTCTTAAATGGATTAGAAATTGGTTAGATGGTTCCATCCCAAGGGTGGTAGCCAATGGCTCAGAGTCCCAATGGACTCTGAAACTGAGTGCACCCTCAGCAAATTTGCTGATAACATGAAACTGAGTGGTGTGGTTGACATACCTGAAGGACAGGATCTCATCCAGAGAGACAAGCTTGAGAAGTGGGCCCATGGGAATCTCATGAAGTTTAATAAGACCAAATGCAAGATGCTGCACATGGTTTAGAGCAACCCCCAACATCAATATGGGGTGGGGGATGTATAGATCAAGAGCAGCCCTACGGAGAAGGACTAGGGGGTGCTGGTGGATGAGCTGGTAATGTGTGCTTGCAGCCCAGAAAGCCAAACATACACTGGGCTGCATCAAAAGCAGTGTAGCCAGCAAGTTGTCTTGGTTTAAAGCCAAATATTGGGGCAGGAACTCCAATAAAGTGAACTCCCTCCCCTTTTTATTTCCCATCAATACAGAGAGGTGTAAGTGAAAAAATAGCAGTTTACTGACAAGGAAACAGCTGCAACCACAAAGATACAAAGGAAACAGGTTACCGAGAAAGATGGGAGTTCACCACCTCATGTGGCCCCCTGGGAACAAAGGGAAAAAACACTGGTAGGGGGTCCTCCCAGACAACCACTCCCCTAAGCAGAAGAAAAAAATGGGAAACAGGGCAAAACCAAAAATCAAGGAAAACTGTGTTGTACACAAGGAGTTATATTATTGCACTGCCCACACTAACTCACCTGGTCAAGTTCAGGTCTTGACTGTAGCAGTGGTGTTAGTTCAAAACCTCTTTTTTTCCTGCCACATGTTGCCTACAGCACCAGTGCTGCTCTGCTTGGCTTGGCTGGGGGCAGGTGACAGCAGTCCTGTGGTCTCAGCAGGGGCCAGTGGTGGTCCTGAGAGGTCACAGTGGACCCTTCACTTTTGTTTTCTCCCCAGCTGTAGGGAGGGTGAGGGGTGGTGACAGTCTGGGTGGAGGGTCTGGGCTCAGTGGGAGAAGCAGGTCCAGAGGGTCTGACGGTGGTGGCAGTGGTGGCTGAGACTCTGGCCTTACCTAGAGCCCTACATCCAGTTCAGGGATCCCTGGCACAGAAAAGACTTGCTGGAAAGAGTCCATAGGAGGGCCACCAAGATGAGCAGAAGGCTAGAGCACCTATCCTATGAGGAAAGGCTAAAAGGACTGGGATTGTTAAGCCCAGACAAGAGAAGATTTCAGAGTGACCTAATTGCAGCCTTCCAGTATCTGAAGGGAGCCTACCAGAAAGATGGAGAGAAATTTTTCACAAGGACATGTAGTGACAGGATAAGAGAGAATGGCTTCAAATTGAAAGAGAAGGTTTAGATTAGATGTTAGAAAGAAACTTTTTACTGTGGGGGTGGTGAGGCATTGGAACAGGTTGCCTAGAGAAGCTGTGGATGCCCCCCATCCCTGGAAGTGTTTCAGGCCAGGCTGGATGGAGCTCTGAGCAACCTGCTGTGATGAAAATTGACCCTGTCTACAGAATGGGAGTTGGAAGTAAATGATCTTTAAGATCCCATCCAACCCAAACATTTCTACAATTCTATGATTAAGAGCTAACAAACCTTCACTGAAAATATGCATTCTGCATAAGCCACAAAGCACCATTTTTATTTTTTCGTTGAATGGGGCTCTGAGCAATGTGGCCTAGTGAAAGGTCTCCCTGCCCAGAGCAGGAGGGTTAGAATTAGATGATCTTTAAGGTCCTGTCAAGTCCAAGACATTCTATGATCCTGTAATGGTGGATGAAGACCTAGAAGATAGAAGATCAGAAGGGAATGACAGCAGAGGAAAGCCTCTGAGAGAAGGAGTTTGCATAGGGAAGGTAGGCAGTCGTTAGCCAAGGTGTAATTTAATTACTTGTCCTGCAGTCATCCTCAATGGGAGGACTTTTAGTACATGTTAATGGCTCATCTGTAGGAGGGAGTTGCTGTGAAGTAAGATGAGAATTTCTGTTCCTTTGGGTGTGATGTCCATCAAAACATAATATCCTGCTTTTGACAGTTTGGGAGGGGGTTTTCACACCATCTGCTTAGGCCTCCTAAGTATGTGCCTGGGCTGGGAGCATTTAATCAAGAGAGATGGGATTGGTCCTTCACTCTCTACATGTTTCTACATAACCAGTGATTAACTGCATCCTGGTTCACTGCACCAAATTATAGGCATTTAGCTGAAGCACTGTATTTAGTTGCCTCATTGTAGTATTTATATTTCCATAGCAAGTGGAGAGAGCCAGGCAAATTCTCCAGGTCATCATCCAGCCACCACTTTAAACATCTCTCTGAAGAAGCCAGACTGTCTCAGTGTAGATAATGTCATGCACAAGTACCTTCCTGGAGCAGGTGTTCCAGGAGAGGACTTACAGCTAAAAAGGACTGCGTCAGATTTAGTTTTCAAGTGCCTGAAGAATAGCCTCAGATGACATTTGTTTGCAAACTGGTTTTTTTCCAGCCTTGCTAATCTTAAATTATCTAATGATTTTGCAGTGATGTATGGCAAGAAGGAGGAGTAGCAGATTCATGTTTATCAGATTTCATAATGGATTTCATCTCTAGAATGGGGTCTAGTCTATCTGCCTTCAGTACCAATGCTGCACCTAAGAGTCAGCTCTTCTAAAGCAGAGTATTGTAATGTACAATCTTATACATTCTCTGTAATGTCAATGAGAAGAGTAAGTGCTTCTGAAGGCCTCCAGAAAATTACTGTCCTCTGTAAATTAAGTAGAAGGTTCAGGTCTATAGCAGTTCCACAACATTTGCCTCTCCATGAACAATTTAGGGAACTCCAAATTCCTTGCTGTTGGAGGACTGTTTCACCAGGACACTGGAATGAAGGTATCAAAATAAGGCAGACCATGTGCCACTTCTGGAGATTTCAATACTATATTGAAACACTGACCCCCGAGACAGTGATGCTTCAGTTATGGATGATTCAGTTATTGTCACCCTGTTTGGTTTACCATCACTGAACCGTTTCAATGCTAATGCAGTTTAAATCCCTCTCTTTTGCCTCTAGGAAGAAAAGGAAGAAATTGCTTAATCTCAGTTAGTGAATGCTTGAGAGGTTATCTCATTGTCAATTTACTTTCTCGTATTCTCTAAGTCAGCAAAGAGAGTTAATTGATTTAGTACAACGTGTTATTCTGAAAATAGAAGAGATAGGGAGAAAGATTTTAGGTACAACATGAAAGACAAGAAATCTGGAGGCAAAAAGGAGATAATAGAGACTAAAGACTTCTGTATTGGAGTGATCCCTCTTCATTTTCATATTTCATTCATTTCCTACTGCAGTCATTTTCTGTTTCTGTCTGTCTTTTCCAAGAATATAGTTTTCTAGTCCTCCTTCACTGCTGATTAGACCTTCTAAAATAATCATGGATTGTTATAGACTAATTTGTTAATTTTCCATTCACTCAGTGCTGTTTCCTCAGCACCGTCAGAGTTTTTAAAAGTTCACAAAAAAACAAAGGTGTGTTTTCAGAAACATCAGTCACCCTTTCAGTTTCTCAGCCAGATCCAAAAGAAAAGCTTGTCCCCAACTTTTGACAGTGGTGAAAATTTTATTGACCTCATTAGAAGTGATATTAGTGAGGTCCTAACTGAAGAAATAGTCACTTGACAGTCAGAAATTTTAAGTGAAACATAATCATCTTTCTGAATATGTTGATTCCTAAATCCTTTGAAAACCAAGTTTCTGAACATCTTAGTTCAGAAATTATGAAATGTTTCAATCTAATGCTTAATAATAAAAAACACCTGCAAACCATGGTTTTAGTACCACCTTTCCATACTGCCATATGTAAATGTACTTGTAGAGTGGTGTCTTGTTTCTGTGTATTTTCCACACTCTCTTCTGTCTGTCTTGGTTGCTGCAAGCTCCTCACTGGAACAAGAGAGAGGATGTGTAAATTGCTAAATGCTGTCTCTGAAGTGCAGCTTTGATTCAAGCAAAGGTTGTATTGCCAAGACTCAAACAATCCAGGAATAAAAGAAAACATTTCAATATATGACAAAGTAGACAATGCTGAAATTTCATTTTTACTTCCACTGAGAAAAACTGACCAATCAAGATGTCTTAATTTTACCACTGAAAATTTAGATTTTTTTTCTCAAATTCTCCCACTTGCTGTGAAAGAATTTGTTGATTGAAATTTTGTTTTACTGGGTCTGGAAATGTTCTGTTTTCCCTCCATTTCATTGTGGTCCTACTGAAGACTTTCCAAATCTTTCATGTAGATAACTATTTCAGCCTATGCAATATCAGAATTAAGGAAGAAGGAACAAAACTGTTGGTTTCTCCTCCCAAATTATAAGATGGTTTATCAGAAAGTCATTAGAAACCTGAAAAAAGATACAGATGCTACTGCAGATTGATTGATCCTGTTTACAGCATGACTATTTTCTGTTTAACCCGAAGTTTCTAGTTAAAATGAATCTGTGTTTATATCTTCTAACATGTTATCTGTTGTTACCATTTTAGACTATTTTGCAGCAGGTTTCAGGGACTAAAGAGACCTGGTCAGCCTCTTACCTGTTAAGGTGTGATCCTTGGGGAACACACCTAGAAACTGAAAGGACTATTTGTTTGGAGAGAAACAGTCCATGAAACAAGGCTGTCCCTGACATAATTTCTTTATGACTTTAGCATTTATTACATTGTACATAAGTGAAGGGGGTTTTTTATGTGATTTATTTATAATTTCTCTTGTTTGATTTGTTCTTTAGGTGTCTCAAGCTTTTTGAAATAATTTACAAAAGCTAAGTGGTGGGTAAAAACAATTTCAAATTGCAACAAATTTTGTTATGGTTCAAACCAAAGGAGTGATGGACTGCAGCGCCACTATCAGACTAAGGAGATTAGCACTTCCCATGTTTATGGCCTGATTTAGTGAGAGCCAGATGAAATACTGAGAATAAAATATGCTTTACATGGAGAGCATGTGGTAGGTAGCACAGTGGCTATGCCCCACCTCAGCACGTGAAAAAGTATTTACTTTGAAACTCCAAACTTTTGCAAATGCAAAGTATACAGCACTGTGTAATCTGTACTGATAGATCAGATAACTCCTTTAAAAAATATGAAGTGAAATTTTTTTAAACATTGGGAAAATTTTCCTCCAGTGTTAAAAACCAGGAAATGGGGCAAAGACAAAAGGGAGTATTCTTGAAATATAATAAGTATCAGAAATTGTATCTCACAGTATTTGTCCTTGATAGTACAGACCAGCTCAGATCCATGTTAAATATCCCCTTGTTGTCTAATTGTAAGGGAAGCAGCTTTACCAACAGGCTGCATGCAGATTGCATAGAGTAAATGTGGCTGCTCTTTAAGAGAAACGACAGCCAAGAAAGTTAGCATTTTGCCATCTACTGTGCTCAGTGAATCTCTCAAAGAAGGAGGAGTTCTGGTGGCATATTCATTGCCTCAGGATAGTTACTGACACAATGTGCAAGAAAATGCATTGTGTTTCTTTGTATAAATAACTTCATAGTACTGTAGTGATGAAGATCTCCGAGATCTCTTAGATAAAATATTGGCTTATCTTTATATACTATCTTGTGGAAAAAATGGCTCTGAAATTACAGGTTAGTAAAATGAAACAAATCTGGGAACCTTTATATGACATCAGCTATGAATTTCTAGGGGATAAGTTATTTGCTTTGCACTCTTGTGAAAATGAGAACATAGCTTCTGCTGTAAGTTTTTATCAGTTAATGATTCTATGCATTTGGCAGCTATCCTGGACAGCTTCCAGCTGTAAACATTTGAGGTTAGATTTAAATAATTTTTTTCACATGAGTTTTAAAAAGTCCTCAAAAATGGTATCCAAATCTGGCCCAGACAACTGGAGAATTTCAGGCTGAATTCTGTAATCTTTATGCTCACTGAACAATATTCAGCTGCACTTGACCCAAGGAATTCAACCTCATGTGTTTGTCTAATATAGAGAACTATGCAGTGTTGTCTCTGTGTAATCTGAATGGGTCCTCTGGAAGCAAATGGAAAATGTAGCCACTTTTCAATGAAGTACTTAGTATGTGTCTTGGCAATGACAAGTTTGAATAATCATTGTACTTGACCATTTCAAATGATGTTTTTTAATAACCATGTTGCCTCCCATTCTGCCAAACTCAAGAATGTTTTTGACTGCTGGAAGGCCCTGACTCTGTACCCAGCGCCCTCACGTCTTTGCTGACCGATGTCAATACCCAGTGTGCCAAAGCACAGGACACTGGCAGGGATAAGACCTGTCTGCTGGATGCTGCAAAGATCAGACCTGTGGTCACATGAGTGACATGTAGAAGTATAAGTTAGCTCCTGTAAAGGGCTTCTTGGCAAACAATGCTGCTGAAACAGGGCTCTCTGGCACTTGGGAAGCCGACTTGTCCAGCAGGAAAGAGCAACCTTGTTCTTGTGCAGGTATTGCTGAGGAGGGGCACAGTCCAGGCAGTTCAGGTAGTATTCTCTGTGCTGGTTTAAAGGTAAACCAGCAGGGGAAACAAACCCAACACAAAGAGATTATAAGTCAGAGTTACAATTTAATAACAATATTACAATAAAGTCCAAAGTAAAAGGAAGTGAAAAACCTTTGGTGCAGCTGACGGTTGCAGTCTGGTGAAGAGTGGTGGTCGCAGTCTGGTTGAAAGTGGTGGTCTCCTCCTGTTGAGGTTCTGGTCCTCCTCTGGATCCAACGAGTGGTTTTCCAAGTCCCAATATCCCCTCAGGTCCGGTGGGACTGCCCAGTACCTTCCTCGGAGGGGGGGGGGAGTTACACAATGAGTGATCTCACTCTGTGAGTCATAGCATATTTGGAATCATTGATGGCCCATTAGCAGACAAGACACCTCGGGCTGGGTGTGAAGGTGCTAATGACTTCCTGGAGGGGAGTTATCACAGCTCTTATCTCACAGGTATCTTTCACACCCTGAGGGGTCAGGTGTGCCCTGGGCAGCTGCTGCAAATGGTCCATTGTTAACAGTTCATGGGAAATGAATAGAGGGTGTAGAATATACAGCTTTGATCACACCCACACAGTGATAAACTGGTCCCACCTGCTGAACTAGGACATCTCCATCACTTAAATTCCTTGGGTTTCTTCTTCTAAGTCATTATTTTCCCTATGAATATTTCCCTGAGGCTTTTCAAGATTGTTAATGTATTACAACCTTTATATACTGAATATTTTGAGCAAGGCTTGGGAAGATTCTGAGACTATTTTAAAGAGGAGACAACAAAAAGAGAACCACCTGAAAGATGTTATGTTTTCACTTTCAAACATCCAGAATTTTTTGTTTTGTCTTTACTCCTAACTCCATTCATAAGGTGTACCATAAGAATCACTACCATCAACAAAAATTTTTCCTCCTCTCTTCCTTTTCAGAATCAGAGTTTTGAGGATGAAACTCTATGTGGAAATGCTTCTGACACCACTTCAGGTGAGTGTTAAGTAACAATTTGCCCATTTTTATTTTTAGAACACTATTCCCATGTAGCTGCTTCGAAAAATTTATCTCACAATACATTTTCTTTCTCTGCTCTCATCACCTCTGACATTTGAATGCATCATTGTAGACCTGATAGTCTGTGGGGTCCCTGTCTGATGCTTTAGGCAGACCTCTTTCTACTCCTTTTGGTCTACCAAGCAACACTAAATGTGTGCTCTTGCTTTGTGAATTATTTGCCAGACTCAGGTGACCTCTTATACACCAACTTTCAGATCCCTGGGAGATAAATCAGCCAGGAGACTGAAGGTAATTCAGGCAGCCATTCTCTACCCCACTCAAACAGGACCATTCAACCAGAACTTTCTGGTGACAGCAATGGCCTCTACCTCATCATTTGTGTATGTATCACATAGAATCACCACATGAGCTGACATAGCAGTGAATTGTGTGAGAAAATAAGTTATTTGAGGAGCCTATGAAAGGATTAACAGCAACCCTGTTGGACCAGGTGTCACACTGTCATTTGGGGCAATCTGAGTTTGGATCCTAAGAAACAAGTCTCCACAGCAGGAAATACCTGTCCTGGCTCCCTAGAGACCTTTCCTATCCAGTGCTTAGAGCAGAGCTGGCAGGTTTTAGGTATTTTTTAAATGGGACATAAGTTTAATGTGAAAGAACTAATAACTAGCAAGTAGCAGATGGCAAAGGAGAAAGTTGGAAGTTTGGTGAGCCCTCACTTTTTGTGAACTACATTATATTACTTTTGTGGAGCCAGCAAAAATAATATAGCAACCCAGGTTCCTACACAGGTATCTAAAAAATTTCAGATATCCACTGGTACTGGGCATTCACAAGTACCATTGACTGAAGTGACAGCTGCATTTGCAGGAATGAAATAGTGAGCCTGTTGAAGGTAGTGGCATTTGTCCTACTGACTTCAGTAAGGCCAGTGTTTCAGTCAAAATGTGTGGGGGTTTTGTGGTTAATGCTAGAGCCCAGTAAAGACAATGGAATAGGACAATGAATTCCTCAATTCTAGAGCGTTAATTTGTGTTTTCAAATTATCTACAAATATATTTGCTCTTTTGCTGAAGGTTTGGTGGTGGTGGTGGTGTGATGTTTAACAGTGTAAGAGACTGCATACCTATGGCATTCTGTCAGAGTTGTATGTTTCCAGTCTGTCCACACATGACTCCAACAACTTTGGGGGTTTAATATCAGGTCCTTATTGCCATTCAGACTTGTGACCTGAGTTACATGAGGTTACTTTGGTTTTGTTTTCTGATGGACGTCTTGATCTTCATGAACAAAGATTAGAACCCACAGCAGTAGTTTTGTTCATAGCAGTATTTACAGAAAGAATAGTGATTCCCTAGCACTGGTGCAATGAAAACCACCATTTGGATAAACATTCAGTGATGAAATAAAAAAAGAGAGAATGTGGACATAACCCAATAGGGAAAGAATTCAAAATGTAAGAACATAGACACAAATGCTTTTTTCATTTCTTTATCCACATCTAAAAAATGACTGCACTATTTAATTGTGAAGGGTGTTAGTCAGGGGATTTAACAGGTTGTACAGGTATAGCAATCACAAGATAAGGGGGAAACCAGTATGTCCTGAATACTCTATTATGACCTAGGAATAAGCACAAGTTTAGTAGTAATTTCATGACAGAAAATACAGAAAGCATTTGATTTAATTCTGGTAAGACTACAATTCAGTTAAGTGATCAACCAAAATCATACCAGTGAACTGAACTTAAGTAAGACATATGACTTTGCAGAACCATAATACTATTTTAGAGCTTTGTTTAAATATCAGAATATCTCTCTCTCTCTCTCTCTCTCTGTCATTTTCTCTGTTGCTTTGAAGTCATTGATTCTTGGCCTAAATTTAAAGTGGAGATTTCCATATTTTTTACAGGCCTTTGTAATATTCTTCCTTTTTTTTCTACTGTTATTAAAAGGCATTCCACACCCAAAGAAATCTTTGGGAGAATTCTGCTTGCTGTGCATCATGGAAACAGTCTGAAACTTGCCAGCTGTGAATGCAATATTAGTGAATAATACCTAGCTTTTTAGAAGGTTCCTATTAAATTTGGCAGAATGTAGCTCAGACCCATAAGTAGGGGTCCTCAAAATAGGACCGAGTGGGAAATCCATCAGGAGCCTATACAAAGAAAACCTCAGGTCCTTTGAGAGCATGCCTGAATTTGTATTTTGGTCTCCGAATTCCCTAGGGCACAGGCTGCCTCTTTTTCAAGGCTCACACAGTGCCTGATACCATAAGGGTCCACTCTCATTTGGCTGTAGGCTCCATTGGAAAGGGTGTGAGTGATGATGAAGATGTGAGAGCTTGACATGACCCTGCTGAAATGAGAACTCTCCTGAGTGAAAGTGTGATATTCCCAATATGAGAGGAAACAGAGATAGACAGGAACAGACTGCTTTGCCTAGATGGAGCATATTAGAGATGGGTGACTTATAGAAGTACCTGTCCCAGTGGTATTGTCCCTTGGCTGTGTAACCTGGCTTCAATTTTAGTCCAATTGCCTAATTTTCTACATTCCCCATGAAAGCAATTCCCTGGCTGCTGTGTGTCTTCTTTATATTTCTTTATAATGTAGATTCTAGCTGTTTAACTGCAGTAGGCTTTATGATAAGGCTTTTTTTCTCCTCTCTCTTGGCAGAATCCCAAGACTTAATTTTAAAAGACGCTCAAACCCCCAAACACCCCTGAATGACTTACAGGAAAAGCAGAGTGTTTGCTAGCTCTGTTTTTAAAAATATTACAATCTTTTTTTATTAGGCAATTTTATCATTGTTATAAATAAGTAATTGTACTGGGGAGAAGGGATAATCCTTATTTAATTAAATTCATCTATAGTCCCAGGTTGGCAGCAACCAGACATATGTGAGACTAATACCCACAGCCTGCCTGTATGCATGTGCAATTAAAAATTCACTCTACAGTAGCACTGGCAGTTTAGTGTTGCTTTTGGCATTTACAAATTCTTTTATTTTGTGACTTTTTTTTTACCATACACATATGCTGGAGCAGATGTTGCTTATTTGTTGTTTATTCAAATCTGTAGTCTCTGGCAGCTAACTCCATTGTTCTGTAATGAAGCTTTATTCACTGTCCTGTATTAGGACCCAGCAAATGCATGATGGGCAGAGTTAGCTCTCAGCAGGAACTACAGTTATTGTCCTTACTTATTGGCTGTTTATATTCTAAAGCTCACAGTTGAGAAAGCTGGCTGGGCAGGGTAAAGGGGCTAGATGTTGTGTGCAGAGGAGAAATACTTGACTCCACTCACCGTATCTTTGCCCTGATAAGATGCAGGCTTGCATGTAAACTCCTCTGTTGCAGAGGTTTTGTACTCAGCACTTGAAAAATAGAGCTGTTCTCCCCCTCCACTCCCTCTCCCACCTTGTTCTCCCACTGCTGCTCCTTCCTTTTTCAATTAGCCTTTGTAAAGCACTGGGTATAACTAAAGGATGTTTCAATGCTGCTCACCCCCATTAACTCAGCATGCACCTGAAAATTCATTAAGAGCACTGCCTGTCAGGGAGGCATGGGAAGGGTGTTTTTTCAGGGTGTGTTGTAGTCACCCGCTCCCCCTTGCTCCTGGCTCACTTCTCTCTGCCTCTGTGGGGTGGCCATGGGCTGGAAAGGCAGCAATTCCTGCACGGTGCTGACCCAAGCGGACACTGTTCCCAGGCACCACAGTGCCAACAGAAAAGCATTAGCCTGCTGGAAAAGCCCTTGGTAGCCCAAGAGGTAATCAATCAGGCAAGTAACCACCTCCATCTGGCCCCCATGACATGGTAGCTTGCTACCAATGTGCTTGTGATTCATCTTGTCCCAACTAGTGGTGCCAGGGATCACATACACACAGTTCTTGCAGCAGCTGGGAGCGTCCCAGCTTCCCTGCTGCTGAGCTAACACGTTAGCTCCTGTGACTTATCAAGTAGGAATTTTTTTCAGTTCTCACACCTTCACTCCTCCTACTCGCCAACTCCTCTGATCATTTGGCACTATGGCAATGTTCGCAGAATGCAATTGGTATTTCTTTTAATTGACTGAGTGCTGAGAATGTGAATTCTGTCATTATCCATTGTAAATTTTACCTACAATTGAAGGAACAATGTCTTCAAAAGTACCCAGAGAAAAGGTATGCATATTTTCTACACTTAAAGGAGTACTGTGTCCCTTTCTCTAGTTTCAGCATTAAGAAGTGAACAGCTATATTTCATATTTGATGTATTGCCAACACCGCTTTTCTTCATGTATAACAGTGACTCTTAGTGTTAAGTACACATTAAAGGAAAGGGAAAGGCAAAGAGACAGGCAAAGGGAAGACTTGCTAAGTCTGCAATCAAAAATTGGGAGCTAAACTTAAAAATGTTGTACAACTATTCTTGTGTTGATACTGAAGGACATTTATAATAAAATTTGTCATTGGTTCATGATAACATACAGTCTCCAAATAACAAGTTCTCTCTTCCTAAAACATGATGAATAATAGATCCATAGATTCCTCTCTGCAACAGTTTTATCTTCTGCAGATGACCTGGCACAAAGGAGACATGCACCTTCTTTAGCCGCTTTGGGTTGCCTACACAGGTTCTATGATGCCACAGCCCATATTTTTCCCATCTTACACCTATGAACCATGTAAAAGCTTTCTTATTCTTTCCCATTTCTTACATAAGGGATCTGTAAAGGAGAATAAAAAGAAGCTGTTGCATTTTAATGCATTTTGTGACCTGATTAACTCTGGAGACAAAGTGCTGTGGTCCTAGAAAGAAGCAGAGATGAAAGAGTAAAGTGTAAAGTAAAGTTGTGAAATGGTGAGTCTTCAAACTTTCCAGTATCTTTTTCCCATCTGGTGAAAAACTCGAGTTATCTGTTTTCCTCAAAGAAGTCCTCCTGGAAAGACAATTTACTATTGCAGCTCTTGAGAATACCCTGTCTGCTTCACTTTGCCATGGTCTGCCTTGATGCATCTCACACACTTGCGTATGTCTAAGTCTAGCAATGGATATGAAGATGGAGACTCAGAATGTGGTGATGCCGCATTCACAGTACGGCAACCAGATGGGCAGCAAAGGAGGCAAGACTGGTAGACTTTTGAAATGGTTTCTGTAAGGTCGTGCCCTCCAGTAGTGGTGTCAGGATATGCTGCCTTCAGTCCTCAGGTCTAGCAGCATCCCAAGAGTTTTAGGGGGTTGTACAATCTTTTGTGAGAAAACTCCTAAAAGTCATTGCACATTTATGCCATTTTGTTGCATGTGTATGTCATATTTTAGGTCCTACTGCAGCAGGCTGATTCATCCTAGTGGGAAAGGATATGCACAGACTGCATATATAAGGCAGATGGCCCAGTGAAACTTATAAAACCTGCTTTTGTTCAAATCACAGAGGAGAAAAAAATTGTTAAATATCTTAGGTATCCAGGAGGACAACTAAATACTTAAAAAGGAAAGATTTGTTTAGATCAAGTGATAGCATTTTAAACAAGAAAAATTCTCTAATTAAATCTAGTTGTTCTGAAGTTGTACTGAGTCCTTGAAAGGACTTTTCTATTATTTCCATCTCTGCCTTTTCTTCCCATGACCTCAACAAAGCACAGAAGAATGAGAGACTGTGTGGTCACAGATCTGCATGTAGCTATATTGATTGTTCCAGTCAACAGCATGATCCTTTGAACCTTGCTGCAAAACTCAAAATCCAAAATCCAAACCCCACATCCAGCTCAGGCTTTGAGGCAGCTTTGCAAGAACATCCGTGCTTTTTCTGATGGCAGCACCTTGCTTTGAGAGGATTGATTCACCTTGCTGTTGGCGACACCTCTGAGAAGAGGACCTTTGGTGTTATCTTGAATGTATTTTTATGCTCTGGAAAATTCTACATGACTCATGTTCCAAAGATCTTCTACATACTTCTCAACTACTGGTTGATACTTAGCATTTTTCCTTGGGAAAATATCATTGAGAGGCAAGCTTACTGTCTGACACTCTTAGATCCTCTGAATAGAGTTTAATGGCTATCACTATTGAAATAAAGCCATTGTAAGGGATTTTTGATGTCTACAAAGCAACATCCAAAAGTCAGTACCTGTTCTGGCTTTCTAATTGCTTTGGGCACTGCTGACCATGCAGAAGTTGCAGGACCTAGCAAAAACATGAGAGCTCGTCCTGGTTCTGGCCAGGGCAGAGTCAATTTTTGCAACAGCCAGGAGGGAGACAGCCATGACCCTGGGGTAATGCAGCACCATCTCACAAGATTCAACATATGCAGAGGGGTAGGAGGGGCATAGGGTTTTTCCAGTTTTGCCAGGGTGTGCAATCGGGTGGCACCAGGTTCCACGTGGTGAGCCATTGCGTATGAATCGTTCACCTCTCTTGTACACTGTGCTGTAGTGGTGTTATTGTTACTGTCCATTTTCTTATTTCATTGCTGTTTCTAGTAAATTGTTCTTATCTCAAACCATGATATTTACCTTTTTGTGACTCCAATTCTCCTCTCCATCCTGCTGGGGGCTGGGAGTGGGGAATGGAGAGGGTAGGAATGCTGGGCAGTGAGTGAGCGAGTGGCTCATGGTCTGAGGTGTTTCAATGAGAACACTAAATTGGGGAATATAATTCCTAAATCACAACAGGATTTTTCACTCATTTTTGTCAAAGGTCTCTGCAAGGGTTGCTGGAAGCCATTCTCCCTTTGGTGCAGTGGTCTCAGTTGCAGAGAGCCCTAGGAGGCTCCCTGTGATCACTTATTTTTTATTCATTATCTCTGTGCAGCTGCTACTGGGAGCAGTTCTGATGTAATGTGATCTACAACATAGGCTGATGACATTCAGCTCTACCTCTCATTTTCATCAGAAGTAGACACAAGCATCACCCATCTCTCCCGACATTTGGCAGTGGTGCAAATCTGAATTAAAGACAATTGGCTGAAGCTCAGTGTAAATAAGATGGAAGTGATACTGACTCTCATGGAAAAGTAGGAAGAGGACCTGTCAAAGTTTGAAGCTGTTTGAAGCTCGGGGAATATAAAAGACTATTGTCAAAGTGACTGCAATTTCAGGTTTTGACTAGGTTCATCACTACTCCTAACCTCCCAGACTGCAGAAACATGATTTATCACAGAGAACAGTGTTCTCTCTTTGCCTGTCAAATTCAGCTCTTAGCTTACTCATTTATACCTTTACCATTTCTAGGACAGTGCGTTCTTGTGTAGGACAGGCAGAAGATGACAGGAAACTCTGGCTTGCAGAGTAGGCAGCCACCTTGCTCTTGAGCATAGCAGTTTTGCAGGGGTATGTCTTCTGCTCTCAGCAACAGTGTGGGAGATTCAAGGTGTTGGGCTGTATTACCAAACCTGACATGACCTCCTTCTGTAGCTCCAGCCAGCCTGTTAAAGTTGCCAGAGTTGTGAACCAAAGTCTACTGGGGATATCCTTGAAAGAGGCAAAGGAGGAGACTTCTGAATGGTGAACATCTGCCACCAGTGCTCACAGACAGCAGATCTGACCCTCTCTAGAGAGGCACAGGATAGTTCACTAGTGCTGGAAATTACATCCTTTTCAGTGATGTACAAGGTAGAGAACATGCTTCTTCCCTTGCCCATATTCTCTGATTTGGGTACGGAGCACAGGAAATAGACACTAATTTTTTTTTTCTTTTACTCAGTAACTTTACAGCTTATGAGCTAATTCAGCTCATCTCCAAGGCTTCCTTCTACACACTAGCTCAGGACAACATGTAATGCAACAGAGAGATCAAACCAACTCACCCACCCATCCCAGGAATTTCACAAAAGAAATATATTTATGCCTGCTCTTAAGGCACTGACTGAAGTGCACAGCAGATTTATGGAAGTTAGTTTTAAATCAGTATGTATGTACACCAGTTTTAAGGCATGCTAGCATGCAATGCAGCTTCCAGTGGCTGTGTAGCCACTGCACTGGGGAGCCCTCATCCTGCTTTTCAGACAGGTTTTGCAACCTGGGCAGTGCTCCAGGCTGCTATGCACTGCCTGCTGGCTGTGCTGTGGCAGGAGCATGCTAGACGTAACCATACTATGCACTGAATCTCAAGGCAAAAACTTGGCTGGAACTTGGTGCAAAATTTGTGTGTTCTGGAGGAGGACTGAAGCTGAATTCTCTGACGATAGGCTGCATAGCTATTTCTGCTATGCTCTCTGCCGGAGCAGTTTTTGTCTTTAATGCTCCATGACCTGGTTCTCTGAAGTGCTCACAGCTAATATGTGGAGAGCATATAGGCCAATGTCCTCCCAGGGGAACATGGGCACCCTTAGCTCTGTGGGCAGCCAGGTGCTGAGTGAGGAACCTGAGGCTGCACAGGAGGATGTGAAGCGAGGTGTGTGCACTTTCAGTGCCCCTGGAACTGTGCAGGTGTGTCCTGCTAATGATGGTTGTGGCAGACAGACCCCAGTGATAACGGTGTAAAGAACTGCAGGCTGAACAAGGAGATGAAGCAAAGTATTGGTTGCTGTCACATGACATATGTGCCTCCTGGCCCTGTCCCACATCCTTGGGGTGCAGCATATGTTCACTTGTGTCCCACCTGAGGTGGTTGCTGTTATGTGAACTGCAGAGCTTTACCCTCTTTGTCACTATGAGTTTGGCTTCATCCTCACAAAAAAAAAAATATATATCTGAAGTCCTCCACGTGCCAGTGGTAGCCAAAGTGATGGAGAGAAAAACACTGAAGACTGGCTGAGCACTGGAGTTTTGACAAACAAAAGAAAATACCTCTGAGGAGCCAGGTTTTGCTTACCTTGTAAGCTCTTCTGGGCATAGACCCTTTATTGTTGCATTCTTACTGCATCTACCAGCATAATGGGGCACAACTAATAATCGAAATTGCATTTTCTAGAGATTTTTAAAAATATGTTTTCACCCAGTCACATTGTGTAAGTTGATTGACATGAAATTCCCTTTCAATTCAAAGGGAGCAGAGGATTGACAAATTTCATAGCTCACCTGAGGAAGAGTAGGAGCTTTTTCTGCATCTGGTGCATTTTGGGGTGTATTATTTACTTTCAAATATTTTAACTATTCTAATAAGATGGTTTACCTGGTTTCTGCTAAAACGTCTTTAAAAAAATGAAACTGGGAGACAGCCCTGGTTTAAAACTCTGGATTGTGCTGGCCTTAGGAAATAGTTTGTGGTTTATGTGCTGCTGCCATCCGGTGGTTTGTCCTCTGAAATGCAGCACAATTCGGAGCCTCAGCTGTGAAGTTCTTTCTCATATTCAGGTGGAACTTCCTGTGCATCAGTTTTTACCTGTTGGCTCTTATTTTATTCCTTGGTGCCACTGAGAAGAGCTTGGCTCCACCCTCTTTATGCCCCCCTTTAGATACTTAGAGACATTGATAAACTTTCCTGTTTCTTGCCTGATCATTCCCTGCAATTGGCAGGACAGAAGAGAATGTAACTTGTGCTCCAGACCCCTTGACCAGTCGATCCAAGGCTCCAAGGTTCCTGTTGATTGTCCGCAGCCTTCTTGTTGGGACCTTGTCTATATACCTTGCATGTTTTATCCATGAAAGTCATGATAGCAGAGCAAGCATCACACTTTTGTCTAGGGCAAATCCAGGGAGACACATGGAGGTCTTTCTGTAGCCTACCTTGATCTGCAGATATTTTATTTAATCTTTAATGTCTCAATTTGTGCCTAAAGATTAGTCCAGCTTTCACTGTCACATGTTTTGGGTAGTTCTCTAACTACTGCATGAATGTAAAACTGGGTGGGACATAACTGACTGACAATGGAACAGATGCTTCATATATATCTTTACAAATAAGTCAAACCTGCCTACATCCACCTGGTTTTGGCCAGGTCAGCAGGTGAACTCTAACTGCACTTATGGTTGCATTAGAAGTTACAGGGGTTTTCCCTACAGGTATTTCATAGTAACATTTGTTGACAGCTACTTTGGTATTCTGCATGTCTCAGGAGAAAAACAGGCACCTTAAAACACTATGTAAGCAGGTAATGTGGTCTTCTAACTCTGCAAACTTTAAAGTCAGTTGTTATGATTATAGGATATGGCTGAGTATTTGAGACCCAAATAATATGAGAGCTATAGAAGCTGAAACATTTCAGCATTTCAAAGATTTCTTTAGCCTTTTTTCCCTTCATTTTTATATATGGAAAACTATGGGCTAGACTGACACACTGAAAGAAACAATGGCAAAAGTGCAAAGGGTAGTAGAAGCATCTTTAAAAAAAGTTTAGAGACTCTGTAAAGCAGTATCCCTGGGAAAGAAGCTGAACCACGATGCTGTTTGTGAGAAAACGCATGGATGATTTTTGAGACCATCCACAAGACAGGCAATTTTCAGCAACACTTCAGATTGTGTAATGTGTGAGATGGGAACCATATATTCCTTATCCAAAACAGGACAGTGACTGACTGACTGGTATGCTGATGATGATACCAAGACTGACAATGCAAGTAATTAATTTAAAAACCATAAAATGAAATCTGATTTTGAGTTTACAGTTGCTCTGTACAATAGAGTGTGTGATTTTCATTAATCAATATTCAAAATACATTTTAAAAACACATAGTCTGTTAATGTATTGTCCTACTTGCAGCTACAACAGAGTTAATTTTCTTGCATTTACCATGAGCAGGTTAGAGCCTGGAGCCATATGGGGGTGTCTAGATTGTTTATTCTATACCACCTATATATTCTCTGGGGGCATTGCTTTGGGTGGAAGAAAAGGTGACTGTGCAGCAGAAGCGCATCCTTATTTTTTTCCCCTTATTTCCCAGGGGAGCAAAGCACCCAGATATCCGCTGGGAGCTTCATACTGCAGAGAAGAGGCAGTCTAGGAGGTTCCTGGAGTGGATAGAGGATAATTTCCTTCATCAACTGGTAAATGAACCTACCAGGGGTAAGGCCCTGCTAGACCTACTGTTCACAAAAAGAGAGGGGCTGCTGGGAGATGTAGTGGCTGGAGGCCACCTGGGGCAGAACAACCATGAAATAATAGAATTTTCAATACTCAGGGATGCAAGGAAGAGACATCATTAAACCTCTACACTGGACTTCCGCAGGGCAGATTTTGGCCTATTCAAAAGACTAATTCAGAGCAAACGCTGGGAAACAACCCTTAAAAACAAGGGGGTCCAGGAGGATTGGACATGTTTTAAGAAGGAAATTTTGAGTGCACAGGAACAGGCTATATCAGTGTGCTGAAAGGCCAGCCAGAGGGGAAGACGGCTGGCTTGGTTAAATAGGGAGATGCTCAAGGAAATCAGGGATAAAAAGAAAGTTTACTGACTGTGGAAAAAAGGGCTGGCTACTTATTAAGAATTTAGGAAGATAGCTAGGTCATGCAGAAAAAAAATCAGGGAAAGAAAAGTGCAATTTGAAGTTAATTTGGCTAATTCTGTTAGGGAATAACAAAAAGTCCTTCTATAAATAAATTAAGATCAAAAGGAGGGGCAAGGAAAACCTCCATTCTCTGTTGGACTTGAAGGGAAATATAGTCAACAAAGATGAGGAGAAGGCTGAGGTATTTAACGCCTACTTTTCCTCAGTGTTTACCAGTAAGACAGGTGGCCCTCAGGACAACTGGCCTCTGGAGCTGGTAGACAGAGAGAGGGAGCTGAATAGCCCTCCTGTATTCCAGGAGAATATAGTTAGTGACTTACTGAGCCAGCTGGATCCTAACAAGTCTATGGGACCAGACGGGATCCATCCCAGGGTGATGAGGGAGCTGGCAGAAGAGCTTGATAAACCACTCTCCATCATCTTCCAACAGTCTTGGCTCTCTGGGGAGGTAACCCCATCTGGGCTGCTGAACTGTGGTGAGACATCCCTGCCGGGGTAGGGAGGTTGGCTGGCAAAGTACGCCATGTAGATGCCCACATACCCAAGAGTCAGGCTACTGAAGAGCATTGCCAGAAGGGGTAGTGAATTGGGCCTGGACTAGTAACATAGGGGTGAATTATTTCTGGCTTCGTGGGCCCATGATGCCTCAGGTCATCAGGGAAAAGATGCAACATACAGCTGGGCTCGTGATCAAGGGGTGGACTTAATCACGGACACCATCTCCCAGGTTATCCACAGCTGTGAAACATGTGCTGCCATCAAGTAGGATAAGCAGGTAAAGCCTCGGTGGTGTGGGGGACGATGGAATAAAAATGTGGGGAGGTCTGGCAGATCCATCCCATCCCACTGTTGCAAACCTGCCAAGGCAGGCGTTCCATGCTCACAGTGCTGGGAACAACCACTGGAGGCTGGAGAGGCACCCTGTTCCTCACAGCACTGCCTGGAACACCATCCTGGGCCTGGAAAAGCAAGCCCTGTGGTGACATGGCACCTCAGAAAGAACTGAGAGGCAAAGACCTTCTAGTCTTCAGGTCTTTCCATTGTCCCTCTTCTACTTGCCCTTCATAAGGAAATGAAACTTGAACTGTTGTACAAATTGGAGAAGAAAATTATAAGATAAATGTTCCAGAAAGTAAACCCAGTGAATTTTATGCTGCTACATCAGTGAATATATATATCTGCAATGTCTTTTCTTTGAACAGTATATTAGAAAATATGCTTTTTGACCGCTATCTTGCTGTTCCCAGAAGATGGCAGTCAGTATCTTATGCGTGACTGAGAAGCCCTTTCTCATTGATTCATTACTATTTTATCATTCTTCTAGTGGTGGCTAATGGTGATTTGACTTCTCTAGTCTGTGGAGAGGCAATGTGGGAGAAGCAGAGTTTGCACCATACCGTTCTCCAAAATCTATCCTCAGAGATATAGCTGCACATCCAAGTCACTGTGAATGAATTTACTGTGAGTGAATTTACTGAATATTAGTCACTATGCAGAGATGCCTACTTCTTATTGCAGGTGATGTAGTTTCCAAATTTTTACTGAAAGAAGATCACTCAGATTACATCCCATTTACCAAAGGCATGCATGGCACATGCAACTGCCATGGAGCAACTGTTAGACAGCAAATTTATCCTGTTTACAAGCAACTTGAATTTAACAAGATCCTGCATGAGAGTAGTCGCCACCTTCCATCCCTGCTGAGCCTTAAATTAATCTGTGTTAATGTGCACTCCATGATGTGCTCAAAGAGCACAGGGAAGCTGCCTGTACCTCAACTATAAGAGATTGTATGACTTTTTTACCAAACCTACTCATATTGTGCCTTTTGGACCTTTTGCATGGTGCTTTCCAGACTTCTGTTAGACTTGAGAGACCACATAGGAATTTTTCTGTGGCCCATCGATTTGTTCCTAGTGACCTGAAGGACAGAAGCTGTTCAAGCTCATTTGGGCACACTTTTCTGATGTCTGTAAGTCCTCACTGTGCTCAGCTTTGGCAACTGGTAGAAATTATAGTACTATGTGAGCATTGATTACTTGCACCCTACACACTCCCATCTAGTAACAAAAAAGCTCTCTGAGGATCAAGATCAAAGTTTTGTGTGGGTGACAAATGGGCAATTAACCAATATTTTGAGTTTTGAGTCACCATCCTTAGTGTTATTTAAAAGTTGAGCAGATTAGATGTGGCACTTCAGGACATAGTTTAGTGGTGAACTTCATGTTGTTAAAGGTCTTGAAATCTAAACAATTCTATAATCATGAGTATCAGGTGTGCTGCAAATGGAGCAGACACTCAGTAGAGCTCTCCTCCATTGCAGTCACAAGACTGGCCCTATCAGACTATTGTTGATCTCTAATTAGCCATTTCTGGTGCAATCTCTTGGCTGTTTGGGCTACATTTTTTAATTTACTGGTACAGGATGGTTTGTCCCAGGGTCACATACATCAAGAGTGTCCCTGACATAGCAGTTGCGTTGAAATGGAGATTGAGAATGAGGTTTCTCAAATGCATAGGGAGCATCTTTTGCCCTCTAGGTAAAGCTGATCTCCTAGCAGGGAGGGCTCCATCATATTTCGGGCCTTGCTGGTCTGAGGGACACATTCAAACAGACAAACATTTATGCAGTCTTTGAGTTGGTGGTAAATCAGAAGTGATAAACTTGCCCATATTCAACATGGCTCTGCAACTACATGTTTAATTTTGTGACTGGGATGATAAAAGAACTGAGAGTCAAGCAGACAAGGACTGTTATTAATTATTTTGTAAGGTATCCTGTGATCATGAATAAAACCAGACTGAAACAGAGTGGGATACAGGCAGTATGCTGAGGTTGAGAAAGAGGAGGGTGTTCACTGCTCACTCGAGTCTACTTTCACTGCTGTCCCTAAAGGGAGGAAAGCAGACACCTGCAACTGTTACAGCAAACCATTTGTCAGGAAGTTGCAGAGCTGCAGTTTCAGCTGAAGGATCGATCTTGTCAAGTCAGACAGCATCCTCATGGCATGTTGCACAACCACTGCTTTGGGTCATGTGGGAAGAGCTTAAAGTATGTCCTGCTGTTCAGTGTTCAAAGTGCTAACTCTGAGGTGCATCTGAAAATTCTTTCTGTGCCAAGAGGAGGATTTCCAAATACAAGACTAACAGTTATTATATTTGACACTCTTTCTCCTTGGCTACGCTACTTGACCTCAACTCCCTAGGAACAGTGACGATACTTTTAAAAGTGTTTGAATCTTACCCTGTTCTTGGTTTCCAGAAAAAGGTGACAGGCAGTCAGCCTACATAATTACTGGGACATGGTTACTGGCCTGGTTCTTTTCTCTATTTCTTCTTTTCTCTTGATTTGATAAGGAAGGGTAAGGAAATGATGGCTGGGGGTACTTGTCTTTTGATTCTTCCCTGACAAGCTTGGGTTAGAGGGTCATAGAATCACAGCATGGCCAGGGTTGGAAGGGACCTCTGGAGAACTAGTCCAACAGTCCTGTCAAGGCAGGGTCACCTAGAGGAGGTGACACAGGAATGCTTCCAGGTGGGTTTTGAATGTCTCCAGAGACAGAGACTCCCTTGGGAATCCTGTACCTGTGCTCTGCAAGCCTCAATGAGAAGAGGTTTTTCCTCATGTTGAGATGGACTTTTTGTGTTTTAGCCTATGGCCATTTCTCTTTGTCCTGTTGCTGGGCACCACTGGAAAGAGTCTGGTACCATCCTCTTGACAACCTCCTATGAGATAGTTGTATGTATTGACTAAACACGCCCAGCTCCCACAATTTCTCATTGTCTGAAGGGAGATGCTGCAGACAGGATTGCAATGGCCAAAGACTGAAGTGTGCTTTCAGATTTTCCATTATTCAATTAGGTCTATCTGTTGGAATAAAATGTCCTTTTCTCTACCTTTTAATGACAACATATTAGTTGCCAGATATTCCATGTCTTCTTTAGACTAAGTAGAGGCAGGCATGCTTCATATACTCTTGTCTATCCTGCTTGATTCCATTTATTATATTTTTTATTATTGCAATACGCTTTTCCTTCTATTTTCTCTTCAGCAGCTGGACAAATTACTAGCAGAACAATCCCATATGTTTTCTGAACTCAAACTCTTTGACTGGAAGGAAGAAAAAAAAGTCCAGAATAAACAAGTGTTTCCAGATGCTGCTGACACTGTGCATCCTTGAAGTAGGTGCTCAAAAATGGTACACAGAAGAACTCCCAGCAAAAACATGACGGCAACAGGTTCTCTCTCTGCCCCACAGCCAGGGGCATCCCCAACACAGTTTCCTACCAGGATAACACCTGAGCCAAATTCAGCCGAGCCTGCCTCACAGAAGCTCTCAACCAGTAAAAAGGAAATGAAAGGATACCCACAAGCCAAAATAGACATTAAGACATTCTTTCACAATGTAAGGAGAGGTGTCCATCTCAGCCTCAGAGTTTTAAGTGGAAGAGACCACTGACCTGCAATGCAATTTTGCTACTCTGTGTCTCATTGCCACAGTCTAGCTCAGACCACTTCCCTCTGAGCTGTGCATTTCTCTGCAGGGATAAAGCCAGTGTTTCAGAGCACTTTCAGTTTGCATATGAAACACAGGCAGAACTGAGACTGGACCTCAGTAAGCTGTGGCAATGATCTAGATGATCCAGAGAGAAGAACATATAAATATGTGGATTGTATTTGCCTTGCTTGAACTTTGAATGCATCTGTTTGACTAATGAGTATTTTCAATCCCCTTGCACCATGTGAAATTTATGGCTTCAAATTGTAGACATAATTAACCAATTACACAAGGGCAGTAAAGGCACTGAATTGGAAGGTTTGTTGTTTTTTGAAGAAATTTCAAGTCAGCATTTCTGACTGATGTGATTTCACAATGCAACAAGAAAAAAAGATTGCCTTTTTAATACAAAATAAGCCTAGAAAATATCTTAGATAGCTCCCTTATAAATTAATGGTCTCTTCCATCTAAACATGTGTACCAGTTTTTAAAGAAATTATCATTCTCCTAAATGAAAAATAGGGTTAAATTATGCATAAAATTCATGTAAACACTATGCCCTTTACTGTAGTCTTATACTACTTTATTGTCCTATGTGGATACTACCATTGATATTATCAAGGAGAGAATCAGGTTCCTTAGCACGCAATTCAAAGAATGAGACTCATAGAGAGTGAGGAACAAGGA
Organism: Pithys albifrons albifrons; assembly: GCF_047495875.1. Lineage (NCBI taxonomy): Eukaryota > Metazoa > Chordata > Aves > Passeriformes > Thamnophilidae > Pithys > Pithys albifrons. The sequence goes on along the minus strand of NC_092464.1, from coordinate 50,320,323 downwards.
ACTGAAAGATTTGAGATTATGTTTTGTCATCTTTGACATCCATTTCTTTTTAAGACTGGCCTTGGTCATTCTCTAAACATAGAAAGAAAACATCACCTTTTTCCTCCTTTTTTTTTCCAGCATAAGAAATCTTTCCAAAATTCTTTCGTTAATGAATCAGCAGAAGGAAAAGACTGATGGACAACAGACACACAGATTTTTTTTTTAAATAATTGTGGCTTTTTCTTTAAATGCATGGTACATTGCAAAAGAAAATGAACAAAATATTGCATTCTAGAAAATTCTGATCACAGCAGTTTCATTTGCCATGAGCTGACTGACTGGAAGAGCAGGCATTTTTAAAGCATGTTTGGAAGAGAGTTGCTAGGTATTTTGCTATTCTGTGATTACTAAACTTACTATGCTACTATTAGCCATCACATGGGATAGGGCTGTTCTTTGTAAAGCCATTTAAAAAGAAGAGGAGAGGGCTTATTTTTTAAGAAGGAAAAAGAACTTGTGGACAGCCCAGGAAATACTACTAGAAGGTATTCTCCTTATAGTCAGTTATTTTAATAGTCCTTCAACCAATACTAATTTCAGGCCCAAAATACCTTGTGTAGTCCTAGCCATGTTCTACATTTTATCTTGCTACAAACTGCCTCTGACTAATTTTGTGAGGCTGGTATCAAATCAGAAGCTCACTGACAGCGTACAAAATGTTAAACTGTCAAACTATTACTGTGCAAAGGCTCCTGGATTTTTTCTCCCTTTTCATATTTGCTTCATATAAATCCAATTAAAACCAAAATGAGAAGATTTTCTACAGGATTTTCTACACTATAAGCCTGGAATCAGAATCCTGGTTCAGTTTTCTGGAGAGCAGGCAGGGCCTGGATTCATGCAGAAAAAGCTTCTAAAGTTTGGATAACAGCAAAGAAATCAACTGGTTTATTTTCAAAGCAATGCAGTTTTCAATTTAGGGCTTCCCAGATTGTGAGATGTCCTACTGTCTTGTTTGTTTAATGCTCTGAAGGGATCTTAGTTGTCATTTGGTGTTGCAAATCACAGCTCTGCAAAGGTGCAAATAGAAGTAGCATTTGCACATGTTTAAAGATAAAATGGAATCAAACATGCTGAGCAGCCTCGAGGCTCCTTGCACCTTCACATTTCCACAGATGTTCAGGGTAATAAAATTATTGGGGGTGAGAGGTACACAACGTAGGAACTAACAAGATCCTCCACAGCCTGCTGAGCCATGAATTTTACTGGTTGAAATTTGCCCTTCCCAGCATGGGATTTGTACACTACTTCCACACTACTAAGTGCTTTAGAGTTTATATGTCAGGGTTTGTGATTGTGACAGTATCTTCAGGCAGCAAACAGGACGAAAACAGCCTTCATGGAACTTTCTGGTGGAATAAGCACTAAATTTAGCATAATATGTTCCCTCTACACTGGCTTAGAAACTGCACTTGCAGATATTGTACATTAGCTTGTGGAGGAAAGCAAATAAAGGGAATGTGGAAGGACACACAAGAAGTGCTGGAGGCCTACTGGAAGGAAGAATGGCTAAGAAGCTTCTTTGCCTCAGCCACACCAGGGATTCCTCCCATAAAACAAGATTGTTTGTGCAAGAGTCACTTCAACGTCATGCATAAAGGCTCCGTAGGTATGTGATGCTGCAATTACTATTGGCTTGTCTTACATCCAAGTGTATGGAAGATGCTATTGGCAGGTGGCAGCTGTTCTTGATTAAAAAGATCATACAGGACCTCTGGTGCTATTTGAATTCTACCATTTATATTCTCAATGAGGACTGAATCTGACCCTTACTAATAAAACTTTCCTGTTTGAGTGATCTCTATATTGATATGTGCAGTCCAGCTCCTCATTTGAATTTGATTGTAAAATAATTTCTTTCAAGACATGTATGGGATAGGGTTCCCCTATATGCAACACTTAGACACTCACTTGTTACTGTGATTGCATGTATAGCTAGAAAACTATTCAAGCACTCAATGTTGTTTTAATTATTAAGCTGCAACCTTGTAGCAATTAAAAAACATACAAAGAGAAATGGAAAATCTTCCAACTGATCCTACAATACAATCAGTGGTATTTCACTTTTTAATTCCTCCAATCACATTGCAAGGATGGCTGAACTAAGCATCATAATGCTGCTGTTGAAGATGTGTATCTATGGCCAGACTTTGTGAATGCAGATTTGGGAAGGGCTCTCCCCATGTGCCCTTCCAGCCTGTGCAGTGGATTTTTTAGGTGAGGCACAGCGTGCACAGAACTGGCCCCACCGTTTAAGTCCTTAGGTCCATTTGCCACAGCCGAGCGAGCTTGGACAGTGACAGTGAAGTCCTCGGGACTGTCACAGCACCCGGTACTGACCGGCGCTGACCCTGCTGAGCATCCGAGATCTGAGGGGATGGAATGGCAGGGAGGCACTGAACTGCCAGGGGACAGTCCCTACGCTGAGATTCGAACTCATGACCTTGGGATTCAGAGTCCAGAGTGCTCTCCATTACACTACAGGACCATCCTGTGTTGAAAATGAGAGAGAAAAGAAAACAAGCAGTAATTTTGTGATCAGGAAAGTCCAAGCATAGCACTGGTGAGCTTGACAGCCAGCTGTGTACCCACTTCACCTCACAGTGCTACCAACTTTTTTAACTCCATCATTTATTTCCCTTTGGGGCAGTCATAAGCAAATATGGTGGGAATCTTAATGACAACTTCACAGAATTGATTAAATAATAGTGTATCTGATTGGGTATCAAGAATTACTCTAGCTAGCTAAAATCATACAAATTAGCTTTGCAGGCTCATATCTTGGGGCAGTGGGGGAGCTACATTACTTGTGAAAAACATTATCACAAAGCAGTCTGCAAATTTGAAATCCGAAGAAAACTGACCATGTGATACTGTAGGACTTCTGATGAAAACATAAAACCAAAAAATAATAAGATAGAAATGGAAGTATTTCAGCAAAAGGATGTCTTCTTCCCTATTTTACGTCTCCAAAACTGAAGTAGGTAGAGCCATTGGCTCTGTTTCACAGAACTTATGAGGTTCCACAAAGGTCCATGCAATATAAATCAGACCAGCTATGGGAAAGGAGAAGATGCACAGGGTTACAACAGTGCTTTTCTTTGCTGTCCAATGTTCTTTCAGTACCTCTTGCCTGCAGAATCCTAAAACTGATATCTGAAACTGTATTAAAGGCTCAGCATTTCTTTTGCTCTGGTCACAGTATCTGGAGTTCAGGGGTAACATACAGCCTCAAGAAAGCAGGACAGAGGAAAGGAGAGGGACAGGCAGGGGAAGGTAAATTACAGAATGGTTCCCTGACAAAGACAGAAAATTCAAAACCTAATGATCGCTTTTCCCTATCCTAGTTCAGTAGCAATTTGTGTCATTTGGATTTTACTTCTTTTATCATTGTCTTTTGCCTTCACTGGTTTCCCCTGATGCCCCATAAATCTTTAAAGCCTAAAGCTAAAAGAGGCTACAGGGTGCACCAGCTTGAATATTGATTTTGCTAGAGAATATAAAATCTAAGTGAGATAATAAGTAAATCCATCTAAGGTACCCTGCCAAAGGCTTCCATTAGTTGCTTTATCAGGCATCAATTCAATAAACCCTGGAGAGCCTCACATGAATAAACATCTGAACCTTTCTGGCATGTTAATACATCGGTTGTCTTATTGTCAATGCTGCCAACAGACTCCCAAGAAAAGTACTATCTTGGGAATTCAGCCCCTTCCAACTGCAAGTCTAAAGAAGATTTGACAGAGACACAGAAGAGGGCAGGGCTCAGGAGAGGGGGTGTGACAGTCAAATAATATGGGGACAGCTGCTTTAAAAACACAGGATTGACCTGTGAAAGATGCACAGCCCACCTCTACCCAATCTGGGCATGCTACCTCCCTCTTGCATTCCAGTGCATGGTGATATTGTCCCACAGCTCAGGCCCAGGGCTTTCCCTGTGCAGGACTGGAATTTGTGTTTGAAAAAAATCCCAGAAAGTCTCACATCTTGACCTCAAGAAATAGAAATAAACCAGTTCTGAGCTGTTAAATATGAATGCCATTCTGCTCTAGGGCTACCAAGGTGACAAGAACCCCACATCTTATTCCAGGCTGTACCATATGTTTTTTCTGTGACCAGGATCTTTTGCTTTACCCTGTGTAAATCCTTATTCCTGGCATAGCTTCCTTCTGTCTTATCTAACGAGATTTTAAATTCCTCACAGAGAAGTCATTCTGTTCTAATATGTTCATACAGTGCCTGGCAAAATAGGGGCCTAATATCAGTTGGGACCTTTACTTTCTGTTGTGATAATAATTTTATGAGAAGACTTTCATTAAGATTCATTGCTACTTAAGAAACAGCTGCACTGTCACTTTGTAAGTCAGCTGACTGTTTTAACTCCCTCTGCCCCAGAAACAAGGTTTTGGTCTTCCCTGTAGAACTGGATATAGGTAAAAGAGGTTGAAGCATGAACAACAGGCAATTTTGCTATCAATTGGTAACATTCAGAATCAGAACATCTGAGACTGCCAGGAATTAAAGGAACATGAAACAACATTGATCTCACCTCTCTGGAGAGGCACATTTGAATTCATCCATCTTCATTTCATTCATCATTCATTTTCCATTGTCTTTCAGCCAATGAAGTACTGGTTCAATTAGCACAGATCACAGCTAGTAAGAGCAACACAGGTGTGTCCCATCGGGCCTACTCAACCTTAGTACAGGAAACATTTATTACCATGATAAATAGCACAACACAGCCAGCCTTTTCCTGATTTCTTATGCCCCCACCCCTTAAAATACAAAAATCTGGTAGGACAGTAGAGCTTATGGTAATGATAGTCACAGAAGTAGTGAGGAGGCAAAAAGGAGACACCAGAAGCTGGAAACTAAGTTGGTTTTTTACCCTGCTTGCCTTCTATCCTAAGGGACTGTGAGGGCTCCCTGGGACCTCAGCTGAAGATTCAACACAGATATCCCTTGCAGGTCACTGTCAAGCTCTGGCCTTGTCACCTGCAAAAGACTTCTGCAAAGACACAAACAGATAAAACATGACAATTCTGTGATCTCTGCTTAACCACCTTCCTCTAGGAATGACCTGTCAGTATTTATTATAAGGATTTTAGATAACGCAAGTATCTGCCGGGGTGGCAGGCTGTTAGAAGTCATGAAAAGGAACAGAATGAATCCCCCAAGTAGTGAAAAAAACTGTGGCACTCACCTCAATGTCCTGGTACTCTATATCATTTCAATTACACTGTACAAATTTTGGGGAAATTGTTCACAGTCTTTGAAAGTACAGTAAGATGCACCTTTCACAACAAGAGTTTCCTTTACAACAGATGACTTAAGCTATTTCAGACCTACGATGAAACAGTGTGTGAAAGTCTGTAGTCAAGTATTACCTTTTTAAATGTTGCCAGGACTTTCCAGAGTTTTTCTAAGCTACTGACAGAGAGAAAGACTATGGAGAGCAGGAAAAAGTTATAGTCACTTGGGAATAAAAATGAAAAACCTAATTAGTTGAAAGTTAGGCTCAATTGCATTAGTGACACTTCTGTAATGTCCTGTGTAAGGGCTCCACTGCCCTTAATTTTTCATCTACAAGGAGTAACAGTAATGAGAAAATGTTATTCTCGTTACATCAGGAGAGTTGTTCCAGATCTAGGGTTTCTCTAACCAGAGCAAAACACGTTGGAAGCACAGTAGCCTGGATTCTTCACATCCTTGTCCCATTTAACAGAGAAGTAAAAGCAAGGGCAACTAAGTCATCCCAAACAAGGCCAAACAAATGTGACAAACACCTTTCTCATGCTTGGCTTTCCTGCTGAGCTAATCCATGGAGGGGTGAGAGTGTGTGTGTGTGTGTGTGTGTGTGGCTGAGGGTGGAGGGCAGCTGGAGTGAGATGTCCAAGGAAACTTGGAGCAGTTGGTGCCAAAAAAAATCTCATTCTGGGAGCTGATAGCCTCGTGGTATCATCAATCCAGCTGTTGCCTGGTGAGCCCATTCTGGCACTGGTTAGCAATTGCTGCCACAGCATGCAAATGCTGGGCATCACCCAGGCAGGAGGGGAACAAAAGAACTTGTGAGCAGCATAGAGAAAATGGACCTGTAGATGGGACAGAGGAATCGGAAAACAAGGGGCAGGCATAGAAAGTAATGGAGAAAGAAAAACTATTGAGCAGGTGTAATGAAAATGAAAGACCTGAAACTAGACAAAAGAGGAATGAAGTATGTGTGGAATGAACAAGTCCATGTGTAGATTCATGAGTTTAAAGGTAGCACAAACATATTAGTCCATAGAGTTAATTCAATTAATAAGTAAACTGATGTTGACCTCACTCAGAAATTCAGGGAAACAAATTCACTTGTTCCTCTTCACAAGGACACTTAAGAGCTTTTTAACACCACAGACAAGCAGAGTTTGGATCACAGTCAGATTAAGTGAAAATTCAAAATAACAGTCAGTTTAAGGCTATCCTAATCCTTCATAACAACATCCAGTGGTTAATACCATAAGAGAGGGGCTACAGGGACAGACCATCTGCGACACGACTAGGAGAAACTAGGAGGTGTTTCTCTCTGACAAGAGCAACTAAGAAATGTTTTTTTCAAGGAGAGCCTGACTACTTTTTTTGCAGGCTGCTCTCCCCACGTTGTCCCCAGTACACACACAGAGGTCTCCAGCTGTGTGGTGGACACACAGAGGCCTCCAGCTAGACCCTGTGCCACTGATTACATCCCTCTAGGATGTGGTGTTTTGTCACTTCTCAATCCACCTTGCTGTCCAATCACCCAGTCCACACTCCCTGAGTTTCCCTATGAGGGTACTGTGAGAGACAAGTGTCAAAAGCCTCGCTAAAGTCACTGCAGACAATACCCACTGCTCTCTCCTCATCCACCCAGGTAGTTGTCTCATTGTAGAAAACCATCCGGTTTGTCAAGCATGATTTTCCTTTGATGAATCTATGCTGACTACTCCTGATCAGCTTCTTGTCATGCATCTGCCTCCAGAATGAGGCACTCCATTCCCTTTTCAGGGATTCAGTTGAGGCTGACTGGTTGGTAGTTCCCTGGGTCCTCCTTCTTGGCCTTTTCAAAGACTGGGGTGACATTTCCTTTCTTCCAGTGCTCAGGCACCTCTCCTGATCTCCACAACCTTTCAAAGATGATTGTGAGCAGCCTTGCTGTGGTGTTCAGCGACTTTCTCAGCACTCGTGGATGCATCCCATCAGGGCCCATGGACCTGTGGATATCAAGTCTGCCTAGGTGTTCTCTAACCCAATCCTCCCTGAGCAAGGGAACATCTTCCATCCAATGTTTCTTTACCCTGGTCTCCTGGGTTAGAGGTTCCTGAGGGCTGGCCTTGTCAGTGAAGACCCATGCAGCAAAAGCACTCAGTTATTCTGCCTTCTCTGCATCCTTTTGTCACCATGGTCCCCTCTCCATTTAGTAATGGCTCCATATTTGCCTTAGTCTTCTTTTTGTTACTGATGTATTTGAAGAAGCCCTTCTTGTTGTCCTTGACATCCTTGGACAGATTTAATTCCAGATGGGCCTTGGACTTCCTTGTCTCATTTCTGTGTACTCTGACAAGCTCTCTGTATTCATTCCAAGTGCCTGTCCCTGCTTTCACCTCCTGTGTATTTCCTGTTTATGCTTGACTAATGACAGGAGTTCTTTATTCAGCCATGCACATCACTTGCCCTCTTTGCCCAAAAAATTGGAATGCATCACGCTTAAGCCCAGAGGATGTGATCCTTGAGTATCAATCATCTCTGCTGGATCCCCCTTCCCTTCAGTGCCTGTTCCCATGGGATTCCTCCCAGGAGAGTCCTGAAGAGGTGAAGGTTAACTGTTCTGAAGTCCATGGTAGCAAACTTACCCGCTTTGTCCTTGCTCACTACTGAAATCCACAGTCCCATGGTCAGTACAGCCAAGGCTGCCTCAAACCTTCACATCTCATAGAATCAATTAAATTGGAAAAGACCTTTGAGATATCATGAAGTCCGACCTATGACAGAGTATCACTATGTCAACTAGATTGTGGCACTAAGTTCCAGGTTCAGTCTTACCTGAAACACCTGCAGAGACAGTGACTCCACCACCCACCTGGGCAGCCTATTCCCATACCTAAATCACCCTTCCTGTCAAGAACGCTTCCTAATGTCCAACCTAAACTTCTCATGGTGCAGCTCAAGGCTGTGTCCTCTTGTTCTTTCACTAGTTGCCTGGGAGAAGAGACTGACCCCCACCTGGCTACAATTTCGTTAGTATAAGGTCAGGAAGCACACCATTACTTCTGGGCTTCTCCACTACTTCTGTCAGGAAGTTGTCATCAGTGCTTTCCAGGAATTTCCTGGACTGTTCGTGCTACTTTGTGTTGCTTCTCCAGCAGATGTCAGGGTAGTTAAAGTACCCCACAAGAGTCATTAAATGAAAAAAAAAAAAAGGAGGGTGGGGTGGTGTATGTCTGGTACTATTTTTTTAGTTGCCTTATGCTTTTGAGTCTTGTTTAAGATTATTTTCTATAAGCAGGATGTCTAGGAACTTACCTGGTTGTGTCAGCCTCTATCTTATTTGGAAAGTAAGCAGCATACAGGATGATATGCTCTTGGGTAGAAGGTCCATGGTAAAATCAAAGATGAACCTGTTTCTTTCTCTTTCTCTCTCTCCCTCTCTCTCTCCTTGTTGTAGCTTAAGAAACACCTGTTTGCTGTTCTCTGAAGCTGTCTCTTCCCAGCATTCATTAACACAGCATCAGTTTTCCAGGAAAGAAAATGTTTTCCTACAATCTCCTATGAAATGTCGTAATTTTCTAACTTCTTTCTCTGCATCTGCCTGTTCAAAACTGTTTGTACTGTTTAAAAGAAGGATATGTGTCTGTTGGTGTTTTAAGGTATAAACTTGATATATAATTATTTTTAGAGTTTGTATTCTTAATTACAGCATTCCAAAAGAAACATTTCAAGGATAAAGATTAATTACTTTCAATGTTGCTTCATATTTGTTATGCTGCAGATAGTGCTTGTTTTAAGTAAGTGGAAACAGGTGTGCAACAATTGATTTAATTAAATAAGCAAGTAGGGAATGAAATACACATGGCTATTTTCAAGGAGAGATACTGTAAACACTAATTAAGCAGCTGGAAATCAATAACCACACAAAACTATTCCCTCTTCCTAATTTTATGAGATGGAAGAAGTCCTGATGGTTTTAATCAGGACACTGTTATTTATACATTGCTAAGGTATGAATAAGAGGTGCCCATACCCAGGCCAGCCATGACATAGAGGCTGAATTTTCCTGTCTCACCCTTCTGAATCCTGTGGAGGTCCAAGAATCATGATGTAGCATTGCTTTCACACTGCCTGGTGAGTCCCAAAAGAGACAGTGGCTTGTCAAAAGTGAGTAATTTTTAGAACTAATTAGCAAAAATAATCTTCCATTCCCATTCTGGCTAAAATCAAGTCCTTAACGGATGGCTAGTACCTTTCCAGGGCTGAAATACCATGTCAGATTACTGTAAATTTTGTGTATATATGAATAAAAAATACTTTGAAAGGAGAGAAATGGATTTTCAAGATTTTCCAAGTGCCTCAGTATTAATTTCTGTTCTTAGAGAGTCCTCATGAGCATTTATCTTAATCAGCACATGTGCTCCCTGCACAGGCACAGACAGGCTCTTGGCTTTTACCACAAAAATAATTTTGATGGCTTTTTCTGCTACTGCTAGCTGAAGTCAGCACAGCTAAGTCAGAGTAGAAGCTACTTTTAAGTCCGTTTTGTGCATTCCTGTGTGCAGGTGGCAGCAACTACCCATGTGCCAGCACACAAGAGGCAAGAAATGCCTCTGGTCAGATGCACAGAGGATCCACACAGATGTTTTACCTTATGGGGTTGATTTCCCAGGTCTCCCTATGCTGGTTTAGGAAGGGATTTCCCTATACTCTGTGGAGCAATGCCTGTGCTGGCTGAGAAGCAGGAACAAGTCCTGATGCTCAGAAAATCATGGCCAGCCCTGCCTGCTTAGCATTAGTGTTCACAGAGCCTGGCTGTGATGTGTATTGTAGATCACTAGAAGTAATAACTTAAAAAGAGAAAGGTGTGTGGAATAGAGAGAGATGCAGTCTTCTTTTTTTATTTTCCCTAAGGGCTCCAGAAAACATGAGTGATACAGGTTCAATCTCCATGTTATGCACACCATCTCCAGTGAATCATTAACCAAGTCTGGGTATATTTTCAGAGAGGATTATGGAATGTCAAAGGGTCTGGATGACTGCAAGCTGTCTGGATGGATGAAGATGTTCCACTTGACATAAATAATCAGAAATTAAGTGAAACACATACTGGACTATGTCCATCCTTCTCTCCCTGCATCTTTCTACCACCCTCATCAACTTTTCCTCTTGCTCTAATGGGAAGGCCATAAAAATACAGTTCCAGAGGAGGGTGAGAGAGGGGCAGCAGGGGGAGCAAGGAGGAGAAGAGGCTCATCTCTTCCCTCCTGACTTTACAGGTAGGCATCTGCAGCTTTTTTTTTTGGTTTTTTTTTTTGGGGGGGGGAGGTGTAAGAGCATTGAGATGTTTAACTGAAAGGCTGGATTTACTGTCATAGGAACAACTCCAGCAGGGACACACACTGCTGCTTTCACAAGGTATCTGCTAGTCCTTCCATATATGTAAGAGCATTTGGGACAGTGGTTGTAGAAGGTGGACACCCTGCTGTTATTCTTCCACAAGATCCTCCTGGAGGTTTGCTTGTGGCTGGAAACTCAGGGTGTTTGGTTTAAACATACATCATACCTTTGATGAATAAGAGTTTATGTCATGAAAACAGGGTTCAGTTCAACTTGTTTTCAAAACCTGCTTGTTGAACGATCTGTCTGCCTTCTCTTTCATGTTTTATGTTAATAATTTTCTGGTCCTGCCAAAGAAAAATAAGTCCTTTGTGGTCTCACTGGACTGTTAAAAGAGTGTCTCTGCACAATTTCCTGATATAAGCAGTTATTGTTCTAATGTTTCACCATTGATTAGGCATTTAAATAACCTAACCAAAGCATGAGCCTTTATTTAAACTACAGGCAAAGAGGCACTTGATGTTTGAACACTGCTTGCCTTGAAGCAGTTGTTATTAATGTAACTGAAATACATACCAACCACTACACATCAGCTGAACAAACATTCCTCTCTGTGACATTACCTTGGCATTGTTCTCTTCCCATAACCCAAATGGTGTTTTCCACTATGAAATTACTTCAGAAAAGACATTTCCTCAATGCCTTGTGGGCCATGAAGTTAAATTTGTGTGTGATTGCCTTTAGGGAAAGAAAAGTGACCCAGTTTATTCTGGTGATGTCCAAACTCTATGTGCACAACAGAAAAAGTATTGCATTAGATGATTAATCAAGCATGTTTTCTGTGTATTATGACAATGTTTCTTATTCCAATGTTTGCTTCATTAGAAACATCTTTCTAGTGAGGCACAAAGTTTACCTTTATGAAACAACTGAGAGTTTTGTCTCCTGAGGTCCAGACTCCATTGAAGTCACTCTTCTGTGACAGTTTCCAGTTCTTATGCTGTGCTGCAGAATTAACTTTGTGATATCTTGGCCCCATTAGAACACCGGGAGTTTTGCCTTGGACTGCAGCAGAATTAGAATGTTGTGTACTCTATAAAAATTGAACTGGAAATTACTGGGGCACAACTTTCTTTCTGCTTTACTAAATGAGCTTAACAACTTGCAAGGAACAAGCTTCTGCAGATAAGGAATCTATGTAAAGCTTATATGTCTGTAACAAGTGAAATGTAAGGCATCCATACTGGGCTCAACAGTTTGCTCTGAAACCTTCAGCAGGCTCAGCTCTATTTAAGTTATAGGAAAAATTGTTAAAATGCTAATGATGAACACACTTTTTTTGCTAATTCTTTTGCAAACTTGAAATAGAGGCAGTGACTAAAGGGGAATTTAGGCTTGGTTTCAAATTCCACTCAGTAGAAGGGCATGTTCTTTTTCCTCTTTGAAATACTTTGTGTTACCCACTTTGTACCATCACCTGCAATGGGTGTACACAATCTCAGACAGGGGACACCATCCTGCCCTGAATAGCAGGCAGTAATCTGCTTAGCAATTGGAACCAAGGAAGGATCACTAGCACACTTCCTTGCTTCTTCCCTCAATTTTGCTGCATGGGCTGGAGCACTGGTCTGAAAACTTAGCGATGTGGGATGAAGACAATGGCAAAAGCCCTGCGTGATTGGTGCCACTGCTGCAGCACCAGTGCTGTCCTATGGGCTAGTTAAGACTTCTCAGAGTTCACCACAGGTTGCAACATCCCCTTGTTTCCCCTCAGCTCTTAGCACAGTTACACTCCTCAGAAGGCAGGGCTACAAACCAGCAGTGTCAGTGGGCTGCAAAAAAATCCTTGCATGCTGCAGAAGGCCGGAATGCTCTTGCTCTGACACCTTGTCTCATCAACACAGTACAGAATTCCCTGGTAGGGTCTTCCGAGCAAGCTGTTAAGGATAGAGGCATTCAAATAAGCTGTTTATAACTGTGCTGTGAGATATACTGATTTGTTTCACTGGTCAACTCAATATGGGGCTCTTTAGCATCTTTGTTATAGCTCCCTAATTGTGCAAGCAAAAATATTTTCTCAAAATTCTCAGAATTACGATAGTACGCACAACAAGTATATATATTCTGAATAGGTAGAGACAGATATTTCCATTAAAACAACTGCTTTCTTCAAAACCATATCCTAATAAGAAAACTGCAGTCCTCAGCTTACCATCGTCACATGATAGCCATCATATCTCTGACTGGGCCAGCCAGTTAACCAGGCAAGGACAAGAGTAGCCAATGGTGATACCCAGAATGAAGTAAAAAAATACATGGCAAGACTGCTCCCTTGAATTCTCATCCTCTGTATTCTCTAGCCAGCATCAATTAACCTATCATGGTTTCTCATCTACTGGATATTTGAGATTGTCTTAACCTGTAAGAAAAAAAACAAAACAAAACCCACCACACCTCAGGGGTGTGTTCCTCTCTCTTCCTACAGAAGCGAAATGCTGAAAATTGCAGACATACATTTTATAGTTTACCACCAACTGAGCAGTACTGAACATGTCAGCCTGCTCAGGCACCTTCTCTCAACATCTGAGCCAGCCACAAACTAGAGCTTGTCAGCACAGTGATGAATTCTCATTGCATGGTAGGGCAGTAACTCGCAAAACATTTGGGGTGCTGCTGGAATGTGAAGAACAAAAGGTGAGCAAGGATTTTTCAAGATGCTTGGAGTGAACTGGAAACTCCCAGAGAAGTCGACAGGAGGCAAGTATGCGCCTTCCCTGATTTTTTTTCAAAAACTCTCCTATGCAGATCACTCTGCTCCTTGCTTCTTTGTTTCTTGTCCTGTGTTGATAGACTTCTAGTGTGGTTTCAATCAAGTCTAGTTTATTCCTCCTTTAATGAAGTGTTTTTCGAATAACACATGCTGAAATATTCTTTGCCAGGGAAGTTTACAGACCATGTCAGATGTCTCCAAGTCTTTGCTATCCTGCTGTGAGGCAAAAACAGGCCCAGGACATCCCAAATTTGTTAATGAGTCTCTGTCTAATCTGAGATAAGCACATTTTGTAGGCACTGATCTTTCTCACACTCATACATGGAATTGCTAATCAGAGAAATTGCTTTCTTCCCAGGTTCATGGTCAAGTAAAACAAAGCAGACACTATGGAGGGTGCCAAAAAGGGGAGCAAACACAGTGGGGCTTTAGCTTAATATTTTAAGCTATAGGTCCAAAAGGGCTGTGATGTTATTTAAAAAGATAATGCTTGGATGCATAGTTGGAAATGCTGCAATCTTGTCAAGTTCATAGTGTTTTAGCAGAAACACCCTTTGTGTTCCTGCACAGGAAGACACTGGGTCAGCACATAATTAACTGGGGCAAGAACTTTGAGGGTACAGTGAGAAAGGGCAGGGGGTGCTCCAGGAAAAGGAGCAACTTGACAGATCTCACGACCCTGGAAAGGGATGGCAAGAGAATTCTCTAGGAGGTAAAAGCCAGCTTTCTCCCCATCCCGGCTCCCACCTTGTTCCATGCTGGATAAGAATGATGGATTTAAGGAAAAGCACAAATTACGTGGGCCAAATGTCATCTGCTACTGCTTAGTTCCAAGTCTCCCTGGAATATAGTTTTCCACTACCATCTGCCATTTGCTGGATTTTAACATCTGTCTTTCCCTAAAATTAACTCTCCCGAAGCCCCCTGACATAAGGATCAATGAAAACTGTGGACTGGAGTCTTTGCAAACACAAAACTTGAAAACCTTTCTCCCTCGTGTTAAGCCAAATCTTTTACTTTCCTGAAGTAAGAAGAAAGATTTGGTTTAGTGGGGTTAATCTACAACCTACAGGTTAATCTACCATTGTTTTCATGTCAACTTGGAGTGGTAGATTTTTCTCTTTGGCTTGGCACAAAATCTCAACATAACCCTGACTCTTGACATAGAAATTCCCTTTGCCACTCTAAAAGGGGCTATTTTCTTTCAGATTTCTACACTTCTTTTGTAATCCCCCTAACCTTTGTAGCAGCAGTAGGAAGGACATTTGTAAGAGTTATCTATCAAGGTAGACTAAAATCCCTGACTGTTCTGGGCCTTAGAGATTGCTCCAGCCTTGAAGGCTTCACTCAGCAAGGCAACAAACACAAATGGTTTCCCTCTCAGACCTGGGACAAATGTGCTGCCTTTCAGGATGTGGCAATGATTTAATCAAGTAAGATTTCTGTTTAAAAAATGTGACACATCTCTATGTTTGTGTCTGTGGTAAATGAAGCTTATGCCCCTATATGGATATACTTCTACATACGGGGAAACTGCAAATGTAATATTTAGTCCAAAATGTAATAATTAATCTGAAAATTGAAATGCATTGAGTGCAGGTTTTGATCTTTTGCACTTTTAACCTCCACAACATAAAGGGAAACCATCAAAGCCAGATGTTGATGGTACATCAAGCAATTTGTTTGACAAAAAGCCAAAACAGCACATTGATCTATTGTTCAAACTGCAAAGGAACTTATTCAATGAACTACAGTCTATTTTATACCTATGGCAACATTTATAAAGGGATTAAATTAATAAATTGATCCTTAGAAGATATAATTCCTTAATTCTCCACATATAAATTTACTTTGGGCATGCACATGTGTGCACGGCATAAGAGCATAAACCTGGGACGAACTTTCTGCACTGCACAGTACACTTTCACACACAAAAAGCAGCACAGGCTGAAGCTGGGCTTAAGCACACCAGGATAGTGTGAGCCTTGAGTCTGCTTATCTGGAGGGAATATTAGCTTGCATGTAACCACATGCTACGGTATAGAAAAGTGACTTGAGGCTAAACCATTAACTGTGTTCAGGTGCCTCAGATCTACAAAAATGAAATCACCCTTATCAGCAGTTCTTATTTCAGCTGAAAGTAATGCCAGGGTTGAAAGCGAAATCTGGACAAACCTAAATGTAAACAACTGAATATGAAACCCTATGGAATCACAATGGTACATATATCTTTGATTGTATATTAGTTTTAAAAATTTTCATGGTCTTCTGAAGAAGAGATGGAATATACAGAGGTGACAACTACATCATCTTTAAGGCAACAGGCCTTCATGGTACTGATAATCATGCTCAGCTTCACCTCTTTAGAGAGAGGGTTTTGCATGGGAAGGTGCTGTGATATGATTACCTGTTCATCTCCAAAGTCTTGTTTCTCTCCTTTTTGCAGCAGTCTCACCTCCTTCCCAGCAGACTCATGCTTGCCTCTGCAGGCAGCATCAGCCACCCTGCCCCACACTCATGGCCAATAACAAACACATAGGATATATGTACACATGTTGTATTTATCTGGTTTTTGTTAGATATTCTCCTACTTTCCTATCTGTCAAAATTGCATTACTTGTCTTCCAAAGCACTGGCCTGGAAACTTCTAGACATGTTCTTTAATTACAGGAGTAGTTTCCTAAGAACCACTTTTGCCAAGATGGGAGTGTTCATGTACATAGAAACAGGATTAAACTGCTGATTTTTTATGAACTCAGACTGTTTTCCAGGTTGTGTTTGTGAAGTAACTGAAGAGAAAGGATTAGAAAGCTGGGAGGAGTCTCAGCCCTCTTACAAGCAGGATAACAATAGTAAACATTTAAAAGATTAGGTCTGAGAGTAAATCCTCCATCACACTGATAATGCAACAGCCATTCTGTAAAGACTGGGGTAAATCTGCTGCTGTAGTTAAAAGCTTCATGGTATCATGTGGTAGCTAACAAATCTAAGGGATGACTAGGGCTGGATTTGTAATCTTGCTGAGTGTGATGGGCTGCTTTTCTTTTGAGTAAATCTATCCGGTAATATTCCCAAAACAGTTCTGGGGGCTGGTGGCTAGAACAGGAAATGATTTTCTCACCCTCAGGGAATTCTTTAGTGCTATAAGTGACTGACTGACTTTTTCAATCAGGACAGTAAAAAGGCAGCCTTGAGCTGAGTTTCAAAAAGGTATTTCTGATCTGAGCATTGCGTTTCATGAACCTACTATTCAGTCATCTCATTCTAATTTTTCTGAGTTCATAGACATAGATGAAATAACTTGTATTTCTAAGTAAAAGGCATTTCAGTGAAAAATATGTTTCTTTATTTAAAATTCACTGCAACAGAGTGGTCTTGGCAATGATGGAGATGGGTAAATCCTAAAAAACAAGTTGGGGGGTCGTGTGGTTTGCAGGAGTTTTGGGGGGATTATGTTTAGTGGGTGGTTTTTTGGCTTTGTTGTTTTGTTTGAGGCTTTTTCTTCTTTTCTTTCTTTTTTCTTTTTTTTTCTCTTTTCCTTTTCTTTTCCTTTTCTTTTCGAAATCTTAACCTTGACCCCAAAAAATCTTAGGAGCCTACACTCAATTTTTTCAGGAGTTATTTAAGCATTTATGAATTTGCTTTTAAAGATTGGCTGCTAAACACAGGAAACTTACACTCTGCAGGGCTATGAAGTTGCTTGTATCTCCCAGGCATTTATGGGGAAAGCTCACAGTTCTTTCAGGTGGTGCTTTTAGAGCATTTAACATGCTTGGCATTTTGCAGAACTGCATATGATACATAAAGGATCCAAGGGTGTTTCACAGTTTGCAGGGCTGGCAATTAGCACTTTGACCCTTTCACCTTCTGTACAATATGCTACTTATGAAAGAAGCCTTGACTAATGTAAAGCATGCTGTGCACACTGGTGCTTTTGAATTGCAGTTGCTGAGTGGGGGAGAAGAAGATAACCTCAACTGTGAGCAGTCACAGTTTATAAAGATGTTTTAATAAAGAGGCATAGACAAAGGCATTTTTGTTGCAAATGAATACTAAGAGAGAGGCAGTTCCCACCACTGAGTATTTCTTCCAGAACCTTTCCAATGTCAGGCATGTTTGTATATTTTTCCCTCAGCTGAAATAACAGCTCCATCCAAAGGCATCAGCTAAAATAGGAGAGACTGGTCTCTACTGGCAAACAACTGGCAGCCATGGAAGACTCCTTGCCTGGCCCCATAAATACCATGCTTGTATAACCAGTTGTAGCCAGATATATATACAAACACCACAGTCATCGCTGAACCTCAGTGCTGGAGACAGTGTCCAGCAGGTTTTCCTGCTTACGGTGCTGCTCCTGGACACGTGCCCTGCCTGCTTGTTCCACTTCTAGCCTCAGTTCTCCCCTGGGTCCCTGACGTCATCGGCCTTGCTCCCTCCCCTTGTCATTTTCTTTGTGCCTCTAGACAGGCAGCTACAGCTCACCTTTTGGCTCTCTGTGGCAAAGCTTCCAAATCCTCCCCTACTTCTTTGACAACATCAGCATCTGTGGCTCTTGATCATCTGGCAGGAGCGATGACTCATCCTTGAGGAGCTGCCAGTCTCCCCTGCATTCTGCTGCCTCTCCTTTGGCCTCTACAACTTGTGGAAGAGAAAGGAAACGGGATTAGAATCCGCTGGTGGGTCAGGGAGTGATGCTGCTGCTCCCCAACCTCCCGGAGGACGCCTGAGCACGGCGTTCCCATAGCGACAGCTCCCGCTGCTCCCTAGATAAGAAGGGCAAGAGCATCAGCTGCAGCCCAGCCCCAGCCCAGAAAACTCGTCCAGCAAGCCTCGACGCCAAACCGCACCTTCCCCACCAGCTCGCACCGCCTCGTAAGTACTTCAGCTACACGCTCTCACTTTTGTCTCCCAGATGGTTGGCTTCTTTTTTTATTTTTTTTTTTTTTTTTGGTAGCAGCCACTACCAGGAAGAAAATTGCCTTGTCCCCTCTGGGGACTAGCCAGAAAGCACAGGGTTCCCACTCTGCAGGGAATGGGCTGGGGATGGTCCCACGTGGCGAAAGCCGGGGTGAGACCTCACCGAGGTTGGAATGCAGGGATGGGGCCACGGAGGGGGAGAGCGCTTTGGGAAAACCTGCTTCAAGTAACTTTAACTGCTGGGACAGTTCACAAGCAGACAACACACGCCAGCAGAGTAACTGGTGTCAGGACTTCTTATCCCAATACTCATGTTGGCATGTGCAAGAGGTTAATTTGTACTTTAAAGAAATAATTAAGGAAGACCGTGTATTTTTTATTGTCACCAAAGACAAACGCTTTGTGACCAGAATCTGTGCAAATATATATCACATTTTTTCAATCAATCAAAAGTTTAGCTGCTGTTATTCAGACCTATTTTACAAGTTCATGGGCAGTAGTGGGAATCAGTCCACAGCCCAGCCAGGGTTTTTGAAATAGTGCCCAGAAGCACATTGTCTGGAGAAGAAACTGCTCCCAGACAATTCTGTGGTATTTCTGCCTTCATGCTATTATTAGTTGCAAAAGTTTTGGGTGAAGGCAGTCAGATCAGGCTTTCCAGTAGTTAAGTGTTTGCTCAGAAGATTTAAATATGCTTTAGAAAAGTAGAAGTCAGACTGATCTGACAAGAATGCCTGGAGAGAGCAGCCTAGTGCCTAAATTACTGAAGAAGAATCTCTGTGCATTAGTATGAAGCTACTTTCTGAGCCCAGGAAGGCATCACTCCAACAGAGTAATGTTAAACATATAGCAAAGCTGGTAATGAAAAGTTTGGAATGCAACACAGGAACACACAGACTTTCTACTTATTTGCTGATAAAGGAGTCAAGGCTGCCTGCTGAGTGAAGGTGAAGAAGCCAAATGTAGTCAGGTGTTGTGGCATTCCCCTTGGCCCATGAGCTGTTTCACATGGTATCTGTGAGGTGGCCACATCCAGGCGATAGTACCTTATTCCTTCTTTATGCATTTGTAAATTACTTCATGCAATTAAGGGGCCTACTCATATTATAGGACAGAGGAGGTGCTATATAAGGAAGGAAGAGCCTGTCTTTGGCTCCCACATGGGTTTAGGGAGGCAACAGAAGATGCAGGGAAGGATGCTGGGAGCTTGGCTGACCCTCCTTGTTCATGTGCTTATTGTAACCATACAGAAAGGAGCAAACTGATTTTAAATAATTTAATAATCAAACCCTGCCAGGAAACCATAAATGTGCACGTGATAGGAGAACAGGTACCAGTCTTAAAGGGCAAACCTTGATGCCACAGCAGGTCTTTGGGCAGGACAGCAATAGGCTGCTTTTGGTCCAGGCTGGTCTGTAACTATTGCAGTACCCTGTAGGATATTCCCATTTCCTCTCCTTTACAAGTACACAGTAGCAGCAGCAAGGCCAGACCCTGCCTCCAGAAATGTGGACAAGCACTGTGTCCCAGTCCAGGGCCCCAGATGCCTCTCTTTCTACCTCTCCATCTCTCAGCTCATGGCAAAAATATGTTCTTATAAATTGCTCTGGCTTCAGAAGACAGGTACATATTACCAACTATCAAAATAAGCTTATTAAATTCAGATTGCCTGCTGCCACCCAACAAGGATCATCTCAAGAGTACTTTTATTTATGTAGCATATTTGTCAACATGCCAGTTGTTTCTTTAATAATTGTGCATGTCTTGGAAACTAGCACGTGTTTTTCTTGGGGATTTGTCAGCTGTGGAAACAAAACACTTCCCTGAAAAAAAGTTCACATACAGCACCAGATGCTCTACTGAATTCTTCAAAGGCCCAGTTTGTGGATACCTTACAAAGGGTCAGTTCAGAAAGTCTAAAGTATTCAACATACAAGGAAAGCACAAATCTTAATATACAATGGTGAGGAGTATTGACATCAAGGCCTAGGTAACCCCTGTAAACTTTCATAAGAATTGCATATCAGAACTTCATTTCTCCATCTTATAAGAATAATCACCTATGGATGACTCGTTTGAGAATTGCATTGTCCCTTGAGACTAGATACAATTATCCATAGGTATCTAATTTCCATGTAGTAGCACCTAGAACCTTTCAAACCCTAAGAGAAGACAAGAAATGGAGATTTAACTATCCCCCTCCAGCCATTTCCATGCCTAGTTCAAGATCAAATGAAAAAAACGCCCAGCCCTTTAGTTTTGTTCTGAAAGGTTGGGTTTTCCATCTTACAAAGTAGGTTTTTCTCATGAGATTTAGTCATAAGTTGGTTTAAATTTCACAATATCAGGTGGCCTTGAAAGATGTACATAATTTTAGGAGAAATATGTGAGAATAGCTTTACTGAGTATTCCCTAATCTCTAGGCTGATTACTTGTGAAACAAATCTACATTAAACGAACTATGCATTAAATATTAGACCAAAACCAGTTCCTTTGTCTGACTCCAGCAAAGTATTTTTATGTAATTGAAGCTTGGAACTGGTTGCTTTGATGGACTCTTTTATGGACACCAACAATTTAAGCAAGAAATTAATCATATTATTTGTGAGCATTTGTGTGTTTTAAGACTATGTTAGTGAGTGATAGGATAGCTCTATTTGGGCACTTTAATCAAGCACATATAGCAATTGAGAATTTGGAAAGAAAATTTCACATGCACTTTAAGCTATCTAAAATTCCAAAGCTGATATCTGGAAAGTGAAAAGTTCAGATATTTTTCCTCTGAATCACCATGTCTTACAAACGTGTATGCTCAAAGGAGTCCTGTCAGAGGACAGTGATTCAACATGAGAGCTCTTTCACATGAGGTTTAAATACCTTTTAGTCATACCTGTCCTTTTCAGTTTGCCTTATCATTCGTTGTCCTCCTCTCTTTGTAGCTAGAGCCAATCCTATACAAAGTCAAAAATTTTAACAAGGGACAATGTAAAACCTTATAGGCAAAGCTAAAACTTGTCTCAGCTCTTAGGGAAGTATTTCATGTGTCTCAATCAGCTCTATCTTTCCCTAGAAATAAGAGATTCCAGGCAACTCCTTTAGGCCCGTATCTCTGCTGTAGGGTGGTACAGTCTAGCTGCATTGCCCCAAAGTCTCAGGCTAAATGACTATTGAATCCTAATTCATATGGAAGAATCTATAGTGATTCAGGAAGTATCTGCTGAGTGTGATTTAGAGCTCCACTGTAACCATTACAGATGCACTAAGGATGAATGTGGATCATTATGTCAAGAGATACAAGGGAGTGCAAGAAAAAAACACCTTAGTTCATCACATAAATAGCAAGAATTAGCTACCAAGGTGACTCATAGCAGCAGAGTGCAAACTGTGCTGGTGTGAAGGCTACTAGGGAAAGTGCTGCACTTAACACAGGAAAATCGAGAACATGCTTCAATTTGTAAAGCCATATTAATGACTTTATATGGTCTCCATAGCAGGGGACCTTCCCATGCAAATGTTACTGGGGAATGTGTTTCCTTAGTTGCAGGAATTGATTATAGTGGTTTGGGAAAACACTATTATGATGCTCACATAGAGCAATTCTCCTTTGAAGGAGTACTCTCTGTGCAATGTCCAGTGACAGGATGTAACAGCACTCACAGGTTCACACATCCAACACAATGTATATTCATCCAAGATGCCAAACCACATGATATATTTTAGTAATTTATCTCTCTTTATTCTTTTGTCACATAGACTGTCACAATGTGCAGTGGGTAAACACTTTTGTAAGCAAGGCAATGCTGGCTGAAGGGCAAACTTACAAAAGAAAAAAGAAGGGTGTAAGAAATTAGGCTGTAAAGCAGTATTTCCAAGCACTGAAGGTGCCAAGGGCTTGGCATGTGTGACTATGAAAGTATGAACACAGTTCTAAGACATGTGTTTTAGAAAATTATTTTTCAAACTACCATATTAAGGAAACATAACAGTGCAATTTTCTTATAATCTGCATATACCATCCTATATCAAGTCTCTTTACAAAGCTTAATTTTTATTAGGTGATATAATTAATGAAACAACGAAATCTAATCAAAATCAACCATATTTTCTAAGGCATTTCTAGTGATGTAATTTACTACCAATTTTGTGTTTAAATTTTGCCACCCATTCTCAGCCTCTTGCCTCAAGACCTGTTAAAAAAAAATCCATAGTGTTTGAAATGGTATCCCTGATTTTACTGGCAACTTTGTAAGCAGAGTATCCTTCAGAAAAGAACATTATCGCTACATAATATTTAGCCAGCATGCCCTAATCAAATGTAATAATATCAAATGGCATTGAAGAATAAAACTCCTTCAAATCACAAAATGCAGTGTGAGCCTTCATATGGTCAGATATAAATTTTTATTAAAAAAAATTATATCTGCTTCATTTTAAGCCATAGCTGTAGCTTATTTATACAGTGGATAAACAGAGCAACCATACAATGCTAAGATTTTTTTATGTAGGGTCTTCCCAAGTGGGAGATTTTTCTTGCTGCAAATGCAAATGAAGACTTCAGGTAGGATAATACTCTAGTACAGAAGCATAAGGGAGAGTGAAAGGCAAATTGACCGGTGGAGTGACGCCCTTTTGACCCCTAAGGAAGCCCAGCAGGAGGTGGAGAAACCTGCCCCTCCTGCTATCAGGCAGATAGAACAGATCTGGAGCATAAGTCCTATGGGGAAAGGCTGAGGGAGCTAGGGTTGTTTAGCCTCGAGTAGGCTTAGAGTTGACCTCATCACTGTCTATAACTACCTGAAGGGAAGTTCTAGCTAGGTGGGGGTTGGTCTCTTCTCCCAGGCACTCAGCAATAGGACAAGGGGGAATGGGCTCAAGCTCTGCCAGGGGAAATTTAACTTTGATATCAGAAAAATATTCTTTACAGAGAGAGTAATCGGGCATTGGAATGGCCTGTCCAGAGAAGTGGTGGATTCATCATCCCTGGAGGTTTTTAAACTGAGATTGGACGTGGTACTGAGTGCCATGATCTGGTAAATGGACTGGAGTAGGACCAAGGGTTGGACTTGATGATCTTGGAGGTCTTTTCCAACCCAATTGATTCTATGATTCTATTCTATGATTCTATGATACAGGATGTGAGGCTGGACGGGGACTGTTCTACAGTGAACAACCAGAGGTCAAGCCCCTTATACAGACCTGACTCATAAGAGTTTAAGAATTTGTAGAATGTTACAAATTTTTTTAAATTTTAAATACTGAAACATCAGGGAGTTAATCTCATATGTACATGCGTTGAGTCAAATTTTATGCTGCTAGGCAATCTTACTCCAATTAATTTGAATTCACTTGCATTTAAGACTTATTTTTCCATCCCCTAAAGAATTAGCTCAGTGCAACCTTTCACACTTTCTTTTGCAAATATTTATGTGCTGGATTTTGCTTAAGGATTAATTGTTCTTTACGTAAATGCAGGTTTAGTCATAGAAATGAGGTTAATTCCCCTACTGTTTTGTTTCTTGTTGACAAACAACCACTGCAATTTACAAAGAAATAATAATTTCTTTACCTCCAGCAAGATAAAGTCCCACAGTTCACGCTCCTATTTTCCCATCATCCTTTTTGTTTCTTTTCTCCAGTTGCCTTCTCTACTTTTCTCTTTTATTTGCCTTTTCTTCTCTACCTCCCCTTCCTCCATTTTTTTTCCAATTCAACCTGTCTTTCATCTACTATTCATATTGTATTCTGTTTTTTTTCTCTTCCTCATTACCTTTCTCCTCCTTACAAAGAAGTCTCAATCTGCTCTTATTCCTTGAAAATGGAGAACAGAGGTGGTGACTAAGAAACTACCACAGCTGTTGCTGGATGAAGGGAGATAACAAGATCACCTGGACTGCACTTTCAGGTTGAAGGCTTTTTCCCTTTAACATTGCTTTTGTAATTCTGATGGATTTCTGCTACGCAATCATAGAAAAAATCAGCAATGAAAAATGGTCTCATTTTCTTCTTTCTGTGATGGCATCTGTGGCAGCCACAAAGTTAGCAAGTCCTGGAGCAGATCTCAACTTGGGCGAGGTGCTGGGGAAGCTCAGGTAGAAAAATGGGTTTCAACACTGACTGCAGCTATGAGGAAAGCGGGATAAACCAGACAAAACAGCAATTCTCTGAGACTTACAGAGCCTGGACACATAAACAGCCTGGTGAAATGGGTTCCCATGCTCTTACAAAAGTAATGAGAGAGTCTACCTCATTCTAGCTTTGGGGTCTGTGAGCACTGGCCATCTTTCCAAGGCAGCCCTTACACCTGGGCCTTCAGGGGACTCCAAGGTCTCTTAGAGGAGCTGAACTTACAAGACTAACTCAAAAGAATTCATAATTAAAGTTGCATCCTATAATAAACACCAAATATGACACTTAGTTTATACTCGGAAAAAAATGGAGAAGAAAACCAGAACATTCTATTTCCTAGCATTTACTTTGTGTAGGAGATAGCACTTGCTGTATGATCAAAGTCATCATTCTTGTGTAGAGCCAACCCATGACAGTGTGGGTTGCTTACAGCAAGGATGCATCTAGGCACCTTTGAGTGAAATCAGACCTGCAGACTAAATGACACACAGCTGGAAGAAAAGAGCTCCTCATGATCTGGCTAGCAATAACCAATATGGTTGTTTTGGTTTGGTTTAGATTTGGGTTTTTGTTTTGTTTCATTTTGATGGGGTTTTTTATTGTTGTTGTTGTTTGGTGTTTGGTTTTTTGTTTGGTTTTTTTGCTGGTTGCTTTTTTTGTTTTTTTGGGTTTTTTTTGTGTGTGTGTAGCATCTTCAAAGGAGGAGAAGCATAGCCTATTTCAATGATGTCAACAAAATGTGTTCAGCCACTTGATACCCCAGACGACAGACTGGACAAGCGGGAGCCACAGTGCAACCATTTAGGTAAGTGTTATTAGATGATGTCATTGCACTAATGAGAGGTGTTGCCTTCACATCGTCAAGTCCTGCCCAGTGTCCATTTGTGCCCTCCAGCATTACAACTGAGACCTCATGAAAACAGATAGATTACACCTTCTGCTCCACTTCTGATGCCAGATGGAAAGGCAAAGAGCATTTTTCCTGCATATAAATATCAGCTGAAGCTCTAGAGTGAAATTAATTAAAGAAGAGGAAGCAAAAGCAGCCATTGATCTTTTCCCTGATTGAAAAAGTAGAGCAGTTTTTTCATTTATATCACAGTCAACTGAAAGCTATGATATAGCTGAGCTTTACCTGAACACATTTTCCATACACAATTTGAGTAAAAGATTTCAAGCGTCCCATTTACCTTCACTGGGGCAGCTTTCTAAAAATGTTTTCTCCTCCACCATCAGTTTTGTTTCCTTTCTTGAACTACTTCATATAACTTTGACACTGGGCACACCAGAGTCCTCTTTGCTCTGCCACACTCCTGAATACCAGACTTCATACTCGACAGATGTGCTTTTTGCATATTCATACTCTTGGCCTCTGCTTCAAACACTATTACTTCACTCTCATATTGCAAAGTTGTCCTAAAGATTTAGCAGCCCAGAAACAAAAACCTATTTGCTTGTTGTGTCCCATTGTCATGGCAATAATGGAACACAAATGCAATTTTACTTACTTGTCAAAAAAAGTATCTCACCACAGGCAAGCAGAATTTTTAAGTGGCTTTTTTTTATGAAGTCACACTTGTATCCAAGTCTGCAGTCAGGGATGGGGGAAGGGTGTGGGGAACCCAGCTGAAGGCAAAACAGCAGCTTTTAAGAATTTAGAGCATTGTTCTGTGTGATGATAGTAATGACAGGTGTTGCAAATGAGTGGTTAGAATGCTTAAAGAATCACTGTCAAAGGTATTGGCAAAACCCAGGTTCTACTATGGATTTATGAGAGTGTGACTTTAACACAGTTAAATGGCAAGGTTCATTCTATTACTACACAGATGAAGCATACAGAAGTAAATTGGAATAGAAGCAGTTTGGAACGATTTATACAGAGGGTAAGAGTGCAGAGGATATGGACACCAGAAAAGGGTGCAAAAGGACCTAATCACTGACTAATTTAACATGTTAGGAAGTGATTCATTAGGATTTGCTACAATTGTAACAATGAGTTAATTACAAACTTAAAATAACATACTATAATCAATTCACTTGCATGAACACAGGCAAAGAAATACATAATACATCTATATCAATGTGTGTAGAGGTACTTACCAAAAATTCAACTCAAGCTCAGTGAAATACTCATATCAAATCCCTTAGCACTTCTCAACAGGCATGGGCTGTGCCTCAAGGAGCGCATGTGCGTGTGGCCTGCCTAGACCTCGTCATCAGCGATGGTCTTTCACGTATTGCAGACTTGAGGGTTCATGAGCTCAGAGAGGCATCCCCCTCAAAGGGAGTTGCTGGTGCAGCCCACAGCTTTGCAGCAGAGCTCAAATGGCCTCCCTTAGCACTGCTGTTTATGGGGTCACAAGAAGATTTTTCAAAAAAAAACTCCAGTAACAATAGTACAGTTGCACTCAGGCTATGACACATTTTTTCATAAGGTTTCATAACAATGGTACCATTTCACTTTGGTTACAATTCAGGTAAATTACTTACCAAGGCTAACAAGAATAACTGCTTATCCTTTGTTCCTCACCTTGGTTGGGCAGTTGGATGTTCCTAGTGTGGTCAGAATTGTTCCTGCCTTTCCCATACAAGAACACCCAGTATGGTCAGGGATGCTTCCCCACCCAACTGGTACAGACAAGGGGCACTTCACCACTCAGACTGTTCAACCAAGGCTTGTCACAAGCTGCTGAGATAGTAGAGCAGGACTGAGGAGGAGGTGAGGGAGGAAGATGCACCACAACAGACTATCTTCGATATTTTGAGCTTGCATAAGCACCCAGAAATGCTGAGCTTGCAGAAAAAAACCATGCTGACTCTCTGAGTCACCTGGGTCAAGGCTTGTTTTAAGGGGAAATCAGAAATCAAAATCAAATACCAGTTGCTCAGTAGGTCTTGAAATAAAGGCAACCTTTGAAGGGAACAATACATTGACTGGCTCATTTTATCAGTACTTCAGGCTGACCCCACACATGTAAAACTTCCCTTCATAAAAGTGCCCCTGTAACTCTTGAAGATATTCCACACAGTTAGCACTGGATGAAACAGGGGTGGCCATGGAACCTCTGCACAAAATGATGCAGCCTTCCCTCTACCACGTAAATACACAGTTGCCTACAACTGTCCCGTCTGTTTTTATCTACTGCCTACAGCACAGAATGACCCACCTACGTCACTTGACTCCCGTGTAGTATCACACAGAGGCCTCTTTCGATGAGTTTCTAAGTATTTAAAAGATGTTTCTGCACAGGCATTTTAATTTACTTGGATTAGAGCATTGTTATTAAAGCATTTATTTTCACAATCTGGCTTATTATTTCCCCTAAGTTTCAATTTCTATTACTATTTTTTCCCTGCAGAAGATCTGTCAGAGCAGCTGATTAAGAGCTGTGACCTCAAAAAAATCCCAAGAAAAGGTAAAGCCATCCCAACTTCCCAAAACACTGAACAGGGGCAAAAAAAGCCAAGGAGAAAAGATACGCCAGCTTGGCACACTCCACCACCTCTAACAGGTGAGCAATAAATCTCCTGACTTTGAAATCCCAATTCAGACTGTGGGGACTGAATCTGAGCAAAGTCCATAGATTCTCATTCAGTTATGTCCCCTTGGATGCTGACAGAAACACAGCTCCATGCATGTGCTTCTCACAAGGCAGGTGAACAGAAGTCTGACTTTCTCAAAGGCATTCTCTGTTAGTTGAATGGGTTGCTTACAGATCTAGGAATACCAAGGTGAGTAGGTGTATGCTCTGGAAAACATGCTCCCTTGGAGCTCATAGTCTTGCTGCTAAATGATGTTACATTTATGTGTTAAATGATGTGTATTTATCTGCAGCTGCTGAGCCATGCCAGATGTTCCAATTTGATATGGTCCAAAATCAAAAAGGACTCAGTTCAGCCCCTGCACTTTCTCTTGAAACTCATACCCAGTACTCAGGGGGAGGCTGAATGGGGATGAGGCTGGGAGTAGACCAAAGAAGTACACAAGCCATCTGTAGGATTTCCTGCATCATCCAGTATTTCCTCCTAGAAATCACAGGGCTCATGTGCTTATGGGGACTCTGGCAAAGGGTGGGTGTTGCAGGAAGCCAGAAACCACCACATCCACAGCATCCTTGTGGGGATGCTTTGTGCTGTGGCACCTCAACAGACGTTTGAGAGCCAGCCTGGAGAAGGGAAGAATAAGCAGGAGACTGCCACTGACAGTCTTCCAAGAACAGCAATGGGAATAAATGTTTATCACTCCCTGCTAACAAGCACTTCCTGTGCTCTCCCAGGAGAAAACTGTGCTCTGTGTCATCAAGTTCTTCTTCTCATACTGCACATACACAGAGGAGTGTTGCTGGTGGGAGTGGAAGGCTTAGACAAAATTTATTTTAAAAAAATGCCCTGTTGTTGAGTCACAAGGTGCAAAAAGAATTCTCTTGCTTTCTAAACTCCTTCTCAGAGAGGAGTCTCAGTGCAGCTAGATCCAAGACTATGTCAACACTTTAAATTTAAAGAATAACAGAGGTGTGATTGACCCACTTTTGTCCTGCAAGTTTGATGACTGGCAAAATGAGAATATTTATATGAGTAATTTATTATTACAAATGATCAGACAAAAGATCTTAATTTGGAATATTTATTACACAATATAAACACTAAAACTACTACTAGTACAGTGTAAGAGAGGATAGTGCACTATATTGAAGGAATTATTGAAACAATTATATTAAAGCTAGCAAAAAGAAATAATTGAAATAATTATTAAGTAGAGGTTTGATGTAACTCACCCAGGTCAGTGCTGATGGGGAGATCTCTTCCACTCAGTCATGAGGAGTGACCTTGGGGGGCATCCCCAGCCAAGGGAGGAATCTGCACTCATACACCCCAAGAAGGGTTATGTCAGAGAACCTGATGTATGAAAGGGGACTGGACCTTTGTAGTATAAACTGATAGGTTACTAGTCACAAATTCACAGGCCAGCTACCAACTTATCTGTCACATCCAACTTCAAAAAGCAGGATGTGTGTTTTGAATTTGGTAAACCAGGCTGGTTTTAGCATAATTCAGCACCAGAAACATTACCATGGCACCACCAGTAACTCATCAGAGAGAGCTTGCAGGAGAGCTTGAACTGTATGTGTTCTCTGAGTGGATTCATATCAGGGTAGGCTCTCTTGCCACAAGGAGTTAACCAGTAACTAATTGTATGGTTCTCTGTGTACCTGCAACAATTCACCAAATCAAAAAGAAGCAGCTGTGGTTTTTCAGTATTTGTAATCCAGATATTGAATGTGACTGTTCAGTTTTCACATTTATCTTTCAACAGCAATTCTCCCTTAGGGAAGAGTGGCTCAGAGGTTGAAGAGCTGTATTTTGTTCCTGTAATTACCATATCATAAAGAAAACATTGTTTTACTAGCTAAAATAGGCAATTTCTGTGTAGTCATATCACTCCCAACAAGAGACTTGGTCATCAGTGTGATTAAGCTACTTTGATAAGACGTCTAAAGTTCTGGAATAGAAGATTGCACTCTACCATGATTTCTGATGGGCTGCAGTTCAGTGCATTAAATACAACCAGAAGCCAGATGGCCTGATAGCATCATTGTCTATAGCCTATGGGATATAACTAACTAGGAGGAAATGAGGGTAGATGCACGCATGCAGCCTTATTTCAGAGTAGTCATTGAGAGAGTTACACAGGTGCAAGTTTCTTCAACATGAACTAGGCTAAAGTGACATTTTCTAGTTTTGGTTTGGTTTTTGGTTGTTTTTTTTTTCTTACTTGCAGGCATATTTTCAGACTTTTCTGATAATCTGCTGAAAAAGTATGGTATCACAGAGAAGCCACAGAGAGAGAGAGTGAGTCCAGTCTCTCAGATCACTGAACTGGAGAAGAAAAAGCCCAGGAGAAAAGATACACCTGCAATACACATCCCACCTTTGATAATAGGTAAGAAACTTAGGTAAAAGGTCCTCCAAAGAGGAAGAAAAAGGTGGCTAGTGTCAGAGGTATGCTTGGGAGGGGGTTGCTCTCTGCCCATTGTACTTAACCACTCTTGATGAACTGGACCTATTTGGTCTGAGTATATAATAACAGTGGTGGCTTATGCAAAGTCTTTTACATGTCCCCTGCTCATGCTGTGGGGATTGAAAGGAAGGGGAGTAAGAGAAGACATTTGGTCACTTGATTATCTTTTGCACACTGTGATCCTACTTTTCTGAAAGGCCAACAACTGCCCTCCTTTTCAAACCTGAGCACCTGTAAATTTTTAAGTCACCAGCACTAAAATGCCTCAAACAACCTGAAGCAAAGCTGTACTGAAACTCCCTCTTCACAGTGCACGCAGAATATGCAATACATACACACTACATAACATGCTGCTAGGGAGGTGAAAAAATGTGGTGACCTTCAAAGGTGTGACAAAATTAAAAATCTGTGCATTTGTTATGGGGAATAATGACAGAAATCAATGGAATTTTCGGATGTTTTCAATTCTATCTCCAATAACAGCTACTCATGAAGCCACCTTCCAGCACTCAACATGAGTTCAAAGCAGACTGATAGATGCTGCCTCTCTATGCAGAGCTTTTTCAGATCTTGTATTTTGGGTCTGTTTCCCAGGGCCTGTTGCAGACTTGTGCCCGTATCAGGGGCAAAGTAATTTAATGTGTTTGAATGCTTGAATTTCATTCCTTCCCTATTCTAAGGATGCATATTTTCTTTCCAAGATACATACCAACACACATCATGCTGCTGGTTGAAATTCGCCAGCGATGGCTCCATGACTTGCTATGAAAAAGTGACTCATTGTGGTTGAAGGCTTATTTACTTTCAGAGTTACTCCATCAGGTAGCAGACAGAGCACAAACAAACTGAGCTCTTTGGATCTGCTGTGCAAAATGGAACCTAAATTATAGACTTGGAGACCTGAGAAGCCCCAGCAGGGCTATGTGTGCTAAATAAATATAGACAGGCCTTTCTGTCCTGTCTTCCTGTTATTGGCATTACTTGCATTAAGCAGCGCTCTCAGTGCCACATGTCCTCTCTTATGACCTGCTAATGAGGATTGTCTCCATTTCTATCATTTCCCTTTCAGATCTCCTGCAAACCATTTCTAGATGCTAATTCAAAGAAGCTCCACTTAATTGTAGTAAAAGAGCTTAATTACTGGGGTATCTTTTTGAACAGCTTTTCACACAAATACTTTGTTGTAAAGGCAGCTAAAACAGCAGATGTGTTATCCCTCTCCATTTTTATCAGCTGGTTTATAAGCCTTTCTAGGAGATCACTCTACTTTTTAGGTAGCCAGGGAGATTTTCTATCACAAGTCAAATGGACCACACAGGGTGATGAAAATCAGTGTATCTACTGGATAGCATGTGGTTCAAGTGAGAAGCAGAATCAGTTTTACACTTAACCACCTAAAGCAGTTGAGAACTGCAGGTACAGAAAGAAGGCTGCTAAATAAGTTACCTGAATTCTCCTCTACAAGGGTTAGGCTTCTAAATATATTCAGCCTTCAAACTGCTACTGGAGTGGCACAGACAACGTTATGCCATGTTCGTACAAATGAGCCATGAGCAGAGGTCTCCTTCAGTGGGCAGCTTGCCTTCAGTCAGCCAACACCTTATCTGAAGGGAGTAGACTAGAACACAAAATAGAATCACAATTCTAATGGCCTTTTTTCCTGTCTCATTTGATAGAAAATGGCTTGAATCTGATTCAAGGTTATAGTCAGTTCTGGAACACTCTTGTCATCCACACTTAGCAATATATTCCGTTAACTGAAGTACTTCTGAGAGCTCTTCAGGTCTGCGGGTTTGAGCTAGAATGTAAATACATGCCTAAATATGGGAAGACAGTTCCTGAAATGTAGCTGCTTAGGCTTTCTTCATCAGATCAGAGGTTACTAGTAAAACCACAGTTTCAAGCCTTCATTCTTTCCCATACCCTAGAAAACCAGTTAAGCTACTTTAGAGAAACATCACAACCCCACTGAAAACCTCTGGGTGACATGAAAAGCATAGAAGTTTAACATCACCTCTTGCCTCTCCAGCAGTTGTCCTTAGGCAGTCTGTAGACAGGTACTATCTTACTGGTTTTCTGATTTATAGCTCAGGAGTGCCTTAGATCTAGGTGCCACCTGGCAAATAGTTGATTTAAGGCAACTTCGTCTGCCTAAGGTTGAGCTTCCTAACAGAAACTCTTATGTCTCTGTGAGCTTTTGTGGTTCTAGTGTCTAGCTAAAAATTGCAAGTAGTTGCAAGTTCTGTTGGGAAATTATGACTACATTGTATTTACCTTCTGCTTTCTTTAGTCAGATCCCTCTGCAGATATTAACAAAACAACCTACCAACCCTTAAAATAGATCTGCAGGATGAGTTGCATTTCATAGTACACACAGCTGGGAAAACACAGACAGGGAGACCAAGTGATTTATTTAACCAGTAAACAGAGAAAGACTAACTTACAAATGTTTCCCAAACCAAACGTCCTTCTGGTTCACATCCAGAACTTCTGAACTGCGTTCAGTAAAAAACATTTTCTCTACAAGTCATTAACGGCAATTGTATCAAAGAAAAAAATCCTTTCCAGTGTTATACAAATAACTACAGCTTTTACATCCCATTTGTATACCCTTTCCATTGTTTTGCATTAAAAGGCTGAGTTGTCTTTTCAACTGTGGGTGGTCCATAGAAAGTTAATAACCTGCATCTCTGGCCTACATCCAGCTCTGAGCTTTGAATCGTGAACTCTACTAGAAACCTTTGGAATTCATCAGTCACCAAAGTGATTCATTGGTAATGACCTTGCATTGATTGTGGTAAATGTCTGTGCTACTAGTGTGGGTTCCTCTGAGAGCTGGGGACCTTTCCTTGGGTGTTACCTTTCAGCTGTCTCTAGTAGCTGCTAAAAGGGCTAATTTATGTGCTGTAATGAGGCCATCAGAATTACATAAACACATTTTTCTTCATCACTTCATAATTTAAATCAGAGAGTGGACAGGATCATGGAGCACAATGCAGCTTTTTTAGTGTACATTTCTGACCTCTTATCCCTGAGTTTACCCAAAAAACACGTTAGCTCTCCTCAAATGGTCCATTCTAGCTTCACATTTTAAGCATGTTTTAGTTATGTTTACCTTGTTCTCAAATGCTCAGCAATGTAAAAAGCTAACAACATAAGCCCCTCACTCCCCTTTAAAAAGACACAACCCAAACCTCAAAGACAGCAGGGAAAAAAAAAAGTCTATATTAGCCTAAGTTGTCTATAGGAATAGATGCCTCTGTGTGGGACATTTTACATCCATCTCCACAAGATGGCATCATCCATTGGAGTTAACAATAGTGGTTACTCAATTGCTGCCTGAACAAATGAAGTCCTTTGTGTTTCAAATTAACATTTATTCCCGCCTTTCAGTTTATCTCATAATGCTGCTGAAACCAGTTAGTTCACAAGAAGTGCATATAAATTAAGCAGGAGTTATTTTAAATGAAGGGCAGCATAGGTTGACATTTTCATTAATACATCACTCCTGAAAAGACTGCAATGTTAAAGAAAATCTTCCTCCCTGGTACTGCCCTATTTTCAGACCTTGTCAAGACTGAAAGCCCTCACTGCAAAAGGATTTTGTCTGCAGAAAGAAACAAAACAGGTTGGTTTGACAGAACAGCTCAGCTGGTTAGCAAACAGTAGAACAAATTTGGGACGGATTTCATTGGTCTTGATGCAATGGTATATCTCATCCTGTTTGTACACTATGTCAACATCCACACCAAGGAATGTGGACATAAAATCCATCACACAAGTCACTTGTTTTTTAGTGGAAACAGGCAAAACCAACACAACATGTTAAAATAGAATTCAAGAACATTTTTCTACCTGATGCATTGTTCCCATTTCACTGTTACTTACTTTCTAATGAAGAGAGCATTTACATTATTTCTGACATCTTGGTATCAAATCAAAGCCTCAAGATCCCTTCCCAGTTTACATATAAGAGAGAAAAGCAGAAAAAGAAACAGAGAGAAGGGAGGAGAGACAGAGATTTGTGGAAGGTATCATCTACAACCCAAGTCTGTTTTCACATTGTTCAGTAGCTTTTGCAATTTATTGATACTATGTAACTTCAGTGGAGATGGCACTTGTCATGTGGGTAGTCTAACCTTTGTCTCTTTTGTCATCTGCACTCTCAAAATCTAACTAATATGGCTGTATACTTAGAGAAAACATATACATGTTCACATGAGCTGGTTCAGTCACAAAGATTAATCACAGCATTGACTTAATCATGTAAGCTCTTTCCCTTATTTAGCTTCCCAAACCCTTTTAACAAAGTTTGCAAATGAAACTTCAGTATCTTTTTTTTTCACAGATAGCAAAAATATGCCGGATTTATGCCTAATAATTTTAGCTAAAAATGCAGTGATTCTAGTTCACTAAATATCAGGAGACTGATATGCTGAAAATAAAATGAGGAGTAACTCCCACAATGTTGGAAAACTATGTTAGGATCAAGAAGTAAGAAAGGACTGAAAAATTCATTTTAGCCTGGTATTTTCTAAAAAGTGGTATATTAAGTCAACTCTTTTGCTTGTTTGCTTGTTTGTTTTGTCCTTCTGTTTTTAAGGCACTAAGCTGTTTACAGAAGAAGAACAAACAGTGATTATGGAAGATGAAGAAAAGGATGGAGACACAATCCATAGTTAAGATTACAGTGATATTTCCAATAATGCAATGTAAATAATTCTGGGTCATTCAAAGTGGCAGCACATAGAAAAAAGAAGTTCTTTCAGTTTTACAAATAGTAATTTTCTCAAGCATGCACTTGAATTTAAACTACCATCAAGTGCTTATCTGCATCTCATGAACTCCCAGCAAGCACCACAGGCGATGATGACAGAAATTTCACTGACACCTGGGCTTTGAAGGAATCTGTCTGTTTACTACAAGTGGCTTCCCAGCACTTTTGCCAATGAAGAGTCCATCTCAGATCAGATCTAGCTTTGTGCAGTGTGGGGATAAGGTTTAACACAAAGCACTGCACTCATACCTGGCACCAGATACCAGAGCAGGAAAACATCAACTAATGATTCAGATTGTTTTTTTTCTCCTGACACTTTACCTGATATGTCCAGCTTTCTTCTTCTGCAATAACATGGACCACAGTGAATGTTCCCGTGCGTGAAGCTGATGAGATAGATGGGAAAGGTGCGAGGGCAGGAGCCAGTCCCTGAAATGCAAAGCAAAAGTTTCTTCTGCCTGTATCTGCTCGTGACTTGTGTTTGTGAAGAAGAAAAGACATTTAGCGTAGAATGAAAATTTACATCTAAGGGCTGTCAGCACTGACACATCAAACAGGGTGGAGGGAAGAGCTCTCAGAAGAGAAACATTAGGGAAGTTACACTAATGCAGACAATTGTCTTTGCTGGGTCAGTGAAAGATAAAATATTTGGATAGTTGATCCTTTTGTTTCAAATAACTTCTTTTGACATCTGCTTTTTAAACTGAGTCCTAGGTCAGCTAGGAGAGGTGGAAAAAATTGAAAATCCCAGGAAAGTGAAAACTGAGTAAAAGGAAGTGTTACTCTATGGCATACACATACTGCAAAGTGGAACAGCAACATGTGATTTTCTTTTATTAGTTTACCTCATTGATTCAATCAAGAGTCATTTTCACATCCAGCTACAGCCTGGTAGAACTGGACAGTGTGTGCTTACCTTAATAACTCTGGGCTAGAAGAGTAGCACTGCCAGCTGGGCCCTTAGGGACCTGAGCAGAGAGGCTGAAGATTATCTTGCCTGGCAGACTGAATTTAGTTATCTTTTCAACTCCCTTAGGCAGACAGCTGAGGACCATACTAGTTTGAACTTCATTTGCCACAGTGACTGACCCAGCATCTTTCATGAGAACGCAGTCCATTCACAAATATTCAGCTTCAAGATGTAATCAACAAGCTTGTAATAAATAATTGCATATTAAAGTCTACCAGAGGCCTGCTATATTATTAATGGGATGCCTGATATCTAGGAGGTGTACTTCTTTTTATCCTGTTAATCTATCAGTGAGATGAGATAATATTTAAAATACAAATAATAAATCATTCATATAACAACAGTAATGTAAGGTACATAATAAAATATAGCAAGTATGTGAGAAAAATATGTGTGACTCAAGTCCAGCTTTACCAGTGAAGTTGGTGAATATTTCCAGTGTACAGCACAGCAAGAGTGAGAGCACAGAGTCCTGAAAAGATCCAAGTGAACATCAGCAATGGATTAACCAGGAAAATATACATGTTTAAACAAAATGGCCCTTAACAACACAAATCAGGAGCACAAATAAGATGTGACTGACTTCACTGCTCTGAAAAGGATTTGTTTCCAAGTTTGGAGAATTCTCACCCAACTTCATAGGAAAGAAATAAAAAGCACCCTTTAAGCCTGGCACTATATAGTGTTCAGTAAAGAGGAATTACAATCTGAGGGACATCTTTAATGGCACACCACCCTAATTTGCCATCCCTGTATAGGTCAACTTGAAGTCCAGACATAAAAATGCTGCAACATATTGTCATATTCTGCAATTCTTTTAAACTTGCATATTCACAGTCTGGCAATTCAGCATTTTCTGTTTTTCCACCCCAGGAGCAACTGAAGCAATTAAAAGTGATTTTTCACTTGATCAATTAAGTAAATAGGAGGTTTTGCAATGTTTCTGTGAAGGAGTGTGATGAATCATTTCTCAGCTTCCACATGCTTTGTTACACTTAGGCTAAACTGTTAAATTCACTTTGTTTGGGAATAAGCTACATTTTTTTCAAATGAGATAGACACTGCCCTTTCCTCCAAAACAAAGCCTTTAGGTTTTGCAGAATCATGTGTGGACTATACGGTGGTGTGAATGTGCTTTACTTGGTTTATTTGTTGTCATTCAAGCCCACGTGAAGACCAGATAGTGCTAAAAGTGCACAAATTGCTCTCCCTGGACAAATGACAGGAGTTGTGTGTTCTGGGGCAGAAATGCTTTTGTACCCAGTGTGCCCAAAGGTCCCCTATGGCCATTACAGCAAAAATGAAAGGAAACTGAAAGCACAGAAACATGCTAAGCATTTCCACAGCATTGTTAGGACTGGGATGCTCCAAACTGAAGTCACTTACATTGTCTGCTATGTGCATTGACTACTACCAAGACTGTATGTGTCCTGGTAGCCGGCGTGCATTCATACATTTATCTAGAATGGCATCTCCCCCAGAAGTCTGCACTGGGCAGGACAACCACTCCAAGCCCTCACTGGGGAATAAAGTGCTTCAGTCAGTGAATAAAAGACAATCAGGAGATCATTAATAGCTAATATTTTTGAAGCAAATTCTCAATTCACATCTACCTAGAAATTAAGACACAGGTCTCCATTTACAATCCAAAGCTCATTACAATGTGTCTCGCAGTCATAGATACAGAGTTTCCAGTTTAGAGGATCATTGCCTAGATGGACAGACTTAATTCTATGCTGAGAGCAAGTGGTTATCTCTGAAATCATAAATACAGGAAAAGGTCAGGTGCATTGCCAAGATGGTTCTTCCCCAAATAACATAGATTTAATTTGTGAGAAATTTCCCTTTGTTGTACACTAGATGTCAGGGTCGGACTAAGAGAATAAGCCTTTCCCCTCCATTACATATCTCTACACATCAGGCTGGATGCCATCAGCACAACTCAGTGCTAAACATAGAAATTATTTTTGTGAAGCCCCCAGTATTTACTAAGAACAGTCAGCAATAACATCCTCTCTCCCACACTTCGCAGTATTTCATTCCAGTCAAAAGCCCCAGGCTTTGGAAGAGGAAAGAGACATTCTGAGATATCTTTCCAATACCAACAAGTATCTGGCAGCATTCTTCACCTCCCCCAGCTCCAGGAAAAATAAATAAACCCACTCAAACCCACTTGGGTGAACAGCCACTTTGTAGAGGGGACTCAAATGGACACCAGTTCATCACAGCATGGATGTAGCTGGAGAAAAATGAGAGCAAAGAGGAACCTGATCAGAACTCCATTAAAGTTTAGAAGCCATATACACTCCAGAAGACACACCAAGCTGAGTGGTGCAGTTGATGCTTTTGAGGCACAGGACACCATCCAGAGAGCTTGAGAAGTGGGCTCAAGGGAACCTCATGACATTCAACAAGACCAAGTGCCAGGTGCTGTGTCTGAGTGGGGGCAATCCCTGGTATCAATACAGGCTGGGGCATGAACAGATCAAGAGCAGGAGAAGGACTTGGGGTGCTGGTGGATGAGGGGCTGGACCATGACCCAGCAGTGTGTGATTGCTACCCTGAAAACCAACCCATCCCTGGGCTGCAGCAAAAGCAGCGTGGCCACCAGGTTGAAGGATAAGATTCTACCCCACTACTCTGCTCTTGTGAGACCCCACCTGGAGTGCTGTTTCCAGCTCTGGGGTCTTCAGCACAGGAAAGGCATGGACCTGTTAGAGCAGGTCCAGAGGAGGGCCACGAAGATGCTCAGGGGGTTGGAGCACCACTCCTATGAAGACAGGCTGGGACAGTTGAGGTTTTCATCCTGGAGTAGAGAAGGCCCCAGGATGATCTCATAGCACCTTCCAGAGTCTAAAGTAGACCTACAAGAAAGCTGGAGAGGGACTTTATGCAAAGGTATGTATTGACAGGACAAGGGTGAATGGCTTTGAATTGAGAGTAGGTTTAGATTGAATATTAGGAAGAAATTCTTTACTTTGAGAATGGTGAGGCACTGGTACAGGTTGGCCTGTGAGGCTGTGGATCTTCATCCCTGGAAGTGTTCAAGGTCAAGCTGGATGAGCCACTGGCCACGTGGAAGATGTCCCTGCTCATGTCAGAGAGGTTGGAATGAGAAGATATTTAAGGTCCCTTCTAACCCAAACCATTCTATGATTCTATGATAACACCCAGTAGGTCACTTCATTACCCTGTACCTTGACATAGCAATTCATTCAAGTTGACAATTTATCTCTGCTTCATGGCAAAGGGGAGAGTATGGATTAGGAGAGCAAAGACAAAAATCAGTCCCTGTGTGAGATGCTGGTGACAGAAAAATAGTAACCCAAACAAACTACAGGCAATATTGAAAGGCAAACAAAAAAAAAAGGTTCCTCTTTAAACTTCTACAGGTGAACTAGTGCTGTCCACTTGTGCAGAGAATGGTCAGGCAGAACCTTGTTGGGTAAAGTGCCCTAAAGGGAAGGAACACAGATAAAAGTAATTTTGCATATATTCATATATATATGAATGCAACATATGTAGTATACAGCCTACTTGTGTAAAATATCTTAGTGTATTCTATAAGCAAAATACAGTTCTCGGAGAATTCCTAGAGATAAATCACATTTCATAAGCAGGAGGCTTTAAAGTGCATTCCTTTTCACATTTGGTTTGGGCAGTGACCCAGCCCCACTGCTGGAGTCACAAGTTCTGGTGGTGGTTCAGGTCAACATGAAGGACAGGGTACAACAGATGAAAATAACTGAAACATGGTGACATCAGAGTACTCGAGCAGTGAAGATGTCTAGCAAAACACTGTGAAAAGGTGTGAGACCCTGTGCCTGGAATTTCAATGATCCTCTCTAAGGGAGTGAGGGGCATCTGTAACACTGGAAATACACCTTGGCTTTTTTCATGCAACAACCAGTTTTGGTGTTGGACATGACTAGAAACTTGTGGTGTATAACAGTGCAAATTCACAGTGAGCAAATTTTTACAAATATAAATAACAGAATTGGTAGGTAAACAGGGATGCTTATAACAGGAATACTTAGAGACTGTTCAGCCAAGGTTTTGTACAAGAAACTTTGCTTCAAAACCCCTGACACTTCTTGGTGGCTTGCAGTTCTCCACTTTGACAAGGACCTGATCCAAAGACTGACAAAGCTACTGAGCTGTCATGGATTGAAAGAAGTTTGCAACATATGATCTTGGGATGGTTAGATAACTAGCTAACAATGAGGGGTAAGGGGAGGGAAGAAAAATGCAGAAATAAATTAAAAATTGTGATTAAATAGTCAGGACTCACAGTAAAGGAGGATTGATTTGGGAAAGTTGTTGGTGGAAGAAGAAAGCAAGCCAGGAACAGAAATGAAGAATATAAAGTGAAGAAGAAATAGAAAAAGAAGCAGCAGCGGGTTACTTCAGCGTAAGTGGAAAAACCACCAATTCAGTGTTGATAAGTGCAGAATGATGCATATAGAGAAAGGCACCCCCAATTCCACAACTCTGTATGTGTGATTCAGCCATAAATTAATTAGTATTTATTTAGGATAGTTCTACAGAAACAACTGCTCAGTCATAAAGGAGGTTCAAAAATGAAAGTACAACTTAAAATCTATTAAGAAAGACTTGAAAGATAAAACCGAATTACATTATTTTATAGATTTCTGCTATATCTGGCACTTGAGCAGTGTGCAGTGCTTGTTCTCTCCTTTCAAAATGAGATTAGAGAAGAGCAGAAAGGAAGACCTAAAGTAGAGCAGGTTTACCTGTGAGGAGAGTAGAAACAGGACTGGAAAGGGACAGTTGAGGTAGTATGCAAACCACCAGGGGCTTCCGAAAAAGGGGGCAGAGAGCTATTTGCCACTTTTTCTCAAAGTGCAAAATCTGGGGGCAAGGGGAACTTTTTCAGAAGGGCCATGTTCAGCTGCGAAACTCAGGTCCATGGGACACTGCATCAAAAGAAAACATGGGATCAGACTCAACTAAATTAATGCCATACAAGACAATCAGTGTTATTTAACATTCAACAGAGTTTGAGTAAAAAACAGATTTAGTTGTGTGCTATGTGTTTTTTCCAATGAGTGAAGTGAGAGGACTCTTTGTACTCCAGCCCTCTGCCCGCACCCTCCTGAATACCTACCACACGATGACAGGAGCACATTTATTCTCAGTACCATTAGACAAGAAAAAAACTTCCTTGTTGTCTGAAATAGGACTTACTGTTTTACCTGAGGCAGAAGGTTACACTGAGAACACCATAAGGAGCCCAACAAAAAAGGAAAGCATTGGTTTAATTTGACAGGAGGTAAACCATATACAACTACTTCTTTGAAGGTTACAGCCAATATTTTAGTACTAAGTGGGCATATGCTGCAATAATAAGGATACTGAGAACATTTCACATAACAAAATGTCCATTATATTGTTTAGTTAAATCATACACTTGGTTCTATTCAAAACTGCAGCTGCTGCAAAATGTAGTACAGTCTGTGCAATGATTGCACAATGTCCTCCATCTGCCCGTGAAGAGCGTCATTGCAGAAGATGCCTCTGTATCTCTTTTGCTATTTCCTATTCCAGCTCTGGGAAATATGTTGAATCTTCTTCATCCTTCCCCTCTCATCAAGAACTTTATTTCTCACTGGCTGTTCCTCCAATTTCTTGTGGAAGGCAGGGAGATAGTTTCCTGAGCTGGGAGTGGGCCTTCTGAAGTGATGCAGCTGAGGTTTGATGGCTGGTGGTGACAAAGGATGAACAAAGATGGTTAACCATGCCTGGCTTTCACTCACTAGTAGACAAGAAATCAATTCCTCAAAAGCTGTGTCCATCCCATTCAGCACAGCCTGTCTGTGAAAAGAAAGGTTTCACACCCTGAAAGCTGGAATTCTTTTGGGTTAATGGGTATTTAGAGAGGGTTAGAAAAAAGTTCAGAGAAAAAAGAAATTGAAATTATAAATCATAAGTAAAACTAAAACAAGAGATAGGCATCCTCAAAATTGAAATTTGGGCAATTAAGTAGTCTGGATACTGGATCTTGAAATCATGACACCCCAGCAGACTACACCATCACATTTGAATCCCAAGGAACATTCTCAAGGTTAGGAAACAACACTTCAGAGCAGATAAAAGTGTTATAAGTAAATGAAGAAGCAACTTTATACTTACCTATCTAAATATATATAGTAAAACAGTTCACTGTACTCAAAATATCAAGGCAATTTCAAGGCAATAAATCTGGATTAAAGTCATGTTTCCCAGAATTCAGAAATAGATGGATCTGATGCATTTTGTCTGATTTTCCAGCAAACTACAGGCCATTGTGAAAGTCAGAAGTGGAGTACATATGAAGCTGAGCATTCTCAACTTCTCGAGTGTTTTTATAATCTATGTCTTGCTTTCTCACCTCTTTACACAGATAGACTAAAAAATGAAATATGACAATCAAAATGTTTTCATCTTATGCTTAGTTAGTATTTGCAAAATAACCAATTCAATAATGAGTATGATGAACATTTTAAAAGAAAAGTCCTCACTCTTAGCATGAATCCTAAGCAATAAAGATTCCCCTGTGTCAGCTAGCTAACATCAAATGCTAGGACTGTCACACTCCCATCTTGTTAAGCTCCTTGAATGACTAATCATGCTCCAAAATGTCTTGGGAAATAAAAAAACTACAGATTCCATAAACTTCAGAAATATACATCCACATTTCTTCACAGTCACAATCCTTCAGAACAGCCAGAAAAACGCAGAAGCAAAGAAAGCTCCGAGAACACCCGGGCACCCGCTCCCAGGGCAGCCGCAGCCAGCGCTGGCACCCGGCGGCGCCGAGAGCAACCGAGCCGGCGGCGCTGCGAGAGAGCGGAGCCGCTGCCCGCAGCATCCCCGGACCGGGGCGGACCGCACGGGCACTGCCCGGCCCCCACGGGGTCCCCGCACTCTCTCCGTGGGCAGCCTCCGCCGACACCCCCGCGCCCCGGGGCCGGCACCGCACCCGCCCCAAGAACCGGCCCCCGACGGACGGAGCGAGGTCAGCCCACGGCCAGCGAGCACCTGACAGGGGCAGAGCGGGCACCGGGGCCGGGCACGGAACCCTCGGCTTCTGCTCCCCCGCGAAGTCCATTGGAAAAGAGCTTTGTAAAATTTAATCCTGTTGCTGTTTGCCTCGGCCAGAAGTTCACAAACCTGCTAGAAAAAAACCAATTCCAATGCAAGTGCAACAGTCTGTGAAATCTCTGTGCAGTACAGTTCTTTCATACATAACTTAACACATAACCAGTCCTTTCTTTTAGCTCACAGCACAAGAAATTTTCCAAACTTGAAACATTTGTCTAGAGACATGAAATAAAATCAAACATATTTGATTTTATAACACATT
Organism: Pithys albifrons albifrons; assembly: GCF_047495875.1. Taxonomy (NCBI): domain Eukaryota; kingdom Metazoa; phylum Chordata; class Aves; order Passeriformes; family Thamnophilidae; genus Pithys; species Pithys albifrons. The sequence goes on along the minus strand of NC_092464.1, from coordinate 50,276,770 downwards.
TTAAAAACATATTAATAAGATGCATAAGTTCTTTAAGCAAGTTAACCCTACAAAGAACTCCTACAATAGCTTATAATCAAAACAAAAATACAGTGCCAATGATATTTACAAATAAAAAGCAATATGTGGCTGTTGGTTCATTTACATATACATGTATCTGCATGAGAGATCACCTGTATGTTTAGTTTACAACTGGTAAGCATAAAATTGAGCAAAGTGGATCTTGTAGTTACAGAGTTAATAGTTGCTTTTGCAAGATTTAGCATTTTTCATTAATTATGTCAAGTAATCAAGTGTTCATTTTGGAACTACTGGTGTTTTTGTATCTGAAAGATGTATTACATATCTGAGCTAGTGTAATTTTTGATATGCAGCTTACCCATCATGTAGAGAGTACTGCCTAAATTTCAAATTGCTTTCCAAACTTCTATTGTTTTAAAAGCTTTTTCTAACCATTTGAACACCTACTGTAAATAGTAGCAATTGTTAAAAAGTTCAAGCTGTGTTTAAAACCTTTGCTCCCGAGCTTATTAGTATCTTCACTGTTAACAATTCCTTTTATCGTATGAATGAGTATGTTTTTCATTGTTTTTACTCCTACCTGCATTAACTATAAGTGTTTTAATGAGTTTCTTTGTATTTTACTATATTCCAATAGCTCAAGAAGGAGTCAACACTGAAGTTGTGGTGTTGGGAAGTGGTGAGACTCCTGCAGTTGCAGCTGAGGTCACTTGGCTAGGCAGAGTCACACAGAGCTCTCTCCTTGATCTCCCTTCTCTGCCCATTTTCCTAAAAGCTGTAGCACTTACACTGTAGTGATATGTAAATAATGTATAAAATCAGAACGTTGGAATTATCAACAGTTCTCTTTTTGCAGCTCATTAATAGAGCCTCCATAAAATTAGTAAAATATATATTTTAGTTATTAAGTTCATATATATTTTAGTTATTAAGTTCAAAAATACAGTCATTTTATAGAATTTGTTAATCTTTAGCATTAAGTACTAAGAATTTTTTTAAGTTTTTATTTGAATTAGTGGCTGCTTCCAGCAAAACCAACCCCCTAAAACAAGATCTATATAGAGCATAGAGAAACAACTCCATAATTACTGTAAAAAAAACATGTCACTGTCACTGGACTATACACAGGTAAAACATTGTACTGTTACCTACTCTCCATCATGTGCTATAAATAACTGCACAGAAAGGGCTGATTTGCAAACCAATTTGCTGTGCAAGCCATGGTAACAGGGCATGGGCAGGAATGTACCAGCGTTAAGACAAATAAAAAAACCCCACTGAGTCCCTAAGCCAACTGGTGCCACAACTTGAGAGAGTCAAAACACAGCTAGTCATTTCTTTAAGTGCCAGACAGAAAGCACCTTCCTACAATTCAAGTGATACTGTCACAGTCAGTATTGCTACTCGAAACGAGGTTTGAGTGGCAACAAACTCAGAGAGTCTTTTTGCAAAAAGGGACAGTATTAGGTTGATTGCTCCTCTCTTTTGAAGGTAGATCCTCCCTGCTGCTCTTTTCCTAATCATAACAATTAAGAGATGCTTAAGTCATATAGGTTTAAAGGGGAGTAAATATGATTGTTCCCAAACATGAGGAAACTGGGCACACAAGAAGGATTTGAGCAAGGTGATTTAGCAAGTCAGCAATAACGAAGGGACTGTACTTGGTAGCCAAACCCTTCTCTTCTGCATTTATATTCTGTCTCTGCTTATTATAATGGGGGCCTGCAGGCTCAGTAGTACCACACATAAGGGATGAGAAATTTGTAGTTTGTACGTACTTGTTAACAGATCAATAGATTAAAGGTGATAGACAGATGGAGAAATGGATGAAAAGCCCTATGTAAGCATTGCTTATTGAAAAAGCTGAACAGATCAATGCAAATATTCTAGAATATATAAAAATTGACTAAGTTTTAAGATTGGATCAGTTTACATTAGGTGAGTTATAGTGTGGCATGAATGTTTCATTCCATAATTTTTCCTTAAAACAAAACCACTTTTTCCCCCAAAATCAAGACCTCTCCAAGCTCTCCCCGAAGAGCAAGACCTCTGAAAGTCACCTGCAAGAAAATCCTGAGTGAAAACATACAAAGGAGTACTCTTTAGAAGCAATGCTTTAACTTCACCCCATTTGCAAAAGTTCCAATGGTGGATGGAAAAGGGAATCATGCTGCTTTTGGTGTTGAAGAATGTTGAGACCAGCCTGAGTCAACAATCCCAAAGCTAAACACTCAGTGTTTTCTGACAGAAACTGGCACAAGTGTGGATGTGGCAGACAAAGCTCCTGACAAAAGAAGCAACAATTGGATAGTACCAATAACTTGTCTGCTGAGCTAAAGGCTGCACAGTGAACACAACTAGCCTAGAAACATATGACTGACAGTCAATCACTTCATACCATAGAAGCCCAGTCCCACTTTTTAACAGCAGGAACTTATACCTCTTTGAGGAGTGTATGTGTAAATTCCTCTCTTGAGAAGGGATGCCCACAAGGTTATTCCTTGAGGCTGAGCAAAAGAGATTTGCCCATGGTTGTTGGAATGGGTAACATCAATCTCTACTTAATAATTATTTTGCTAGTTTTAGTATCATTCCTTCAAGATTGCTTCAATAAATAGTGCACTATAGTAGTAGTTATAACTGTACTGAGTAATAAATAATTGTGATTAAAGTATTTTAGTATAATCATTACCATAATCAATTTAAATAAATAATTTACCTTGTTAATATACATACATTTGATTTACCACCCTTAATCCTGTGGGACAATGTATAGAGGCTCAATTACACCTATATAACCTTTAGACATAAACCATTGACCAAGTCTCAGTCTAGGATTGGATCCAGTCTCACATCAACTCCTCTTTGACATACGGAGTTCAGGAATAATATAAGAATTTAACAACTGCTGGTTGCTTTTTCCATGAGAAAAAGGCAACATATAGAAGTAATACTTATTTTCACAGTTGCTGATGAGAAATTGCAGAAGAGGATGTATTTATGATATTTCCTGCCCCATGCTTTCTCCCCAAAAAAGTACAAAGTGCATCAATAGGATAAAAACTCAAACTAATTTGCCAATTGAATTAAAACAATTTGTGAAGCCTGTTCTGCGAGACAAAAAAACATCAGGTACTTGTTTAAAAAAACTAGAATATGGTAAAGATCATTAAAAACAGTAATTCATTTGTTCAACCCCAGTGAATGGGTTTAACCATTGTAATGTGTAAAAGTCACACCATATGTGAGGAAGTCATCTGTTTATGTCCATCTCCCAAACAGGAGGCACTGTGAGCACCAATTCATTAAGCTGCACCATACAAGGAAATTAGAGTGAGGCAGTACTGACTGACCTGGCAATGTAAGGTGGTTTGCCGAGGAACTCGAGCCTGGTACATCAGCTGAACCTTGCACTGCACCTATAAAAAGAAAGAGTAGTTTCAGCAGAGATGCATAAATGGTAATCTCACCAGCAACGAAAATGCTTTTTGTAGTGGTGCCACCACTACTGAGTGTTTGTTGTCTTTTTTCTACCATTTCTTACTTATTGGTTCCTCATGAGATTAACTGGGAAAGTAGCCTCACTTCTGGCCCTTTCCATCTAAAAGAGTCAATATCAAACAATCGTATAACTTACCAGGTATGGACAGAGATACCCAATTTATTGATTCTGGAAGTTTCACATTCTATGAACTGTTGACAGATCTCAGACAGCTTTCCCTCCAGCTACCTCTGTGTCCTCACAGAACTGGCAATGACAGTTTTCCTGCCCAGCATGGCTCTGAAGGCACACAGCACCTACATTGCTCCTATGGAAGTTCAGCAAGTGGCTGATAGGAGCTTTGGGAATGGCTCTGGAAATCAATGTCATGGTCAGAGAAAGGACTCCAATATTGTCTTTGCAAGTGGAGATTAATCACTCATTATGGTAGATGCCTTCTCCAAACCATCTTTTCTCCCTTCTTGCTTATGTGACAGCATTTTTGATCACAGCCAACTACGCAAACACCCTCAATATCTAACAGAAATTGTCAGCGTGGCTTCATCTCTACTTGTACAAGACTGGAGGCAGTACCAAGCCAGGAAGGTATGAGAATACAAGCAGCTGCAGTGGCAAGCACATTGCATGTTCTTAAGGAAATCAATACTAATGAACCTCCCAGAGGGGAAAGGAGTGAATTAGAAGTGGAATTTTGGGCAAAAGAAATGCACAAAGCCTTTCATGACTGTGATGAACATCTCTGAACATTAGATAGAATGTCTTTGACACTCTTTATCATGACTTCATCATGTTTGGTTTGTTTTTTTTTAAAGGAAAATATCAAGCAGAAAAACAGCAGTGCTACAGGAAAATTTTGGTTGTTGCTTATGTGGTGTGATGACTCCTGACACCAGGCATCTGCCAATGCCTTAAGTTACTTTGCAGAAAGTGCTGTGCAGAAATGTGGCTATAATGGTGCAAAAGGAGATCTACAAGCAATACTGTAGCACAGGACACCCGCTCTGCAGGATCCAAAGTCAGGCTTCAAATGGCACTTTAAAAAAAACAGAATGAGCAAGTGTTTCTCTGGGCATGAGTGTGGCATGCTATTCTTGGTTTAGATACTCTTACAGGTTGTGATTTGAGTCAAAAGAGAAAAGTGGAAAGGTAAGATTTACCTTGGGGTCCTTAAATAAACCAGGTGAATGCTCTACCTCAATTTCCCTATCTTTAGAAATTAAGTAATAACATTAACTCCTTCTCACAGGGACAATTTATGCTGTCCAAGCAATGCTTCCACTGTGCTTAAAAAAAAAAAAAAGTGGGGAGCTGGATGCTGAAAAGTAAACAGTACATGCCATGCAGGGATCAGATGCAGAAAACCTGAAAAAAGTTAACACTTCTACAACTTTAATTCAAATGAGCACAGACCTCATTGTTTTTATTTGGTAATAGGACGAACACACATGAACTCAGTTACAGAAAAACTGGAAATGTTGAAAAAATGTTTTAGAGATTGCAAGCCTCTTCTTTCAAATCAAGAACCAACAATAAACACATATCGTTAAAAATTAATCTCAGGGCAATTGAGAATACTTGTCATTACATGATGTCATTCATCTTGTTTTCCCATTTTTTTCCTTTTGAGTCTTAACAAGCCAAACAGGGTTTTTTCATTACCCTACCCACTCAGACCCAGGAGCAAACTTGCACTCAGTTTTGCTGTCAGCACTGATTTTAACTTGTTTTCCATCTCCTAGTGACAAATAGCATAATAACCTGCCTTTTTCTTCATTGAGAAATGCTGGAGAGCAAGTGTCTGTTTATTTTAATTCAGTTCAAGAAAGACATCTCCATTATCAGTTCTGCTAAGATAAACATACTCCAAAGTTTCTGTTCAACTTCATACATAGAATTTCCTGCAAAATTCCAGTGAAAAAAAGATTATTTTATAAGACCAAGATCCTTGAATATGGTTAATTTTCCCTTATCCCTCCTACCAAGAGGCTTAACGTTTCTTAACTTTATTTAGGACCTGTCACTGTAGGGTTAAAACCACAAGAGCAGTGAAATGGTCAGGCTCTAGGTGTTATTTTTCTCTAAGCTGATGTTGCAAAGCTGATCAGGCAAGAATAGAGAGGAGAAAAGGGTAGCAAAATATTCCTGTGAGAATCTGGGCCTGTAGACAACCAGAAGGCCTTGTAAAAATCCCAATCAGAACTCTACAATAAAAATAGTAAAGATTTTTTAAAGTTCCATATAAAAGTGTATAAAAATATCATCCAAGCAAGAAGAAAAGGAAAACACTCACTTTGACATTCTACTCTTAAGTTTTATCACTAGAAAAACTCAATGGCCATAAGTAATTTAGTTGGATGGATGCACTCCTACAACCACTGACAAAGACAATGGGATTATGTATATTTGTCCTACCACTGGACAGCATCTAAACCCAAGGTGTTGTAAGTACCCATGGATATGTCCTTGGAAGAAACCAAAACAACACCAAATGCCAAGAGTGTGCCACGAGGCTTGTGAGCACGTGCTGTCCTGTGCTTAAGTATCAGAGCAAATAAATTCACTAAAACTTGAGCTTCAGGTCCTCAGCCAGCTTGCCTGGAAGTAACTCTGCTTTCTTCTACCTGGTGGTCAAGCCCCCAGAGCAGGGAGAGCTGATGCCTCAAAGACAGACCTGCATCCTGGTCCTGCTTGGGTACTGACCAGAGCCCTCTGTGCTTGCTGAAAGTCAAAAGGGATGGTGCAAGCAGCAGCAGAAAGGCAGTCTCAGCAAGTGGAAATGCACAGACAGCATTTAATTTTAACAGAAAATAATGGCATTGTCAGTGGTCACCTGTGTTACTACTGCTTTGATCACAGTAATCAGACAGGAAAAGTGGTATCTGGGATCACAAAACTTGTCTATCCATGGGAACAGAAGCACCATATTAGGATGCACAACTAACACTAAACTGAGACTGAGCAGACCTGCTCATGCTGTGGGTAACACAAGTGGGAAAGACCTCTTATCCACTTCAGAGGGAGAAAAATTTGTGCTTTAAAATGTTTTCCACTCCCTTCTACCTGACTAGCATTGATGTTGACTCCCTGTAGTGATTTGTGTGGAGTCAGTGCCACAGGGTTCCTTCTGTTTCTCAGTCAGCATTTTGAGTGCTGACGATCCGACACTGTGCCAGAACAGCTCTGAGATCAGCACTGGTTCAACACATGTGAAAGCATAGCATTTTTCTGTTTTTAATTATTAAATAAGTTGATGGATTGTAAAAGACTCAATTATGTTGTCATTTGCTGAGTATAACGGGGTAACAAATGGTGCAGATAATCAGAGGATGAGGAGTTTCATTATTTTAAAATAAAATTTGAAGGAAAAGGATAAATATAAGACCATCCTGCAAGTTTCTGTAAATGTATATTCCAGTTAAAACAAAATAATTACTGTACTTTTCAGGTTCTGTCTTTTCTAATTTGAATTGGCTATTGTGCTTTTAAATTAAAAGCCAGATTTGGGAGCCATTGCAGAAATTGCGAGGACTAATTGAGGTGGCATTTACCTTTAGCAAGGTGAGCTCAGGGACCTTCTGATTACAAAGCAGCACACCAATATATCTAGTTTGGAATATATTTGCTTGTAAGACTGAGCCTGTAAGACTTTGTAAGTACACAAGCAAACATTTTCATATGTAAAGAGTAATTAGCAAAAACACCACCATATACTATTCTTGTCCAGCATAACCAAATACAATTTGGAAAGCTTCTCTTCAACCACAAGATTTATGCTTGAAAAAAAAGAAATGCCTAGAAAAAGGAATTTGCCTCCTTAATTCACTTAATTCAGTTGTCAGGAACCAGGCTCCCAAATGTCAGATTCATTTGGATGCTAAACATCCTACAGCATTAATAGGTAGTGTGTTTACACCAGCTCAAGCTATACAAAAGGCTGCACTTTTAGACCTGCAATAGTCTGCTTAGACTGACTGCTCTGAAGTATGTTTTAAGTAGAAACTTGCAAAATGCCTTCTTTTTTAATGTACCTCTTATTACCAGAAAAATAAATTGGGTTCTGTCATCAATCTTTTTCTCAAATATGGAAAATATTAATGACATTCATAATCTTTTATAGTTATAGAAATCTGACCAAATAATTTTGGAAAAAAAATTACATCATTTGTAAGGAAAGCTGGTTGACTTCAGTATTTTAAGAGGGTACATTTAAAAAAAATAAATAAATACCTTCTTCCTTATGTGTGAATACTTCTTGCATATTGTAACAGAAATGCATGGTTCAAATCACCAAGTGCAGCCCAGTGAACTGTCACCCTTTGAGCCATTTAAATAATGAACAGAATACAATGAGGGTGGTCAAACACTGGGACTGGTTGCCTAGAGAGGCAGTAGATGCCCCATCCCTGGAAGCATTCAGATCAGGTTGGATGGGGCTCTGAGCAAGCTGATCTAGTTGAAGATACCCCTGCTCATTGCAGGGGGTTACAACGGATAACCTTTATCTGTCCTCTACGTCCCTCCAACCCAAATAATTCTGATTCTAGGATTCTATGAAAACATACTGACACTTTTTATTACTATAGTGTGTCCAGGAGTTCAAGCACTATGTCACCATGGGCCAAGGTCTGCTAGTTCCTTGAACACCAGACCCAGATAAAAGACAAAACACTGACAGGGATACTTGGAAAGGCATCCTCTGTACTTCAAGAGGGTTAAGTGCCTGATTCTCCCTCCTAAATTATACAACAGTTTTTGGGAAGCAGAAGACACAAAGTGCTCTTCCAGCAAGGCAGAGCTTTCTGGGAGCAGCAGCAGTCTCTGTGCAGAGGTGGAAGAGTGCCACGTTTATCACACAGCATCCTAGTCTGTGCCCACTGTAAAAAGCACTCTGGCACCAGAAAGACCCCCTTGTGCCTACAGATGAGTGCTCCCAAATAATTCTGTAAAAATTCAGTGTGAGGCAAATGGTATGGACCCTATATTTGCAGAATTTCTAGCTTTTTCATTGCTTGTACAGTCTTACTGAGGATGGGAAAGACAGGCCTATGAAAACAGTTCCTATATATCTGGGGAAAGTTAGGTAAAGATGTAAAAACAAAAATCCCTTCTCACTCTTTGTGAACACTGGCCATTAGCTGATGCACACCTAATCCTTTTCCAGTCTTTTGATTGTTTCCTTCTGTCAAATAAAATAAGAGAAAGCAGTTATGTAGTTTTTTAAATTATTTTTTATTATTTTTTTACACATTTGCACAGTGACTGATCTCAAGTTTAACTGGGAAGTGTCTAAGCATACACTTCTTTGGCTCATGATGCACTAGCACAATGCTGCAGACTATTGCAGGGAGGTGGGGGGGGCAAAGTAAGGAAACAAAGGTGTGACCCTGGGAGGCAACCCCACAAGAGCTACTTTCACTGGCCTGGTCTCTTTGTAGGGTTTCAATTTCTAGATTTCATTTCATATATTCTCTCATCTAAGAGATTTCATGGAGTTTTTTTAACATGAAAACAAAAAAATCTAAAAATGCTAATAATCCATTGTACCTTACACAGATGAGTTTAAAACAGGAGCATGTTAGCTGTTTTTGTATTACAAAACATTTTGCTGTATACCTGTGGGCTGACACCAGTAACTTTGCCTATGGCATCTCTTCTAGAATGGCAACTCTGACCTGCAGTCCCCAAGAGACAGCAGCCACTTCTCTTAATAGCTCCTGCCAAGAGTGAATAACCCTAGTAACAGAAGAAAAATATTTTCCAGCCTTTGTGCTAATGCATAAGAAACAAGAACTGATCAGCCATGAATTAAGCATTTTGGTTTTGCTGTCTGAAAGAAGTCACTCCCAGAAGGAAAGAAAATACAGGTATCAGAAACAGAGGAAGAAAAATATTTAGTGTTTTTTTTAAATTGTTATTATTCTACTGTTCATAATCTAAGGCATCTTTAGTTGCTATAAAAGGTCAGGGTAGCTTAAAAAAATATTGATTAAATCATTCTGTACCTCTGATCACACACTCAGGCTACGTTTCCCCGATCTCAGGAAGAAATCTTACTAAGCAGAGACTGAGTCACTACCATGGTATTTGGCTCTGCATTACTGATATTTCATCAATGTGCCTTTAAAGACCCTGGTCAGAGCTGGAAGTCATATCCTACCACTTTTGCTGGGGCTGAAGGCTGATGGAAGAGGGGAAAGAGGAGGCAGGGAAGCACTAAGTGGTGACAGAGCCCTCTGCCTTTCACACAACACGAAATGTGACCAGTGCTGAGCCACTGTCCTCCCAGCGCTCCACTATTCTCAAAAATTTATCCCAGACCTTCTACTGAACCAGGAGATCACAAATGGGAACACTACTTTCCCTTAGGTTTTATTTAAATGAGCTGGTTCAGTGAAGCCAACTGCAAGTTCTAAGAACTTCGGGAATTATTTTTGTACTACTTCTTTCTGAAAACATGGGACTGAAGTGCAACCTTTTCACAGCATGAACCTAATCTAAATCTCTGGCTTTGAACAAATTCAAACTCTGGTGTACCAAAAAAGAAGGCAAAATGTCTCTAGCCTCAATAATGAAAATCCCAGATACAAACACTCTCAAGTGAGAAGGTATTCATGTTTAAAATGTGGATTTAGGCTGAGCTCACTGCTGGTTTTTTTTTTTATAGTGTCACAGGCAGCTCATCCCTGCACACAATTTAAGCAGGAATAGTGACCCAAACTCTGTAAAGATCTGTGCTTTTGAACATGAAAAGGAAACACCAAAGATTTACCTTCCTAAGCCAATGTTTTTCATGTTCTTTACACAGAAAAGATCCACGACAGGAGTCTGATTCCTTGTAAAATACACGTGACTGAAACAGCAAGACGTCATCCTGAACAGAAAGGTGCTTGGCAAAAACAGTTGCATGTACATGCACATGTCTTGATTTTTGAACAGACCAGCAAATTAACTGAATTCTTATCAAGATCCCAAGCCAGAAAAACACTTACATATATGTTTGATGTTTCTCCTACACATTCTTTTATTTTGGTTTTGGCTGTCCAGACTTCTCAACAACGCTTTTCCTTTTCTTTGGCCTCTCCATTCAATCAGTGATGAAATATTACACTGAGATAGAAGTAAAAGTTGATCCATGTGATTCCCTGCTGCCCCTCTTCTCCTAGATCTTCAGGTCAAACAGTTATTACTAGTGGCTCATGAAAAAATGTGGGAAACAGCTCATTATCTGCAATCTCAGGTTAAGCAGGCACATCAAGCAATACATTAATACACATTCTCAGAGTCTGACAACAAAATTTGTCCAAGGGAATATTGTTTTCATTGGTTATTCCTTTCCTAACTGCAAAAAGAGAACAAAACCAAGGGTTGAATGAGTCTGCCTGCTGTTTAGAAACAAAAAGATTTTGTTATCATTGTGTTATTTGGGAAACATATCAAACCCTAACAAATAATCAAATTACTCTACAAATTCACCATTCTTATTAATAAAATCTTCTATAGCAATAGTAAAACTGGTATCAAATTCTTTCTACTAGCAATTGGAACTGTCTCTCAGGGAAAAGAAAAAGAGTAAAAGCAAAATATCATCGTATTTTATTTTTTTTCCTTTTATATTTTTTGCATCATCCTAGTGTTGGTTTCACAAGCTGAGTCATAGCAAAGGGCAATACCAGCTTTTGAAAATGACTCTTTTCTATTTGCTTGACCTGTCCAGAAAAATGGAACCATTTGCATCAGGAAATCTCAATTTTTTAACCAAAAGATTCCCAAAACAACAACAATGAAAAACATGCATACATGAAGAAACAAACAAACAATAAAAAAAAACCACCAACAGAAAAAAAACAAGACCCCCACCCTTGAACCCAGAGTCATTTGCTGTGAAGTAGCCAGTGGGAGGAGGAGTGTTTCAAAAGTTGTTTAATGCCTTTCCCAGAAACTGGTCTTTGCAGAAGGAGAACAGGAATGAAGAAGCTCAGATAGAATGATGAAAGATTTCCAGTCTCTTTTTTTAAAGTATTTTTAGTCTTCCGTATCTGGAAAAAAAAAAAAAAAAGAAAAGAAAAAGAAAAAAGAAAAGTGTCAAATGCTGCCTTTCACCCCTTTGTCCAGGTGGTAGGTAATGTGGGAAATAAAAAGAAGAGCATCAGTTTAGACAGCCTCATTTCTTGCAAGCAGTGCAGCTTTGCTTAACTGTTCAAAGGGTGCAAGGTGAGGCACATCAAGGCAATAACTCTCATGGGCTCAACTGGAAGTATCATTCTGTCCTGAACAAATCAAAATCTATTGCAACTGGACCAATCCAGCTGGAATTCAAACTTTGGCATCAAGAAGATCATGTAAGAGATTCCAGGATGTTTAGAAGAAGAGATTCCATTAGGTTTCTTTGCTGTAGGGCTCTCTGATCACTCTTGCTTAACAGCTTTTTCAGTACCTCTCAGCTTATGAAGGCAACAGTGTTGTACCATGTGGTTGGAGGTTAAGAAAAGAAAATGCTCCCAACTCAAAAGAGCACTATATTTTAAAAGCCCTTTTTTCCCCAATGAGCTTTCAATGCCAATCACAACCTTATGTATGGAGAAGTGCCAAAGATACAATAAAATATGTGCATTTTAGAACCTGCTTGCCACCTCTCTCACATATTTATAATCCTTTGGCCTCACAATTAGGCTAGATTTAACTAACATTATCCTCAATGTACAAACATAACTGTTTTCTACATAGTTATACCACAACTGCATCTTCACAATGAACAGATCTCCTTGAGGAAGAAATGTAGACAAGAAAACTTTTATTTCTAATGAAAGAGGATAGTTTCTATTTAAAGAAGACACTCTTTGCAACTGTCCTCATATTCATCTCTAGAAATCCTCTGGAAAAGCTTCAAACAGGAACATGAATATTTTACTCTGTATTGGCTGTTCCAGCTAGTTACTTGAATACACCTGGCACCCTGCTTAGCTACTGTTATTCTGACAGTGCATGTGTCAGCAGAGTTTGAAAGTGCATTTGAAAGAGGCTCTCAACCAAGAAGATTCAGTCCAAGCAATGATCTGTAAGGCTGGGCATGCCTTGGAAGATGTGAAGCTATCAGAATGTCTTTTGGTTCCCTTCAGGAAACCAGTGTTTGTGTATGTGTAGGTATATGTAGATGTAAATATGGATATATCTTTCTTTCCTTTTAAGTAATATTTGGGCAAAGGAGAAAACAGATTGTCAAAACAAAGATCTTTTCTTCTGGGTTGCACTGCCTGTGATGAATGTCTACATTGGCTGCACACAGCTATTAGTGAGTTGGTATCATTTTCTTCTTTATAGAGAGCACAGGGACCTTTCCTTTCAGGATGGTCCCCTGTAAATTGCTACTACAATATCTTGTTCACTGATGCAATTCTAAGACACTGTTTAAAAGAATTAGGCTTCCAGAATTTCACTGGATTTATTTAGGCTGAATTGCCACATTTCCCCCATAATCTACAACAGGCAATAGTAACAGCCGTAATAACAGTATCTCACTTCCTTAAGGTTTCACAACCAAAAGGTTCAGCCTGATTTACTGTCATTTATAGGATCATAACAATTCTGTGACATGTATAATTAGCCACACTTTAAAGAGAACAGACGGACCCAGAAGGAAAGGTAATCATTTGGGGCAGGTGGACTAAATGACATATTTGAATCTCTTACAGGATTTGCTAAATCACACCAGAAATCTGAAACATCTCAGAGTACCACTCAACACATGGTCTTTTTCCTATGCCATCCACACTCACAAGAATTTTAACCCCTTCATCCCTATTAATGAAACAAGGGAAAATGCACACTCTAGAAGTCTCCTGTGGAGAACTGAGTCAACCAAGGAAGGCTGTAGATGCCCCAAACCCTGGCTGAGTTCAAAGCCAAGTCAGATAAGGCCTTAAGCAACCTGGTCTAGTGGGAGGTGTCCCTGTCCATGGCAGAGGAGGATGGAACTACATGATCTTTAAAGTCCATTCCAATCCCTTAACATTCTATGATATATTGCTTTTTCCTTCTGTTAGCTACATCATCAACTCCAGTAAGAACATTCCAGTCCAGTATTTGCTTTGAATTGTTTTTCTACTTGGTAGAGCAGATGTGCTTGTTTCCCAGCCAAATCTCCCTTGGGATATAATTAAATTTCCCGACAGCTACTTTAACTGTGGCTGTGATTCAGCCTCTTTCTTATTTAAACACAACAGCTTTAGTGCAAATATAGCATGTATCAAAAGAGCTAATCAAAAACGTTAAGCAGTTCACTTGGTAACATCATTACCTGAAGTGGCCTTGCCTGAATGCACTCAGTACTTCAGTGTCACTGACAAACTTACTGTGTTTGTCAAGGTTGAGTATTGGCCTTCCCTTTGATCACTAATGCAAATGCTCGTGACTTCTACAACCCTTCATGTGATACCAGCACCCACTGCAAGGATCAGCTTGTAGTTTACACTAACTTTTACCTGTTGAACTATGAAGCTGTATCTCTATACAGACTGATATACAGAAGTGAAAATACACTGCAGTTTGTCTTTTTCTTCATACAGAATTACTCAGCATATGAGTCTATCCACACAGGAAGGAAGCTGATTGTCAGTTTTGCACAGTGAGTGATCTCACACATTCACATCTCATATAGCAATAAAAAATGATTTGGAATCCAAGGTCTTAAAAGAATTACCACTTTAAACAGTTGACATTTGTTATGCCTGTCTAATGCAACCATTCAAAACCTGCTACCCAGCTGGAGGACAGGAACAGAACCCCAGAGGAATTTAGACTCATGTGAGAGTTTAGACTAACTCAAAAACATCACCTGTTCTGTACTGACTCATGCTCACAGGTGTGATGCTCGTTGCACCACATGGAAGTGGAGAGCTGACCCCTCACAGCACCATTTCTGAGGGTGGCCAGCTCTGCTGCTCCAAATAGATGCCTGCCCTTTACCTCCATTCCTTCCTCTCCAGCTGCCCAAAGAGGGCTCAGGACACCTCCCAATGGCTCCCAGTGCCAGGCCAGGCTATCAGGACAAGGCTGAGCCTTGTGATTTTCAAAGTGCCTTTAAAAGAAAAATCTCTTTTCTGTCTGTCTACATTTAACAAGACAAAAATGTCTGATAAGGGGATGGGAGCCTTCCTGGGGGAAAATGCTCTCCTAAAAAAAAATAAAAAGAAGATTAAGTGCTAAAGCTTATTCTATATTTGATAATAAAACACAATTCAAAGGTCCAAACATGTCTGGGGCAAAAGCTAGATCATTGTTTTCATAAAGAGATGTTCCACTGTGGATGGAAACAAGAACTCCAATACTTTTCAAGGCACAAGAAGGATAAGCTTTGCCGTGGGTTGACCTTGGCTGGACACCAGGTGCCACTCTATCGCTTCCCTCCTCACCTGAACATGAGGAGAAGATATATAATGAAAGGCTCCTGGTTTAACATAAGGGCAGGGAGAGATCATTCACCAATTACCATCACAGGCAAAATATTCTTGACTTGGGGAAATTGATTTATTATCAGTGAAATTAAAGTAGGATGCCATACCTTGTCAGCGTCCCTGTCAGGTAAGACACCTGTAGCTGGGATGCTCAAATTGTATCTAGTTGTTCTGTGAGGAAGGGATAGGATGCAATTTAAAGGTCACCAATATCTTTTGAGGAGCCATTTCATATTCTTCCTTCTCTTCAGTCACTTCCTTCAGACATGAACTTGTTTCTCTTTCAGGGCTAAGTCTTGCATTGGCAAAAGAGGCCTGATTGTCACTGGATTGAACGGAAATTCATGGAGCTGGGGAGCAAGGAGGACTCTCCTCTTGCTGAAGCAGGGAATTGCTATACATCATTGCACAGGCAAATTTTCCTAAATGGAGTAAAGATTGAAACAGAAGAAAGGCCACAGAACTCCACTGCCTGACTGGGACAATAAAAGAGATGACAGTGAAAAATCAAGGCGGAATTTCTGCAATGTTCTGTCTAAGTTACACATTCCTCCACGCCTTCAGGATCATGAATGTTATCCCTGAGCAACAGTACAACCATATGCCATCCCTGAGCAGAACTACATGGAAAGGACCAAAGGGAAGGTGAAAAAAATGTTGCCTATAAAGGTAACTACTCAAAAAACTCTAGTTATTTTGCTCCCAGTGATTATGGTTTTTTGCACAGTAAACCATAATATTCCAAATATTCTCTTAAATCAA
This sequence comes from Pithys albifrons albifrons, assembly GCF_047495875.1. Taxonomy (NCBI): domain Eukaryota; kingdom Metazoa; phylum Chordata; class Aves; order Passeriformes; family Thamnophilidae; genus Pithys; species Pithys albifrons. The sequence continues at coordinate 50,261,035 of NC_092464.1, read as the reverse complement.
GACAAATGGTATTGACATTTTTTCAAATTGCCACATATATTCGTGACTTCACGTGAAATAGAAGGAAAAAGCAATCAAGCATCCCAAAGACTATGTATCTAGCTCCTATGACCTGAACAACAGAAAGCTGGCACATGAAAGCCTCAACATCAAAGGAAAACCAGGCGATTTCCATAACATTTACACAAATACAAAAACCTGACAAATTACAAAATCATCTGCATAATTAAAAGGTACCTTTCTACGTATTCCACATATTCTCAGCAAGCATGTGTACCATGGTAATGCACTGCTTGCCCCATCTAGATGCTAGCAATGTACTTTGAATTTCACTTCAAAGATCACATCACATCATGTTCATCTACTATTAAAACTGCATAAACTGTATTATTAAAACTACATAAAACCTTCTTCAGAATGCATTCTTCTATGAAAATTCTAGCTTGCCTCAGGTGCCACTTGCTAAATTAGATACGCTCATTTTTTTCAAAAGAGCACAAAAAGGATTTTAAAAAGCACAGCAGCTTTTCCACCCTCCAGTGATCCTATATTGCACTGCTATGGAACAATTGTTCAGCAGAGATAAATTATGGGGAAAAGTGTCTCTCTGCATAACAAAGTACAAAGATTTCTGATTTGTAACTTGGGACAATAACCTCTAAAGTAATTCAAGTAACAAGCCATAAAAAAGAGAAATGAGTAAAGGAACAAAACTGTTCTTAGAAGTAGTCTTAGACTACTGTAATTCCTACTTGCCACCATTGCCAGATTATGACATCTAATATAAAAAACACTATCAAGCAACAAGGAGAAATACAACAAATTTACCTTTTAAATAATTTGCTTCTGACAATAACAGAGAGATTGGCTTATTTTTTGGAACAGAAACAGAAATGGCACCATTATTTATGTGACCTGAAATTTACCTTTCTACCTCTCTCAAGAGGACATAGCCAAATGCTCTTCATTTATATGCCTGAGTACCCTGTTTTAAAACAATACTGGCGTTAAGTATATTACATAAGCAGGATTTCATCAGAAGCCTCCTTAGTGCTCATTGCTATGTAGCAGTCTTGGCTAGATTGACACATACAAATATTGTATCTTGTAGGAGACTACAAAGACAGACAATTCTTAAACAGCTGAGCAGTTTTGCCACATGAAGCTGTGAAAAATCTTGTTAATTCAACTCTGTATAATTGTGGAGCCATCATCACGGCTTCTTCACACCACTATGTTCCTGTACCAAAGGCATTCTCAGATAACAACATTCTGTGCCATCTACTCTGCTACTGGATTTTTGAGACAACTGGGACAGAAAGAAATGAAGGCCCTATATTTTAACTTAATAATTAGGGAATTTTTCACTAGCTGGTCAAGGAATGTTTATTGAGAAAAATTAAGACCTAAAGGCAGCTCCACATGTCGGCATGGGCACCATATAGAACACATAGAAAAAGCTTTTAACTACTGTGAAGCAATGGTATATCTCAACAATATCAAAATAAAAGTTAAAACCTCAATTTCTGGTAAGCCTGTAATACAGTCCATATATTTAAAAGGTTGCATATTGTATTACATTACATTATATTGTATTGACTATATTCTATTGTGTTGCACTGCATAGAAGAATGAAGTATTGAAACAAAGACCTGTCAAAATGCAGGATTTCGATTTGCCCACGAGGTGGGAGCATTGCTCGTCACACACCCCCAGGGCACAGACTTTCACTGTGTGTTGTAGCTGTTGGACAAGTAAATATCCTGTGCTAAAACATGCATGTTACCACTGGAATAGTAAGTTCCCAGGACACACATACAGAAAAGCAATCTTTTATTTGTCTGCAATCTGTAGCTGAGAGAGTGTGTTTGACTGAACAAATGGCATTTTGGTCCCCAGAACAAAGAGTTACACTGAAAACTTTGCATTAACATTGCAGAGTCTCTTCCCAGTGAGGAAAAAAAATGAGGTGGTAGAAATAACCTCTGAAAGTGGTAACTATAGAATCATGCAATCAGAATAGTTTGGGGTGGAAGGGACCTTTAAACATTATCTAGTCCAGCTCCCCCACAATGAGCAGGGACATCTTCAATTGGGTCATATTGCTGAGTCCTGTTCAACCTGTCCTTGAAAGGTTGCAGATGTGGCATCTACCACCTTACTCGACAAACTGTTCCACTGTTTGCCTGCTACCACTGTAACACTTTCTTCCTTATATCAAATCTGAAATGGGGAAGAATAATTTTCTCATTTGTTGTCAGTTTTGCAAGCAAAAAAAAAAATTGCAACAAGAGAAAGGTTGGAATGTAGACAAAAATTATGTCCCTGTGACTGCTTACAATTTTCCATTAAAAGTGTTACAAAGCAATGGTTTCACATTGGAAAACTAAGTATTCCAAAATAGTCGAATAGTGTTCTATCCCACAGAAAATATTTGATGAACTATTTGTGCTGCCAATGTCTCTGACAGGGTTGTGTTTTTGTGGGGGAAATGGCAGCCCCACATTTCTTTTCTTGAAACTGAAAAAAGGGGCAGTAACTAAGTAGGAAGCAGTATCTCCCACAGGAAAAAAAAAAAAGGAAACGCAATAATATGAAGATCAGATTAATATGAGGAGACTGCGTATGTTCAAGAAACTTGCACAGGATTTTGCAGCAGTTAAGTCTGAAATCCCAGGCATGACTGTAGCTTACATAGCCATCCTCAAACTAGTTTAGCATAGTTGGCTTCAGTATGGATAAACTCAGTCATACTAAGCTCTGGCCAAATTCATAGTTGGGTGAGTTTGATCCCTCTTCCTGGAGGCACGTCCACAGAAGTACTTTTGGATAGATTCAAGGTAGCTGACACAGAAGCTACATTTCACACCTGTAACTACAGCATAGATGTGCAGTTTCAACATCTTTGTGTCAACATGTGATGGTTAATTCTATGTGTCCCTGGTTCCTGGTGTAGTAGAAGGACAAACTCTTAGAACCACTCTGGCATATATGTATTCCTATAAGAAAATATTACAATAATTTTCTTTGCATACAATTGAAAAGGCAACTTGGATATAGATCCTACAAAGATTTATTTGAACTATGCTCTGCAGCTTTCTTCAGAGGACACAGGATGCCTGCACCACAGGACAGGGTGGCAGACTCATGTCAGCTGGGTTCAGGGCCTCAGCTGATGCTAACAGATAGTGCTGAGAAAGCTTAAGCCCTTATGATAAAACTACACTCATGAGCACCTGTTTAATACAAACACCCCCCAGCTACATACTGAATAGAGGTTGTAAAACCCAAGTACCCTTGACCCTGAAAAAGGTCCAGGCTGAATTTCACTCACCAGCAAACTACATGTGGTGAGTGCATTATACCCTCAACCTCAATCTTTCTAGCTCTGATGCTTAATCTTTTTTTTTTCCAGCATGTGGCATGTGAAAGATCATGCACTGGCACAAGAGAAAACATATGTTTGGGTAAACATTCCAGTAGCCTGTAAACAGCTACGTATTATCCATGGATAATGTTCCTTTCTCCACATCCCTCACATGGCTGGTAAGGAGATTTTCTCCAGAGCGAGTAATGGACAGAACAGTTTGTGCAGTATTTGGCAAAACAGAAGTACCACCCTAGTGCTTTTTTTTTTCTAAGGTGCATAATTCACAATTTTTCTCCTGATTTTTATCAATGAGATGATTATCTATAATCTGCCTCTACAGTATCTGAATGAAAAACGTTCAGCCTACAAGTCGTCCTTGTGATGGACTTGCATGGTTAGAATTGCTATTCACTATATTCAACTTGTCCCATGGTAATGGTCTGAACTTTCTCTTACAGGAGAATAAATAACAAGTACAAATAACACCAAACAAAGATGAGCAATGTGCAAGGAAACAAATTCATACCCTCAATCTTCAAGTCAGCATGAAACATTCACTTCTTGGTCCTTCAGTCTAAGTAAATAGGTGCCTCTAATCTGTCAAAGACCTTGACAGTAAAGACCTTCAAATGTGACCTTGTCCTCAAAGTTAGGGATTCACAGGTCTACCCTCTTGGCTGGGTTGGTGCTCCTGATCCTCCTAAAAAGCCCCAGGGTTTCTGCATCCACCTGGTCCTGCAAGGGCTGCAGCCTCTCAGCACAGCAGCTCAGCCATCACCCACCAGAGCAGGGAGAACAGGCATTCTACCCATTAATTCTTCTGGGGTCTTGATAGTTATACACATACTCACCAACATCTGAAGAGTAACATGTTATTTGAGTATTTGTGCTTAATTTCTGCAGGACCACAGTAAGAGTTGTGAATAGCACTTGTTCAAGACTGTTTTCCTGACAAACATTTAACTCACGTGTGTAAGTAATGTGATCCCTTAACAAAATAACTGAATTCTTCTAAACAACTGTGACTAAGAAGCCTCTTTAGAAAAAGTATATACTTATGTCTGAACTTAACACAGACTTCTAGATGAAATTTTCTACAGTTTTAATTTTCTTTTTATTTACCACTTTGCTAGAGCAACAGGAATTTAAATAATTTCTTAAAAGAAGACAATAAAAGAAAAAATGGTATTGCACTAAACTGAAGTACTTACAATGAAGTTGTCTTTCTTGACCACCAAAAAAAGGAACTCTATTATTTACATTTAGGAATAGCTGTGTTTCAGTGAATTTCAATGAGACATAGACAGAAAATGCTAGAAAATTTGTTTTCATTTCTATGCTACCGAATACTTCAGCAATTGCTTCAACCAACGTGGATTCAGATACTACCTCAGAGCCCTGTGGTACACAGGTGAGGAAGTGCATAACAGTAACATGCCTCAGAATTTATTTTTCCAGTTTGCTGAGGCTGCTAAAAATGTCTGTGATCTCTACACCAGGCTCAGACACATTTGAAATTATTCCCAAATGACCGTGAAATCATCCTATGGCTTGGGATGGCTTCAGTTCACAAAAGTTTCATCAACCTCCCTCTTCAATAGGGGACCTCTGTGCTGATGTGTTCACTCCTGCTTGCTTCTCACACCACTGGTTTGACAACACTGGGTAAATTGCTCTTCAGACAATTAAGTCAAAAAAGCTTTATGTTTGTATTGGTGTAGTATAACGTGATAATGTGAATCAGGGCCACCTTGTGCAGCATTTTTCTTAGCTCTCTTTTCTTTGTCTCCAATGCAGCCTGTCCTTATAGATAGCAGAATACAGCCCAAAGAAAGTCAGAAGGATAGACTCTCACAAATCCGCATTTCCTACTAAGCAACTCTAATAATCCAGGATTTTTCTTTCAGGCACTGCACAAAAATTGATGGATAAAGCTTACCAGCTCAACTAAATGGTGCTAGGCATTATGTGAAAGGAATGATTTTCCCTCAGAATGCCTCAATGGCTTTTTTTAAAATATCTAATAACTGTTTCTGTTAAGTCTGTTTCTGGTTACCACACGTATTTTTGGTTTTAGAATAATCTGCAGACATTTAGGAACCAATAGATTGCATATAAAAATGGGTGACAAAAATGCAATAAAATGTTGTCCTTACCATCTGTTTTCTTTGATTCATCCCCCATACTGGACTTATCCCTTGTGTCCAACTTACTGTTTTCCTTTAATTCACCTAGAAAGAAGCAATAAGAAACACTGTAAGTATTTTAATGCAGACTGCAGTTTATTAATGCCTATAACTCAACTGTATGTCCAAATGAGATGTTTCTTAGGAGGAAAAGTCTGAATTCAAACAGAATAGAGCATCAGGAAAAAACTGTCCATCTCCTACAGAAAAGCAAGGTTTACAATCTACTTTTAAATGTATTCTAATTATTAAAACCTTTTAAAGTACATGTGCAAACTCATAATCCCTCTGATTCTATGCAGGCCATTAAAAACTTGAGTATAAACTTCATTTCAAAATCAGGACTCCGAAACACTCAGGCTTTTAAGGGAATAAGACCCTGTAAGACTTCATCATAAGTCTCTGTTTAAAAGAACCACCTTAGATATCCTAATCAGGCCTATATAATTTTGTCTTGCTTTCTCTTACCAGATTCCTTCAACCACAGATTCATTTGGTTGGTCCTTTGATGACTGTGTAAGGGAACAATCATTGATTGATAACTGCCTTTAGAGTCTCTGTAGCAAACCAGAAAATCAAGGCCTTTGGCAGAGCAATGGTTGATACAGAATTAAAATGGCAACTTAAGCTGGGGTGTATTTTATGAAGCCAGGAAGGTTAACCAGTCATGCTCATTTTCTGTCCTGCATGAGTCATACAGCAGAGCACATCAGACCTTCCCAGACCACCCCTTCATTGGATGGGAATGATGAATGCAAGACCAAATAAAAAATAACTTAAAGGGAGAGCTGTAGTAGAACAAAGCTATTCCAGTTGCAGTGTCCAAACGGCAGCAAAGAAGGTGTCCTTCCTTCAGTGAAGCAACAGCAGCCTGCCCAGATGGGAGCAGACAGTTTGTCCTTTCCTCATAGAGTAATGGCAGTGAATTTGTAAGACACACCTCAACACGAAAAACTGTAAAAGTCTCACTTCAGAATTTTGTAAATATGAGGAATGCTACAGAGCTGTATTGTAAGGGTACTTATTCCATTTGTATTACTATTTTGGTACTTCCCAGCCTTTGGATCAAGATTAAAGGCATTATGTGTTAAAGAGGATCTGATCTGCATTCAAAATACTCATGGGAAGTGAAAATTTATTTTTGGAATAATTCCAAAAAAAGAAAGATTGTAAAGAACCAAGGTCTCCCTCTTCTATAATGTGCCTTAACCACTGGCATGTCTGTTATTCTTGAATGGCAGTGGGTCAATATCTCCCTCCAATTAAGTTTCATTATAGTAGAAAAGAGGAATGGTTTTCAAATCTTAAAATATTTAACAAGATGGAATAAAAATTTGTTCTATTCAGCTTTTATTCAAAACTTTCCATGTTTTTCTTTCTAAACTCACTGTAGGGGTGAGAGAAAAATGAAAGCAAGATGATACAGGACAAGCAGCACTCTCCTCAGCTGATCACACTGCCACTGACTTGGGGTACTGGAACAGAGGTACAAGCAGATCCAAACCAGGCTGAGATGTCTGTTTGACAAAAGTGGCCTTAAAAAAATAAAGGATATTGTTTTCAGGAAATGAAACAAAAAATGTACCTTGCAAAGCACAAAAGTCCTCTTGTATTTCCTCCACCATCATACAGGTGATGGCAATTATTAGGTAATAATATTTTTTTGACCACTGCATAAAGAAATTGCTTGACCCTAAGTGTGTGCAGGAAAAGATGCTGAACATCTACACATATATTATTTCACAGTTCAATCTCTTCAAGAAAGCACACAGGCAATGAGTCACATAGAGGCTTTAAATTCACCTGACACACAATTTCTGAACTTTCATTGAATATTATGAATAAGAGACTTTTGAGTATTGTATTATCTACCCTGACATTACTGCCAGCAGCAGAGCAGAATGATCTTTTTGAAAAGGATTACAGAGGCAGAGAAATAATGAAGCAAATACATTACGAGGAGATATTAACATAAGGGAAGTTGTGGTGAATTGAGAGCTATGAATGTTAAGATTTCATCAGATCCCAAAGCCTCTGCAGTGATTGTACCTCCTAAAGGCCTTATCCTATAAATTAAGGAGTGGAATTTCTTTTCCTGAGGAAGATGCTAGTTTTCAGAAATCATTATAATTCCTTTTAAAGCACTTTTGACACCTGCAGCAGAGAGATACTGCAGAAAAAGTACTGTTAAAATCACTAGAGCACACTTAACCCACATATTGTTAGAGGCATGTAAAACAAAGGATTTCAAAGGAAGAGTGTGATGCGGTCGAACTATTGGGATTTCACATGTCCCTAAGCTTTTTGTCATCCCGGAGGGCCCATTCCTATTCACCCATATAACACTGTCTGAAGAAAAATCATAAAATCATAAAAGAGCTCTGATTCCCAGTCTCCTACCAATCTAGAAAAACTCTGCTGATAAAGAAATTACTGGGAAAGGCCAGTAACCATGAACATAATATCAGCAATGCTTTAAACAGAATTTCTGCATCTCCTGCCATCTAAACTCACTGCTTGAGCCTGGGACTTTCAAAGCTTATATGCTCACTCTATCTTTGTCTAAGATGAAGGCCTCTGAGTAACTCTTTTGCTAGTTTTGCACTGCCTGATACTATCCAAGCTTCTGACAAGTCACATGTGGCTGTACTGCCATTTTTTGATATGGTCTTCAGGAAGCAGAGGCTGTCCAGGCAATGACAGTGAAACAACCTAGGGATGACCTGTTTGCATGAGTCTAATAAGGTGTTTTTTTTAATCTTTAATGGAATTTTCAAACTTTTTTCACCTTTTTTGGGTGCAGAATGAGATTTTTATTTTAATTCAGTTCTACAGCAGGTTAAAAACACTGGAATAAAGTTTCTGTCAAAAAAAACAACAACCAAAACAAACAAAAAAACCCAACAAAAAACCAAACCAACAAGCTTGTGCCCATCCTTATTAAAAGAAAACCGAGCAAACAAAGGATAGATATAATAAATCCAAAAAAAATATAGGATAAAAATCCTCTGCCTGAAAACATTTCCATACTTGAGACTCAGAGCAAAGATGCATTTAATTGGCTTTAAAACGAGTTTATAGGCCTACTTTGGCTCTTCCTCTGTCCTCTTCTCCACCTAAGCAATGAAGATGTCCATTGGACCAAGAACATGTTTCAACTTTTCAGACTGTGTCTCACAACAGGCTGCTTCATTTCCATGAGATAAATCATTTTTCCTTTCCTCTAAAAGTGCCCAGGCAGGTATGATGAACTCCATCTTCTATAGAAGAACACTACTTGGAAGTTAATATCCAGTTTCTGATTTCCATATGCAGGTAACTATGCCTATATTCAGGAGGAGACTCTGGACCCAGGACATCCTTTTTCAGGACATCTGATTACCCCATCACTAAGGTCACATACTGGTTTTAGCACTGAATTTATCTTTCAGTGGAAGGAGAAAACTCACCATTCTGGACATGCTGTTTCTCTTCTCCCACCGCATGATGAGAGTCTGTTCCCTTATCTGTCCCAAGTGTGTTTTTCCCTTGAGAGGCTTTGTGTTTGTTCATGCCCATTTGCTGAGTCCCATTTACAGGATTCTTACTGGAATCTGTATGTTTGCTTTTCCCAGGATTTGGTTCTTTGCTGTTCTCTGTTGCTGTGGCATCTTCAGCTGGCTTCTCATCCTTTTCATCTCTTTCCTTTTCATCTGTTCCCTGAGAAGCATTTTCCTCTGCTTCTTTCTTAGCTTTTTCTTCTGTATCCTCAGCAAAGAGAGACGCAAAACAAGGAAAGAAATCACAACTATCAACCAATTTGACAAGAACAACATACATCTAAATCTACTTCAGTATTTTACATGTAAACAGCTGTTACTTAGATAAATGTAGGAAAGGACTTGACAATGGAAAAAGAGCATAGGAGAACATTTAACAAAGTAGTCTGAAAATAATACCCCAGGCCAGCCTAAATGTATATTATATGCTTACCCTTTTTTTACCATATCAAGTTCACCTTTGAAAAAGCAGTTTTCATTTTCATGGAATGCATAGAAAGTGTTTTTTCTTAATGGCAAGTTTTAATCACAAAGGAAAACTTATTTTGAATACATACTTTCCTGTATCTTTAGACAGGTCTTTCAGCTGGAGAGTAACAATCTGCTCTGGCAAATAGAACTATGCTAAATCCCTGAAGACAAGGCCACATAATACATAAACATCAAATTGCTTCCATTTACATGCAATAAAACAACTCCAATAAAATAGGGTTTGAGCAATTACCATTCAGATCACAGAATAAGTTGTAGCCCAGTTTCATGAAGGGGAAATTAAAAAAAAAAAGGTGAAACATTCCACCTTTTCTGGTGCCAAAACTGGTCTAAATCACCTGAGGGCTCAAGGAGACCTTGGGCAATCATCCAACCACTGGAGGTAAGGGGCAGTTATAACTAAATTGTTCTCAAAAGATGCCTCTCGTTATTTGCAAAAGAACTCCAATAACAACTGTATGACAGTATTGAACCCTGGTCAACCTTGACTCAAAACACAGCCCCTCCCAGAGTGATTACATCACAAGCATTTGCATAGTTTTCAATTCATTTTCCAAGTTATCACCAGAAATATGAAACCAGCTATGAATTCAGAATATTCTGTCCTTCTCCCCTGAACTATTATCCGTGCCTCTTTCAACCTTAACAATGAACTATTCATGACCTCTATTCACAAATACTGTCCCAGCTATTTTTCACCCACCCTGAGTCTGATTCATGGCTTTAGGGGAACTCCCTTCCATTTTTTTCCCCTCTTATGGTTCACATCCTCTTCATTATGTACACTTACATAATGAGTGTAAGGTACTCTTAAGAAGTGTATAAGGCACAGATGAGTCACAATATTCCTATCCTTCTGAATTCAGTGTAGGTTGTTCAACTCAAAAAGCAGATTCTCTCAAACTACCAGTGCTTACTTGGAGAACAATTTGATTGAAGAAGAGCTTGAAGAAGAAGAGGTCAAAAGAATTTTTATTCTTTCGCTAAGAAGCTTGGCTGTTACCTTTGGTGGCTTGCGCTTTCCATTTCTCCCTGTTCTGCTGCACCACCTCAGTCCAGGTGGCTTTAAAGCATTTGAAGTCCACAGTGAGTATGGAGCAGTTGAGTGAGGCACTTCCTTCGGACCCAGTACTCTTGACACTTGATCTTTTAACTTCGGAGGGACTAATGTTATTTAGACTGGGGCACAATATCACAAAACACAGAAGAAATCAGTATCCTGTACACTCAAATACAACTATGAAGAAATAATGGCTGTAAGTCAGGTAACAGAACAATCCAGGAAAAACTAAGCTTGAATCCTTTATCCTTCCCTTCTCTCCCCTCCAACCCCAGGCCAACCAGTGTTAAATCAAGGAGTACAACTGAGCCAGTGTTAAAAATAAAAGGCAGCTTTCCCTGCCTATTTTTTGGTATCCATAGTCACTAAGAAATAGAATCAGTTAAAGTTCTGTCACTACTTTTGTTGTGCATCTCCACTCCCTAAATATTATTGGAGAGTCAGACAATTCTAGAAATCAAATACGTCAAAGGAGGAGTCTCCTAAAATTCATTAATGGGAACCATTAGGCACAGGACAGGAGGTCAACCTCTGTCCAGGGCTTGGTGACCTCAGCTGAGGCTGAAATCAGGCACTCATTTCTGTTACAGATCCTACAGTTGTCTCTCAAGGATGGACGCTTCATTGTGCACATTTTAATAAAGGCATCAAGGTTATTGACAGAGAAAGATGTAAGTGATAGTTCTTTGTTTGCCCAAGAGTAAAGAAGTTACCTGGAAGAGGGAATCCTTAGAGTAGCCCTACTCTAGGGAGCATGAGCCATGTGGTATTTGAATCCCAAAACATGTCTTGTCAATAAGCTACTAAAAGAGCAGTATCTGTATAATACAGGTTGAATGGGCTTCCTACACCCGAACTTCAGGTGAGTTCTGGTGACTCTTCACACATTTGTGTACCCCTAAATACTGTCACGAAAGTGTGCTTAAACTTTCCAACCATCATCTGTGTTTGAATCCCATTTACACTTCTAGACATGAAGAAATGAGGACCTAACAATGACTCCCTTTACCTTCTCTCTGACATTAGCGACTGACGTACACTGTAGGGGGTGAAAACAGGGGAGCTGAGTGCAACAGCAGCATGTGCAGAGTGAAGGGAGAGCACGCGAGGCTGTTCACCTGGAGCGCCTGAACCCGGACATGCCAGAGTGGGAAGCTTCATCGATGAGGGGAGTCACAATCTTCTCTGTCATATCAGTCAGCACAGTAAAAGTGGGTTCCACAATGAAATCAATGAAACCTGAGTGGAAACACAAGGAGAGTCAGGCAAGAGGAGGATTTATGCAGAATAAAGACAACCACGCCGTAGGTAAAAAAATTATACTTGAAAGAGAGATAGGCAAATACTAAAAAGAGAAGACTGAGTTATATATTACTCCCTGGCCCAAGAGCCTGGATATAGCATTCAATAAAATGTACCTACTTAAATACTGGAAAGAAAATGTGGCAAATCACAACATAAAAAGAGTCATGGAGACTTGTTTTATATGAGGAGTAGTGTGACATTGAAGTCAAATTCCTAGCAGATCTAGATAAAACTCAATTTAAAAGGATTCTTTAAAAGCAGAAAATCAATATAACAGTAATAATACCAGTAAGTTTTGCCGGTATGGAGTTGCATGCAAACCCCCCTTACTGCGTATCAGTATGTTGCTGTGAATACTTTTTCCTGCCTGCTTTTTCTTGTTGATAATAAAACAGATTTAGACGCTTTTCCAAACTTTTTAATATAAGAAAAGGAAAAAATAAAGGGCCAAATAATTTCTACTTCAGTATACAGTTTGACAGGGATGAATATGGCTCTGATCTGACTGTTGGAAGAGCAGACTGAAGGGCCCTGTGGCCATAAGCTCATGAGATGAAGGAAAATCCAAGTTGCATGGACAAAATGTGAGAGTGAAGAGCTTAAAGTGCATTACACATTTCCGTAAATTCCTTTACCCCTTCAGTTAGGAAATTTCTTAGTGCTGCAGGTAGCCAAGGAAAAAATGATGTCCTTAATCCCTCCTAAGGCACACTGGGATCCAGCTTACACTTACCATTTCCAGACATTTTTGGTAACATTACTACTGTTAAAATTTTTAGAGATTTGTTAATTATCAACTATTAATTACTACTTAGTAATATTGTCATTTATCTGACTCAGTCATTATATGTTTCTACAGCACTGGTGATTCTAGGTGACAACAGAACAACAAAGGGATGAGAGACCACATGATTCAAACACCTGAATTCTCAGTTTCTTTGATCCACATCTTGAGTGCAAAACAGTTGAGTATCCTTCTAGTTCCAGTTCCCTCCCCTGATTTTTGCTAAATTTCTAAAATGATGGATTATTAAGTGTATTTTCACTGGTCAAATTAAAAATGTTACTTTCAAGTAACATTCTGTAAATCTGTAGAAAATATGCATTCAGTCATACTCAAAAATCTTCATCCTGTGCCTCTATAACACTGAGTCAGTCTTATCTATTCAAATTTAGGAAAAAAAGAACTCCCTGGTAGTTCATCAGAAATGTATGCAGCATAAAGCTCAAACAGGAAATCATATGTTAGATCACAGCTCAGATAACCCCAGAAAACTTCATACAATTTTTTAAACCCCTGGAATTTTAATGACTGAGAACAGTGTTAAGTGTGCCACAGGAATCCTATGGATAATGAGACCTTGATGTACATATGTTTGTGTGTCTGTCCCTATATGCCTCTACTCCCCTTCCCTCAGAAACTTATTCACCTCTTAGTGACCAAAGAAATCCAAGCCATGGTACCTTCTCATTCTGCTCAGCAAGAAGTACCACTGCCATTTGCTCCATCACCATGAACAACCCTGAGACACACAAGTCTTTGATATCAGACATGTGACTATGTCACTAACTTCAGCAGCAAGGTGGTGGGATCTGTTTCCTGAGATACTCAACAATTGCACATAAACACAATCTAGTTGTGTTTAAGAAATAAGTTTTCCCTGCAAGAAGTCTTGGATCTCATCAACAAAGATGAGCAGAGGTAGCACAAGGGACTACAGGCAAACAAACTCAAATACCTAGGACAACTTTTCTTTGACAAATGAAATTTTTTCCTCTATTCCCTATAACAAGTTTTCAACTACACTAATGAAGTTTATTAATTGATATTCAGGGGTTTTTTTATTTATCAGTTTAAAGTCTGAACAATTTCTTAATAAACCAAAGCAACATGAGCGACATATTCTTTCTTTTGAGAATTTTTTTTCTGGTAGATTCCTTAATTTCATTAAGAAGGCCATACTGTCAAAATCTTCAGTCTGCATTTGTGAAAATCTTTTATAATGAAAATGTGCCCACTGTTGTTGCATCTACAGTGATCTTACAGCAGCAAACCAGCAACTACAAACAAATCGAGCCACCAGAGAAGATTTCTAGGCTCTGTTCTTGACAGAACTAAAATCACAATTTTATTTCACAGAGGACAGAGATTTTTAAGTTCTGAGAACTGATGACTGCTTGGTACAGATGACAGAATCATAGAATCACTACGGTTGAAAAGGACCTTTAAGATCGCCAAGTCCAACCATATAATAACACAATTAGAAATTCAGTAAGAATTACTTTTGCAAAGAAATGTTCTACATACTATTCCAGGGAAAAATTTGTTAAGATTATTAATCAGGTAAATAAACAAATGGAAAAAGATTCCAGAGTACAGCTTTGAAAGTCTTACCTCAATGGATAGCTAGAAAATACAGGTTTTAATTTAATAACGGAGATCTTAGAGAAAGATACAGTCAATATGTGCAGCAGACTGAGAAATGAACATTCCTTAATGTTAGAAGGCAAGATTATAAAGAGGAGACTATTAATGTCAGTGGATTACTAAACTGCACAAATCAAAAACAATGACAAATAGTAAATGACTAAATAAGGTTGCCTTTGCCTACTGACACGTGCCTCTTTTATAAGGCAGAATTGTATTGCTGATAGTTCAACATTAATTTTTCAGCGGCTTGACACAAGTGGCATCAGAAGTTTCTTGGCTCTCCTTGTCTTTTTGAGCAAAGGAACACAAAAGGAGAGAGAACGAGAAAAATCTGGTATCGAGGCATACACAACCCTAGGTAAGGAGTGAGGAACATATCTGAAAACTGATAAAAGGGATGTGAAAGAGAAGTCTCTACATGCGCCTTCCTTCACAGCAATCAGACAGAAAGAGAATTTATTTTCTCACACAACACAGCAATAGACGCAGTATGTCCAGGAGTCTTCAATGTGAGTTTTAGCTGAGACTGCAGCATTTCAAGTTTGTTGCTGCTTTCCTCCACCAAGCTACTGGCAGAACAACCTACAGTTGTACTGTGGGTTATTGTTGCAGAGGAGTAAATACTACAAGTCCAACAACTAGGCCAGGCTTGTATAGGGCTCTTCAAGTTCAGATTCTTAACTGAACTGTCTAAACTTCAAAAGTCAGAAAAATCAGTGATGGTATCCCTGAGAGAATGCATCAGGAACAATGAAATCATTTTAAACAGAAATGGCTCTTAGCCAAACATACAGTTCTGCACTTTTCTAGGTTCTGGGATATTGTTGTCTTCTTCGAGAGAAATTTCATGCTTCAATTTTTTTTGTGTTTGCTTTCTTTTAATGCATTCTTTGTGTTTCTGTCTTTCTCAGTTCCCTCAATTTTAGCATCCATGTTATCTTTCTTTTGATATTCTATTTGTCTGCCTATTCTCCAGTCGAGGTTAGAACACATTCCACTTGCTTCCTAAGTATAAAAATCCAATCACAAATCCAACTGTTCTCTTGTCTCTTCTTTGCTCCAAGCCCCCTGAACAGTTTAACTTCACTTAGCCCCTCTTCTTCTCTCACCAAATATGTGTCTCACTGCCTCATCCTTCCCCTGCTTTTTCACTCAATAACTGAAGGAGACATTAAGAAAGTGCTTTTGGTGAGCCCTTAAGATCTCTTTTTCTGAATGGGTTGCAAGAAAAAGGTTTGCTAGATGCATGGCTTCAGTGAAAAATAATGGTTGGTTTAAAGCACTGGGAGGAAAGGGTTGGAGGAATAAATTGAAAAATGCACAGTAGGTTTTGCCCAGATCATACACCAGTTGCATTCATATCACATTGCCATGTATGCCCATTCTTCACAGCTCAGAAAACCATCCCGCAAGTGTCATAATCAGGCACTGTAGTTATCTTTGCAGACACATCAGAGATAACTGGGTGACTGTATGGAACCATTACCATAAATGTAAAGGCTCCCCAGATTTGAATGGTTGATCTGGGGAAAACAACGCCATTGTACTCCATTTCCTCTCTCTAACATAGTTCCAAATGATGAGAGATCACTACAACCTTAGCCCTATAGGGAAGAATAAGTTTTGCTTTTGAGATGCTGCTTCAAATGCACCAAAAGGGACTTACCTATTTGAGACTGAGCCACCATAGTAGATTTGCGATCACACAAGGGAGAGAAGGGCAACCCTAGTTCTGCTTCTTTGTCACCCTGGAGAAAAAAAATTGAGAAGAAATTAGAAAAGGACAAAACACAATGCACTTTGATATCTTACTTCACACCCATAAACGCCTCTTAATTTACTTTCTTTAATAAGCTTTCATTTTGTTTGGATTTTTTTGTTTGTTTATTTTTAGCACAAACTGTGGAGAATTTGAATCTGGCTGGAAAAGTTGTAGTCCAAGGAGATGTTGGTGAATTAAGCATCTTGATTCCAGTGATTTTTTCCTCAGAGCTTTTCCTGCCTTCTTGGTAGTTCTATCCCCCCTATGAGCACATGAACACTTTTCACTGCAGCTCTCCAGAGAACGCAGCATTACTCAGTTCTCAAAGCAAATCTTTCAAGAGAAAACATCAGGGTCAGGACTCATTTTTCAGCACAATCAATACTGGGACAATGATGATTAATATCTTGATACCAAACCTAGTGGGGAAGTGGACACTTTGAAAGTTAGAGCCACCCTGCAGGTGGTCCTGGATAGGCTGGAAGAATGGGCTCACAAGAACCTTCTGAAGTTCAACAAGGACAAATGTAAGGTCTTGCATCTGGGAAAACATAATCCAGGACTTCAACACAGGCTGGGGTCAATCCAGCTGGGGAGTATCTCTGTGGAAAAGAGACTGAGGGTCCTGGTGGGCAACTCATACTAATGAGTGAATAGTGTGCTGTGGCAGCAAAGAAAACCAACAGAATGCTGGGCTGCATCAACAAAGGCATCACCAACAGAGATGAAGAAGTCATCATCTGCTCTACTCAGCATCTGCCAGACCACACCTGGAATACTCTGTTCAGTTTTGTTTTCTACTATGCGAAAAATAAATAAGACAGGCTGGAGAGGATCCAGAGAAAGGCCACCAAAATGATTAAAGGACTAGGAAGCCTGCTATGGTAAGTAAAGGCTGAGAGAACTGGGCTTATTAAGCCTTGAGAAAAGAAGGTTTTGGGGAGACCTTATCACCATGTTTCAGTATTTAAAGGGTGGCTACAAAGAAGATGGGAAGATGGGAAGTGTAAGAAAATCTGTGACATGTTATATCACAAAATACTTGGAATCCAGCAGGGCTGGGGACCTGTTCTGATATAGGTTAAGTCAGGCTTTATGTCTCTGCAGGACACTCAACAGAAAGGACAAAAAAGGGTCTGCAGGTGAAGAACATAAGAAAGAGCACAAGAACATGCCTAATCCAAAGCCAGACCAGTCCCTTGCAACCACAGTCCCCTCTGGCTGGTAGCAGTTCTCCATCTCATGGTTGCAATTCACATGCAATTGTTCACCGCAGAGCCCAACCCAACCGTCCCCATGCTACCCTGACCTGGAAAAGAGCCCTTCCCCTGGCCCTGGAAAATTACATGAGATGATATAGAATAACCTCCTGGTCCTAGCCATGTCCCCTCCTGGCTACTGCTACTGCAAAAATAAACCATGTGAACTTGTGAGAAGCATGTGTGTAGCTCTTCTTCTGCCAGACAGGGATGTATTATTGATCTAGTACCAAATAACTTCAATGAACACAAGTCCATGCTTCATGGCAAGCTTAATGGTTTTCCTGAAGAGGGAATTAATACTGCATCTGAATTTGGAACAAGACTACAAGTTTTACATATAGCTTCATCTAAGTGTGGAGACCTCCATCATTCAAAGCTAAAGTAGGACTTGCTGGCTTAAATACAATTATCCTTATAAAAAATAAAATTAGGACATTGCCTTCATTATATGTGTAAAACAGATCAACACTTAGACTTTTTGTGGTCTCACATCTAGTTAATTCCCTCACAAGTCTTTAAAGGACTCAGCAGATACATATTTTAACTCCTTTAGTATAATTTTCAACTAGAAAAGCATAAACGTGCACATAATTTTTCCTAAACTGCACATTAAAACCATCCTACTTGCATGAGTCTCCTGTGTGGCAACACAGAGACAGCTGCAGGTATGACATACTTGCTTCCATCCAGTAAACCCATTCATTGTTTGAAAAACAAATAAAGGCATACATTTCAAAGCAAATTCTTGCAATGTCCTTATTAAAAATGATTCCTGCAGTGTCTTTAAAAACAGATGTAATTTTAAACATTTTCAGAACTTTTTAAAAATTGACATGCATTTCTCCCTTTTGCATTCAGATTTACTATATAACATGAAGTTATCAAACTTTGGAGGGAAAATAAGCACTTAGTTTTCTGCTTAGTTTAGTAATTCATATTAGTGAAAAGTACCCTAAGCACTCCTTAAGAGCTCCCTCTTTATTTTTCCTTCTTTTTTTTTAAGGGAGGTCTTTAAATAATTTTTATTAATGACCTGGGGATGTTTTAACTATCAAACAGGGCTCAATGATTTGTCTAGATTTGTGGATCTCTCAACAGAAGGTCCACTATGAGCCATAATCTTGATCTGTCGACTTCATCTAAAGTAAGGGAAAGGTAAGACTTTTTCATATCCACCCCAACAATGTAAGTACAGTTCTATAAAGTAAAGCTACCCAAACCTGTTTTTATGGTTCTAGAACTAATTAGAATGACACATATTCTATATTTTCCTAATTTGAAAAACATATTAGCTTCTCAAATTAGAATTTCTTCTATGTAGACAATGTTTATATCTATGGGTAATGTATCAGACACTAAATCATAAAAGGCCAGTGCTACTGGTGCCAGAGGAGAAAGCTTCATACATTTAGGAGATTCTTATATATATCAGAGAAAAGGAAAATACCTGTGTTCATATTTTCCTACTTCATTGCCCAATCCTACACACCCCCCTCAGCTGCAGAAATACAAAGGAACTTCCCTGGCTTTACCTGTCTGAAGAACTCCTCTAGCAGGGACATTGTCCAGCGATGATGGAGGTCCCAGGCCTTGGCTGGATGACTGATATCTGCTGTATGTAACAACAGGGATAAGGCTTTCGGCTTGTCAATTCTGAAAACCCAAAGGATCAAACAAATTAATTGCCTACACCTGCAGGGGAGAATGACAAAAATTTTACCTCCCGGGAAATGACCTAATTAGAATCCTTGGCCAGCATATTAATAAAGTGATTTCTCTGGTCATAAAATCAGACAACTTGAAAAGACTGTCTTATTTCTCCAACATACACCATTCCTGTTTTAAAAGATGTATTAAGAAATGCAAAAAGAAATGTTGCTCAGCCTTGCTGAGCAACTTGGCAAGCTTGCTTGTCTGCACTAACAGGCTTGAAGGGCTTCTGTGTTTCCCAGTTCACCTGGGCTGCATTTTATGCAGCTCAGAAGAGAAGCTGGTCCCTACCATCTTACTGCAATGAGCAGTCAGGATCTCTACACAAAATCGTGGAAAGACTTCTATCTTCTGGGCAGACCAAGTGGCTAGCCACAGTCTGATCTGATACAGGTATAATCGTGATACAGGTATAATTCTGGGAGGCTTTGGACAGACCTTTGTCCAGGGTGAAAAACTGACCATTGCTCAGAGCTTTGTGCAGTATAGAAAGAATTTTAAGAGTTGTGGACAAAATATTACAGCTCCCAATGGCAAACTGCATAGAGAAAAAAAAGGCCTTCCCCATACTGTTCCATCTGTTATTTTCCAGTCATTCCCTCAGTGGATCTCAAGTTGTTTCCATCTGTCCTCTGGTTATGAAGCAGGCCCCTTGCAGGGCTGGCAACCGATAGCATGTGCAGAAGGGCAAAAGCATAAATTGTGTTCTGTGCATCTTATAATTGAGTCATAGTCTGTAGAGGTGACTCAACTGAATCATGTTCTTGGTGTTACTCACCAGAGAAATGTCCAGTGAGGATCGTCCCAACAATGGTGACATTTGCAAGCTTTGGTCCACCAGCACAGAGTAGAGGTGTATCTATAGGGGTGTGCCAATGTTTTC
Organism: Pithys albifrons albifrons; assembly: GCF_047495875.1. Classification (NCBI taxonomy): domain Eukaryota; kingdom Metazoa; phylum Chordata; class Aves; order Passeriformes; family Thamnophilidae; genus Pithys; species Pithys albifrons. The sequence goes on along the minus strand of NC_092464.1, from coordinate 50,241,035 downwards.
CTAAGTGAATTCATTCAAAATTCAACAGCAGAAAAAAATTGATGTGGACATCAAAGAAAGTGAGGGCCTCTGGAGAAGTGCTTCTGAAGTTAAACACAATGGCAAAGCACCCGCTGAAATGCAAACCCACACTGCACTGTGTTGTAAAGTGACTCACCCTTCTGGCTGCTGCAAAGCATTCTTCATAGCTTTGATTTGCTGGAAGTGACAGGACATATCAGTGGCCAACACCATTTCAATCACTAGAGCTCTGAATTCTCTTTTGAATAGCATAACAATGGGAGCAGCAAGGAAAGAGAAGCACAAAAAACAGCATCAGACACACTCCAATTTCTTTTGTTGTCTATCTGCAAATTATTGACAGCAATGCCTTTTGTATGTAATTCTGTCTATCATCCCTCTTTCAGGGATGGGAAAGAGGGTGAAGGATTTTCTACACCAACACAGGAGTGGGATGGATGCAAATTAAGCCAGGTGGCTAATCCTTGGTAAGAGAAATCTTAGATGTTTTATGAAGAGCATATTTGTATTTAGTACTGCTTTTTCAATTAAGCACAGACTTCTTAAATTGATATCTTTTGTAGGGAATTCTTAAAGGGAAGGGAAAAATTTTTAAAGCCTCAGAATCAGGTGAACTTGACTAAGACTGGTTGACACCTATGTCGAAAGTTTAATCATTTTACTAAAAGAAAAACTACTATATACGATGCATATGTGAACTAAAGACCTTTGAGAACCTGTACTACTTCCCTGATATTATAAATTCAAACTATTCCTGTATGGAGTTTTGTTATGCAAATTTATTGTCCCAGTTTTGGCTGTAAGAGTCAATTTGCTTCTTAGTAGCCAGTAAAGTGTTGCGTTTTTGATTTAATATGAAAATAATGTTGGTAACACACTGATGGTTTAGGTTTTTTGCTAAGTAGTGCTTATTCCCAATCACAGATTTTTGGGTTTCCCGTGCTCTGACAGTAAGAAGGTGCACAAGAAGCTGGGAGGGAGCACAGTCAGCACAGCTGACCCAAACTGGCTGAAGAGATACTCCATACCATAGAACTTCATGCCCAGTATACAAACTGGAGCCACTGATCACTGATTGGTGAGAGGGTGGGCATCAGTGAGCAGATGGTGAGCAATGATATTGTGCATCACTTGTTTCTCTTGGGTGTTATTTCTCTCTCTCTCATTTTTTAAAAATTATTATTAGCAGCAGCATTATTATTAATTAACTACAACACTTGTTTAAACTCCAGCTGAAATTCCTTTTAAAATTATATGAATGTCCTAAACCTTTTTAAATATCAAAATGTTCCGATCTAGTCACAATACAAATTTATTTTCTCTTTCTCTCAGTTCAGCCCTCCACAGGTTAAAAGAGGAAGAACAGCCCAAGGTTAGCATACCAGATCAGGATTTTGAAGATTCAGAAATGGGTCACCATTCACTTAAAAACAGAAGTTACCATTCTCCTTTTCATGAATGTTTTATGAAGGATGTAGTCTATTTTGATAATGTCTCTCTTGCCTCTAGTGGCTGTGCTCAAGTTTTAGCCCTAGGCCACCACCAATGTATGGAGATCCAAGACTTCTGTCCTTACTCCATGTCATGGATGGCATATAGTGCAGCCTCCCCAGTCCCAGGAGCTCTGCACACTGATGGCATCAGCTGACCTCGCTCTTCCCTCAGTATAACCACCTCCTCCTCCCAACCCCTAAGTATAATCAGCTGCAAAGGCAACAATCTTGTTGACTAAATGTCTTATGTAATATATACATATCTTATATGTCTTGTACATACTTATGTTAAGTATACGTGGTGGCTGAAAAGCAACTAATTTTAAATTATTTTGAATTTCTAGGTTTTTTTGCCAGTCCTGGGCAGCTCCCAGCACAAACCATTCTGTCAATACAAACAAGAGAGGAGAACCAGAATACATAGAAACACATTGTTACAAGAAAAGGGGGAGCTTATTCTCTGGGAACAATTAGTGCTGGGAAATAGCAAACTTTTCACTACATCCTCTGGACTGCTACTCCATCATATTGGTCTGCATGGCCTGCCTCGTGCACAGCTTACTGCAGAAGGAATATACAAAAGCAGGGGATCAATCCAGGCAAATGAGGTGCTGATGGCAGAGCAAGGATGTACATGTGCTTACAAACACACACATTCTAGTTCCCCTTTTATTGATGTAAATCTGGCATATGCACATTCTCTGACCTCTGCACGTATTTCAGACTATCATTTCATCTGAAACAGAGGTGAAAAATACTTCAGAGACAGTAAGGATTTCACTACTGCAGAGTTCTTATTTGTTACTTCAAACAACAGGCATCACAACAGCAGGTGACTTGAAAAGTGTGGACATAGGATAAGCATGAGAGAAAAATCTCAAAAGACACAACCATACAGGATGAGAAGTTTGCGCATTTTTTGCCAGGCTGAGATAATGCTGAAATTCATTACAGAGAGGATCAAAAATAGATATTTATCCATTTCTTGGTTTCACGTCTGAGTCAGATTGGAGCTTGGTACACACAGCTGTTACTTTTTGCTCTGACCATTTTTAGCACTTTGTTTCTGCAATCATCTTCAAAGCCCACACAACACATTGTGGTGCTGCAGTCTGCATGCTGCTTAGCAGCCCTGGCTAAATAGAGCCCAGATACTGTTTACAAGAGGTGTCTCCAACTGAAGTATCTCTGGACTATATTTAATGATTCTACTAATGCACAAAATCCTGTTAATGTTTTACATGACATACCTTCAGAGGAATTTGTTTTTCATCTGGACTAACATCTTTCTATTAGAGAGGCACAGTATATAAAAGCAGAGGAAAAAGCAAGTCAACTGAAACAGTCTTAACTTCTTTTACTTTTACAAAGTATATGTGACAGTCTCAAGGAAGAATGAGGTAACAGAAAAGGCTGCACTACTTTCAAATGTCTACACATTGCTGTGAAGTTGTGCAAAGCTGTAGCACTGAATACTTAGGCTTAATAAATATTATTATTGACATATTGTGAAAAGACAGGCCGATTCAGCTCTCATTTTATTTCACTTACCAGTGAGATTATAAAGTCAAGAGCCCACCCCCCCACACACACGGGATTTCTGTGATACCTTGTTCTCTTTTATTCCCTAGTTTTCAAACCCAGTTTTTTATTCAGGAATAAGTTCAGGAAGAATAAATTTTAATTCACTGGAATACCAACTGTCCCAAGTAGTTTCTTAAAAAACTTTACTCCAGAAAAGCTGGTCAAATCTTTAAAAAATAGGTAACTTAAAATTGTATCCAAGAAAAGAAGAAATACTGCAAGATGATGAGAAAGGAAGGAGGGTTATACCCCTAAAATCTACCCACTGCTCTTCTTCCATGGTTTGAGAAGGAAAAGGGGATCCATTTCCTCATCATTACCATGAATACACACAGGCAAGAGGGCAGCTACACTTGGCCAGCTGTTTCCACCCAGTCACCTTTGGGAGCTGACTGGCCCCAAGTGAAAACTATCCTTCTTCCATGGTTTGAGGAGGAAAAGGGGGGCCATTTCCTCACCATTACATCCACAACATTGCACCTATTCTTACTGACTACAGCCTGCAGCACATTTTCATTAACTAATGGTCCTAAAAGCAACAGTGACCAATTTAGGATCCCATGGCAGGTTTTGACTAGTCAGTTGCATAAAGATGCAAAATCTCACCTAAGTCCTTGTTACTTCAGGCACAATCAGGAGCAATTGACACAACTTCCATCAGAAGTTGCATCAGCCCCTGAGACAGATAGGGCCTGACTCCTTCCACATCTGCCTCTGATAAGCAGCAGTGCTCACTGCTCTCATTGAAGTGGGACTGCAATTCACAGGTGCAGTCTCCATTCAGCACAGGAGACTGCGGACATTTACAGGAGGCACTGGAGTGTGAGACTCCTCAGGGAAGAGCAATCCAGGTCTGGCTTCAGAATTGAAAGCAACATCTGTGTGGCAATCAAGGAACTGCAGCAAGGCAGATCATATGCCCAGAAGGTTGCTCCCAAGTGTGAGCAACTAATCAGCTGTTGAAAGTGGCCTAAAAGACAGAGCAAAAGATGCACTACCCCTTCCTGGCTCGCACCTCTCTGCCTAAGGTCTATCACACAGTACACACTGGTAGCAGCATTTCTTCAGGTTTCTAACTTAGCTGAGATAATTCAAAGTATAATTGATTCCATTTCAGAAAACAAGAGCCATGATCTGGAGATGCTGATCTTCGTCAACTCTTTACAGCAAACTGGCTGAGCTGGCTTAGATACAAACTTACAGACAGCTGAAGTGCGAGTAACAATGACAGAAACCGATAGAAGCCTTAAAAATACTTAGTGCACAAGAGTAACACTTCCTGCACTGAGCTATTTTGCTGATTTTGTCCCGTTGAAGCCTCAGCACCTTATTATTACAGGAATTAACAGGAAAACACTACATTAAGGAAATACCATCACTGGCTGTTCATCACTAAAGATATAAAACTCAGAATATGCATGTGCCAATCCTGAATGTACAAGAATTAAAATTTACAAAAAAGGGCATGATTATGCAACCATGCTCACATTTATACTTAAGAAAGAAGAGTGTGAGCAAAGTTGTCTTCAGTCAAAAAAAAAATCCATGTTTTCTCACCATGTCACTCAAACCAGCAACAGTGATTGACAAGGAGGGCTCAGAACTATCTGAGTGACAAAATGCCAAGCAGCTTTATTGACAAAGTTAGTATTGAATTAAAGGTTACTTCCCAAAGTTGTACTCCCATACAAACCTCAGCAAGCAAAGATTTCCCAGAAACCTTTTCATTCCTGTACTTGCCAGTAACTGGCTCTGTTTTAATAAACTGCATCAAACTTATTAGCAATTAAATACAGTGTCAGGAAAGACATCTATAAGAGTAACTTGGAAAGCATCTGTTCACCTTGTAGTTTATTTTCTTAGGTCACTGTGATCTGGTTTTGTCATAGTTTCTTCATTTACTTGTTGATAACTTGCACAAATGGCATTCATGAAATGAGGCAACTCAAGTGATTTGCAAATATTTAATAAGCACCAGAGGTATTATTTTAAAAAAGAGAAAAAAAGTAGTTTAAGTACTAGTCAGCATTCAGCTCTTTTCTTCTTAATGGTTACACAAGTTCTCTTCCATTCTTATCTGCTCTCCTTATAAAACCTGTGGCCATTTATTTTGCAACAGTGAAATGTATCTCCAATTTTCTGCACATATTTCCTGGAAATACACTCCCTAACGAGATGAATGAATACCACAAAAGTTATAAAATCCACATAGACATCTGGGATTGCAAAATTCACTGATCATCAGATTTTCTCTTACTAGTAATGTGAAAACAGGAATCAGTTCAGCTCAGAAAGGCACTTAAGAAATTACTTTTCAAAAAACATTACTGGGGCCTTTTGCTGAGAGAGATTTATTAAGTCTGTCTACAAAAGTGAAGCTTAATTTGGACACACTTCATTAGTTTCCCAAAGCATATTTGAATGCTGAGCATCCTATTTTTGAGTACTAGAATGGGGAACTCTGGGCTTTTAGGTTTTTTTCCCAACACCTCAGATTCTGCTGAGTCTGCTGATGTCTAGAAGTGCTTCCCCAATATTCGTCTATGGAAATTGTAAGAAATACTGGCAGTCAAAAGCAAAAGCACACAAAAATCACAATGTTTTTTTAATTAGAGCCCTTTCAGATAATGGCCTTTATACTGCAGCTGCTGCTTGATCAGCAGTCATAAAATAAAAAAGCCCTACTTGAGAAAGAACAAATAAGCAATCCAAACCTCTCAATGTTTTTGCTCAGGCAGTTACAGTATTTCTTAAAGAGATGGGTCAATATTTGAAACTTTGTGTCTAGGCACATCTCATGAACAGAACACACATGTTGGCACTACAGAATCAATGAGAAATATCTGAAGCTGGCTTTGATTCAATCAAAGAGAGCTGAAAGCCCAAAACCAGACCACTCCCCTAAAGTCAGTATCTATGCAACAAAGCCTACTCAGTTAGCTGCTCCACTGTAAACAGTGGCTGTTCTTGTAGACAGCGGCTCGAAGGCTGATCTAGTCAGTTAGTTCCCTGTGTTTCCTTGCCATCATAAAAGGAAGAAGTAATTTGCTCATATTTGACAAGGCATTGTGATCTGTAGCTAAAAGAGACTTAACATCTCAGTGCAGATAGTTTTTTCTGTTCCTTCTTGCTACCCACCATGAGACCATTCCACATACTGGAGGACAGAATTTTCAGGCCACTGCTCCACAATGCTCACACTGACTGAAATCAGCCATCTAAGTTCCTGAGTGTTATTCTTGGTGTTTAATTATAGGATCACATCACTGTCCACAAGCTGAAATACATAGGAAATTCAGGCTAAACAGATTAGCAAGCAGAGCCTTCACTGGCCATCTTACTAGAAGCCAGGCCCCAGAGAAGGGATCATTTCCCCAAATTTATATTAAAATAAGATTAAATGATTACTCAGCACTGTGTCACATTTAAGCATATGCAGAAGGCACTATGTGTTACACAGGATCCTACAATTTGCTTCCCCCTCCATAAAAAAAGACCACAGAGCTGGATTCTTCCTATCTAGCACACTGGGCTATTTTTAAAGTACCACACCATGAAGTACATAAACCCCCATAAAAACAGAAAAGTTCTGTTAGTTTGAATTGTCTCTTAGTAGAAAGGACATCATGTGCTGATTTTGGCATATAAATCATGTAATTTTTGAGGCTTATTTTAAATTACAGCTTCTTACATCACCTTGGCATATATAGTAGACTGATCTATACTCCACAGACAGGATTATTTTATGCTTTAAGTTCCATTTACAATTTTCAGGCAGGAAATGTCAAAGTAGATAAAGGTTATGTTTATGCTTTAGGATGAACAAACAGCAGGCCAGCTCTACATTCAGTTACAAATGGAAGTGTACAAAGTGTCTCTGTGATACTCAGAAATTAGACTTGAGTCAATTTGTGTATTTTAATGCATCATCACAAAGCTCAGTCTCAGTATCAGAGGTGAAAACTGAAAGCAGAAATAAACAAGACAAACACCTTTCAAAGTTCTTTATCCTGCAGCATAGAAATATTAATACGTAATATACAATAATGCAGATTACTATTCAAACAAGGTAATAACAGTCTATGGTCATGCTGCATATTCTTAGACAGCCACTATGTTTATTTTTACCTCCAATCATCCTTTGAGAGGTTAGATAAAATATTCATCTCTTCATCATCTTGCAAAAGCCGGTAGGCCGCACTAACATGGTGATTTTCAAGCACAGACCGGTCATTATATAGAATGGCTGAGTCTGACCTAGCATTTAAGAGAAAACATAGGAAAGGTTGTTTCTTCCCTGTCTAAAGAGTCTCACATTCAGAAGTTTTCTTTCGATCAACTACAGCAACTAAGTCTATAGAACAGACACAAGCATTTTAAGAGCATTTGTAATATTTTGTTAATTGCTGTCATTCAGTAAAAAAACCCTAAAGATTAAAACTCACTGCAAAATCTACTTCACCAGCTGAGACTCACCTAGTTGCTTTGTTACATACTTGAAAACAAGTGCTGAAAGCTGTGAGAGATAGGTAAATTTGTACTTGAAACCTGAGGCTTTTTTCTAGTTCTTACATATGTTGCCCTGATATTAAAACCTCACTGTACCCATATAAGCAATTGCAAGATGTGACCCAATATTGTTTCCAGAACAGCAAATTGGCTGTGAGACATAACCAAACTGCATTCTTACATCTTAACCCTGAGATTAGCTCAGTTGGTTAAAACTTGGTTGTAATAATCCCAAGGTCGTGGGTTCAATCCCCTGTGTGGGCCCTTGACTTAAGAGATGGTCTTGATGATCCTTGTGGGTCCCTTCCAACTCAGAACAGTCTGTGATTCTGTCATCTGTGTGCTAGACTGTGCTGTCTGGAAAGACAACTGCCAGTGGGACAGAATAAGACCAAAAGCCCTTCATGCCTTATTTTAAGCCCCAGGGCAGAGAGAGATTTGTGACTGATGAATGGCTAAACTGGTCTGAAGACAAAGAAGTTAATGGCGACAGAGTGTGAATATGATTTGTTACAGTCTCCACTCAGATCTGCTTTCCAGAGAGCAGTGTACTGTCTTCTTCTCTGACACCTCATACCCTCTGATGTTCAGTGTTACAGAAACTAAATTACAACTGTCCTTCCTTAAATCTTTTGGTAAGTCTTTGGGAAATACAGCAGATCCCTAATTCTTGCATGCATGGAACTGTAACAAGTGGAATACAGTTTGCCCCACAACAGAGAAAGAAACTTCTTTGTACATTCCCAAACAGATATTAGATGCTCAGTTCTCATTGCAAGTAGAGATTCACAATCTTTGCACGCTTCTGAATTTTGCTGACATTTCAACTTCTCCTTTTCTCTTCCACCAGCTCAAAAGCCTTATAAAACACAGTGGTCCCGTGTAGTATGTGATCAGTTAATCACTGTCTAGAAATTTACAAATCTTTTAAAAAATATTTCCCCAGTTAGGTAATGGTAAACAAACTCTTGATGCATGTGTGGTTTCCCACACAAGTGAAAATAGTATGCGTAGTGTTGGTGTGCACTGTCAAGAACAACAAATATTGCTGAATGCCTGATTTATGCAGTTAACGTTTGATTCTTCAAATTCATCAAGGAGAAAAAAAATTGTCAAATTACAGTATCTCCTTCAAAACTATACCTAAAAATACATTCCTCTGTAAAGCAATTTGTCTTTGGAAACTTTACACAAGAAATATTTTGAGACCTTTCTTTTTCCTGATTATTAATATGAAACAATGCTCAGGAACCTAAAATACATGCATTCCATTATAAATGGTTGAACAAGAGAAAATTGATTGCAGCCTAAGGAAGTGAACTTTCCTGCTGTATCACTTTAAAATGCAGAAGGTCCTGCACTTTTCTAGGTGTGCTGTTATTCTCCACACATTTTCCCCTCCGTGTCTCAGCCCTTCATCATGATTTACAGTGGCCTCACCGTGTCTGGATGTGAAAGTTGTTGGTGGTTCCAGTGTGTTCATAGTCATGTATGGCAGCTGCGAAGATCATAGCGAAAATCTCCAGCTCTGTCAGCCAGTGCTGAAAAGAGATTACAGAGCAATCAGATAAGCTCTCATTTTCTCAGGTATAAAGGGTTTTGTTTGTTAAAGCAAGTTATTCCCTGTTGACAGTCAACTTTGCACATTATTGCCTTTCCCCTGAAGCCTGCCAGATGCTTCAAAGCCAATTTCTATGGCTGATATACAGAAGCCAAACCAGTGTGTTTCCTGGACCTTCATCCACATAAACTGAGAAATTCAGCAAAATGGATCCAGGAGCTACTAAGGTTTAAACCAGAGCAAGGGGAAACACATGCCCTTGTGAAAAAGCAATGTTTGCAGAAGAGAGACAAGGAAACCTCAAGAAAATCAAGGTTCTTCAAAGGGAACTTGATGATACATGTGCAGGTAAAAACACACCACCAGGGTATGTCTTTTTAATTCAGTTGACATGAATAGCAGAGCCTCAGATACAGAAGAATGTCACTAATTTCCAGTAACTAAATGTCTCTGTCAATCACTGAATCATGAGGAGAACAAGATAAACTCAAAGGGTGTAAATCCTGTTATTTACCATTGTTAGAAATATTTGAGAAAGTCCTAAAGTTTGGAGATTTTTTCATAATTCCCTAGTCAAAGCCTTACTCTTCAGTGCTTAACTCACTTTTGCCTTAGATTTATAAATGATTCAGATGAGTTTAATAATTTTTCTCTGAGTCAATCAATCAGTTTATTGTTTGATTTTCCAGACACACAAGGAGTAGCACACAGGGAGTGTTGTCAACATCAAGCGCATGGAGGCAAAGGCTTTAGATACTGTAGGTACTGTAAATATTTGTAGGAAATGTATAAACATATTGTATTTAGAGAAAAATTTTATCACAGTGATTGCCAAATAGTTCTGTAACCACCCACTGTTAATCTGTGAATGTTTTGACAGACATTCACATATGAGCTGCCTTTTAATTCAAAACCCAGTAAAGGCATTATGGTTTCAAAAATCTATTCTAGACATCTACTACAGCTCACAGACCACTACTGATTTGTTAAGCACTTGCAGAGGAAGCACAGATAACTTAGGGCTCTGCACACAGAAACCTGTCTAGCTCATCTGCTTTTCACAGTCATCTCTGAATAACCAGTGAAGAATGAAGCAAGTCTCAGCATTAAAGACCTCTGTAGTTTGAAAATAAAGGACAGAGATATTTTTAACAATGCCACTGACCATAATCAAGGTAGGTCTTGATTTATTTATTTTTATTTCTTTTAGTGAGAGAGAGAGGAGGGTGGTGACTTCAAGAAGTGAGCAGAAACAGAAACTACACTGTTTTGTCATTTCTATACAATTGGTCCAGGACAAGAATGGACAGCACTGATGGTGGAGAAAAATTTTGTTTCCAGGTGTGACTGAATAAAGAATAATTTACAGCTGGTAAAGAACATTATGTCAACCTCCAAGCAACAACTTCTGGCAACTGCAATGGCGGGGGGGGGGAATTGAACAAGGGTTTCTAGGCCACATATCTAGATCTGGACTTTTATTTCTATCCGTGGTCTGCCATTTTCCAAAAGAAGAGATTACACATTACAGAAAAAAATCAGGCACAAGTGCTCAGAAACAGGCAGAGCATTCAGACACATGCAGCTAGTCTAGTGCATCCATGTCAGACCTCCTGGATGTCATCCAACAAGTCCCACAGCAACAGGATCTCATGACCCAAGTCTTAAAACATCACTAAGGCACTGAGCTCTGTGTTTGAGTTTTCCTACCTTGCCTCTTAAGACGCATACTCAAAAGTGCTATCTTGTATACCTTATCAAAGCATCTCTCACTGAACAAAGTCAGGGAATGTAGGTTTTCAAATACGGTGTAATAGATCTGAGGAGAAGTATTAAGTACCACAACAGCATTTGAGGAAGACTATTTAGAATACAACTGGAATTACAGTAGCAAACTGTTCATAATAAATAAATCAGCGTAAGTAGCACAAAGTGAAAATAGGTTTGTGAGTAACAGGGGGGCAAGAGCAGGTAAGTAAGTGGAAACTTTTAGTTCCTTTTTTACCTGCCACAGCCTTGCAAGGAAAAGCAAACAAGATGGCAAAGAGCCTGCAGAGAATGGACGCAAGCCCCATCAAAGTGCTGACTTTGCCTTTCACTAGTCTGTGATGGATTTCATCTTGAATACAGAGAGCTAATTTTTAAAGAACAAAGCCATCAAGAACTGAACAGAAGGACACTGTCACAAGTGAAAAGAGCAAGGAAATCTAAATGGTTTTCCTTTCTAAAGGGCTGACAATACCAATCCAGAATAAAACCATATCAAAATTTCTGTGATAGCAGCAGCTGGGGAATGGTGGGGGGAAAAGTCATGAAAGAATAAGTATTGACTTCAAGAGTGGAAACAAAAAAGAGGTAATGAGGCATAATTGTCTTTCAAAAATGTACAATAAATATGAAGCATTAGCTGTAGGGCAGATCACAAACAGACGTGACAAGTCTTCTAGTTTTACAGGTCTGCAGCAGGAAATACTCTCCTGTAATTCTTGTCAGTATCAGAGAAAGAACACTTAAGTTTTACAACTTGCACCTCATTGTATAGGTTCAAAAAGAAATCATATGGTACCTGCCAATAATTATAAAGATTCACCTGCAAATAACACTGGAGAAAATAATAATCACAGCTGAACAGCAAAGTTAAATAAATGAAAGAATGAAATGAGCAATCAGTGTGTCAGCCCTTGGAAGCTGGTGCTGCACATCATGCTTGTATACCAATACTCTAAGAAATAAATGTGAGAATAATTCAAAATTCCTTTTCAACTCTATGTCTATGAGAGAGCCAAAAATTTTCTAGTTCATGCAGTAAAGTAGAACAAATTAACCCCAAGGCATCATCGTGAGGAAGAAAATGACAACAAAACTTTTCTATTTTTGTTTATAGTTTTTTCACAAGTTGCTGTCTCCATCTCATTGATGAAGAATTAAACCAATGGCCCCAACATACTGTCTCAAACCAAAGTCTTGTGTTCCAGGATTCCTTGCATAAATATTGTAGAAAGGATGAACTAAATAACCATGTATACTACAGTGATAATAAATACTGATATGAGCAAATTCTGGAAAAGGAAAATGCACCCTACCTTTCTTTACCATCTGTGCACATACTATGCATGTCAGAAGCTAGTCCTGCTGCGAGCACGACTTTAGGATTGATGACCTCCAGAGCTCATTCTCAAACTACACTAATCTGTGCGCTTTGAGATTGGCTTTATCTCTTGTGGTTTAAATCTGTTTCTTGAATTTCTTTTCTATTTCACCATGAAGTTTGGGGGAGCGCAGGAGACAGTCGTGCCCCGCTCCCGCGCCCCCTCCCGAGTTAGAGCTCGTCGCTCCCCGCAGAGGCGCTGCCGGGCGCTGCCGCAGCGCGGGGGTGTGCGGGATGCGGGGCAGAGCTGGGAACACGCCGCCGGCAGCGCCGATTCGGCAGTTCCTGCGCGGTTCCTCCGCTCCTGACTCGGCACCGCCTCGCTGCCCGCCCCCGCCTCCTCCCTGCGCCCGCCGGACCCGCGCCGTCCCCCCGTGAAGTCCCCAGCGCGCCCGGCCCCACAACTGGAGTGACCGCAGCGCGTCCCGCACGCCTCACATCGCACACAGCGCTCCGCACACCGCGCTCTGCACATCGCACACTGCACTCCGCACACAGCGCCCCGCACCTCGCACACTGCACTCCGCACACCACACTCCGCACACCGCGCTCCGCACACTGCGCCCCGCACATCGCACACCATACCCCGCACACCGCCGGCCCTGCGCCACCAGCACAGCCGCCTACGCCGCCTCCCGATCGCGGTCATGACTACACGGGAAAAAAGCCCGCTTGCCGGCTTAGCAGCACACAAGGGGACAGTGTAATTTTCCTGGTGATACTCTCTCTCTCTCTCAATCTGTTATTATGCGGTTTTTGTTTTATTTTGATTTTGCCCTTCGCTTTTAGTAAAAACGTTTCTTTGTTTCTACTCCGTCCTCTCAAGTCTCATTTTTAAATTTACAATAAGTCCAAGAATTAGAAGTCTCTATTCCATTGAAGGTCTTGCCTCCTTAGCAACATTGTCTTTAACCCAAGAGAATATCATTCAGGGAAGGTGCGGTGGAATCAAAAAGAAAAGAAAAAAGCCGAAAACAAACTAGAACCAAAGTTAAAAAAAGGGTTCTAACAAGGGAAGCAAAGCTGAAATGTCACTGTCGGCACACAGTGCTGCAAGTTTGTGCAGTGGTTTCCTATTGTGCTACATTAGATCCTACAGCTAATTAGAGATATCATTTGGCCACAGGAACGATTAGTACTTGGGATCATTCCTGGGAACATCAGGCAACTCCACCTTTTTGGTCTGCATGGGCTACCTTGTGCATAGCTTATTGTAGAAGGAATATAAGAAAAGCAAGGGGATCAGTCCAGGCAAATGAGGTGCTGACAGAAGTGCAATGATGTACATGTGCTTACAAGCACACACATTCTAGTTCCCCTTTTATTGATGTAAATCTGGCATATGCACATTCTCTGACCTCTGCACATATTTCAGAACACATTTTCCTCTGAAAAAGAGGTTCAGTTTGTTTTCATTTTTGTTTGATTTTTTTCCTTTCTAATCTGCTACATCCTCTCTCTCCTAGACAAAAAAAATGCCCAAACATCTCCATCACTCACTTACTTATATATTCTCATGTTCTTCCACTTCTCTCTTTTTTAACACTTGCCTTGCTTTATTGCATTCAGTGACAGAATAAGAAATGCCATTCAGCACTGGTGCATCATGAGCTAGAATGAAACAGCAGTCATTCATTCAAATCTGAGTTACTGCTAAACGACTAAAAGACCAAGAAGCAGCAAGATGGAAAAGGGTAGGTATGAATACACACAGGTGAGAGGGCAGCTACACTTGGCCAGCTGTTTCCACCCAGTCACCTTTGGGAGCTGACTGGCCCCAAGTGAAAACTATCCTTCTTCCATGGTTTGAGGTGGAAAAGGGGGGCCATTTCCTCACCATTACATCCACAACATTGCACCTATTCTTACTGACTACAGCCTGCAGCACATTTTCATTAACTAATGGTCCTAAAAACAGTAGTGACCAATTTAGGATCCCATGGCAGGTTTTGAGTAGACAGTTGCATAAAGCTGCAAAATCTCACCTAAGTCCTTTTTACTTCAGGCACAATCAGGAGCAATTGACACAACTTCCATCAGAATCAGGCAGCCTGAATCAGCCCCTGAGACAGATAGGGCCTGACTCCTTCCACATCTGCCTCTGATAAGCAGCAGTGCTTACTGCTCTCATTGAAATGGGACTGCAATTCACAGGTGCAGTCTCCATTCAGCACAGGAGAATGTGGACATTTACAGGAGGCACTGGAGTGTGGGACTCCTCAGGGAAGAGCAATCCAGGTCTGGCTTCAGAATTGAAAGCAACATCTGTGTGGCAATCAAGGAACTGCAGCAAGGCAGATCATATGCCCAGAAGGTTGCTCCCAAGTGGGAGCAACTAATCAGCTGTCAAAAGTGGCCTAAAAGACAAAGCAAGAGCTGCATTACACCTTCCTGGCTCACACCTCTCTTCCTAAGGTCTATCACACAGTATGCACTGGTGGCAGCATTTTTTCAGGTTTCTTAATGAACTGCACAGAAAAAGGCATCAGCAGCATACAGTGGGAGACACAAATATCACTCTGAGTGATGCTGGCAGATAATTTTTATGATAATTTTATATAGCCCATGTAAGGTACTCATGGCAGGAGAAAGATTGTTGGAATTTGGTTAGGCTGAGTCACACAGAACCATGATTTTCCCTCAGCCTTTTTTTTCAACAGTTCCCATTTACAGAGTTTGTAAAAGCTGAGGAATGTTCAAGAAGCCCTGAGTTGCAGTAAGGGCTTCAAGGTCTGCTGACTTGAGTTCACATGTCTGCTCTGCATTACAAAGACTTTCTGCCCCTGGAACTGTACATGAGTTAGTGAAAGGACCTCAGTGAAAGGAAACACAATAGCACAGAATTACATGTATTGAAGTACCAGCCACAAATACAGCAATCACTGAATGGCCATAGTGTAACAAGAGATAACTGCAAAACATTGAATAGACAACCTCCCTTACACTGCCACCTTTGACTCTACCATTGTGACAAAGCAAGGGCAGGGGCAAACTGGATGCTTGGAAAAAGTGAAGCAAATAATATGTGGAACAGATCTGCTCCACAGGATCTGACAAAGTAATTTCATTCCTCTTTCTGGCTGCAGCAGTAACCATGACAAACAAGAAGAGAATGAAATGCATATGTATCCTGTACCCTTTAGGCTGTTTGGGATGGGAACTTTCTGGGCCTCCAGCTAAATCCAAATTGCAGTGGTTGATCATTACTTTGGAATCTACCTGCCTTTACTTTCTCTATTCCATATTCAAATGTATTTCTGTTGTTTGTCTTGAAAACAACAGTGGGAACATAATGTTCACTGCATATTTTTTTAAGCCATCTCTCCATTCCTGACATTGTTGTCAGACTTCAGCTGTCTGTAGGCTGTTTAGATGGTTTCGGTGTAGAGGAGTGGATGGAGATCAGCATTTCCAGATGCGGATCTTATGCTCAGATAAGTGGAATGAATTATCCTTTGGATGTGCTGCCTCCCTTAAGTTATGAAGACAGCTTAGACAGACCCTGCATATTAGGTGAAGTGAATCCCAACAAATGTGTGTTGGCATATTCACACAGGAGATCTGTGATAGAGTGAAAAACTGAGCTCATTCATCCTCTTTAGATCACTGTTAAAAGTTATCAACAACTTCACCTACCTTGTGTGTATAAATAGTCCCAAGTCCCTCCTGTTATTAGCCCAGCAATATGAAATGAAGTTTGTCTACAGTGCAAACTGGTGCTACCGTGGATAATCAGTCTCAATATTATGCAAAAACTGTTTTAATCTAACTATATATTCAGGATGCCAAATCCTTTACTTACCACTATGCCTGTCTTGAAAAGGAGGTAATGGACTGTCTGTGTCACATCTGCAGCATGCATTAGATTGTGGTAAGGATTTTTGTGTTTGCTGTAGCCAACCTCCAGAGCTTCCACAAAGGACACCAGGGCAGAAATGGGAATCTAAGTAAGGCAGCACAGAATTAAAGAAAAAAAACACAAACCAGCTTCAATCGTAAGCATTCAGAGGGGAGTATTTTGATACGAGGTTTCCAAAGAGCAGTTTCCACTTGACAAAACACTAAAACATCTGAAACAGGCACTCGAGAGAGTGAATTCTCAAACTAGATTTTCCATGCATAATTAGATTATAGGTGAATCGTTCCCACATATAAACAAATAGAAATAGGTATACTATGAAATGCTGTCTGGAAGACACATAGATTATGAAAAGTAACAGTAACAACAACCACTGTATTGATTGTCCCTGGAGAAATATTTGCTACAAGCAACCATCTGTTACCTTCACAACCCACTGGAATATATCTCTGCTTCCCTATTCACATTTAAGATTTTCTAATGAAACACATCAAATAGCAAGTCTGGGATACTCTGCTAAGAGGAGTATCCTTTATCAAACCTCTGTTTTCACAGCAAAATCAAACCTGTCCATCCTGGATTGCCGTGTTTTTCTGACTCAAAGAGTAACTGCAGACACCCAAAACAATGCAATTGAGGGGATTTCTAGAGAGGAGACTATGCAGCTGTAATCTATGCAACTGGCAACATGGGTTCTCCACTTTCATCTGCCCAGATGGCAAATACCTAAAATGCTAATGTTGCCATAGAGCAGCACTGCTGTTGTCCTCTTGGGTACATACAAGCAGAGGATGCAGTTCTGACCAGACATCTTCTTCAAAGATGTCTCATCAGGCATGGCCAGTTCCTGAAGAAGTACAGGACCCAGAGATCCATAAACTCTTTCCAGCCAAAGTGAGTCGGGAGCTGAAATGTCAATAGGCCAGAGGACGAGAGAGAATCTACATGAGGGGAATGGTCAAGATCTGGCTGGCAATGTTTCTGCCATCAAAATTTAAGCCTGTTCAAAGGTGGAGGAAAAGATACATATCTGTATCTGCAAACCTGTGTAATAATTACAAAATTATAGAATAGTTTGGGTTGGAAGGGACTTTTAAAGTTCACCTAGCCCACCTGCCCCTGAAATGAGCACAGACATCTTCAACTAGATCAGCTTTCTTCTCGGATTCCAATCTGACCTTTAATGCTTCCAGGGATGGGGGATCTACCACCTCTTTGGGCAACCAATTCCAGTGTTTCACTACTCTCACCATAGAAAAAATCTTCCTCATATATAGTCTAAATCTACCCTCTTTTAGTTTAAAATCATTACCCCTTGTCCTGTTGCAACAGGCCCTACTAAAAAGTTTTTCCCCATCTTTCTTATAGGTCCCCTTCAAATACAAGAGGGCTGCAATTCACATTCACCAGAACCTTTTCTTCTCCAGCTGAATAACCTCGACTCTCACAGCTTTTCCTCACAGGAAAGGTGTTCCAGCCCTCTGATCATTTTTGTGGCCCTCCTCTGGAGCAGCTCCAACAGGTCCACGTCTTTCCTGTGCTGAGAACTCTAAAACTGGATGCAGCACTGCAGGTGGGATCTCATGAGAGCAGAGTAGGGAGCAGAATCACTTGCTGGCCTTATTGTAACAAATTTGAATTTGCATTCTTGTTCTCCTTTTTTGGCTGTATACCTGCGAGTCCTTTGAAGGTCAGGAAAATGACACTATCATTCTCAGAGGATCAAATGCAGTATTTCCCATGAATTTCATGGGAATGCCTGTTTGGAACCCCATCTACTTCATGGTGCCCCACTGCAATTGAATGTACTACTTAAATCACATCTAGGCTTGCTTATTGAGGAAAGTGCAGTGTTCACAAAATCTTCAAAGATCACTACAATTGCATTTTGAATGGAACAAAGCAGGATGAGAGGGAATTTGAACAAAATCCAGGATGGAAGAAGATAACCATCTTCTAACTACTGACCTTGAAACGGTTGATCAGATCATAGCGTGTGAGAAGTTCATAGAAAATGAATTTCAGTGCATGATCCCCACTGGCATCATTTAGTGCAAAGACGTCAAAGGACCAGTTGTCTACATTCTGCAAGAGTGGTAGAACAGACAGTTAATATGGTCACCCCTTTTACAATGATGGTTCAGTGTCTCTCACTTTCTTTCCCAGTCTACA
This sequence comes from Pithys albifrons albifrons, assembly GCF_047495875.1. Taxonomy (NCBI): domain Eukaryota; kingdom Metazoa; phylum Chordata; class Aves; order Passeriformes; family Thamnophilidae; genus Pithys; species Pithys albifrons. The sequence goes on along the minus strand of NC_092464.1, from coordinate 50,222,688 downwards.
AACTGAGAATTAGAGCAGTGATGTCAGTGCATATTTTTTCAATAAATTTATCAATTCCATTTAACCAATGCATCATCATCAAGATACTCATAGAATCAGTACACTCATAGTATTGTATAGCTCCCATTTATGAAGCTTCCATTAAGAACATGTATGCTTATTCTAAACATGACAATTCTCTACATCAGAATTTAATCACCAAAGGATGAATCCTAATGGATAAAAATCCTGGTGTGCTTTAGTGCCTGAAACATTAAGATGGCCCTATTGGGTCTGATTTTAACTCTCTCATGTGTATGAAAAAACCCCAAAACTTTGGAAAAAAAGAGGAATAATGAATATTTTTAAATTATATTGAAGCCTCTAGATTTTGCTTTCCCTATAGAGTTCTTATAACTCTGTATTGTGAGCAAAGCACTCAAATGCTTCATTAATGTTTAAAATAGAATGAGGTTATATGGTTTTTTGCAGTAAAAAAACCAAAGGCACCTGAGGTCATATTTTTATCACTTACTGTTCAATCACCAAAGATGATAACTAAGGACTATCTTGCTAGACCCAAAGAGCAACTTAATTCCTTCTCATTTTAATATTAATCCTGATTTGTGATTATTGCATCTGAAATTGCCCAAAGAGCATGGCCCTAATTTTCCTTATTTTTTTAAAAAAGGTAATTGAGTCCAGTGGAGTTTTCAGAAAACTACAGAGTAGAAGAAAATCCTGGCAATAGTATATTATGTGCTAACAATTATATAAAATCCCAACCTTTTAACAGAAGAGTAAATACCTAATTACAGTCAGGAAAGTTCCAGTCAGCTGTCAATGACATATTAATGCTGCAGGGTGATCAGCATTAATATCACAACTTTCAGAGAAGCTTTCATGGAAGCTGACAACACTCATTATCTAGCAAGATGAAGCTCCTGGATCTCAGAATTAGATGTTCCTGAAACTTTATGAAACTTTCTCTCCTCCCAATACCAAAGAGGAAAGATGCAGATGGCAGTTCTAGCTAGTAGAATGATACACAGATCAGCCATGTAGCTGCATCTGGCACAAGACCAGCCCTCAATCTCTCTTACCTGCTGAGAAGTTTAATGTACTTCCCACAGAGACTTATCCAAATGACTCTTCATAAACCACATAATAAAGACTGACATCTGTACACTGACATTTCTTCCCATCTTCAAACTCTGTTGCAGGTTGCACACTAAGCAAACGGGTAGTTATAAGGTTTTATTACTAGATCTTACTGGATGAAAGCAAGCAAAAAAATACACACCATTTTCAATGGAGGAGATGGGATTGAGAAATTTAAGATGAAATTTTTTAAGACAGAAGACTTCACAGAATCACAGAATATATTCAGTTGGAAGGCACCCACAAGGATCATCAAGTCTGACTCTTAGCCCTGCACAGGACATCCCAAAAAGTCACACCATGTGTCTAACAGTATTTTCCAAACGTTTCTTGAACTCTGGCAGGCTTGCTGCTGTGACCACTGCCCTGGTGAGCCTGTTTTGACTTCTTCCAAATAAGTAACTCCCACTTCAACCAGATCCACTACCAACCACAAAGCCATCCAGGCAAAAAATAAATTCTTGAAACAGTTTTAAACAGAGTACACAGTGGCCAAGTGGGTGTTATTTCACCCTGAGCAAAATTAGTCAATACGTTTGTTTTTATGTATTTGTTTTAACTTACTCTAGCATGAACAATTCTCTGTATGACTCTTAATCATTTGAAAACAGAAAAAAAGAGAGGGAGTCTGTGAGGTTTAAGTCAACTCAGAGTAGCTGATGGGTTTTAACTATCTTATTATTGCTGAGGAGCTCAGGAGAAGAGGTACCATTATAGATACGTTACGTTAAAATTTGGTTGGAGTGTAGTTGCAAAAGAACAAAGAATTTAAATCCCATATGCCAGAGTGAAGCTAACACTTGTCAACTTGCAGTTGGAAAAAGGTGTGAATGAACACCTTGATGCTGTATATCAAAGGCAAGTTTGATCATTCCTCTTGCATTTAGAGGGACCTTTTGGAATACATCCACATCTTTTGATGAGTTCGACTATCCAAAATGAAAAGGATTTGGTACCCTAACTGTCAGTCTTTCCAGTGTAGAGTAAAGCAACAAGATGTCTTCATAAGCTTTACTTTGTGTATTGCCCCACTGTATCACCTTTTTTGCTGAACCACGTGCAACATGTGATCTGCAAAGCTGTGTGGGCAGCTGGTTTCTAACTTCTGTTTGTAGTCTTGACAATTGTCCCATGGATTGAACCTTTGGGATTTTTTGAGACTACTTCTGACTAATGGGTTTCCCTCTAAAACCTCAAAACTCATAAAAGGGTCAATATTCCCAAAGTGATTGTCACCTTGAAGACCTTTAAGCTGAACAATGCAAGAAATTCCCTTCTCTCACAGCAACTGATCCTTTTTCTTTTCCACCTGTCTCTGCCTGTATTTTCCTTCTTCCATGTGGGATGCTGTGATTGATTCCTAAATCCTTGGTTTAATTACTGTCATCTAGAAGAGAGTTGTAACCTTCACAACCTGAAAATGGCCACAGCCTTGAACTCTATTCTATCCTTTACTGAGAGGATATTCCATTAGGCCTGTTAAATGATTAATGTATGTGGACTACACTAAATGTCAGAGAGAAGGAAAGGCCAAGTACTAAGACTCCCTTATGAAGTGAAATATTGCACTATTATCTTGATGCTTTGCAAAGACCCCTTTTAATACCTTTTTCTTGGGATTACCTTTAGCACTCCAATTACAGCTGGTGGGTAGCTTAAGCCAACCATATTTGAAGTCCGTCTGTACATTCTATCAAGGTAAAATAGATAAGACAACACATAAATAGAATTAAACAAAACATAACAAACAATCAACAAAAATCATAAAGCAACAGACCATTACAGAAGACCTTATTTTGTCCAGGCAATCCTAACTGCAATTTGGGGGGGTTTGCCTTCCATCTTCTAACTAACTTGCACAATATTCTCCATACTATTCTTACTGTATAGCCTAATTTGAGACTACACTCCCCATTATCTCATAGCTTGGTTACCCAGCAGGACATGACAAAGAATTTGCCAATACCAGGTCTTCATCAAAGGGAAAGACTACACTCAAATAACAAGATGTTCCCCATTTTCTTTTGCACAGTTGGACTGATCTTTCAGTTCCCTTAGTTCTTGCTGGCCCACATGCAAGCTAATTCTGAATGTGCTTCAGAAATCATTTGCATACAATGAATCAACTCTAGTTTGGTACAGTTGTTAGTTTTGTCTGTATCTTTTCAAGATTAATATAAAACCTTCTGGGTGTTTGCCCTATGCATGTGTTTCAAGGAGTGAGAGAGAAAGAAAATGGCAAAAATCAACATCTGTAATCATAGCAAACAAGGCATGTATATAGCAGATTTTAAATTTGATTATAAAGTATATGTTAAACAGATTATAAACTTGATTTTAAACTTGTTTTCAGGGCACACTGTGTTTAACAGGCTTAGTGAATGCAGAAGTTCTGTCATAGCTAAAGTGCCTTTTCACTTTTTTGCCCTGAAGCATCATAGGACTAAAAGGAGGTGATGGAAAGCTCTCTTCTCCCATCTGAAATGATACTGTACAAAGTCTTCCTTCACTTCAATTATTCTTTGTCATGTTCTGTACTCAGACCTGAAAAAGTCATCCCCCTTTCAGAGAATTATATTCACCCATTCCCCAAATTACAGAATTTCTTATCCCTTCCTCCCCCCAAGTCAGAAGTTCCCGAGCCTTCTCTTCACTGAGAATTCAGGCAGAGTCCCTTTCCCCTCTAGCTCAGGAGAGCCACAACCCTCCTCTGGGCCATATTATATCTCCTTTGGACTACAGTGATTCATATCAGCCCAAAACCAGCCTACTACAGCCAGCTCTCAGCTGTTCATTTACTTTCTTGTTGAGCAAGTCCCCCACCGAAAGTAAGAGTTAATTCACAAATAGCCTGTCAAACCTAGGAGAAACTTGTTCCAGGGAGAAATGACAGGTTTACTCATATCACAATTTGCTGCCACTCTTGACACACATACAGTAACTGGTGCGCTATCAGCTACAGTCATGCCGAAGGAGGTTTCTGTGTGTCTGTGTGGCTTGTGGTGCACTGTCTGATACACCCACTCTTCTGAAAAGAGGGCTGTCACTGCAGTTCTGATGAACAGTGAAAGGTGCTCTGCTCTTCCATTCCTGACTTGAATTTTGCTGTTACAAAATTCTCTCAAAAACCTGGGAGCTGCTGTCTTTTAGGCTGTCTAAAGACTGGTGGCAGTTTCACATGTGCCAGCCCTCCTTCTGGCTTGAATGAAGAGTGTCAGCAGAGTCCTTGCTTGGTAAGAAAAGGTAAGACTGAAGGTGAGTCCAAATTGAAATGAATAAATGTTTTAAAGGGTTCAGAAACTAAAATCAGTTTTGGCAACAGGTTCTGACGTAAATCACAACAGGGAAGGCTGAGAGGACTCAATGGCTTTCTTGAAATCCTCCCTGAGCTCTAAGATTTTCACATCAGTCTTTATCTATAGTTCCTTCCAGGAATACTAGGATAAAGGATTTTGTTTTGTTTCTTAGCAGTTCTTCATAAGAAATAGTGGATCATAGAGGTAAACAGAGGCAAGGGGGATTTTTGCCTGGCCTGACCAAATATTAAATGCTGTCTCTCCTGGCCTAGGACTATACAGAAGTGCACATTCTCTGTCAAAATTATACCAACTGTACTATTACATCTGTACTATGCTAAGAACAGATAAAACAGAACTGTTTCAGATTTCAATCTGTTACTTAATCTCAGATTTTGAGGTGTTATCCAAATCTGCATAGAAACATCATTAGAAGCATATTAAAGTGTTCTTCATTTAATGAAGTAATCTATTAGTTCTCTGAGGTCTTCTGGCCCAAGGCACTCTCCTCCACCTTCTGTTATTGTGCCATCATATACTACAGGTGCAATCTGCAGTTACTAGAACAAAGCAATTGCATCCTACTTTACCTTTCCACAAATATCCCAGCTTGCACTGCATGGACAATACTCCTGAACCGGGGTTTTTCTTCTGTCCTTTTTAGCATCATCCCCATTTGCCGTGTGAAGGTGGCAGCCAACCAGTCACGGACCTCTGAGGGCACAGAGTCAGACTGAATATCACTGAGTTCATCTTCTGTGTCCAGTAAACGCCTAGGAAGGTGAGGAACAAGATGGATAAACAGACTTCTCTAGAGACCATGACAATGTTAACAAAAAGTAAACTCACATATATTCTAACTAAAGCAGCTGTTAAAAGCCTTGGTTCATCAGCACTAATCAAGCACAATTGTGTAAGTCTTCAACAGTTCATTTATTCTCCAGTATACTTAAATTTCATATTGTAAAACTCACTACTAGGCTGACGAACTAGAAGTATCAACCTTCTGAAGCACAGCTACAGAATCGTTCACTGACATCACCTCTTCAGGTCATCAATATTTATGAACTTTCTGTCCTTCAGAGGTAATTTATGGCCATTTCTAACTTCTGAGTTAGTAACATACAGTCCCCTCCTTTTCTATTCTGGTCACCTGTGGTGATTCCACAAGTGCATTTGCCACTGGGTAGATGGCATATAAGAGAAAGGGGAACTCCTCTGCAGTGTCTTACCAGTCTCTGTCTATCATGACCTGGAGTAAATTTTTTTTAAATTTCAACAACATGATACAAGTAAAAAGATTAAACATCATTCAAAAGAAATAGATCAGTAGGAATTTAGAAACTTACAGAAAAAATGGAATACAATTATTATGAAAGCCTTTCTTCAGGAGAATGTATATTACATTTATGATTGGTTTTGATCTCCTTCCCTGCCCCATAAAATTCAAAAAAGCTTTTAAACCAAGGATTGAAGATCTGTTCTACACAGAATACAATATTCTAATGATTAAAAATGTATTTTCTGTGAGTAATAAATCTTGGGTCAAACATCTTTCCCAACTGACATGTAAGCTATAATTCTGTGTCATTGATGGATGTAAGAGTGCTGATGTCTGGAGTTAACTCACCTAGTTTCATCAATGTATACTGACTCAAGAACAGTTGCAGCATATTCCAAATTCTTCTTTAGGTCTACAACTGAAGCTTCCCCTCTTTCTAATTGCTTTACCAAAGACCGCAATCTAAAAGAAAAGAAAAAGAAAAAAAAATCTGATTAGTACAAAGAGAAATAGGTTTGACAGTGAGTATCAGTTCCCAGCATGAGTCCTAACATACATACATGACAGGTGAAAATTTTGGGTCTTCAAGTTTCTTGAAGCCACATACAAGAAATCAACAAAAATCACTTTTCAAAGACCAGTTATAATGATGCCAGGCAAACACTACATTGTATTTAGGCTCAAATACGTCAGCGAGTTATCACAGAGTCATAGAATCACAGTATATGCTGAGTTTGAAGGGATCCATCAGTATCATCAAGTCCAACTGCTGGCCCTATGTAGGCTACCTCAAGAATAGTACCATGTGCCGGAGAGCATTGTCCAAATGCTTCTTGAACTCAGACGGGCTTGATGCTGTGACCACTGCCCTGGGGAGTCTGTTCCAGTGTCCAATCATCCTCTGGGTGAGACTACTTGCCTCTCTGCTTTGCCTCATGAGATTGTTGAAGACCCCAGTGAGGTCTTCCCTCAGTCTCCTTTTCTATAGGCTGAACAATCCAAGTAACCTCAGTCAATCCTCATATGGCTTCACCTCCAGACCCATCAGCATCCTTGTGGCTCTCCTTTGAAAGCTCACTAATAGCTTGGAGTCTTTTATATATTGTGGTACCCAAAACTGCACACAAGGTGAGGCCTCACCAGTGCATAGCAGCACAGGACAATCACCTTCCTGGACTGGCTGGCTGTCCTCTGCTCATACTGAAACAATTTAAAACAGAAATCACTTGGAATTTAAAACAGGAGCTAAGAGAGGACAATTGCAATACAGCCATAAGACAGAAGTAACTTTTTGAATAGTATCTGTTAAAAACATGAACCATTCATAGTGATTGAAGTATAAATATGCAAAATTGTATTCAAGTATATTTAGAAATACTACCATAGAAATTCTATACAGGGTTAGGAAATGCTATGATATTTATTAGATCAAGAGGTCACACTAAGACTATCGCACCTTTATTAAACAGAACTCATGAAGTTTTATGAGATTATTATTATTGTTGCAAGGGGGAAAAGCCTCCTTGAAAAGGAAAATTTGTGCAGAAAAAGTCTCATCTGTCAAAGACAATTAATATATTTGTGCCGTTTTCTCTTTTCCTCTTTTTCACTCTACTAAATTAGGAAAAAGAAAAAAATGGGAATAAAGAGGAGAATAAAATCCAAAGGCAAAAAGCAAAATGTAAATATTTTCAAACAATCCAATTTGCAGGTTTATAACAAGAAAAAGAAAATTATCATTCCATTAAAAGGAGAATGGGATAAAGACTTGAGAAGTTAAAACATTTTTGTGAATGTTGTGAATGTCCTCATCCCTGTTAAACAGAAGTTAAATAAACACTCAAATGTACATTTAACAGTGTAGCGGAAAGTGTAAGTTGTTAATTTGTCCTGTTCAAGATGCAAAAATGTAGAGTGGTCGGGTGACCTATAACTTGTCCTCTAATTAGGAGACTACTCTTCTGCAGCTTTCCTATGTTCCATGGAGAAAAATAATCATTTCCACAAAGCAATTCAGAACTAGAGCCCAATATAGGTGTCTGCTTTCCCTTTATTAACTGTAGTAGGAACCCAACATCCTACAGTACACATATGTCTGAAGTTCTTAAAATTATGTGACTATCTGTATTTCCTTGCTACTGTAACTCTCCTGTGTCATCAGTGATTTCAAAAGAAATCAAGTCTCCATGGGGCTGTATTTCACAAAGAGTTGAAGAACAGTCAGTCTGCCTGTACCCACTTCACCAAAAGCTCTTTCAAGCTGGGTTTCAGACCTCCCATTTTTTTCTTCTGTAAAACAGTAAGTAAATCATAAACCATATAGTTGTTTCTCTGGCTAGGTCACATAAATGCCAGTCCTGCTAACACTGGTGCTGCTGACACACAGTTATCTATTTAGCCTTACAAAGAATATTGAGCAACAGGCAGACCCTCCATCTCCAGGAGAATGGACCTCTCAACCACTTGCAGCAATTGAAAAACAAAAGTGTTGTTCAATAGGTCATTCCTGATGTGAGAATGGAGATGGGAAAATCAGTGGTGTACCGATACAATGAGCACAGCTGCTCATCTCTGTAAACCAGGTGGAGAGCATTCAACACATTTCCCTCCAATCCTGAAATCCAGCTCAGAAAATCCATGGAGTAAGTTCAGCCCCATGGAAGAAGCATGGTTTGGTGCTCCCATATCCCTCTTCTGTGTAACTGCACCACCAGGCATTAACAGCAACACAAAGATTTTGTTTGATGAGCAGAGCTAGGAAATGTGCTTCCCCACTTTTCAGGCTGATTCCAGTCTCAGGCAGCACATTTGGAAGATGCATTTGCCTCCTCCCTAGAGGCAAATCATTGAACCCTTCTATCCATTCCCATTACTCCTTGCCAGCATGGGAGGGGAAGAAGAGAAAAAAACAAAACCGCTTTCATGTCCAAACAGTAAGTATTGCTTCATATGCCTCCTCACTCCTTTATCCCATGTATGGAGAGCCTGTAGATGTGACCCCTTAATGAGTACCAGAAATTTTGTACACAAGACACGGGGGTCAGTATTGCAGGAAGCACATTACCTTTGGCTCTTCCTGTTGTATCTCATTGATATAAGTATCCAGAAGCTTTATGCCACAGGTCATTCAAAATTCATGTTCAATAACAGCACAGTGAGTAATGATTTCTTCATGGCACCCACATTCTTCATCAAAAATGATTATGCAGAATACTATGTGCATCAATCATTTGGAAAAACAGTACAGTTGCTATAATAAAACCCTGTCACACCATCAGCCACAGATGTTCACTGTGCAATGAACTATATTTCTATCAAAGAATTCCTACACAGAAATAGGTGTGCATCTGTTATCTCCCTGTAATGTACAAACTCAATAAATTTGATACTCTGAGTCATATGACAGATATAGCATGTGCAGACCAGCTAAGCAGGGAACACATTTAAGGTCTGTCAGATGCTCTGCAACAGTATCGGTCTACTTGTTGGGGTTTAAAGAGATGGTAAAGCAAACACAGTGCCCTAAAGTACCAGAGCAGACAGCACAGGGTTATGCAGTATAATGCACATGTGCAGTGGTTTCAGTCAGCTGAGGGGCACAGGTTCCTCCACAGTTTGCCCAGCAAATACCTTGAAACCCATTCAAACAGGGGATTGGTGGGAAGGGTACAGCATACACAGAAAGTAATCCAGGAAGCTTGCCATCTCTTTTCACAACACTCAGCAGGTATTATTCGTTCCACAGTCTCACACATTTATCTAAGGCTCTGCATATATGGCATGTCTGAACAACCAAGGAAAAGACACAACCTTCAAAGTCAGCTCAGACAGTAATCCTTAAAATGCAACAGAAAGCAGAGTAACTGGTAGCCTGTGATCCCATGGGTTTGTATTAGGCTGCATAGTTATCTTCTGTCACTACTTTTGTATACAAAAAAAATCAAGTCACAACATTCAGAGCAAGAAAAAACATGTTTACAAAGAGCAAATGCACAGCACTGATACAGTAGCATTTTTCATTAGAAAAAATTACATGCAATTTCCAAAGTAATTGTTTTGCCTTACTTATGTTTTCTGAAATATCCTTCTTCCATGGAATAAAAATTAAACTTTTGAAGTAATCCATTATTTTTGTATTATTCAGAGGCATGAAAAAGCAAAAATGTCAAGTTCAGTGGCCTTGGCAGGATAGTAAACAACTTGTTTCAACTCACCTTGAGTCAAATAAAATTTTGACCCCATTTGTCAGCTGTAGGTGAAATCCTACATAGTTTGTATTTTCACTTCACAGTTATAAATTCTTTCATGTCTGTTACAGAAAAAGAAGTCTTGTGCCTGTAACATTAGTAAACTTTGGCTTACTAAAAGATTTTCAATAAAACAACAACTTAGGTACTTCTCAGCATCATGTCACTTGAATTACCCTTGTCTCCATCTCCTGCTACTGAAAACACTACAGGGTATGCTGTCCTCCCATGTGCAAACACCTCTGCCATTCTCAGGTTCTGAACTTTGGGAACTAAATCAGAAAATATAACCAGTAAAAAGCCTTGGTCATGATGGTTTGATTTTTTTGCTTTATTCAAGTCAACCACTTCACCTAGCACTTTATAGAAGTGATAAATCTATAGATTTAGAGAAATCAGGCACACCGATGCTCATGGAAGTCACTGCAGACAGACAGCTCTGATGAACCAGGTAACTGTCATTTACTTCCTCAGGAAAGGGTGCGCTGCCTCTTTGATGGGCCTTCCCTCCTCCCACTACTGAGAGAAAATGAACTTAGGTTGACATTGTGGTTTCAGACAGCTAAGAATAGGTGAGATGACTCCTCACTGAATAGATCTGAGAGCTGAACAATGATAAATTTCAGATGTGGGAGGGAAAGAAAGGATGCCATATTCTGTTTTCACAATCAGCAATCTTCTAATTGGTATTTCCCAAAGCAAGCCTTGCTTTTGGCAGACTAATTCTTTTTGAGATGTTAATGTGAATCAGTTTTTTGGGGGAAACTCTATGATCACTGTACAATAACAGAATTTGTTAACAATAAGATCCAAAGACAGCAAACGAAGTCTTCCAGAATGAAGCCTTTTCAAATCACTGTTGCCTTTTGTAACAAAACCTTGGTTATAGCACATTAGACACAAATCTAACAATATTTGATTTTCATCTTAAAAAACAAGTGCCTGAAATAAACTATCTGTAATTACATAATACATATATAATATATATATATATAATATAATAAAACCATTTGCAGTAAACTCAGTGCCCTGGACTTCAAGAAAGCAGACTTTAGCCTCTTCAGGGACCTACTCAGTAGAGTCCCATGAGATAGAGCCCTGGAGGGCAGAGGGGCCCAGAAATACTGGCTGATATTCAAGGGACACCCCCTCCAAGCTCAGGACCAACATATCCCAGCATGATATGGTCCAAAAATATTAGATGTTGTTCATGGTTGAATAAGGAGCTACTGAGCAAACTCAGAGGAGTAAAAGAAGCTTACAGAAGATAGAAGTGAGGATAGGCAGCCTGAGAGGGATACAGCAAAATTGTATGGAAAGCTAGGGACAAGGTTAGGAAAGTTAAGACCCAATTAGAATTGAGTCTGGCCAGGGACATCAAAGACAACAGGAGGGGCTTCTATTATGTGTGTTGCTAACAAAAGAAGACTATGGATACTGTGGATCCTCTCCAGAAGGAAACAAGAGACCTCAATACCCTGGATATGGAGAAGGCTGAGGTTGTCAGTGACTTCTATGCCTCAGTTTTCAATGGCAAATGCTCCAACCACGCCATTCAAGTTGAGAAATGCAAATGCAGGGACCGGGAAAATAAAGACCCACTGTAGGAGAGAATCAGGTTTGAGATGACCTAAGGAACCTGAATGTGCACAAGTTAATGGGATGTGATGAGATTCATCTGTGGGTCCTGAGGGAGCTGGCAGACAAGTTGCTAAGTCACTATCCACCATATTTGAAAAATCATGGCAGTCTGTTGTTCTTGATGACTGGACAAAGGGAAATATAATCCCCATCTTTGAAAAGGGAAAAGTGAAGACCCAGGGAACTACAGAGCAGCAAGATCATGGAACAGATTCTCCTGGAAACTATGCTGTAGAAAAAATATTATAGGTGACAACCAACATGGCATTACTAAGGGCAAATCATGCCTGACAAATCTGATGGCTTTCTATGATGGGGTTACAGCATTGGTGGATGGGCACAGAGCAACTGGCATTGTCTACCTGAACTTGTGCAAAGCACTGTCCCATGTGATTTCCTTGTCTCTAAATTGGAGACATATGGATTTGATGAATGAACCACTTGGTGGATAAAGACTTGGCTGGATGGCTGCACCCAAAGAGTTGCAGTCAATGGCTCATTTTCCATGTGGAAACCAGTGATGAGCAGAGTACATCAGCGCATGTTTCACAGCTGTGGATAACCTGGGAGATGGTGTCCATGGTTAAGTCCAATCCTTGATCACGAGCCCAGCTGTATGTTGCATCGCTTCCCTGATGACCTGAGGTGTCATGGGCCCACCAAGCCAGAAATAATTCACCCCTATGTTACCAGTCCAGATCCACCTGAGACTTTAATCTTGGCAGCCCAATTCACTACCCATTGTGGAAATGCTCTTCAGTAGCCTGACTCTTGGGTATGTGGGCATCTACATGGCATACTTTGCCAGGCAACCTCTCTACCCCGGCAGTGATGTCTCACCACAGTTCAGCAGCCCAGATGGGGTCACCTCTGCTCTGCCAAATGGTCTTTATTCATCAGTCCAACCACCCCCACAGTGTTTGCTACCATGCATGAGTCAGTGTAGAGGCAGAGCCCTGGCCATTTCTCTCGTTTAATCTTTAAAGCCATCTGGACTCTCAAGGTTTATATTGCCTTAGCCAAACAATCTCACAAAAGGTTAGATTTAAATGAAGTTGTCTTGCACACATTTAATCCTTCTCCAAATTAAATCTTTCTCATTAAGGACAAAACAGAGACTAAACAGATATTTGACACATCTCAGAGGTCTGGAACTCAGTGAATAAACTGTCCAAATATCCTAAGAGCAGACAGCCACATCTGCAGCATGTGCAATGAGAAGAGTAAGCTACACAACTGAATGTGTCTTCTCTTTAGAGAGAGAGATTAGTACAAGCATAGAATCATTAAGTTTGGAAAATACCTTTAAGATCATCAATTCTATTAGCTTCAGTGGAAGGTCACAGGCCATTCCTTAATAAATATTAATAATAAGTACAGCCCATTTTACTTTCTCAACCTGAATTAGACTACTTCATTTCTGATGTTTACATGGGCTTCCAATTAGGGTTGGTTTTGGGGTGTTTTTTTTGGAACAGAATAGTTCAGTTGGAAGGGATCTACAACAATCATCAAGTCCACCTCCCAGACCATTTCAGGGCAATCACTTCACATTTTTAGATTGCAAAGTGTCACTGGTGAAGGAAAAAAAAGCACACCACAGCCTTTATCAACCAGGCTCTGACAGTGCAGAGACAAATTTCAACTATTATTTTCTTAGGACAAAAATTATTTCTGCATTATAGTAATAGACAACATCATATTTCTCTTCTTCCAGAGCCCAAATATAAGCAATAACACTCTTAAAGCACATACCCTGAAAACTGTTCCTTTTTTTTTCTTTTTTTCTTTTTTTTTTTTAATCTGGGAAGAGCTGTCCAAAATCTGACACATTCTTTGAGACTATCTTTTCCAGGATTTTTCCTGTCCTTCTTCACAATTCTGATACTATGAAATTCAGCTAAGTTCACATTAATTTTCCTTGCACAAGACAAGAAAAGGATGGACTCTGACTACAGTGAGTCTATCAACAGAATAGGCAAGACACTTTACCTAGAGCTTGCTGTGCTCATGGGCATAGAGTTTGACTCCAAAATCTACTATAATTGAAATGCCTTGGTGTTTTCCCTTTTCATTTCCTTTTCTGTAACCCTATCTTGCAATATTAATTTTATCAGATAGAAGTTGGACAAAAGACAGGTTTTGTTTTAGGTTTGACAAATCACGACAACCTTTAGCACACCTTAATTTAAGGGAAACTGCAGCATTTTGCAGCATCAGGTGCCACAGGATAATTCACACATTTTGTTGTGTTACTAACACTTATTCCACTTATTCAATTTGACATTATTGTCTCCAAACCTGGAAGACTGATCTTCCCTGATGGCCTGGACAGTGATGAAAAGTTTAAACTCAGTTCTCTGCCAGGCTGGTGACTTAACTGTAATGCCACAGTCAAGGTTCCTCTGCTTGCTTTCCATCCCACTTCTAAGACAATGAAACGTGATACCTTATCTGTGGTGGATGAGTTCATTCCCCAAGAAAAACCAATTCCCACTTAGGTACTCAAATTCCTGCTTTTAAGTGTCCTTGAAACTAGACAGGATATTTTGACTGGTAACTTTAGATTACAGGTAAAAAAATTCAGTGCAGAACTATCTTTTGGCTGACACACCTGCAAAATTAGGGGTTTGCCCAGCCTTGTTGCTCAAGATTACCATTTTCCTAAAGGAGGGGAGAAAAATATATAAACAAAGTACAAAGCTGGGACTTAGCATTCAGAAATCTTCCCTTCAACACTAACCACCAGGATTTCCTCTTGCTTTCTTTCCATGTGGCCTCACAAATCTGGCATTTCTTTGATTTGGAGACCTCCCAACCACGTCAGATCAATTAGCCTGGGAAATGGAGGTCAAAGGCATTCTCCTGGCAACTTAATGTAAGTTGTCTTGTGAGACAGAGGGCCTTGAGCCAAATTCTTGGCATTGTCTATGGCCATGATCTGTCTACCAGGCCACAAAACTAACAGTATGAAAAAAACTCTCTTATATTTTTTATTTTAAAAGTAGAGTACCGAGTTCTTTGGATTTTATAGTACCTTACCCTCTAAAAAGCCTTGAGGGTAATGACACCCCATGAATGGCACCTTCTGACTTGCTGGTTCCTACAGCCTTAATAAATACACTGTGTGGTGAAATTTGTTGGCTACACATAAGAAAAAAGAAAAGTTGCCTCATCTATAGGAGTTTCAAACTAATTACTGCTATAATTTCTAATAGACATTCCGTAAATGTGCCTTGAGATTAATTTTGTAGACCAGAAGGAGCTATTAAAGTTCCTAAAAATAACTTGTCGACATCTAAAAATATCATAGTCCATTAATTCAGGGCTTTTTAGGGTTGGTAATTAACAGAAGCACCAATAAAATTACCATCTTGCCTTTCCAGTGAGTAAAAAAAAGTCACATTTTAAACTGTGCAAAAGCATGCTGGTTTAGTTCTTTTTTCTCATGAAGGATCAAGTTTATTCTTCTTGTACTTGATGACTGATAACTTTGTGAGGAAAAAAACTTAAAAAAGAAAAAACAGACTCCCAGTCAATACTGGCAATACTTACACAAAAATATAAACTGGGACCCGTGTGTATTCATTGTTCCACTGTGGGATATTGTTCCCTCTTTCAATCTTCTATTTTAAATTCACATACATTAATCCATTTCCATGAAGTTCCTTTTTTACTCTTCTTTTACCTCCTTGAAAAGAAGAAGAACGTGTGTTCCACGCTGTTGAGTTAGAATTGCATGGAGCACCGAATGGTGTTTTTTACAACACTGACAATAGTTGACCGAGCAACTTTTATGACTCTTATGCTCTTCAGCTATAATTTTCAGCAATGTAAGTAAACTTGGCATTAAACATCTCTGCATGCTGGTATCTATTTTCATGTTGCTCAAAGTCACAAGACAACTGAAAAAGACAACCTCTTGCCCCATTTTAAAAATTAAATTGTTCAGGTAATACTGGATTTAACAGGACAAAGATGAAGAGCAAAGGCTATATTTATAAACAGCTGAAAGGATTAATATTTCTCTGTATATAAGTTTCTGAAGGTGTAATAGTACCATAACTCTGAGTAAATATGAGAGCAGTTAGTGATATATTCTTAAATTTTACCTACTTTCTGCACATCATTGACATGAAAATTAAAACATAGATCTGATAGCTATAAGCAAGGGATTTGACCATTTACCCTGGATAAGCAATATGATTCTGGAGCATGTACTATCCCATCTCAACCTAACACACACCTGGAGGGGCCACACTAGGCAGGAGCCCGCACTGTTCTGATTTTACAGTTTCAGCACATTTCAGTGTATCAGCAAACTAAAAAAGAACCCCTTTCATATGTCTTCAGCAAATCCCCAACTCTTCTTTGTTTACTGAACATTTTCATCCACACTATTAACATTTTATAAGCAGTGTAATGTAGAAATATTAACATGAAAAATTAATCAATCATACAGTAACATTAGATAGTGTTATGGTTCATTAAAACACTTGTAGATATAGCTAAGTGGTTAATTGCCTTGTATAATAAAAATTATTATTTGTTTCAGGAAGGAGAAAGCATATTTTTGGAATTGGCTGAAGATGCAAAAGCATCCGCACCTCCAGCTCTTCCTCATAGCGCCAGGCAAACCTGAGAGGCATCACTCGTGTGACAGCCTGAGTTTTAGTTCTGACCTACCCAAAAATGGAACAACTTTTTGTCATGCTCAGAGCTCACCTAATTCTGTCACCAGGGAAAACAAAGAACTTTTCTGAATTCAGAAACACAGAGTATATTAAAGCCCAGACAATCACCTCAGTGTCAAAGCCAAAACGTGCCTGACCTCTACTCTCTGACTTCTGCTACTGGTGCTGATTCAGGCAGAAACACAGAATCATAGAGTACCCTGAGTTGGAAGGAACCCACTAGGATCATCAAAGTCCAACTCCTGGCACTGCACAGGACAGCCCAAAGGATCACACCATGTGCCTGCAAGCATTGTCCAAATGTTTCTTGTACTCTGGCAGCCTTGGTGCTGCGCCCACTGCCCTGGAGATCCTGTTCAGTGCCCAACCACCCCCAGGGTGAAAAACCTTTTCCTGATATCTAACCTAAATCTCCCTGATACAGTTTCATACCATTCTCTCAGGACCTGTCACTGGTCACTGTGGAGGAACGTGACAGCTATGAAGACTAGAAAGACCACTTTAGGAAATGGACATACGAGGAAGACGACAGTCTGGGACAACCCGACACTTTACAGAGTTTTGCTGTTGAAGTTTACTGTTGTGTGGTTTTGGTTGTTCAGCCTCCAGTTTCGAAGTCTGTGTCACCCCTCTCGGTTATATCCCTTGTGATTGTAATCCCTGTTATTTGTCATGTTGGCTTCTTCTCCCCTCACGGTTTTCCCGCCTTTTCCCAATCACTCTCTCCTGACTGGCTCTCAGATATCTGCACTGTGGCTGTTTTCCCATGTTTGGTAATCCCAACCCCTTGGTTTGCATGCTCCACCCACTTTTCCACCCCTTCCCGCACTGCCCTATATAAACCAGAGATGTGTTAATAAAGAGAGCCATTTCTTCCCCGGTCAATGGAGTGTGCTGTCATTCTTTGTCAATGGCTGCAGATCACCAGAGAGAAGTGATCAGTGCCTGCCCCTCTGTCTCCCCTCACAAGGAGGTTGTAGACAGCAGTGAGGTCTCTCTTCAGTCTCCTCCAGGCTGAACCAATCAAGTGACCTCAGCCACTCCTCGAATGGATTGCTCTCTAGACCCTTCATCATCTTCATTGCTTTCCTTTTGATGCCCTCTAATAGTTTTGTATCACTTCTATATTGTGGTGCTCAAAACTGCAGACAGGACTCAAGGTGTGGCCTTCCCAGTGCAGAGCAGAGCGGGACAATCCCTCCCTCGCCCAGCCGGCGGTGCTGGACCTGATGTGCCCCAGGACTTTTGAACCTTACTAATTCAGCCTACAACCACAAAAGCATACTAAAGAGTAGGCTTTCAAAAGGAGTGAATCTATCCAAACCATGT
Source organism: Pithys albifrons albifrons (assembly GCF_047495875.1). NCBI lineage: Eukaryota > Metazoa > Chordata > Aves > Passeriformes > Thamnophilidae > Pithys > Pithys albifrons. Next base: position 50,205,059 of record NC_092464.1, on the reverse strand, counting down.
AAGGTCAGATGTAAAATGCATCTGCACAAATTAGACCTTCAAATAATATTGTAAAAGGAAAAGAATAAGCATATACTGCATACATTAACAAATAGCTCATTTCTCTGCCTAGAGGAATGAATATACTCTCTAGATTACCAGTGTAAGTGAATAGACATATGACAACACTAGAACTTTCTGAGCTGCATTGTGGAACCAATGCTAACAAAACAGCTGCATGACAGAGCTCAGTCTTTAAATGGTCAGTTTCTGGAAAGAACATCCATTTGATCCACCTGGCTTTCCATTCCAGCACCACAAACACAAACCTCTTTCACTATCAGATAGGTTGTCACATGATCTAAGAGCAGAAATACTATGCTAATGAAATCCAACACGAGCGAAAGGCAGGGCACTTCTGTGAAGGACAGTGTTAGCAGGACTCTCTCATCTCCCCTCAAGTTTCACATTTTCCATGTAATAATGCCAGTTTCTTTGAAAATTCAACACTGACTTTCCTCCCAGAAGGGTAAGGACTTATACCAAATATTGTTGATACCTGAGGGTGTTATATACATTTTAGAAGTTATTATAAAAGAAATCTTACAAGATCTTTAGAAGTCAAAATCTTTAGAAGTCAAGATCTTTAGAAGGAGAGTTCAAGGAGGATGAATACAAGAGACAAAAATAATCAGCTACATGCATGCACAGAGTGTATCTAATTTTAAACATGTTGCTAACTTTCTAACAGTCAAGGAACCTGAAGGTCAGTGTTGACAAATAACTGTCATAATAGCTATGGGCTTTAATCATCAAAAGTGATATAAATTTTGTGTAGAAGAATCAGCATAAGAAAGATCAAGGAAGAAGGTAAGCAAGGATAATAGCTTGGAGAGAGAGACCAAAGAAATGCACCTCTTGGCGGGGTATATTCCTTAGCCACTCAGGGGATGCCCAGCACACCAGTCAGCCAAGCAATCAGATGCCGAGAAGGCCTATATGAGCAGAGGGAAGGGGACAGATCTATAAACAGCTTTACTCCTTTTTGTCCTGGAAAATGGTATTGTGTTAATTATTCATTTATCTACACCAGTCTGAGTGCAATCACTGCTGCTGCAGACATCAGGTTTTAAGGCTACAAACCACAAAGCTCATCATGAGAGGAAGAATATTTTATTGCGTTGTTGCCTTTGAATTACGTAAAATAGAACAGAGATCATTATTATTATGGTATAACTATTACTGCAACCTTTAAAATTGTTAATGATATAATTTAGGAAGCTTCTAGAAAGTACTTGGATACTTCTGTGAAAGTGCTGTGTAGGAGCCTACAAGGACAAGATTATTCTCAGAAAGTCCCTAACTTACACACTGAAACCTTTGACTTAAGTGACTTAATTTTCCTAAGTATTAGACTATACTATAATTTTTTAAATCCCTGAGAACAGCTGAATCCTTAGCACTTAGACAATTTAGTTGGAAAGTCTACATTTATCTTCTAATTTTCAAGACATTTAATCTGTCTTGCTTCCCAGCTTCTTACGCAATCAAACAAAGCAGTTTTTTTGGTAAAATATATTCTCAAATACACTACTCTGGAGTGTAGATGGAGTAAAAAGCACATTTACTACATATCACACAATTTTGAAACTCATTTCTAAGGAATATTTTCTAGCAGGATATCCATACTATAAACAAGTCACAGCTTTATTCAGGCATATATGCCTCCTAGAATTCAATAATCTATTTAGAAAAGGTTTCAATTTACCACTCTTTAAGGAAAAATATTCCATCATATGAAGTTTAAATGAAATACAGTCCAAAGTGTAATTACCGAATTTAATATTTAAAGCAATTTCTAATGGCAATATACATTACTGAAAGTTGTAAAAAAGCTCAATAGATAGAATTTTCCATTTCCCACAACACAAGCAAATTATTTTTTCCCCTAACAACTCTATTTAAACTATAATGCATGTATAATCACGATGGAGAGGATACAAATTCATGTTTCATATGAAATTAGTATTTCCTATTAGGTCATTAAATCACTGCATATTACTCAGGACTTTAATTATTCACCATCTTCTCTTATAAGAATGGGCCTCTGAGTAAAGGTTAATTTTGTAATATGTGTGCACAGATGCAGAAGTGCAGATTCAGACACTGAAAACGGTACAGACTTGAGCAAGGTGCCACAGTGGAACAGAGGGAAAGTGATGTCAACTCAGGGGCTGCTGCCCCTTCTACTGTCCCCCTCCCCCCCAGGTAAACATCTCCATGAATTCACACAGTTCCTCAAGTTTCAAGCCATGGGAACGGAGCTTCTCTAAGAGGAAATATGACACACTGCTTAAACAGTGAGGTTTTTGAGATATCTTTGCTCCTGACCTAACTTTCAAACTTTGGTAGAATCAGATCAAATTTCTGTACAGGCTTAGCACAAAGGAATTTTTGGACTGGTCAGACCAGTTCAGCTCTGCTACAGTAAAGCAACTAAGCATATAAACTTCAAGTCAAACCTAAAAAAATCTCATCTCCACTCTCTTCCTTTCCCAGAGCTACTGTTTATGGCCCAGTCTAATTAACCACATTTTTGGCTGAGCACTATAGCCTTCAGCTGCAAACAGTTGGAACAGTTTACCAGTTTATGTCTGTATATTTAAACTTAGCATTAATTACTTTTCTGGATCTTAAGGAAAAGCATCCTATAGATGCAAAGTAACAGCTTTAATAAGGCATCACGAACAACCAAAACTTCCTCGCAACTATTGCATGGGATAAGTGCATGTCTGAGCTAGAGCACTTCTTAAAAGATAGACTACCCCTGAAGATAATTAAAAATTATGCTTCAGACAAAGGATGCTTTTAATAATTCAGATCAACAGAATAAATATTCAAATATCTTATCTAAAGGCCTATTAGCAATGTTTTAAAAATAATTACAATAATTTCATGAAAGCAAGAGCATTTTTTACAAAGACAACAACCATTCTATGATCCATTAGAGCCACTGTTGATTGCTTAATGAATAAGCACAACACTATGGCTAAAAAAAGTAATATACTTCTTTTTTCCTCAGCCTGACATATCTGTGTAAATAATCAAAACAATTTGATGAAAAGGATTTTTACTAACTATATACTCTTTATTCTTTAGACTAAGAAAGCACTTGAAGTTGTTTGGTTACTGATTTTGTTAAATGGGATTTGTGGGGTATAGTAAATTTTCCTGTCATCACTAATGACAGTTCAGAAGAGTTGGTTTTAGGCCAAGAGATGATGAAACTGGCTTGCTCTGTCTAGTTTTGGGTAAACAGACTATAAATTGTGAGTTGTCATTTACTCTTCAGGGTGGCCTACAACATCAGAAATCAGTTGACATAAAAATGCTGGAAGCTGGTCCAATGATGGGAGTGGACATTTTTGTGTCTGGTGGAGCCAAGACTCAATCACACAATGCTCTAGATTCAGTGTCTGGTAGCATTTGTAGGAACTTGCAATAATTCTCAATTTGATCTAACAATGAAGCAATTTTATTTTCCAGAGCATGAGAGAAAACAACTTCAAGAAAGCCCACACATTGCTTTTGGCAGACAAAACATCATTTATTCACCTAAATGCATCATATGAAAAGAAATTTATAACTAAAATGATTTTGTTTCTGTCCAAGGGGGGAAGAAGGAACAGAGTCAAACACATTTAGGCCTGACATTTTTGCAACACTGAAGTTATTCAGGGACATGGCATAAGTTGGAAAAATTTATCCATGAGTAACAGTTTAGGATGGCAACTGCAAAAATTTATGAGGTATTTTGCCTTGACTGGAAACTGAATACACAGCTTCTGCACAAAGAAAATACACTACCTAGAAGCATTAAGATGCATGGTTTAAACAAAATTTCTTTTATCCAAACTTTTCAAATAGCCTTCGGCACAATTAGATTTGAGCATCTCCAACAAACATCAGAGGATTTTTTATTTCTATCCTATGATGAGGTCATTAAACTAATTCTAAACATGAAGAGTTGAGATATAAGACCAGACTGACTGTCTGCATGAAAGAGGAAAACCCTGGATGAAACAGGAATTGAGAAGAGTTTTCATCCATCCAGACCTTACTCACTAGTCTGACTATACTACTAAACTACTGGTTTTCAAAACTGAACTAGTGCACATACACTAGTTCATACCTAACATACCTAACTCTGAATGGTTTAGAGCTGTAATCTGAGAGTTTGAGTTCATTTGAATGCTACATTACATATTTCCCACACCACATTACTACGGTAAGATCTTGGGGTTTGTTCTTTCATGAGGGGGCTTGTTTTACTTTGCTTTAATGATGTGAAACTAAACTGTACTGATACATTTTTCCCCTGAAGTGTTTAAGATTTCCCTGTGTCCCTGTCAGAAGACGCAACAGGTTTTACACAAATCAGGAAACTGGCAATTTCTGTTGACACTTGGGACATGTACAATATGAGCAACAGATCTGTGGGTGGTTAATAGGCCAAACACTAAAAGACACTCTCTGTGGTTCTTTCTCATACACTCACTCATTGAACTTACAATTCATAATGCAAGGTAAGACTAACTGAAGATATTTTTGCCTAAGACCCAGCTGAAATCAGGATAAGGTAGGACTGTCATCATAAAACCAATTTATGTTTGCAGATACTCAGAGGAAAGAGGTCAGGCTAAGGATAGAATAGAGAAATTTAGGCAAAACAAGGCTAAAAGTCCAATTAATTCTTTCTGTTCTTCCAGTATAGAGCAGTTTCCTTCTCCACTAATTATATATATATATTTTTAATAAGTGAAAATTAGACATAAATATCAGATGAATTTATTTTCTTTTTTTTATTCTTAGGGTATACTTTTATATAAACTGCTAATTTTATCCTACCCACAGAGAGGAAATTATAGAAAAAAAAATGAAAGTTTTCCTTTCAACTTCAGCTGTACCACCTGATTACAGAGTAAGGAACAACAGTCACAAATACGCTTTCCGCACTATTGTCCTACATACTGTCTCAGACTTTTTCTGTCTTAAAATATGAAAGATAAAACCAAACTCTCTTCCATGCAATATCTTTTCCCATCCTTCTCTAACACATTTATTTGGTAACTTCAGCCCACATGTTTTCTTGTAGAAGGGTGAAAAAAGATGCAGCGAAATGCTGGTTCTGATACATACTGATGAATACACCTTTTACTCCTCTGTCTTATCTTCTCTGTAGTCAAAAGGCCCAGATGATCCCAAATCCATATATGTGATGGGAAGGGATGACCTCTCAGGAGAATATATGGTTGCCCAAAATATTCCAATATTTTTTCTTGAAAAACACAAATGAGAGAGAAGTAAAACACTTCTTTTTTTTTTTCCCCAGGCACAGAAGTTTTGTTACTTTAACAAAGAAAGGCCATTTCTGGATCTCAGATACTATTCAGAGTTTAACAAGTCATTCAACAAACCAGAAAAGTGTCACAAAAAGTATTCCACAAAAGAGAAAAGTGTCAACTTCTTTGGTGATTATAATAAATAAGCACAAGATTAATTTATGACACAAAGTTACAGATTACTTTCAAGTGCCTAAACCAGATCTGTACTGAAAATATAGCCAGAAACAGGTGAAGATCCTTCAGCATGAAACCTTTGGGATTCTCTGGTAAATTCCCTTATTTCCTACGTGAATATTAGAAAGGGTAAAAACATTTGATACCACCATTCCTGAGATGCTGTTTTTAATGAAAGCCATAAAATCAAACTAAAATAGGCCTTGTTCTTCCCTTTCTGTCACAGGTTTTATTTGTGTCATTTCAGTAACCACCATGAGGTTATTTCTGCTTCACTTGAGGCATGAGAAATGACTACACAGCACACTGAATGCTCCCAAGGTGTCGGGACATGGCTAGAAAGTTTCCTTGCTTAACAATAGCAAGAGTAGCATCGTCTGTGTGGAGTGTTTTGTGAACTCTAAAGTTAAATTGCTATAAAAGCAGATTTTGCAAAGTATGTTTTAGAGATCAGTGTGATCTATGGTGTTATATTCAGTGGTCACGTTCTTATGACTGTCTGTGTCTTCCATTTGCAATAATAACATTTTATACACTGCTATGAGCAGTTATATAATTCCTCCAGTTTGGTGTCAATTTTAAAATGTTTACTAGGAAGGAAAGAGAAAAAAGTTCCATTTGGCAGTATTACAGAAATTTCGTAAGAATGACCTGATTTTTGCAGCAACAGAGAGACTGCCATAATAAATCTGTGATGTGACATTATCTTAGACTATGGCAAGATGTTTCACAGCCAATCCAAGTAGTTTCCATGACTTTCATGCTCTAATTTCACTAGTATTTGTGAAAATTATTTTAAAAATCTCCATCCCTGAAGATAATCCAAAGGATTATGGACACAGACCTGAGCAGGCTACTCTAGATGGCCCTCCTTGAACAGGGACTTGGAATAGATGGTCTCCAGAAGTCCCTTTCAACCTCTACCAATCTGTGACTCACTAGAAAACAAATCCATCCACTTATGTGATTAGAGAATAAAGAGCAAGTGAGGGAAGTTTCTTCTTAACTCCATTCACAAAGAGTTTTTATGTCTTCTGTCTTTTTTTATCCCCTTAACAGAATTGTGGATGTTTTCATTATCACCATAAGTAGATCATCCTTTTCTTTTTTGATGCCATCAAGCTTATGGCTTCTCAATTTTCCTCATGGAAGCACAAACAATTAGCTCTTACATGAAAGTCTTAACTAATGCTGAATTCACTCTACATTTCAACTTGGACAAAATGCTTTAACTACAATTCTAATTAATAAGGAGTCACTCTATTCTATAAAGACACAGGAAATTTCAAGTGGTTTACTTTGAGCATATTTGCAAAACTGGACCTTTCCAGACAGGTTCCATCAGCTCTATACATCTTGCTATGCACTTTGTTGCCCACTGACCTGTCTCAAGCTAGTGCTCTACAGCACACAAAACTTCATGCAACCTACAAACTCACACAGCATTTCCTTTTAGTAAGCTTGAAACACTCTCAGTTTTAGAATCATCTCACCACTGACAAAGCCAAGGAGCAGGTAAATAGAATCATATATTCATTTAAGGTTGGAGAAAACCTCTAAGATCATTGAATCCAAACGTTAAGCTGGCACTCCCAGGCCCACCATTAACCATGTTCCTACCAGCCACATCTCCACATCTTTTAAACAGCTCTTGTGTTATCTCTTGTTACTTTGGAGAAGAGGCTGAGCCCTACCTCTCTACAACTTCCTTTCAGGTAATTGTAGAGAGTGAAAAGCTCTCCTCTGAACCTCCTTTGCTCCAGATTAAATAATTCCAGTGGCCTCTGCCACTCCTCATGGGACTGAGATCGAGACTCCCAGATCTGACAGGACTATTTTTAGAGATATTTTCCAGAAAAAAAGCAGCTTGCTGAGGTTACCTAGCAAATCAATGGCAAAGCAGATGTCAGGTTCTTGATATTATCTCTTCTAGTCTCCCATTCTAAAGAACTTCATTGTCACCATCACATTTCAAAAACCAATGTGACACCGATTGATTTTGATTTTTAAAAATGAAAAAAGGCTCTGTTATAATGAAGTGAACTGTTATTAATTGACTTTCTGATCAATTGTCTAAGACTGGACAAACAAGAACATGAATTCATAACAGTTTTGATTAAATCAGTAACTACAGCAAGCTTTTGATAATAACAAGGTTTAATAGAGCACATTATTTAATATCTTATTAGGACAGTGTAATGAACAACCACTAGTGTGCTTTCTAGTCCCATCAATACCACAGCCAGTTTAACTAAAGGGGCTAACAACAAGGTCGTAAAGAAGTAAGGAAATAACTCTCACTCAAAAGTAGAAGATGGAATGAGAGTGGGAAAGAGGAGGCATTTCTAATTATCCAGTGGGCCCTAAGTAAGTTAACCCTGCTGTATTTGATGGGGCATGTGCCACTTCAATCACATCTGTGGGATATAGTCCTCCTATCTAACTCTAGTGACTCCACAGAGCCTTCTGAATAGCGAGTCTTTTTACTTTAACCCTCATCCTGTAAGCAATGGAGAAAGAGTTTAAGCCCATGGAGCATTTTGTGTAGCTAAAATAGGACTGAGAAGCCACCTCCACAAGTGTCCCTCTTCATTATCTGTCAAGACACCCTTGGGATTGTAGACTAGAATAATTAAAGGGCCAGGCAAGTTGAAAAGATGCAAACAGAAAGCTTGTCTAGAGGCAACAGCAGTGAGAACAACTTAGGAAAGTTGTCAAAAAACAGGTTGTGCAATTTTGTTGGCTACAATGATTACTAAAATAGTGAAAAGTTTTGAGAAAGAAAATGGGCTCATGTTAGCAATGTGAAGAGTGAATTGAAAATACTATTTTACAGTGTGTTCACCTACATGTCTGAGCTCTGCCGTGATGAATATCTGTAAGTCTGGCTGGAGGGCTTGGGAGTGATATCCTGCTGCTTAACAAAGTCAAATCAAAGAGCTTTCAATATTTAGCTCTTTGCCAGAGTAAGAATAAAAAATATCATACTAACTAATGGGCTTGAATCCATAGATTACCAATATATGCCTGAGAAGATCCAAGTCATTTCATTAACCAGGAAAATAATATATATGTAGGGAAAATCTTCATTGTACATGTTCATATATTCTTGCATTTTATTTTTATGCATTCTTAAAGGGAATGCTTTTTTTTTTCTTATTTTCATTCCCTGTCTCTAAATATATATTAGTTACACATATGATAAATGAAGAACATGATAGACAATGCTATGATCATTTTCCTCCAGTACCTGCTTGACAACTCTGACAACCTGAATAGCACACTAGGATAAATGTCTCAGCAGCTCCCATCTTTAAAGCACTCCACAGAGAAAAACCTCCTCTTCTAGTCTCTGAGCAGCTCACAGGATTAGATGTACTTTATATTTTTAACAACTTGCTTTCCAGATGTTAAATGGCTCTAAGGCTTAGATGCATTTTAATAAAACCAACATATCCCAGCTTTGAGCTGGAGTTATCTACAAACATGAAACACTGTGTATTCCACAAATCATCAGAGAACAGAAGGACAACACTGAAAACAACAGATTAAGGCAAGAGTAAGCACAGATTTAACCTAACATTTCTTTTACTTTCTCTTAATTCCGTAAAAATCTCTCCTTTAGAGAGATACCTGTTTTCATATTTCCCATTCAGTTTTGCAGTGTTGGACAAAAATTAACAATTCATTTAAAAACAAAAGAAAAATAAGTACTGTTGGAAAAAATCTTTTCCCTACATACTGTCATTAAGATATGTTATATGTTAAGCCAATTGATTAGTGCTTTTGATCATGTGGTAGAGAAGACTTACCACTATTTAGCCCCTGGCTGCTTCCCATTGCAGTTCCCTTGACTGATGAACAAATCCTTTCACCTTCCAACACTATTTGGTCCCTGCTGACCCTGCGCAAGGGTGGTGCATCAGCATGGAAACAAGAGGCAGCCACTGATCTCAATGAGATGGTGCTGGTGAGTCAGTTTTCACAGAGAGGAGTGTAGGCAAATTACTCTCCTGGGTCAAAGAAGAGGTCTCAGGATTAAAAAATAAACCTCAAAATAAATCTTTTGATCTCTTTTTTTTTCTCTCAGAAAAAACTTGAAGGTTCTATATTTTAAAATAAACCTCTGCATTTTCCTTAACAGGGAACATGGGAGAAAAGTGCAGTACAAAGGAGATTTTTAATCATCTTAGAAATACAGAATGGGGACCCAGGTCCTTATCCCCTCAGCTGCAGGAGACCAGAATTTATGATCATTACTAAGGAGTTACCTGTCTCATGGCGACATTATTAATTCTTGGTATGTTTGAAGTTTATGTTTATTTTTTGTGGTTAGGTTTTTTAACTAAAAAGGTGCCTGAGCAGATTTTGAGTGACAATCTAACTTGTGACAAGCCCAGAAACCCTTACATGTAAATTGTTACTTATGCAAGTTGTAATACCTAACTGTTACTATGTACTAGAGTAACCTACATTCCTTAAGAATTACTGGACATAAATTTCATGTCAGGTAAACAGCAGGATATATGTGGCTCAAACTGTAATCACCAGTCAGAAGACAGTTGTAAGACAATAGCAGTTATCACTGATGACAAGTTCATTGGCTCTCAGAAGAACAAATTCCCTCCACTGTGATACCGAACACTGACTGCATTTGATACTATGCCTCTATAATTTTGAAAAAGATTTATTACACAAAGATGACTGCAACAAGATATAAAACCCTGGTATGAGTAACCTGAGGATTACTTGTCTTGAACTTTTTGAGCTGTATAGAATAAAGCTGTTCACTTACTCAGAGCTCCTTCAATACCTGTAGCTTCAGTCAGTCAATGGTTTAGTCCATGGACAAGTCTGTTGACAGGCAACTTAGAGGATGGTACCTGATTGACCAACCTGACAGTGCAGAGGGAACAGACCTGTCTAAAAAGCTTTTAAAAAGCATCAAGAGAGCTAAAGCAGGCTCTGAGTTTTGGACATTTGGAAATACCTTCATGCCCTTCAAAGTCACATTCCATGTCTTTGATCTTTCCTGAAGGGAATTCAGAACAAACCAATGTAACAAGATCCTCAGCAATGAGTAAGAATTAATTATGAAAATACACAAGAACTGATCACAAAGGGTATAACCAGTGTGCTTTACAAGCCATGGATTGGAGCTAAACTCCATTTAAAATGTCACTGTTTCCTTCTTGAACTCCTCATATCGCTGAGATCCCCGGGTAATGCTGGTGGAGGAGAGGCATAGCTAGTGCAAAACATCATGTCAATGTCATATGACAGAAAGAAATCAACTACTTCAAGTATCTCTGACAGTCACCAGAGTTATCAAAATCCCACATTTATCATCTAGTACTCCTCTAGTTCACACCACTGCAACTCCCTGGCTGCTGGTGCATAAAGATCACGCTGACCAAATGTCTTTTCCTCACAGTCAACTGACTCCTCACAAGACCCCTCACTCTCATGAATTAATGCAAGGCTCTCACACACCATTAAAGAGTGAAATAGAGCAGAGAAGGGCTAATAGGGTTTTTATACCAGTTTCACTGTCTACCTGAAAGCATGAGGAGCTGAGACTTCTTGGAATCTCTGGGCCAAAGGACACAAGACTGCCATTCCCACTACCCATGGGGAGGAAGGGTCAGAGATCCGCAGCTGTTTAGATCTGTGTCACTTCCCCTGAGTACTCCTTGTCCTGATTCCCTGGCTAGCTGGGACCCCAGAGACTGAGGAAGAACCTTCCTCTGGGAGCATGAAAGTTGACATGAAAAACCTTTCACTTGAACCTCTCCCTTGTGCAAAACAGGAAACACTGTTTTGAGTGACATTTATTAGATACAGGCTGCAGCCAAAAGCAGAGTTTGGATCTGCAATGCTCCCTGTTTGTAAAAAAGATAAAGATAATTTTATAATTTTCACTCCAGACTCCTTTCAAATCACTTTTAAATCACTGACATACTAGATACCTCATCAGCTGGAAACCAAAGACTCAAGTTCAGCTGTAGCCAGCTGAAAGAGAAAATAAATCCTCCCAGACAGAAGTCTGGAAGAAATGAGAGGCATATTTCATTTGCTGAGAGAAATGACTCATTTCTGCTTCTCAGCAGACCTATGGGGCTGCTGGAAGCCAGGGAAGGAGGGGGAGGGAGAAGTGGGAAGTTAAAAGTAAAACTGCAAAAGCAAAGCTCTTAGAATTTTCAGAACAGCCCCTGATTAACTTCAGCTTGCAGCGACACAGACTACTGTAAATAAAAGACAGCTCCAATTTCAAAGCTCACTTAACAGCACTGATGACTGGCACTTTATGAAGCACAGACATCAGCTCATTGAGCAGTTAGCAATACCATTGCACATTGGTCAGTGCCTTCTGGCTAAGAGCAAAGCAATTGCTCATGGTTTTTTATTTATATAAATCACCAAGCAAAATCTAATTATAATCCCACAGGTCTGTCCCTCAGGACACTCATGCAATTGATCTGGCAATCCCTGTTATTGGACACAATTGGCTGTGAAGGGCAGCCTACAGAGAATCCCCAGGAACACTCAACAAAAGGGTAGTCATTAAAATTCCCTGACTCACAGCACAGTGAGAAGTGATGTGCTGGTAACCTGTGAGTAGTGGGCTAGTAGAAACAGATATAAGCAGACATGAGTATATTACAGTGATAAACAAAAAACAAGTCCCTTTTCCACAACTGGTAACCTGTTTCTGATGCTCTATTTCCAATGATGACCCCCAGGAAAATGAACGAAAGGAAAGAAGGCACAGTACGTCTTATAATAAAAAATATTTAGAAATTAACATAACTGCTCTAGGAAAAATAATCTTTGTTTTTGCCTTGACATGAAAGCTACAAGCTATTTGATAGGAAGATCCAAATAGCCTTCTATCCTCCACCCACCAAGAGCTATCTGTGCATTTATTCCTTGCATGCAGTAATACTATGCAGTAATAAATTACTAACACAAAGGCAAGCTCTGCTAACAAAAGAAGTCTTTGGGGGGTTTTTGGTGATTTTTTTTTTTAAATCATGAACCATTGTTGAAATAGGGAACATTTCTGAACTCTTTTCAATACTGATGCGTGTCCATGAGGAAAAGGGTGCTTGGCAAAAAGCCCAAGGGAATAAAGTGAAAAGCACTGATGGTATGTGCACATGAGTACTTGAATATGAGGTGCTGAGGAAAGAAAAGCATCATCTAAAATGATGTGAAAGTTCTCCAGTCCAGGAATATAAAACCACTCCATGCCCTCAGTGATCCAGAAGAAATAGCATGTTATTAGCAGTTAACATCTCTTCAAGAAGTAATTTCAGAGAGTCATTCAGAAGCAAATCCACAGCCTGATAGCCTCATACCCATATCCTCATATCCCATATTCTCATAACCATTCACCTAATCATTATAAAAAATGAAAAATATGGGTACAAACCACATTCTGTTCACTAATCATTCAAGAACCAGTAGGAAAACAAAGTCATATAACAAATTATCTCCTAAGAACTATTTTCCTCTTCTTTATTTCCACCTCTCTGTGGCACTTTAAAGCCCTGACAGACATACATAAGAGCTCTGAAAAGGGGAGGGAGGTGATTTCCCCAAGCCCACACACCCAAGTCCACCTCTTACACAGCAGCGTAAGGAAGGATAGCACATTTTGTCCAAGAGAACATTTTTCCACCTAATCCAATCACTAGAACAACCAACCTTTCAAAAACAGACTGGAGAGGGTGACTATATTCAGATGCGTAAGATGTATATCACTCCCACACCCTCCAGCCAGACTTACAGATATTCATCATGTCAGAGCTCAGACATGTGGGTGAACACACTGTAAAATAGTATTTTCAATTCACTCTTCACGTTGCTAACATGAGCCCATTTTCTTTCTCAAGATTATTCTTTTCATTATTCTTTTAATCATTGTAGCCAACAAAATTGCACAACCTGATTTTTGACTTTCCTAAGTTGTTCTCACTGCTATTGCCTCTAGACAAGCTTTCTGTTTGCATCTTTTCAACTTGCCTGGCCTTTTAATTACTCTAGCCTATAATCCCCATTTAGCCCCTAAACCACTCACATAAAAAGTTCTGTAAGTCAGTAATTTGGAAGATCATGTACACACACTCCCATTCTTATTTTATTGAGGAATCACAGTTTCTGGCAAATGAATGTGTCATCCCCAGCTGGACCAGATGGATACTCATCTCTGCCCTTATGTTCATGACACATCTCTTCATCTTGCCATGACCCTGTGCTAACAAGCAAGGGTCAGAACTAACTTAGCTTAAAATTTTATTTAGCAAAAAAAAACCAAACTCACTGCATGCAGTTTTGAAGTGTAGTAATACTTTGCTTTTCTGTATTTCACAGCACCTTTTTTCCTTTCCCTGGAAACCCCAGCTTATTCTTTCAAAGGCAGCTGTGCTCTGCTCAACAGCAGACATGCTGGTACTTGCATTACACCTTTCCTGAGACTTCTATGGTAGGTCAGCCTTGATTTTACTGAAAGGTACAACAGATCCCCTCAAAAAAGGCAAGTCTGATTCTGGGTTTCTTATTTTAAATAGGGGAAATGTCTCTGAATACATAATCTCTCAAAAGCTAGAATCAATGTAATTGCATGACTATAAAGAAAACCATACATGGTTAATCACAGTAATAAAATTGCAAAATACAATAGAATTACAAGAGATTTTTAGAAGCAGACCTTTTCTTCTACTGCCCCCAAAGTAATTTCCAGTACAATTGATCAAGACAGTTTGACCCAGGAGCACAAGGAGCAAGCAGACAGCTTTTCCTATGGGAGTAAGATCAGGACCAGATGAACTATCACTGACACAAAGTGGAGATCAGGCAAACCATACGCACCATTTAAATTTTGACTTATTTTCTGTGTCACTGTAGGCTAGAATTTTAAGGTCATTTAATTTTTTTTTTTTTGCAGCTTCTGCATCTAAATTGCTTTATTCTCAGAAGCTATATATAAAATAGGAATGAAAACACCTACCTCCTAGCAATAACACCTACTTCTCTTGAGTATCACACAGAATCACAGAATATTCTGAGTTGGAAGGGACCCAAAAGAATCACTAAGTCCAACTCTTAAGTGCATGGACATACAGGGGTTGAAAAGAGGCTGCAGGCTGCATGAATATCACAGTAGGGAGAACCAAATAAGCAGAAAGACAGCTATGCAATTTTAGAAGTACTTTCTCAGGCCTTATGTTTTAATTTCAATTACACATAGTTTTTTCAGAGCATTATGAAAGAGTAAACATTCAAACACATTGGCTGACATGCAGAATTTTGTTAAGAAGTATCTTTAGGTATTTCTTGCCCTTTTCTCATTTTGCCAAACAAGTTGTTTATTTTCATGTAGTCCAGAATCTTGACAGTGTGTATCCCAAATTATGTCCCAGTCACAGTGGCAAGGAAAAGGAAAAAGGCATCAGCTGAAGAAAAGCAAAGGAAGTTCCCCACCCATTCAGTAATCCAGACATGCTATCCCAACAAGACTCTACATTAGAAATCTGCAGTTTAGAAATGCACACATTGTAAGGATCGGTAGAGTATCGTTAGTAAAAAGAAATAAAGCAAATAAAGATTGAAGCAATATACTGCTATAGTACAATTTTGAGAGGAAGTGATGGGCTGAATGGTAAGTAAAAAGGATGGACTGACTATACAGAAAACTTGATGAGAAAATATAAAAAGTCTTATGAGAAAAATAGGGAAATGAAACCCAAACAGGTAAGGTGAATTTTCCCAAGAGGAATGCCAATGGCCACAGAGAAATCTCTCTTCCCTTTTCCCAGCCCCCTTTCCCCACTTTGATATTCTGCAATGCTATTAAAGTATAGCAAAGAAGCAGTGGCAGTTACAATGTGAGGAACTGAACACCCTACCACATTCAGTAAAAAAAAAAAAAGAAAAAAAAAGAAGAGGTGGCAAAGCATGGAGGGAGGAGAACAGAAATTCCAAGAGATGTCTTTATTTCTTAAGTCTTCTAGATTAAAATTACCTTCATTATCACATTACTTCTGAAGACTGGAAGTTCTCTTCACAGCACCCAAAGGAAGTGGTCTTACACACAACAGAAGCTCTTGCTGTTTCTGTTGAATACAGCAAGAGCTAAAAACACTGACTGTCTCTCCAAGCCTCATTTCTTGCACTATATACCCAACAGGGAGTGTATGGTGTAATTCCTATGAAATCTGAAATGGAAACAATTTCCATTTTTTATCTCTTTCACCCCTGCAAGAAAGATATAAATGCAAAAGGAATGTATGGCTTCAGACCTGAAAAGATCTGGTTCAAGAAAAGGTTTTCCTGAACACGTACCTATTGGGGAAGTTAAATTTTCAAGTATTTTTCACATAAATGGGCTCTATGAATGAAGCTTCAATTCCTTTAATTCCAGTACCTAAGCTAAGTGCTCTTTTGTTAGGATAGGGGTAAAGTGTAGTCTCCACTGTACAGTCACATTATGGGTGTTAGGACCTGCAAGTATCAATCTTTTTGTTCTTAAGAATAAAGATGTAGCAGATGCTTGAAATCTCAAGTACTCAAAGTAATTGTACTAAATAAATGTGATAAAGAGAAGCTATCCACATTAAGTATCATAAAAACAATGAGCATTTTTTTGCTTAGTCATTTTCATTAAATTTGATGATGCTTTTTCATTAAACTTGATGAATGCTGATTCTGTTTTCTGAGTGACATTCAAAAGAAATTTCCGGAGAAATAGTAGCTGATGTGGGAAATACTGGGTTTTATTTAACATTTCATTAATATAGATAATTTACTGTATAGCAATGCAGATGAATATCAACTAAAACATTTTGATAAATATGAAGTTACCAGAGACCCCTACACTCATTTTACAATATCATTAGCATTAGAGTTACCGGCTAATATTTCATCAACATTATGTAAGTCACTTTGATTCATTTGCAGCATATACACTATTTCCCTGTATTATCAGAATCTTTCATTAATGAGTGGCATCATGTTAAAAAAAAAAAAAAAAAAAAAACACCAAAAAAAACCCCACTACTATTTTAAAGGCTGGCTAACAATAAGCAACACTGGAGCAGAAAAAATTTGGAGTCAAAATTTGAGATGGGGTTGAGAAAGGGGAAGAAGGTCCAGACAGGAATAGCTGGCAACAATGAATGTTGCTGATTTCTTGACACGACAAATCTTCCCATTCTGTATAAACAAACTGAAGAATAAGACTTACATGTTTATTTTCCTTAGTATTATACCTGTGGTCTCCCAACACATGAAGATACAGTTAATTCCTGTGCTGGTTTTGGCTGAGGTAATGTTCTTCACAGTGGCTAGTCTGGGGTCATGTGTTGCATTTTTATGCTGAAAACAGTATTGACAGCATAGAAATGTTAGTGCTGAGCAATGCTTGCACAGCATCAAGGCCTTTTCTGCTTCTTACACTGCCCCACCACCAAGGGGGCTGGGGATGCATAAGAAGCTGGGAGGGGACACAGCCAGGACAGCCTGGCCCTGACTGACAAGGGGATATTCCATACCATGTGGTGCCATGCTCAGATACACAGCTGGGGGGAGAAGGAAAAAGATGGGGATGTTTGGAGTGATGACACTTGTCTTCCCAAATAACCATTAGGCATGATGGAGTCCAGCTTTCCTGGAGATCACTGAACACCTGCCTGCCCAGGGGAAGCAGTGAATTCATTTCTTCTTTTGCTTTGCTTGCATGTGTGGCTTTTGCTTTGTCTATTGCAGTGCCTTATGCAAACCCCCAAGCTTTCTTTGACTCCTCCAATTGTCTTCCCATCCTGCTGGTTGGGGAGTGGGCAAGCAGTTGCGTGAGCCTGATCTGCCAGCAGGGGTTACACCACAACACTTGCAGAACTACTCTACGAGCACAGCTGGTGCATTCTGAATTGATTCAAGTATCGATTACCTAAAGTACTTGACATAAGGACCACTCAGCTTCCCTCCCAGTCAAACAATAGTCATGTCCACGATCAAAATACATTCAGGAAACTAAAAAAAAAACCAAAAAAACCCAGAAAATAAAATGTCATGTTTATTTTGATTGCCTTTTTACTCCTGACATCCCCAGAGTCAAGTCTTCTATATCTGTAAGGACTGAAAATCTCCAATTTTTGTTTCTTTTTTAAAAATAGAAAAAGAAACCAATGGAAAATATGTTAACTGAAAACAGCACATGTCCATTCAAGAGCAAAAGTCACTTCAAAAAAAAAAGAGTGCATTGCAGAAAATGAAGTTAAAATATTCCTTGGAGAAAGCTAAATAGCAAAAGAATCTGGTTTTGTCAAGTCAGGTGTGAATGGGTCCACAGAGAAGATCAAATATATGCACTGAAGAGATCACATAATGTTCCACTTGCATATTTTAGGCTGGGGAGTGATCAGAGAGTTTATGATTTCCTTTCACACTTCAGAATAAAGGAAAGAGAAGTGTTGTTTGTTTCATGAAATTGAAGGTTTAGAGAAAATATCTCAAATATAAATTAACTAAACAACATGCAAGGTTAAATTCAACTATTCTTTCTCATGGCAATTGGTAATTAAAAAAGCAATTCAGAAAATACAGTTCATTTACTCATGGTAAACAAAGACTGAAAGCATCTGGCACCTGTACCTGCAGTATGTGCAAACACTGTCTGTCAGTGGGGTATTTCCATCTAGAATGATTATACCCTGGGTAAAAAAACCCTGCAAAGTTTCTTCAGACAAGATATTTCTAACATCCTACAGTGCCTGTCCCAACAGCAATTAGTCTTTGTTTATTCCCTTGATTATACATGGCCTTTATCTCATCTCTTGGATATGCCCTCACAGAAATCCCAGAGCAGAACATCTTCCAGTAAACACTGGCCATTTTCTCCTTCTGACCCGACATTTTCTACAATAACTAACTCCATTTCTCCAGTGTAATAGAATTCCACACCCATAATCTCAGCTACCCTTTTCACTACCTTTCTCTTCCAGGTCTTCTCTTGTTCCAGTGTAATTTCCAAAGACTTCAGTGATTTCCCCCACAATGTTCACAATTATCTGTCACTTCCCGCTTGTCCATCTCCCTGCCCACCAACTCTATCATCCTTCTTCCCCACAACAAAAACAGTTGACCTCTGCCTTCTCCAGTTGCCCAATCCTCTGTCCAATAGCCTTTTTCATCAACAGATTAAGCTTATTCTTCTTGATTTTCCATGGATTTTTGTCAAATTATACTAAAAGAATGCCTAACACCCCCCCCACCCCCAACAATGGTGAGGGGGAAATATGGATGAAAATTATTCCTTATCATTTACTCAGAATGAAATCCCTAACTGTAATAAAATGTTTACTGAGGAAGAAAGCAATAAACAAATCATTAATTTTTTTCATAGGAATATAAATTTTATCCAGCTGACATCACAGCATCAGTCCCAATTTCATTTAAACAGAAATTACCTAGTGATGGTGTGCTTTTCTGTTGAGGTTCCCTCAAATAAGTCATTAATCTCTGTGATGCCTCAGAGATTATTGGAATATCCCTATTTCACTGTCTTTTGAAGCTTCAAATTGCAACATAATAGTAATTACAGCAAAGAATTAGGATCTTATAATGCCCTTGTTCAAAAACATTAAACTGAGAACAGCACTTCTCCCAAAAGGTGGGAACACATTCTAGAAGCAACAGCATCCACTTCAGGGTGCAAAAGTCTGTATGATAAACCCAAGGGTGTCATTACGTACGTATAAAACAAACATGATTTCAAAACAATCTCTGCCTGCACAGATTCCAGCAGGTATAATGATTCATTTGTCTCTCATGACTGAAAACATTGTGGCCATAATGAAGAATGTCAATCGTTTTTTTTCTTGTTAGTCATTACTGTTGTTTTCCCAGTTTGGTGAGATTAGAGTACACAAAACCACTGTGGCTCTACTTCATCCCCCACTGGGGAATTATGAACCATTAGGTTGAGAAAATATTTTTACAGCAGTGAAGTGGCATCAGTGTATGTGAGAGTGCTATCCCACTCCTTAACTGCTTCTAAATCAGATAGGTCAGTGTAGACAAAGAACAGAAAGAAATCACGGAGCTGAAATAAGTCATCCACTGGCATAAACAATTATATTATTTCTCAAATACCAAATCTGATACCAGATC
The DNA here is from genome assembly GCF_047495875.1 of Pithys albifrons albifrons. NCBI lineage: Eukaryota > Metazoa > Chordata > Aves > Passeriformes > Thamnophilidae > Pithys > Pithys albifrons. The sequence continues at coordinate 50,185,329 of NC_092464.1, read as the reverse complement.
ATCTTTCTCAAACATGCCAAGTCCATCTGAAAATTAGTGTGTCCAGCCCTTCATTACCTTCTGAGAAATCCTTTCTTGAACATCCTTGCTGTGATGGTTAACACCATTCTTTGTCCAGTCAAATCTTATTCCTGGCCAGGAAAAACCATTATTTCATTATTTCAGCATTATTTCAGCAATGCTGTTCATCAGCTCAAATGGCTCCTCTCCCTCTCTTGCATTTACTTCTCTGTAGTAGCAGCAACCACGTTCACTCTAAGCTTTTATCTCGAAGCCTGGATCTAAGTCCCCATTCAACCTACCTGTTCTTCTTGGCATTTCTTCAAAATTTCTTCAATATGGATGGTGCAGCACAGGGTGTTGAGCAATGGCTTCTCCAAACTCTTGCCTGTAAAACATCTTCCCTGACACTTCTAGGATGTTACTTGCAATTTTACACTATTACTCATTCCATGTGAATGGACAGTAGGCCCAAGACTTTCTCTTCTTCTACCATTGCCACATTATAAAACTATGAAGCATTTTCTTGTTACTAAGCATAAAGATGTCCCACTTTGCACTTATGTTGCTAAATTTCATCCCTCTATAATTACTCCATCTCTCAGCCATTAAGTGTTTTCCCTATTTTGTCCTACAGTCCTCTGCACTGATAGGGCTTTCTGAATATTTGTATTTTTTTGTCCTTCCTATTCTGTCAGCCTGATTTGCTAATAGTATCAGCCCCAGAGTCATGAGGAACTCCTGCAGAATTCCCCTGTAACTCATCCTTCCTCACAACCTGTTGTTGCTTCTCCATCAGCCAGCTCCCTATGCCACCTTCCTTTTGTAATTTTGAACACCATCTCCTTCAGGTTAAAAACCAATTTATCACAAAGCATCATAATTTCATGAAGTGTAACTGGATTCAAACTCCCATTCCCCATTTTTCTAAAATATTAATTATGTAACCAAGAAAACCATCACATTGAATTCCACCCCTTTCTGCCTTTTACATCGGTGTTCCTTCTTTAAAAACGACATTCTGAAACCTGTTCATTTCCAAAAACATATCAGTGGAGTTCATCCTGCTTTGAATTAACAGAATCAGGTTAAACCTCTGGAATTAAAACTATGATAAGCCAGACCAGGAACAACAAGTATAACAGAACAATTTTCTGTTGCTTTAGCTATTGCCGAAAAGGTCAAAAGTTTAAAAGAAAGGGGGCACAGACTAGAGCTGGTATATATAAATGCACAGTGTTTTGGTTTGGGGAAGTAAACAGTGAGGCAACAAGAAAAACATTAGTATGCAGTAATTATCCCTTAAAGAGGTTCAGACTTATGTGAAAAATCTCTAAATAACATATTTCATTCATTTGGTTTTCTTTGTGTATTCCTGGGACTGGGATAGAAATACTATCATTCAAAAACCCTTTGAACACTTGGATAATCCTCAAAAAGCTTTCTTTATATACAGTACAAACAAAAGTTGCTTGTAATTGTAGCATAGACAAAGGTTCCTCCTTCCTTCCTTCCTCTTGATTAGTTGCCATTTCAACTCTGTCTCATGCTGTAAATGCAATTAATTAAAATATATTTCCACAGGCACCCACTCTGGTAGGAGTGACAAATCAGCATACAGAATTATGTCATTGTTGAATAATGGCAGGACACCAAGTGATTGATATTGGTGCCTGCGACTTCGAGGTAACTGTAATTTGTATTTTAATGCCACACATTTCCACATAACAAGTCCTTTCAAGATTATTAATGACTACAGGATTTTTTAAATGATGGCTACTAAATAATGGATGGCATAAAGGGCTGAATAATATTTTCTCTTACAGCTAACAAATCTATTGATGGCTTCACTGACATTGCACTAGAAATACAGAAAGAAAACAAATACATTTAAATATTAATCCCATTAATTATACGAATTTGTACTTTCACAAAATAGTCTTGTAGAGTTAATAGCACAACTGACTGCCAGGATTTTTTTCAGAAAAATATGGTTTTATGTTTGTTTTTTTTTTTTATTTTTAACAGAATAGAATAGCATTCCTAAGGAAAATGCATGCTCCTTTTGGGGAAACACACCATTCAAAAAGGTTTGAGCCCTTCTCAGTGACAGCAGTTGAAACAGCCATCTATCTGATCAAGATAACAGTTTTAGAATTTTGTTGCTGTTTTTTACTTGTTGGTGCATATTTTAAATGGAAGACAAAGAATTTAAGAAAATCTAACGTAATTCCCATCTCCCACAACATTCCTAATAAAATTCTGTAATGACAGAAGGTCACTGTAAAACTTTTTTTTCTTTGTACATCCCCACGTTAAGTTGCTCTGGACAGAACTTACAGGCAGAAAGCACTTTTTAATCTGTACTCAAGACTAGACATCTATTTTTAAGCTTGATGGTGCTAAATCAAATGAAATAAATACAGAGAAGGGAAAAAGAGCAGTGTTGAGCTCACGAGAGCAGGAATTCAACACTGGTATGGAAGTGAAACCCAAAAAAAAGTCCAATGCTGAGAAGATAATGCAGTACAGACTCTGCCAGCCCTGCAGGAAATACACACTGTGATAAAAACGTCTTGGAAAAATGGGCCACTACCTGCCCATAAACGATGCTAAGTTAGATGGGAGTGTTCATCTGTTTGAGGGTAGGAAGACTCTACAGGCCTGGGCAGGCTGGATTTATGTACCAACACCAACTGTATGTGATTCAACAAGATGAAGTGCCAGGGTCCTGCACTTGGGGTCACATCAAACCCATGCAATGCTACAGGCTTGGGGATGACTGGCAGGAAAGCTGACTGGCAGAAAAGGAACTGGAGGTGTTGGCTGACAGCCAGCTGAACTTGAGCCAGCAGAGTGCCCAGGCAGCCAACAAGACCAAGGACATCCAGGCTTGCAACAGAAACAGTGCAGCCAGCATGCCCAGGGCAATGATTGTCCCCGACACTGGTGAGGCTGGACTTTATCATGTTCAGCTTTGAGCACTCAACTACAAGACACTGAGGCTCTGGAGCATGTCCAGAGAAAGGCAAGAAATATGAATGAAGGGGCTGGAGCACAGGTCTTATAAGGAACATCTAAGGAAACTGATGTTGTTTAGACTGGAGAAATGGAGGCTTGGAGGGGAACTTATCACACTCTACAACTGCCTGAAAGGAGACTGTAACCAGGTGGAGGTTGCTAACTGCATTTAGAAGTAGTAGATAAAATAGATCTGAAGGGATATCTACCATCTTTCTGATTTTGGTAAGATCACGTATTTCTGAGAAGGTTCTACTTGTGTCAAGTAAGGAAGGGCAGATTAACCCATGACCTATCATGGGGCTGAGGTGATACCTTCCATCAGAACCACTGCAAGATGTGTTGGCACTTGAACAACCCCCTTGAAAGCCTCATGGGTTGGTTTAACGACCTCAAACATCAGACAAGTGTTAAGACAAGACCGGCAGCTGGCCATTTTTGAGACAACCTCACTTGGCCCCCATCATGACTTTGTGGCCCTTGCACTGTGCACAGTTGATGCTACCTGCTTTGGGCATCCTGAGAGCAACTAGAAAAAGCACAGCTATGGAAACAAGGTCTGAAATGTTCCCAGCTCCCATGTTCAAGGCGGCCAACTGTCCCTCTGGCATCATCTGTATATCCTGCTGTGACCTTCCTCTCCATTTCAAGGCAGCTGAATTAAATCCAGATACATCCAGGGGTACTCAAGGCAACAACTCCGCAAATTGCTACAGTTCATGGTTGTCACACTAATTTTTTGATTTGCATCTCACTAATCTATGCCTAAGTGTTCACATGAATGTGAATGGATTTAAGAACATCCTTACTTTTCAATTTGTTGTTGTTTGCTGACTTTTCGTGTATCTGTCCCATTTTCCTTGTGTTCACTTACAAAATTGTAACAGGTCTCCAGAGGCACAGGAAAACTGAAGGCATCCAACAAGAAACTATCTTTTGTTTTTGCATGCCTGAAATCTGAATAGCCAAGTCTTTGCACCAGCTTATCCTGGGGATAGTTAGACAGACAGTAGAAGGACATACCAACACAGTTTGATTTACAGAAAATCTTTCAATTTAGACATGGAGTGGTTTTGACACAGAAGACGCTGATGAGGAAAAATTATGATGTAATTTCAGAGAGTCCCTTTCCTGATCATAAGCTATTATTATGAATTGTCCTCACAGAGCACTGCATAGATAATGTAAAACAATAATTTACTTGCCAAATAAAAAAAGGCACATAATGGAAAATTAGAAAGCAAGGCAATTAAATTAGAAAATGAAGTATGTAAATAATAAATGTCCAGAAACTATGAGAGCTAACACAAGATGAGAAAGAAATAAATCTTTTGTTTAGTTCCAAACAGATTTATGACTAAAGCAATGGAAGAAACTAGATTATAGCCTAATTAAAAAAAAAAAGAGGTCACTAAATAGGTACCTGACTAATAGCTGAAACAACAGATTGACATAACATTAGAAAGATCTGTAAATTACCTTTCTCAGTTAAATACGCCACTGTATTAAAATGGGTCTAGCTAGAAAGACTGCCCAGTAACTTAACATGAAGAAAGCTCAACAAGAGAAAGAAAATTATTAAAAGGAAAACAAGACTTTGAAGAATTTCATGCTTCAATGTGGAAAAATTCTAGGGCATAACAGCAAACCCAGGTGCAGCAGATGTAATGACTCCAAAGGGAATTGTTTAATAACAGCTTGCTTAGTTTGCCAAAGGGACTGGGTGTTTCACTGGAGAATGTTTTCCTTATTCACCTTCAAAGGGAACAGACCCAAGAACTGCATCCCTGGCTCCAGAGGCTGCAACTCCCCTTACAAAACACCACCAAATGAGCAGTTGGGTGCACTGGAGTGCAGCCTTGTCCAGGATGGAGAGGAACATCCTCTCCCCACTGGGTACTGACCACTCCAGATCCGCCACCTCCAGGGATGGTGCGGTGTGGGGAAACAAACAGATGGACCAAGTGAGCAAAGCTCCTGAGGAGCTTCATGGAGACATTGTGAAGAAAGTGACTGAGTAGGTGAAATGGGTGTGAAGACTCCTGAAACCTGTCAGGAGCTTTACAAGAAGCGTATGGCTTAAGTATTAGGAGAAGAGCAGGGAACTTTCTAGCAGTGAATTCATTCATTTAATTGTTGCTCCAGATCAAGAAAACTGATATGAAATTCTGTTAAATTTGAAACATGCAACAATATAAACAAGAATTTCTGACGACTCAAAACCATGTTATTTCTAAAGCAAAACATTTCCAAGTCCATTAAAAAATAAAAAACCACTGTATTTTTGGAAGAACAAAAGAAGTCCAGATTGGTTTTGAGTTGAGAAAAATTGCCTTTTCCCCAAAAACATTCTTATTCAGCAACTGAATTAAAAAACAAACAAACAAAAAAAGCCTAATTTTTCAAAACTTCAACCAGAAAGAAAGGATTGCAAACGCATCAGTAGCAGAATATGAGAGACCTAAATTCAAAACCATAAGTAGGGGTGGGCATGTGGAATTAGTGTGAAAGAGCTAGCTTTGTCATAATTCACACAACCTTATGAGGAAGTCACATTCCTTCACCAAAATTTTGTTTACTTCTGTTTTGTACTTGTCAGGTTAGAGTCTGTGAAATCTGGTGGTCTCCCAGACATAGCACATAATGACCAAATGATTTACAAAGGACAGGAAAGACAGTAATTTATACTTAAATATTCTTATTTACACTAAATGATTCAAAATATTATGCTAAAAAGAAAACAATAATTACAGTGTTTAGGTCATGGAACAAGACACTCAAAAATAGGTCTGCAGCATGTATGAACACATGCTGGGTTTTAATGGACAGGACAAATGAGAAATGTTTATATAATTTACCTTCCTGTTAGTTTTAAAATCATTCTCACAGCTTGAGAAAACCAGTTTCAAAAGCTTGTGTAATGAGAATAGCCCTGTGTAACGGTGAAAGAAATACTGTTTGACATCTCCGTTAAAGCACAGGACTAAGTTTGTAAGGATCTTGAGTCCAATCCTTGCAACAAGCAAACAAGCACTAATGAGTGCAATTTTCCTAGCAGGGTGCAATTAGAAGAGCAGAAAGAGGGATATTAAAATAACAAAGGTTCACTAGAAATACACAAATGCAGAAAATTAACAATGTAAAGGGGAGAAATAATGCTTTTCGTTGTTCCAGTGCTGCACCTAACCTCTCAAGAAACGCTGTGGGAATACACACATCAGCTTCAGCTTCCAGGAAAGCTGCATTTCAGTTTGCAGTTGTTTTAGCAGTAGTAGCTCCAAAGCCATCTCGGACATCTGTATTTATAGACAGCACTGAGCTTACTTGCTTGAGTGAGCCTTTAAAAATATCTCTTTCAAGCAACTTCTAAAATATCACTACCTTCAGAAAAGGTTACTTACAAACAGCACAGAGAGAACACGTGACTTGGCTCCATTAGAAGGCTGTTGTTTCTGACAGCTATCATTGAAACAGACTGTTAGAAAGCTCAGTAGTTACTCGGTGTTAGAAATGCTTACAGAAACATACTACTTGACATATTATGCCTTCAAAACCCCAGAGGGTATAGTTCGTGCACTGTTCCCATACAAAAAGAGATAGATGTGCCCAGGGCATACGTTTCCAAGAACCAAAACATCTGACTATAAAACACTAAAATGAGCAAAAGAAGCAAAAGTGTAACAGGAAATAAAGATGTTCTTTAGGAACATGGAATAAATGGGACTTTACACAATAAATAATGATGATACAACTGCACATTTATACACAATTCAGTTGTCAAACATTTAAATAACAGACAAATAGCTCAGAGAAAAGCAAAAGCAACATGACCTTACAAAGAGGGGATTCACTGGAGGAACACGGAGCCCATGCCTTCTCTTGCCACAACCCAGACAGTCTGATAACAGAGCTGTGGTTACTGTACATCAGCAGGGCTGGGGGTAGACTCACTAAGGCTGTCTTTCACATAAGGAGCATAATCATCCATAATCAGCAGGAAGGAGAACGTTTTTCCAGAGGACAAATTGAACTATGACGAGAAACTCTTGGTGGGCAACAAGGTGTCCAAGAGCCAGCATTGTGCCCTTGTGGCCAAGAAGACCAATGGTATAGTGGGCTGCATTAGGAAGAGCATTTCCAAAGTCTAGGGAGGTGATCCTGCCCCTCTACTCTGGGGAAGCCACATCTGCAATACTGTGCCCAGTTCTGGGCTCCTCAGTACAAAAGAGAGACATGGAGTTCCTGGGCAACAAAGGACAACAAAGATGATTACAGGACTGGAGCATCGCTCTTACAAGGGTAGGCTTGAGGGACCTGAGCCTGTTCAGTGTCAAAAACAGACAACTGAGAGGGGACCTCATTAATGTACACAAGCATCTCAAGGGAGGGTGTCAAGAGCACAGACCAGGCTCTTCTTGCTCGTGCCAAGCAACAGGACAAGAGGCAATGAGCATAGACTGATATACAGGAAGTTCCACCAGAATATGAGGAAGAACTTCTTCACTATGCGGGTGACCACACACTGGACTGATTGCCCAGAGTGGTTGGGGGGTCTCCTTTGCTGAAAATATTCAAGAACCATCTGGACGCAATTCTGTGCAATGTGCTCTGGGATGATCCTGCTTGAGCAGGAAGGTTGGACCAGATGATCCACTGTGGTCCCTTCTGACTTTACTCATTCTGTGATTCTGTAGCTCTTCAAAGCATTCTCTATAAGAATTCTTCTCTGTTCCTATCTCCCAACCCCAATTTTAGACAGAGACCCAGAAGACTAGACCTGCCTTTCCTTCATAGTTTACCAAACACTTCTTACTGGCTTCAGATTCTTATTTCATCTCAGGCTAACTTTTGCTGCAACCTTTAAGTGCATCACAGAAAACGTTCCTCTATAACCACAACATAGAGGCAAGCAAAAATCAAAATATCAGCAGCTTTTTCTCCAAGGAAACTCTTTCATCACGAAAGTCCACAAACATGAGGCTTGAGTGTGAGAACATTCCTTGAGGTGACACTTAGGATCCACTGACAGAGACTGTATTTCACAGATTGCATTCCACTCCAGTGTTTCCATTTTTCTCTCTCTGTACCTTAGAGTCATTCAGCTACAACTTCCACCTAACCTGGATGCTTCTCCTCTAACATTGACAGTAGTGTTAGAGGAGGATCCATCCCCCAGATCCTTTCCCTCCCCCATAAAGCCAGATGTTATCCAAAGGGATAAAAAAATGCAACTAAGAAGGAGTAAGAACACAAGTGAGTACTGCTCAGAAAAATACCAGCCTGTCTCAGGAAAACATTATATTTTTCTAGTTGCTGTGCATTAAACCTCCTCTGTGGGTGTTTTCATGCTACGACAGATCTAAAGGAACCCCCTTTAAATCTGGGTAGGGGTCACAGTCCAGCTGCAATGATACAATTCTCCCAAAACAGGCTCTGAATTCACTCAAGAAGTAGGAAAAATTAACCCACTCTGAGTGCTGCATAGTCATGGCTACACCCAAGACACCAAGAGTATGGTGGTGGTGATGCTATTCAACATCACTATCACTGACTTGGATTATTAGATGCAACCATCCTTTCTAAGGTTGAGGGTTCCATGACATTTGGGGGAGTAGGAGATACGGCACAAGTTTGGAATGCATGGCTTACAGATGTCCCTTTCAATCAAAATTTTTCTGTGAGTCTGGGACACATAGACCAACACAGAGAGAGAAGCTTCTGGTTGTGGTAGACATCATCACCACAGGTGCTTTTTTCCTGGTAAACTGAAAGTTGACTGGACAAGATATATCTACCTTCTGACTCGTTTGCTGTGTTGCAATCCTGTTTCACATAAGCACACTAACTGCACGATCTGGACATGTGGGAAACACCAGTTCTGTGCCAAATGACACGGAGATAATTGGCTGGCATATGGCACCAGAGAGGCTGATCTCAGCAGCATCAAAGTGCTACCTCCCAGAACTGGGTTTTGGCAAAGAGTAGCAGGGCTTGCTTTCAAAATACCATTTGTCTAAATAGCAAGCCTCAGTGCTCTTCTGGGCATGAAATGTCCACAGCTGCACAACATTTATTCAGTACGAACGTTTAAATCTTTCACAGCCTCTGTTAGATGGAACTATTTGGTACAGACACTTTAAGAGCTGAGAAACAGCAAAGCAGCTTGTAAAGGTGGAGAAACAAATCTGTAGACATAGTACTATTGTTGGGAGAAAGGAGGGTTCATGAAACGTAGCAAATTTAACTCAGCAAAACCATTTTTGATCTTTTGGAGTTATAAGCTGTAGTGAATCCTCTGAGAGTGTATTTGTTCCTCAGAAAATAATAATAAATAAATTTGAGAAACATTCACTGCAATGAAATATGCTAAGAGACTAGTGTAAAATCACCTAGTGTGGATAAAACATAGAGGAATATGCATTGTGTTCACAAAGCATTATGTAAACAACCCATCAAAGGAAACACATGTTAATTTGCAGGATAAAACTGTAACGTACCATTCACAAACAATTTATTCCAAAAAAATCTGATCCTTTTACTATATCACATTCTAGAATTTGAGCAAAGAGGAAAAACATGGATTAAATCCCACTACAATAGAAAGATGCCATTTGAATGTGTAATGCAGAATACTTGCTAAGCCTATTCAAAGGCTTTTCAACATCTGTTTTTCCCCCAAAACAATACAGACAGACAAACAAGTTTATAAGAACAGCATATATTGTTTTGAATGATGATTCAGAATGCAGAAGGACTAAGCCCATCTTCAAAACTATTATCTTTTTTTCCTGGGGGCATTATTTTTACAACTCCAGAAAGCACTATCTATTAAGCTATCTGCTTATGAGTACTGTTAATTCACTTCATGAATAATGAGTATGCACTCTTAGCTGAAAGAAAAACAGAAGACAGAGGAACAAATTAAGGAAGGAAAATTGTGTACCTAAGGTGACATGAGAAACAAAAGGGTTCAGGAAGAATGGACATATTTCAAGAAAGAAATCCTGAAGGTGCAGGAGCAGCCTGTGCCAAAAGATGAGCCAGCAGGGAAAAGAACTGGCCTGGCTGGACAGGGAGCTTTTGTGGGAACTTCGGGAAAAAAGTTTACCACCTTTGGAAAAATGGGCAGGCAACTCATGAACTGCTTAAGAATGTCATCAGGTCTTGTAGAAAAAAAATTAGAGAGAGGAAAGCACAATTTGAACTGAATATGGCCATTTCAGTTAAGGTGGGGTGGGAACACAGTTACCAAAGATGAGGGAAAGGCTGAGCTGTTTTTCACCTTCTTTGCCTCAGTTTACAACAATAAGACAGGTCTTTCTCAGGACAACTGGACTCCTGAGCTGGTAGGCAGGGATGGGGAGCCGAACAATCGCCCCTGTAATCCAGGAGGAGGCAGGGAGGGAGTGACCCTCTGAGCCACTTGCATCCTCACAATACTAGAGACCAGGGGTGAAGGAAGGATGGAACTGACAGCCTTTTAAGCAACATGTAGGCTAAAAAAAGCCCATACAACAGAGCAACTTTTCATCCACCTCCTGTTCAGCAGGCCTTTTCTTGAATTAGCGTGGCTGATGCCCAGTTAGCTTGGCAAGCTGCTTATGTTTACACTCATCTGTCAGGAGGATGAGATGTGGTCAGGCATGATGGGAAGATTCTGGACAGAAAAGACTGATGATAAAGAGAGAATGGTGGGCTGTGGTCCAAACCTTCCCAGTGATGTCTGCTCAGCACAACGTTCCTGCTCAATGCTAGTTCTGCAGTGCCATTTTAATCAGAATCACAAAATATTCTGAGTTGGAAGGGACCCACACGGATCATCAAGTCCAGTTCTTAAGTGAATGACACATACAGAGGATTGAACTCACAGCCTTGGCATTATTAGGACCAGGATTTAATCAACTGAGCTCATCTCATGGTCATGATATGCCTATTCATACTTTACACCATGCATCTATTGGCATATGCATAGACAAAGATTTTGACATCCATAACTGAAAACATTTGCTCATAGAAGAAACTGCTGAGAAACTTTTGGAATGGATTTTTTTTCTTTATTTGTTAGATATTATGATAGGGCTCTCATGAGATTTTTCTGTCACCAAATGTTAATGATTACATGTTTTGAGGGGGAAATTCAAAGGCTAAACTTCTGTCACTAAGCATGCTTGACTTTTACTTTAACTGAAAAGACATAGTGATATGACTTTGATAAATATTTGTTTTATCTGATGATTACTGCACTAGCATACTTTTTATATCCATGAAATAAATCAGAAACACCTCCCTATGACTCAATATTTGCCAGCTGAAATGGATAACTAGAATAAAAGCATAACAGTAAAATAAGAAACAAATGGCACAAGGTAGAAAAAAGCTAAGCAGCTATACAACCAACTATTAATTTAAAAGTTTACAACTATAACCTGTGTAAATCAGACAAGCTGTAACCATTAACTAGATGAATGGTATTTTTTTCAATTTACTTGATTAAAACCAGCAGATGTGAATCATCATTTATTGAGTGAAAAAAGGCAGCACTCAGGCCAAGGTCCTGGCTTGGTTCATGAGTTAGAGGTGTGGACGGGAGGGTTCATCATGTGTCTTACAAGAACATACAGTTCAGACACTAAATAAAAGCTCCTCTGGTAGAGAACTTTTTCAAGTATTTCCAGTCTCCTCATGGTTTGCAACATTAAATTCCCTCTTCCTAGCAATCAATGACTAAATTTACAGTGTTAGTTTTATCTGCAGTGTTTTTCACTCTCAAAACCAAAAGTCAAAAACTTGCTTCCATCAAAAAACTGGAATAAAGCAGTGCCTAACATATTATTAGAACAAGGTAAAATGTCTGAGATTGAATTCTCAGCCAATGTAAAACAGCTAAACTACTAACGTTTACAGAGATATATTCCCCATTTATAGAAGCAATGGATCTGGAAAAACACATCAATTTCTTTTTTACTTACAGAAGATACTCATTCTCACCTCTGTCAACTATCTTCAAATATTTTGATTAACAATTTTTAAGTGAGGTAGAATGGATGGGTGAGGGAGCTGAGTAAATTATGAATTGTCATTCAGTTTCAGGCAACTTAACTCTGGCTCAGTTCACATGAAGCAGGTTGGTTTCCAAAGAGTCCTTCATAAACCTTAGAAAATAACTATTCATTATTTCATTCCTGATTCTTCCTCTTCAAAACATGGTCTGTGCTATATGCTGTATCTTCAGGACTAAACACCTAAAAGCAGGACTGCATGGGAATACCAAGTGACATTCCACCTCTCTCTTAGTGTTGTCCAGGCAAACAACATCCACCAAATGGACATAAGAAAAATTATAGCATATTTAGTTCATAGCCACTCTGCAAACAAGATACAACTGATGTGAAAACGCTCTGTGGTTACAACGCTATACACAGTTCTACACACTGTTGTTATGCAAGTGAACCATGTAGTAATCCTTGAGCACTGAAATAAAGACAATCCAGGTGTACCTACATGCTCACCTGTTAAGGTTCTATCAGTATATTCAGGTTAAGTGAAGTTTAACTACTAAACACAGAACAGCTTCCCCAGTTAAATGCCACCACTAGCACTGAGCATAATTGACAGTTTTAAGGTCCTCTGTATTTAGGGTCTGCTGAGTGGTCCTAGCAGGGAAAATTCTTGACCTTTATTCTTCTACTAGAGAAGGAGCTAAGAAGAGACATTTCAGAACACGTTATTAAATAAAGGAAACCAGCTTGCAAGTGAGTGCAAATTTCCTCCACTGATTAAAGCAGGTCTACAATATCTGCACTGCTGAGTCAGAGCACCAGATTAATTCTAGAAATGATTTGTGTCACAGCCAGCAGCAACAGGAAAGCACACAGCCAAAGTTACTGTGTCACTTCTTCTGGACCAGGCACTTCAATAAACCATGAGGATCATTTGTAGCTGTTCTTATCTATTCTTTCTTTTCTGTTCACCTTCAAACCTGTTCACCAGGGTGTGTGGGAGGTGAAAATTTGAATTTGTCAGCCATCTTTATCAAACCCAAAAACTAAGTGTAGCTTTTATACCTGTTCTCTTTGCTCCTGTAATCCTGCAGCGGAACAAGTACACAGCAACCTCACCCTGTACAAGTACAGAGAAGACCAAGAACACAGTCAAGCAGCTTCATTGATGAAGAAAACTGTCCCTCTAGCACACCTCCAAAACAAAGCAGTCACATTGACCAGCAACTAAAGACCCTCCCCAGGAAATGTGAGATGCAAAGAAGAAGACAACCTCCTCTTTGCCCCATTTTGACACACAGACTTTTCTAAACCTGCAGTCAGGAACCTCCATGCTAACCATGCTAAAAGCCCTTTCCATCCAAAATCACTCTTACTTGGCCAGGATTCAAATGAGACCATCTGGAATTTTTACTACTCTTTAGAACTGTGTGGTTTATGACACCAGCCACTGCTTTTTAGCATTACAATTCCATTTTATTTAACTTTTACTTTAGGTTTTAAGATTTTTGAGACTTGTTTTTGTTTATTTGTTTGTTTTGTTTTCCTCAAGTAGGTGCTAAGACCTTTGTCTTTCTCGGGGATTTCTCTCATAACCACATCACTGAAGGTGCTGGGTCTTCCAGACAAATTCAATCAATTATTTTGCAAGTTTCAGCAAGACATGCGATTTTATAACCAATAATGATATCAAATCTATTTATTAGTCTGTCTAGGAACATTTATGTCACAAAGGGTTATGCATATACATTTTAACAATAATGTCACATATCCAGTGACTGAACAAATCATAAACTGCTTATAAGGAGGGCTCAAGCTGTAGTGATCAAGCAATTCATCACACCTACTCACTACAAATCTTACAGGAGTTACTTCATCAACATCAGAAAGGAGAAATTTCCTTACATATACATATAAGCATACCAAACACTACCCATAAATGAAGTTAAACAAACTAGGTGACCGAAAAGTTACAGCAGATATGCTTTTTTTGTGGTGGGTGTGACAGGTTATATTTGAAGAAGTGAAATGAATGCTAATGCTACTACCTGTGCATTGTGTGTGTACTACTGATTCTGATACCAACTTTTAATGCATCCTATATTACTGGAGTTGCTTGGATACTAAACATATAATGAAAAACTTGAGCTAAGTATTATAATTACTTGCACAGCTTAAGGAATTAGAGGTATTTTTATTATTTGTAATTAAGATAACCTTGCAAGGTCAATAGATAAGCTGTGGAAATTAAATTGTATTAGAACTAAGCATATTGTCAAATGAAGAAAATTGACAAATGCCAACAGTTAATCAAGACCACAGTGATGTTCTCAAACACCAAGAAGTGAAAGTGATGACCTTTGAAGGTCCTCTTCATTCTACATTGTTTTATCAATGGCAGTGCCAACTACCACCATACAAAATAACCCCTGAGGACAGTATGGGCTGGGGGCTGACCTTCTGGAAAGCAGTTCTGAGGAGAAGGACCTGGGGGTCCTTGTGGACAACAAGCTGTCCAAGAACCAGCACTGTGCTCTTGTGGGTTGCATTAGGAAGAACATTGCCAACGTCAAGGGATGTGATCCTGCCCCATGACTCTGCCCTGGGGAGGCCTGACCTGCAATGCTGTGTCCAGTTCTGGGCTCCACAGTACAGGAGAAACATGGAGCTCCTGGAGCAGATCCAACAGAGGACAACAAATCAGCCTCATTCCAATTAAGTTCTCTTCACCATGCCTAATGGCACTAAAGATACAACTAAACCCAGCATAGTTTTCCTCACCAGAAAATGTAAATGCCTAACTTAAAGATTACTTAGAGTGAGACTTGTAAGGCAATAATAATCCAAAAATGACAGTGGATTATTTTAATCTGCAGAGGCACCAGTATAAGTAACCCTGAAGGCTCCTATCAACTAAATTTGGGGGGGAAATGCCCTTTCCACTTATTTTTTAAGTAACATCATTACATTATATGGTTTCACCTCTCGTGTCCCCCACTAGCATAAATTCATTCCTCCAAGAATACATTAACTACATGATACAGCATTTACAATGCAAGCAGTACAAGGCACACAAACACACACACAGTGCAATCATTCATTCTGGAAAAAATCTTAGCCCCAGAACAAATCATCTTGCAGCAACTCAAGACCTCTGACCAGAGATGTGTTTGTAATTAATTAGCAATCATGGCAGCATCAAGGGAAATGGGGAAAAAAATAGAGATACAAACAAAACTGCAGTGTTAGCCCCACATTTAGGAAAACACTGGGAGCATATTTACCTTCTGCTTGTCCTTGTGTCTCATGTTACACAATGCCCACTTGCACAGTTCAGCACAGAAATCTCCAAATCGGTATTTTTCACTAAACTGTCATACTTTAAACCCACCTGGTCCATGGCTCAAGCCACCACACTTCAGTTTATTGTGGCTGTGACACAGAAGCACACACAGCCTGTCCTGCCAATGCTGTATTACACCAACCATCTTTGGCAGAGGGTGACAGCAAACAGGAGTGGTGGCTGTGATGCCTTAGCCCACCACATCAGCCCACTGGCTTATCTGCCAGCACTCTCTATCATCACACAGTATTAAAGGGCATATTCAGCAGAGTTGAAGCACTCTACACGAGTCTTAAATCCAGTTAAAGTCAACATGAACTAAACATGTTCAGCACCCCATGACATCAAGTCACCAATTAACAGTCCACATGCATGGGATGGCAAATCAGCCCAACACCAAAAAACCTTTGTGCTGCAAAGTGCATGTTCTGAAGCAACCAAGCTCAAGGGTTCCAAAGAAAGAAAATTAATCTGTCAAGGACCTCCAGTGAACCTCCCTCCTGCAAGGAAACAGTAAGACAACTAGATCTGGAGGCTGTAATATGGGCTGTTAATCAACAGGATTCCCATTTTCCTTCAGTCTACCACAACAGCACAGATTAGTAGTAACACTACAAATCTGCAATTCATTTTGTTATTACAGCATGACCAAGCAATAAAAGTTAGAACCAGCAGATTTTGCAGAAGAAGCAGTGTTATGTTTATTAGGATTTGACCTTCAAGGATAAATATTTCTGCTCTTACTCAGAGAGTACTACTGCTAATGTCAGGGGGAAGGACAAGATAAACCTTCAAAAGGGGAAACAATCAGTAGAATGGCATTTCTCCAAGGGGGGAAAAACAAAAACAAAAATAATCCCAACCAGATAACAGGAAAATCCTCTTTCAAACCCCCTAACAAAAAAGAGACAGATAACTCACAAATACCTTCCAGTCCTCTTGTGATTTACTCTTACCTCTGTGATGTTTTCTTGTATTTTCTCCTGCAGGAAAAGAACAAAATACAACTGAGATAGGAAGGCTCCACAGGTGAAGAGGAGAAAAGAGGAGGGTCAGAAATTGGGAGCATTTCAGTGAAGTCACTTCTGCCATGAGATTGCCCCAAACCTGATGTAGTCATTCCCTTCTGTTAACCTCAGTGGTGGTTGCCACTAAATTCAGGAGAAAAACTTGTGTGTTTTCCTGCATGCAAATATCACCTTTTATTGTGAGACTGGGTTGCTGCAGCTAGGAAAGAATGATTTACTATTCTAACTGACATAGCAGGAAGTCCAAGTGTCAGAAACTTACTAGTACTTAGTAGTAGTAGTTTTTTCTCTCCATCCAATAGGTTACTATGGTTCTATCTGTAAAGATCTCACTGTACATTTTAAACAGATGACCCAGCCTTAGATTGCTCTTTGAGTCTGAGCAATAACACCACTTTTATGATCAGTTATACCTTTAATGCTCCTTTCACTCAAAAATATTTTTATTATTTAATTATATTTAAAGCTTTATTGTCACTGATGAGAGTACTAGAAAAAAAGAATTTGCTAAAGTGATAGAAATCTTAAAAAACATATATACTTTTTTTTATTGCTTTGTTTATTGTTTCCACACCTGCAATCCATTCACAGTTAAGGTTTACATGTACCAAGTAGTAACTGCATTTGAAAGTACTGAATTTCCATGTCACAGTTGAAGAGACTATAACTAGAGGAACCCTTGTTTATAGATTCACTATCACTACTGCATGCACATGCTTTAAAGGGAACACCATGAGCAAATCCTGACATCCAGGAAAAAAAATTCTGTATTTTTTAATTTCCAGCATTTCAAAAACAAAGTTTAACAATCCTACTCACTGACATTATAAAAAGATGGTGTTGATAAAATAAAGCTGTTCATAAGAATAGTCTTCAATTTTCTTTTGCAAACACAATGTCAACATCTACCTGCTTTATGGTTACAAGCCATCACTTACACCTGCCATCCTTTAAAGGAGACCATTGGAAACAAGAAAATCAAAAGGTACTTCCTTAACACCACAGCCATCATCAGAAACTGCCTTCAATCAGCAACCATGTGTGAATTAACAAGTGGAAACTGGAGAGTGCAGATTTCCATCTGGGTGGTTGGTTTTTTTGTTTTGGTTTGGTTTTTTTTTTGTTTCAGGAGTTTTTTTGGGGCAGGTTTTTGTTCAGTTGTTTATTAAAAAGTACATAAATACATGGGACAAGTTATCCTGATTTATGTCTGCTGGCAGAGTCTATGAAGAGAGGAAATAGCTGCAAAATTGCTTTTAGTAGATGCTTCAGAATAAACCTGGAAAAAACCCACATCTTCCAGTCAAGCTCAAGGGACTTCTGATCTTCTGAACAAACCCAAGCTACGCCTCTTTCCTAAAAGAGGAAGAATGATAGAGATTTAAAGAAGATGATGTTACAGCTTTCAACACCTGTGGGCCATCCTGTGCTCATGCCTGCAAGAAGCTTCTTGATATTACCAAATCTGTGTATGTTCAAGTTTTTTTTCTGACTGCACACAAGTCATGCTTGAACTGCCACCTCCATTCAGTTCCTGTTACCTGCTGTGGAATGTGTTACTCACAGGTCTACATTTAGCTTACATTAAAAAAACATAATTATAATGAGGAAAATCTATTTTTTTCATGCTGAAGAGACTTAGCATGTGACTCACACTAGGTAGGCCCTATATAACCAGTGTAAACTAAAAATAACTTCACTGAATTTAATGCAGTTACACCACCCAAGTGTAGTATAAAGTAAGTCAATCCTAGTAGAAGGCTGATAGAGCCTAATGAAAATAACCCCGTCAAGACATTTAAAAATAGATATTTTTGTAAGCAAAATGGTGGGTAGGATGAAATCTTTTACTCCAAAAAGATGAAGTTAACAAGAGACTTGAGCTCACTATTTCATTATCTGCTCTTCTGGGGATGAATGAATCCTTCTTGTGGCCAGAGGAATGACACAGGATACTGGCACAAAATAAAATCAGAACAGAGTTTAAAGACACTTAAGCACCAATAAGATGTAGCGAGCTACAGCTGTATGGGCACTTAACTGCCATTGAAATAAATAGATATGCAAAATTACTCTCTGTGCTTTGATGCCCATCAACTTCTTCAAGGATATGTATCTGTCCTCAGGGTTATGTTTCTACTTCTGATGTTTAATTCCAGTGTACTCTCAGTTAAAATACTTTTCCCTGTATTTTCCCTTCAGACCCTTTTCCAGTTTTCCAGCTCTTCTGGATTGTACCTTTAGCTACATTAGGGGTTTGTATATCAGTTCATGACAGTGGGGCATAACTGGAGCCCAAATAACACATTTGAGTTCTTGCAAAAAAGCTCTCCCCTTCCTATGCATCCAGAAACACAAAGATGAAGAGAATACAACAGAAACACACAAAACCTGTGCCTCTCTTTGACAGTGATGTTCTCAGACCTTGCTCTTCTGAGAGAGTTGAGTCAGTTAATATGACTGAGTAGGCACAGAATGAAGCGAGAGCAGAGAGGCTGGGGGAATTAAGTAACTGTCAGCTGCCCTGGTTTTGCCCCATTATCATACAACTCAGAACATCAACTAGCTAGATGAATTGCTTTTCACTCCTACACAGCCTCTGAAAAATTACCTCAATCACTTAAATATTTTTTACTCATAATAGTGGCTTAGTTTAAACATGGTGTTATTCCACAATCGTTCCACAGGGTTGGTATAAATGGCATATTTTCAGAATATGGAATAAAACTGTGGGTGCTGCAGAAGTGATAGGAGGATCTTTGCCTACTGTCATCTCTGGAAATCTATACTAAAATCTCTAAGTTGGTAAGCATCTCACGCTCTGCTCACACACTACTAGAGATTAAGGGTTATAGCTGCCCTTAGCAAGGACTCTGTAGGCTCCCACCTTCAGTGCAGTGACCACTCAGGCCACCAGCTGGTGGATGTGCAGCTGAGGTACACACACATAAATGCAGATGACACTTTTTAATGAGCTGATGCTTCCCAGCTCAGAAATGGCAAGTAGCACCAGAATGTCCTTAGCCTGCTGAGATGGTGAATGGCTCAATTCTCAGGCCGAAGTCCAGAATCAGCATTCAGAGCAGCTTCATCTAATGTGGGTTTTTTTGCTTGGCTATTGCAATGGGGTCAGATGAGACATGCAGTTGCTCAAAACAGTTTAACAAGCCAGACAGATCTCTTGAAGTCCCTAAAACTCGGTGGTCTTTGTACCCCTTTGTACCACCAAATGACAACATACAAGCCTGGATCTACTGCGACATGTGTTTTCAGGCTGGATTTGTGCTTCTTAGTGAAAAAGAGGGCAAAACCTTTTTAGAGCACCAAGAGACTTGCAAAAGTGCATCTGCTGCGGTGGTTTGAAAAGATGTTGCACCAGTGGTGCCCTGCCACAGGTCTTCACCCTCACAGCCCTGCCAGCAGACACAAACAAGGGCACCCCAGGGCATCAGCTGCTTCAGCACAAAGTTCAACTTTTTTGCTTAAATTGCCAGCAGTGGTGGCTTAAAGCAAAGGTACCAGGTTTCATCCTGCCACAACTGTGGCACGGTTCTTACTGCCCACTCTGTGGTGGAGCCAGAGATGAAAAAAACTACCAGGACATTAACTCCTTCAGATTATCCAGCAAGCCTCACCACAACTTCCAGCCACACCCTTAATGTTGTTGCTGACACTGGTAAGCATGATCATAAAAAAGAGAACATTCCTCCTGCCTGAAGAAGAACATTTTACAAAAGCTACTTCTTCAGAGGAACCACAATTGTTAAAACAGTTGCCAGAAGCTAATATTTAAAAATAGTTAATCGTAGGCTTGAGGAGAAAGAGGGACTTTTCCTCTTCTATATTTAGAAAGCGTTATAAATAGCATATTTAAGATGTGAGGGGAAGCTTACTCATCTGTTAACAAAAGCGCCCAACAATGTCTGTCCTGATGTACTGGAGTCCCACTTCATCCATAGCTCATGTAACCAGGGCTATTCATCTCTGCTTCCCTGCAGGGCTCCCACCACCAACTCATTTGGAAGCATAGAGAGATAAAACCATCTTATAGCAGTGAAACATCCATCACTTAACATGCACATTCTGTCAGATCCCTTTCCATTTCCCTTTCCCCTCCTTTCCCTTTCCCTTCCTGACAGAGATTACTTCTCACATTAAAATTGGTGTTAACACTATTAAAAGCCTATTTTGTACTTCAGCAAACCAATAGTGAGATAAGCAACAAAATTTGACAAAAGAAAAAAAGTCTGTCTACAAGTCAAGACTGGAAGATTCTTTCTTCTCCTTTGTTACCCTTTGGTGAATCTGGTTCTGAATGAAATCACATCCCTTCCTTTTTCTGTAAGAGCTGACCACAATTCATGTGTACTCCTTTTGACTCCAAATCCTTCCCACTCATGGGTCCAGAATTCCCAAGATTTTCCCTTGATG
Source organism: Pithys albifrons albifrons (assembly GCF_047495875.1). NCBI lineage: Eukaryota > Metazoa > Chordata > Aves > Passeriformes > Thamnophilidae > Pithys > Pithys albifrons. The sequence continues at coordinate 50,164,507 of NC_092464.1, read as the reverse complement.
GCCATTACTAGACAGGAGGATTAAGAGCATTTCCCAGCTCCCAGGCTCAGGTGCCCTCTCTGGCTCTATCACAGTGGCATAGCTGTTTGTACTGGGGGTAAACATCACCCCTCTATCACTCCAAGGGAGAGGCGGATGGAGGTTTAGATCAAGCTGACTGACAGAATCACTTAAATAAATTGAAAATCTTCTCTCCCAGCAGCTCAATATTCTGAATCATTCAGTGCATTACAAAATAATCATCATCTCAGGATTAGGGATACATTTGCGTTACGTTACCAAAGCCTATATTAATAATCAAGTATAAATCATTTCACAAAACCCCAATCTCAAAGCACAGACTGGGGACCAGCATCTGTCAAAGCACAGGATCCCATGGGAGCCCTGACCATAAGTCTGTACCTCAGAATTATATTGAGATAACCAGACTGCAAAGGGTACAATGTCATCAACTCCTGATGGCGTCTTAATTCTTTAATTGAAACAGAATGACCACCTTTTCTGTTTCTTTCACTCTCTAGTCAATAATAATAATAGGTTTTTTCCACATGGGTTGTTTGCCAGAATACTGTGCTAAGTTGAAAATAATGCAATACCAGAGACTGTTAACAGCAGAGGAGAAGAAACAGTAAGAAGTAGATGGGTAAAGAAGGTAAGATTTCAGAAGATACTTGAAATTTGATGGAAGGTGTATGTGTAGCTTTTAAAATACAAGAGAAAAAAATTTAAATTGGGCCCTGAACTACCTAGAGACATCCTGAAATCATGAGAGGATGAAGCAAGTCACTTTTCTCATTTTAAGTAGATCAGAAAAGTCTGTGTGCTCTGAAGTATCAGTATATATGGAGCTGGCACACAAAGACAAGAAACGTTCACAACTTGAAACAGCTACAGTGATTTCAGTAGTAATGGAGATAAGAAAGCTGAGAAACACAACAGGTCACAAATAGGAAATAATGTATGTAAATAATTCAAGGTCAGAAAATATCCTCTGATCAAAAGAAAATATTACTTTAATAAACTTTAGTTCATCTGGCTGACTATTGGATTTCACCAGTTTAACTACTGAGTTTTCTACAGAACAACAAAAAAGAAACAGCTTCATCTCCAAAAATGATTGCAATGATTGGTGTCTAATGTGTGTACTGAGTACACGCTTGAAGCGTAATTGGAGAGGCAATCTGTTTGCATTCTCATTACAGAGAAGTCTCTGAGATAGCACAGTCAGTGAGGAATTTCTTCTGCAGTACCAGCTCAAAATAGCCGAATTCCATTGTCTGCATATTTAGTAAAGAGTGGACAGAGCCTGGAGGTGTTACAAATGATGTGACACATATGATCTGAGTGGACTGATGTTAATGGCATTATTATACTATATGCTTTCATGAGAGCTGATAACCTTAATTTGCACTAAAGTCCAAGTTGCTTTGTTGTTCACACAGTCAGAGTGCTGGACACCAATTCCCCAGAAAAGCAGGGCTTCAAGAATGGGGAGGGGGAAGGAAAAAGGGGGAAAGGGGGTTGGTAAAAAGGGAGTTACTCTTGAGATTTGCTCTTACAGAAAGGGATCCAATTGACTTGACCTATTTGCCACTACAGACTCAATCCATGGCTTGATCTTATCTCCCAAGGCCAGTGTAAAAGCAGCCACCTACTGACCTGGGGCAAGATCATATACAATTATAATTCTCTTATTAAAGCAGTAGTGTGGGAGGTGTATTAGTTAAAGGTATTTTATTTTTCACTAAGATAAAAATGTTCTAAGATCAATTGGCATGGTTTTGTTAAGCTTCATTTCAACAAAAGGCAATCATGGCTTACTCAAACTTTGAAAAACACCCACTGGCTATTAGAACAGGCAAAATAATTTCAGTTTATCTTTCCATAGCACAAATACATATACCAAATGAGAAGAAAAAGCAACATGGGAAAGGTTTACTTAAATGATCTGTATTGAATCTGTATGTATAGGATGGTTTTGAGCAAGGCAGTCTGAGGTACAAGGATCTGCAAGGAGCAGAGGAAACACTGCAGGGACAACAAAGGGCTCCAACTTTATCACCAAAGTTTTCAGTAATGCTGGATCAGAAGGCCAAATTCAAATTCACTACTGAAATGGCTCTGTATTTGGACAATTGACTTGACTGGGGTTTTTTATGTATTGCCTTCTTTACTACAAAAGTCAGCAAGTGTTGTTCTAAAAACTATTAAAAATATGATTTCATTCATGTAGATTTTGTATAGAGCCAGTACAATTACTGAAATCTTGAGGTTCTTCCTCTATATTTACTCAGTTTTCCATAACTCCTCATGTAAAAGACCAAACAAAACCATAAACAAACAAAAACAATAATAAAACTCTCAAACCTGCTATTGCACTTGGTGTTGATTCAGTTGAAGAAAAATATGAAGTAAAAAGGAAAACGAGTCTGCTTCAGAAAATCTAACCCTTTGAAAGTATGTTCTACTGCTCACTCTGCTTTCCCACAGCACACAACAAGTAAATTCTCTTGTGTTTCATGAACATCACATTCTTAAGAGAAGCATGGACTCATAAAAATCCAGTTACAGGAAAGTACATTTCAGGAAAATACAGTTCAGAGGTCTGAAAAAAATATAGAGCAGTTCTCAGGATTCATGCTTTAAAAAAAAAAAAGTCAAATCACCATTGGTGCATGACTTTCTCATATTCACTATTTTTAAAATGTAATTAGCCTGACTGAGTTTTACTTTCTAGCTGGCCACTACATATGACTTATGGATCATCTGGCCTTGAAATTAGTAAAGGTGATAACCTGCAAGAACACGATGGGTGGTCCTTCAACATGCCTGTTCTGTAGCCTCTCCCACTTAGTACACAATGGTATTATTGGAGGGGCCAAGAGGGAAGAATATCCACCCCCACCATTCTGAGCACAGACGTGCTTCACATGTTCACACGGCAACACAGACCTCAGCAAGTGGGATGCCACTTCCTTGCTATTACAAAGTCTCAAAAACCCGAGATACACAACCTTTCCTGTATATTCTTAAGCTGTATCCTGTTTCCAGCTGTGAAAATGAGTCAACAAGGAGTGTCCAAGGGAACAGTTCCTCTGGGAACAAAACAAGGCAGAACTTTGCAGAGCATGTATAAGGGCAATATTGATGTATGATGTACTTTGGAAACATGTAACACCATTTAGCATGAATTCCATTCCACCAGCAGCAAAAAGCTGTTAGACCCTAAAAGAACAAAGAATATGCAGATTCAAACCTTACTTTAATCACTGCTACTGTATAAAACTAACATATTCAGACCCTGCAGGAGCCAAACAGACAGCTGTCCAGCTTGCTTCATGCAGGGTGGCTCTGTGATGGGTTATAGCATGCATGTCAATGGGGGTGGGGGGAATCAGTCTTCATACCCTGGATTAAATATCAAAACAGGAAGCACGGACTGGAATTACATCAGGCCAGATGAGCTGCGTGCATGAAGTCACTAAACAAATCTGCATCTTGACCTAAGCTCTGGTAAAACTATTTGTTGCTATTTGTAAATCTAAATGTTGTTTGTTATTGTTTTCCCCACCAGCTTCCTCCCCCCGAACACAACTTAGCCCTTCAGCCTGCTAGCAGACAGCTGGTGTGACGCAGAATTTTAAATCTCATGGTTTTGTGCCAGGCCCTTTCCTGACTCTGGGTTACAAACTGAAACACTTGGATTACTGTTGAACAAGCCTAGACACTGGGAGAAACAAATTTTATACAGAGATGCAACGTTCTCCTTCCAAAAGGAGGTTCACTTTCTCATCCTCATCTCTCAATCTCTCCCTCCTTCAGCATGTTGGTAGGTTTTGAAAATTATTCAAGCCTTTTAGCAACACTACTTTGTGTAGTAACTCAGGACTGCTGTTGTCCTGATAGTGCCTCCTTATTAGCAGACAAATTGTTAAATATCACTCTTAGGAAAAGGCAACATTTAAAGTTCTCACAAAGAGCCAATGTTTTTGGTTTTTCTTTTTTCTAGACTGCTTAGAACTCTGTGTTTCTCAAGGAGCAGGGACATTGCAGAGGAAAGTAATGTGAACAGTGATGGGCTTCTGCGATAGCCAGTGAAGGCGTGTTTGCAGAGAAGTGGTTTCACAGAGGCTGCACTCCTCAAAATTGCTGGTTGCAAGAGAATTAATCACTGTCAGCAGGCTGCCTGCTGCTCTGTGCACACCAGTTCTGTATCACTACATTATTCACTGAAGAGAGTAAAAAAGGTTTTTCCTTCCTCCACTCCCCAGGCATGAATGACACAGGCGTGAGCCACACAGCTGAGTCCCTGAACTAAACATGAGGGCAGAGGGGGGAAGTGAAGAAGGAGGAGAGAGTAAGAAAGAGACGTATCAATGCTGCCACCTACAAGCTCGGAAACTCTGCCTTGTGGTCCCAGCACAGGAATTTCTCACCATATAGGAGGAAACTTTGGGAGACAGAACAGGGACAGGAGGGTGGGAGGATGGGAACAGATGCTGAACATGTACATAGAGAAAAAAGGAGGCTGCGCAAGATTTCTGTTACTTAAGGCCCTGCTCCATCCTGACACCACTTGTCTCATAAGTATCTAGACAGTACAGCAACCATGCAAGCAAAGGGTGGGACATGTTTCCAGAAGCCTCAGATATAAAAATGTATTTAAATAAGTAAATCCTGTCCTTTCCACATAAGAGGTGCCATGTTTGAGACTCTAGCTCTTAAAAACTTCGGCTGTGGTAAGGGAGCAGCCAATTTCCCTGCCTCTGGCCCAGAAGAGAAGCAGATCTGCCTCCATAAGGTTCATAGGTAATTCAAATTGAAATTTGAAATTTCATAGTGTGATGCTTGGTGGGAATATTGTGATAATTTACTTCAAGTTATTCAGCAAATTTGCATAACTCAGGAATTTCATTCTCCATTTGCAAGGCTATATTTTCATTGCAGTGGAGTTAATTAGAACAAATCTTCTAGAGATCTGTGAGCATTTATACAAAAGCCTTTCTCTGAAAAGCTCTTTAAAGACACTCTCTGTATGACCTGAATTACCACACCTGTAGGCTCTCTGTACATGTAACACTAGTGCAAGGAGAGAAAGGAAAAACAACTGCCCCAGACAGCACTAATGGGAACAATTGGAGAAAGAATTTTGATTGGTGGTACAACAAACATGTGGCCAAGATACCAGAGAAAGTTCCCCCATACTCTAAAGAAACTTTACAAGCAAGTCTGAAAATAGAGTTCTTCCATCTGGCTGTAGCTGTCCCTGCTGCATCAATATGTGTATAGAAACATATTTAAATTGTGTATTCAGACTCTTTGCTTAGCAGACACCAGTAACTGCTTCCTACTAGTGAAACCCAGAAAACCAGCTGTTCCACAGGAGGCATGAAAGGAGGTGTGATCTGAGAATCATTTACATCAACCATCTGAACTGCTCAGCCTTGCAAGGAAGTTAGTGGGCTACTTCTGCTCCTTGGCCCTGCCTGCCATAGCTGTAGCTCAAGGGCACTGTATAGTCTTACCAGTTAGAACTGCACAGATCTTATGTGTAATTTTTGCTCATCTTGGTGCTCAAATAAGATTTGCACCAAGCCAGGACTCAGGCTACAGATGGATGTTGTGTAATTTTCTGTCTTGGCCAGAAGTTTTGCACATGAACAGCATCTCTATAAGAATTCACTCCTAAAGTGATGACACAAACCTACTAATAACCATTCAGAGTGTCACATTAATAACAAAAGAACTCCACAGCTTGACAGATATGAAAGTAAAGTATGGAACATATCATGCACGTCTATGTGCACCTTAATAACTAAACTGTCTCCTACATCTCTTTGACAAGAAAGATCATGAACATCTTCTCCTGCTGCATGCCTAAGCTCCCATTAAGTTTTCCGATCACACATCACCAAGTGATAGGCATGGAAGTTCTCTCAAAGAAGGCAAGTCAGACTGTTGTGACATGAACTGGAATCCTTGGCAGAGACACAGCCTTTCAAACTTCTTGTTATAGCTGTATAGATCTATTGGCTCTCCGAGAACTCTGCACACACCTTCTTGGCCAGGAAAATTCAAAAGTCCCAAACATGGACCTTACCAATTGTTTAGAGGAATCCTGATTTCACTGAAGTGAACCAGCTGAGTTTATTACAGTGAGTTTCAACAGAGTTTGAGCTGCATTCTTGATCTATTGCAAAATTTTAGTTGTGGTTTCTTTATACTTATAATGAACTTCAAAATCAATCTGCTTTTCAAATAACCAAGACAGTTCCTGAAAAATTTTGGCAGAGGCCTGAGTCTGCTGGAGAAAGGACTATTGCTTAACTACAATTCAAATTTAAGTACAACACTCGGCTCCAGACTGTTGGAGAACATTTTTGCAGCATCATGGGACTAAACTTTTCTCAGGCCATCAGTTATTTAGAAAACTTAGAAACCAAAAAAACCAAAGAAAGAAACAAACACAAAACAAAACAAACAAGCAAAAAAAAAAAAAGCTCCATTCTGCATTCTAATTTTACCCCTGCAAACACACTGGTATCAAGGAGTTCATTCTTTCTAGTACAGCGCAGTTCAGAAGACCAAAACCAGCTTTATGAATCCAAACAAGCCCTTCTGGAAAAACTCTGTTTTATCCAAATACCCAGTGTTTTGAGAGAAATTTGCACCTGTAGAGGTGTGTTTCACAGTTGCTACAGTGTTTTAATGGGTCAGCCCTAGTATGTGAACCTCATGTTTCCCTCACCTACCACTCAGACCAGAGTCAGACCTTTTCTAGTATTTTGAAGGGCTGAAGTGATTTTTTTCATGGAACAAGACAAGACTAAAATTTCATATAAATTGCAGGAAGAAGATACACGCTAAATAAAAATCCTTTCAAGGGTTGAGTTGGATTTAATTTAGTGTTTGAATCCACCAAAATCTGGCAGATTAGGAGATGAGCTTTCCACACAGCCTTTAAAACATTCATGCAAAGGATTTTTCAGTGATGTCTTCCACTGGGTTTTATTTCTTTCTGAATAGACTCCTATCTCACTGAGACAGTTTTTAAACAGAAGTCCAGAAAGAGGCTCTTAATTTCACTTTGACAAGAAGTTTAATAAATTCATCTTCCCCAAAGAAACTTTTTCCATATCTTACAGCATTGTAAGCTTTATAGCAGTGATATTTGAAAAGCACTGAATTTAATATTAAAAAGGGAGACCATTTCTTCTATGACAGAACGTGGTGGTATTCTTATGACTGCTGAAATGAGAATTTTGGGCTGTGGGTATTTCATCTGTGCTATCCCCAGAAGAATAAAAGCTTGTTGTGATTATGGAAAAAAAAAAGAGAGTTTATATTACTTCTTAGTCAACATTTTACTATTAAACATGAAGCCTTCTCTTTTGTTACCTACAGAATCCATCTATTGATTTAACATTCAAATGAAACTCACTCTGTGGAACAAAGTAACAGAAGGACTGTGGCAAAATATGTCAGCTTACTGAATTGCTACAACGGCAAACACCACAGTTTTAAATTAACATACTCTGAAGGTGCTGTTCTGATATTTATAGGAATATATTCTCTCTTCTATTAATTTGTCAGGCATGTGATTAGCAGCTGGCAACACTTCTGTTCCCATTGCCCCTTCAAAGACTATACTGCAGGCAGTCTAAAGTTCTAACAAGTTATGGTAAACTGGTAAAATGAAGGCCTTCTTCACACTACATGCAGAAAAATATTATGGATCAACCAGGCCCTGACAAACCTTAAAACTAATCAAGACATTCACAGCCACAGCTCACCCAAATCAGCCACCTCTAAGCCACACTGCTGCCTCTAGCACATAACCAGCACCCACCTGCTGACCAATGAGACCTTCTTAATCCTTCTATGAACTGGGATAACCACAGGAAAAGTGGAATTTGGACCTAAAATTCCCACAGAGGGATTCCCTGGAATGGTTTTTTGACATATAATCTCTACATATGCCCACTAGAAAAGCCAAATGAGAAAAAGGGTGGCAGCAGTTGCATTTAATTATGAATGCAGCTTAGTTCTGTTCTCAGGACGAACAGCTTAAACCTAGACACTCAGGAGCTTCAGGAGCACTGAATCCAAGACCAAAGACAGCCTGAGTGCTTTTCTCACCTCTGGAAATAAATTAGCATGTTCATATTTTTCCACTTGAAAACAGACTAATGTACACATTTCCTAACAAAGTGGTGCTTTCTGATGGGCTTTTTAAACCTCTCCTAACTGCTGCTAGTTAAAATATTAGGGGACAAAGCCCACACTTCTGGAATTGAAGAGACTTCTGTTTTCCTATTTATGATGGCCACATAAATAAAAACTAAACAGATCAGAATACTGTCACCAGCAAACCCAGCTATTTCCTACGTGACATTTTTAACTAAGGATCCTAAAAGTATTGTAAAGCACATACAGGTAAGACAGGGAAACAGGTAACTGAGCAGTGGCACTCTGATGCTTGCCAGATCATCTTTAGTCACCAAAGCCCAGTGAAATCAATTGCTGCTTCACTATTTACTTCAAGAAAACACCTGGCTTTAAATCAGATCCATCACTGGGACCTCTTCACTGTTGATAGGATGTATGGAGCTTTGCAGAGGAAGCTGAAGGTATATCCTAAATGATGTAATATGTTCCAGATCTTCAGTAAAACCCTGAAGTTTTCAAGACACTGCTTTACATGTGTTTATACCCTCTTTGCCAATGAAATTTCTTAGTGAGTTCAATGTCAAGTATCCCATTTACATCACAGTTCAGATTGCGGCTGTTTGTCATCATAGAATGGTTTGGATTGAAAGGGACCTTAAAGATCATCTACACAAACCTCTCTGCCATGGTTACTAAAACCTCCCTGCCATGGGTTAGGTTACTCAAAGTCCTGTCTAGCCTTGCCTTGAACACTTCCAGGGATGGCCCATTCACAGCTTCTCTGGGCAACATGTTCCAGTGCTTCACAACCCTCACAGTGAAGAATTTGTTCCTGGCATCTAATCTAAACCTTCTTTTTTTCAGTTTAAAGCCATTACCCCTTGTCCCATCATATTACATCCCCCAGCTTTCCTGTAGACCCCTCTTAGGCACTGGGAGGCTGCTATAAGATCTTCCCAGAGCCTTCTCTTCTCCAGGCTGAACAACCCCAACTCTCTCTGCCTGTCTTCATGAGAGAAGTGCTCCATCCCTCTGATCATCTTCATGACCTCTTCTGGTGCTCCAGCAAGTCTACATCCTTCTAATATCCTTCCACAGCCATAGAGCTGGACATAGTACTCCAGGTGGAGTCTCATGAGACCTGTTTAGGACATTTGGTAGAGTCCTTTGGGAGTCAGTCACAAAAGGTAAAGGAGTCTAAGAAGGCTGGATGCACTTTAGAAAATAACTGTTAAATATTCAGGCTGTCCTCATGTGTAGAAAGACAAGTTGTCAAGGAAAAAGACCAGACTGGTTAAATAGAGAACTTAGGCTGGAACTTGGTGAAGAAAAAAGAATCTATTGCCTCTGGAAGGAGGGACTATAACGATGTTGAGAGGTCATGTAGGAAGATCAGAAGAGCAAAAGCCCAATTAGAACTTGATTTGGCCACTGCATTTAAAGACAAGGAAAAATGTTTCTATAAACACATTGGCAGCAAAAGGAGAGTTGAGGAATGTCTCCACCATTTGATGAATGTAGAGGGTAGTCTAGTGACAGGGGAAATGCAAACACCTTCTTTTCCTTAGTCTTCAATATCAAGACCAGTTGTTATCAGGATATCCAGCTCCCTGGGCTGGAAGTTGGTGATGGAGAGGGATGAGTGAAGCTCTTGTCATCCAGAAGGAGAAACGTAAGATCCATCTACAGGAAGGGTGATTCAAGGAACTACAGGCCTGTCAGCCTAACATCAGTTCTAGGCAACATTATGGAACTGCTGACCTTGAGTGCTACTTGTGAGGCACCAAATCTCACTCGATTGCGTAATTACCGGGTCGAGTCACTCAACCTGTGTGTGCTGTGGGAGGGGCCAAGTCAGAGTCCTCGTGGTCAGGCTTGCAGCCTTGTGGAAGCCACAGGCAGAGCTGCTGATCAAACATGCCTGCCTGGCAGCCCACCCACACCACACACCCCTGGAGCCTCTGACCAGCTACACCACCTCTCAGTATGGCCTGGAAGGCTGTGAGTGGTCAGTGAACTGGACATCCCACCTGGAGGACCACACATAAATAGAAGGAAACAGAGGCTTCTTTTTCTTTTCTCCAGCTGTCACCATGTGAAGGATTCTCAGTGCTACCTATTTTTCTCTTATTCTAATCTCTTTCTTTACTCTTTCTCTTCTCATTCTCTTTACTCCTGTTTCTTCTCTTAATCTCTCCTTCTTCCCTCTTTCTTAATTTCTTTTGTGTAATTTAATGGCTCTCACCTAATCTGAACTGGTAAGTCTTGCAGAGCAGAAGGTCTCAATTTTAGCAGTTATTAACAATCCCTGGAGACTGGAAGGCAGACTCATATGTAAATCTATATACAGATACAGTGTTCAAGCCCAGAGCTGAATATGGCAAGTCAGAATAAAAAACTGTCTGCTGAATAGGATCCACAGCACAAGGAAGACAGAACTGATCAAAAGACTCAAGATCCTGTTTCTGGCAGCAGGACCTATTAAGAACATTAAGTAAACAATCAATACATTCCTAAGAAACAGTTTCATGCAGGCTGAGCACTGCTTAGGAAAAAGAAAACTGATTAAAGGCAGCTCTCACATGATGAAACAGGCATCCCCTTCCAGCAGCAGCCAAGGAGATCTGCTCCTAAATGAAACACACACTCAGCAGGAGTGCATGTGTACACCAGCAGTGTGCAGAGGTAGCTGACAACCCATCAGCAACCAAGGAGTGAGAGTGCCTCTGTGTTTGTGGAGACAGGGAGGCACGGGGTGGTGGGGAAGCACCACTTGCATCCAGTGGCACTCCTGGGAGTCAGGCAGCTCTAGCAGCCAAGAGAAGAAGCCCTGTTAGATATCTCTGAAGAGACTGAAAGTATTCCAGTCTGATTCACTTATGATGTTGTTAAAACTCAGAAGCAGGTTTGTTTCTGGGAGCCTCTCCTGCAAGGAAAGCTGGTGCATTCCTTCCCAAGAAAGGATGCTGATGGTTGCATTTCTGGTGTACAGCCATTTTGCTGGAGTGAGTTCCTAAAAGGGGAAATCTGGAGTAAAACTCTCCAATATACTAATGTAACAGAAAAAAAAGGCAAAACTGTCAGTTCTCAACTTCCAAGATTTTCCTCAGAGATTCATGTGCCTCTAATAGTTCCTTTGCCCAGCAACAGCTTATTCAGAAAGCTTTTCTTAAATCTTACTACTAATAAATCACTAAAATACTCTTTTTGTAAGCTGTTATGAAACCTAAATTGATATCTAATAGGTCATGTGTAAAAGTCAACACTTACTTCATAAATTTCTGGTTTGAGACACCTAAACATTTTGCCACAGATGACTTACTGCCCAGTGAGACAACTTTTCACACTCCCTTAAACCTGAGAAAACACTATAGGTCCACTGACTTGATTCTCTTATAAATTACTGCACAGAATCATTACACCATTAATAGGCACATGTCAAGTAAAAACATTTCAGTACAGTTATTATATCAGTATTTAGCTTATTCTTAAACAGTAAAAGCAAAAGGAAATTGTATACAGCCTAACAACCACTGCCTCACACTGCTGTTTACAAATCAACCAGGCTGCCCTGACTATGAAACCATAACTTGGGAGAGATCCAAAGCAGAAAAGAGGAGCAAACCCTTCCACTCCGCTCCAGAGACAAATTCAGTATCTTGTCTGGTTTTCACAGCAACATATAATTCATGTTACAACATACATCTGGCTTCAGCCTCACAAAGAAATCTGTCCTTTCCTGCTGTCCAAAAGACCACCCTATACCCTGAAAATATACATTCTATGCCCAAACCTCTGGTGGCCAGCCATCCTGCAGGACAGAACAGGCTCCCCAGGTAAGCAGCCACAGCACAAAGCCTGAGAGAGTTCAAGAGGCATGTGGAAGATACTCCCAGGCACATGGTGTGACTCGTAGGGATGGTTATGACCAGTTGGACTCAATGATCCTTGTGAATCTCTTCCAGCTCAGCATATTCTGTGATTCTGTGACAGAACAGTACTAGGCATATGGCAAAAAAGGCCTCAGTAGACTTGCTTTAGCAGAAAATACAATACACTAGGGGCACCTGAAAAGAGCCTAAAGTTAATCACCTTCTGCAGCCTTTGGGCTTCCATCCCCTTCAAACCAAGCAGGCTGAGATGGAGTGAAAATTAAAAGAGCCCCATGCCCTGCCCTCTAGAAAAGCCAAGTATTGCAAGAGGTGGTGGATATAATTTTGTGCACAAAGTCATTGTCAGTAACACATCGGCTGGCACTGGGAGTGGGAAGATGAAGAGAAAGATACCACAGTTTCCACAATGAAGTCCTACCAAGAAAGTGTCCAACACCATGCCTAGCACCTCACACTATTTAAATCATCACAAGCCTTCCCATTTAAGAAGAGATATCACAACCAAATTACCTACTGGGTGTCTGGATAACTATATGATGCAGACTGCAACTCCCTGGGCAGCTTCAGCCAGCAGTGTGCTTTCACTACCTGTGTAACACTGCTCTGGTAGCACTGTTGTGCCTTGTAACTAATTCCTGTGGGATTTGGCTGTCAGTGTACTAGTGGCAGAAGAGAGAGGTGTTTTCTGAAGTAGTTTTTGACCTCTGCAGGCTGAAGCATTTAACATTTTAATTAAGAGGGTTGTGCACATCTGATCGTCCTTCTTATACATACAAGCATGCCAAAAGACAAGAAAAAAACACGAAACATGATGCCAAACCTCAGTTTGCAAACACTTGAGAGTGCACGAACTAAAAGCTTCCATAAAATAACTGGGAATGGAAAATCTTCAACAGAACACACTTCAGTTTTCATCCTATGATCAGAATTCTATAGGGAAAAATATCTCTCTTCTTTAAGCAAAGAAATCTCGAGACTCAGAAGAGACATGTTAGTCACACTCATTCAGATTGCTGAGAGAGCCCTATACTGAAAAACAGCCTGAGTCTTAGTTATTATGCATCTAAAATAAGTTTTGCTAACTTTCCAAAGGACAAAACAGACCAGAGCGTGTACTAACAGCAAGAGAGATCCTGAACAACAATGCTGCTGAATAATTACCTATGAGCTCCAGGTGGAATCCAAATCAGCATGCTTCTAAATTCCATATTAGACATAAATTCAAGAAATCCTAATACCACAGCATAGCACAGACTTAACAATTAGAAGGCTTGTTTTGTATGGCTCTTCTCTTTGGAAGGCTTACAAGACAGCTGTTATCTGCTTTGATAAAGTTCCTTCACAAAACAGGCTCCTGGAGGGAAGCCTGGAAAGAAATACATATTCATACATAACTCTCATATAGCTTGGAGTCCTACAGAAGTTTTGGATATGCTTTGCCATCACTGCTCACGTAAAATAACACTCAAAGAGCAACTTGGGTTTAATTTTGACCTATTTTTTTTCAGTTATTACCCTACTCTTCCTTCATTTTGTTGCTTCTGCTGTTTCCAAGCCTCCTTGTTTCCTTCCCCCCAACCTTTCCCTTGAGGGTTGAAATTTTAACAACTCTAACATGTAAGGCTGAAGAAAAGTAAACAAACACAAACAGTTCTGAACCCAGGCTTGTAGCTTAACACTTAATGCTTCTCTTTTCCTTCGCTGAAAACTGATGGGCAAATAAATGGTTTGCTGCCAGTAAAGGATCTTATTGCTGGTAGGTAGTATTTTACATACTGAGAACCAGGAAAGGACACCAGATGTTGCTCCTAAATAAGCTAGCAGACTGTACTGCTTTTACTTTTCTGCAGTGCCCAGTTCTTTAAGCATAGAATTTTATTTTTTTTTTACTGAGGAAGCAGTGTCCAGTCATTTCATGGCAAGTCAGGCTTAATGTATAAATTAAATAGTTCAATCCAATCAGTGGAAGATGAATTTGCTGCCATTATAAACGCTATTAAAAATGTTTTCCAGTTGTGCCTTCTCTGTCTATTTTGTCCTTATTTATTATGTCATGTCAGAAATGGTGCACATTTATAGAGGGGGAAAACACTTCTCTAAGTTACATCAAAACCAGCATTCAATTAAGTACCATTTAGGCTATAAAAAACACTTTTCTAGTATAACACCTAAAGTAATTAGTATCTCAGCAACTCCTTGCATTTTAAAATGCTTCATTAATAACATTCCTACATTTCCACTTGAAAATGTTTGTTCAATGTAAGAAGAAGTTCAATTTAAAGAAGTAAATGAATCTTTTGCTAAGATTAAGTCACTGTATTTATGGAGAACAGGTGTGGAAATTCCTGGGAGACTGTGAAGGTACCAGCAAGAAAGAAAAAACAAAGTGCTACAACAATTTTGACAGTGGGAGGAAATTGAAGGAAACAACCAACAAAGTAATACTTACAAGCCTCGGAGACGAAGCCAGATTTTCTCTATTTGCTCTGGCTGTAGGTATTTCAGAGAGTTGCTCTCAAATTCTTCGATTTCCTTAGTCGGTGACTCCATGGCTGCAGGTTAGCGCTTTGGTCCCAGCTCTGCGAGCGCGACTGCAGCCTCGGCGCACGCACAGGCTCCACCTTTAGCACTGCCCGGCAGCAGCCGCCAGCATTTCTCGCATTTCTGGCGGACACTTCTGCCCCCTCTCTGCGAGTGGGGCTGCGTGGGCAACCCGGGAGCGCTCCGGTGTGCGCGGGGGGCAGCTGTGCCAGCATCCCACCGTTCTCGGGCTGACCGAGGGGATCATCTCTGGACTCATCTCCAGATCGCAAACCCACATGGGCTTTTTCCCTTTGTTTTTTGTTTTGTTTCGCTATTACTATAAGCCAAGGATACAATCCATAATAGTAGCTGTACCAAGGGAGGGGGGGAAGAAAATCCCGTGCTGCCAAGTGAGCTGTCTGCAGGGGCAGCTGTGCGGTGCGGGGCTCTCCGGGGCTGCGGCAGCACCGCCCCTGCGCTCCGGCGCCCGCCAGCTCAGCCTCGCCCTCCCCGCCCTACCGTTATTTCTTTTCCACTCACCAGCCACGCTGCCGACAGCCTTAAAACCTGACAACTGAGGAAAAAGTTGTATGTCAAGATAGCCCAAAAATGCTTTCCTCTGTGCCTCCTTTTGTGCTGTGCACACGCACGTACACAAATCCACGATGGAGAACAGGCTATTGGAGAAAGGCTGGCTCTGACTGAAAACCCAACCAAGCCAAAGCATAAAATAAAATTAAAAAATAAAATAAACGACAACAAGAAACACAAAAAACCACCAAAGAAAACGTCAATTGCAGTAAGTGAACAACCCATTTCCAGTAAACAGCCATCAACTTCGCTGCCAACACTCTGTTTTGCTGAGAGAGCAATGCTCAGCAGGGGCTATAAAGCTTCAACTGTGGCAAAATCCGGTTTTAAAATTAACAAATCAGTAAAATGCCATTGCTTGAAGCACCCTGGAGTACAACATGGGAAGAAGCTAGTACACTGAAGAGAGATCAAGCTCAACATATTAGTCATAAGGCGCATCCATGTATTTCAATAAGAGGTTCTGACAGTGGAGGTTACAATAGATGTCTGCCTCCAGGTCCCATGGAGCAGCCTGTACTGATCCCAGGTACAGCAGAGACCAAGTTATGGAACATGCCTCTCTACACCTGCAGTGTGTTCATTCTCTGGGCAGCAGAAAGAACAGGAATTTCCTTCATTCCACCAACCAAGTCAATCATCTCTTAAACTCTGCCAAGATCCCTGCATGCCTCTTGTTAGTTAAAGTTATTGATGTGGTGCCCTCAGCCAAAGCCACCAGAGGAGAGGGAAGTAACTGTCTGAACGTTGTCCTAACCTTTACACATTTTGTTACATATTGCAAAAGTTGTCTTCTGAGAAGCAGAGCCTGCAGCAAAGGAATTGGCCTCCGACAGTCACCTCTTCCTTGCAATGACAAGCAACCGCATGCCTGAGAGAGAGAGAGGGGTACAGGGCAGGTCTCTGAAGCACTCGATGTTGCTTTTTAGAAAGCTGGTTGTATAATGAATATTTTCCTTCTCATTGCTAAATGCTGAGTTGTATCAGTCACCACTCCAAACAGTTTAAATCCTTTCCCAGGAGTAGTTCTTGAGCAGTTACCCAGCTGCGAGTGCTGCAGTAATTAATTGTTAACCATCTTCAGCTGTCTGCAGTTGAGCGAGATTCTCAATTATAACCAGCAACCAGCTGAATCAAATTAGTACACATTCAAAGAAAACAGGTAAATTATGAGGGGTAAAAATCATTAATAATTCCCCAGATGGTCCTCTTTCCTCTTGTGGATTACAAAGGACAACCCCATATGTTTACTCTGGGAACCTCTTTTGAATGAAACAAAGAACTGCCCAAGCAGTCATAGCAAACCGTTTTCTGACCAGAGTGAAGATGCACAGGCATAGTCTGCTTGTGTTCGTCCCACAGTGATAATGGAACAGAATGCTGTCCTTCACTGCTTGTACTACTTGCCATTACACTGATGCCCACTGCTAACCGTGTTGCACACATCACTGTCTTTGGTGGTGAGCAAAGCAATTAAAAATATGTCTTCCTTTCCACTCCTTTGATTTTAAGGTACAGAGGAAGTAACAGAGGAAAATGGGAATGCAAAGTATTAGTATCACCATGGTTGAGCTCATGCCTGGATTCCCTTGCTTGTTTTAAGTCCTGTTGGTCTGATTTTGTGATAGGTGCCAACAAAATAACAAACACCAGGACAGCACGACAGTAAAATATTATGAACTTGTGCCATAAGTATCTGACATAAATATATGTCATCTTGCTTGCCTTGTCCTTAGACTGATGGCTCACCTCATGGCGAAAGAGTAGCTTCCCATGGGATGAAGTTTATAGGCCAAGTAAGCAGAGTGGCTTCAGTTCTTGCAATTGTGGTGCCGCATTGAGGCAACAAGTGGAAGGCAAGACCAGCTCTGAAGAGCACGAATGGCACCGTCTGGTTCACTCCATTTAAAGTGCATCACTATCATGACTGTCATTTGATGGATGCAGCAATAAGTCACCTCCTGGTGTATTAGCCATGTCTTCAAAGCAGAGCGGAGCTCCGAGGAGCAAAAGTCCACCTGCCTGGCAGAAATGTCTGTTGCCCAGCCTTCAGCAGGTGAAGGCCAGGCTGGGAGCGCAGACCACTGTGTATGTACCACTGCATAGACCTATGCATGGCTGGAGCAGCACTGCACAAACTGTAACCCACCGTGCTGTATCCTCCCACAGCTGTCCCTCAGGAGATACAGGAAGGATCCAGTACACTGTTGTTGCTTTCAAACAAGATCTAGCTCAAGTGAGAAACTGGATTTTCCCTCTGCTGCTCTGTTACCTGACACAAGGTCCAGGGCAGGATGACTCCTTCCTGAACCCTGGAAGCAGCTTTTGTGCCTCCTCCACTTGCCTGTGGGAGAGTTGCTGGGACACCCTCTCAGATGGCTTTTGTATACTGCCTTCCTATGCCACCAGGTCAGCTCTGTCAGTGACAGCAAGGGATGAAGAGCAACATGGAGGTCCCAGGCAGGCCTGCATCTCATCCTACACTGGCTGCCTCCTTCATCATAGAACAAAAATTTCGGAAAATGGAGACTTTTCTCTCTTTACCTCCACTTCCTCAGTCCAGGACCATAGTGGCATTCATGTTAAAAGCCTCTAGATTGAGCCCTGTGCAGGAAGGGTTTTAATTACATGTACTTCTGCAGGACTGCTGATGTAGGAAGACACTGCTGATAAGCAGCCAGAGAGGTGTCAAAAGACAGCTAAGGAGAGTAGGATGCACAGTGGACATCCATGAGGGCAGGTATCACTGCAAAACAGTCAAAATACCAGGGCACACAGGAGTAGGTCTGCCTTTCTCAGGGTGGTTGTACAAAGATTTCATACATGAGTCCAAGGCAGAATGGTCAGAGCTATCATGTGGCTGTAAATTAGGCTCTGCTCTCAGATTAAACTCTTCAGCAGCAAACTTCTTTTAAGGCACCTATAGTTCTTTTATTTTTTAAGTAAAGACTAGAAAAAAAGTGGGAAAGTTCAGACACCTCTTTACTTTCACTAGAGCGAAGTAGGTATAGCAGTAACATTTAAAAGGCCCACTGAAATGCATCCAAAATCCTTCCAAGACAGCCTGCGTGACAGAAACAGCACTTAAAGTCTACCTGAAGCAATAATTTCAGACAGCAAGTTTTCTGAAGTCTTTGCTGGGTTGCAGCAAAAACAGCTAAGCTACCCCATGCTGAAGGGGTAGCATGAGGTGCTGGAAGAATATTGACATGTTGCCTATTGCTATTCCTACATATTGCCTGTGTGAACATGCATTTTATCCCATTAATTAATCTCATTTGATAGAATGAAACCTTCAAGCATTGTAACAAGTTCTATAATCATTATGACTACAAAATATTCATGTCTGTCATGCATAAATAACCCAAAACACATTTTATTCTCTTGCTACTAATGCCTCCAATCAAAAACCTGGCAGAGTATTTGTCTTTGTTTTATTATTGTACATCTAAGTCATATCTCTGAACTTCAGTTATGGCAGTGTGATTTGTCTGCCAGTACAATACTCCAAAATATTATGCTAATACTATATTCAAACAGTTGCAAAACACTGACATTTCTGCTAATTCTGATAATGCCAAAATAAGCTGGGCAGATTTTCCTCAGTATTTATCCTAACAGGAAAAAAGGTTCTTGCTCCTTTTCAGTTAAGAACCATTTTTTGTTGGGTTTTTTGTTTGTTTGTTTGTTTGGAAGGGGGTTAGGAGGAGGGAGAGGGGTTCAGCTGTATCACAGAATTGCATTTGTCCTCTTTATTCTTCTTATTAAAACATAAGAGAGTGTTTCGGAAGTATTTAAACATAGCAGCTGACTTGCATGAATGAGGCATGCTGGTTTCAGATTTTTGTTGCAATTCCACTTTTTAGTTTTTGCAGTTACTCCCAGAATATTCGGAGGTGGAAGGGACCCACAAAGTCCAGACCTTATTAAGTGAATGGCCCATATGGGAATTGAACCTACGAGCCTGGCATTATAAGCACCCTGCTCCTACCAATTCAAGTACTTCTTAAACAGTAGTTTGCAAGTGAAATTTAATCTTTTTTTTCTGCCCAAGATTAGACTTTAGGGCTTGATGGCAACAGACTGGCACCATAGCTTCAGAGCCATTAGTACCAACATAGGTAAAGGTTGGAAGAAAAGGCTACAAGGATTAAAGTTAGTCAAGCTATCAAAGAGACCAGTAATTACCTAAATTCCAAGCAATCACCCACTTCTCTCAGAGCTCGGGAACTGATTTCTGTTGCTGTCAGTAATTAGGGATAGTTTTATATTCTCAGTCCTGAAGGAGCACAGACAGAGCTGACCCAGTGAATCTTATGCACTGTCAAAAAGTCTCAAAACCAGTGACCAAGGTATATATAGATATATAAATATTGATATATTGGGACATGAGACACTAAGAGTTCTGCAGCATTCCCTGCATCCTTATAATGTGTTCAACCTCAGACTCTCACTGGGACTAGGCATACTATGGAGAATTTCAAGAAAGAGTATTAGAGGAAGGCAAATTTTAGCTTTTTACATAAGGAATTAAACAAAAAATCTCCAAAATTGATAGTAAAATAATCAGCAGGGGAAAAAAAAGAAAAAAAAGTAACTGATTCATTTGGTGGAAAAGGTGCTGTTCATTTAAACTTCTATTAAGTCAAGTCAATCAAGCTGACAGTGTTGATTAAAAGCTCTGGTGACTGGCAAGAAATTCTCAGTCAAATACTATAAAAAAATATTGTTACCAAGACAAGTCCATAGCTCATGTGGTCTGTCCCTTTTGACTCTAAGTTGCTCAGTTTGAAGGCAGATTTAAGAAAACATGCAGAAGTCTTCTTCAACTTGGGAGGCTCAGCAAAATGAGAAAATTTCTGTGCTGATGACACTTGAAGTTATTACTTAAGCCATGGCATTGTGATAGCAACAAAACAATCCCTGTTGTACTTGCTCAAAGCACTGCAACTGTGACAAAAGCACCATCTCTCTTGAAAGGCATTTTTAAAAGTCTGTTGAATTCTTTAATGAGCTCCACAACACTAGAATATGTGGCAGTTCAGGAAGGAGGCATGAGAGAGGAGCTTTATAAATGATTTGCAAAAAATTAATGAGGAGAGTTTGAAAACTCAGCTATGAAAGGTCTAGGCAGAAGAGATTAGATGGGAGTAGCAGTCCAAGCAACTCATTGCTTAAAACAAATATCTAATTAGAAGATTCAACAAGAACTAGCTTTCTAGTCTCTCTCTTTTTGACCAACAAACATCCAGTGAGGTCCGAGTGGACAATTTTGAGGACCTGAAGACTATACACAACTTTCTCACAGAGTTCCCTGCCCCAGTTCATCCTTCACATGTTCAAAGGGATTGAATAAATACTGAAGTTTATTGAAAACAAGAATGAAGTTGTCTCAAAGGACTTTTAAATCACTATTTGTGTGTTTGAGAGATAGAAGTGGGAGGTTTTTCACTTGTCTCTCTTTCATACACAAAGCACATTATCTTAAAAAGACCAATACTGCCCTCTGTCCTATGAAAGTGTTACATTTGATATATACAAATTAACAGGAGTGAAGACAGAAAGTATTGTAGGTCATGTATTATCCCTTGTGGAGTTAGGAAACAAATCTATTACGGAATATCTCTCTCTCTCTCTCTATATATATATATACACACTATTGAATTTTATCAACTTAAAAGAATATGGAAGTTATTTATAAACCAGACCTCCACTTTTCCCTCCTTTTTCTCTTTTTTTGGAGGGGTTAAAATCTGCCCAGTTTCTGTTCAGAGAGAAGATTCCCCAGTTGCCTTTTTGAACTACCATTTGCTTTTGGAGGGCAGGGAGTTCAAGTGCTATTCCTTCCCTTCTCCTTATCTGATATTTCCTGGGGGAGTTAGGTAGCCACCTCTGATTGTTCCACTTGCCTTTGCTGGCAGACATAGTGAAGTCAGGGCTATTTAACTAACCAACTCTGTCAGACTGCTGTCCAAGTGACAAATTTAGCTTTGGGGCCTTATGTAAACTCCTTTTCACCCCAAACCCCCCAATTAAATTAACATTTCCCTTATTTTCCGTGGTTAACATGCATTGGACATGAGTGGAACTGGAAGCAGAAAGTGGAAGCGAAATACAAAACCACACTCCAAAATGCAAGACCATACTGCTCTAAAACCAAGGAAGCCCAGAACATCATCATCAGATGAAAATTTATCTGATAGCAGGTATCTACAATGTACAGGAAACACAAAATAGAAGCTCTTTGGTCTGCTCTCAGCAGCATGCCAGGCATCACAGCTCAGAGGAAAGAATAAGGAAAGGAAAGGGAAGTGAATAAAAAGCAACATCTATTTTCCACATTGGATCATGACTGATGAACCTGGTATCTTCCTTCTTGGACTCATTTCCTGCGATCACAAAAATGTGGTAGATCTAATATCTTTGGACTTTATGAAGGCCTCGGTTTTAGTGGTTTGGGAAAGCAGGCACTGTAACAAAGAGTTTCAATGTAAGCATGGACATGGTTTTGACCAGCTCATGGCTATTCATCAGAGACAACTCTTTCCATCATATCCATCTCTTGATGCCCCTCCTTCCTCTCCAGTGCATTCTGAACATCCTGTAGCCATCAATAGTAGCACTCCCAGTCACGGGATTCATCCCACCAAGTTTCAGTAATGACAACAAGGTCATGCTTTCTGCATGGTGGCTCCCAACTCCCTGTTTGCTGGTCATGTTGCATGCACGATGTAGAGACCCACATGTCTGAGGCTTGTGGGCTGACTCCCAAGCATGTGGTGTTATGACTGAAGTTTTCACATCTGGAGCCCCGAAGTATCATCTCTGTGCTGGTTATATCACCTCTATGTCACTTGGTCTACCAAGTGGCCAGTAGCTGGCAAGAGCAAGAGCTTACAACACCCACAAACGAACCAGAAATACAGAAAGACTGTGTTCAAGTGTGACTTAAAAAGCAGAACAGAAGCTGATAAGGAAAGATAAACATTGCAGCTGGCACAGGAAAAGCAACTCTTAAGGTAAGCAGGGGTGCTACCAGTCTCAAGTTGAAAGCTGGAAATATTCTGAACAGTGAAACAAGTTAAGAACCCATGCAAGCCTTGAACTGAACAGTCTGACCTTGAAGAAACTGGATCTGCCCTTCTGGTTCCCAGGACTTATGGCCTTGGTAACAGATGATATGCATCACTTCCTGGGACAGCACAGCTACACAGGCCTCCATTAAGGTTTGTCTGGCATGCAACACAGACTCTACCTGCTACCCTGGTTTATCACTTTGGAAACATTCCAACCCCAAGGTTCCAGGTACTAAATTGAGACAGCTAAACTGCTTCAAGACTCCAGACCAACTTACATGTCACACAGGCCCTGGACCAAGATGGGAGGCTGCACACCACAGTTATATACCTCAATGCAGTGTTCTAGGTCTCCAGACTCAAAGTAACACTGTATCTCTCCTATGCATCAAAACCAAAAAAGTCTAGGAGCAATCATGACATCTTGGACACATCTGTGTAGTGATCACAGATCCTGTAGTTGTGCACATTTGTGCAAAGAAAACAGTGAATGTATCAGATTTGTTCCATTAAGTGTGAACTAAGAAGCTAATCACTTCTGTAGCTCCAATTATATTTTTCCATTGTCAAAAGGGGATATTATGCCACAATTCCACTGTATTTTCAAGTGTAATTCAAACTGGGACCTCCATTATTTTAACAGACAAATAGAATAGACTAAATGCCAGTGAGAATGGATTTTTAAATCTGTATTTTAAGCACTGCAATACTATAACTAGTTGACACAAAATTACTTATAAGTGCAATACTGCAAACAAGTATATACTACAAACTCTTTCCATTCTGTCTTCACAAAGGTATTCAAACTTGTTTAGACAAATCTTGTCCTTGTTCTTGGAATCTTCAGAAAAGAGATAGTAAAATAATTATATAAGAAAATCAAGATAATCAGAACAGTTTTTAATTAAGAAAAGATCATGCACTCTACTTATTTGGGATGTAAAGAGGGGGTTTCATTTGGTTTTTGCTTTACATCTTAAACCTGGATTAATACTGCAGGAAAAGTATAACTGAAATGATTGAAATAACCACATTCCTCCTTTTATGTTTAAATGTGTTTCAAGCTCATATCTAGATCCTGACAAAATCAAATACTGATCTCTTCCTAATTTTCCGAGCTACAGAACAGCAAGTACTGCACAGTAGGAAACAAGATCTAATACAAAAGGTGGCAACTGGGATTTCATGCTGCTTATGTGTAGTCACATAAAATATAGGCAATCACAAAGAAGTGTGACTCATTTAACACTGGAGAGACATTTTCGTTTAACTATGCATGAAAGGGATATTTGTGCTCTAATGGCAAGTGAACCAGTTGCAGTAAGGGAATCACTGCATTTTTCAGTTTGTTGCAGTCATGTTCAAAAACAAGGCCTGTTTCTTCTCTCCATGAAATTTGTTCATCTAAGCCCAACATTGCTCCTGTTTCTACCACAAAGTTAAGCCACCAGATTCCTAAGACATGCTAAATGGGACAACTTGTAAAGCACGATTCAATTCCCCAAAAGGCACCAGGGTGGCCAGATCTTCCTCTAATGTCCTACTAAATAAGAAACAAGGAAAGCCCATGACTACCAGGAAATCACTACACTCAGATACAAGAGTCAAACTCTGTCAGGAAGATCATGACTCACAGAAGATCCTGATGAATCAAACATGCAACTCATCATAAAAGATATGCTACTGTCTCCTAAGCCCCAATTAGCACTGGAATATCAAGCTCACAAACTGAATAAAAGCACTACATCACTTTTATTTGCTCTTTGTCTTTAGACAGCAATTGCAATGTACTCTCTTCCACTCCTCTGCAAAGCTCTTAAGCACACATAGGGCTTCCTCTCTCTGTAAAACTAAACAGCCCCCCAAAGCTCTGCATTGTACAGGAATTTCTATACTGATGAAATCCAAAGGTTTTGTAATGTCTCCAATGCCTTTTAAACTGCATCAGCAAAACTGTTTTGCTAAATTACATTTTCCAACTTTCAGTCCTTATTATGCTCTATATAAGCTCACTTCTTCCAAGAGTCAAATCATGTTGTATGAAATGCTGTGACATTATTTTGTCATATAAAATATTTGAAATTATCTTGATGATAGCAATGGAAGGAATGCTGTTACCCAGAAGTTGTTATGGGAGGCAAAAGCTGAAAAAGACTCTTGAAACTATAGATTTTAAATATCAGAGACATAAAGTGTTTAAAGCCATGAAACACCACAGGCCGTCATAAAAGGGGGATCCAGGTTCTTAAACTCTTGTCCTGAATCATTTCAATGTGAATATTAAATATACAGGAGTATTTCTATAGGCTGACAAGCTTACTTTATGGTAACATATTTTTAAATGTCAACTGATACAAACAAGGTATCTGAAATTATTACTTAATATAATGACTTGCTTAATGATCTTCAAAATAATGATTATATGAACAGTGAAACAAGTTTGACAAATTGAGGTAAAATCAAAATCATTGTAGTGAGAGAAATTTAGCCAAAGCAAAAACATTTTTTAAACACGTGTATTTAATACAAAAGAAAAGCTGACCACAGTTTTTCAACAACCAAAAAGAAAGATCAAAAAAACACTTTGAAAAATCAATTCTGCACCTCATTTTGCTTTTGCTGGGCACACCAATTTTCACATCTCAGTCAAAGATCCATTGTATGGTTTCTCTATTTTACCTCATTTTGTGAGAAAAAATTTCAGGAAATGTGTCTCCAAGAAACATCTGACAACTATTGCATCCACATGATTAAATAAAAAAGTGGAAAAGCCAGCAATGGACATATTACACATTTTACAACATCAATAATCACTTCTTTGCAGGCCACTGGCCAGAATTCTTCTCTTTAATGTATTAATTCTAGACAGTTCTCAAGACATTACATCAATAGCAAAAGCTTTAACTCCCCCTTGCATATCATCTGACCTAAAGTGCAATTATTCTTTACTAAATCACTTTCAAATGTAACAATACCAACCTTCAAAGACATCTTTATAATGAGCTGTCTTTGTTGACCATTTTGACTAGACTTTCTGTCTAGTCCATAATCTTTTAGGAAGGCTAATGAAGTCTGAGAACTGAAAGACAAGTCCAGCCATTATTATTTATGGACTTCTTTTTACACTCTTATTCAGTACAAAAATACACAGTATTGCAGAATCCTTCAGCATCAATTTCTGCCACCAAACCCACACTGCACATGTAATCTTAAAAAGATATCCTCTCAAGGATAAACAAAGTAAGCTCATATCAATCAGACCTGAAAGATGTTTTCACCAGTGCTTCAGGACTGTCCACTGGTGGTAGTTCATCTGCCAAGATTTCTTCAGGAGTTCTAGGGTCATTGATGATGGTTGGCTTTGGCTTTTCCTTCAGGTTGCTGGTCAGGCCACTGACAATAGTGTTCAACAAGCAGTTTTGTGATTTAGACCCTGAAAAAACAGAGCGAGAAGGAAAATAAATTCATAGGCCTATTGCCCAGTCTGTCAGCAGCCTGGAAACCAAAGGTGATCTGCTATCATTTTATCTTTGCATGACCACAGTTTGGGATTAACCCTGAAAACCCGAAAAAAAGGGCTCAAAGCAGAAATAAACACAAACACTAAGGTCATTCTAATGCTTCCCATAAAAAAAAAATTGATTACAGAACGTGAACCTGACTCTCAGATCACTAAATTTAATTCCAAATAGTGAAGGTCCAGTTTAGACTTTGCATTATCTCCATTTGTTCGTATATTATGCCTCTGTGACTATTTCTAAGTGTACGTGTCTGCATTACATTTGTGTTACTGTCAAATAGCCTGAGGCCATGATTTCACCTCTGCACGATCTTGTACAGCACTGGGTCACACAATGAGGTCTTATAGGTAGGCATCTTGTGCTTTTATTCAGAATATAGCCACCTGCTCCTCTCTTCTTTTTCATGTTATGTTAGGCACCCCTAACTCTGCAATTAAGGCTTGGCTGCCTTGTTGAGAGCCAAGATTAAAGCACGAACAGAATCCAGTTTTTCCTGGATCTCAGACCTTCACCCTACACACATTCACCAACAATCAAGTTCTTACGAGTATCAGAATCAGAACTCAAATGCCAGCTCAGTTTCAAATGTCATGACATTACGCTTGACCTACTTGTCAGGCAATATTGCAGCGTGAAGTCTTTGTGTCATGGCTTGGGAATGGTATTCTCCAATTTCCATGTTCCCACTAAAACCAGCTGCCGCTTGCTCCCCCCTCCACCCCTTACCCACTGCAGGTGGCTGGAGAGGAGAATGGGAGGCATGCAAGGGGAAGATAATGGGTTGAGATACGACCAATTTACTGGAAACAGCATGGAGACAAGAAAATGGACAGTACCAGCAACAAAATTAATAACAAGAGTGTACAAAAGAGACAGTGATTCACATGCAAAAATGCTCAGTGAAGAGCTCAGAAGCTGACTGCAACCATGCCATCCCAACCTGAAAGACAGCCCTTCCTTCTGGAAAGAGATTCCCGTTTCCCCACTCCAAGGAATGACCTGAGGTGGTACAGAATAACCACTGGGTCCTGGCCATGCCCTCTCCTGGCTTCTGTAAAAAATTAACCCTGTCTTGGCTGGAAGCAGTTTATTCAGGAAAAAAGAGTACTTGGGCAGCATCTTCCAGCTGTGTAGCTAGTATATTTTCAATGCTGAATCAATCAGGACTGATTAATAAAGTCCATTTAAGTTTTCCTCTCTACAGGAAAATCCTATATCAGGAATGAGTAGTTCCAGTACAGTTCTCTCTGAGTTGTGTTCAGTGTGGGCCATCACCTTGTAAGATTCAACAGATCTCATAGCTGCACTCTGTGAGGTATGGCAAGCTCAGAATACCGTCCTGTAACCATGTGAAATAGTGCACCATAGAAGTAAATTAGGAATGGTCCTGTAGTGTAATGGAGAGCACTCTGTACTCTGAATCCCAAGGTCCTGAGTTCGAGTCTCAGTGGGGACCATCTCCTGGCAGTTAAAGCCTCCCTGCCATCCCATCCCGTCAGATCCCAGATGCTCAGCAGGGTCAGCCCCGGTCAGTACCGGGGACTGTGACAGTCTCAAGGACTTCACTGTCACTGTCCAAGCTCACTTGGCCGTGGCAGATGGACCTCAGGACTTAAACGGTGGGGCCAGTTCTGGACATGCTGTGCCTCACCTAAAAAATCCACTGCACAGGCTGGAAGGGCACGTGGGGAGAGCCCTTCCCAAATCTTTGTTCGTGAAGTCTGGCCATACATACATACAGACAGAAGTAAATTATTTTGATATTTTGATCTGCACTGCCCACAATGATGGCAAATGTCTCACTCCTTTTAATCATGAGAAGGGGATTTTTCCCTGCTAAGTGATCACGAATCATCATGAAACTTGTATTGGGAACAGGATGTCCTATCTTTATCCTCATTTCTAAATATTTTATCATGTGTTTCTAGTAATTCATATGGTCACAGTCATGGTCAGCTGGTGCTATGTTACCAGACGCATCCCACCTTTTTGTTCAAAATTGGTCAGTTATTTCAAATCCCAAGCCATTTCTTTAGTCCCTAATCTTCTTGTGTGAAGCAGAGTGAAGAAGATACCAGTAAAGTTTATTTTTCATATCCTATTTTTACTATTTGACACAAATCTCTTTGTAAACACTATAGTAAACTTCAGCTGGTTTGGGTCACTTAAAATTTTTATGCTTGAAATAACAGGAAGGCAACAAAGCCTTCCATTTATTTAAACTTGCCTCAACTGTTCAGTAAGACTGAATTTCTGCAAGTGATTTTTCCAATTAAGGACTATGGTTCATCAGTTTAGTGCTGCAAATGAAATGTAACAATAGGGCAGACGCAATATGAGATTAAAAGACTTATTAAATATGTTTATTTCTGCAGCAGATCTAGAAATCAACCAGTTAAAAATGAAAAAGCTACTTACGGGCAAATCGTGAAAGTGGTTGTGGATGTTTGTCACCTGTTTCATTTGCAACTGAAAGGAGAAAATACAGAGAAATAAAAAGCATTAAATTTATCTGTTATATTAAGATTAATGATAATACAATTTTTTGTGCATCTGTAGGAGAGAAGACTGTTCACAGTAACACCAGCTGTACTAGTGAGTACAGTAAGAAAAAAGTTAATCCACCTATATAAATGAAATGCCCCAGTAATTATGGAAGCCCAGAGGATGATTTAATAGCAAATTGAAAGAAAATTAAGGACTAGTGCAAAGGAATCCTCTGACATTTGGAACTGCATATAGATAAAAACAATTCTGTACAAATCCTGCTTTTTTTTCTGCCTCAGATTCATACTGGTATAGGTCAACATTTCTGTGACCCAGCTGATATGCAGTTAGTCAAGAGCATAAACAGCTCTTTGGCATTCTCACAATATTAAACTACAGCTGAAAAAGAGAGTTTTTTAGGAGAGGAATTACCATCCACCCATCACCTTTTTTTTTTCTTAGAGCTACACTAATTATAAGGAACATAATATGCATTGATGAGCATATTGCAAGTTCACACAGAAACCGTGCCAATTTTTTGCTTTCTTTAAAAATGCTGTTTTCTAGAGATAAGACAAACCAAGCAATGAAATCCCATAAAGGGATGCAAACTATGACCAGAACTGAGACTCACAGTAAGAAAATGTCAACTAAACTGTAATGGACTTTTTGAAGTCAGAAAATACTTCAATGAAATTTAATTCTTCTGTAAAGGCTTAAGGTTGTCATTTTAAGATTGGCTTTATTTAAGACCCATATCCAGTCTCACTGAAGCTTTCTTACTTGCTCTTCAATCTCATCACCTGCTAAATAAGATGGCTATGGCACTCATTCTAGTGAACAGAGGGACTTTTAATAAATCACTGCCTCATTTTGCTCCCTTTAACCAGCAGACGGTGCCCTTATGACACTGAGTGCCTGCATATCAGCCTGAAAAACTCGCCAGGTTGGCTGGAGAAAGGGTCCTGAGTTGTTTCAAGTCCTACAAGATGCCCTTCCTTAGCTTAAGTCCATCACAGGAACCTGTAGCACAAACCCCAACCAAATAAGCTCTCCTAGGACACTGTGTGCAGACATCGAAGTGATTGCGCAGAGTTATGTAGGTTCAGAGCAGTTCATAGTTTCAGAGACAAAACTGGCTCTGCTTTAGGTGATGGCATAGGGAAGGAGAGGCAGCAGCATCCTCCAGGGGGCTGTGATGCCTCAGGGTTTTTTTTTGATTTTTGATTTTCCATTTTTATAGATTTTATAAGTAATAGTAATTGTAGTGAAAAGCAGATTTTAGTGCACTACTATTTCTAGTAGCTTACCTTCAATGTTTATGCATACTAACCCTTATCCCATATTCAACCCCTCAAGCTTCCATTAGCTATTTCAAGGCAGAAGGCTGAAAATCACCTCAAAACCTGCACCACAAGGCATAAACATGGGCAGACAACTCCAAGCTCAGAACACTGGAGGGACTCCAAGTACCCCTGAGTGCTGCAAGTAAGAAAAGAATGATGAAGAAAGGGTCCCAGTCTCCCCTAGACTCAATTCCTGATGGGGTGTGCCAGGAGGCAGGACGGGGCAGAACTGAGGGATGGGTGAACAGGGACTGGATGGACATTATTATAAAAACCATGAAGGCAGGGTTTGGACACACAGGTGCGTCATCACATATCCCTGAAGGCCCCAGACCTGGACATTAAAGGACCTACCCTTTTTATCTTACCATATACTAAGTTGACTGGAGTTCTGTATTCTGCAGTCTCTCTTAAGGCATCAGCTGGTATCCAAACAGTTTGATCCAGTGACATCAAGAACTGTGCCAAAAAATACTGCTATAGCCAATATGTAGAGGTCAAGCAGGCAAGCTTTGTGTTTAACTCAGAGACAACAGCTTGGCGCACATAGACTGAGAGATTGCCTGCCAGACTGGTCTCTTCTGGGGTCCTAGGTAACTCTATCACAGCAGAGACCAGGCAAATTCCTAATATGCACTGATGCTTAACTTGGAGTATCAAGTGAATTATTAGAGCATGCTAAGGGCCTTTTAATTATGCCATTATTTGCTTTAGAGTAGTTTCTCCACTTTGGTGGCAGGTGGCACTCCCTGGTCACTGGAGGCTTCAGGTCACAGGTCTCAACTTTGTGCCATTATTCAGGTTGTTGCAACAAGAGAAGTCCACCCAGCATCTGTGTTTGGGCAGCTTAGATTTCACATTTACAGAGCCCAGCACAACAGACGTCATTTAATCCCCTAAAAAATAAACATTTTTCTGTTCCAGATTGCATAGGTTTGTTTTCAGCTGGCAGTGCCTTCCAATGACATCAGATGGTGTCATATGCTCTTTCATCTGGAATTCACCCATGCACAGCAAAGGTGCAGGTAGAACAGCACAGCAATGTGTTGGACAGAAAGCACAGAGGATGCCAAACCTGTGTTATTAGCAATATTCCTGGTACAACTGAGCCAGCTGCTGCCTGGGAGTTGTCCAGGACCAAGGAGGTGTGTGCATAAATGAGGGAAAGGTCTCAGCAGCATTTGGATCCATGTCCAAAGGACACCAGTTCACAAAGAACTTATTCTCTTGATTGTCTGATTTATGAAATCTAACCTGGCATGTAAGGCTCAGGTTGAATACCATCCCAGCCTTTAAGACACCTGTTTTAGCCACGCTTTTATGCTTCATGAAATAAACTTGCCCAAGTGTTACCAAATGCAAATCAGCACCAATTCCATTGATAAAAATAACCTGCTGTGATGTCCCAACAATCATAGTTAAATTATACCAGCATTAACATGCAGTTGTATAACAATATTCACCTAAAATGAATATTCAGAATAAAAACAAGAACTTATTTACATAAAAACTAAATTAATACCCATCAATAAGAAACACAGTTCAATACACTTTTCCAGGAAAAATATTTTAAAGACTGTACATTAGTATAAATAAATAGGCAAAACCCCTCAAAGTCTGGAGGAAGAATCCAAAGTGTTTCTTTACAAGAAGGTTTTCATCCAGTTTTACTTAAGTCAACTCGCAAAAAGATTTGGATAAAGCAGTTCCTTCTTCCACCTTACTTTGACCCCTCATGGAGTGCTTAGCACTCTTCCCAAAGAGTTTCTACTGCAACTGAATCAACAGTCAGATGCTATCACTATTTATAAACATAAGCTCCCAATCTCTCCTGTCATTTCTACATCCATAGAATTACAGAATGATAGAATGACTTAGTTTGAAAGGGACCTTAAAGGTCATCTAGTTCCACCCCCTGTGCTATGAACAGGGACACCTTGCACTTGATGGAGTTGCTCAGAACCCCATCCAACCTGGCCTTGAACAGCTTCTCTGAGCAACCTTCAAGTTTCAATGCCTCAGCACCCTAACAGTAAATAATTTCTTCCTAATATCTAATCTAAACCTACTTTCTTTAAGTTTGAAACTGTCCTCCCTTGTCCTGTCACTACATGCTCTTATAAATAGTCTTGTTCCATCTTCTTCTAGGCTCCCTTCAGGTACTGAAAGGCCACAATTAAGTCATTCCAAAGCTTTCTCTTTTCCAAGCTGAACAATCCTACCTTTTGCCTTTCTAATCATGCATTACTCATATACAGAAGTCACTCTTCAGTCCATCAATAAACTAAACATAGCACAGACTCACAAATATACAGATGACTATCACAACATCTGACTTCATATTAATGGAATCAGCACTGTAAAAATACCTGCAGGTAGTAAATAATCACATTTATTACCTCTTTCATTCTAGTACACACTTTATTGTGGTAGGAAGAGAATTGCAAGGAAGACTACTTTTGCTGCTCTATCAATACCTTATATTGTAGGACACTAATCCTGTGCTTACAGAGTCTAAAACTGGTTGATTGTGGGGAAAAAAAATATGGCTGTAAAAGGCTTGCATTTGGGTCAAAAATTCCACAATGATTATAGCGGATCCTTGAAATAACACAAGCTCACAATACTGCTTTAAGTCTATGCAAAAACATATTCACCATGGCCAGACGAAGGGCCCTTTGCTAATTCAACAGCAAAGAAGAAACAGTAGCCCTCAAATATTCCAGTAAAGAAGATGAGACCAAAGCTACAGAGACTTTTGTTAAACTGGCCGTAAGAAAAAGAATGTATCTTCCTAAGCCTCAAGAGAATTTCTACAAAATCTTAAATATTTCTACAATTACTTCAGGAGATAACTTTATAGTAAGTGACTGCTAACAGAATTTTCAATATTGTTTTGGAGTAAGAAGAAACTTCAGCAAATCTCTCTCCCTTTCATGCAGTCTCTAGAAAGCACACTTGAGAAACAGGAAAAGTGGAGTGAGGAAAAGGAGAAATCAGTATCATTGTTCATAGTAGTGGCTTTCATTTGACCAGATCAAGACTGTCACAGCGTTAGCAGAGGTGTGGAATAGATGTGAAAGCCTCACTATTTTGAACCAGCAGGTAATACTGTGGGCTATAAACCAGAAGATGGTTTTCATCTTTTTCACAGCACAATAAAAAGTGAAGTTTTCATTTTCAGTCGAATCCACCAGACTGAAAAGATCTCCATTCTACACAAGTTCTGAGAGAAAAAAAAATTCTCTTAGGAGACTGAAAGAGATGTATTCTGTAAACATGCATATCTATTGTTCCCAAGCCTATCATTGAAAACTTCTGTCATCAGTTTATTTTCTCCCACAGGTCTTCTCAATTCAGTAGATTTCACTTCAGTGAAAACTACAACACAAAGCTGACATTTAGTGAAGATAGGCAGGGCTGCATGAATTCTACTGTTGCACTGCAGTCAAATCTAAACATCAACCTTACTCATGAATTTACATTCAGTTCTGTGATAGCAGAAATACCTCTGAGGTGCGGGAACAATAAAGAGAAAATTCTGCTTTCATTTGCACTTAAGAACAGGCTTGCAAGGTGGGAACGCTGCTGAAAACAAAGGGGCTGTGTGGGAGTCAGAGAAAGCATAATTTACTTTCCATCACCTAGAAAAGGAGCATCTTTTCTACCACAAAAGTCACACCCACCTTTAGCACTACTGCTTCTGAATTTTGATCCCACTAATTTGCAGCTTTCTGCACATCAATAAGCCAGCTCTATTCATAGGGAAGAGAGGTATTACTGCTGAGAGCTCAGATCAGGCTTGAGCCTATTTTTCTGTATTCTATCATAATAGGAAAAACAAAAAACTTCAAGAGGGTGACAGAGAACCTGTTCAGTTTTATCACTCCAGTGTCACCCCATGTTGGTCTGAACATGCAATCAAAATATATTGTAAGTGTATCCAGATTCAGAAATACCTCCTTCAATACCACAAACTCATCACTGACACATCCAGACACTGCTTGACACGTACCATGGGTGTACCTGTCTGGGTTGTCAGCTCACTAAGAAAAAGCACAGTGACACACTGTGGGCATCCAGACCTTAACTCCTTGAAAGTTCAAATATATTCACATCTGGGCATTTCATATCTTGACTCATTCCTTCCCAAGACAGATTTTAAAATATTTGTATATTTTCCCGTGTTCATAGTTGGCTACAACATCACAGGTGTCAGACAAGGCCACCAGAGGCATCAAAGAAACATTCACAAGCCCTATGTGAAATAATTTGTGTAGCCCTTCAAATATTGTTTAATAACACTCTTTTTGCAGATCAAAAGGATTTTTCACATTGTCATGGCATGTTCTCCAGCAAGAACTAAATACAAACACTTTGGGGTTTTGCATTCTGGGACATAGTTTATAAAATGCAATTCCTGTATTTTATCGCACACACATATCTGGCCATCAGCTGTGGTAGTAACTATGAGGAAAGAAATCACTGCACTTTTCACACTGAGACAACACTTAGTACTTTGACAACAATTCACAGGACTTTTGTAACAGGAATAAATTAAAAGGACATGAATCAACTATTTCCCCAGCAGCAACCTGGTGTATTCGTATTAATTATTGCTATTTTCCTGATGAAAAAACCAACAATCATTAGGATGGAACACATGTAGAATACTTTCAGATACTGGGAAGCATGGCTGAGATAGTTACCACTAAGTCAAACCTATATTTCCAGCAGCAGGCTCTGCCTACATTTTCTCTCACTAGGTCTATTCCAAAAGCCAAAAAGAAAAGAAGACCCACTGCCTCTGATTTCAGTGGAGTTTATATCAGACAAAGAGATGACTGGGAAAGAAAATAGGCATTTCTGAATTTTGTTTTTCAAGAGATGAACTCACTGTTTTCTGTGGTTTGCATAATTTTTTCCAGCATCCCATTATAATTTTTAAGTTGTATGCACCTCATCACTTTGTCCACTCAAGTTTCCATCAGAT
The DNA here is from genome assembly GCF_047495875.1 of Pithys albifrons albifrons. Classification (NCBI taxonomy): domain Eukaryota; kingdom Metazoa; phylum Chordata; class Aves; order Passeriformes; family Thamnophilidae; genus Pithys; species Pithys albifrons. Next base: position 50,129,908 of record NC_092464.1, on the reverse strand, counting down.
ACTTTCCTATGTACAGACAAGTCACACTCTGCAGAACAGAAACATGCTGTGAGCTCTGTCTTGGTTACCAGCTTCTTGCAGAATTCACTTTAAAGGAACTTGAAAACATGGAGCTCTGGAAGTTTTATTAACAAAATATTTGTTTTTACAAGGCAACAATCCTATTGTTTTCAATAGGGTCCAATTATACATTATTTCCTTTGCCCTTCTATTTCATTCTGCAATCCTGAGGGGATTCAAATTTAGCCCTATGCCTGTGAGTGGTACTCCTGAGGAAGTTCCACTGATGCCTGTTCTTCCTCCCTTCCCAGACAGGAAGGGACATCAGGCATCATCCAAGGCCAGGGGTGACCCAGAGCACACCCAGATAACACTCAAGGAAGTGTATTCCAGGAAGCCCACACCTTGTTCCTTGTTTCCCTTGCAGGAGACTTATAGCTATTTACTAACACCTAATTTTTCCCATTCCCCTTTCCCTACATGTCACTTCTAATGTTTCCCCATGAAATTCAAAAAGCCAAGGGGACAAAAGAGTGAAACAAGGAAGGCAATTAAATGTAAATGATGTCTTTTCAAGTAACTTTTCTATTCAGATCTTCTTTAAATCCCAGGTCTTTGCTGTCTTATACTTTTGGTCATTTATACCTCTCCTAAACTTGTATACCATTGCTGCATAGTTTCTTTACCTTCCTATTTCCATAAATTCAAACAAATACACCTGCATATTTAAATTGAGGCCTTGGAAATTCATTTATTTTCAAAAAATACAAGCACTTCAGCTGCATGATGACAGAAAGACAAGCAGATGCAGACAGACCTGCTTGCTCTTTTAATCACAGGAATCCTGTAGAGATGACTATTGCATGTGCCACCCAGCAGGATGGATTCACAGCTGCTGTGGTAGCTCTGAATGAAAACACCCTGCATCTTACTGCTTTTTCATCTACCAACACTGGCAGGTTTGCATGGACAGTAGGCCACAAGAGACTTATTCTTGTTTGCCCATTCTGCATGCAAGGAAAGGAGCATTTCAACCTCTTTTCTGCACAGACTTCACCATAATGCCTCCCTTTAACTGTTCAGCAACTCAGTTTTAATAATCAGAGAAGCCTCTTCTCCCTCTTCTGTGCCCTGTCTCAGGAACAGCTCAAGCTGCCCTGGTACCAAGCAGCTACTGTCACTTGGCCTTTGTCACAGCCTTCCTGTTACTTATAGGGAAGACAGATACTCTGCGAAAGAAAATAATAAATTTTAAAAGTATGATTTTCTTTTTTCCTTTATCATAATGCAGAGAAACAACTTTGGTTTGGAACAACCTTCAAAGGTGTTGAGGTCTGTATTGGGTCTGGCTGAGCTGGAGTTCATTTCCGCATCACAGTCCTTCTCATAGGTTGTCTTTTAAAAAAATAAATATTTAACATTAACATTTCCAACTTTTCTCTTTCAGGTTTTTTGTTTGGTTGGTTGATGTTGTTGATTTTGGGTTTTTTTAAACAAAGTCTTTCACTGAGGAAGTGCAACTGCATGTTTTGTAACACAAGTGACATATGATGTCCATGCCTCATTCTGACCACTTTATCCCTGAAGCTTCCTCCAGCTGTTTGTCTTTGTTCTGTGTCTCTCCTGGAGGTTACTCTTGGAGCAGAGCTTACCAAGAGGAAAGGACTCAACTTCATAGCCAGAAGAATTAAAGGTACCAGCAATCAGTGTCTGCACAAAGTCAGCTGCAAATTGCTATAACAGAGGAGCTGCTGCACCTCCCATTCAACCAGGTTCTGAGATAATCATTGTTCAAATATTCCAGGCTCCAGCACCAGCACCTATCAGTATGCCATGGCTTTGCACTGTGAGGCCGGAGGTTTCCATGTAGTCAATTCTATCTAGGTTTAATAGGGAGAAAAGGTAAAGCAACTACATTAATATCCACCTCTCTTAAAGCCAGAAAGCGTGAAAAAAATTTTTTTTTGTAGAACATACACGCAAATGTCATTAAACCCTTTTAGTTCAGATCTACCCTGACAGTTTTATTGAAGTGAAGCAAGATGCTCATTATCAGTTTATCTAAATATTCTGCATAATTTATGAAAAGAAACAATCAACTAAAAGCTAAGGTGAGCAGCAGTCATTAGGTATTTTCTGCTAGAGTTTTATCAAGGTTATGCAAAAGTAATTTATCTGCAGAGGAATTTTCAAGAGTACCACAGAGTGTCCTCTTCTGGACTTTCTGAAGATATTCATTGACTTTTGCAACTGCAGAATTAACCAACATCTGGGGCTCTGGAAAATACCACTGTTTTTATTATTTGAGGAGCCACCAAATAAAATTCTGTAAGTAAATGCTGAAGGAGCAGCATCAGAATCTACTGCGGTCCCTTGTGCTCTGTAGTAGTTACATGCACCTTCAACACTTGTTTTTCCTATACACCATATGTACTATGGGCTATAAAATACAGATCACCACCCTATGTCTCTGTGAGACACTGGATTATTATATAAATTATTGGCTCGAACCAACTCAAGGGGGTGTGTGTGAGGGGGGAAGGGAGAGATCAAATTCCACAAAGGTGTGGTGGTGCCCTGTTTCATAGCCACCCCTTGGAGCCTCCTTGGGCATACCCAGCACAGCTGCCAATCACTGACATTCCAGAGCACTGTAATCTTTTGCCAAGTTCCCTTATTTTCTAAAGTTTGCCAGTAAAGTGTGATATTTGACCTCCTGAGAAACATGTTCAACATCTTCTCCCATGCGTTTTCTCAAGGTATAAAAGAACTGAAAGCCCTTTTAGTAAGTCCAGTAGGCAGATTTTGAAGTCTTGTATATTTTTAAAGTAAAACCCCTTTGATGAGTTTGTAGCTCAAACCTGGGGTCTTATAGACTCAGATTGAAATCAGCTTTGATTACCAATTTCTATTTTAAAATTCCAGATTTTGAAAATGAAAGTGGTTTTTTACTCAGCATTGGCAGAGATTCTTAGATTTGCTAATACTATAGTTTTAAGAAAAATAGTACATGCTGCAGGCCAAATAATATTTTGAGTTACTAGGGCTGGGTAAGAGTCAGAACATAATTTGTTCTGCAAGATCTGTAATTCTGAATTATAATAATGTTCAAGGGGGAAAGAACATTGATTGTCTTTAAATTAATGGCCATCTGTCGAGAGAAAAGACCATGTCCTTCCTGTAAGACTAATAAAATGTTGTACAGTGCCACCAAATAAGGGCAAATTAAGTCTATGCATTTGAAAGATGCCTTTTTCAGAGTACATTTCATGGGAAATAGTGATTATTAACAGAGCAGAGCAAAATTTTGTGAGTAGTTTCAGAGAAAGGTAAAGTATTTATAATTTTTACTTCAAGTCTGTTTACAAAGGTGTTAAATAACTTGCTCTACTTGAACTAGCAATCAAAAAAATAAACTTGCTGGAAATTTTCTGCATGTGTTTAGCTGTGAGGGGGGACTAGAGCAAGAGAACTTAGTTTTCAGTTGACATTATTCAAACTAAATTACATTGGCATTCACAAAGTACAAAATAAAAGAGAGAAAATGATAAAGCATAAAGAGAAAAACGTTAGTACAAATTTTGGGGACTACATCTGTTACCACAGTTCAAGAGGGAAAGACCCAGAAATGGAAAGGAAAAAGAGCATGTGAAAAAAATGAGTCCGCAAAAAGAAATCAGCATGTCCTACAGGAGAACTTCAAGGACCTCAGCTACTCACATATATAGGGAAGAAACTAGTAAAATTTGATTCTGAAAAGCTTTCACTCCTAATAAGCATTCACTGTCAATTCTAAAAGACAAAGGATATGAAACATGAATCCAGTGTCCCTTATCCTCATCTCCAATGGCTGTAAATCTGCTTTACATAGAAAAAGCACTGGAAGCTGAAACTGAATTAAGTGATGCTGACTGAGCAAGTTGTCTGCCCTCTCCCCTTTCCCAGTATGTTTGGCAGGTCCCATCGTTCTGCATGACTGTGAGAAGGGGGAGTGAGGTGGTAGGAAAGGCTACTAAATCAACAGAATTAAGATGCAGCATCATGCAGCAGCAGTAAGAGACTAAACACCGTGCACGGCCATTTAATGGAAAGATGATGTCTGCAGTCTTTGTAGGGAGAATTGATTGCTGCTGCTATGACAACGAGAGGGAGGATGTGATGTCACAGAGCAACCTGAGCGACTGTTGTCATGTTGTTCCAGCACACAGAGCAACTCCTAAGCTGGGAATCCAACAGAGACTTCATTAAGTGCATTTGTTCAGTAATTAGTGCAACTTTCCCTGCACCACGCTCCCAGCTTTGCATGCAGTCACAGCACAAGGCTACCAGATGTAATCGTGAGGGTTAAGTGCTCAGTCTAAAAATGCTGAGCCTGTAGCTATTAGAAATCTGTAATTGAGCTTCAGCATGTTTGTTATGTACAATCTTTGTCATCTGACAGGGAGAAATGGGGAGCAAAAACATATCAGCATAACCTTGATGAAGTCTTGAAAACAAGCAATGGAAAAGTTGCATGGTTTGTTTGCCTGGAATGTAGGGCAGCTCCTTGTGTAACCTACAGGAGCATTCACTTGAACTGGAATAGACTGTCCAGGATAGATCTTCTGCTCATTTAAATCGTTGCAGTTCTCCTAACTACAGTGGAGTGATGCAGATTTACTGCTGGCCAGGGTTGTGCCTTGACTTGATTTGCACTAGTACACAAGTAAGTGCATGACACATCCAGGAGCATTTTGCTTTCTTAGTCATGTAAAGCTACACAACTTGGAAAAATGAGCTTGCACTTACACTACATCAGGAAAATAGACCAATTAGTATGTCACAAGGGTTAAAAATAGAAAATTTGAAGCAAACCCACAAATCCCCAAAGACAGTTTGAAAGCTCCTAGACTTTGGACCTCACAGCAGCAGTAGGAGAGGAGGCAGAGGCCAGACCTCTGGCTTTCAACATGGGAGAGGAAAAACTGGCTTGAGAGAAGGGTGCTCCCATCAGAGCCTGCCTGCTCAGGAACAGGCATGCCTGCCTAAAACTGAGCTCCAAAGCCACAGAAGAGTTCATGCCTCCTCATTGCTTTTGAACTTTAGGCATTCTAGAGAATCTGAATTTTGAAATTAATATCTCTGCATCAATTCAAAAGCACCATAAACCAAAACTCAGATCTTCCATAATAACTGGAGGGAGAACTTTTGCACACAAAATGGAGACAGTGTTCTCATAAAGAAACTTATCAGCAAGATTTAGAAAGAACTGTTATGAGCTAGGCTGTTTAAGTGCTACATCCTTCCTCTCCAAGAACACCTAAATTACAGCAGAACTCCTCACCAATTCACTTCACTCTATAAAAATAAATTCATTTGATACATTGAATAGGACAAACAGTGTCTCCAGATGCTTCTGGATATAAAAAGCAGATAGTTGGAGCTTTACCAAAGTTAAGCTCTTAGTCATAGGAATGTGATTAATACAGAAAGAAAATATCTTCTTATTAATATTTGCATTGATCGTTTTTCCAGGTTTAAAGACAGTGGATGTTCCTTACTTATAATAAGTTAATTACAACAGCACAGTAAGTAACACAGTGGTGTTCTGGGTTAATATCTCTCATTTGCACAGTAGCAATGAGACAATACACAGGAAAGGAAAAAAGTCCTTGACACAGCTTCCTTTCTGTTATGTTTTAGTGGAGGAAAATTTAGCCAAAGTCAAACAAGAACTTAAATACAGTATCTTGTGTATACAAAACTTTAGGTACTCTGACATTTGCTGACAAAGACCACCGCAAATAAAGGTCTTGAAGCTTTCATCTGAGATTCATTGAACTTTCTAGAACAAACTAAATATGTGAAGAGTCCCTCTAAATGGCTCACACCATGGCTCTACTCCAGATCCTTTATATCACGCTATCAGTGCAAAAAGTCCATAAAAACAGAATATCCAAAATCCTCAGTGGGCCACAGCACCCCAGCCCTCCTCAAGGTCTCTGTAAAAAGGGTGATAACTAGAGGAAAAGGATTTGCAACTTCCTTGTTTCTTCATATAGAAGAAAGCTATTGAGTATTGTCATACATTTTTCTTTCTGGTATGACACATCCCTTTCTTCTGAAGGGATCTGTGAAGTCCTTGGGAAGTTCTCACATCTCTCCTGTCCCAACAAAAGTGCTGAAAGCAACCAAGGTGAAAATTAGAGCAGTTGAGAAGCTGCTCTCGGTTGCACTGCTCTGTGAGTGGACACTGGTCATCTCCAGACACTTGAGGGTATCTAACTACAAGTCATCAGCAAAGAGCTTTCCTTGCACCAGCCTTCTTCTGTGCCCTCCTACTTTTATATCTGATGTTAGGCCCATGTCTTTCATTAAATTATCATTGACATTTTCATTAAGTCTCATTGTCACTGATAAAAAACCCCATGATGTCAAAACACTGTGCTGTCAAAACACTGTGTAGATCATCCTCTCTTGGCAGTTAGTGTAAAGGTCAGTCAATGTAAAATATTTTCTCTTCATAGTATCATTTAGATTGGAGATCTCTAAGATCATTGAGTCCAACTGCAAATTGAACACTGCCAAGTCCAACAAAAGAAGCAATGGAATGACCAAACATGCTTCTCCAGGTGCTCTCTACCACGCAGCTGGAGGTGACAATAGAGAAGATAAGGGTTACAATTTCTACCATTCTTCCATCTAATAATAGATATTTCATCATGGACTTACCCAAACTCCCAGTGTGTTTTGTTCATCTATGACAGCACCAACACTGTCTCAGGTAGAGCTGGACAACAATTTGAAGACGTTCCATGCCAACTGCTATGATTCATTTTGCACCCAAATGGAAGTTACTTCCTCTCAGTCTGATATTACTCTGTTCCTTAAGGAACAGAGCCTTCCCTCCAAGCTGACACTGCAGTAGCAGATGCAGCAGCTCAGCATTTCCCAAGAACTTCATAAAAATGTGTGGGACCCAAAACACAGAAGTGTCATCTGATGGAAAAAAGATGCTTAAGCCCTTCCCTGACACACTAATGTTCCTATGGGATCTCTTGGGTAGATTAATTTTCTTCGGTATAAAAATTAACAAATACATGAACCATTCAGTCTGCCTGCCATACAGTGCTGGTAATACTAGATAGCATGTTTACAGAGTTTTTACAGTTATGTGACTCAATCCAATGTGCACTTGCCCAGATATAAAAATAAATGTTATATAATGCACAGATCACAGAATCAATACAGTGTGTGCGTCAAATAGAAGAAAATAGCACAGAAACTTCTATGCAGCAAATATCCTAAGAAGCAAAAAAGCTTGCAATTTCAAAACCTGAGTAATTTGATCCAAATTTTGGTCTAGTTGTCTCATGAGCATGAGCAGCAATAAAGACAGCAGAACAAACCCAATGATCCTGTTGGTTTGTTACTGAACATAAAAAAAAAGAAGAGTTTCTCCTGCAGACTGACACAAACTGATGAAAAAACACTACTAATAATGATGCTGAGAGTGGAAGAGATTAAGATAGGGGCTTCAAAAGTGATCATATTGCAACAACCTGTGGAGGGACTGCCACCCTCCCATTAGAGGAAGACTTTTGAAAATTGGCATTTGCCTGGCAGTTTCACCTTTGAAATGCTATATGAACATTAACAGATAGTAAAGATAACTACATAAACATATTTTAATGAAACATACATTTCCATCTCCAGTTTTTTCAGCCAACTTCATGTCTCCATGATGTTAATGACTGCAAAACAAGTTCTCCATAAAGCAAAGGAATAAACAGGTACCTCCTCTCACACCAATAAAAGTTCGTATCCATCATTATAAAATGAAATGGTGACCCAGTTATGTTAATCTCATTCAGGAAAAACTTTCTTCATTTCACAACAGCAAGGAAGTGGAATCTCTTGTCTTCTTAAAGGCAGTCAACAGGAATTTGTATTGATTATTACAAGTAAGTTATCCATATATTTTAATATGGATTTAAAAAAAAAAAAAAAGAGATGTAATCTTGCTTTGTTTCTAAGTTCTATAGGGATTTATATACATGTACCCTAGTGAGATATGCAATTGTAGGAAAGCAGTCTGCTCAGAGAATCCCCAAATTTCAACTCTTGTATAGCAAGTGTCTTGGAAGAACACCTGTTGCTTTGAGAAGTCTCACTTTTCCCTAAGACAGCAAACAAAAACAATAAACTGCACTCTTCAAACAGATACAGCAATCTATCCTAAAATACCTTATCTCCTCACTTTTCTCTCTTCCCCAGAAATTTTGCTTCTTGTCTTTCAGACACAACAAGAATTATTACATTTATATCTTTCTGCAAACTGCAAAATGAAAAAAAGTTACAGAATTTGGAAAGCCTGGCTAAGCAAACAAATATTTCAAATAAAGGCAGGGCTCCCAAGGGTGATGTTCTGGACTCATAGGAAGGAAATGCAGCTAGCAAGTTGGAAACCTGCAATCCTGAAGCCCAGGCTTTCCTGAGGTAAGCTTCCAAAACAAAAGTGCTGCAAACATCTTGGTGAACTTGTGCCAAAAGCCAGCAAAAGTATCTAGACTGGCTGCATATCACAGGCAATTTTCTTGGGCAGAAAATAGTACAGAAATCAGAATGTAAAACCAATGCAAGCAAAAATTGCATGGCATCTATACATTTTAAAGGCATATATTGACAAAAGGCAGCTGTCAACAGCTGTCTTTTACCTGTACTTGCTGGAGCTAGAAAGAAAGAGAGGAAAGAAGAAGAAGAGAGACAATGAAGGAAAGAAGAGGAATTAAATCAGGCTCACCAATTGTAAAGCTATAGCCATCAATACTGAATGTAGCACTCCGGCATTTTTTAAATCCTTCCTTTCTGCTACTTGGCTCTGTCATGATCCTGCCAGCTTGTACTGGCAGCACCGCCTTTCTCTCCCCTGTGAAAGCAGAACACTTGAGCTCACTCTCAGCTGTCCTTGAGTATCTGCCTGTGAGAGCACACACACCCAACCTCACACATCTCAGGGGGAGCCAGATCCGAGAGGCTCAGAACCTGACAGTTTTCTCCTCCCACAAACACTCTCACTGGCGTGTTATCTACATGCCTGCCCAGAGTTTAACTGATTGGAGGCTTCGCTCTCAAAACCAGCAGTCAGTCAGTGCGAGACTCCCGAGTCCATAAGCAGCTGTAGCTGTCACATCTCTTTGTAGGAGGCAGCACACACACACACAAATGAAGCATTTTGCTGTGATCTACCCACAGACACTCCTTGTATTCCCTGCTATGCTGAAATGTGTTTCTCTGGCTCCTCTTGCCCACGGGGATTTCTGACTTGCAGTAAACTGTGCTCAGATGATTTCAGTTCTTCAAATACAAGCAATGTGTTGTAATAATTCAGGATACATGAATCAATCCAAAATACAGTACACTATCCATTATCTGCTACTTACACAAACAGCAAGTCTCTAGAAACCCAACTGGCAGCAGAATACAAGAGTTTATTGGTAAGGAAGAATGTGGGAAAACATCATAAGTAATTTAGCAGTAATGATGATAAACTGAGCAAAATGTACATGCACACACACATACATAAAAACAGTCTTCCGAACTCTTCCTCCTCCTTGTGGTTCATCACATGGTTTGTAAACTCATCTCTGCAGTTTCTTTAGCTAGTTATGTTTAGAAATGTTGACTCAGAGTGCTTGCAAGGAATCCACTGAAAAAGACAAGCAAGTCATCCCTATCCTAAGAACAGACAAAATTTAGAGTTGTCTAGCAAAGTTTTCACAAAAGTCTAGCAGCAAACCAAAGTTTTATAAGTCCAAGAAAACACTGTCAACATCTTAATTATTCCAGCATAAATTTGTCCAATTCTTTTGTTTTTTCCTTTAAAGTATGTTAAAATTAAAACATGCCTCTGAAGTGCTCCAATTTTTTCATGTTCTAGAGCATAAAATAAATATTCATCAAGTTTTGCATTGCTCTGGATGGAAACCATATGGAAACACTGGCTTTCAAGAAGACTACCATCAAAAAATATCTGTGATACAGTTTGTTAAAAGTTTGCCTAATGCACACCAAAAAATTTACAAAATATCAGCAAACCTGGCCATGTTCAAGGTATAAACCTGAGCCCTATCTTGGTTTCTCAACAAAAGTTTAAATCAAATAGGTATGCTTCACTTTTTAAAACCCTTTTCTTCAAAGGATGGAAGATAATCAATACTGAATTCTAGCAACTAATTTAAATTCCACTTATTTCTATCACTAGGGAAGTGCCTCAGCCAAACAGAGCTTTTTTTGTTGATTTTTTTAAATTACTGGGATGTTCAATAATATAACACAAGTTTATTGGGGAAACAGCTGTTAGCAGTGAGGGTTTGTTGGACTTTTTTAACAGGAAGGAGTACCTGGTCTTGCAGGTTTCTTGACCTTTCAAGACTGAAAATATAACAACTACTTACATGCATTTCCATCACTCGCACCTGCAATTATTTTTTGCCTCAAAAGAGTAGGTAATAGCTTGGGACTTTAAAGAAGTTTGAGCTATAAAGGTAGCCACTGTAAGGAAGAATGCTCAAGCAGTTTACTGCTCCATCACGTAGCTGCCTCTCCAAAACAACACAGAAAAATAATCCAAGTTAAAGTGTTTCTAAGCAATCTTTTTTTCTGTTACTGGTTATACAGATCACATAAGAACTAATGCTTTTCCTAAGACAGCAAAAGCATAGAGAATATTCACACTGTATCTAGAAAGCACACAGCTAACTGTTACCTAAATGAAAGATATGGAACCCTTCCAGTTTCAGTGTTTTGGAACTGTCAGGGTTCGAAAATCTAATTATTTGCTGACACCATTTTTTCCCTTAAACCATAAAACATTTATTCATAAAGAAGAATTGTAGGAAGACACCAATGGCAATCATGTCGTTTCAGTCAAGTTTCTAAGTTTGAGGAGAAATGCTCTTAAAAAAAAAAAAAAGATAGGTAGAGACAGCTTTGCTTCCTCTCTGGCTTGGACTGTGAAGCAGAGAATTATATCAGCATTTTGCTTCACAGAAGAATACCCAGATCACCAAGCTACTGCCGTGCTGCTCATTTCTGATCCCCTTCACTGGTATTTTGGCCGCTTTGTACAGACGGCCAGAGAGAAAAGGATTTGGCTGTTCAGTGGCTGTGCACACCTCAGTTACCTTCCAATGACACCTTGTGCAAGGCCCAGTTAATGCTAATTCAAACAAGTGTAGTAGTTTGATAAGCTCATGTAGGTCAAAGTGAACAATTACCCCAGGAAGAATAAAGACAGTCACTCAGCAGGGTGAAATGATCAAGTGCATTTAGAGGTCAGATTTCCCACTTGCTTGGAGAAGACCCTTAACTGGCTGGTTGCAGCAGGATGCTCTCTCCCTGCAAAACTGCAGAGTCTCCACATTGGGGTGAAAAGGGAAAGGTTTTGACCTGCAGGTTTTCCAAGAAGGGAAGTTTCTTCCCAGCTGTGGTTAAAATTTAATCCAGCTGCTCAAAGACAAAAGCATATCAGAAACTTGATACCTGATCCTATCTGATTCTTTGCACTTTGCTGTTCACCTCTTGGCCAGATTTCAGGTCTCCATTTACATTCTGCTTTCCCAAACAATCCCTGCAGATTCACCCAGATTATAGTACATTTCTCACATTCCACTGCCAGGAAGTACCAATATAGATAATCAGGCAGTTCTTGTGGCTGCAGTTCACTGCCATGTAGAGCAATACATCTGGTCATTCGTAAACCACCTGGACATCTTTGAGATGAAAAGAACAGTGTGAATTGAAAATATTTATTATTATTGCTGTAAACAGACCAGAGTATACATGATAACTTTTAATTTGGCAATCCGTAGAACAGCAGTTATTTTGGTATTTTCCTCTTGCTTTTTGATGTGTAGAAGAATTTGCATGTTTTCAGGAACTCTGTTTTAACCAAAGATCATACCAAATTAAACCAAATACCCATCTAAATCTGCCATCCTCCAAAATATGTGCTCGAGGAAGTTGTGAAAAAACAACCACCTGTAACAGGTAATAAACACTTCCTATTTCTAAGCAGTACTTTTCTGCCCTGCAATATAAAAAGGCATACTCTTCATGTTAATTTGTCTCAGCAAGACTTAAAGATTTGTAGTTACAGTTTACACCCAAATAATTTCCAAGCATAAACTCAAAATATCAATTGCATGAAGGAATATATCTGCATACTAACTCAAAGACATAACTTACTATTTCAGTCCTGTATCCCCTGGCTCATGTAGTGTGAGAAATAGAAAATGAAAGCATTGAATAAAATCACAGCTTCCCAGAAGACAAGGGTAACACTGCCACTCATTTCAGCAGGGCTGGAGCTCTATCCTCCTGGTTTGCCTGTGCTTCTGTTTATTTGGTTTCTAACACAAGCAAATTTCACAGGAGCAGTGATGAATTCATGTCTCAGACACCCATCATCTTTGTAGTACTAGTCATTAAAGTTATCAGAACTAGGATTTCTGATTATTTTTCGCTATTCAGAAGTGTCTCAGGTATCCTAAATTAATGGACAATTTGACTATTAAGAAAAAATAAATGCAGCTGTCCTGGATCAGACCAAAGGTCCATTGAACCCAGAGTCTTATATCCAACTCTGAATCCTATCTCCATCAGTGCCCAAAACTAAATGCTGAGGAAATTATAAAGGTGCTAAAATGATGACAAATAAGGCAGGCTGTGGTGATACTTGATATCCAACCACCACCAGCTTGTGTACCTCATGGACCAGCTGTGTATTCTGTATGTTCATAAACAGTCCAAAGTTTTCTGTTCAATCAGCTTTAACCTTCAACACCCTCATCATCCTTTGTCAGAGAGCTTAACTAAACATTGCATGAACACCTCCTACTATTTTTTGTTTTGAACCTTTTTCCTTCTCACTACCTAGCTGCTCTTTGGCCTAATACTCAATATCAGCTCTGAAGCCTTCTGGCTGTGAACCCAAAGGTGAGGAGCAGGTACATGAGTGGCAGAGGGATTCCCAGCGGGCAGGATTTCCAGTGGTAAGCAACTCCTGAGACAGTGGGTTCCAGTGAGAGTGGACCACAGAAGCACCTGGAAACTCCTGCCTTTGAAAACATTGATTGGACCATTGAATTTCCACAAACTTCAGCTGAATAAGTTTTTACAAGTATATACTTTTCAAAGCAGTTTTAGAGGGCCCTCTCACCACTGGTGTCAGTGTAACCTGAAAACATTTAATATCCAGAAGAAGATTTTCAGCACTTTGAAGATTAAGCATGATGCACCAAAAACTGAGAAACCTTTCAAGAAAATGTGAAGCTTCAGGAAAGAAATTCAGCTGAAATCTCCTGAGGTTCTTGGTATATTTCTCATACGCAACAATGCGGTTAAGTACAGCTGGTTGTTTATGCAGAGATGCTATTCTTCCCTGGAAGCTCTTACCGTTTCCTAGAAATATTCTATCTGCAGGACTATTCACCACATTTCAGTTATTTTTAGGTATCAAAGCCAGAAGGCAATATGACTTCATAATGCTCAGCTGTTCTGATATTTTCTGCTTGCTTCAAGCTTTAACATTTTCTCCCTTGCCAAATGCTGACAAAAGGATTAGTCTCCAGTTTGCTGAACTATTTTCTTGGTTTATGCTATTTTATGTTTTCCAGCATATACACATTTTGTGCTATTTAAAGTGACTTCTCACCATGGATGAAAATCCAAACATATCGAGTAAATACCAGGCACAAGAAAATTTAAAAAGATTGTAATATTATTTTGTCCTGGACTTCATCTCAACTATTTCAAGCATCTCTGCAATTCAAGGAAAATGCATTATTTTCTTAAGAAACCACAGGAGGAATCTACACCATGTGATTTAGGCACTTTGCTGAGTTGCCTAAATGAGGAACCCTCAGGCTTCCCCTGCAGTGAGCAGGCAGCCCCAAAGGTGAGTTGGACCTCCTAAAATCTGAATCACTCTCTGGAGAAGCTCTTACTCAAGGATCCAGAAAGACTGAGGCATCTGAGAGCTGGAAATGGTAGTTTAGTGAAGACAAGGTGTCCATAGCAATATTTCTTTTCTTTTCCATAAGCTGCTCTAAGATAATGACCACTGAGCTTGACAAAACCTGTTTTATAAATACCCATATTACTTTAATATTAAGTTAATACACAATTTAATTTAAGTAAATATTCATTACTCTAACCCATGCAGCCCTGAAGGGATTCTGGCATTCTAAACATTCACTGTTCACTATCACTACTAATCTGCATCCTCATAGTTAAACACTTCACAGCTCCACTCCCACACCATTCTTCAAGCCCTGTCTCTAGAATCACCTGGACACATGTAAAACACATCTCAGTGCAACATGAGCTGGTCTTCTAGGTCCACAAGTGTGTGGCATAGCAACAGGATCCACAAGCACTTGCACAATGCAGCTATTGTTAAGGCATAAGAGCCTTGGGAAACAAGCAAGAGAATGTTGAATAAAAGGTTAAAAGTGATTTTTAAACACAGAAGAGTAAGAGTCACTGGCATTTTATTTTACCCTCACACACAAAGAAAGGATTATCTGAAATCATCAAAGCCCACATTACTCTATTGTTCTGTTCAACGTGTGTTTTTCCCCTATCTTAATCAGCCTTATTATTTTGGGTACTGTTTTCTAGCTGTTGACTGGCTGAGACTGATGTTAAGTGGTGGCAGCAGGAACCAGCAGAGTGGCTGTTGTGCCATGCTCCAAGAGACAATCCTGATGCCATGCAACATCAGCAGCACATCAGACAGATCTATGGTGCAAGGCACACTATGGGCAGAACACTCCTAAAACTGCTAGCTTGACAAACGCTGGATAAAGATCACATGCTGTTTTCCATCAGATAAGAAGTAACTGTGGAAGAGCCAACACTAACAAACATCTGAGCTTTACCAGTTGAGTCAGTTGGCAAACTGTGGGAGAGGGAGTTTATACAGGCATAATCTACAACTCAAATTCTTTTCCTGGCTCCCCACATGGACCAGATGATACCAAAGGGATTTTTCCTCCCTCCATTTGCCAATATAACTATGTCAGTTTAAGAACTTTTATCAACATAGCTCTCTTCACTAATGATGCAGCAAGTTGGTTGTTTTGTTTTTAAACATATTTCTAGCTGACAGCTAATCCAACACAACATTTTAAGAACAGATCAAGACTTTACCTAAGGAACAACATACCAGCTTCACTCTATTTGCATTATCCCCCAAGGACAACTACTTTACCTGAATCTGCTCCTTAAATTTGCTAATGGTCTCTTCTCACTGGTGACACCCCCATGCAATCAGCCTTGCAGCAGTTCAAAGTCAGAGACAATTCCTGCAAAAGTTTGCAATAAACAGGCAGAAGCAATGCAGAAAGCAAGACAGGAAAGCAGCCTCCTGGCTCTCCATTCATGACACTGAACAAAGTCACAGTTCATCCCTGTGGTAAAGCTGATACCTGTGTGAGTAAAATACCTTTTCTCTGTAGTGATAGAAATCCTTGTCCCATATGGAAGGCAGTGGAGAATAAGGACTCCAAGGTTTGCTCACAAAATAAATGCTATAAAAGTGAAGCCAGTACATAGAAGTTTTATAGAAATATCTACTATTAAACCAAACATGAATTTTACATTATAGTGATATAGGACAACAAACATTTAAAAAAAAAAAGTATCCTTGTGCTTTTCTTAGTATGATGAGTAATGCATCACATCTTTACCACCTGGTGTTTTCCAGAAGCCTGATAAGCCCTGCACTGCTTTAGTTTATGCCCAGGTTTTTCAAACTGTGAACTCATCATGGCATTACAAACTGGGTACTGTGATGTGTTTCCTGAAAGTCCTGAATGGCATAAAAAAAGGTAGTCTTACTGAAAACAGATTGCTCTTTTCACTACTGGTTGAAAAGAATAGTCTGTTATTTCTGCATCATAGCTAGTATCACAAGGTACAAAACAATATCAGGGTAGACTGGAAATAAACACAGATCATAGGGCATGATTACAAATGATCCATCACTGACATAAATCAACAACTAACTGACATTACAAAAAAAACCAAGAAGACCCAGAATATTCTTGCAATGTATTCACCCTAAGCAAGTTTATTCTTCATTTTACTGACAGCGAGCTGGAAAGACCATGAAAAAATAAACAGGACCATAGAAAATATCAATTTGTTCCCCATCTTTCCTACCCTATGAAAGACCCTGAGACAGACTCTTCTCTATGTCACTGAGGTGCACTATGTTTCAGCTGTTGCAAAGCCATTGAGCATTTGGAGAAAATTAGTGAAGAACTGATCCAGTCCAAACTGAATCATTCAGTTTCTTCTGAACTATGATGTTAGTGATATCGTAGCTTTCTGTAAAAAACAAAACAAAACCCAACCCAATAAAAACATGAGAAAGCTTCCAAAATAAAGAAATTAAAGATAATCTATCTAATAATAATATAATTATAAATATATAAATAAAACACACTTATTAATCATTAACCATAATTCTTTAAACATAAATAAAACAAGGAGGGGGAGAGTCGTTCATTTTTTATCCAATATTTTAACAGTTTGGATTACTTAATAGTTTAGCATAATGCAGGTAAATAAGTCTTGGAGAATAAGAACTAGAAGGTATTCTTCTCCATTTAAATGGAATTCAGAAAGAAGAGAGAAAAAAAATTTAAATATTTAACAGACTCAAACAGTTTGAGAGGTTCAGCAATATCTTTTTGAGGAAAAAGATCTTTTAACCATCTGGACAAATTACCTTATGATTGAGGAAAGAAATAGTGATAAAAAGACTGATTTAGAGTCAAGTTAGTAGGCAAACAATAAGGCCCCATAAATGTTTACATATATAACTCATAATGTGACTCATTCTCTTCATTTGTATTCATCGACACACAATCATCAAGCCAGATTTTGCCTGTTTGAGAACAGTCTACAGCAAACCATGCCCAGCCATAATGGAGCATAATTTAACTGTGTTGCTCTTAGATATATAGAGAGTTCAGTACTTGACCATCTCTTTGTCATTGTTGCCTTGGATACAAGAAATGCTCAGAATCAATTTATTAAGGATTTGATCTTGGATGATTCTTTGCATTCTGGTTTACATCCAGCAAAACAATCCACCTGCATACTTTAATCACTTCAATGTTTTCAATAAAGTGAGACAACTTAGGTCTTTAAACTACACACCTAAATCTTGCTGGACTACAGCCAGAGCACTCAATACCTTGCAACAACAGACCTCAAGCAAGAAGTGCCATAACAAAAGTGAGTAGGATAAATGTGGTACATTTTATTGCTAAGTTTTAGTTACAGAAAAAAGGAGCATAATGTGTTTGCTTCTAAATTTGCAGCATATTTTTAGCTAATTAGGACCTAAGCAGAATTGAAGTGTAACCTTGGCAATGAAGAAAGAAAAAATAAAATCACAGTAGAAGAGGACTGTAACTAAAAGCTCTTGGGCCTCTCTGGAGAAGTGCAAGAAGATGAGGTTCTACAGTGTTCACACTCACCCTTTCCTTGAGCCCAAGGCTGACGTTCCCCTCCCAGCAGACATGCCTCACTGCACAGGGGCCTTCACTGTTAGGAAAGGTCATGAGTAACCAGCTGGATGATTTGGGGGCAGTATTGGGAATGAATCTCAGATGAGCAAACTGCTGAGTTTTCCATTATGAACACAGTCTATCCATCCTTCACAAGCCATGGGCCCTGTTGCCCACCCAGGGTGGAGCACTAGGATAGAAACATGTTCAGGGCTCTGGGTTTTCTTCCCAGTTCAGCTGAGCACACAGTCTAGAAGCAGAGCCAGTGGAAGAAGGAATTTTGATTTCATCACATTTGTCACACCAGCATAGCAAGTCCCCACACCACACTGCACGCTCATGGCCAAACAAAGAATACCCACTGCCCAGCCCCATCTCTTCCTCACTCCTTTAAATTACCACTGAATTGGCCAGAAAAGCTTTCTGGGTCCAGTTATATTATACTCTGCCTTGGACCATGTAATTGACTTTCTAAATGTTGCTGTTCTAAATGTTGCTCTGTAGCTCTCAGCAGAGCAAAACTTCAAGTCTGGGTAGCACAGACTGAAGAGTCTACTGTGACATATAGCCCTTGCCTAAACAACAGGTAATAATGCTTTCCTGGTAAGGAGGGATGCTGTGGATGTTTGGAATACAATCCAAGAGCCTAACAAGTAAGAGAAGTTTAAAAAAATGTTATTTAGAGACAAAGTGATAACCATTTTCCCTTTTTGCTCTTATTCTCTGACAAAACAAATTTCAGAGTTTCCTTACTCTGTCCTTGTGTTTCTTTAATTCCAGTGCTCTCTGCAGAGCACAGAAAACCCTGACATGTAGGAAAAACCAAGAACATGCAAAGATAAGAAGCATCCCATCCAACATCTGACCCATCAAACTCTTCCTTCCAAATGAAATAGAGACAGGAGAATAACATCTACAAACCAAATAAACTCAATAGGCTGAAGCTGTTCACAAGCAAGCAGTCGAAGCAAACAAATCCTTTTAAATACTCTGGGGAACCATTAGCAAAAGGCTGCTTTCAAGTTTTACCATTCTCTTCAACTGTTTAATTGCCACACACCAAAATACCACTGCCTGCTCTAAGAAAGAAATTTAGACTGATCAAAGTGGAACTGCTAATTAATTTACAGATGAGGTTCAAAGTTGTCTGAAGACAGATGAGGAATCACCTGACACTGTTCAGTCCTACAGAGAATATAGCCTGAACACTGAGCTCTGCTGAGTCCTCACTCCTCCTCAAGAAACACCTGGGGTTCACTCAGGGAGCCCAAATAATTTTTCTATGACGTGTACAAACACCTTTAAAATGCTCAACTGCCCTCACCCCCACAGCACAACGTCAGCTATTCTCTCTGCTCACACACCAGCCCTAAGTGTTCTCCTTGGGCTCTCTTCAGTGTTGTGTGCTCGCATCCCCTGGCGATGAGCGTACCAGGCAGCGGCATCGCACAGAGCCCCGGCTCGGGCCGGTAGCGCAGGGACACAGCCCCATCTCGTGGCTGCTCATCCGCTCATGCCAGCGTTGCTCCCTGCACTGGCTTCGCCCACAAGGACCGGCCTGTGTCTGTTAAGTGGGGACAAATCTTTCTAGAGCACCAGGAGTCTGGTAACAGTCTTTGTGTACACAGATATTTCAAAAAATGTACATAATAAGGGAAAGGGGTGGAGGAGGAAGAGATTAGACATAAACAAAGCTGCATGGAGAAATTTTAGTTTCTGTCCTGTTCTGTTTCCTGACAGGTTTATTGCTTCACAGTGCTGAGGAACCTTTTGATTGCTTCTTCATTTTGCACAATAACAGGAGAGAGAAAAGCTGCTGGCAAGTAGTACTATTGAGAGTACCAGATGTCCTGAAACCATGGACTCTTTGATTAATGACTGTTATGCTGAGGTAGTAGCAAACTACAACATTTTTACTTTCTGCCAAAAATAAGGATATTTATTCCAGCAGGAAGTCTTGCCTGCATATGTGCACCAATAGGAAGAAAAACAGTAGAACACCTTGTTTTGGAAGAAGAATTCATGATTTAATTTTCTTGGTTTATGAATTCATTCATCAGTCTTTTCAAAAGGAGGGGCTGACTAGGGATAGGAAAAAACTTCAGCAAAATGGTAGTTTAAATCATTCCTATGACATCTTCTCTTGGAGTCACATGCATCTGAGATACAAGTGACAAGCTGATAAGAGGTCTCTACCAGTTTCTACCTGACCTGTGACCTGCTTCAAAACATAAACCATGCTGTGAAGATTCCTGCACTGGAGAAAGGAAACAATTGTAACCTCCTTGGGTTTTACTTTAAAAGACCAAAGACTACTCTATCACAAGACTCAATGAAGATGTTGCAATTGATGAAACTGGATGGAGAGTCTCAAGAAAAAGTAACATCAGTAGAATAAAGAATCATATATTTAATCAGAAGACTTTTTCAAGAGAGAACTATTTTCTGTTGAGTCTGTGTCTGTCATTCTTGTACCTTTCAAACTGAAAGCTTGTGTGGGACTGTATTCTTCATGTGGGATGATAGCCCTGATAACTTCCTGATGGGTTAAGGGAAACACCTCAGCCACTGGAAGGGCGCTCCCAGAATACCACAGTCAGAGAATAATAGGTTACACAGGAAGGGACAAAGAGACTCCAGTGGCTTCCTGAAAGTGCTTAAGACAGACTGGTAGGATTACTGAAGAACAGAGTTTTATGGAAATGGCATGGTCTTTCTTCACAACATCCTTTGGAAACACAGGGTTAAACCCTCAAGTCTATGTCATCTGTCTATCATCCCAAAAGTTGTTATTGATTATAGTCACTCAAACTACCTCAGAAAAAAAAAGTATAAAAAGAGACCAGACATAAGCAAAACTGGGGAGAAATGCCATCATCTCTGCAGGGGTAACCACAAGTTACCTCCCACCTCCTCCCACCTCCTTCAGACAATGTAGGGGTGAGCAACCATGTATTCTGTTTTCCTATGCCTTATAACTTATATCTTATAATGCCTATTACCTTATACTTTACCTTATACCCCTATAACTTGTACCCTTATAATACCTTATACCTTTTGGATTACTGTCTTTCACTTTTACCCTGTAGCTACTTTATTTAATAATCTTACCTTGCTATATCTTTATTTCATAGACACCTAATTTACCAACTATACTTTGCTACTAGTTTTCCCTTGCCTTACATTTCATGATCATACTTTGCCACTCTACTAATTATTTTTGCTACTTTGGTACTAAGTTTTTACCTTGTTTTATACTTAGTTTAGTCTGTTGTGGGGGAAGTGGTGCTGCTTGAGTTTTGTACTGAGGCTTAGATTGTTGTGCTGTTCTGTTTGTGAAGCTTGTTTCTGGTTTTTAGTTTTTTGTTATTAGTTAAGCGCAATCATGCGGTAAAATGTTATCACTGACAATGCAACCCATATAGCAATAGTCTCATACTTGTATTAATAAAAGTTTTTTCAGGAACTGCTAGAGCTAGTCCAGTTTGTTTGTGGTGCTGGCGGCAGTATAACTTTTAAGAGAATTTCACAGTGAAGGTTCTCTCTTGCTATTAAGTGAAGTCTCATATCAGAGTATGAAAAGTCCTTCCAAACAGGGAATCTGCCCAGCGAAGTCTCATTAAGGCAGACACAGACAGTCTGATTTGGGCTTTAAATGGCTTATTCTGGGGACACTTATAGCTGATAACTTTATATTAATACAGGTGGTACAAGAAATCTTTGCATTTCTGCCCTTCTTTTTCACATGACCCTTCCCAACCAAACTTTTCCTCTATGATACTGCAGCACTGGGACTTGCAAAGGGCAGCATATATAAGACTGAAGCAACAAGGATGCCACTGTCACTGCTTTCATACCAAATGATCCTGTTAGAATTACAGTTATTTAGGACACAACTGGATTTGACACATCATTGTCTACAACCAACAGTAGAAATGTCAAAGTTAGGCTTGCTCTCCTAGATTCTGAAGAGAGTTAAGGTGTAAGACTAGGGGCTTGCTAGTTACCAGTAATGACAGCAGGCAATGATATGCCCATGGAAGAGAATAAAGAAGGTTAGAAGGGACCTATGCAGGTAATTTGATTAAGAACTTTCAATATCCCATTTCATCTTGCTCAAAGTTGGACCAACTTTGATGTTAGATCCCACTCCATATTCAGATAAAGCCGGTCATGAACCTGTACAGATGAGTTTTGAATATCTGCAGGGATGGAGGTAGCCCTTGCTCCATGTTTGACTCTCCTTAAAGCAAAACCTAACTGGGATTTCCCATGTTGCAGCTTCTATCCATTGCCTCTCATTTGTAAGAGCTACAAGCTCATCAAAGGGGTTTTACTTTTAAAATTTCCAAGACTCCAAAAATTCACCCACCAAATTTATTGAAAGGGCCTTCAGTTCTTTCATACTTTGAATGAATGCATGGGAGAAGATGCTGCACACCTTTCTCAAGAAGTCAAATCACACACTTTCACTGGCAAACTTCAGAAAATAAGGGAACTCGGCAAAAGTTTAAAGGGCAACATTCATATATATAAAGCATTTCATAAAGAAATTACTTAGCATATGCTAACCCATACAACTTAGCAAAATCAAACCCATCTGGCACACAAATATCAAGAAAGGAGATTAGGAGAAGAAGTAAAGAAATAGAGAGAAAAAGAGAGAATTATAGCTACCACCCCTAAGATCCAGCTTAGCTCCAGCTACCGGGAATCCAAAAGATGGCAGGGATCAATAGCAATGACAGGAACACTTTTTCAGAAAAAAAAATCCTCTGTTTGAAAAGACAAGGAAAGAAGAAGTTAAATCATAATTTTTTAGCACTAAGTAATAAATGAAGGCTTCACAGTTTTCCTACATTTATATGGTGTGATAACAATTGGATGGTAAATCATGTGATTTTGGTCGGATTGGTGCATTCTATCAGAATAAACCTTTATCCTCTACCAAGTGATCAAAAAAAATTAGAAATAGATTAAAATTTCATTAATTTATGCCTTTCATCTTATTCATGTACCACTCTCTAAACAGATCTATTCTCCCTGCAATACATAATCAATCACAATGCAATCATATAATTCTGCTGCTGTTATTTATAGATTAGGCCTTAATATCAATAAAAGAATTTGCAAACTGCAACTAAAATATATTTTGTTCTTAAGTGGGTAAAAATGTTCCCAAGGTGAAAGTTGCCACTAATAATGTGTTACAATTTTGAATGAATAATGTTGGGCCCTTTCTTTGATGTATGTGATGAGAAAAAAGCAAAGTAGCTGATTTTATTTCCCACCATCCCTGCACATATGCTCCCAGAGTTCAGGATTGCCAGATATGTCCCTTGGAGAATGATGTCTCCAGGAACTTCCATCAGAGCACTCCACTTCTATTCCACCAATGATTCAAGCCCAGGCTAAAACTGAGCCTCTAAGTTTGCTCTAGCAAGCAAAACCCACACAAGCAAATAGTTCCTGATTATAGAATCCATCTCAAAACATAATATTATGAGTAATTGTTTCATTTCACAGGCAGTGTAAAGCATATTTCCCAAGTTTAATT
Source organism: Pithys albifrons albifrons (assembly GCF_047495875.1). Taxonomy (NCBI): domain Eukaryota; kingdom Metazoa; phylum Chordata; class Aves; order Passeriformes; family Thamnophilidae; genus Pithys; species Pithys albifrons. The sequence continues at coordinate 50,106,784 of NC_092464.1, read as the reverse complement.
GTACAGGTCTGAGGAACTGTATTTCCTACAATATTAGACACTGCTTGGCAAATACTGGTATATGTTCCTGATGTAAACAAGAATATCTTAAAGAGTACTCCAAATTACTGCAACAGAAGAAAGGGTGATATCATTGCTGAGAATAACAATCCTGAGAAACATTTAGGTCTAGAATGTGAGGCGAAAAAACACCAAACACCCTGTGAATGTAAATACTCATTTGGAAGTATCAACAGCAGATTATTGCCTTCAGGTTCACCCTTAACTGAAATGACTATGACACTGATCATACACTTTTTTATGATCTTCCAATTTTTTAAAGTATTTGAAGTCTACAGCTTATGAACCTCTCAGAGAGAAAAAAAAAGAGGGAAAAAAAAAAGGAGTGCTGAATGCTCTAAAATCTATTTTAATGCCAAATTAATTCCTTCAATTCAAATTCCACATAAATAGCATCTTGACCAGGTGCAAAGACAAAAATTAGACCATGTAGTATGCCTATTCCACTGAACCTACTCTTTCCTGCTGTAGAGAGAAGAGTTAGAAAGCACAACTGGATAAAAGCTAATGGCACATTAGTGGTATCAGCCACTATCATTATATCTGTCTCAAGGTTGATAACACCTCAGACTCTGGCCATATTATTCTGAATTTTTGAGGAATTTCTGGTGTTGGCAATAAAAGGTTTCAGTCATTGGTAGAAAAGAAGTGGAGTGCTCTGATGGAATTTCCTGGGGATACCATTCTCTAACGGAATGCATTGCGTTGTAGACATAAAACAGGACCAGGAGAGACTAGATCGATGAGCCAGTAACTTACAGAAAAAATTGACGGGACATAAAAATGGTTCAGAGAATCACAGAATTAACTAGGTTGGAAAAGACCTCTTAGATCATCTAGTCCAACCTTTGACCTAAAACCACCTTGTCAATTAGACCATGGAAGTAAGTGCCATATCCAGTCTCTCCTTAAACACCTTCAGGGACAGTGACACCACCACATCCCTGGGCAGCCCATTCCAATGCCCTATTACTCTTTCTATAAAAAACTTCTTTCTAATGTTCAACCTAAAAGTCCCCATGTGCAGCTTAAGACTCTGCCCTCTTGTCCTATTGCTGATCGCCTGAGAGAAGAGACTTCCCCCCACCTGGCTACAATTTCCTTCCAGGGAGTTGTAGAGAGCAATAACGTCTCCCCTGAGCTTCCTCCTCTCCAGGATGAACAACCCCAGCTCCCTCAGCCTCTCCTCACAAGACTTGTGCTCCAGACCCTTCACCAGCCTCACTGTCCTTCTCTGGGCACACTCCAGCATCTCAATATCCCTCCTAAATTATGGGGCCTAGAACTGGACACAGAACTCACGATGTGGCCTCACCTGTACCCATTTCAGGGGCAGAATCACTTCCCTGGTCCTGCTGGCCACACTAGTCCTGATCCAGGCCAGGATGCCACTGGCCTTCTTGGCCACCTGGGCACACGCTGCTCATGTTCAGCTGCTGTCAGTCAGTCCCCCCAGGTCCCTTTCTGCCTGGCCCCTCTCCAGCCACTCTGGCCCCAGCCTTTAGTGCTGCACGGGGTTGTTGTGGTCAAAGTGCAGGACCTGGCATAAGTTGTGAGTTGCTCCAAATCACAGAATATCGTAAACAGGAAATATTAAAATAGGAAGAAAGGAGGGATGGTATGAATTAAAGCCTGCTCTTTAGAAATCCTAAATTTAAAAATTAGGATCCAGACTTTGCATTTAATTAGATAGTATCCTAAGTTCATTAGATCTTCATTCCCTCAGTTCAGAAAGGATATTGAGATGCTGGAGCGGGTCCAGAGAAGAGCAACAAGGCTGGTGAAGGGACTGGAGCACAAGTCCTATGGGGAGAGGCTGAGGGAGCTGGGGTTGTTTAGCCTGGAGAAGAGGAGGCTCAGAGGTGACCTCATCACTGTCTATAACTACCTGAAGGGAAGTTCTAGCCAGGTGGGGGCTGGTCTCTTCTCCCAGGCACTCAGCAATAGAACAAGGGGGCACGGGCTCAAGCTCTGCCAGGGGAAATTGAAGTTGGAGAGCAGAAAAAAATTTTTTACAGAGAGAGTAATCAGGCATTGGAATGGGCTGCCCGGAGAGGTGGTGGATTCACCATCCCTAGAGATCTTTAAATGCAGATTGGACGTGGCGCTGGGTGCCATGATCTAGTAAATGAGCTAGAGTTGGACCAAGGGTTGGACTCGATGATCTTGGAGGTCTTTTCCAACCCAATCGATTCTATGATTCTATGATTCTATCTATATGTGGTCTAAAGAGCAGACACAAGAAAACAGAACTGTGAAGCAAGCCTCTTTAATAATTACCCTTGCCTACCCCCTAAAGAGAGCATCAGAAAGCTGACTTTAAGCATCATAAACAGCCTGTTAGACTCTTTCTCGAGAATGCAACATTGTTTTCATAAAAGATTACACACCTCCCTCCCTTTGCAACATACTATATTTGTTTTAATCAGTGCAGTATCCAAACTTAGGAGTTCTATTTTTCTTGACAGAATAAAACATGTTGATCATGTTAAATCATCCAAAAGTAGCATGTGTTATTTTGAAACTCAAGGGCAGCAATGTGAAGAATTGCGTTGACACACAGAGTAAGACCAGAAATCTTAACTAAGATCTACACAGAGAGAGCAGCTTCAAAGAGCCAGCATCCCAGGAACTCCTAACAACCTACCATTCTCATTCCTTGTTCTACAGCTGGACGAATGCATACGAAAACTGGAAAGGTTAACATAGTTTCCAGTGATCGCCTTCCCCACAATTAACCCTTCCCGCATCGTACTCCTAGGTAGAACGGCGCCCTGCTCTGAACCACCGCTCCGGGTGTCTCGCTGCCGAGGAGGGAGGTGATCGATCGGGGTGAGCTTTTCCCTCCACCCCTTCGAGACCCCCTGCCCTTCTCCTTGGAACTGTGTCACCCGTGGCGGCGCCGTCACCCGGGCAAACTCCGCGTCGATGAAACGGCGGGGAGCCCTGGCAGCGGCTCCGCGTCCCCCTCCCCGCCGAGACTCACGGGCACCGGCGTTGCGATGGGGCGCCGGGGGCTCCTCCGAAGGGACCATCTCCTCCTCTCTGTGGAGCTTCAGCACCGTGGCCAGCGGCTGCGCGGCCGGCGGGGGCCGGCGGGGGCTGACAGAGGAAACCCCGGCGCCCACACGCACTGTCGTGCGCCGTGGCCGGCTCAGGGCCGAGGTGACAGAGCCCATGGCCGCCCGGCTGCGCCCCGCGTCTCTTGAGGGGCAGCACCCACTGGGCGGTCGGAGCGCCGCTGCCCCGGCCCCACCTCCTCTCCCGGGAGAAAAGTCGCGCTGCGGACCCCGCCTCGCCGGGATGTTACTTCTGCCCTCCTGCCCCCGTCGCCGCAAAAAGCGTGGGTAGACGGGAGCGTGTGAACTGACAGCGACCACCTCCCTCCCCTCCCGCGCTCCTCCCGCCTCCCCGGCGGAGCGCACCGAGGGACGCGGCTCTGCTGCCGCCCCGCAGCCACCGCACCCCAGCGAAGGGCAGGCGGTGCAGTGCGCGTAAGGCGAGGAGCATCGTCGGACGGGTCGCGGCACACAAGCACCGGCTGCGGCTCTTCATTCTCTTTGTAAGGGACCAGGAGTAACTTCAGGGCTTTTTTCCTTTCTCCTAGTACATTTCTGCGGACACAGCTATTATCTTCGGAGCACAATAAAAGGGTTGCATGGTCACAGAAGAAGGGAAAGCCAAGTCTAGTATACAGAAGACTCAAACATGCATGCCCTGCTTTTAGCAGAAGGGTTGGACTATATGATCTCCAGAGGCACCTGCCAACCACAACTATTCTTAATATTAACCATAACAGAATTACTGACCATTGTATATTTATAGCTTATAACTGTATAGTTTACTACAGATATAGTCACCAATTGTAACTATAATACATCTGTAAATACAACTGTAAATATATATATCATTAGCACAGGGCTTGATCTGGATGCAGGTCTCAGCTATTGGAGATTTCCAAAGCTGACTTGAATTTTGAATCTGTAAAATAGGTCTTAAAATGATTCCCCATTGCATTCCAAGTTTTTAATTCCCTTCAGTGGCCTCATAATATGGGAGGGGATACATATTTCCTTAGGTGTTTAAAATGACAGCAGAATATAGATAATCTTTCCTGAGCATATTCTCTTGTTTCCTCATGTAATCCTTCACTCACAACACAAGCAACAGTTCTATCAAGAAGTCAAATAACCTGCACCCTGTTATCCTACTTCTCCTTTGTGCCTGAGTAGAATTCACCTGTTTCCCAAGTTCTGTTTCTTAGAGCCAGCTGCCACCAAAGGTGCAGTGAAGTCCCAAAGCAACTCAGTACTGATGTGAATCAATATTGTGAAGGACAGTCTTCCTCTTCTGAATGGAAACAGCATCACTATGACATCAGAAAATAATAAACCAATGGGACATGCATTAGTTCTTTTTTCATCCCCATGTCTCTGTCTATATTTTCTTCTTAATCCTCCTTGCAAACAAATGCCTTACAAATGGCAGAAGCACATAGCACACCAAAAAAGAAGCTTTTAAATATACCACATACAAGATACTCAACTTCAGTACAGTTTACAAAGTTATACAATTGTGAAATAATCTGTGAGACTGAGAATTCTGAAGCCTGCCTTGAGTTTTACTAGCTTTAAAATTGTAGTTTGTGTTTTTTCAAGTGTTGTAGAAGGAAAAGAGTATTTTTAAAGCAATTGTCACACACTGCAGAAACACTAGTTCCTCCTCCTCTGAGAGGGACACAAAATACTCTTATCTCTATGTTAGACAGAGTGACCCAGGTCCCAGGAGAATCTGTACTTTTCCACTAATTAAAAGAAAGGGGCCAGGTGCTCTGTGTCTCCTAAGCACACAGAGCATGCAGTTGCCTGGTAACTTGTTCCGAGCTGCTCTAGGCAGAGGTTGAGGAACCCCACAAGCCCAGAGGCAGATGTCCAGGTCACCACCTGCAGAACCCCCAACCTCCACAAAACCCACCAAACTTCACTTGCTTTCACCACAGCGACGCACGGCGAGGTCCCATCCGCTGCTGGGAGCCGGGCCCTCTGGGTAAAGGAAGCTGGGCATGTAAAGCAGCAGCCAAAGAGGCTGCACTCCTGACTACAGGCGGCTCCAGCCACTGCCTGGACTGCAAAGTGACCAGGACTCCAGGGCACTGGCCCCAACTTACAAGGCAGCCCTGGGCCCAAAGGCTCACAGACACTACTCTCCAACTCGGGGGCACCCAAACCCGCTCCCCGCTAACGGGGCAGTCGCCCCGCACAGGCTGCCAGCTGAGGGACCCCAAAGGCTTCTGGACCCGGACCCTGCTTACAGGCAGGTGCACACCCAGCGAGCCACAGAGCTCAGCCTTTCCCCCCACCAGCAGCTACAAGACTCAACTGCCAGGCACTGCAGCTAAAAGCCTAAGGCAGTGAGGACAGGGAGGGCACACGCCCAGCCCCACACCTCCTAGCCCTGTGCCTCTCAACAACCAGGGACAGGCATACCCGACTGATTACAGGGGGTCCCTCCAAACACCCATCAAGTGCTGGGGACACACAAAGCCCCACTTACAGGGCTGCCCTCCAGGTTCAGCACTCCCAACAATGGCCTCGTGGTCTATGGCCACCAGCGCCACATGGCCCCAGCCCCAAGGACAGGGCGGGCTCATGCTGGCACCACACCAGCAGCACAGGCAGCCCCACAGCACAGCCACAGACCCAGGCCCGGGCTACAGGTGGGTCACTGAGCAGCTTCATTCCCTCCTCAGAATCAAAGGGGCAAGGCCAGGCCATGTCTCCGCTTGCCAGTGTAGAGGGCACCCCCACCTAATGCACAGAGCCCCTCTTTCCCTCCTGGGAAGCCTAAGCTACTGATGCCTAAGAATTTAATGTAATTTTAGAAGGTTTTAGAATCATACAGGCTCTGCTAAGTTGCTCAGATTTTAAGTGCACATATTAAGTGCCTGTCTCATGAGTTTGGGTGATATTCTTAGGCTCAGCCAAGGCCACGATGTTTTTTGAGAAGCCACCTGCAAGACAACAGGAGACAAACAACAGAAGGCCCAACTGCCCCCCCACTACCCCCTCCACCATGAAGAAGCGGGCAGATTGACAGGCCTTTTGGGTGGGCACTCAAGGGAAATAAGAGTACTGATTGGATGTTAATAAGGGATATAAAACTTGTGAACTTCCTGAACTAAGGGTCAGACCCCTTGGGTTTGAACCTTGGAAGCTTCTAATAATAAATGACCTGTCTATCTTACTGCATTAACTTGTCTCCAATGTCTTTGTTCACAGAGGTACAAGATCTCAAGGCAACACTACATTGCCTCCATTTCTACGGGGAACAAAGGACAAGCTCACTTGCTCACTCACACTGACAAAGACAAGGACAGACACACAAAGGGGCAACGTCGCAGAAGAGGGAGCAAGCTCTGTGCAACCAGGTGTGGGGAGCCATCCCTACTGCTGAGGAGAGCAGGGCCTCAGACCCGCCCCTGGCCTGTGCAGAGTCCACAAGGGCCTGGCCACGCTCAAAGGCTTCACAGCTGGCCAACAACAAAGGCTGTGACAGACATACCCCAACTACAGGAGGTCATGCTGGCCAGCAGCCACCAGCAGGCACAGCGATGCCAGGGGAAAGCCCTGCCCTGCTTACAGGGCGGGCTGGGGGTCAGGAGAGCTCCGTTTCCCCCTCGGGTGTGGAGAAGGGGGCTCTCACCCTCCTTAATGGGTTGCCTCTCTCCCTGGGCAGTCAAAGGAGCACCATGGCAAAAGGCCAACGACATCAGGGCAAAGACCCAGTCCTGCTTACAGAGAGGTCACCAGCATGAGGAAGCACTGTCTTTACACTCACTGCTGTGGCCCTATGGAACATGGCATGCTTCAAGATCATGAATATTTGTGGTGCATCTTGGAAGTGAAAAAATCAAAGAACAAAGCCCATTTACTTTTTTTTTATTATTATTTGAAATGTGATTTTTCTATTTTAAAGATTGGCTGGGTTGTCCAATTTGAACATTAAGGTTGATGTTTCAGTAAAATAAAGAGGCAGGAAGAAAAGTAAGGCCACTTACATTTCAATGGATTCATCAGTACACTGTGAAACAGCTCTCTCGATTTGCATCTGCTGCAGCCACGTGCTCTATGGCTGGTCCTTCAGGCTTGATCAAAGGAGCTTGAACAAAGCTTTACCCATCTGTCTATCACCAGGACCTCTGTGAAGATCTGGTTGGGAGGAGCTACAGCTTAATTAAGCTAGTGGAGTTTTACTTGCTATCCGTTAGTCATTTTATCATCTTGAGACTCAAAAAGACCAAACTCAACTCATAATCACAAAAGAACAAAGCCCCACACTGAAATACATGACGAAAGTCTACTGTCCAAAGGCATCAGCAAAAGTAACAGATGAAATATTTCACATTACAAAACTGTCTTCCTTACTCAAAGCAGTTGTACTACTTTCTAGTGGCCAGTTCCCTCTCTTGAATGCATTCTGTGGTTTAGAAATCATTGTTAGTGCAGCATCAGGACCTACTAGAGTTGTGGAGTTTTGGTGGTGTTGTATACTTTTGTTACAGGTCCGTAGGTTAAATGCAAGGTATTAGGCTGAATATGGAAAGCAAACAAGTGAGAACTTGGGGTCTGATATGTACAACAATCAAATTAGCTGAGTAAATGGTCCTGTCTAGCCTTGATTTCTATGACTATTGACTCAAATTGAAATTTGAGTTATCATTTACTTTTGTTTTTCCCTTTGACCACCTTCTGCAGTATTTTCTTTTATTCTGCTTTTATTATCATTCTGAGCAGCATTTTACCAGGCTGTATTGCAGAACAATTCTCTCCTGTTGTAAGGCAAAACATACTGAATTTCAGGAAGGCCACTGTAACTTAGACAAAGGCAAGTAGGAAGGCATTGAGAGCAGACTGATAAGTGTCAGCTTTCACTGTGAAGAAACAACTGGCTGTTCAAAATCCCAGCATATGGAAATCCATCAGAGAATTGAGTTACTGATGGTGATCAGGGTTTTATTTGCATGATTGGGTTAAATATAGCTTTATCTCCTTTACCTTTCTGTTATCAAGCCACACACACCTTGGGATTTGAACAGCATTTTGAAACTGAAACTTTCACCTTTCTAAGGTAAAGATTCATAGTGATTCACAGAGAAGATCTCTTCCTCTCTAGATGCAAAAATGAAACTAGAGAACAGTCACATCCTTCCAGCCCAAAGCAGTCTCAGCCAGCCTCTGCAAACACATGATAATTTAGTTTTCGTGGTACATACAGAGCTTGTCCAGACATTTGAGAATAGTGCAGAGGATCAGACTATAGCACAGTGGCTTTACATAAAACCAGCTGCTCATGATACAGAAAATCCAGCACTTGCACAACATCAGCAATTCCTGCAACACCTCACTTCAAGCTGTGCAGCTCCACCAGCTGAAGTCTCAGAAATGACTGACAACTGAGCCAAAATGCTACAGATTCTACATAATTTCTGAGTCTCTGGCTAGGCCTGCTCATGGAGATCCCTGATCTGCACCACCGAAAAAGGCAGTTTTGCAACTTAAGTACAGTAAACTAAAGCCAAATTGCATAACAATCGCAAGGGTCTACATCAGTTTGACTAAGTCAGTTAGGCACTTGTTTGCACAGGGCTTGACACACCTTTAACCCACAGCAAGGGCTGAGCACACAGACTGCAACACTCAACCCTCTGACCAGTCCATTACCAGTGCAGGCTGTGAGCAAAAAGCCTTTTGGAGCATGGACAGCTTGCAGTGGCTTTTCTTGCCTACCAGAAAAGAAAGGACACCAGTCTGACTGCTACAGTTAATACTACTTTCTGAGAAGCCTTCAACCTCTATCATTTATTCACCTTCTACGTTTCAGAAGCCCATTTCCTTAACACATAGCCTCACATACAGGAGGAAGACAAACTTTGTGGAGTAGTCTTCATCCCTGTAGTGCCTTTGCTTGCTTGCTGCCAGCAAAATCTTGGACCATACACATGCATCATCATAAGGAGCAGTTTTAAAGTATAGAACTGATTAGAGTAAAGCCAGGTCATAATCTTTATTGCAAACTGTCTACCGTTAACTCTCTTCCAGTACCAAAAAAGCTAGCATGTAATGCAGTTATCAAGATCCCAGTCCACTATTTAGTATCCCAAACATAGTACAGACAAACTAACTCCCAAGGAGCACCAGCTCTGATACAGTTGCTGTTTAACTTTGACCCTTCAGGGAAAGGACATGATCCTGAAGAAGTCTCAAGTCTGACTACTGATGTACTAGTTTACAGAAATCGATTTGTTTTCGCAGTAGATATTTGTATCAGGCTTCCTTGAGCCTACCCAAAAACTGTTATTACTACATAAATCCATCCTGTGCTGAAGCATAAACTGCAGGATTTCCTCTACCTGGAACCATAATCAGAAATTATGCCATATGCTCATGCAGTCATGGCTAAGAGCAACTGAGGGGAACCCTCTTATTCTTCTGCACTGCATGTGCTTTTTATTTTTTTACCTATAAGAAGGAAAACCCAAGGCTAACCAGTAGCATTTAGGACGTTTAGAAAAGCATCCTAATGTACCAGGAAGGGAAAAGCAGACATGCATAATGCATTTAACAAATTCCAAAGGATGGTATAACCTGTTCTCCTTAGAAGGGATCAATCACATCAATAGCACTTTCTCTCCAGAGGTAACAGACCTTACGACCCAGCCATTCCAGTGAGTTTCACAGGAAGTTCATGTGATCTTGATAGTGCACACAGCAAAGGGTAGGATAATGGAACTAAGGAAAGCAGTTTGCTTTCCAGTATGATTCTGCCCAAAGCTGAGAGGCAACAGTATCCTCATCTTGCTGGGAAGTGATAAATACATTTATTATGATATGCAGATGCCAAGGTGTGTGGCAAAGCCAGGGACTCACAGGAGATGTGCCAAGCTCAGGTGACACTAGTCTAAGCATGGAACAAATCATCACTTCCTATTCTGTTATACCTAAACTCAAAACCTACTTGGGGTAACACTGCTTGCTCTTGCACCTCACAGCTATCAAGATATCAAGAAACTGTAAGCAATGCTGCAGCTAGTGTATTCCTCTTCCTTATTCAGCTCTGACTTAAGCCCTGCTCCAGTTCTGAACAAACTGTATGTACCAGTCTGCTTTCACCTGTGGAGACGAGAGGTGTCAGCAGCCCTGAGGGGGCACACCTTGGACACTCCCCTTTTATTGCCACGAGGCTGGTTTCAACCCAGAGTAGTGTCAGCTCCTGCTGGGAGGAAGACACCTACAGAAGGAGTACAGCACTGGCAATGACAAGGTTTATAATTTACTACCTAAAAGAAGAGAAGCAAGAAACTGTTATGATCAACTTTAACATTTACTGTCCCAAGAGGAATGGAGCTTCAGCCCTGACTGTAGTCCTCACCATCAATAAGGGACTTTACACCCTGCCTTCCATGTCCCATAGTTATGCATAGCCTCTCGTTGGTTAAACAGCATCTATTTTGGAATAAAACCCGAGACTCTGCAACCAACTAACTAACAAGCAAGAACGGTTTAGTTCCCAGCAGCATTATGTGAGGTATTTGCTTAGGGATAGAATCTGAACTGTTTTACGAACCCATTTGAAAAGTCTGTTCCTACTTCTTTGAAGAACTGTGTTTATATCATGGGCAGACAGAATAGAACTGGCTACTTGGCCTATATGTACACTTTCTAAAGCTGAAAACAGACATCTCTGGTGCTCAGCAAAGTCTGATCTCACTCCTGTTGCCTGCACATTTATCACAGATTATGGCCTTTGAAGACTCCACAGAAATGAGATGGGAAGACAATGCACTTGGTATGGGTCTTGTAGGTGAAATACTGCCTAAGCCTAATGGACATCTGTACATTTAATTATAGCAGAGAAAAAACCCCTCTAATGTGAAAAGAGGAGATGGACAATGCCAGGGCCTGAAGTGAATCATTACACTGCTTTAACACTTAGTTGCTTAGCACTTTCCAGCTTTTGCTGATAAAAAACAGGAGCTGAATAGCATTCAGGCACACCCCAGCACTCTCTGGAGATTTGATACTGTCCCCCTAATTCATACTCTGCTGGTGAGCTTTGTTCACTGCTTCAGCTAAACCATTCATTAAGATAAAGCCTTCATGCAGTCCCATACACCTCTACAAGAATAATACGACAGTCATGTTTTACTGGGTGGGTTGGGAACAGACAGTGGGAACAGTCCTCTGTTGAGGCAGCAGGGAAGCAGATACCTTCAACAGGGACGCAAAGTGCAGGAGAAAAAGATGAGGACTACATACTCCCTCCCAGGCCCTTTTGGGTCCTTGGACTACACCTCAACAGCCACCTCCTGGACATGGTTTTATCCTCGCTACACAAGACTGCATCTTCCCAGAATTAAAAAGGGATTGGGTGGTGGGTTTAGACCTCTGAAAGTTAAAAGTTAATGCAACAAGCAACTACTGAAGGAAGACTAATGATACTTTGCAAGGCAGAAAGCAGTGCTGCTAGGAGCAGCAGAATGGAATACATATCCAGACTGCCTCAGAGACTCAAGTCACATACTCTGCAGCAACACAGCTCTGAGAAGAGGCAGACAGTGCTTGTAGAGCATGTAAGTCTGTGACCTCAACACAGCCCATGAATTTATGGACATACCAAAAGTGGGACAATCAATATAAAAATCCAACTTTAAATTAATATACTCCAAAGGGGAGCTAAGGGAAGATGTGATCATCCTCTGTACCTGCAGTACCTGCTACAGGAATAGAGGCCATCAGAAAGTCTAAGTCTGCTTCCCCAAAGAAGAATCACTATCAAACTTCCCTCTCTGCAAAAGGAAAGGGACAGTAACACACAGGTCTGATACCAGAACACAAGCATTTCCACTGACTGGATGGTGTTTCTGCCATATTCCAATTACTCCTGAACATATTTACGAAGACTAAGATAAAAATGTGTCAATATGGACTAGTAAAGTGAGGTAAATTAGAAAAACTTGCAATTTTAGCATCACCTTCTCTACAGAGAGGCACAAACATTTTGTTACCAGGTCACTGTCTTATCTCAATGGGACCAAATAATTAATCCACACTTTAGAAAACCTTCATTTTCATCCTCAGCAACGAATACAATGATATAGTCAAAAGAACAGGTATACAGAAACATAACAGAAAGGACCAGCTGAAAACACTGTTCACCCCAGTAACCATAACAACAAATAAGAGAAATGTGTTTGGCTGAGGGATCTGCTTCCCTCTTTTTGGTAGTATCTTTTAACTTAAGAACAGCTGCATTTGAGTCAAAGAATAAAGCTCAAGATAGTCACAAAAAATAAAGGATGTATTTTTCTCCAAAGATCAAAATCATAAGTAAGACAAGACATTCATATTAGAGTATTAAGTTCAGTGTTCAGAAAAAACTCTTCTGCCATATATAAAAAAAAAGATACTGCAATTGTTTTACTGCTCAAGAATCTCCTTGCTCAAACTGCTTAACTCTTCTGTCACAAAGTTTTGTCAGTAACTTGATTTTAACTACAACGTACAAACAATTTTTCTTTACCACCCTCATCTTATCTAAAGCTCTTCTTTTGTTCTGGAAAGTTTTGTTGCATGCTCCTCTATAAATTTGCTCAAATGCTCTAAATCTCTGTCCCCGCCTTCAAATTTAATAGGGTTGTTCTTCTTGTCCCTCGGAGCAAAGTAGATGGTGGGGAATCCCTCTACTTTGTAGTGGTCGTTCGTCACGTCGTTGGCAGTAGCATCCATCTTGGCTATAATTAGGTTTTTCTCATTCTTGTACTTTTTGCCTAGCTCAGTATACACCGGTTCTAGTTTCTTGCAGTGTCCACACCATGGGGCGTAGAACTCTATGAGAACATCATTCTTTGGATCCATTACTATGGTATCAAAAGTTTTACCCACTACCACTTTCACAGGCCCTTTGTTATTTTTTGGCACTGGCTGGGACTTCACAATTGGCTTCAGTTTTCCTAGAAGGAAGCAAAACACACAACACTGTTAGAATATGTTAAGAGCAGCCCTTATGATCTCCCCTAAGAAAAGGCAGAAGTACATCCTCCTGCCAGGAAGAAATAAAAAAGAAATCACTTTACCAGCAAATTAACATGCCCCTGCATGAAACACAGGCTGGTTTGCTCATGGCCTTTTGGCCAAATAACCTCATGAAACACAGGCAACAATTTCTTTTGCAGTTCCATAGAACCTTTCTCCATCTTTTTATGGCTGTCCATCCACAAGGGAAGAACTAGTGATTTATTATGGAATTCCCAAATATGAATGATCAGCTCACACTTCAAAGCCACAGGAACATTTTAGGCTTGCCAAGCATGCTCAGTTTTAGAATATAGCTACAACTTACAGCATAGTCCAAGCAACAAAGTTAACGAACCAAAGTTTTAAAAACAAAAGGCAAACATCCTAAAGCTTTAATTCACAGAACATTGCAAGGTTACACATATGACTTTATTTCAGCTACTGCCTCAGGAAAAGCTCTTGGAAGGGTAAATAGAATAATAGGTTAGAGAACCCTATTTTAGAAACTTGTACCTTTTTTGAATGCCAGCACAAACTGCCTGAGTACATCAGAGTCAAACTCTTCTGGCTCCATGGCATATTTCTTGCCCCCTTCATCCAGAATGGCAACATTGACATCCTCTCCACTCTCAAGCAGGCCCAAATCTTTTATTTCAGAAGAATAATCTTCCTCATCAGAAACAGCAAACACGTATTCAGGGAAGTCCTTGGCCACTTCCAGGACTTTGCCTCTCCAGTACTGGGTAGCTGAGAAAACAGAACATGAAAGGATTTGCAATTTCTAGTTACCCATGGCTTACTCCCTCTCAAAGCGGGAGAAATGGTAATTACAACAAACTTACCAACACGGTAGTCAAAACTAAAGTCCACAGAGTAATAGACAACCACTAGAGGACGCTTAGCATATCTCTTGGCATCATTGGAAGGCTTGCGATGACCAACTAGAGGCAAAGCATGTTTTAGCACGTGCTCTTTAATCTCTGACCCATCTGTAGTATCCTGTTAGAAAAGTTGGGAATAAAGTTCAGACAAACAGATTTAAGAGGCATTTCTGTTACACGCTACTTAAAACCAATATTGATGCATGCAAGAATGAGAGAGAGGGGCATGTTATAAACAGCACTGTCACCATACTCTCCAAATCCACCTGGACTAATTTCATAAAATTTTCTTGACAAAAGCAATACAGTTTCAGTGGACAAACAGGTTGCCACAAATATCTAGTGGGAATACAGCCAACAGGAAGACGCCAACTGATCATAAATACAAGAACAGAAAACCTTCAATCCACACACAAACTTTCTATCTTTGTATCAGCTACTCACTTTAAGATTCAGAACATGCATCTTGGGCTCATGCTTTGACTGAAATTTTTCTGGCTGCATGACCACCAGTTTTCCTGGAGATGCTTTCAGTAGTTTTGCAATCTCGTTGCTGAAGGTGTGATGAAATTTATAATCTTCTCTCAAACTGTTAGCTGAAAAATTAAGGTTACGGTGAAGAAAAAGTCAGCAAGTGGACTGACAGCCTCCAACTGAATCTTGAGACTGCAACTGCAAGGAAACTCTCTCCCTGTTCTCGAAGGGATGCAGAACAACCTAGTCCTGGACCAAGCTCTCATCCAGGGGTGAGAAGCAGGTGAATATACATATAATTCCAATGGTACTGTTTGAATGCTGTTCAACAAGCCATCTACTTGCTGAAATATTCTACATACTCAAAAACCTTGAAGATCTTCCAAAACATACAGTGAAACAACTATTTGTTTATCAGTCTCACACCTCTTGGCCAAACAGGTCAACTAGCCAAACTATTTGCTTTGGGGCAGCCTGGGAAACAGCTCTGTAGCTTTCTATGCTGGAGCAACCACATTAGCTCTTAATCCAACTAAAAATGACAGCAGTCCCAGAAGCAGACATAGACAGGTTGCCAGGAATAGTCTAGCTAAACATCCAGAGGTGGATGATGATTTTCTCTCCAGGTCACCTGTCCCTAACGAGTTTGGTAAAGCTCAGCCTCGAACTGTCAGACATGAAACAAGCAGTAACAGATAAGATATCCAGCCTTTAAGCCAGGAAGCTGTGATTTGTTCCTCCGGCAGGAATTTTCCCTCCTCTCTTGTTTGTATGTTTTCAGGGACACAATATCAGAAGGAGGTATCTTCTGTGACTGGCTGATACTTTAGATACAGCCCCAAAATATGGTGGGGCTTTTTTTTCAGTACAAGTAGAAGATCATGCTTCCACTGACTTCTTATTCCTCTCCAACCTCCCCTACCAAACTAAGAACAGAAATGACCTCTCCATGCCCAAACTCCTAGGCAGAACCTCAACAAAATATAATCCATTAGTATTTTAAAAAAATCTGTACCTGCTTCCTGATAGAGCTGATAGGCTTTGTCATTCTCTCCACTAAAGACACCAATGATGATGACATCATCCCCATCCTTCAGAAATTCCTGTACCTGCTTGGAGGTCTGAATCTGTTTGGATGGAGGACCAGCCTGTTCAATCATGTAGTCGACAATGCCTATGAGACAAACCCACCACCAAAAAGTTGCTTAGAACATTTTATTGAACTGAAAGGTTCAGGCATTCCATCTACAACATTGTTTAATACCCCATTTCCTGTGGACAGCCCTCCCACAGTATCTTAAAATCCAAATCAGCAAGACCTCAGTCTAAGTTTTTAAAGGTGCAGTTCTGAATATTCTCCTTCATGTTGGTATCAGAAAAGGTGCCCAAGGGTGAAATTCATGGATATTGGCTGTTTATGCAAATAACTCTCCCTTCTGAAATTACAGACCCCTTACTGACTCCTGAACCTGATATGAGCTAAAGTTCTACTAGGATAGTCTTAAGTCTTGCCTTTTATTTAAACTTCATACTGAGTATTTTGCCAGCCCTTATGGTGCATTCCAGTACATTTCAAGGCTACTCATTTACTCATATTGCCACTACTTCCCCACGTGCATTTAACTTTCTTTAAATTAAAAGTAGCTGATAGTACCACCATAAGATGTCATAAAGTTTACAAATTTAAATTGCTGACCTATGAAGAACATAATTTGCCAGGATTCCCCATCTACTATTGCTATGAGGTTAACTGTAGGGGTGAGTGTAAGTCCATCCCTTAAGGAAAGCTGTATGGAGTTCTACCTTAAAGAGAACAGAGCTACCTGGACTATGTGTGGTGGCTTGTAACCAATGAGAGGCTGTGGTGTATGCAAGGTGAATTGGTTAACCAATTATGTGCTGGCATGTTGGATGTGAGAGTGCATAAAAGGTGTGGATATTACTGTGTGAGAGTTAGTTAGATCTAGATCTACTAGGATCTGAGATGATGTAATAGGAACTTCTAGGAACTATCTACATTTACTATGAGCTGTGAAGATCTGTCTGTTAATCTAACTTGAATAAATCCTCAAGTTGTCAGCCTTCTGATCAAGCCTTCTGATGTCTGCTGTGCCTGAGCTCTTCTGACCGTCAGTCCACAGCCCAGCTCGGTATAAGGGGCTCCCCCTATAGTTAACAAGTCTGCAAATCCTATAGAAGTGTCAAAATATCTGTGGTCAAGGTCGATCTCTCAGAAAAAAAGAAAAAGCAGAAGCTGCAGTACCGTATTTTTCCCGTGGACCGCTGTAGTCATAAGGTTTGCCCTTGCGGAAGATTTTGAGCGTTGGGTATCCAGTAACATCAAATCTCTTTGCAAGCTCAGTCTCAGCAGTGGCATCGACTTTAGCCAGGGGAATAGGAGGGGTGCGGTTGCTGAGCTCCTTGGCAGCCTTCTCATATTCTGGAGCAAGCCTTTTGCAGTGCCCACACCTAGGAAGGGAGAGCAGAGGGCAGTTCTCACAAGCCATGAAGTCTGTCAGGTTCCTTCTACCTCTGAAGAGGAAGAGTTAAGCCTTCCAGAACGCAGAAAGTAGAAATGGGATTACTGAATCTACAGAGGACACTTCAGCCTAAGATGTGTCTCTCCCACCTGAGGCTGGCCTCTATGCCTGGCCTCAAACTACTGTAGGTAGTTTCATTTCCAGAGGTCATTTTTAAACTAAGGACCAGTTATCTTTTCAGTATCTCAACGTGGTCCAAAAACAGCAAATAAGGAGAATCTTCAGTGAAGTTTTGGACACTCCACCTTGTTGAGACACAGATCCAGTCTAGTTTTCAAGTGACTTGCAACAGGATCCTAGGTCCAGATTAAAACTAAGGTACACCAGACCTATGTACGTCTGCACAAGGTAGAGGTGTATAAAGCAGCATAACAACAGAAAACAGGTTCCCCAAGCACAGGTCACTGCCTTCTTGCTTACCATGGAGCATAGAACTCCACCAGGATTATGTCAGCACCATTCACAACATCGTCAAAGTTATCCTGGGTCAATACCAGAGTAGCCTCGGGTGGAGGGGTCCAGTTGGGGTCAGAAACCTCCTTGACTTTGGCCACAATTGCTGAAACACAGTTCAATAACCCCATTAGCAAATGTGCATTATCATAGCAGCAGCATGTCAAAAGTAAGAGATGATATCAAGAATTTAAAATTAGAGTGGCAAGCATGGTCTTGGACCAAGGCTTACACATCAAGCTTACATGCAAACACCTTCTTAATCAATCTCCTTTATGGTTTATTTCCTTGTTGGTATTGCCAAGGTGCAATTCTCTTCACTACATATTGCATCATATGCAGAGCACAGATCTGTACTCGCAGCACTGGGGCACATGAATTCCATCTTAAAACAGATAGAAAAGGTAGTTTTTCCCCTCTGACTGTAATTGGGCACATTAATTAAGTGAAAACCAAGTGGCTTTATATGCCATCAATATGAAGATCAGATGTTTATTGGTTGATCCATCAGCAAGCACGAGACTGCCTCCTCTTTTTGTCAAGTCTTATTTCCAGCAATCTCCTGTCAGTAACAGCATTACCCACTACATGAAAAATTGTCCTCTAGCATGCAACCAGTTGAGAAAACTGGGAGAATTTCAGACTTCATAGTATTATTCTGCTTAAGACAACATGCCTTGAGACCAAAGTCCTTCAAAACAGTCACATATTAAGAAGGAAGATCATGTATTACTTTGCTTTCTTAAAGAGACCTGCAAAGGTCTGGTGCTTACCATCCTCTGTCCGAGAACCATCATAGTCAACAGGCTGCCCTTTTTTCAGGATTTTGATGGTTGGGTAGCCACTGACATCAAAACGACTTGCCAGTGAAGTGGCTGCAGTAGCATCTACTTTGGCAACAGGAATAGGAGGGTCATTTTCCTTCAGAGTTTTGGCTATATTTTCATACTCTGGAGCAAACTGTTTGCAATGCCCACACCTGTCAGAGGAAGATACAAGCAGATACATAAATGCATGACAAGACATGGAGAGGTATTTTGCTGCTCTGCATTTCCAGGATGCCTTCTGACAGATGTTCACATCATCAACACAGAAATGTTTGTCTTGCTGTGTGTTCACATCATGGAGAGACAGAGAATAACTGCAGCTATTGTGCTGTTAATTCAAATCCCAACTTCTTTTTTTTTCTAATTTTCATTCAACATAGAATGTATTTCCATATGCTTTATAAAGCCATAGTAAAAAAATTCCCTAGCTGCTTTTACAACAGAATTTTAAACCTTGTACCATGCTCCTCCTTCCTTCCTGCCCCCACAAATACAGTTTCAATTCAACTTTATCTTCTCCCTAATATAGATTCATCTTCTCTACCTAGTCCCCTAAACCAAACTAAAGAGAAAAATTAACCAGTAGTTATGCTGGCCTAATGAAATCTCACACCCACCAAGGTATGGCAGCACCTGCTCCCTCTCTGGCCACACCAGAACACTCTGGGTAGAACAGAGGCTCCGGCTGCAAAAGCTGCCAGCATAAGAACAGCTAAATATAGCTTGACAAGCTGAAGATGAGACCAAGAAAATGTAGAGAAAAAAATAGAAAAAAAGAGGAAGTGTGTGGCTGATAGCCTGTGCTCCTTAGGCTCTCAACTGGTAGGAGTG
Organism: Pithys albifrons albifrons; assembly: GCF_047495875.1. NCBI lineage: Eukaryota > Metazoa > Chordata > Aves > Passeriformes > Thamnophilidae > Pithys > Pithys albifrons. The sequence goes on along the minus strand of NC_092464.1, from coordinate 50,087,645 downwards.
GAGGAGTGGAGGAGTGGGGGAGTAGAAGAAAGAAGAGGTGTTTAGTCTATGATGACACACATCCTTCTGCTCAGATAAATTAAGCTTCATGTTTAGTTGTCATGTAGGCAAACTACAAATGCAGGATTAGTACCTACAGCCAAGCAGGGATAGGATTCTCTGTAACAAGAATGGCACTAGTTAAAATGCAACTCCACCTCGAGCAAGATCATATTACTCCCTCTATTCAAAAACTAGAAAAGGACCAAGGGGTAAGTCATCTTTGTAGGACTAAGCCACTAAGAAAAAGAGGTTCTGGCTGCAACACTAATTCAGCAGCTGGGCTAAAAATACATTCTACTCTTGTTTTCCTCCAGTAACCATCCCTATTATTTTTTTCCATAAGAATGCAAGAAAAGGCATGTTCTGGCCTGAATTCTTTGTCTCAGTTGTATGCAGATAAGTCCATTGTAGCTTCTCTGAGCAGGTTCGTGGTAGTGTGTACCTTGGGATGCCATCAGAAGTATCATTGTTAGGCAGATTTATGAGGCACTGCTTAAACTGATAAACAAGTTATGTTCTTAATCACACCACACCCTTCTGGCAAGGACAGAAAAGGGAATTTGAAAAGGAAAACCTTCTAGAATTCCCCTACTACTGAAGACTCCTTCATTTCTCCATCTAGAGGAGCAACTGCACAATTTCTCAGTGGTCCAGCACAAGGATGGCAGCAGGCTGTAAGACCACACAGACTTTCCCAAGGTGCACTGGGACCATTTCTGTTCCCTGACAGGCAGGGAGAGAACCAGGGCTGTGCTTCCCTTGGCATAGGATGGCTCAACATGACCCACACGTGTGGAGAAGGAGCAGGCTGTTGGCTATTGCATAGTACAGGGGAAGGGAACAGGTTCTGAACCCACCATGGTGCGTAGAACTCCAGCAGCACAGTATCCTTGTCTGCAGTAAAGGTGTCAAAGTTTGCATCGTTCAAGACTAATACACCATTTTCTTCTTTAACTTCAGAATCGTCGTCATCTTCGTCATCTTCTTCATCATCATCATCATCGTCATCATCAGCTTCTTTTGTAACAGATTCTGGAAAAGTAGAAATGCAACACATTAGATTGTGTCAAGCTTAACACTGAAGTAACAGTACCAGGTTAAAGATGGACTGAGGACCTCCTGTGGCTAAAAAAGAAAATGGTTAAAATGTGGTTAAAAATCCACACAGGTTGGTTTCTGCTCCACCTACAGTGACAGCTATCTCAGTCTGCAAAGAGTTTTTCCACACTACACTAGCCAAGAATATCAGTATTTCTCTAAAGTGTCAACATCTATTTCTAATTCCAGGGCAAACTAACAAAATGAACACAACAAGAACTAATACACACAGACCTACAGAACAGTTGCCATCAAGGTACTTGGTGAAACGCAGGAGGTGAGACCTGTTTTGCTGGGCAAGAAGGGCACACAGATGACACCTGAATTCAAACAGAAGCCCTTCATCATGCAGCAGAACAGCTTTCCTTCAAGCTTAGCAGCTTGTGGATGGAAAAATCAGGTGTCTTAGACAAAAAGGCAGATGTTATCTGTCCCCAGTGCTCCCCTTGTACCCTTACTCACTAGATCTGTAACACCACAACTGCCATGTGCTGCCTGTCTGAAGGTCTAATAAACAGACATGTTAGCTATAAACCCAAATGTTACAATTCTGCTACTACCAATGTGGTTTGGAGGCAGCACTTGGAAGATTATGCTTCCCTCCATCCCACCTCTCTCACTCAATATAACTTGCTTCCAATTACAGTGATGCTTCAGGTCTGCAATTCATGGAGGAGTCTTTCCACTCACAGAAGCAGCAAACACTCTGCTCTGGATCAGCATCAGCTGCAGGGAGTGTAAAATCAAGTGACTGTTGCAGGAGCTCCATGAACACTCACTCCAACGCACCTGGCAGATGTAAGGTACTCTTATAAAAAAGAAAGAGGGAGTGAAAGCTTCTTTCAAACAACTTTTGGGGAGACCTTTGATTTAAGAAGACCAAAACCAGTGGTCCAGAACAGGCCTTTCAAAAAGAAAGCAGGCTAGTTCAATTCCAGAAGCAAAATTAGCATGTGAAAGCTGAAGCCAGGACATTTCAACTGGTTCATTCTTTGTTGGCTTGGAATTTGAGATGGTTTCTTTAATATTCAACCTTTCATATATTCCTTTAAACTTTTTTAGGTTTTTTTTTAATCTTCCATCAAGACAACCAGACCTTCCTGAAGGCATTTAAGGAATCTCAGTTACAGAAAAAGTAAGGATAATAATTCATTTCAAATGCAAACAGTAAAACAACAAAGCCAAGGCCCTTTTGACCACTGGGAGTCCCAGGAGTGGGGGGGGGGGGAGAGGGGGCAGAAAAAAAACCTGATTAAGGTTTTTTATTTAAAACTATTTTCTATTTAACTCTAACTGGATTTTGACTAAGATGACAGGAGTTACTGCAGCAGTATTCTGAAAATATTCTGAATTCACCTGGAATTTGATATAAACAGGTATGTAAAAGGGAACAAACAAATCCCACTTTTTTCAGACAGACAGCAGACCACAGGAACAATTTCACCACAGATAAAATTATGCCATTAAAGTGCAATAGCTATTTTTATGTTAGAAGAAATAAGCCTATATGCTCTCAGTACAAGCTCTTGGAGAAAGTATGTTCATTTTAATTAGGAGTCAACTTTATGTACCACCAAAATATTAAAGCTTCTGATGAGGGGAGAGATCACAGGAGATCAGTTCTCACACAACAGTAGTCACATGGATTAGGTTTCTTTGACAACTATTACTGTTTCATCTGATCTCTGAAGCAGCTAAAAGCACTACTTGCCAGCAGACAATGCCTCCTGTGTTGCAGCACTTGCTCACCTTTGAGGGAAGTCACACACCTGCAGGACTGCCCTGCTGAAACAGCTGGTTTTCAGCAGGTAAAACTTCTGCCTTACACAGGAGCCCAGCAGTCTGGAGGGCTGTTTCACCACAGGCTGCTCCTGGTTGGTCTGTGCCTGAATTTCCTGCAAGTTGCACAATGCCGTTGCTTTTCCACATGAATTGCTTCAGACTTGACACAAAAGAATTTGAGCAAAACTAGCTGGCCAATTCTGCTCATGCATCTCAAACTAACCACCAGGTTATGACCCTCATGCCTGTTTACTATGCTAACTACCTTCCCCCAACAGAGCCAAAGACCAGTGCAGCTACTGTGGCACAGGCTCATGGTTTAGAAAACCAAGAACAAAGCATCCCCTGCAAAAACACCCTGCACGGGTGGGAAATGTAACCATCACATCCAACATCCATCTCAAATCATTCTGTATCTTTCCCTGCAAGGAGCAGTACAGGGTGCCAACACAAAACTTCCCTGACAGTGACACATTGTTATGGGCATTGTACACACCCACTTCCTCCTCCTTGGAAAGGGAGGCAAGACAATAGCACTGGAACAGTGGGACTCCACCTTTTACCAAGTGGGAGGAGGACATGCATTAAAGAAAAAAAAAGTTAACCACACCTAGAAATTGGTCCTTAAGGGTGCAAGCTCTACCACAGCTACCTCTAACACCTCTTTTAGTGGTGGGACTCAAAGACCTGCTTCGGGGACTTTCAGGGAAAAGGAAGTGGGATTACTTTTCATTAAGAACAAGAAACTTTCCTTGGCATTAATGATTTACAATTTAAAGAAAATAGATGTAGAATGAGTCTGTGACACCTGAAAAGGCAGAAGTAGCTAATAAATACATGCATAAGAAAGCTCATGAAAATAAAACAGCTGCCCCAAAACTGAAGTGTCTTTGTTTCTCAAAGCTACTTGCAAAGCAGGTGGACAAACGAACAAGTGGCAGCTGTGGCTAAAACCTGCCCTCCAGTAAAATATGGATCACTCCCTTTTACTCCAAAAAATCCTTTCCACAAGTTTCAACACATTACTCCACAAGTAAAAAACAGCATCAAATGGTACTATTTTAAGACTTGCAGCACATGATGCTGGCTAGCAGGCCTTCTTCAAGACGACAGCTACTCTAAGTGAAATTAATTCTTGCAGTAACTTCACTGATCACTCAGCATTTATCAGAAATCTGACCTAGTAATCTTTTTTGAAGTAGAGTAAATCCTGTACAAAAAAAAGCTGCATCCAAACATCAACAGCTTCAGGATTCTGCCTGAAAGTTTCCTTCTAAGTAACGCACTTCCAGGACTGGATGAGCTCAGTTTTCAGAAACCCAGAAGTCAACACTCATACTCTGTTCCTAGGGCATTCAAAATAATTTCAACAAAATCAGTCCTCCTGAGCTTTTCTGTAGTGGATCCTCTACATGATCCTTCCTTTTTCTTCATCAGGATGCTAAGGGTGTAACAGTCACAATCCAGGCTAACCTTACTTTGAGCATATTTGCCTCACTGTCCCAACTGAGCTTCACTTCCCAAACCAGGCAGTGTAACGAGCCAGATAATCTGAACTTTTCAGCTCCCAAAGAATCAATGTACACAGGATTACTTGGTTGTTGCAAAGTAAACTTATGCCACTTCATACACATCTGCATTCATTCCAAGGGCAAAAATGGAACTATGTGCATGTTTAATGCAAAGGCTTTCTAAAGCCTATTCATGATCTATAACAATTTCTAGATACACAGGAAAACGAGTCAGGTTGCACAATGGATTAGTGCTCAGCTTCCACACAGCAGGAAAGACTTCCATCACCGTGTACCTTTGCTTCAGAGAACTCAGAAAATGAGAACAGCACACCTGGGCAATACTGATGAGAGTCTGGCCCACAGGAAGCAGAGATTACTGCTGTCAGCCACAGGTAACACTGTAACATCACAGGTGATACTTCATCGTTAGAAGGGAGTAGGGGAAGTCAGTACTAGGCTTTGTCACATGCTACAAACCAACAATAATCAAGTGTTACAGCTAAAAGCAGAGAAAGAGACATAATACTTGTATTTCACTTTACACCTGGAAAAAAAGGGCTTCACAGGAAGATTCTGTATCTCCATCTCCTTACTGAAGAGGTCATATCCTTTAACACAAGTCTCTTGATCCTCATCCTACAGATCATACAGTTACACTTACAGGGTAACTGATTTAAAAGCACTTCTTCGAGTTTTAGTGCCTGTTCAATGTGCAAGAATTTGCAGGACACGAGTTCAAAAGGTCATCCCTAATTCAGTCTCCCTGAACGTCCTCTAATACTTAACATACAGGAAATAAGAAAGATGCAGGATTTACCAAAATCCACATGAAAGAAACTTAAAACTAAAAAAAGGAAACCTTCAAACGCCTGCCTCCTACGTACAGGCATGTACTAAACTGAGTAAGCCTGAGCAGCTTCGTTTCAGCTCATTTTGGAAGAAGAGACAGGGGTCAGTGAAATTCAAAGACAACGGGAAGAAACGCCAAGAAACGGGCAATACTGGGCCTTCTTTCTGTGAGAAAAAATAACTCAAACAACTGGTTTGAAACACGAAGAACACACAGATCCCCTGGACAACGGGATAAGGAAAATAGTGCTCAGTAGCCATAGACTCACGGAAGGTTAAGGGTTGGACGAGAACTTAAAGATCATCCAATTTTAACTCCTCTGCCATGGGCAGGGACACCTTCCACTAGATCAGGTTAGATACTCGAACAATGCAAGGGTTGGGGCGAGGACCTCGCTGGGCAACCTGTTCCAGTGTCTCACCACCCTCTCCTAATAACTAACCTGAATTTCTCCTCTTTCAATTTGTACCCATTAACTCCTTGTCCTACCACTACAGCCCTGGCAAAGAATCGCTCTCCGGATAACGAAATCGCAGTGACTCGGAATAACGAATCGCAGAAATTAAACCGCAAATCTACTGGCGATTTAAAAGGCAAGACTTCCCAACATGGCTAATCGCTGCTGAGCCGCACACCCCGCGCTCGGAGGGGCCGCCCCAGGGCGCGGGGCCCACGGGCAGCGCTGGGACCGGCGGACCGCCCAGACCTTAGCGGCTGCACGTGTGGGCCCAGCTCCTGGGGGAGCACCCCGGCCCCCGCGGCGCCAGCCATGCCGGGCTGCCCGCGGAGGGACCGGGATGGGGCGCGGTGGGACCGGGATGGGGCGCGGGCCCGGCCCTCCCTGCGCTCACCTCCGTCGCCGTCCTCCTCCTCCTCCTCCTGGGCCGCCGTGCCCCGCGCCAGGAGGGCGATCTGTGCCAGCCCGAGCAGCAGCAGCAGCAGCCACAGCCTGCGCACCCGCATCCTGATCCTGATCCTGCTCCCGATCCTGATCCCGATCCCAGTCCCGGTCCCGATTCCGGACCCGCCGCCGCTCCCGGCCCTGCTCCCTGCGCGGCGCGCCCCGCCCCGCCCCCTGCCGTGCGCGCTGATTGGCTGCCGCCCCGCCACGCGCGCCGCGCGCCCGCCAATCGCCGATCGGCACGAGGGGCTCCGGCGCGCGGTTTCCGCGGGACTCGCAGGGGCAACCCAGGGGAAACCCCCGCGCCGGTGGCGGGACGGGACCGGTCGGAACGGGACACGGGCGCGACCGACCGGAGCGGCGGCGAAAAAGCGGCGGCAGCGCCGCTCCTTAGACCCAGCGGGCAGCCCTGAGCTGCCGCCCGGCCATTGGCCGCCCCCAGGTGCCGCACGGCCATTGGCCGCCCGGAGCTGCCGCCAACCGCGCGCCGCCACGCGAGGGTGGGAGGGGCGCGCCGGCCCCGCTCCCGAGCGCGAGCAGCCACACCGCCCTCTGCGATTGGCGGGCGGGCGCCGGGGGGGCGGAGCCGGAGGACAGCGGCAGCCTATGAGGGCGCGCCGCGTGCGGCGGGGCGGGGCCTGCCCAGCGTTTGTAGGGGGTGGAGCCGGGGGCAGCGCTGGGGCTTTCTGAGTAATTGGAATTCTTAAATACCTAAAGTAGGATTTCGGTAACTTATTGCCGTGTTCGGATGTGACGGCGCTGTCGCCGCAGGGGTCCGGCGCAGCGATCCCGTCGGTAGCGCCGTGGCCGCACGGGGAGGTGTCACAGAGTGGTTTCTGGCCGAATGCTTTGTCTGGTGGGCATCTAACAACAAAGTGCTGAAAAATGGGCTTTAGGTGCTCGAATTGCCTGTCTGACCACGTGCTTGGGCAAATCACAGCCGCTCACTGGCTCATGGAAAAATTGTTCTGTATTTTACAAACCCTCTGGCCCTCAAATGCGTTGTTTGTAAACATAAAAGCACTGCGAAGTTCACTGTGCAGCAGTTACACTGTAAAGGAGTAGCAGTAGCTTGTGATAAGCAAATGTCTTCAGGGATGTCAAAGTGCAAGCTCAAAATATGAATCCCACAATTTTAGGGGACTGAGAAGGCATTGTGTTGCTCTGAAAGAATATTGATGCATCTGTAGGTTGGAAAAATGCATCAAAGACCTCCTGTGTTCTACATTGCTTGTGACTTTCCTCAACTCAGCTGCCAAGCAAGTTATTATGAAATACAGTGGCTGATACAGTCACAGTTTTTCAACTTACCTGTCATACCACTAGAACTGCGTGAGACCTGATCTAAACAGAGCTGTCTGGATCCTGTAAAGATTGTGATCCTGATCCTGCCTGGTTTTGGTATCCATATAAATATTAGTTTGGTTAACATAAATACTCAGTAATTTGATGATAGGACATAACCAGACTAGACACTCAATGTTCCGAGTGCGAAAAATTAAGAGTATGGAAGGTTTTTATTTCAAGTCTTGTTCACTGGTTAACACCATCCTTGATTTGAATATTATGGTGGTGTATGAAATATTTACTGTCTTTGTCATCTGAATTTATAAGTGAAATAGTGGCTATGGTGATCCAATTTTTTTCAATTTAAGTTGCAGATTATCCACCTGGCAGTGACCTGTCAAGATAGAGAACTGTCAGGCCTAGTACTCCATGAGTAACATTTTCTAGGCTACTGGAAAATTGGTTAAAATTTCTTGCAGAAAAAGTGGGCATGTAAAATGGGGAAAGGTGTCAGTATTGCCTGTGAAATACAGGATTATATGCTTTTTCTTTTGTGGTGGATAAGTTTTATAGTTATTATGGTTTCTGTCTATACAGTTTAACCAAATTGAAAAATGAGATCAGTAGATTTGCTAAGCAATCAAAGGTGTCAAGCACCAATATCCTTCTAGACAGTGAAAAGAAAGTGCAAATAGTAAAAATATAGGGTGTTTTAATAATTATTACTTAATTGAACTGCAGGGGGGAAGCTTGCAAGACAGAACCCCTGTGATACCTGTTCAGCCAAGGACAGCCTGACCATCTGACTGAGAGATTTGCTAAATTGTGAGTTCATTGTGTGGGTGGTTACAGCGTTGTTAGCCCGGCTCTTAGGCACATCCCACTAGACAAACAGGGCCTTGGCAAAGGACCATGGTCTGGGCTGTCTTCAAACCAACAGGACTGTGCCTGTCTTCCCGGTTTGGGGTAGCACAGGACAGCACAAGTCCTCAGCAGGGCTGCTCTCGATCAGTTCCTTGCCATTGCCCTGACCCAGGTGCAGCGCTTTGCACTTGGCCCTGTTGAACTCATGAGGTTCCCACTCCCCCAGCCTGTCCAGGTCCCTCTGGATGGCATCCAGTCCTTCCAGCGTATCAGGTGTATTTGGACACAGCCTGCTGGTAGGATTTGGAAACATTTGTGGCAGGAAAAGAAATGTAGTTGCCTACTGTTGGTACACTGTGAGATGCTAGCTGGCACAATGCTCGCCTGTGTCAAGTAGAGCACTTTGAAGAACTTCTAAGCATTCTTCTGGAGCTGGCACGTTCTTGGAAGCTGTTTGTGTGCAGCCAGCTTGCTTGGAGAATGAGAGAATTTATTAGTGTAGACACAAGCACTTCCACATGGGTTGGCCTGAGTGCCTCAGAATATCCCAAACATGTCCAATTTACTGGTATAGCTGTGGAAGTTCAGTGATTTGCAAGTTGGTGCCAAGAACAGCAGAGAACGTGTGTGAAAACATGTACTCACTAAGTGACCTAAATGCTGACCCTTACATTATTTTTCTTAGAGTTCTACATTGCAAGAAATTAATTTATATTGAGCTTTCTGGAAAAAATAAGATATAAACTACAGTTTAGATATGAACTACAATTACAGAGTTGTATTGGATTCATGGTCATCCAGATTTGGGAGGTAACTTCACAGGCACCTGAAGTAACCTCATTAATTAATTGACAAGAAATTTGCTCCATTTACAAGAAGTTTTTCTGACTTATGCCAAGGGCACAGCCAAGCCTCAGGTCACATTCAGCTGAACCTCAAAAGACATTAATAATCAAAAGTAACAACAACAACAAAAAAGGTAATTTCATGACAGATCCTCAAGTGGTTTACAAATGATGTGCAGGGATTGCTCTACATGGCACTGAACTGCAGCCACAAGAACTGCCTGACAATCTCTATTGGCTCTGCCTGGCAGCCCTCAGTGAATCTGTAGGGATTGTCTGGGAAAGCAGAATGTAAACAGAAGAACTGAAATCTAGTCAAGACACACATGTTGGAAGTGCTGTAGCTTAGAGCTGTTATTATTTCACACACCAATCTCAAAAGGCTGAGAAACCTGAAGACCAGATTTTTTGACAAAAAGTGAGGAAAAAGGGTTGAAGTGTTTTCCCCAACCTTGGAAAAGGCTGAGGGGCAGCCCCAAGGCTGACTGGGGGAAAGGAGGTGGAAGGAGGGAAAGGTTGTCTGTACTGGGTTTGTGTGGCCAGGTTTTGGTGGTAGGTGCACTACAGGGGTGGCTTCTTTGAGAAGCTGCCAGAAGCTTCCCCCATGTCCAACAGAGCCAATGCAGCCAGCTCCAGGATGGACTCACTGGTGGCCAAGCAATGGCAGTAACGCTTCAGTGATGACATATTTAAGAAGGAAAAAAAAGTTATTGCACAGACATAATTGCATTCAGAGAAGAAAGGAGTGAGAATATGTGAGAGGAACAACTCTGCAGACACCAAGATCAGGAGAGAAGGAGGGAGAAGAGGTGCTCCAGCTGCCAGAGCACAGATTTCTCTGCAGCCTATGGTGAAGACTGTGGTCAAGCAGACTGTCCCCCTGCAGCCCATGGAAGTCCACATGGGTACAGAGATCCACCTGCAGCCCGTGGAGGAGACCCATGCCAGAGCAGGTGGATGCCTGAAGGAGGCTGTGGGAAGCCCGTGCTGCAATGGGCTCCTGGCATAACAGGCAGCAAGAACACATGAGCACAATGATTCCAGTTTGGATTACAGAACTGACACAAACCTCTGCATTAAGATGACAGTTGTTGGAACTAACAACTAAAATTATACACATAATTGTGTAGTCTTGATAAATGGACCACCTGGGTAAATAAAGCTACAGGCCACTAGAAAGAGCCATTGTACTTTTCTGCTCAGCACATGAACATACAGATTCATCCTCTAAATCCTGGACATTTCCTAAATGCCAACACTCAGAAGAGGATTCCAACAGCAACGTGGTATGACAAAGTAAGAAATACTCATCCTTAAGGCTGCTAACTTTTTAAACCTTTGTCCAAACCCTAAGGAAATGTAAGAACAAACAAAGTACTGGAAAGTTCAATGCACAATCCATGAAAAATTAAGGCTATCAATTGGGAACCCAATGACAAGTATAAATCATGCAACAGCTGCTCTATGACATGGCTGTCCTGAATAGATTGCCCTCTATAGCTCACATCCAAGGTATACACTAGACAGCTAGAAAATATTCAAAAAATGTAAAATCACTTTCCTTATAGATCTTCTGTATTAGTTTTCCTCAGGAAACCAATCATCAAACAGCAACAAGAGGCAGAAATAGTACTTACAATTCTGCCACGTCTTCTAACACCACATCAGAAATTCCACTTTCAAGGGAAATAATGCCCAGAATTCTAGGAGCATTCCAACAATGTTCTTATCACTCTTCATCACAACATGCATGTGTAAATCTCTGCCTTAATCCGTAAGTTCTGTAGATAAACCACAAAAAAAAAATTGAAGAGTGCACGAGAGTGTTTTAGAACATTGATTTTTCAAACAAAATCCCCTAAATTGTGGATAGCAGAAAGAAAAAAGAAAAACAACAAAAAACCCAAACCAAAAACTACAAAACAAAACAAAGAAACAAAACAAAAAAATCCCAAAACCACAAACAAAACAAAAAACTAGTTGTCAGGGTCACTGGGAAAATACATAAGGAAGGGGAAAAAATAAAAAAGACACCCGAAACTCTTAAGGAATAGCTGCCTTGCAGAGCGGATACAGCTCCGAGTACCATCGGGGGCGCAGGAGCCGCTCCCGGCCCCGCTCGGCACCGCCTCCCCGGGGCCGCCTCTCCCCGCGCTCCGCCCCGGCACCTCCGCCTGTCCCGTCCATCTGTCCCCTTCCTCCGCCTGTCCCCTTTCTGCGCCTGTCCCCTTCCTCCGCCCCGGCCCCGGGGCCGTGTGTCCCTTCCCTCCGCCCCGGCGACGTGGTGCTGTGCGCTCGGCGGGGATGTGGCTGGCGTTGCTGGCGGCGCTGCTGGCGGCGGCGGGGGCGCAGTACGAGCGCTACAGCTTCCGCAGCTTCCCGCGGGACGAGCTGATGCCGCTGGAGTCGGCCTATCGCTACGGGCTGGACCAGTACAGCACCGAGAACTGGCCCGAGAGCGTCAGCTACCTGGAGGTCAGCATGCGGCTGTATCGCCTGCTGCGCGACAGCGAGGCGTTCTGCCACCGCAACTGCAGCACCGCAGGGCAGCCGCCCTCCGCATCCTCTGCATCCCCCGCATCCTCCGCCGCTGGGGCGGCGCTGACGGAGCTGCGCCTCCTGGCCGGGGTGCTGCGGAGGGCGCAGTGCCTGCGGCGCTGCAAGCAGGGGCTGCCCGCCTTCCGACAGGCACAGCCCGGGCGCGAACTGCTGGAGGAGTTCCAGCGCCGCGAGCCCTACAAGTACCTGCAATTCGCCTACTTCAAGGTAAGCCCCCCTCCTCCTTGATCCCTCCTCCTCTCCACTTCCATCTCCCTGCCTTTCCTCCGCTCCCCAACCCCTCCCGCTCCGTCCCGGCTGCTCCAAAGTCTTGCCTCGTACGGTGTCACCCTCCGGCCATGCCAAGCGCACCTGTGGTAGAGGACAGAATGATGTGTTCTTACACGTGGCGTGTCCCAGCATGGCCTCGATGGGATGCAAGTGCCTTGAGCACCCAGTGCTGGAGGAGTCACCTCTCATGCCAACCTCTTGCCTTGCCCACCCTTGGAGCAGCAGTTTTTTCTGTGCCATGGACTCATTCCTCATTGCCTCCTCCACACTGGTTTAGCTCCCAGTTGTCATCCACCTCACCTCCATTTCTCCCCTGCTCCCTGGTCAGGCCCCCCGGTCCTTGTCCCCTTGACTGCCAACTGTACACTTCATCATCTTCTCCTTGGAAAATCTTTCAGTCTCTTTCTCCTGCTCACCTTGTGCAACTGACAGTGGGATCAGTGTATTCCTTGCATTTCTCCCTGCTTTACCCACATAGTACCATCCAGCTCGCTCTTCACCGGTTTTTCCACAGCTCATTCAGCATGTCCACTAGATCAGCCTCTCCACTTCTTCCCTGACATCTGGCCACTGAATCCTGCCTGTGTATCTTGTTGTGTCATTCCTGTCCCTGCCCCTCATCTTTCCATCTGTCTTTACTTTCTAACCTTTCTGGAACCTTTTTCAGACTCTTCATGTCACAGCTTGGCTATTGCAAGTGCTCTTCACTAGTTCCTCTCCCTCAGCATGTCCACCTCCTCGACTTGCTCACTTCTGGTCCAGCTCTTTCAAGTGCAGCAGCCCCCAGCCTGTGACTTGCAGATAGCCTGATGCCTGCAAAGCTCCAGTTTTGTTACAGCCATGGGAAGAAATGAAGCAAAAATTGGCTGCTGAAGTGGGACACTAATGGTAGCCCTGGAATGGTATTTACGTTTTGCTCTTGGGTCATCCAGGACTGGGGACACACACCTCTCTTAACAGATTTCATCCTGTTCCTCTAGCTTCTTGTCATTTTTTGTTCAGGATCTAATTGATTATTTTCTCCCTGCTCATCTTCATCTTCTCTATATCAAGGTCTGTCTCTCATGTCATCCCTTCAGATACCACAGTAACTCACATTTCAGATGAACAGGGCATCTTTGAGGGGACAAAACAAGCTGAGCTCTTTGGTTAGACTGTTTTCTCTTTTAGGGATTCACTCCCAATGTATCCCAGTATACATTATATAGGGTTGTATGCTTGTGTGTTCTTTTTGAGATTGCTACTTGAAAGCACACATCTTCTGAACTGTTTCTATGTCCTATTTTTAGGAGTGCTATTTTCTCAGCAGTTTTTCCCAAAAGATGTGGGGAAATGTGTACTCATAAAACCAGAACAGTATCCACATGCACAGTGTCACACTGGTGTCATTCTGTGCATTTAAAGCCACCCCTAAGACCATACAAATAAACTTAACTTGATACATTAAAGCCTCTGCACACACTAAACAGAAGGTACCAAATGTTTCTTTTGAGTAACTGAGAGGGCAGGCATTCCTTAAATTCTCAAAGCCATATAAGGATATGAAGATGACATCACCACAAAGGTTTCCTTTTCTTGTCTTAATTTAACTATTAATTCCCTCCTTGTGGTATGTACAAAGTTTGCAATGTATGGACCACAGCAAAAATCATTTCATACTTACCATTTCTAATACAATCAAGTAACTGGCAGATAGGAGTGTAAGAGGGAAAGTGGAGGAAGCCCTCCCTCTCACTTTAAACTGTTTTTTCAATCACATTTGCAGTAGGTTTGAGCAGTGTATTTAGACGTTTTTGCTTTTGGTGTCTGTTTATATTGTCTTTCATATAGGCTTATAATCGAGCTCTGAGCCCTTGTTACTCACTTGGGGAGCTACAAACTGTGTATTCGAAGGACTTTTTCTTGGCTGATGGCCTCTGAGAAAGAAATGTCCCTTCCCCCACCCCTGCACCCCCTCTGACTCTATTATAGTACAGGAAGAAGAGGGAGGGAAACTCTTTATGTAATTTTTTTGAGTGACTATGTGTTTATTCGGGTGGGTTCCACAGTGAAATTTTGCCACGTCTTAAGATTCTTAGAGTAGGTGTTTCTCTGCTGCTGCTTGCTCCTCTGGAGGGAGCTTTCTCAGAGCCACTGAGTTCACTTAGGAATGTGTTTCTACAAAAAACTTTATTTATTTATTTTTTTAAGTGGGGAAAATTGAAATCAAGAGTGAATTACGGACTAAGTAAAAATGTGACCTGTCAGCCTCCCAAAGAAACAGGCTTACAGCATGCAGCACAAAAGAAACCAGGCATCTGACGAAAGTGCAGCTGAGATTTTCCTTTGCATTTAGCCCCATCAGGGCTGACTGGAAGCGTGTAGTTTGGGACAACCAGGAAGAGCAGCTGGCAGAGTTCCAGCACTGGGGCACTCATAGCGGCACAGCAGCAATGAGTGGGTTGAAGACTTTCTTCGTGCCATCATCTCTCAGGTTTCTTTCTGAAATGAAAAGAAACCTTTTATGGATGCAGAGAGAAGCGTGCATGTGCATACGTGCCTGTGTTTCCTCCTCATGGTTTTAAACATACACTGCCCTAGTCTATTTCAGACGTGAGGTGGGACTATCACCTACATATCAATACACCAAACAGGCTGATGTGGATCTTAGCTTAGAAAAAAGTTTTAACATTTCACAAATACCCAAGACTTCTTTTTTTTTCCCTCACTCTTCCTAAATATGTGCATATTTACTATATAATTTATGAAAGTACGTGTCTGTATATATATATAAAATAAAAAAATTAAGTGCATGCACATGGAAATACATACATGTTTGGTACATGCAGTTGTAAGTGAGAAATGTGTACCTCATAAAGTATACCTAGTTGGGATTAAAGTTAGTTTAAAAATGGGTACAGGAAATCACACAATACATTAGGACACAATTATTGAGCAAGTCTCTGCAGTTTGCTGTGACTTTGTAATGCCACCAGGAAGATGTATTATTCTAATATTGTCCTTTGTGCTGCTAGGCAAATAAGTGACATAATCACTTATGGTCAGTGATGACTCCTACCTAATATCCATAAGTTAGCCTTAATACTTGCTATGAGATTAATCCCACACAGGAGTAACATGTCAGTTTTGTGAACAGGGGAGTGGGAAGTGAAAAAACCCAATCTCTTTGATTTACAACCATCATCTATGCTATCTGTAACAATAAAAGGCTTCCAAAATTAAAAACCAATTGTTGTTGTAGGGCATGTAGGAGTAAAACTGGGACAAATTATGTTGGGTTTACTGTATGATTGTACCTGTTGAGACTATGTTTTCAGTAGAAGTAAGTTTGTGTATACAGAGACTGTAGGAAAGTTCATTGGCAAAAACTGGGAACATCTGAACTGGTTTGGTTTTTTTCCCAATTAACTTTTTTTAACTCCTTTCTCTTCTCCCTATCCTTATTTAGGCTAATAATCTCCCAAAAGCCATTGCAGCAGCTCACACTTTTCTTTTGAAGCATCCAGATGATGAAATGATGCAAAGAAATATGGCCTACTATAAGAGCATACCTGATGCTGAGGAGCATATTAAAGACTTGGAAATAAAGCCTTATGAGGTAGGCTTTTTATTCAGTGTTTGGTCTTTTGGCTCTGATCTATTCCTCTACTTATTGGATGAGATTTGGGGATCTCCTTTTCTTATGTGTTCTCAGTTCTTTGTTTCCCTCTTTCTGTCATCTCAGTCTTCTTTGTTGTGCCTTCTTGATGCATTCAGTAATTCTCACCTGTCTTGCACTTCATTGTTCCATAAATGAGTCACAGTAAATCACAGACAGTGGCATACCTGAAAGCTACTACATGCACATCACTGTTGGAGCTAAAACAGGTGCATAGACATTCAAATTCATAAGTGCTGTAGTGACAGAATTTAAAATAACTCAGATATTTGGTGTTAAGATTCAACTGAAAATCTCTGTCACAACCTGTGCTTTAGAGTCACACTGTTACTTCTGTCCAGCAGGCTCTTCTTTTGATCAGAAATGGAATTACATACTGCATTCTCTAGGAAATACCTGGTAAAATCCATTAGCCATCTATATTTTTTGTCCTTATGTTACCTGGAGAACAGCTTATGTAGCCACCCAGAAATGTGGAGATGTCATTTACTGCATTTGAATTTACACACCACTTCCCACAGATCAGTTACTGCTCGTTTTCATTCCTGCCAATTTTTCAGAATCTCTTTGTCAG
The DNA here is from genome assembly GCF_047495875.1 of Pithys albifrons albifrons. Lineage (NCBI taxonomy): Eukaryota > Metazoa > Chordata > Aves > Passeriformes > Thamnophilidae > Pithys > Pithys albifrons. The sequence continues at coordinate 50,071,401 of NC_092464.1, read as the reverse complement.
GGCTGTGAGAGCGTACAATGGTGACAATTGGAGAACATCCATCTCGGACATGGAACTGGCTCTGCCTGATTTCTTCAAAGCCTATGATGACTGTATAGCGGCCTGTGAAGGCTCCCGAGAGATCACAGACTTTAAAGACTTCTATCTTTCCATTGCAGGTGAGTGGTGAGTCATTAGGAAGGAAAGATGCCCTCAAAAGTGCATTTCAATTTATCCATAGAATTGGTTACCCAAGTTCTGTTCCTAAGTTTGGGCCCGTAGGACTTTATTAGATTCCCTGAAAACTGCTTGAATTCTGTTTTACTTTTTTTGTTCTTTTCAGTAACATAAGTCAGGTAATCAGAACAGTGTTCTTGTATTAACATGGAAGTTCTGTGTCAGAATAGCATAGATGTGTAAGTAATAATAACTGCCCTGTCCAGTTAGCAGTGCTTAATTCAGATGGACCTCTTGACCATCATTTCAATATCAGCTTGGTTGTCTCTGAGGCTCGGTTGTTTGCTTGCTTTTGAAGTCAGCTTTGGGAATTTGCATAGGTCCAGTGATCTGTATCTCCTTTCTCCTAAATACAAGTTTCTGCTGTCTGTTTTTCATCTTTCCTGCATTAGAATTTTGCTAGTAGCTAACATCTATTTTTTGCATGTAGCTTAAGAAAAATTCCATTCCTTTGCAAAGGAAAAGAGACATCAGCTTTTTGTGATAATTGGCAAAATGGCACGTACACATTTCCTATGCTCTTTGGCAGCAAAAGAAACAAGTAATTTCTCCAGTGCTCTGGGCTCAGTGTTGTTGACAGTGTTTGTGTGGAGAACACATGCATGTTTTCTCAATAAACTTAGAAATTCTCTTGTATTTCAAGCCATAATATGTTTTGGTGAGGGGAAAGTTTCATGAAATATGTTCTTACATGAGCACCTCCAGTTTCTCATGGTGTGCAGTTGGTATCCACCAGCAGAGTGGACATGGAATAACTACTGCAGGCCTCGAGCCTTGAGTTACTGTTGGGCAAAGCAGGCAGGTGCCTAGAACAGCAAATAAGGAGTGAAGGTCAAATCACAGGCAGCAAAGCAAGAAACACAGACTTTGTTTACCAGTTGGTCAGAGCCCTGACATCAGGACAACTCCCAAGGCACTGCAAAGAGTTCAGTGTCCATGCTCAGCTGTGACTGACCCTTGCTGTCATCTTTCCTCTTCCTCCTTGGAAGGGAAGGACAATTCCCAGCAATAGTATGGGAGGAAAAGGTAGGAATTACTGCATGATATCTTTGTGGCCCTGTGTGTGCATTTCAGATATTTTGCTCTTGAGATAAAAACATTCAAATTTACTTGCACTGCCTGGGCTGAACTGTGCTCCTGCTGCAGGGAGAGAGATTCTGCCTCTGAGGTTTTTACTGCAGAAAGCAGGTGTAGCAATAAGGCTTTAACCAGAAGTATTTGGAGCTTGCACTAGGCGTATATTTATCCCTGAGCAATGAGCCAAGTTTGGAAGCCAGCTGTCCACATTGGATGGGATCACTTCACTGAGGGACTTGTGTCTCTGGCTTTAAGTACTGGCTGGAATTGAACACTCGTGTCTGGAGATTCTACTGCTCTTGTAAAAGATGGGTCTGGTAATTTCATTTGGCCAGTTATTTTTAGTTAATTGCAGCATTCTTCATGCTAGAAGTTGTCAGGGGTGAAACGTGTTCTTTTGTCTTGGTCGGAGGCTTGCTGCACAAGCTTAGCTAACTTGCTTTCACCTGCCTAATGTGGCTAATAGGTAAACTAAGACTTTTAAATACTTCTTTTCTGTGTTGTTGCCAAATGTGATACACTCTGAAATGTTTGATACTCTTTGTTGGAAAGTTTCTTGGAATATATTTTCTTGAAGATAAAATCACCTCTAGTCCTGTTGCATTCCAGCAAGCATTTTCAGACTGGGCAACCTTGTGAACTTAAACATTCCTGGGTGGAAGTTGTTCTGTAGTGAGTGGCATATTCTTTCTTCTCTTTTAGAATATCCAAACTGCAGGCACAAAATGTGGCCATCTCTGAAGGTTTGTTTTGCAATTACCCAGTTGTACTCAGCAGCATGTGGACCTTACTCGTGCAACAATTTATTGAAATTTCAAGGGCTTTCAAAACGTGAAAAAGAAAAGAAAGCACTGTTAAGTTTACAGTTAGGAAATAATCCACACCCTGTAACTCTATAAAACCCACTGCCTCATGCTGCCTGTAGATGTCAGTGAAACCTCACTGCTCAGTTCTCCAGAATTCCAGCTCTGATTCGTTTAAAGGGGACCACAGAGATTTTTATGGAAGGACTGAGTACCATTACTTGATATGTATAATGGAGTTGTAGATTCTCAGTACTTCCAAGCAGCAGGGTCACAGATGCACAGGACCCAGGAGAGATCAAAAGACCAAATTTTAATGCATGGCAAGTGGGAGGGATTATACAATTCACTACATGTTACCTGTATCCTGTGTCGTTGTTTTCTTCCTTCTAGATCATTACATTGAAGTCCTTGCATGCAAAGTGCAGTGTGAGAGTAATCTGACGCCCATTATAGGAGGTTTTGTTGTTGAAAAATTTGTGGCCACCATGTACCATTACTTGCAGTTTGCATATTATAAATGTAAGTAGTGATTTATTGTGCTTAAATAACATTGGGATGATCTGGGACAGATTCCATTCATAATCTTTGCCCTCTAGTTACAATGCTTTAGACCATAAATAGTGGCCTTCAGAATCTGCATTTTAACCTTTTCCAGGACAGAAACTGAGTTTCCTGGTGTCCTTTTCTTCTTGTATTACTGTAGTTAACAGACATGGCACTTAAAATGTTCTATGTAGAGCCCATGCTCATGAAATTGTCCATAACAAAATACATTGCAGGCCCCTGTGCTTTAAGTTCTGAATGATTGTGACTGGTCTGTTGTAGAAAAAATGAGACAGTTACGAAATGTGATCTGATGCATCACTTCTCTTCATTCTGTATATGTTATCTACTGCTAGCACAAGTTGTTAGCAACTTTCAGGGTTTTGTATAAATTTTAAATGTTTATATAAATGAAAAATGTATTTTAGGTGTTTTAGATGCCTTTTTTTAAGTAACTCATAACATATTAGAGTAAACAGTGTCAGCCACTTACTATACATCAGAACATGTGCAATGGCACAGACCAATTTTGTCCACCTGTGTACAACTCATGGTTTGTGCCAAGAAAGCCATAGTGGTCAAGCTGTCAGACCCCCATGGTTGTTAAGCAGCTGAATTGTGTAACTCTAACAATACATTTTTCTTAAACTTTTAATTCATTCAGTTAGAGAAATGAAAGATTTCATCTTCAAAGCAACACATTTAACATAACGCCACTTATTCTATTGAATAAATACTCAATTTTCAATTTACTATTCAGAATTTCTTCCATGGATGAAAGTACAGAGTTTTCCATACCATTTACTTTTCCCTGATGGGTTCTTATAATCCTGTTAGAATGGGGCTAAATGGGTTTTGAAGAAGGAGGGGACCACTGTCTGGAGCTCTGTGTTTATGTATGTGCAAGGTAAATCATTTGATGAATTTTGAGGTTTCTTGAGCAGCTTCTTGCACTGTAAGGAACACATGTAGCTTTTACAGCTATTCCTGCAGGCTCCAACATCAGCAGGAAGACACATCAACCATGTAGCATCAAGCCATTAATGACTTTTGCTTATGTTGTTTGATTACACATTTTACACGTTGACTCTTCCCTCTCTGTCAATTCTAATACAAAGAAGTAGGGAGGGTTTAATATACTTTTTATTTGTTTTTTAATAAATGCCCCAGGTCGTATGACTAAGCTGTGGGCTGCTACTGGGATACCTGGGAGGAACATTTGGCAAGGATTTTCATAGCAAACCATCAGAGCTAAGTCCCCATTTTTGAATCATGGCCTTACCTATTTCAGAACAAAACAATTGCATATCCTTTCTGGGAAGCAATTTTTTTTCTATGCAGTTGGTGGGGAGGTAGAATATGGTTTCTGTTTCCATCTGAGTTTTTCAGAGATTAGATAGTAGTAATAATTTGTTCATTTACCTTCTCTGGAATTTTCTGTGTGTGTGTTTATTAATTAGTGAATGACATGAAGAATGCAGCTGCTTGTGCTGCTAGTTACCTTCTGTTTGATGAGAAAGATGAAGTAATGAAACAGAACATGGTCTATTACCAGTACCATAAAGACAAATGGGGACTTAAAGAAGAGGATTTTCAACCCAGATCTGTAAGTGAACTACTTAGACACATTCAGATATTTCTTTGAAACTCAGTGGGTTAGAGGTTGGGAAAATGGAGATTATCTGTTGGTTCTGGAGTTAGACGCATACTGTTTTATTAAAGCCATGTAGACAGTTGTACACAGAGATGTACTGTGTCATGTAAGCAGTTGAAATATACTACAATAGCATATAATATGATGACACATTCACACTGGTACTTCTCTGTCACTTATGCATATTTATATCTTTATGTACCTCTATAAATAAAGCAGCTGCTCTCTGAAATCTCCTGCTGAAATCTATGAGTAACATTCAGGCTTTTGTGAATCATTATCTGCCAACATACAATTGCCCACCCATTGGTTATTTCAGGTTCTGTGGGCATTGGAATGTGTCTGGATATAGTAACTCCAGCTAAACTCACTTTCCACTTACCCCATTTAGAACACAGTTGGGTGGATGAGGATGGAAAAAGGCTCAGGATTATATTGCGTCTAATTATCTAAATTAGAATACTTACTGCAAAGAACCCACAGTAAACACCGGTCCATCCAGCAATGACTGTGAGCTGGCTTTGAAAAACTACTTTAAAAATGGGTTTATATGGTGTTCTTAGATTTCTATGTCCAAAGAAATTTTACAACCTGCACTGTGGCATCAGGTTGGATTTTCTGTCATTTCTTGTTTCCAGGACTTCTTGTTACACCTGAGTGACTCCTTAGGCATCAGTTGTATGAGCTGTACAACTCGTCAGTCATTAGCAATGCATGTTCCACAGATTAAATGTGGTACCTTCTCTCAGGGCATGACTTCCCTGTGGAAGAATCATTTAAGTTAACCTAGCTGTTGCAACAGCAGACATCCCACAGGATAACATTCCAGTTGCTTTTTCCGTGTGGCTTCTTGAGACACCTCAGTCACCAAGACTTCTGCTGGCCCAAGATGTCTGCTTGTTCCTTAATGCTGCATTAAACCCTGTACATCTGTGCAGTGCTCAAGTCACTGACCTTATGCAGAGCAGTGCACTTATTCCTCTTTTAGGCTGAACTGATTTGCTAATTGTGCTTTCTACCTCTCAGACCAGTCTGCTCAAGTCAAAAAGACCGTTCCATTCTCTCCATTTGAGTTAAGTGGGGTTTATTTGTGAGTGGCTGTTACATGCAGCACACCTTGTGGGCACACTGGAAACCCTGCAGGGCCAACTGAGGCAGGAGGCAGCAAAAATACATTTGGTTCTTCCAGGGAGCAGCAGTGAGTGAGCTCCCAGGGGAAAGACTCCTTTGTCACTGCTTTTGGGAGAAGAACTATGCTTTTATAGCCCTGCTGGAGACTTGATGGTGGTGGGAGTAAGGGGTAGCAACAGTTCAAAACTGCAAACTGCCGTCAGATTTGGCATACATGTGCAGAGAGGACAGAAGAAGGGCCCTACACATGAACTCTGAAAGTTTCGTTGATAACTTCTGTATCTGGGGACTACAGACAATTTCATTTTTAAATACAAAATATGAAATGCACACAGCTGTATTTTCTTGTACTTTGATCTATGTAACTATGAACAGAAGTTGCTTGCTGTCCTAATCACTTGCCACAGAAACCATAATGCCTTTATTTTCACAAAGTGGTGATGGGGTGGCAGCAGCATTTGGCTCTGGCACTAGTTTTGTGAAAAAGGAAGTCTTCTGTTTTCCTCCTCAAAAGGAGTTAAACAGGATAATGAAAGCAGATTACAGAACGTGTGACTGAGCTATGCTGTGCAGTCCTGGCAAACAGCCAGGAGGGGAGGAGGGACAGGTGAGTGACCTTGCAGGATTTCCCTAGCTCAGACTCAGCCTGGGGTGGTGAGTCATTATCATGAAATAGCTTAGTGTGTCTTTTTCCCAGAACTGCCTGCTGCCATAGGCCAGCACACAGGGAGACAGAGGCTTTCCCATGTCCAAAGCCCATTGGAATGCAGGCACAGGCTGCTGCTCAGCTCTGGCAGCCTCATTCCTTATTGTCAGACTTGCCAGTGCTTTGAAACATGAGAAAGAGGAGCGTGTTTTGTTCTCGAATTGATGGAGCCTGTACTGATGAAGATCTGCAGAAGAGTTTGGATACACTGCTTGCTGTTTGCTGTTTCCTTTCTCAAACACTATAAGCCCCTTCTAGGATCTGCCTTCTACTAAGTCTGGGTCTGACTTCACTAGTATAGTTTCAGGTGACATGTGATGACACTCCCCTGTCTTACTACCCTGAAGTAACATAGAAATTTGGATTTTTTTTTTATAGGAAGCAGTTCGATACCATAACATAACCACACTTCAGCTGGAAATGTATGAATTTGCAAAGGAACATCTGATGGATGATGATGAGGTGAGTTTTGTAGAAGTGAAATCATAGTCAAAATAAACAGCAATCACAGTAAAGTGAAGATGATATATAAATGTAATTCCAGGATTTCACTAATATAGGAAATTTTCTTGTAACAGTGACCAATTTATAATAACTTTTTGGTTTTGTAAGTAGAATATAAGGACAAACCCTAAGAACATCATGTACCATTTAGAAGTACATGATTATAATTAACACAAGGATAAATATAATGCACTGAGCCCACAGGAAAAAAGAAAATCCACTTTGCAAGCTGTAACACCAGGGGGCAGAGAAGCCTTTTCCGAATTTGGTTTTTGATGGGTTTTTTGGGTGGTTGATGTTTTGAGCTGTTTTTTGTTTGGTTTGGGTTTTTAGGGGTTTTTTTGGTTGGTTTTTTTTTTCTGAAATGTTGTTTAAATTAGATTTAAAGATCCGTATAATTTTGTTCAGAAGTAACCACCTAAATTGTAATTTTTGTCCAAAGGAAATCTTGTTACCTGTTATTTTATTCTGCTCAGTAATGTTTTGGTCGCCCAGTCTTACTTCTTAAATGGTTGGAATTCATGGTCAAATAACATATAATGACTACTTATTTACACTGGAAATATGTAAAATGGATTTTTTTGTGGAAGGGGGATGCAAGAAAAGTAGTTAAATATTTGAAAAGTCATTTCTTTGTCTCCCACAGCTGAAAATAAAGTATAAATCATGGAAGGCTTTGGATTGCTGTTTGCTTTGGTCTTGGGACCTTTCATTTAGAGGTTTTAAAAATCTCTTCAAATGATGGAAGAGTTGGTTCCTGGCATTGGCAAAGAAAGAGCTGTGCTCAGTTATGGCATGGGGCAAGGGTGCCTGTAATGAGCACTGAGATCTCTTCTAGTTACTAAAGACGAGGATGGTTTATGTTAAAAAATGAAATCACCTTTGCAATTTTTATCTTATCCAGCACCATATGGAGTGATAATGTTTTACAGTGGAGAAGTACTGTCTGTGCTGCCTTCAGTACTCTCATAACTCTATGTAAAATTCCATTGCAGGGTTACCAGACTTTAGGAACACCTTCCATTGTGATAAAACTGCCTGAAAGACAGTTTAATAAGCTTTTTTAAAGGTTAAGCTTAGATGAGAATAAGTTTGTTCGGGTTTTCATCAAGGTGTGAAATAGTTGAGCACTTTTATGTTCCTGTGTTGGTTTGTGCTTTGCCCATAATGTGTTTTTGTGTTAGGCATAAACCTAGTTTGTAATTTTTTTCCTTCTTTCCTGTCTGCTGCTTCAAAACACAGGGTGAGTAATAAAGGAAGAGGAGAAGCAACCTTTGTGAGGGCTTTCCCCATATCTTGTTACCAGAAGGGCTCCTTTGCTGGCATTCATTGCTGTAGCCCCTTTCACCAGGACAATTATAGATGACCTTGCCATCAACAGCAGGGAGGTGCAGTGAAAACTTCAGTTAAACTTTTGAGGAACTGACAAGGAAGTCACATTACACTGGATTACATGTTTGGGTTAAATAACCAAAACTACCGGGCCTGGGCCTGCCACAAATACCCCTACCTTGCTCTTTGATCACATCAGAGAAGTTACTATCCTGCTCTCCTGGGGAAAAGCTGAAAGACTTCTGTGGCCTCCCTTGCTAGGGCTGAAGGACCTGGGAGAGATGGAGGCTGTCCATGCCTCTGGCTTGGCTCTGGCTTTTGGTAGTGAACTCATAAATCCCTGGCTACCCAAACTTGTCTTTGGCTGCCTGAGCCTTTCCAGGGAGTCCAGACAGAGCAGGAATAGCACAAAGGTGAAACTGCTACCTTGCAGTTTCTGCTCTATAGGCATGACCTAGTAGTGTAAATGGAATTTTTTTTAAAAATATTTCTCCTGGCACAGATAGAAAAGTTTGTTCCATAGGAATGTTGAAAACTGATGAAAAACCCAGATAAGGCACTACAGTAAAAAGTTTATTAAAAATTGTTAAGGATGGAGGCAACCTCTCTTCTAAGTGCACTCAGTTTATTTAAACCATGTGCTTCTTGGGCCATAGGCCATACCTTCTGTGAGTTTCTGTGGTCCATGTTTGCTGTCTGTGAAGTTGCTTGTGGGCCAACAAGCCCATAAGATAATCTGCAGAACAAAAATCATTCTTTTTTCCTTGACTGAAGTAAAAGGATTGATGTGGCAAGAGATATCTTGCTATGTGAGTGTCATTACTTTCAAGCAGAGAATCTCATTCAGACTTCTTGGTGCTCCCATATGCCAGATCATCCCTGTGTCTTTTTAAATCCTATTAGCAAAGTGAGTGAGAACATGTGGCTTCTTCAGTAATACATAGGAGTAATTGCAGAGGCTGGAACAGGCAGTAATGATTTTTGCATATGTTACTACAAGAAATACTGTCCTGCCCGTGTTACTTTATTAATGTTTTTCCACAAGGAAATGAAAAACTCTAATCCAAACATTTTACACGGTAGAGGTGACAGAGAATATTAGCGCCAACTAGCTACAAATTACTTTTAAGAAAAAGTAATTATTCTTAAATATCCTTGCAGTTTTCCACAGGGAAGTTGGGAGAACATTACAGTGTTGTCATCTTAGTTGGCTATGGATAGATGAGCTTTTTGATTTCTATTCAGATGTGCAATGCATAAAGGCTATCATGGATACAACTCCTGGTATTGCACAGATTTAAAACAGCAAACTGAAATGCCATTAAGAGCCAAACATTCAGCTAGTTTAGATATAACTTCAGCACTACACTAATTGCGTGAGACATGTTTTTGGCACATAAAATCAGCGTTCTTGAGGAATTTTTTGAGGGGGGGATAGCTACTTAGCTGTTCTAAATTACATAAGAACCACAAGTATTTGGCTGGGATGATCCTACAGTGTGATTTTTCTTTCAGTACTTAATCAGTAGGTGAAAAGATATTGGCAGCTTTGACCCACTTGTTCATTTTATTTGTATATAATGTCGGTATCCATTTGTATAATGACTGAAATTAGAATGGTCCATTTCTAAGTGTGATGAGAAGAAGAATGTGTTGAACTAATGTGACTGGTGGAAAGAGGACCTATGAAATACCATCAAAACACAAGGGCCCAGTGGGCTACTGATAACAAATAGTAATCTGAATTCAGCCTATTTTTCTTTTTGGGAATTGCTAACAATATATTTCCAGCTTTATTAACTCACTCTTTGCATATGTTCAAATGATTTATACAAGTGTGCTGTATATACAGCAATTTTTAAGTCCAGACCTGTAAGCCCTGCCCTGCCTATGACCTCAGACAGCTCCAATATGCTGAGAAGAGCTGGTGGCAGCTGTTCCAGAGAGACCTGGCAGCTGATTGGCAGTGTCATGGTCCCTGTTCTTCAGCCTATGCTTCCTTAAAAAAGTAAACGAGATTTTTTTTTTCCATCATCATTTCCCAGTGGAGATTCTTCCCATGTGGCTGGCTCTCCATGACCTTCCTGCTTTCTCCTCTTGCTTCTGCACCATTGGATGTGCATCTTGGTCAAAGGTGTTCCTCCTTTCATGTAAACCACATCCCATGGGAAGCTGCCAGCCTGGTTGGGCTGAAGTGGCAGGATGTCCCTGAGCTGCAGGTACTGGCATTAGAAGGAACTTCTGCTGCCCAGATCTTCATTAGCTTCTGTGTGCAGCACAAAGCAGGCAGGAGAGCACAAGCAGAGCTCAGAAACAAAGCCTCTAGAAGGCTTCTGGTTTCAGTGCAATCGGAACAGTGTTGAAGTTCCTGTGAAATTGGGTTGACTCATGTTTTATAGGCATTATAAATATGATAAAGGAAAAACACATTTATTGGCTTACTGTAAAATACTATTGTAATAACTGTAATCTCCCATGGTATATGCGAAAAGAACAGTTAAGTGTTCAGAATATATCATTAAAATTAAATGGAAAAATATTTACAAAGTAGCTAACATACATATAAAAAACAACTAAGCTCTCAATATTGAAGAAAAAGCCCTAAAGCATGTGACAGTGGGTCACACTGTGGACTAAGTATCTGAAAAATAAACAAGGGCCAAATAATTTTTCTGCACAAAGAATTGAGGGGCTTTTGGTTTTTTTTTCCTCCCTTGCCGAAATGCAAGGAATGCCCAGCCTGGTCTGTGCAGCTCATGGAGGTTCTGGGAGGGCTTTGAGGTGGTTGTGGTGAACTCTCATGTTTTAACTGAAGGTTAGATCAAGAAATGTTCTCTTGGTTGAAGGCTGAATAAACCTTTCAGGCTGATCCACTCATTGACACATGCCTTACTGTTACCCTGAAATGTTTTCTCCCTTCAGAATGCTGCTGGCCAGTGGCTGTGTGGTGTGTACTTACAGGCTCCATCAGGTCCATGGAGCACATATCCCCCACAGCTGTCCGTATCAAACCTTTGTCTTCACTCTTGCAAGATGATTATTTGGTCTTGAACAAAATCCACTGATTTTTATAACCTAACTTCTTGTGGTTGCTCCCATTAGTTACTAGGGCAATTACAGGACAGTTACTCATTAATTATAGGACAGCCTTGACCTCTTCTCACAGAGACCACCTATGCAACCCTTCCCACTACCATAACCTGGCCACCTACACCCAGTACATCCAATCTGTTGCTCTCACTATTGACCAAGTTGCCAGTCATTAAGATCTTTGAACTTCAGCAAAATTTGAATTTTTGCTGTGAAGGATGACTGGGGCACATTTTTATGTGGGATAAATATTTTCCTTCTAGCTCGTAGATTACAAGGAAACAAAGATCCAGCCAATTCTTCTTGCTCTGTGTCTCTTAAGGCTCAGTTTGTTGGATGAGTTAGAATAAAGGCTGTTTCTTATCCGTTCACTGCTAATCACCCATAAAAGCATGTCCAGAATAATGTTTTTCTCTAGATCTTAATTCATTCTAGCACACTATTGTTTTTATATTCTCTGTTGCTTCCCTCAAGAATGGACTGTCTCACTCCAATGCATACAGAATTCCAGTGGAAAAGGCCATCAGCAGATCTGCATGGAAAGCAAGGGTTGTTGCAAGAAAGCTATTTTTTTTCCCATAAGTTTTCCAGTCCACACCGAGAAAGGACAGAACAAGATTGTAGGTGGAGGCAAGGACTCATGAGTGATTAGCATTTGCAGAAGGCAATGCTTAGTCTTTGCAAGCAATGGGAAATATGTCTGTGAGTGAGCACTGCAAATGCTGCTGACTGCTGGTTTTAAATGCTGCTGTTGAAAGGAAAGACCATCGGTCTCAAGTGTGCCATAACTGAGCCATGTATTGGTAGCTTTTCCTCTTTGCTGTTTATTTTAAGAGCTGGGTAGGAGTCTCCAAAGTACAGATGTTTCTTCTAAAAGGCTGTGTTTTGTGCGTGTGAATGCAGCATTTAATGTTGCAGAAGGAAGGGCCTGGCCTAATGTATACCTTGCTATTGAACACTCGGGCTGAGGTAGTAAGTGAGGTTTTGCATTCTTTTCCTTTTTAGACCTTTTTTTTTCAACTGCTCTGTCTTCACCCATACAAGTGCCCCAGTCTCACTAGTATGGGTTAGCTTATTCAGGATTGACCAAGAACTCTGTTTTAAAATTATTTTTCATTACAATCCACTTATTCATTTATCCTCTGTAAAACCTTCTTGAATTAATTACTGCGGAACAAAACTTGTTCTTTCTGCCAGTGCCTCTGTTGAGATGTTAATCTAAGCCAAGGATGCTCAATTTGCATGTCTGGCAGATAATTAGATGCTCCAGTTGGTCAGATCAGCCTCTCTGATTCTTTGAACCTCTCACACCAGTGTGGGAACATTCCCCTTTTTCTGTTCAGCATCACACCTCCCATGTTTCAGGCTATACCTGTTCCATCTTTTTACCTTACAGCCTTGCTCTGTCAGTCCCACTTTCCACTGGCTATTCCTGGACAGAGAAGAGGTTGGTAGGACAGGGAGGGAGGCTGTGGGGTGCCACAGAGCTGCAGAATGTGCAGCAGGTACCTGTCCTCCAGGGGACCAAGGGCCAGCCAAGGAGGATGTGCTTCACTGCAGCTGACCAAGCAGCCACCTGTGTGTCCTTCCCAGCTGCTGGCTGCAATTGTCAGGCATGTGCTGGTCTGGCAGCAAACCCTCCTCTTCCCTGAGCTCAGTTAGACTTGCCATCCCAATTTCCTGGCTGTCAGCCAGGTGGCTGCATCACACTTTGGGCCATGTATTGCTCACCTATGATTTACATAAGCACCATGTATTTATGTAACCTGCTTTAGAGCTGGGTGGCTGTTGTCCCCTCTAGTAGCTGGCAGGGGAAAGAATTATGGGTTTGCAGCTGGCTTTGCGTGTAAAATTTGATGTTCTTACTCTAAGGGTAGGAAGGAGCTAAAGGGGATACCAGATAACATGAGGAACTCTGTCACACTGAAGGGTTAAATCGTATCAAAGGCTCATTTCATCCTCCAGAGCTGCAGGCCAGCATGAAGTTACTAGACATGAGCAGGCTTTTTTCCCTGGAATGAACACCTGTGAAATATTTACTGACTTCAGTCGGGCTAAATGCCTGATTCGGTGTCAGGTGAGGGTTAATGGGACAAGGACAGTGGTCTCTCTGGTCCCAGCTGCCGGTGTGATAATGTGATCAGCTGTTCTGAGGCAGCATTGTCACCTTTTCATGAGGCCACCTATGCTCCATGGACGACTTGCACATATTTGACATTCTGATTTGTCAAGGCACAGGCAAAACTATTTTAAGAGCAAGCTTTGGTTGTTTTTAACTGTAATCTGGAGATTTTGCCTTTTCAAAAGTAACCAACAACCAGACAATCATTCAGTTGCATTGCAGGGTATTTTATGTATGTATATTTTTTACCAATTTCTAAAATATTTTTGCTGTAATTCAAACTCTGTTACTCCTCAGTACATCCAATTAAACTACAACAGCTTCTGTGATGCTTTCCTTTAGAGCTCCATTTCAGGCACTGGAGATTTCAGGTATCAGTCTTTTTTCCCCAAATATTGTTGCTTTTAAATATCCTTTTCCATTTGAAATATGGGTTTCTGTATTTCATATAGTTTCATAAGTTTCTAGATTTGAAAACATACCAGAAGTAAAGAATTTTAATTCTATCATCTGTGCCTTCTAAAATATCCCTACTGATGAGTGTGACACAATAATATGAATTGAATTGAATTAAATTAATTTCCCATATGGTTGACTTCCAAAGGTATAATACTGAAATCTCCATGTCTTTACTATGCTTAATTCTGTGTCATCCAGTAAGACAATTTTTCCTTTCACCCTACTTTTCAGATTCTTACCTTTTGAAGGTTGTCTGCATGTAGACAGAGGAGATTAATCTTTTTTAATATCTGTTACTCTTTGACTAAACTATGATTCTGAGGTGTAAAAGAATCAGTCTGAGTTAGATCTGGGACCCCTGTAGCAGACACCTGGATTCCCAGGCTTGAAACTCTTCCTTTCTAAGTTTCCTTAGGCAATCAAAAATCTTCTAACAAAGGCAAACGTGCAGAAATGTTGAGTTCCTGTTTTCCAGTGGCCAGATTTCCTACAACCAGGAAAACAAGTAGGGAATAGGGAAGTGTTGGCATTTTTTCTTGTGTTTTGCTGAATTGGATACTTAAATCTGTTTAACAAGTCCAAAGCACAATAAAATGCCACCCTTCAGGACTTGCTAATACCACTTCATAGTTGTAAAAACTTGGCGGTCTTTTAAGATGGAACTGTGAAGCAAGGGACAAGAGCAGCACTTTTTTCAGCTGGCTTTCCTCCCCCTTTTATTTTTGTGTGCTTGGCTCTCAATATTTTTCTCCTTGCTAATCACGCTCCTGAAAATTATAATGTTAATGGTTTTTAACTACAATGTCCATAATACCGTTATTGCATTAAAAATAGGCAAAAAGTCTCTATTTACTCTTACTGTTTTCACTGACTGAGATTTTAATGCCCTTCCTCAGCAGAACAGAAAATTGTAAAATTTTGAGTTGCAGAATGTGTGTGTCTGGAAGATGCTGTCTTTCTAAGGAATATCTTTCTAGACAAAAATGTGCTTAAAATTTAATTAGGATTGTAAAATACTGTTTGCAGTCTTCATTGAGCCGAATCAGAAGCATAATACAGTTCACGAAGACTTGGCTGGTGAAGGGAAGAGGGAGAATGAGCATCCGTGCAAAGATGATTTGCTTTCAACATAACTGCTCTAAATTGTCATTCATTTAAACATCAGAATAACAGCTGATCAGATTTCCCAGCAGAATACTTTTTCTATCAGAAAGTGACAAATTTAAAAAAAAACCAACTAAAAGACATCTAAAGACTTTTTTAGAACATGTCAAGAAGGGCAGGAAAGTTTAAAGAAATCATAGAGAAATTAAGAGGTTTTCAGGGCATTTTAGTTATTAGAATAAAGGGTTGGAAATGTAACTGTGAGCAACCACATCTTGCTTAGAGCTCAGTTTTTCAGCTGTACCAAAAAGTGCAGAAATGCACAGGCATTCCCACAGAGTCTCCCATCTCTGGCAGTGTTTGTGACCTGTACATGGAAGGCAAACCAGACAACACTGGTATTTCTGAGTGGGGCAGCAGTGGGGCTGCTACAGTCAGTTTGGAATAGTTTGAGATGTTGCTGCACAGGGAAAATAAAGGGTTAGAGCAGACAGATACTCTGATATTCAGTCAAAGTTACAGTTCTACAAAACACTATCGCTTTGAATTTTGAAGCTTTCTAAATTTTTAAAATTTTTTATGGTATTTTAACAGTTTCCTGATTTAACAGGTGCTTTAAACATTTATTCCTCCCTAAGTTTGAGGATTTCCTTGTCTGTTTAAATACCTGAAAACGTACAAGAGGATTTACTGTGAAGTGTAACGTTTCCTTCTTTTGAGGTCTGTGTGTCCCTGCAAGTGCTTGTGCTCTCCCTGTATGGGACATTTACTTGCCTTTTGCAGGCTTGTTGTACTATTGCCTGCATGAAGGGTGTTAAAACTATTTTGACACCTATTATTACAGTTTATGTTTTGATTAAAATAACAAAAATTTCCCACCAGTTTTGCACTAGAGAGTTAACTTGTTTCTGTTAAATTTAATAATTTCTAGGGTGAAGTTGTGGAATTCCTTGATGAGCTGTTAGAAGTGGATGAAAAGAAGGACTCCTGATGAGTGAAAACACCACAAAGTTTTTTACAAAAGTGAAGACTCACCATTGCTCCTTACTATTGGTTTGGGTCACTTGTAGTTCCACTTAGATATACCTCAAAGGTGCTTCTTTAAGCTCCACTTTATGTCCCAAGATCCACTCCTGAAAGGTCACTTCCATGCTACTGACTCTTCTGTGAGCATGGCTTATCACTGTGCAGAATTGGTGCACATGAGTTTTCCTCTTGAGCTTTCTTTCCTTTGCACAAACACAACACAACAGACTGTTTGCATTTTCTGGGATAACACTAAGGTTCCTCATTTCAGTGCTGTTCTACTACGTTGTAGCAATACAGCTAAATTCTGAAGAACTTTTGTGAGATTATGAACCATGGAAGACATAACAGTTTCCTTTTCTAAGCTATGCATTCTATTATTTATATATATCTTTTTATGTGATGATGAATAAAGTGATAATGGATCTCAGTTCACCTGAGAGCTATTGAGATACATTTAAATAGCTGAAATAGGGTGATTAAAAAAGCACAACTAGTGATCTTGTAAACCCTGCTTAAAGAATTCTGAAAGCAGTTTTGATCTTTCTCAAAAACTAAATTAATTTCCATGATGTGAAACTAAGAATAAAAATAATTTCTTTTTCTTATCAATTCTTACTCTTTCTGTTGAAACAACCTGTGGTCCTTCTGTGAGGTGGGGCCACTCTTATATGAAATGTAGATGATTGATGTATTTAGTATTCCTTCTGAAGAAAACAGTTTGCTTGGTTTTTTTCAGTCTGGTGGGACTGTCTGCATAGTTTTCATCCAGAGGTAAGTGCAGGTGGAAATGATGGTGAGTTTAAATGGAATCTTGAAAAATACAAGTGAATTCCTGTCATTTTTATTGTTAACTATACAGCAGAATCCAATACAGAAGTACTTTGAAGGCCCAAAAAAGTGGGTTAGAGAGAAGTAGTGAATTAGTAGATAAGTCTGCTGAAGAGCAGAAGTCCTGTTGAACTCAGAGGAGGATCCAGGATTTCATCCTTTGGTTTTCTCTTCTGATGTCGAAGGGGTTTTTGATTTTTGATTTTCACATTTTGTAGATTTTAGGAACACAGTAGCTGTAGATTTTTAGTAGGTTCATATTTCTGGCTTAAGTTTAATATCTTTCTATCATTACCCCGCCCCAGAATGGGAAGCTCAAATTCTTTTAGTTGTTTAGTCTCTTTTTCAAGGTACAAGATTGGAGGATATCAGAAGGCCTGCTAAACGAAACATAAACACAGGTCAGAGTGACCCAGAAGTCAGAGCTGGAAGAACTTCAGGAGCCCGAGGAAGAGGAGCTGATGAAGACAGAGGGTCTTGCCGACCCCAGTCCCAAATCCTGGGGGGTTGGACCAGGGGTGGAACTGGGGCTGGACTGAGAAATGTGTAAAGTAATGATTGGGTGAACCATAGTATAAAAGCCATGGAAACTAGAACTGGGGAGCACGTGCATGTCAGGTATTCCTGTGGGCCGTGGGCCTGATATTAAAGGACCTTTTTATCTTATCCCACATTAACTTGGCTCGGAGTCCAGCTTTGTGGGGGTTCTCTCACGGCATCACTTCATTTTCAAGGATCAAGTCCTGCATATGGTTTCATCCCACTTCCATCAAGGGCAGACAAGCATTCAGTGCTCTTGTGACTGAACTGAATGGAAGTGAACTGCAAACCCAAAATCTGTGTTGAGTTTTTACAAAGGCAAAACATGATCTACACAACCTTGCTGAGTTGCTGCTGCTGTGGCTTAAATACACTGTTGTAGTCTGTGCTATTGGGTGTCTGTGGGGCACAAGGAGGGGAATCCCTAGGATTGGGTTCCAGTGTCCCCCAGCCTGTGGCAGCAATGAAACATTTGAAGTGGTGAGTGAAAGACATTTGAAAGATCAGACTGGCTTTTTTAGCTGCTTTAATATAAACCACAGCCAATCCACTGAAGCTGATGGGCAGACTGTTTTGTTCTCAAAGTGAAAATCCATCAAGAGCCTTTTAACTTGAGGAGATTTGTCCAACTCCACTCACGGTAATGAGACCAGAATCCAACTTGCTGTGTGCCTTCAACAGGCAGAGGGCACATCAGATTCCTTTATGGTTTTTGTTCTACACAATCTTTGCCCTCCATTTATAGTAATATTATGTAAAAAATTAACTTTGCTATTCAAACTTACAAGCAGTTGATTATAAACTATCACTTCACCCCATTAATTACATGTAATACTGTGGTAGTTTTGGCTTTAGGCCTCAGTTAGGCCTACATTTAGCAGGCCCGAAGGATGTGACATAGATCAGAAGGGACAAGCATCACCTGACTTAAGCAACCAAAGGAATAGTTCATATAATTTGACATCATCAAGAAGTGTCAAGAAGTATAAAAAGAGAGAGAGGAGGAGCTTCTGTCTCTTGGGTTTTGCCTCAGCCCCATGAGGATGCCCTGCCCTGCCCTGCCGAGATCAGGCCTTACCGCCATCCCCGCTCTGTTATCCAGGGAGGGGAACATTTTCTTGTTAATTTTCTCCTTTCTTTCTGGGAGGTTCCTCTGGAGACTTGTTGGGAGGTTTTGTGGGGTTGGATGGTTGGAATCTGTATGATTTGATTGGGTGACTCGGTAGTTATTTTTGGTTAGTTTGGTTTTCTTTTTGTCACATTTGTATATATATGTATTGTATCATATTCTGTTTTTAATTGTCTTTCTTTTGTATAAGACGCTTGCTACTTCAGGTTTTGGGGTTTTTTTTCCTCTCCCTCCTTTTCCCTTGGTTGAGGGGGGAATCCTTTCTCTTTGTGTTGGGCAGTTGGCATTTTGCCACCTCAACCCCAGACAAACACCCTGCTGCTGTTGTTAAATGCCAACATTTACATGGGACAGTAATAATTCAGTGTCTCTTCTTCCACTCCTCTGATCCTGCCACCTTTTCTTGGGAGGCTGTGGGAATATTCTTGCTTCTCTTCTGCCACCCCAAATTCCTGCAGTTGTGAGTTGTCTGCCTCAAATGTTACCAGATCCCCAACCTGATGGGATATCTAGATGCATCACCATTTCTTTTTATGGCAAGGCTTACGGTGTGATGCTGATTCCCATGGTGACATCATTTTGTTGAACCCGCCATGTTCACCATGTCCACCATGGAGCAGGTCCAGAGAAGACCAACAAGGCTGGAGAAGGGACTGGAGCACAAGTGCTGTGGGGAGAGGCTGAGGGAGCTGGGGGTGTTCAGCCTGGAGAAGAGGAGGCTCAGAGGTGACCTCAGCACTGTCTAGAACTACCAGAAGGGAAGTTCTAGCCAGGTGGGGGTTGGTCTCTTCTCCCAGGCACTCAGCAATAGGACAAGGGGGCACAGGCTCAAGCTCTGCCAGAGGAAATTGAAGTTGGAGATCAGAAAAAAATTCTTTCCAGAGAGAGTGCTCAGGCATTGGAATGGGCTGCCCAGAGAGGGGGTGGATTCCCCATCCCTGGAGGTTTTTAAACTGAGATTGGCCATGGCACTGAGTGCCATGATCTGGTAAAGGGAGTGGAGTTGGACCAAGGGTTGGACTTGATGACCTGGGAGGTCTTTTCCAGCCCAATTGATTCTATGATTCTATGATTCTATGTGACAGGCCCCAATGCAGCATCAGTGCCGTGTCTGCTGACCCTGGGGATGAAATTCATATTGGCCTTGGTGTTGTTATTGCTTGTTACAGAGATGTACAGTTACACTTTTTTAATAATTGCTTGCATTTCTAGCAACAAAACTGGGCCTTCTGGGAGCTGCTGTTGGCCTCTGATCTGCAATAATTCGGAGCTGGTGATTCCGTCACCCCTTGGAGGTGAATGGTGGGTGAAGTCCATCTTCTGGCAGGTGTGTAGCACAGGATGCTGTGAGCCCTTTGCTTGTTTTCCTGTTGGATGGAGTTCTGCATGATGGGGACCTGCCTGGAAGCTGAAAATTAAACAGTCAGGATATGAAAAACACAACCATTGGCTGTCAGGACAGTTTCCTATGTAAGAACTAAAGCTGGGGCAAGGAGAGGGATGCACAGGTTGAAAATCTGCATCACACAGACTGTGCTAAGGATGTCATCTTTTTCAAATTAATACCTGCTCTTACTGATAGTAATTCTTCATGTGTTACTGGCTTCTTGCTAATTCATCGTCATAAATAGCAACATCCATTAAGAAGGGAAGAAGGGTGGTAGTGATTTTTGTCCTCAAAGCTTAATTCTCTTCCTATAAAACAGAATGGCAGGCTCCATAATTCTGTGCCTTAGCAATTCCAGTCACCATTAAAGTCATCTACGAAAAACAAGTACTTCTAGAATGATCAGTTCTGGCAAATTCACTGTGAATTCAAATGTCCTGCTGGGCCATTTCATTTGGCATTGCAATTCTGCAAGCAAACCTTCATTTACTGCTGTTGACAAGGCATGAGCCAGAAGCAAATTCAAATTGCTCCCTTTCCCAGAGCTTTACCGCTTTGGAATGCTAAAATATAAACCCAAAAGCTGTTCTTAATTCACCCAAAAAACACATCTAACCAAGGAGGTGTTATCTCTCCATACTTTCCACTAAGTTTGAGGCAGGATTAAAGTTGGGTCTCCCCAAGACAAACTATCCCCATGGAAATCTGATAGTGTGCCCCAATTTGCAAAGCTTTTTCTGAGTGTTGGCATTAATATCCCTCATATATCTTCACATCCTTTGCAGTGAATTATTAGTCTGTATTGATAATGGAGGCAGACTTAGAAAATCTTTCAATTTCTAGAGAGTCTTCATGAAAAATGGTTTAAATACCATGCAAATTTTACAGCTCTGAAAACAGAGCTGTGATTAGACAAAGATTTGTTGGATTATAAAAGTACAAGTGTTTATTATGGCTGGTACTGAGAATAAACAGTTGCTTGCGTATGCCAGCTACTATGGAAATATGTTTTTAAGTTCTAATGTGAGCAGTAAACCAAAGCTACTTCAGTTAAAAAAATTCAATACTTAGACTGTGGGGAGAAGTAGTCAGTGCCAGAGAAAACATTCCCATTTAATAATGTTTGAACATAGAGCTGTGATGCAGTTTGTAGCAAGGCAGTGAGAAAAACCCACAACTAATCCTTCATTGCAGCTGTCTGAACTTTTGGTTGTCTGCCATACTTTAAACAGCGACTTCTTTTTCCTGGTGACTCAAGACTTGAATGACCCAGTGTGGAGAGTTTAAGCTATATACAAAAAAGGAATTAAGTAAGAAATAGCCCAAGTAAGTTGGGTTGCACACCCCAGCAAATCAGAGGTTTGTGTCTTAAGTCCTCTTCAGTGCCTAGGAAAAAATATTAAAATAAATAGATACCTTTATATTTATTTATTTTTGGCAAGGAAATATTCAGTGGTTTAGGCACCCATCTCTCCTCCTTCCTCTCTTCTCTCTCCTTGGAGTATGATGATCTATGGAAACTAAAGTCTGTAGAGAATTTGAATATTAAAGTTTATAAATGCTAACTTCTCCTGTAGAACAGCTCTCTAAGTTTTCTTTGATTATTTTTGACTTTTTCTTCCCATTGATACATCTCGTGGGTAGGTCTTTTAAATGTCATGATGGAACAAATGTGCTTTTTTCCCCTGATTAATTCCTTTGCAAAGTAATGAAACTTGCTCACTTTCAAGTGGAAATATGGGGGTCAGAGCAGTAATTTTATTTGACTCCCAACTTAAAAGAAAAAAGTGCTTTCTGTCTTTTGTTCCATTCTCTCTATCACTTATTTGAAAAGGGATTAAACACTGAAGTATTATCCTGAGCTGGTGGAAACCACATAGTTTGACAAGTCTTACAATGTTCTAATCATTTCTTATTAAGACTAATTTCTAAATGGTCATTCATAGCTATATATTTATATCTTTCACAACTATGTATTATGTTGTATCTTTTTATGACAATTAATTGGTTATTAAGAAAAGGTAAACCACTGAAGAAAGAATTCAGTCTATGCTGGATGCTATGTCCATGCTATGAACAAATTCACAGCATAACAGCTGTTGAGGTACAGTAGGTAAAAGGCAGAACAACACAATAAACCAGATATTGTTATCTATCTGGCTAATGCAAGAACAAGCACAGAAATTGAGGGTCTTTCAGCCTTAGAACTCACCAAGTCCCTAAAATGCCTCAACCCAGTGTTTCTGTACAAAGGGAAGCAAACACGTTTTTGTTGCAAGGGTTTGAACTCCCCAACAGTGCCAGTGGCTTTGCTGTTTTGCCCCACAGTGTCAGTTCCCAGCCAGCTGAAGCAAATTCATACAGTCCACAGACACAGCAGCAC
Source organism: Pithys albifrons albifrons (assembly GCF_047495875.1). Classification (NCBI taxonomy): domain Eukaryota; kingdom Metazoa; phylum Chordata; class Aves; order Passeriformes; family Thamnophilidae; genus Pithys; species Pithys albifrons. Next base: position 50,049,361 of record NC_092464.1, on the reverse strand, counting down.
ATGAGCTTTATGAAATGGGGGCTCAGTTAACAGGGAGTTGTTAATAAAGGAGAGGAAGGGGAAGGAAGATCATATCACAGTTTTAACCCCAGTGAGCAGAATCCAACCAGCCTGTTGTAATGTGTGGTTTCCCTAGAAGAAAGTGATACAACTTTTATCACAGAGCAACAGATCATCTGTTCATTAGTATTCCCAAACTCCCTGAATCATTCTGGTGAAGTGAATACTGTGAGTACAAACAGATGATGCTGCAAAAGAGAGTAGATATTCTAAAGTAGAACTGGGCTGGCAGTCTAAGCTACTTTTCAGCTCATTTTTTTTATATCCAAGTATCTTCTACAAGGCTTATCTAAGTAACAGACTTGTCTTTTCTCCATAAACATGTGGGCAGACTGGATGATTTGCACAAGAACACACACAAGCACTTCCTCTCCTGGTTTTTTTGTAACTTGATTTTTATTTAAATACCTCCAAAGCATTATGTTAATGTACACTTTCTTCTGGTTCATGAATAGCAAGTATTTCTAAGTCTCAAATAAGATCCTTGTACAATTTGTGTTTATAATTATATTTTGAATCTCATTTTCCCATGTTCAGTTCCTGGGCCAAATAGTATTTACTTTTCATTTTGAATGATGCTACACAGAACTGTAACACCTACTTGTACCTTTCAGTTAGGCAATATTTTTAATGGATATTTCTGTGTTTATTTTTCAGCATATTTCCATGGAATTACAGACGATATGTTTTAGTTGAGTTAACAGTCTCCATAAAGTTGCTTAGTGCGAAATCCATTGTTGGTGTTCTGGGGTTTTTTAACTGCATTAAAAAATAGTTTGCAACAGAAATTCCAGGTTATTTCATAGTCTAGAATGCATTAAAAGCATAAAGTCGTGCATATGTCAGAGACATATTTACAAATCTGTACAGTTTCTGTCCTTCTCTATTTACTGTGGCTCTTGCCAGGCAATCAGATTCAATTCTTACCACTCTGAGGTCAAATTCTCCAAGATAATATATAGCTGTCATCTAAAATTCTTTGTTTTGCTTACCAGCCCTGAGATTGATGGCTGCATGTAAGAGGGGCCCGATTCTACACTCCGTTTCATCCAGCCTGCCTTCCATGGAGTGAGAGATGGTTACCACTGTGGCTCAAGGCAGAACATGGAAATGGGTGAGCTCCACCCAGGCACCTTTTCTTACTCCAGTATTTTGATGTGTTGAACTACTGGAGTATTTTGACTAAGGCTGAGTGGCAGATGAATTTATCTGACCTGCAGATTATTCACAGTTGCCAGATTTTCTCTTGTTCATTCAGAAAGGTAAGGAAGAGTACCTCATAGTAAACTCACACTGTGTTAAGGGATTCTAGAAAACACTCTTCTCTCTCTCTCCCTATTTATTTTCAGAACTGTTGGAAATGGAACATGCTATTGGAAAAGCCTCTGTGTTTTTACACCAGCACCCAGTCTAAAAGCCAAGTGTTCACATTTTGTCAACTGGATCCAATTTCTTTCTTTCCCAGGCCTGCTTTGTCTTTAAAACCACAATAAGCAGCATGTAAATGGGCTACCCATCTCCCATAGCCAGTGTCCACCCCAGACACCCCTCCAGCCAATGAAAGAGCAGAATGGTGAAAAATCAGTCCTTCCACAGAGTTCCCATGGCAAAAATATTATACATGGCTTCAGTGGCCAGAGGTACTACTGGCTGTGAATTAAAGTTCAGTATCTTGGTCAGTCAACATCATGTTCAGAAAAGCAGCCGACTTTATATAGAGTTCCCCTGGAAAGTGCTTCATCATTGTTTGACTCTGTCATAAGAGGCTGCTCATCATAACACCAGGAATCAAAGGTGCTCTGACTCCTCTCCTGCTGATACTTAAGGAAGAATGGCACTTACAGTATTCTCTGAAGTCCAGGGAGACATCATGATTTCTATAGGAAGATTAGTATAAGAATGGCATTTCTTCACTAAGGCTAAAAGAACACCTTCAGAAAAATAGCACAGTGACCAGATCTGTAGCTTGTTGAATTCACAATGTTGAAGAAAATTACCTTAGTAATCATTGCAATAGTATCCGTTAAAATACGGTAGCAAATAGTTTTTAAGACATATCAGGTAATAATTTGTTACTGTGGTTTATCCTGACCAGCTTGGGCAGGCTCTGAAAAAGGAACAAACACCAAATGTGTGGTTGCTCCAAAAACATCCTTCTCCTATTCTTCCCTCTTTCTTTTCCTCTTCTACTGAGAAGAGAACAAAAAGGCCTGACCAACTCTACCATTACATTATAACCAGGTAACACAGAAATTAATCAATTAATTTATTAATAATAGGAGTAAAATTTAAAAGCGGAACAAATTGTAGATGTAGTACCAAGCACGCTTGTGTCCTGCTGATGTCTCCAAAAGACCCTTGTGATAAAAATATACAGATTCTTTAGCTCAGACAAGTCAAATATGCTAAACTGTGATTTCAAAGGGGTGAAATCTTTTCTGTCTTCTATGTTCTCTTAGCACTGTTTTTTGATTCTGCTTTCTGCACTGCTGGATTTTAGCATCCATGAGTCATGTGATCCTTCTAGCATCAGTGTGTTTTCTCTTCTGATCTCTAGCATCTCTGCCAAAAGGGCCTTTGTTAGACTTTCTGCATTTCGATGTGCTGGTGATGGTAGTGGTGGTAGCAATGATGTCTGGGTTGGCACCTTCCATTTAATTTATAGACAGAGTTTTTCTGCTGCCGTTTTTTGAAAAACCACACTGCCAGTACGGCTGCAACCAGTAACAAGCAGAGAAGAATCACAATTACTGCTATGATAGCACCTTTACTGGACTTGGGACAATCCTCTCCCTCACAAGGCTCAGAAGTGGGAACAAACTTTTCTCCAAGGCTTTGGGTGAGATTTTCCTGCTCAGCGAATTCCTGGGAGGTTGTGTCAGTAACAATGACTGGAGCTGGTGCAGTGGTTGCGACTTGTTCTGGGTAGATGGTTGTTTCCCTTGGTTCTGCATATGGAGTGTGACCGTAGGGGCTGACCATCACAGAGGTTTCTGGCATGGATGATTTCGAGCTGGTTATGTCTAACAGTGTTGTTGTACTGGGCTCCTGAGTCACAGTTTCCAGAGATGTTTCTGGATGTTCACCTGCGGCATCATCATAACCTCTGGTCACACTGAAGTTCTCCAGACCACTCACTGGTGTAAGTGGAACTGGTGTCTCTTTAGCCCCTTCATCATCTCCCCTCGTTGTGGCTGTCACAATCTGTGTTAAACCTTCCTCTGGAGCTGGGCTACCATTTGCCAATTTTCGTACTTCAACGTGGTTCGGTTGGTCAGTTGTGAGGACAATGTCATCTTCTGTTCCCATTGAACCGTCAACTTTATCCCCCTCCTCTTCATCATCCTCTACCACCTCTTGAGTTACTGGATAACCATCTAACCACGACTCGTCAGTAATGGCAACTACATCTATCGTTGTCTTTGTGTCGTTAGTCGTGAGAATGGGGCCAATGGGGAAATCCTCACTGTCATAAAACATTTTGGCACCAGGTTCTTCATAGCCTGTCTTCACTCCAATGTGGTTGTCACCTTCAGAAAACTGTGCTTTAGTGGAATCATCTGTCTCTTTCTCTGATTCAGGTTCACTGATAACTTCTGATGGAAACCAAAACAAGTTTTTTTGGCTTAGGAGCGACACTGGGGACTCAGTTGGTGCCCTGCTTCCTTTTTCAGAAGTGTCTGTGTCCTGAGTAACACCTTTAGTGCTTCCAGTTCTTCCTTCCTCTGAGCTTTTACTGAAGGAAAGCTGTTCTTGCTCCTGCTCAATTTCTTTGCTATTGCCACGTTCTTGCTCAACAACAGGTATTGATCTGTCGTCGGGAAAGTTATCTTCATAGTCAATGTGTGCCTCGGTTTCATCTAGAAACATTAAAAACAAACCACAGAAGCCAACATTTAATTTCTCCAGAAAAGCACTGGGCTCATTTGTTACAAGAAGCCAAGCAGAAAGGTGCAATGAGGAGTGACTTCTAGGGAGTATTTTTCATTCTATGTTATTGTTTATTTGAAATGGGCACAGTCCACTATAAGGTGATACTCAATATAAAATTAAAAAAAAATCAGATATATGTCAATGTTAACTGCTAATATCTTACCTTTCCAAATTTAAAAATGTATAGAAATAACTTACTGTCTGCAATTAGAGGACTTCCTTCAATTGCTTATTGTTCTCTCAAACCTGAATGCAACAGAGGGGTGGATTTATTGCAAAGTTTGAGTTTGATTTAGAAATACTCCCCATGCCTCATCAGACCTGCCACTCATAGCAAAACAGGCTTGACTCAGAGCATGAAGCTCAGTGTTTTAATTTGAATGAAATAATGCATTGTAATTTATATTTCTTCCACTCTTCTGAAACTTTAGCTCAATGAAAAATTTTCCAAACTGGACAGGGTGGTTGATTTTCAGCTCACACAAGTTTTACTCCATAGAAAGTTGATGTAATTGATGAGATTTATGCTGGCACTAAAAGTCATAGAAAATAGTGCCTTGGGATATGGAAAATAAAACAAAGTGAATCATGGTGAGAATTTTCCTTTTTAAGGGAGTGTTTAGTCTTTCATGAAGACGGTGAAGCAATAGACCTGGCATGACACAGGAAACAAGGAATTAATAGGAGAAACTGTTTTATAGATCAATGCATTCATAAAACCTTATCTTTTTTTTTTTGCTTTTTTACACTCAACCAATTTTGCATTACATTTTCATCTTAGGCCCACCTCAATTTCCGCCTGAGTCACATTCTCCTTGGAGACTCTTTCCCAGACTTTTGGCAGAGCCATATTTGGTCTGCTCTTAAGAAAGATTAGAAATATTGTCAAACCAGTCTGACCAAAACCACTTAGCAGTGATACAGCTCACACCAGCTCACTTTTTGCCAGAACAGCTTAAGTAAAGTGCCAAAACAGAATGAGCATTAGCAAAAGGTATTTTGCTTGGAATAGCATCTGGGTCTACCAGAAATCACAGCAGTTATGCTAAGGAAACCAAATTGTGTGACATAGCCTGCTGAGAGTTAATACCTCTGTGAAAATTATCATCCCAGACAGCTGGATGTTCTCAGCAGGTCTACTCATCTCACAAGAAGGGTGTTGGGGCAAACCTGAGCACAATAAAAGAGTGCCAACAATGCCACTGTCTCACTCCTGGTCCCACTGTCCTCATCTGATTATCTAAGCCTCTAGATTCTCTCCAAGGCAGAAAAAAAATCTTCCTGGTGCAAGGATAACTTAACAGTCAGGGGAATACAAGTCTTAGTGTGGGAAGCTTTCTGGTAGGACTATCACTTTTCTACTTAATCCTCAATCCTTTTCCAGTAATATTTCAGGCTTTCCTAAATGAATGGAGACCAGCTTTGAATATCAAAGCATTTTAGCAAGATATTCATAAAGCTCTGAATGGCACTGGCCATTACAATGTTGCCCTTCTACAAGCCATCAAATGTTAGTCTCACTTTGTCCCTTGTCTTGCTTTCATTTAAGAGTTGTTCTACCTGGCTGGCTCTCTTTGCATGGAAATGATGTCTCAAACCATTTTGCTGTCCTACCATCCAGATTCCTGCTAGAAGTTGATACCTGTCATGCCTGCTCCACCGAACTCCAGTGTCTCCCAGGACAGCCTGAGAGTGTCTGTCATGTGTCTGTTGCATGTGTATGAACTGGAACATTGCAATGTGAGAAGTCACCATTTACCAGCTGTCATGGTCACCGTTTTCTTTTCTGAGATGAATCATCATACCAGTCTGTCTTCACCTGTATGTCTCTTGTACCTCTACTTTTGCCACTCATTTACTTGTCAGACTGTGATAATCTAACTGAAGTTGAAACATTGACTTTTATGTTATGGTGTTCCAGATCAGGCACACACATCCATGAACAAAAATTACATCCACATGCTGGTGTTGTTTCCACCAGACCTATTCTTTAGTTATCAGCATGAATGGGCAGCTGGTATTCATATTGCAGACTAGTACTTTATGTACTGGTCTGTGAGATGACCAATATGATCCACATAACCAATGAGTATGGATCACTGGTGAATGCTTAACAACTGTAGGAACAAGCTTTTTATAGAATGTGAAGCTCTTTACCTTTAGTGCCCTCTTCTGCCATGTAGTTTCAGCCCACTGGAAGAAACTCCTATGGAGGCACATCAGGAAAAAGCATGTGCTCCTAAGAAAATACAAGTCCTCAGTCTATCAGAACCTATTAAAGGTTTGCTGAACCATCAATCGAGTCTCCATCAAACCTACTGTCTTCAGGCCCAATCCTGCCTGTAGAGAAATGAATTGGTGCTTTCTTAATGCTGAGCTGAGCAAAGAAAAAGCCCATTGTAGTCTAAAGAGAGCCTGAGATTGGAGCTCATTATGCACTGCTTGTCACTGCATAAGGGAGTCTTGTTCCCCCTGACAATCAGATTGTGGCCCCAGTTGTAAAGCTGCTGTAACGTATTTTCATATGCAATCTCACTTATTTGTATAGTTTATAGCAAAGACTACCAACATAACTAATGTTAGCTTACAGGATGCCAGAATGAAAGCAACCATTGAGCTCTCTAACCATCAAAGGAAATACAGACCCCCTCACTCTGAACCTTTGATTTATATGATCCTGGTTTGACTTACACAGTAATAATACTCTATTCTTTCTTCTGGGCCTCAAACCTTCAGATGGGGTTTGGACTTAGTATTTAGTGACTTCGTGTTACCATGACAATCTTTTAAGGCCACTGTGAGCTTGATTTTCCAGGAACAGATTGCACAACTTTTGCACTCCTTTTTGCTCACCTCCTCAGAACTTTTTTGAACTTTCCAGCTCCCTGAATCTTAGTGTTGGTACTGAAGAACAACAACAAAAGTAGGTTCAGCTGCACTTCTTATCCAAAGAGTTATGACAATTACTTACACACATTTTTAAAAGAGCTACTGATTTAATACTGATTGCATCTTCCTTTCTATTCAGACAAGTCTGGTTTTAAGAAGAGCCAGAACTAAGATTAATTTATCTAAGACCAAAATCTTTCTATATATGGTCTTGTTACATCTTTTCTCTACCCTCCTCCAGCAGGCTCAAGGATCAGTGAGTTTTACTTCAATGTGTGAGGGATTACTGAGGCTGAAATGAACCTTTTACAGCAACAGATGCTGAAATGACACACAACCAAAGATGTGAAGCTCAACTAAAAGGTAAGATCCTTCTAATTTTTAATTAAACGTTTTTGGGAGGCATCTGGTCCTAAAGAGCTTTCATCTCCTTCAATTTTCAATCCTGATGTGAAAAGAGTGAAGAAACATAGAGACAGACAAAAACAAAGAGCCTGGTTTTCCACACTAGGATTGGTTTAATTTCTTCTAGGTAGCATATTGGCATCCAAGCTCTATTTTGAGTGTTGCTATTTTGGACAACCATAAAGTGCACTGCATATTTTGTGGATGTATTTTTGGAGTACAGGAAATTGAAACTTGATCCTCTGTAGAACATCATTATAAACATTTCTACTGTATAAAAACATCTTTATTCTATGGATCTCAAAATAGCTACAGGAAACATTAATAAGAAGGCATCTGTCTTTAAGGGTGGGAGGGAAAAGAGCATGTAGACCAATTTGCCTAAGATCAGTCAGACTTGTGAACTACAACACCTCAAAGAATTATCCATTTGACTTGGACCAGCCACACAAACATGATTCTGTCAAATAAACCAGAGTACACTAGACAGAAATTGTGTTGCCTTTTGTCTTTTGCAATAAATACAAGCAGAAAGATAATTTTTATTCTAGCAGAAAGCCTGTTAATATAAATAAGTAACCCATCAAATTTTTTTTTACTGATTCCATTTGGCAGAATCAGTTCATGCCAGATCAATACTTTACATTAATGTAATACAACTGCTCAGTGACAGGCCTGAAAATGGAACTGAAGTTTGTCATAACAATTGTTTTGACAGGCCACAGATATATTTTGTTGCTGGTTTTATTTTTCTGTCACAACTCTTCCTTTGCACTCTCAGAATTTAAAAAAAAAAAAAAAAGGCATTCTCAAATAAGATCAAGAGCCAGAGATATTTTCTTGGAGTCTGTTCATTAAAAAAAACAACACCCAAAAAGCAACCAAACAAAAAACACCCTCCAAAATAAATAAAAAACACCATCAAAACAAAAAATCCAAACAAAACAAAAAAACCCAAGCAAAACAAAAAAAAGCCCCCAACAATAAAAAGAAATGCTGCTGGTTATTTGTGCTTACAGACCACCTGTGAATCAACTCAGAAAGCCATGTTTGAAGTAATGACAACAGGCAAAAGTTATGAGAACCAAGCAAAAGGACTGGGAGCTGCAGATAAAGCTTTCAGAGATGGTCAAAGTGTCATGAATCCTCCTTCCACTGACATCACAAATATGGTCCTCAGCATGGAAAAGTTAAATTAGCTCTGAACACACTTGAGAATGACCCAAGTGTTGACTCTGGAGAGATTCCTTAGATGTGCTGAAGAAATGGACTTTCCTGACACAAGCACAGATCTGGAAAAAACCAAAGCAGCCCAGAGAAAAGGATACATGGATTATATTCTTTTGAGCCACTTTTAGGGCAGAGAAGGGACAGGATTTCCCAGTTATCTCATCTGCCTTCTCTTTTAGGAAGCAAACTCTTGAGGATGCAGCCTAATGCAATGCAGCCTTGACCTCACCCACAGAAGTGTTGGTATTAATGCTTCTGATATTGAATCTGTAGTTCATTTGGGGAAAAAATAAAATTTAGCAATGGTCACTTTAGTCTCTGTGCCTGCAGGACAGTCACAGCATGGCATGTTTACATCTGCTCTCAGACCTTACTGCAGTGCCAATCTTCAGGACATATTTTGTGAAACAAATGCATTCTCTCCACAGAAATAGAACAAATAGTAAACTGCAAACCCCGTTCTCTGCTTAAGGTTGCTTTGTTGGGTTGAACGTGCCTGTGTTTTCATCCAGAACACAGCATCTTTTCATGATAAGGAATTACAGGGAGCAATATCTGTACAGAGCCACTTTTTTCTTAAAAAGGACCTTGATTAAAAATTGCAGTCTATTATCTGTTGTGCACAGTGGACATTAAAGCCATTTTTAATGTACTGTTTTCTTAATTTCCAACATATTTTCCTGCACCTAGAATACACTTAATATAATTAAAAAATTATTTTGTTCAGAGTTTCCCATAGCCAAGTTTCATCACGTGTTTTGGGTTATAAGTCTATTGATGCTTTTTTTTTCATTTAATTTACAAATCTGCCCCCTGTATGGTTGTACCGTTATATCCTGCGTTCCATAATAGACTGTATGTCTTATTACTGGATCAAAACAGAGGAAAGATGATCATAAAGTGACTTCAAAGAACATTTGAGTGCTATATTTAGACACTGCCGTGAGGAAAGTTCTTTGACTCCATATTTGCTCTGGGTGAACAACTGAGAGTGTAAAGCAGGCCCAGTGCTTTTACACAGAAAAGGACATACAATTATTGTGGTTTAGTCTGATAGTTTGCCTGGATAGCTGGGCATTATAATGGGGAACAATGATATGCAGGTGTAATGTCCTCTAATGTCAGAAAGCTTTACTCAATTAGATAAAGGTCTTCACTCTTTCACAGATGAGATGCACTAAGCAACAGAGAGCAGTACAGGGACTTCTCCCCAGTCTTAGAGACAGTGCAAGATGTAGGAACAGGCTTATATCACTTAATCCTCCAACTGGAGTTGTCTCCCTGTGGTCCTGTTGTGTTGGTGTAAGAGCATCGGGAACATTTCACATTTCCAGTTGCTCACCCAGCACAGATGCAGAGCAAGGGAACTGTGTCAGCTTACCAGCCTCTAAACATAGCCCTTAAATGCTCACTAAAGTGGCTCCACAAGCATCTTTCCACTGATGTCAGCTGGTTAGGGCAGAAAAGGTCCACTGTGCCAAGAGGGATATAAATTCTCTGTTAAGTCCCATCATTAACCTTCATAATAGGGAAGGTGCTTTCTTACCTAAAAGCATTTAAAAAACAGTGTGTGTGCTGAATTCTGGAGTACTTAATAATTATTATTCTCTCTGCTATGACCCCAAAATATCAGTCAACTGTAAATCAGGTTTCTTTTAATTAAATTCCTTTTTTTTCTGGTTTTTTTTTCACTGAATTCTTACTTTTTCAAAATTAATGAATCCTAGTATCACACATTGCAGTCTTCCTGTAAAGTTTTCTTTCTTAAAAAATTGTGATCAGGAGGATTAAATATATTATTAATAGAACACTTATTATATTTTCTATCCCAGGTCCTTAAAGTGTTTGAAAAACATTAATCAGAGGAAACCCCTAAGCATGAAGTCTACACTGAATTAATTTAAAAAATCATCATCTACAATATCACATCTACTCCCAAGTTTCAGTGTTGATGTTTGTGATTTTACAGCCACAGTTTCCTATTTCTTTTTAAAATATTTTTCTCTCCCCTGTGGCCCTGTGAAAGGCTCAGGCAGAACAGGGGAAAGAGACGATTTATCCAGAGGAAACAGTGAAACACACACAACTTAAATGGCCTGATTCTCTCCCTTCCCTACTTTGCTGTAATACAGTTTTATTTCTCTGTGTGATGAAGTTAGCATTTCCACTAATCTCAGGGAAGGAAAAGGAAGTATCAGTTTGGTGCAGATTATAGAAATTCAGACCCACTGGGTTAGATGATGATGTTCCTGCTTATTGCAGGGAGTTGGACTGCATGGCCTTTAAAGGCCCTTTCCAACCCAAACTGTTCTGTGATTCTGTATTCTGGGATCAGATGTAGATATTCTTTTTCATCTCTCTTTCTCTCCATGCTCCTCCTCTTCAGTATTTCACTTAATCATCTGAAATGCTATTTGTAAAAACAGTTTTAGAAGCTGAAATAGTTCAGCAAACGTTGGTTCTTTTAATTTTTACCCTTTTTTGTACATCTATACCATTTGGATGGGTTTGAAAATCTGGTTCCCTGATGCACAGACATGACCTATTTCTACTAAGAAAATGTTTGACCTTTTCTCATGATTACCCATTGCCTGATGGTATATATTCATGAGTAAAAATAACTCCTTGCAAGCCCCATGGGCATTAAGGACTGCATAGGTTCTGAAACTGATATGCCAACTCCAGCCCATATAGATAGCTCAGCTACCCAACAGCTGCCCAAAACCTTGCTTAAACATCATCTGTTTTGCCAGAAATACTATCTTAAAAGTGTGATTTCTCCCTGAAAAAAATAGTAAGATACTCTGGTGACTGTTCTTAAATATTGGAAAAATTGGTCAGTTCATGCATTGAGCAGAGTAACAAGGGAATGTAGAATTCATATTCCATCCACAACTGAACTCAGGGAACTATTTAGCTTATGTTTAAATAATGGGAAAGTTAAAAGCTTGCTGCAGAATGTAACTAACATATAAAGGTGGATTTTACTCAGGGTTTAAATTAAGGAAATTTACTTTTTATAATTTCTGAATGCTGTTTGAGTTTTTTGTTTGTGGGTTTTTTTGGTGGTTGCTGTTGTTCTCATCAGTTGTTTTTATTGGGGTTTTTTTTTTTCAAATGAAAATCTGTTTTCTTCAGTCAAGTTATTTTGCAAAAAGTATCCACTTTCATTCCTTTTAATGGAGTAAATATCTGGGCAGCAACTGTTGTGTTTGTAGACTAAAGTGCTGAAACCATGGTACAAGATAAAAATTGTTTGCTGTTTTGCCGGGGGGGGCAAACTAAAAAATCATACACTCTTTTTTTTTTTTTAACTTTTCCATCTCACTGCTTAATGATAACCCAAAATGCATTTCTGCCCCTCTGTCACAGATTACTTCTATGGCATAGACAGCTCTTAACTTACATAGGTCTTTAATTTTCCCAGCTTAACAAAAGGAAGCAGCAGTGTAAGGTCAGGAGTTCAAAAGTGTTAAAGCTAAAGGAAAGGGCTAGTAAAAGCTCAGATCTTCCCATCCAGCTTCTTACAAGCCAATGGACAAAGTCAAGAGCATGAAAGACTTTTTATATTGAATGGATTCTGCCAATCAGAAAGAAACTTTATGCTCATATAAGCATGAAGTTTCCTGTGGTTTATTGGAGGCATCTATCAATGGGATTGTAAAAGTCCTGTTGGGCCAGCTAAGACATTGACCTTCCCTGGGACTGCCCATGGCCAGGACACACTCCTGTGAGCCTGGAACTATCTTGATTGGGCTGATGGGAGGATGTGCCCTCACAGAGGGATGCTCTGGGTGCTGGGGGAGCTTACCTTTGACACAGGCCTGCACCTGCCCGTACCACTCCCCACAGCTGTCGCACAGCAGCGTGAACGCCGTCTCCTTGTTGCCCATGATGTACCCCTGGGCACACACATACAGCAGCTCATCCCCCATCTCAAAGCCAGTGTGGCCATGCAAGATGGTGTGGGGGAAGGATGGTGGGTCCCCACAGGGCTTGTCTGAAAAGAAAAAATAGGATGAGATTGTAGAGACCTTGCAATGGTCTTTTAATACCGTGCTAAAAGCAGTGCTAAAAGAGCTACCCTGAGGATAAACCTAGACATATCCACACAAATCTCATCTGTTTCATGCCCTTATGTTCCCTCTCCACTGTCTTCAGCTGTAATTGGAAAGGTATATATTGGGCCATAACTGTGATGTGATAACCGTGATGTTATTAACTCCAACAGTCATGCATCTACAGGGGCTTTGTTTCAAACAAGTAAGGATGCCAAATTACAGCTGTCTCCACTGTCTCCTTCTCCAAAAGCTAACAAAGGCTTGGGCAGGTTTGGAATGGAAAGCAAAAGCTTGGACATGGTTATTTTTCGTACCTGCAGAAATGCTTGTGAAAGTGTTTGAGACAGGCACTTTGATCTCTTATTACACCTTAGGAAGCCAGCAGAGGCTGAGCATTTCCAGGAAGAAAATGAGTCCACATTTCCCGGAAGAAAAAATCCAGGTGAACACTAGTCATTCCTCAGACTATCTCTAATCTTCTAATCTTTCTCAAAATCAAGTTTTTTCCCCCTATTTTAGGTTGGAGACAGCCTGAAATAAATAGTGACTTCTGCTCTTCAACTTCAGAACACCTGAGGGTAACATAGCTCTGCTGTCTGTGAGCATCCTAAGAGCTAAATTTGTCAGGGTATAAAATCCAACAAGATGTTTGATAATATTTTTGCTGGAAGCACTAAAAATCAGGAAGCAAAAATTACTGTGAACAACAACAAAACTGATTTGTGTTTTTTGTTGCATGAAAGAAGTGCAGAGAGGAGGTGGACAGACAGCTGCCACCACCAGTGTAAATTGAATTTTAACTCTCTTTTTCAGGTTTGAACAGTCTTGGCTGTTGTTAACAAGGTAGGTCAAGGTTTCTAAGTAACTTCCAAGCATTGTGGATTCTCTTCTCTCAAACGTCTTCCTCTTTCAGAAATGTTCTTTGGGAGGGATTTGCCATGTCCCTTTTTCCTCCAGGTTTTTTAGATTTTTTTTGGCATAGATATCTCTTGGTTACAGAAAACAAAACAAACAAAAAATTTGTAATGCAAGAACATGATTTGACCAAGAAACCCAATGGACAAAATCCGCCGTGTTGGTACAAATAAACACTTCTATATTCCTTCTCAATTCTGGGATTTTTCCCCAGTGTTTCTAGAACACTTACTGACTGTGGAAGGAAAAATAACTGTTTCTCTTGCCAAAATGACTGAAGATATAAACCTGCTTTTGTCCCGATGCAGAACAACAGAATATGAAAAGGCTCATGAGTTCTGGTAATTATTATGGGATAAGAAAAGGCAGGACCACATCTATGTTCTAGCATTGATCTCTCCTGTTGAAATAGTTTGCCTTGGTACAAAACTCTAATTGCTTATTTGGCTAAGCAAAGATTGTGTTCCTTGAAAAGGCTTTTGTTTGGCAGCTGAAGAAGTGACCTCCTAAACATGCAGAAGGAGAAACACCTTCAGACAGCACCCTTGCTATTTTGCTGGAGTCTACTTTTAGGGCATCATCAGCACAAGATCTTGCAAGCAGCAGTTCCACTGACACGAGCTCATGTCTGGTGTTTTCAATGGGCAATAGTTTTGACAGAAGACCATTTTTCAATCTCCTTTCTGCATAAGTCAAGGCTTTCCTGCTTTCACCCTGGGGACATTCTGCAAAATCCTTGTGAGTCCCGGCTGCAGCTTTTCCCATCATCTACCCACTTCTGACCCAGGCATAGGTAAATATATGCTTATTTAGAAATATGATGTATTTATGTTGCCAGCTGCTTACCTTGTAGTGAAATGAAAATCCTACTATAAACACCCATGCTCTGTGAAAGTTCCTTTGGATCAGGCTTTTAGAAATCCTCTGATAGACCTGACTAACCACTTCTCAGCTGGGTATGCTGAAAAACAGCTGCTGCTAATGTAAGGGACATGCTACTAAAGTCAAAGCTTTGAAGTCTGTTCTCTCTACTGTACACACACACATTAATATATTTATATACATATATATATGCTGTCTAACACCTTCAGAAGTTAGTGGGAGTCATGCACACACACACTGACAGAAAGAAACAAGCTCTTGAGGCTACACAAAGCTCAGTTTATGTCCAGTCTTATGGAGGTTTGGCATCTGAGGAAGTGAGGAGCAGTTAGCAGCTAGTGCCTTTCCTGTGAACTGGTTGGATGAATAGAGATTGATGCAGATGAAAGAAATTAAAAATTATTTTACTGCCTCATAGGAAGAGCACAGAGCCCTGCATTTTATGAACTTTATTTATGTAACTACCTCTATTGGTACAAATGGGAGCTGTGTGCCTACTCTGAGGGAAGTATTGATCCCAAGATTGTATGGGACAATTATACATCAGAGGGTATCTTATCTACAAAGCCTTGCTTCTTGATCCTGTGGCCAGAGGAAGCAGAAAAGTAACACTTTAGTTAACTATGGCAAACACATTCAAAAAGCACATTATAACCTTCCAGGAAAGAAGAAAGCTGAAGAGGTCTTTACAGTAAACTTTGACAACAGACATGGTAAACAGAATTAATAGAGCCTGAAAGAGAGATCTGACTGATGTGTGAATGGAAAGAAAAGCAGCAGTTTTAAAGATGTTCATGGACTAACTGTATGGAGAACTTTTGACTCCATCATGACTTTTTAAGGTCATACCTTTGCTGCAGAGCACATTGAGTGACAGCATGGACAAGTCTAAGCAAAAGCTGATACTCTGCAAAGACAAACTCAGGTTCCTACATCCATTTTGCGGCTGTCTTCTCCTGTGTAAGATATACCAGAACTTTCCAGGTGACAGCATCTTTTGGCTCCTCATTCTGCTGCAGTCTCAGTTGCTATGACAATTCCTGTTCAGCCTTTTGCCAAACATGTTCTTTCTGGTACATGCACGAAAGTGACACTGACAGAGCAACTCATCAAACTGAGCCACTTGTGGGGACAGACTTCAAGTTTTTGTCTGCAGCCTTTGCACCAGGAGCTGGAAGAGCATGGGCTTATTTATAACAACATTCTGTGCTCAGTGCTGGCATTCAGGCCATTTTCTTGCTGGAAGAGAGGAGGCAGATCTGGGCCACAAAGCGTGACAGAGGGTGTGTTGGCAACAACTTGTTGTGTAGAGGAACAGTTGTGCTCTTTGTTAAGGTGACCACAGGGGTTGCTGGCAAATTGACTCGACTCACTTTCTCCTTCAGCGGCTTCTGCAGCTTGTTGGGTGGGACCCCATATAGCTGCTTTCCATTTGCAGTTAGTCCCTACAATGCGACAGGAGCCATCAGTGGAAAGGGCGTAGCGTATTTCCTCTTTTGGCAATTGATTGTATGGTGGAGCTTCTTCCACACGTGTCACCTGCTCTTCTTCCTCTTTATCTGCTAGACCAACGTTCTCGCCTTTGGGCCAGTTTGTGATGATTTCCAGGATCTCTGGACGATTTGATTTTCCAATATGGGAGTGTTGCGTGATCAGAGCACTCCACTTGCACCAGGTAGCATGAGTGGCATGATGTGTGGAGGCAGCCTGTCCTGTGAAATCTACCTTAGTCAGGGTAGTTGGGGTGCCAGGAAGAGCTGTGCTTCTGTGTCAACCACCTCTGAGGCAACTTGAACTCCTTCATAAGCAGTTAGGATCTCTTTCTCTGTTGGGGTGTATCTGGCTTCAGATCTCTGTAGCCTCAGCTCCAGAATCCAAGTGGTCGGCCTCAAGTCTCACCAAGCACCTTCTGCCAAAGGCTCCAGGACAGGCCATTATTCCCAGCAGTGGAGTAGAGCATGTTCTGTATGTCTGGTCCTGTCCTGACTGGTCCAAGGGCTACAGCCTGAGCAATCTCATGCTTGATCTGGTCAAAGGCTTGTTGCTGCTCAGGGCCCCAGTGGAAATCATTCTTCTTACGGGTTACCAGGTAGAGAGGGCTTACGATCTGACTGTATGCTGGGATATGCATCCTCCAGAACCCTATGGCACCCAGGAAGGCTTGTGTTTCCTTTTTGCTGGTGGGTGGAGACATTGCTGTGATCTTATTGATGACTTCTGTCGGAATCTGATGGTGTCCGTCCTGTCACTTCACTCCCAGGAACTGGATCCCTTGGGCAGGTCCCTTAACCTTACTCTGTTTGATGGTGAAAATAGCTCCCAGGAGAATCTGGATGATTTTCTTTCCTTTCTCAAAAACCTCTTCTGCTGCGTCCTCCCATATGATGATGTTGTCAATGCACTGCACTGTATCAGGAATAGTGTGGCCAGCAGTCCCAGGGCAGTGATCCTTCCCCTGTACTCAGCATTGGAGAGGCCACACCTTGAGTGTTGTGTTCAGTTCTGGGCCCCTCGGTTCAAGAAAGAGATTGAGGGGCTGGAGCGGGGCCAGAGAAGAGCAACGAGGCTGGAGAAGGGACTGGAGCACAAGTGCTGTGGGGAGAGGCTGAGGGACCTGGAGTTGTTTAGCCTGGAGAAGAGGAGGCTCAGAGAGGACCTCATAACTCTCTACGGCTCCCTGAAAGGATGTCGTAGCCAGGTGGGGATTGGTCTCTTCTCCCAGGTACTCAGCAGTAGAACAAGAGGGCTTGGATATCAGAAAGAAATTCTTTACAGAGAGAGTGGTCAGGCATTGGAATGGCCTGCCCAGAGAGGTGGTGGAGTCACCATCCTTGGAGGTTTCTAAGATGAGACTGGATGTGGCACTGAGTGCCATGATCTGGTAATCACATTGGCCCAAAACAAAGTGAGTCCAGCACACCAGCAGAAACCTCTCTCCCTCCCCCCTCGCCTTCCCCAGCTATCCAGCTGCCAATTTAGAGTCATCAAACATCCCTTTGTTTTCAGTCCTGGCCCTTCACTCCCAAAACCTTTGTGTTTGTAGGGACAGACAAAATTCCCTGAAGGATCCATCTTTGAAACTGCAAGATTATGTTAGACCTAGTAATGAATCTGGTTACAGACCTCTTAGAGTCTCATTAACTATTTTTTACATGGGACTGGAGTGGCTGTTAACTGAATGGTGCATTCAGTCATAATTGGTTTTTAGGAAAAATGGCTAATCAGAATAGTAACTTTACCTCCAAACAATGTGTTGAAAGGAGTTTGTGACAGGCTATGTCTGGCAAAGAGTTGACACACGTCACTTTAAGAACACAGCACCTCTCTACCCCAATCTGGATTCATCCAGAGGTGCCTTCTCTTTATTTGAACTACAGACATCCCTTTAGTTCGTAAAGATTTTAATTTTTTGAGTTATTTTGATAAAATACTGTCTACAGAAAGGACAGCCTAAGATCAATGCAATAAAAATCAACATGAAAAAGATTCAGTCTTCAGCTTCCATATCACCTGGCAGAATTGGGAATTTACTGGAATCTGATTATCTACATTTGCTACTTTAACTGTGTACCGTGCTCTGAAAGCTGACATGAAACATCCACCTTGACATGAAGTATTGCCTGTTACAACTGTCCCATTCAGCAGAGTTTTTCCAGAGAGACCAGTGGAATTTATAGGATGTCATCTCATCATTAAAAAATTAGAAAACACAACTCTTAATGGTCAGGCCTTTGAAAGAGGTGAGTGAAGATGTTTGTTTTTCTTGTTGATTGCAGAGACCTTAAAGTATATGGAATTTTTCTGTTTGTTTAAAGATACTGAGTACAAACAGAGTAAAAACAACAAAATTTCAATCATGGCCAAAGTGTTGCTTGTAAGCTACTAATGTTAGGATGCCAATACCTCTTCCATGAGATAGGACTTGTAAGACTTTAGTGGTTTAAATGACATCACCAGGTAGGTGGGAACTCACTGCCAGCTATATGCTTGGAGAAAGAAAACTTTAGCACTAAAAAAGTTTGACAAACACTAAGAAATAGTTCAAACATTACACAAAGCAAACTGCAGTGTGATTGCTCTTGTAAAGTACATTTTATATGTTTTCTGTAAAGAACACACTAATTTCTTTTTTTCTTTCTGCTGAAAAAGGCAAACTGAAATATGTTTGTAAGCCATCAAACTTGGATGGGTATCTGGAGACAGGAGTTAAGTTTTAAAAATTTTCATTTGCATTTATGCTGTGCACTACTACAAGTTGCTGCCTGTTTAGTTTTCCTGTGGTGGCAGCAAATCAAAGCCTTGTGGAACAGAGGTCTTACTTGTTGCCTATAAATATCAATGGATCACTGAAAGAAAGAACCAGTAAAACCTGGGAGATATTAACAAAGAGGTATTTCCTTTGTTTCATTAAAAAGATAAAAAAAAGGAGAGAGAACCAAGAGGATGATATACATATGAAGTTGAATGGTACGTGGTATTAAAAAAAAAGGTTACAATACAGGCAGGATAAATTCCAGCTTTCTGGTGTTCTTGCTATATCTACTTTATACTTTGAGGCATTTTCTTATGACCTTTGATAGAAAATAAATAGGCACTCTGTGCTCCAGATCTGACTAATGTGTGATACTGCATTTTCAGAATAGGCAGAATCTAATATATTTTGGGGTATTTTTTGGCACTCAGGGCCCAAGAGAGAAACTTTGTGATCTCAGCAGATCCTGAGCTGGTACAGAGTTGTCTTGCTGACTGTAATGGCTGCATAAAACATCTGTTTACGAGGAAGCAAGAAGACACATTTCTCTGTACTGTGAAAACTGCAGCCACACTCACAGCATTCATAAAACATTACAGCTACATCTCTCCTTGTCAAACAGAACTCTTAGTACCAATTCCCTGTAAAACATAACTCTTAGTCTTAAAGATTGCTGTGTGTACAGAACAAAATCCACTTCAGAAACATAGGAAGTCTCTCTCCCTTCAGGATTTTCATTTGTAATAGTCTAATGTTCCAAGTGCACCCAGAGCTCTTCCTGTCATCTGCCCACTGCCCTGGCTGTTGGGGCATGGTGGGTTGTGGGCTTCAGGAATTTGACTGAGCTCATTTGCATGCTAAATGTTAATTAAGTAAAGCTTAATTATAAGTCAAGGCCTAAGAAGGGCATTTTTATGATGGTTTGTACTAGAAGTTTCATGGTGGTTTGAGATGCCCTTTGCACCATCCTAAGAACTGCCAATAAGAATTGTGAGGAGCTACTATCATCAACTCAGTTTCTGAAGAAGAGAAGACTGGTGTGACTGTTCCCTCTACTCATTCTCAACCTCCCAGTGCGTTCTGAGCTTTTGACTACTCTCAGTCAAGTCTGATAAAGAAGGAAAGCTGCTGAGTGTCTGCTCATTTTGGTGAGATGAATTTAAAAGAGGAAGGAGCCAAAGCCAGTCGTGTTTTCCATCAGGATGGACACAGGTAGGTCTTTGCTTTTACTGCTCCCCCACAAAGAGCTGGCCCACTGATTGACATTGCATTCAGATGGACAAAGCAGCACGTTCACATCTCCAAGGCAGCCTCAGCACAGCAGTCCCCTGCCCTACCAGCCATTCCCACACCCAGCAAGGAGCTGAGAGTGCCATGAAGGTGGGGAGATGTGAGGGTGAGACAAACTGGTGAAAGAACCAGATGAATTTCATATGGGGCTGCAGATTATTGGTTAGATAGATACAGAAGAAATGAAAGGGCTGGAAGAAATTAATTTGGGGACATAGATGTCAGTATGAGATTTATCAATTTCAACAGGGTAAAACAACTTGCCTTTTGTACTTAATACTAATGTATTGCTCTATTATAATTGCATTGTAGCAATTAAAAGTGATGCCCGCTTTTCCAGAAGAAAAAAGTATTCATGAAGTTTCAAGTAAGAAACAACTCACTAGACCAGACTTCGATGTGTAGTTATTAGCCACAAGTACAAAACATCAGAACAGATCTGTGAGGTTCTGGTGCAGGGTTTGCTGTTGCTGTTTCATACTGGATATTTGCTAAAACTGCAAGTGGCACCCCTGAGGTGTAGGATATTCCTTCATCAGTCAACAGCTCTGTGCTGGCTTGTGTGTTACACTTGCATGTTAAAGCTATTTCCTTTCCAGACTCTGCTCTTTTCACACCAGTTACAAAATAGGCTCTGCCACACAATTTTGCTTAAGCCTTTTTAATCAAACATCAGCTCTTCATCCCAGACTTTTTAAATATTCAAAGAAGAGGAAACCTTACAGCCATCCACAAATATTTCTGTGTGTAAGAACTATTTGGTGAGTGCACTGGTCATCCCATTCTATCATGAGAAAATTCCCGACCTTGTACAAAACAAGTCGTTCTAAAATTGGTTGTTCTTCACTAATGACCTAAATTTTCCTTGAGTTTTAACTATGCAGTTGCTGAGTCCTGTGTGGTACTCCTTTCCAACATAACCTTATCTTTTATGTTCTTATCTTCACTTTTACTGACCCTTTTCTGTGAACAGGAACCAAATGCAAAAGGTAAACACAGCTCCTGCTCCGAGATCCAGCTGAGATGCAGCAGGTGGGAACAGACAGGGGAGCACAAGGGCACAATGGAACAATAGCGGCCACAGCAATGATTTCAGCATCCCACAGCTGTCCCATCCACTGCAAGGTTTTTCTCGAGGGGGGAATGATGACAAAAGAGAGATTTGAAGGAAGACAATGAGAGAGTTCTGCAGATGTTTACAGGGATCTGCTCCTATATGTGAGGAGCAGCATGGAAGAAGGCACAAAGGTGCTTGTGTGACAGCATGAGCAACTGGGTGACAGAGCTGGCATTGCCCACAGCAGCACGGAGCCTGGAGTTGATATCACAAGGGGTGCTTGAGAGGACGGTCAAACTCTGCTAAAATCATTCTTTCTAAAAAGAATTATTTGATATATCAAAAATGCATCACCTCTGCTACATTCCTCTTCAGTCACATCTTCACCACCACTGCTGCCAATGAATGTTTAGAGAATGGCCCCCCATGTTGTGAACCTACTGTTTCTCAGGAAATGCCATCTGCTTGCCCTTGCTTTTCTTGGAAATGGGATGCAAAACTCCCTGTGGACATCAACAACCTGTTTCAGGGGTTCCCAAACTTCACACAATCCTGCCCATCAGTAACAATTTATTTTTTGTCTTCAGAATTCATCTTTGCTGGTGGGTTCTGGCACTTGAATCTCAAAAACTTAAAGCATTGACTTACATTGGAAATAATTTGGTTTTCAGAATCATCCATGATACATCAGAGTCCCTGTAGACTGGTCTAAACTTGTTAACAAAGCAAAAAAAAAACCCAAAACAAAACTAAAATGAAGGCAATGGAGTTATTTGCATACAAATGTTGTATTCTGATAGATATGCAACAGTGTGGTGTTTGGGGGCTGGAAGCCAACTTGCTAAATTACATTCAGCTACAGTGCTGAGTAAGGGAGATGCTTCAGGCATCTCCATCATATTGGTGCCAGGTATATTCTTTCCCACAAAGAACACCAAAATGGGTTCTGCTGCATCAGTGGTGCTCTTTGAACTCACTAAACTGCAGCAAAGGCAAAAGATAATGCAATTTATTCACTGCAACCAATGTCTTTACAGCTGTTGGCTCACTTAGTGAGGGATTACTATAAAGATATACTCCTTAAAATTCCCTCTCTGCCTCTCAGCAGTAGAAAAATTGAAGGCAAAACTTTTAATGTTGCAAGATAGCAGTGAGTGTGCATTATTTTAAAAGTGTATCAGTGCTGACCTTCATCCTTTACACAAAAAGCATCATATTGGTCATTCACAAAGGGATCGGTTTCAATTTTAACATCAATGGCTTTCACGCTCTGCTGTTTGCTGCCCGTCTTTCTGCATGTAATTGTCCTAAAACAAAGAAGAAGAAAAAAATAATCAGAAATCTTCTGGAGTTGTACATGCAGCTGAAATCTGGAGATTTTTTGTCAGAGTAGTCAGGTTTTAGCCTCAGCCTAACTGTTCCGTAGTTGGCACATAAGGGATTAATGGAGGAAGATCTATGAAAGAAAAGTGAAGGGAGAAATAGAAGTAATAAAAAAAATGTTTGCTGTAGGTCAGTTTGAGGCATAGGAAGCAATAAATATTATTATATTATATTCTGTAATAGTTGTAAATATCAGGCCTAGACCCAGAGCATTTAAGGCCATATTCTGCTCTCACATTTCAGCAATACATATTCCCACCAATGGCACCTGGATAGAATTAATAGAAAATTCAAAGTTTGATCTGAAAGATTATAAATCACTAGCATTTTACATTAAAGAACTATTAAGGCTGCATATTTAGCTGCTCAAAATTTAACACAGGCAAGCTCAGAAAATTCATCTTGGGTTCTTGGAAGAAAAACTGGGGGTTTTTTAATAGTAATTTCACACATTTGTGTAAGCTCCATTTCTTCTGATTTGGCACTCAGCAGTACCTAATCCATCCTATTGCCCCTCATAGGCTTGAAGAAAGGTATTAAGCCTGTATTTGGTTTTACAACCCTGTACACGCTGAACATGAAGTTTACTAAATATATCTTCTCTCAGCTGCTTAAAACTAACAAATAGAAGAGAGTTTGTTATAGAAAACCCTGGTTTTGCAGCTACACTGAAGGTTAAAATGCTGGGAAAGTGAATACAGTGCAAATTTTTGCAGCTGGATATTAATGATGTGGGGCTTATATTTTTGTGCACAGCAGGCTTGTAGAAGTGTTGCAGGGCCAGCTATTCTAGTGAGAGCCAGGCAAAAATGCTGTCCACAGAGGAATCCTTCAGTGGAGGAAATGTATCATGTTGTATTGTGCAGTTATTGAACTAATGGTGCCATCAGTCCTGCACTGAATTTGAGCAATAAAATAAAATAAAATAAAATAAAATAAAATAAAATAAAATCAATAAAATAAAATAAAAGAAATAAAATAAAATAAAATAAAATAATATAAATAATGCTCATTACTGAGGGTCAAAAAGATCCAGTGGTAGCCCAGTATTTCATGATGCACTTAAATGGAGATAATAATTGACTTACAGAAATAGTTTGAATTATGGCTGTACAGACTAAATTCATTGTGGTACATGTTAGCTTTCGAGTAGTTAAATATGCAACTTTAATGTTATTTTCATATAAACAAACAAAAGCAACATGAAACAAGCCATATGGGTGGTCGTGCATATGCACCAGGGTGGTTACTACCACACTTCTGCTCTGGCCAACAACACGATGTCATCCCCTGATGCAAGTCCCTTTAGAATTTGAAATGAAATATGTTTCTGTTGTAAGGAAAACTCCACTTGACTATTTGGGGGATCACTTGAAGGAAATATTCTCCATACAAGTTTTAAATCAAGTTTTCTCAGAATTTGATGCCTTTAGAGTCTGAGACCTCTAAGTCAGTAGCTAAGCACTTAGACAAAAGTGATTTGATCTGCCAAAATGAGTTCAGATGACTGGGAGAATCAGGCCATCAATTAGAAAATTTCTAAATGCATTCACATTGTTCCACTGGGTCTTGCAAGGTCTGAGTGAACGAGACAGTTGTGTGTCCCTTCAAAAAGTGACTTATCAATCTTAATCCTTCCAATTACTTGCGTAGGTCCCTGGATCACTCATACCTTGAAACACTGACTAGATGTGATATGTCTGTAAAAAAACATGCTTTTTGTCTGCAATTGTGCACTTTAGGCTTCAGGCTGTCTCTCTCTCACAGAAACCTCCAACCCAACAAACAAAAAAAAACCCCAGCAAACCAAACCAATTTTGAAGACTGCTGCCATCATAAAAGTCTGGTCTGTGAAAATCAGGCCACATCCATTTCTATGTTCTGTCAAGGCCTGACACTTGGAAGACACTTTTGAAAATCTTACCTTGAAATTTCTGATTTCTAATTGCCTTTTCTATGTTTACATATTTTGCCTCTGCCCAAAGCACTGTAATTTTTTAATCGGTTCTTTGGCAGACTAAACAGTTGTTTGTCACATCCCTGGTCTGATCCAAAACAGGATGTCTGGCTCATGTGTAAGGCTGTGTGTTTGAAGAGCAAGATTTTCTCGCCTTTTTTTTCAAATATTGTACAACTTACAAGTTTGTATTTGATGGAATATATTGCTTAGCTAATTAATTTTAAGAACATTTCTCAGCTATCCAATGTGACCAAACTTGCAAAGGTGTACCTTGAATACAGTTTCAATGTTATACGTAAAGAAAGGCTCTAAATTACGTCAAGATTTTTACAAGAATTTCTCACTAAATTTTTCTCCTACATGAAGGAAAAATTGTTCTTCCTATTTATTTCTTTTTTTTTCCTATGGCAGACTAGACTGATTAATCTGCTACTTAGGACTTTAATTTGGATTTTTGTCATATTAAAATTGATCTGACTAAAACTGCAAGCTTTCCAATGCAATTCTCCTGAAATTAAAGAAACATTGTCTTGTACATCAGACACTGGGATGGGTTCATGACTGGACCTGATTATTTTAGATATCTTTTCACATTTTAATGATTCTGTGATTCTAAAAAATTGAAGGAAAACAATCTGTTTCATCTCTCTCATTCCTCCTTCTCTGTCAGAAGTTTCCCTACTACAAGCTCAGTCCTGTGAGCAAACATCTCCAGTAAGGTGTTATTACTGCTGTTGTTATTGCTGCTTCAAGAGTACTCAGCATTTCTCAGTAGTGTGTCCAATGATCAGACCTGCAAATCCCTTGGCGTAGAAATAGTCTCTTTGCAGTCATTGGGACCTCAAAATGCACAATAATAACCTCTTTTCTCTGCGTTCTTGAGGGTTTCCCTAAATCCTAAAATGCTAGCTTTTAATCTATAATTGCAGTTTAAATACACAGGTACACTTTTGTCTCAGTTCTAAAAGGTAGAGTTTGATGCTTTTAATTCCATTACACTTTTCATGACAGAAAAAAAGGATACCAATTCAGAATTCAACATATTTTAACATTTCTTCAGCAGCAGCATTGCCATGTTGAAATAGAAAACAAAAAACTGTACTGTTTTTCTACTTTTTTCTGCTGAGAAGCTGTGGAAATGTGATGTGTTGCTGCCTGGTTTGTTTCTTTACTGTTTTGAATTATTTCCCTGGGTCGTGCATCACAGCTGAGAGAATGTCACAAACTTCATGCTCTTTTAAGAGATACATCCATCTACTGAGCCATTCAGAAGAATGCAGTCCTGTAGGGAACTTTAATCCTATTTATTGCTACTTCCACATATTAATTGTACTTAAGCAGACTTGTTCATTGCTCAGAGCAATGTAATGCATGATTTTGTACCTTGTAATTAAGAAATAGATTAGATTTTATTTTTCCTTCTCTTACGAAGGCAGATGTGCTCAGAAGAAACACACTGAGTTCAAACTTCCATAATAATCCTTTGTGACACTCATCTGCTGGAAACTTCCATGCATCCCTGAAAACTACTCTTATGTGTCCGTGAACTCACAGTCTCAGCATAAAAATCAATCTCACACACATGGACCATGTCAGTACCACATGCTATCCAGCAAGGTAAAAGTGTATTTGGAGAGGTTTCAGTGGCATTAACAACAGTCCCTGCTCTCTGATGGAAAATGAGAAGGTGCCTGTTGGTGTGGCCTTTGTTTTCTAGATAAACTATTGAGAATCTTCTCAGCCTTCTGCTACCCAGCCCAGAAGGATAACCTGCTTCATGATGCCTCTTCTCTCCAGAGAGGACACTGGAGAGCAGTGACTCTGCACTGAGTTGAAGCTCAGCTTAATTCCTGCTGTACAATACAATCCATCCAACCAAGAACAATTAACAGTCCTTCTTTTGTACCTACCTCAAAAAAAAAAGCTCAGAGGTTGGCCAAGCTTCTCATTGTTTTCCTGTGCCATGACTCAGATACTGCAGTTATCATGTGTGCACATGAGGAGAAAATCTAATCTGTAGCACAATAAGGTATGAACCAGATTTCCCATAAACCGTCTGCTGACTCTTGTGCTGCTTAATTTTTTTAATGTATTGTGTAACCGATGAGTAATTGGTATATTTTGCTCTTCTCCTAATTCCTAATTCCAAGAAGAAAATAGCATAAAAACTGGCATGAATACTATTTATTTCATAATATGCCATAATATGCCATTATATAATATGTACTAGTAGATATGCTATAAGGATATGATTGAACTGTAGTAATATCTATTTTCATATCTTGCATGTAGGCATTTGTAATAAAGGTATGTTTAATACACACATAGTATTTTTACATAAATTCTGTTTGTAGCAGTATCCACTGCTACTTCTACTTTCTAAGATAATTACAAGGCAATTCTTGAAAATTTTTCAGTAGGCCCAAGTTAAAACATATGGAGGTAACAGCTGAGTTTATATGACAAAGAGTGATCCATCAGCATAGAAACCAGTAGGAGGGATTGGGATTTTTGTAGTTGCTGCTTTATCTGCCAGTTGATTGTAAGTTTTGTAGTCGTAGTTGATAAATTCACTGAACTGAGTCAGAATGGTCTTATGACATTTATTCATAGCAGTATGAACTTGCATATGAATACATTCAACTCAGAAGAACATCATCAACATGTTAGCTGAGACACTGTGAAGGTCTGGTTCATAACATACTATAAAAAACCTTCCCCTAATTAGAAAGTTAAAAGCTTCATCACTTTTGTTAGTTAAGATAAATCTTTTATATCTTGTGTTGATTTTTTTCATGGATCAGCTTTACCATTTGTGTTCCAGTAACTAGGTAAGAGAGATAAAAAACAGTAGTCTGGAAGCCAAACCAGTAGGGTTTTATTCTTAGTCTTTCCCTTCTGTAGTTTGAGAAATTGCAAATTACAAAGCTGGCTCTGATGAGGAATAAAGTATAAATGACATGTTCACGATTACCAAAGGGAAGAAACTTTCCCTGAAAAGTCATGAAGGGGAGCACAGGTGGGCTGTGGAAAGTCCATTGACTGGGAACTATAGAGGCTAATTTTGTCTGGATGGGACCCAAAGAAAGCAGCTGCTAAGTGTGACATGAAGACATTCCAACAGCAATACTGCCACTGGAAATGTCAAAAAGAGGTCTTACCAAGGCAGAACCAATATCCTTTAGATTCTTAAAAATATACACCAAAATGCAGCCTTTTGTGCTTAAAATTGTTCCTATGACTACTGAAATAGTAAGGCTTCTGTTCATTAAATAAATATGGCCCATTCATGAAGACTTTCATACTGTAGCCTAGTATGAAAGATTTTATATAGCCATTTTACTCTAATATCACTAGGTACATATAATTTGAGCATTCTTACTGCATGCAAAAGAGAATTGTGTTGCTTCCTGGCCTGCACTAGTTAGATGCTCAAAGACAGGTCAAGTGTCACTAGAAAATTGGTTTTACCCAATTTCATTTTATGGGTTCCAGTTTAATCCTTGGGTTTCACAACAGATGTTACTGATGAGTTACCAAAGGGTTTAAAAAATACAGTAATATTTTTTGAATGCAATTAATTTATAAAGAAACTCAATTCTCAGAGAAATGGCTTTCAGACAGGACTAAGCATTACAGAGATTCTAAAAGAAAAGGGCAAAATGGGTAAACTCCTTTTGAAAATTAGAACTATCTGGCAAGTTAAAATCCTACTATTAACTACTCTTGTGCATTTGCAAAAAGTAAGTATTTGGTCTTTCTGCCTACATTTTGCCTGGCTAAACAAACTGATCACCTTTAATCAGTTTTCATAAGAAGGACATTTTTTTTTACTAATCCTAGTCTGAGCTCAGACCTTCTGAGCTTGGATACCATGAATTACCCTGCACTGTTGCAGGTGGTGTCTCACTGGTGCCTCGTTCAAACCCTTCCGTACTGCCCTCTCTCCCCTGGGTGACTTTTAGGGAGACTGTATTTATTTTTCTCATGGATTTTATGTGAGTTATTGTATTTTACAACAGGCTCACTGCAGTTCTGTGTTTTGTGACTACATCTAGCTCTTTCTCCTACTCTGCCTTTTCCAGCTGAACTGCGAATTTAAGGCAGAAGTTCCTGTCAGTCTTCATACAGTATTGTTGCTCGGCACCCCACTCCTATTCCTCCATTTCTGAAGTCAGGCTTACCTTTCTGTTCAATATTGTGATTTTCCTTGGTCTTAAGAATGATTTCTAACCTTCTGGCATTAACTAATTTCACTAACAGACCCCTACCTTTTGTGTCAAAGTTTGCTGAAGTTTTGCTAAATCGCTCAGAGTTTGTTAAAAAAAAACAACCCTCCCAGTAAAAACACAATTTAGAAGTGTGAGTGACATCCAAGTACATAACAGCTCTGAGGACTGTGATGCTACAATTTAGCAGATCAAAATACATCAGAAATATATACTTTTGTATGATGCTTTTCCTCCAGTAGTACATTTTCTAATATTGGTCTGCCTGTTCCATGAGATCCATGGCTGTCATACTTTGCCCATGCTGTTTTCCCAGTTGTGCTAAGAAAAGACCTGCTTCCCACCTCCCTAAACTGCTGCAAAGTGGCTCATATCCCCATGGCTCAGTGATATCATTCCCTGGAGTAAACTGGCCAAGTCCATACCCTAAATTTAAGTCTCTTGACTGAGCTTTATGCAGAAATCCCTGTTCCTGAAACACAGTTACTTGGGTTTTACCCTGTGTAAGACTTTCTAAGACGGCTGACAAGACACAATGAGAAGACAAAGTCATCTTCTAGCAGAGCATGACACCAGCTGTGAGCTGTGGGACCAGAGTGTGTGACATGAAGGCATTTTTGGAGTACAGACCTCCTCAGACAGCTTCATAAGCAACTGTAGCATTTTGAATTAGACCATGTCCTGTCAGCTATGTCTGGATTTTTCTGTTGAAGGGAATTACTTGACCTGCCTCAAAAACATCTGGGAGCAAATTCACATGCATTATGATCAGACAGCAGAGCACAGCCTTGAAATGAAACAGAGAGCTTGCCAAACTAACATATCACCAGGACTGCTCCTCTGCAAATAAGCAAGTGGGCCTGTTTTAACATGTACACCTGGATGAATTTCGAAGGACCCAAAAGTGCAAGGATTCACACACAAAGATGAGAGGACTGGCAAGGGGCAGCAACTGACCCTTTTTTTCATTCCCTGGATCTTGCTTTTTTTCTTTCCCAAGAAATGTGCTTTTATTACCCTACTGTCAGGTGCTGGGCAAGTCCCACACAGTAGGCAGAAAAAGAAGTAGGTAGTCGTGTGAAATGCCATTGCTGAGTCTTATTATTACATTTCCCACTGGTGTCATCTGCAGTGAAGGCCCTGTTGTGTTTGACACTGTAGAAGCATTCAATAGGAGTCAGTGCAAAACCCAAAGAGCTAACAAAAGGAAGGAAAAATAGAGATGAAGTAATTTTCCTAGCAGCAAACATCTGGTCTGTGGTCAGCCAAGAAAAGAACCCCAGTCTTCTGACTTCCACAGCGAAGCTTATTCTAGCTGACTGTGCTTGCCACTCCAGAGTTCTGTACCCTCTGAAGCAAAACCCCCAGGGACTGGGTAGGAACCAGCCCAGGACAATTTCATGCAAAGGAACAGGTTGACAGCCCTGTAGTTCTGTCATAGAACAGAAAATCAATGCCAAGGTTCAAAGCTGTTTTACAAGGGGTACATGGCTTCATTCTTTTGTAGGCAAATAAGGAATGGGATAGGGAATAGGACAGCTGCAGTTTTCAGTCCTAGAAAAGCAATGGAAATGAGTAAATTTGCTATGAATATATTCATACAAGCTGTTGAGGATGTTTAACAATTTCTAAAATAAACAGCTGCTTTCTAATATTCTATGCACAGGGTTGATCGTGAGACCAATTGTGTCAAGTTCACTTTCCAAATTTCAAAAATATCACAAAAGAATATAAGACCCCATAGGACACACTGCCCAGTGCTAGAAGACTCGACATGAGGTTTTCCAGTATGACATTTGAATTCAAAAGATAGCAGTGAGAGCCTTTCAGAGAACTCTGCCACCTTTTTTCCATTTATGTTCTGGCAGATTACTTGATGGTTTTACTGACTCACTTGTCTGACATGCAAGTAAGTCATAAGAGTGTCGTTTTTAGTATAAATAGCTATTAGAGCTCATCTGACAAATGAGACTTGCCTAACGACATTTCATTTCCTGAAGTGCAACAATGTGTAGTGCTTTATAAGTTACACATGTCAGGACTG
Organism: Pithys albifrons albifrons; assembly: GCF_047495875.1. Taxonomy (NCBI): domain Eukaryota; kingdom Metazoa; phylum Chordata; class Aves; order Passeriformes; family Thamnophilidae; genus Pithys; species Pithys albifrons. Next base: position 50,018,771 of record NC_092464.1, on the reverse strand, counting down.
ACTTGCAAACAGCTTACTTCTGGGCTGCTGGAAGGAGTTATCCTAAAAACTTGTCAGTGGCTTCTCTTGAGAAGTTCCTGAGTCCTTGGACCTGCCAGTGACTCGTCTGTGTGAAGAGCCCTGAACTCCGAATTAGGTTGGTATGAACAACCGAAAGTGGAAGACAAAAACATCCCCTTAAGCCTGTGAAAGAGGTTCTGCCTCAGGCTGCTCAAACCACAGAACGACCCAGTTTATTGTGTCTCTGGATTTGCTGGCAGGGATCTATTTGTTTAAGCAATTTCCATTCTGCATCAGTTGAAATGAATCATATTTGTCAAGACCTGCTGCTTGGGCTAGCCCAGTTTGCAGGGACTGAAATGGGTTAGGGAGTGCAACACAAGCACCTCCACCAGCAGACTGGTGTCTCCTTTCACCAGCATCACTCTCTGCAGAACAATGATTTTAACACTCTAACATAGCTGGTGACCCAACCTATTCACTTAAAATAGACAAGACATGAGCATGTCTACCTGCACAGCTGAGGAGGCACCAATCCCTGCTGTGAGTCAGTAAGAAGTAGCTTGGAGGGAGCTGGGTGGCCACAAACCAACAGAAGGTGTTCCATTATACTCTTGAAAACTTTGAATACTTATATATAAATCTACATACAAGTCATCAGAAATTTGACGGTCACCCAGACTGGGCTAGTTCTTTAGACCAAATTCTCCTCTTTGCCCATGTAAAAGGTATAGCCCAGAGAGCAGGCAATATAAACACTGACTCAGTGATGTGCCTCAGTCAGAGGAGGAGAAACTCCCACAGGTTTCCAGGCCCTGAATTGGCTGTAAAAAGAACAATGACACAACAACCAGCAGTGATGGATGTATTTACTAGGAGTGGGATGGTAATTGTTCACTAAAACCATAAAATAGCCACCAGAAGTGAACAAATCACTGACTTGTGCAAAACATGAAAAATGGATACAGCAAGGATAAAGGCCTTATATGTCTGCTAAAGCTCCTGTTCAGTTTTAAATCTAAGTGGTGACAGGAGGGCTGAAGCATGTCAGAAAATCTGCAACACTATAATGGCTTCACTCACAGCACTTGTTTGTGTTTACTTCTACTGCCAGTGTCTAATCCATTTTTGCTTAGGAGAAAGATTGGGATACTTTCCAGGCACCAAATAAATAAACCAAACTTCACTCTTCCTGAAACCGGGAACTTCCTTCATCATGTTCCCTCCTATTCATCTCCTTTCTGGTGTACACAGTCCAAAAGGATATGGGAGAATATTAGACTAGAACTCTGTGATCTGCACTGGATGCAGTCAGCTGCTGGGAGGATTCCAAGGTTTTAGATCCAGCCTGTAAAGTCCTGAACAGTTTTGGACCTCACAAATGTGGGGAGGTCCCTTCTCATTCGATCACATGGAGATCCATCAAGATAAATAACCCAAGGAGTGCTCAATGAAGAGTCCTTTATTTTGGAAATAATTTCCCCTACTTCTCTAACCTCTGGGTATACTGTGAAGTCTGTTTTCCCCTCTCCGTGTTAAATCAGCTGAGTGTGGATTGAGTTTTTTCTGTATATCAGCTATCTTTTATCCTTGCCATCATGCTTCCATTTATCAATCAAATGCCCAAAGTATTGAATAAGTATATTTTTAAAATATCTAAAAAATTATTTTTAAATATTTTGAGTCCTTTCTTGATAGCTTTGCCATTACTTTTATCATTCTTGAGCCCTTTTTTGAGATGCTTTTAGTATCCTTCTTAAGATGCAGTAACAATAATACTTATAATATTCCAAAGGAGGCTGTAACATCGACCTACGTGTGTATATTTTTTTTCATATTCTTTATCCCATTCCATAAACACTCCAGCAACTTCTTTGTTTGCTTGTTTGTTTGTTTGTCTGTTTTTACTACAGCTGCAGTCTGACAGTGCTTTTCTTTGTGCTGTCCATAGTGATGTCCTCATATATTTTCTGGACTGACAGAGGTCAATCAGAACCCTGTAAAGATATTTTTGGGTAGATTGCATGTTTCCCCTGTATATATTATCAGTGAACTCCATTTGACATCATTTTGCCTGTTCATCTAAATCCCTCCATAAATCTCTATATTCAACTTGAACAACTTTGTCCCATTTGCATACTTTGCACTTGACCGATCATTTCCTTCTCCAGACCTGCATTAACTGACAGTGAAACCAGTATAGCCTTTTTAGGCATTTTACAATTTCTATTTTCCCCCAGAGTTAAAAACATCCAGTTCAACGAACCAAGTAACATACATTCTGGTGCTTGCCCAGCCATTGGTAAAATAGCCCCAGAGTACAAAATTCCAGGTTTGAAGAACTTTTGTCTCTGGTGAAACCCTCCAGTGAAGGTCAGATGTGGTGAATGCACAGCAATGGTGTGCTGATGTGCCCCCACACTGTTCTTTCTGATAAATAGTTTAGAGACTTCCATATTAAGGACAGGTTTACTGGAGGAATGGGTATGGGAAGTTGGAAGGGGTGAAAAATCTTCCTTTTCTTCCCATCACTATGATGTGTTTTTATTACTGTATACAATTTTGGTATTGAAGATATTCAGCGGTGGGCCCACAGCTCCTGTGCCTGCAGTAATTAATTGAGGATATCACAGGACTAACTAGAGGTAGTGCTTAGATATAAAAAAAGAGATGTTTTCTTCTATCCATCATTCCTTACTTCCAGAACACAGAAGTTGTATAAAATACCCTGTGCAACAACTTTGCCAGGCACTTCTTAGAGTTGTGTTGTTTTCCTGACTCTTCCGCCTGCATAATGTCAGCAACTGTCTTTGGAAAAAAACTCATAGGGTTTGGATAATTGTCTCATATACTGAGATTTCTGGATGTTTTGTAATGACCAAAACAAACAATTTTTCACCTTGGAAAATTAAAATCACTGAAAATAGTTGCTTTTGCATGAAATTTTAAAATATCACCTTTCACTAATAGCAGCAAATTTTTTGTCCTTTGGAGCTTTTATCACTGAAAACACAGGAACACTGATGCTTACTTAAGTGACTGATAACTGTCACAAAATCCAATAACATGCTAACGTTTGGGAACTTGGAAACAGTATTTTGATAAAACTTTGTCACCACTGAACATTGACAACAGATTAGACATGCTCCTTCTGGGCAATTCCTATATGGTCCCAGCTTCAGTGACATGAGACATTCATGCCAACCCTCAACTCTTCCATTTGGATTTTTTTAACTGAATTTTCTGTGATTTGATCTCTTTGTCAAAGATGAGGCCTGCGTACCTGTTCCTGAGGCATGCTGTGAAGCCTTTCATTTTGGAAGGGACTGGGCATTTGGGATGGACGTGCTTGGCCCAATGCAGTGGCACATTCTGTGCAAGGCTGGAATGAGTCTGAGTTAGGCTGAGTTTGGGAAGCTCTCACCATCCACAGCAGAGTGGCAATGTGGCCGTACTGCTCCTGGTGTGTATCTGCACCTATATGGACATATGATCTCAAAATCTTAAATTCCACTGAAAGTAGTTGGGACTTCTGGAGTACCCATGAAGGCTGACTGTACCCTTGTGGAACAGAGGGAAGTAGTTTCCATGACAGGACACCTGTGCATTCCTGCCTTAAACTGGTCTCTAGAGGCAGCAATGGTTCATGGAGGGTGCTGTGTCAGGCCAGTACATGTTGCAATGCTGTCTGTAATGTGAGGCAAAGTTCAGCCCAGCACCAAGTCACCTGAGCTGCCTGAGTTCCCTGAGCTGACCCAGACACACTGGGAAGCAGCATCAGCTCCCTGGTGGCTTTCTCAACACTCCACCACATGTGTGTTATCAGAGCTAAGTGCATCCAAAACTGTGCCTGTTTGAAGGTGCCTATTGCCTGTTCAGGCGTGGGGCAATACCTAAGATAGATACAAGGCTTCCATGAGTTCAATTTGCTGAGCTTCTTAAACAGCAGAGAACAACAGAGTCAGTGGGAGCACTGGCAGTAACACAAGGACTGTGTCCTCAGCCTGCAAGCTTCTTTAGGGCTCACCATCCCACTGCATACAGGCCAGGAGAACAGGAGGCTACAATGATGTAACTCAGAAGGAAAGAAGAGGAAATTGCTTCAAATCTGTGAAATATGTAATCTGAGACTGATGGATATTTGTGTGCCTGCAATATTAGTTGCAAACAATTAATTCTGGGGGAGAGAGACATATTTAGCTCTATGTCACAGTGCTTGGATTGTGGCCAGTGTTTTTCAGTTATGTTCTTAGTCAAGGAGGAAAACTTGTTTGACAACTGTCATTTATACTTCTTAGCAAGTGCAATGCTGTTGTCCTTACCCAGCAGAGCCACTGGCGAGCCATCCTGTGGTGCAGCCAGCGAAAGAACAGTCCAGAACAGCCCTTTTCAGTTCTTCTGCAGTTGCCAAGCGAGCACTCAGGTCCACACAAGCTTTCTCAGCTTCAGCTAAATCCAGACCCTGAGAGTTGTTCTTGGACTCAAGTGCAAACACTTTCCCTGCAACACCAAGAAGGGACATGCCATTCATCGTGGAATTGTACTCAATACATATTCAACAGAAATGCTGCAAATTATCACCAAATAGAGTCTTCATGCTTTTACTAAGTTTATTTTAGCTGGCAACCTACTTTTTGGAATGAGCATTTTTATCAATACTTAAGTGTCTTTAAGGTACCTTTTCTTTTAAGAAAAGCAGGTATGGCTAAGGCCCTGGTCATTCCTAGCTTATAGGAGAAGTTTGTCTTGCTCTGTATCTCTGTGTTTAAGATCTGGTGAAAGAAAGCACAACACTCACATATGCACATATATTGTCAAAGCCAGAACATCTGTTGTAGACTACTAACACTGGAAATCACGGCTAAGCCTTTTACAGTTTACAACTACATCTATAAAGTAAGCACATACCTAAAAGCCAGTATTGCAACCCAGTCTCCTGTGTCAGAAATAGATTTATACTTATTCTCTAAAATCAAAATCATCCCAGTCAGTGACAGCTTGGATCTAAATGCAAGCCACTTTTTTATCATACCTTTTTGGAAAGAAAAGCGCTTTTTTTTTTTTTTCAATGAACATGTGAACATATTTAGCATAACAATTTTTGGTGTGATTTTTATTTTCAGTTCAGTTTATTTTACTTTAATTTATCTAATACTGTGAAAGCTATAAGGGTGAAAGTTAGAGGTTTTGGCAACTGGGAACAGGGAAATTGGGTTTTTGGCAATGAAGCTTGAGCAGTTACTGGGTTATGGAATAAACATATTAGCTGAGTGTCTCCAGAAAAAGAAATAAACAATGAGAGAGTTTACAGTGCTGACATTTAAGTTGCCATCTTTCTTATGATAACATCTGTTAGAATATCTCCTGCATTTCAAAGATACAGATTGAATTTGCTGCAGGTGCAGGAAGACAACTTTTAAGCAACTTTGCCTTCAATAAATGCCTGGAAACACTTGTTTATGTCTCCTTTCCAAAGTGGGTTAGTGGTAGTGATTATATGAATGCAGTTTCCAGCACACACAGAGTGTTCACACTCATGGGATGTATTGACCAGGATTAGGAATTCTTCACACAGATTCAGCCTGGTTCTGTACCAAGTGCCACCCCCACCACATATTATTCAACAAAATGACAAATCTGATTCTAATCCTAAATACAGGGAACTTATACAGGGTAGGTCTGTCCCTGACAGCTTTCTGTTCTCACCTGTGCACAGCTGAACCCACGAGAAGAGTTATAGTCCTTACAACAAAAAATGTACAGTTTCTCTCAAGTAAACCTGTCAGTTGTGTTTACATTAGCTGGCAAGTGCAGATGGGTCCTGAGGGAAGATTCCTACTTTGTTGGGAATTCTACATATGCACAGTAAGAAGTCATTCTGATTTGGACAGATGGCAATTGAAACAAGCGGGACAAGCAGCTGTGAGAAGGAACAGATAACAGTAGCTGACAAAGGGATACAACCAGAAGCACAGAACAGTGTCCTAACCAGTAGATTACCTTGTCTCTTGACTCTCAACTGCAATCAATACCATGAACTGTAATTAGAATGAGGGAATTTACACAAAATAGTGAAAGAAGCAAGACTCTACATTCCTGAGGACACAAACATCAGGTTTCTGTGAAAATGTCCCAAATAAGACACATGACACTAACATGACACTAACGTAGCTCCTGTTTCCAAAGCCGTGAACAGACTAGTGAAGTTTGCATAGCCTAGGAAGAGAGATTGTATAAGCAGAAAGGTGATGATTTTAAACAACCATTCTAAAGTGCAAAACAACTTTCATCCCTAAAGGAAAGCAGAGATTAAGTATAATGCTTTGCTGAGGCTTTGTCCCAAATAAAAACTTATGTATTCTGAAAACATCCACATTCTACATTTCACCACTCGACTTTCAGGACAGAGATGCCTCATCAAAGACACAGGGGGTAAGTTTGCATAGGATCTGATGTAAATCATAAATGTTCATTTGACATGGCAGTAACCCTTATTTTCCAGCTATTAGTATTTCAGTTAGAAGACTTAAAGAAAGGAAGATCGTTAAGCATGGAGCTACATGTAGATACAATATGAAGAAAATGAGTTAATAATTTAGTCTTTTTGCCAGTAAGCAAATTACATTTTCAGAGGAGTTTATCTATGCCAGACAGAGGCTGAGACAGCTTTTCTTGACTGCTGTCATGTGCTTGCTAGCACTTAAGAAATACTAACTTTTTGCTAGAACTTATGAAGCTGCTGATTCAAAACAGAGTCTTGTAATTTGTAAAGCTACCTGGGATGTTCAAATCATATAGATAAGTGGATTTTAGGGTAAGCTAGGAAGGACTTACTGGTTGGAAAATTACAGTGAACTGCTTTATAGGAAATTCTGGTTAGCCAGAAGTGGATAAAGAAGGCTGACCTGCTTACCAGGTCAAGCTCTGAATCTCCTCCAAAGTTTTAGAAGCTCTCGGGCTATCTGCCCTGTTTTTAAGATTTGCCCTCTGGTTTTGCCTAATTTCTTACCTAGAAAATATCATAACACATAAGGTTCACTTATCAAGTACTTGACCAATGGAATAGTTGGTTCCTCAGTATCCTGAGATGTGTCACATTACTAAGGAATACAGGAAAAATATACAGGAGACATGCGAGCATGGAAATAGGAAAAAATACAAAAGCACATCTAAACAGGAAATCCCCTTACATAAAAAACACTGCAACACTGAAATTGAATTCTGCACCTTACGCTGTCATGGTTAACATGCTCTGGATATCAGTGTATTGAATTTTTCTCACTTTTTATCACAAAAGTGGTGTCATTTTCAATATAAGATGATCTAAGGAACATAGTTAATTGTAACATTTTTATCAGTTTTAATAAAATGATTCTTAAAAAAAAAGTTTGTCTCACTTGATGACATTACAGTAATTTTTTTATATTGGTGTATCTGAAATCAGTTTTCCCTCTGAGATAGTATCAAGAGATGTGTTGTCATTCTGGTATAAATATGAGACTGTTCTATATTTCCATAAGACACAGGATGAAGGATCATGTCTACATGAAGAATGTAGTATGTCTTTAGTTGTAGCACCTTTGAACAGCCACCATGTCTGAGTTTCCTCTCAGCTCTCTTCCTTCATTTTTCTCCTGTAACCTTTGTTTCCCATAATGCTTCCACCCCGACAGGTGGGATGAAAATTTGTTACCAAACTTATGTACTTTTCTGAAGCCTTTGTAAACAAAGCAAGTGCCTATGGTTTAAATATCAAGCTAAAAATCCAGGCAAAGTAGTATTTCTCAGGAGACTGGATGAGCATGTCGAGTTTAGCAGGTTCAGAATGAAAAGTACCCTTGTCACAGTAAGATTCTTTCAGATTCCCATTGGAAAGCAGTGAAAAAGTTTTTAACTTCAATGTTAAGACATAAATAATAAGATATAATTCTTCTAACTGTTAATTATCAGCTGGATTCATGGTTCTGATGAAAAACTCACATTTGCAATCAAAGAGGTTCTCTCTTTAATAACTAACCTACATTATAGTGGTAGCCTCTACCATTATCTGATCACTATTATTACAGACTTGGATTATATTTTCACATAATAATATTTCAATTATTTTTTGCACTAAAACTTTGTAAACAAGAATTAGAATAATAGTTTTTACTTAAGAATACCCCAATATATTCTGATTGAAAACATACCCATAGCAACAAAGATCTCAGGGCTTCTAGGAATCAATTTTATCACCTTGTTCAATTCCTGCATGACTGGATTGTAGATTTCCACCCTCAAGTCCAAAAATTCATGGTTGAACTAGAGCATCTCTTTTCAACATGCATCCAGTTATGATTCAATGCCTCCAAGTAATGGAGAATTTACAGCACGTTTTAGAGTAAACTGTTCCAATGGTTCATTAATCTCACTCCCCCCTATTTCCAGCTCCAAATTTTGCTAAACTCAGCTTCTAACAACCAATCCTTACCATGTTTTCATGAACAAAAAGCCATCTACAATCAGATATGTGAAAGTCTAACAAAAGAAACCTTCAAAAATAAAACCAGTCCCAAACCTATTTCTGCATGTTTTGGGGAATGTCAGTGGCTTCAGCAGAATTCACTCAGTTATCAAGAAGATGGTTTGGCTCATTTATTCTCTTACAGTAACAAACACAAGAAATTCTTCTGAGGTGCACAGGCACAGCTCAAAGCCCATTGAAATCAGTTCACATTTCTCCATGTCTTCAGCAGGATTTGCATTATTCTCAAAGAAGAGACATAAAACTGCATAGACAAATATACTTTGAAGCAAGAATGTGTCTCACAAATAATATAAAATGAACACATTTTAGCAGGTGTGCCCAGTGTGCTGCTCTCATGGCATGATGACACTTCCTAGTTCAATGGAGAAAAACTAATCAGTTTCAACAAAATAAATGTGGTGAAAGGTGTGCAAATGTGGAGTCTAATACATTTTTACTCAAATGTTAACAACTTCAAATTGAGGGAAAGAGAGCAGAGGAAGGGAAGGTCACTTCTGTACCTCAAGAGTTATTTAACTTTCATTTCTCTGTCTGTGTGTAACAATGGCCTTGATAGTAGCAGTAAAGGTGAAGGATTCAGTAAAACTCCACAATTGCAGACAGACATTTGGTTAATAACCTGTTCTACTTAGTGTTCATGAGTGTGGAGTTTATTTCTGTGAGAAACTAAAGTGTATGGTGTCTTATTAAATTCAAAAAATACTACATCATCAGAAAAACAGGAAAATCAAGATGTCACCTGTGCATTCCCCCTCAGCTAAACTCAGTTTGAGCCTAAACTTTGATTTTTCTACACATTTTAGGATGAAATGGAATTGTTATGCAAGAATGAATGCTGTTTTGCAAGCAGGAGCCTGAAATGCTTAGACACCTGCTACTAAATGTGAACATCTAGAAAAAAGAGGGGAGGGGAGGGGAGGGGAGGGGAGGGGAGGGGAGGGGAGGGGAGGGGAGGGGAGGGGAGGGGAGGGGAGGGGAGGGGAGACTTTTTTTTTGCTTTGCTTGAAAAAAGGGATGCAAAACAAGCTGAAGTATAGACTATAACAGGAGGTTGTTCCAACTTTGGACATCAACAGTTTCTACTCAGAAGGATGTATCTCAGAATCTCACCTATTCATTCCTGGCTTTCAGGGTTCTGGATCCTTTCACCTGCATCCTCTGCAGTCACTGTGCATGGTCACTACCAGGTGACTAGGCTGACCAATAGGACTTTCATGCAATCCAAATTTAGCCAGCTGAACAACTCCACTTTGGAACAATCAGTAAAGTTTTTAAATTAGCACTTTTTTTTTCCAATTCAGAAGTGTCTTGGAATGGTGGATGGACAGCCATCATCCTCTCCTGTCTCAGGGCAAGTACCCTGAAGAAAATGATGGTTCCTATGTGTGGATATTTTAGCAGCCATGAAAAGGCAGAGCAGGGAGACCAAAAAAGCAGAGGCAACTCCTGTGTGGGATGCAGGAAGTCGCATCCTTGTTCTCCTATTTGAAGAGATTTTATCCCCCACCTGCACTGGTACCACTAAGAACTGCCTCATTAACCCTTATTGTTCTCCAGTAACTGCACCAACAGCAGAGGCACCCCATGGTACATCAGAGCAGGAACGAGCCCTCAGGGAGCCTTCTGTCCATCTGACCTGGACCTGAAGAGCTATGAGCAAGCACACTTCAATTGTAAAAGAAAAAAAAAAAAGCTGCAAAATGAAACAAAGCTATATTTTATTTCAGTCTTTACCTTGGTCTTTCTGGAGTCTATCGGCCCTACAGCAACATGTGCTGTGCTAAATACTGGTCAAAAGAGATCAATTAAGCGTTGAGGCTTCACACCTTCACCAGACCTCAATGGCCTTCAGTTTTATTGCGTATGCTCTGTCATTATTTGTGTGTGAGATAATAAAGCAAAAATCTTCCTTAGGGAAATATATTGTTACCAGTTTCAGAGGTTTGACTGTAACAGGGGCCAGCCTGAATTTCACAGGTTTTTTACAAGGCAAATTCAAAATCCCTTCAGTGGTTTGCAAAACAGGCTGTTACTTTTAGTTAAAAATAACAAATACACAAACACATATGTGTCACCCAGAATGGTCCTTTGGCATTTGCATGTGGTAGAGACTAGCTCAATTGTATTTTCACCTACAACTTAATAAGGTGGTTTCTGTCTGGACCAGGCCAGAATCTGTCATAAAAGAAAGTATTAATCCTGTTTCATCCTCTCAGATATTCTTAAATACATAGCGATAAATTTTAAAGTTCACATACACGTACAGTGTTTTCTTCTGTTTTAATTTGTAATAACCCAGGTGCCTTACAGGACTGTGTTACAGTTGTTTGCTTGAATATTAATACTAGGAGAACCCACTGAAGATCAGTTTAATGGCAGACTCACACATTTTTTACAATGCTACTTAGAATTTAAATAAAAATGGAAACTACGGTACTATAATAATATGCGACAACTGTGATGCACTTCAGGTATTCTTATAATACTTATAAATTCTTTAATTCTTATAAATGCTTTACCATGTGTAAATTTGACAACCTGTTGAATTATCATTCCAATCTGTCACGAGCTCTGCCTTAAAATGATCTCCAACATTTTTTTTATCTCTCTCTTTTAGGGAAAGCCTGTTTAGGAATCAAGATGATGCAATTAATTCTATAGAAATAATAAATTGGAAGGTGCTCCTATAAAAACAAGGGCTTCTTCAGGTGAAGCATTCTTAGGAGGAAAATTATTATTCCTGTCCTGTCTCCTCAGGTTCTGTGGAGAACACATTTTCAGGGATATGCTTTCCCACTCTCCCCTCATCTCAGGGGCATTTTCCTAGAGAAGGAGTATATCCCAAAAACAGAATCACAGTTTTGTCTATTGCAACACAGTGCAGTTGTTTGACATATTTTTTTTTAATGCTTAATGAAAAGTAGTTTCCTTCAAATTTACAAGACCGGCTTCTGTTGTATAAATGGTATTTTATACAAAACGGTAGAAACGTACAGGCAAGATTAATTTTCTCCCTTTGCTTTGCCACACTTTGCCACCAGCTGAAATAAATTTAAGTTAAACAGGGAAAATACTCTGAGAACAAACAAGGAGAGGTTTTTATTGCCCTATAATGTTTAAGATCTGTTCTCTGGAATAATGCAGCAAACATCAATGGTAACGGATTAGTGTATTGAAATAAAAATACCCTGAGATCAGGCATAAAAGTACCTCAGCTGTGAAAGTGGAAAAATGTGGCCACTCAGCATTGCTGTCCCAGGAAAAAACACAGTTTTAAAATAAGTTGTGTTTTTGCTAAGGCAAGTTGGTCATCATTATCACAGGCTGAAGCACTAGAAGGGCAATAGGCTACTGGAAACTTTCAACAGATGCAGCTATTCAGGATTACCATCAGTGAGGGAAAAGTCCCATTTCAGAATAACTGGTAGCTGCTGTTTCATGCCAAATTCATGTCCTGATCACATCCCTCAGCAATGAAGTGTAGATGAAATTCCTCTGCTGAGAGGTGAGCACTCATCTTCAGCTTGTGTGGCACTGAACAGAAAACATTATGAAAGTCTTACACTTCTGGTGCTCCCTTCCTCAATACCTGCCTGTGTAAATTGACGTTGTGTGGCATCTGAAGTGGGCAGATGGAGAAGTTCTTTGGAGAAAAGAGGGCTCCTAAAACATAGCTGAGTCTTCTTAGTCGTGTTCTGGCTTTGTTTTATTATTCTTACTTCCCCTGGAAAAGTTCACTACCCTGTCATTTTGTTGTAATAAAATAATCTTAGCCTTCTGTGATCTTATTTCCTTTCTCTGCTTAGCCCCAGGATATTTGTAGTCTCAAAAACCTCTGAATCAGAAGTTTCCTAATCCAAACTGGGGTGTGTATTTAAACTCCTTATTAAAAAAAAAAAGTGGTTTTTTTGTTTTTTTAAATAACACATTTCAACATACAGCTCTCATTCCAGCCATAGCAACCCAGCCCAAACTGAATGGGAGACTCACCATCAGCCTGAACAGAGATGATCTGAAGGAGGAAGAAGACAGATCCCACACCCCGGAGAAAGGTGAGAGAGAATCTCTGAGCGCCTGGAGCCATTGCCCTGTTCCCAAAGCCCTCAGCCGCAGGAGCTTCGTTGGCTGCCGAGGCTTTTTTTCTCCCTCCTCTGGACTTTCGCAGCGGGGTCTGCGGTGGTGATTCCAAGGAGCGCTTTCCCTCGGCAGGATCCTGCGTCTTGGGTTTGCACTGAAGGCGGGAGGGGTGGAAAAAGAAAGAGGGAGGGAGAGAGGAATCCTTGGCTTGGCTGGTGTGAAGGGGAGGGGAAGGTGGGGGGAGATGTCCAGCCAGCTGTGGCTGGGGAGAGGCTTTATCCAGCCCCGTCTGCGGGGCAGCGACACAGAGAGCCGGTGTGAAAAGTCACGTTATCCTGCCGGTAAACACCTAATGGATCGCGGTGGAAGAAATGTAAAAGCCAGGAGGGAGAGGAAAGCGGGAGAGAGGACACGCGACGAACAGAAGAAATCCCTGGCTGGGAGGAGAAGGGCAGCCAGACAGCGGTGAGTTGGTGGGCTCAGCTGTGCATCTCCGGAGGGATGGGCGCAGACGCTGGGAGTGTTTTCCTCCCTGCAACATGAAATCAGCCAGCAGAGCCTTGCTGAGGTCAGTGGCTGCCGCAGCCAGAGTGATGGTCTTCAAGCAAGGGCTGAGGAAAAGCGCCAAATGGCATGGGACACGGTCAGCCAAACCTCCCTGAAGGACAGCATTGGATGGGTCAATCCTGCTCTTCCAGTTTCCAGCTTTGGGATGGGTTAATCCTGCTCTTTCAGTTTCCAGCTTTGGCACAGGCATGAGGACTGATGGTTGAAGTGGGGGTCTGTCAGTTAATGCCCATCAGCACTCCTGGTCCAGACCGATGGTGCTGGTCAGGTTTGAACACTCCGAAAGCAGCTGATGAAGGGAGTTTCCAGTTCCCACTGGCACTTACAGCACTGACATCTGTCCCTTATTCTTATTCGTCTTATATTTGTCCAAACACAAGTGAAAAGAAACTCCCACAATAAGAGGAAACATACTGGTGGTGATGCCAGGATTTATTTCACTAAATATATAAACGGAATAGTTTTGTGTTGCTGTTGGAATTCAGCAGAGCTCAGAAATGTTTTCATATTCCCATCCTATTTTGCTTTTATTTCAGCTTCCTAAAATTTTTTCCCTTAGAAATCTGAAGCTGGGCAAAAGTACTCATTCTGTCTAGATGCTTTGAGCCACCAGGAACAGAAGTAAGGACCTGACCCTCCTCACTGACAGAGGCCTGGGTAAGGCAATTGCAGGTACCTTGAGAATGATGAACCTGCCCAATGTTGGTTTCTGTCTGACTGAAATGACTCAAGCTCAGGAACTCCTGTATATGATATTCAAGGAAGCAAGTAACTCCATGATACTGGAAGCTTTAAAAATGCCTGCATTTGATGAATTTGAGCAGGTAATGCTTTGATCTTGTTGACTTTTCAGGAAGTCTTCCTCTTCTTTATACCCATATATGGCATGTGAATGTACATGCTGAAAGCTTGCAGATAGGCTTTGAATTTTCTGTTTATCCAGAGAATGGGAATGGCAGCAGTTTATTATTGCATTGCCTTGCCAGCCTAACTCATAAGGAATACGTCCAAAATTCAAAGCATGGGAAGTTTCTTGCTCACTTCATCCTTAACATAGGATGGTTGACATAACGGAACTACAAAAGGGCATTTTATTTCAATGGAAGCTCTGTATGGTCTGCACAACAGGAATTAACATACAGCATGACAGAAAATGGTGACATCCACTGAGTTTATGTTTCTTTCACTAGTGGCATAGCTAATGGCAAAAAATTCAGTCTTAACCCCCTGATACAACCCCCACTCTAAAAATTTATGGGCACAGAAAGGTGAGAATATTTTGAATCTACACACTTAGTGAGACAACAAAGAGATTCCATGAAACTGGGTAAGTAATTATACCAAGACACACAGACATTAACAGACCAAACACAACCACAGCAATAGCTCCAGGTTTTCCTGACACTTGTCATAGGGATCATGACTTTGTTGGCCCTTTGCTGTCCTCATGAGCTTCACCAAAGCCGTTGAAGGAAAGGACAGTGTCTTCCGGATTTCCATCTGAAATTCCAAAGGTCTGTTGGATTAGTTTTTCTGTAATTGGCTCATTTCGTTTTGTTGATATATGTAAAGGCATATTGCCACTCTGGCTCCTGTCTTGGAAAATCTCAGCTTGTGTTCTTGAGTAGAACTTCTTACTGATTTTAAAGAATTGCAACAGACCACAAGATCTGTTCCTTTTTGAAGCACAAACAGTTCATAGAATGACCTGGCTTCTTCTTGCCATCCCATCTCAACTATTAAGTCTGTAAGTGTGGAAAGGTAAGGAGACTTACCAGTTCTTAATTCCTGGAAGGAAAGTATTTTACTGCCAAACAGTCTAATATTTCTATCAGCAAAAATTCCTGCTCTCAGTGTATTTTGGAAGATTCACATAAAGTTGAGCAGAGTAGGTTTTATATGATATGCATTGTTTTGCCTTGAAACCAATCTTACTCAAGAAAAAAATCCTGATTTTAGAACCACATCCTGCTTCTTGGAACCGAAAACTCCGAATAAGATCTGGTAGTTAAGATGGTTAGAAACAGATATAACCTCTTGCTCAGAAAGAGATGCAGCCTTTTGCTCAGAACCTCTGGCATTTGCAGCACTGTAATAACACAACAGACTATTTTGTGTATGAAATACAAGCTATTATTACAAATTTTAAAAAAGAAAAAAAGAATAATTGTATGTGCAGCTTTACATAAATCATAGATCATGCCTTCCTTGGAAGTAGCGAAGGTGCCAACAGGGATATTTTGTAAAATAGTGCTTCACTATGTGTGAACTTTTATTTAGGGAGAAAAACATGTGAAGGCACTGGGTTATAAAGTAAGTACATGCACATATGGATGTACACACACAAAACACTTCTGTTCTGTGAAGCACCCAATAATGGCTTGGACATCTCGTGCCTGAAGAGCATTGGTATACATTTACATCTGGAATATGTCATTCACATTAGAGTGGGTTTTAATACTAAATAAGATGTCTAAAAGAAACACAAGTAAACAAAGACATATTTGAAAACAGAAACATACCTACTACTAAGAATATTTACTTTCTGCCACTGAAAATTTATATACTATAAATATTATAGATGTAAAGGCTCCAGTTCTGCAAATTGTAACACATGATCTTAAGCCTTTCCAAAATAAGGACCTAGGATCTTAAGGTCTTGAGCAAACTCAGAAACATTTGCTATCTCAAGCCAAGCTAGGCAGATGTTGGCAGCTTTGTTAAAGTGCTCCAGCTGGCAAAGAAACTGATCTTTGATGAATGCTGGAAAGTCGTAGGAAAGTTCACTTTTCATATCAGAATAAAGAACAATAGAAATAAAATTTCTGTTTGGAAAAAGATACCTCTGTCACTAAAGCATGAGATTCTGTTTAACGTTTCTCTGCATAATGCAATAGCTTCAAATGTTGACAGTCTGCATAATTTAGCTTGAAGAACTGAATTTAAATGTAATATAGGCTTTAGGTTTACTTATCATCCTAAATTCTAATTATTTTAATTTTTTAGGAAAGAGATCCACATTAATATATGAGCAAAGTGGTGACTAAATTGCTCTAACCAGCATGGTTGTTAGAATTTATAACATAGGCTGGAAGTTCTGAAGTACTATCTCCAGATGAGGCTGAAAGGAGAAAAATACAGAAATAACTGAGGCATACAGTTTGCTATGTGCCTTACACCCAGCTGCAGTGCCTACATAAAATGATAGACCTGAGAGATGGGCTGATTCCAATGGGATGAAGTTCAACAAGGCCAAGTGCCAGGTCCTGCACTTTGGCCACAACAACCCCCTGCAGCGCTCCAGGCTGGGCACAGAGAGGCTGGAGAGCAGCCAGGCAGAGGGACCTGGGGGGACTGAGTGACAGGAAGCTCAACAGGAGCCAACAGTGTGCCCAGGTGGCCAAGAAGGCCAGTGGGATCCTGGCCTGGATCAAAACTAGCGTGGCCAGCAGGCCCAGGGCAGTGACCGTTCCCCTGTACTCTGCATTGGGGAGGCCACACCTTGAGTGTTGTGTTCAGTTCTGGGCCCCTCAGTTCAGGAAAGAGATTGAGGGGCTGGAGCGGGGCCAGAGAAGAGCAACGAGGCTGGAGAAGGGACTGGAGCACAAGTGCTGTGGAGAGAGGCTGAGGGAGCTGGGGGTGTTTAGCCTGGAGAAGAGGAGGCTCAGAGGTGACCTCAGCACTGTCTGGAACTCCCTGAAGGGAAGTTCTGGCCAGGTGGGGGTTGGTCTCTTCTCCCAGGCACTCAGCAATAGGACAAGGGGGCACGGGCTCAAGCTCTGCCAGGGGAAATTGAAGTTGGAGAGCAGAAAAAAATTCTTTGCAGAGAGAGTAATCAGGCATTGGAATGGGCTGCCCAGAGAGGGGGTGGATTCCCCATCCCTGGAGGTTTTTAAAGGGAGATTGGCTGTGGCACTGAGTGCCATGATCGGGTAAAGGGACTGGAGTTGGACCATGGGTTGGACTTGATCATCTCTGAGGTCTTTTCCAACCCAATCCATTCTATGACTCTATGGCACTACTGGATAATTCCATAACTATTTGTGATGGTTTGTGCTCAGGTATGAGTTACCATATCCAAACTTTCAGATACCAGTTGATACACGTAAATGTCATTAAGTAGCTGATATCCATTGTCATGCTGGCAATGACTGTCCATAGTTAGAATGGTGACAGTAGTGAAAACCAAAAGGATTTGGGTTGTACAGCTTAGTAACACATCAACTTCTAAGTCTGCACAACCTCTTCAGCCTCTTTCTCTTCACATATAAATGCAGATAACCAACTTTACAGACCATTCTGACATGCTCTTAGTAAATCAATATAAGTTTCTTCATAGATACTTCAGTAGTATCATACCATTATGATGGGGGATGACTACAACTTGTGCTGCTGCTGGAAACAGGAAATAAAGAATTATGGCTTGGCTTCCCAAGGACCGTGTGAAAGGATCTAAAATACCTAATAGAGGATACAGCATTTACACACAAGCACTGCAGTGACTGACATCTCCTAAAGGATATGGAGTCTGTGTGACTGAAGGGCAGGCAGGAAGCCTTGGTAATACTGTACACCTATTGTATCCACAGATAGTACACCTACTGTATACTGGGACCCAAACTTATTCTGCAGCTGTATCCAAGCTTCTAACACCCAAAAACCAACTGGAAAATTGAGCGAAAAAAAGGAGAGAAAGATTTCTTTGTTTATAAAACGTGAATTATTAAGCAACAGTAAAACAGACAAACATTTTTCAGTGTCTGGCAGTCTGCAACAGTCTACTAGCTGCAAGGAACTTTTTTATTTTATTTATACAGAGTGTTTGCACCTAATTAAACGAAAAAGTAGAAATGTGCAGAACTACCTGAAAGTAATTCAGGAAGCTGACTTAAAAAATAATAATGAAAAAAGTAAAAGGCATGTGCCCTACTTTGTGGGTGGTGGGTTGAACACAGGGACCTGTGTCATGGTGCTGCTGACCCTGAGAAAAAGTGTGATTCTTACACTTACATCATGTTATGTGGGGTCAGGTGTTGTCATGTGACAGGCCATGACCCTCATATAAATCATTGCCATGTAAATCACACTTCATTTCTTGGAGACTGAGCAGTCTCAAGAAAAGAATGAAGATATCTGGCCATAAAACATCAGCTGCAATATTAGGGACATACATATTTTTTTTCTGACAAATGTAGGTAAACCAAACATCTGGCTACCCTTGGTTGGTGTTGTTTGGCTGGGGCGGGTGTGATAATCTTTACTTTCTTCTTTTTTTAAGGCCTTGCAGCAGTTTAATGGGTGAAAATTATGTAGCAGTGTGCAAAAATACTCAAGTTTACCCAGACAGTTTCTCTTTGGTCTCTGCGGGCATCTGTAAAAGTATGGATAGAGACAGAATCTAATACCTTGCCTAGATTTCCATCTTCAGGCTGCAGACAAACCACTTCCAGCTCACTATTTCACCCTCCCTTTCTCATTCCCTCTAACCCTCACCAGCTATGGTCTTCAGTTGGACAAGAGAGAGCAGTTAAATTCAGGACTACCTGCATCTACCTGGTCTACAGCTGCTGAATGCCTCCCACTGTGGATATGTGGTGTGGCAGGAATAAGCCCCATGGGATGTGACTTTTCCTCTCACAGTTCCAGGGCAACAACCAGATTAAAGACAGTCTCTTCCTGGGGGCCCACTGGTGCTGGGGGTTTCCTTCAGAGTAGAGTGCCCTCACCAGCACCTGTACCTCCATCAGCAGGGTGACATCTGCATCACCTGGACACACAGGGTCAACGCGGATGAAGCAGCAACAGCTGAACTGCAGCATTTATCACAGAACTTCACACCCTCTCCATCCACTCCTCCTGTGAGTCCCTCCAACCATCCATGAAACCCATTGCATAAAGACCCAGGAACATGGCAGGGCCAGAGGCAGGAAGAGTTTGGCCTCAGCAAATTTATAAGGTGCCACCTGTATGGTACATGGAGTTGCCTTCTTATGGCAGAATTGTGCTCCAGCATCTCAATGTTGTTTTCAAAGAGACATGTCTAGTCCTTTCGTTTGCAAACAGGCTCTTGCAGATTAAGGAGAAGGAGGTGTACAGAAAATGGAAAACTGTGTCTCTCAGAGCTGCAAATGCTCCGAGCCAGGGCTGTGGGGAACACACAAGGCCATGGTTGTAGCATTTGTCATGTTTCCAGCGTAGCAATTAATTTGTCATTTATTTTACCAGTCACCTAATATTTTGACTTTTGTCTGTCAGACTCCTTCTCCAGCTATTTCCTAAAAGTTTGTTTAACTGCATTCTAACCTATGTTCCCTGGACCTTAAGGCACCCTTATTTCTCATTAGGTGTTAGCTCTGCCCTCTAGTGTGGCACAGGGAGTGGGTGCTGTGTCACACAGCCATGGCTCTGACATAAAGTCCAGATAGTGTTCAAAACCTGAATGGTCATATGTTAAAATGTCAGAATTTTACACGTTGACTAAGCTAACTTGACATTTTATGCCCCTCCTGGGAGTGGGTTACCAGTCTATTTGTAGTCATTTAAACAGCAGATCTCTTAACTACAGCCTGCCTAACCCCCAGCATTTTACAGTACCAACTGGTTCAACTGCAATCTATTTGCTGCATCCTTATGTGGCTCAACCTGTGGCTCTGACCCACCCTACAGGTTCTCAGCTGCTGGGGATGGGACCAAGTGCTGCTTTGAGCAAAGGCAGCTGAGAAAGTTCTTCACCTCAGTGCCTGGAGTTCCGGGTCATAGTGGAAGGAACAGGTAAGCCGAAGGGAGGATAAGGCTCTACTGAAGCAAAAGGTTTTTATGGCAGGTTGTCTCAGTAAGCAGACATGGTACAGTCATGAAACGTAACTGAGTTTTGGCTTGGATGCTTTGCAGTTTGCAAACCTTATGCAAGAACTCATTTTAGTGCTTTGCACTTAAACAGTAGTAATTTCAAGCAGAGTTTTATGCAAACTCCAAAGTGCTGTGTTTTTCTAACCCCACTTGGGGGAAATGACATTGATCAAACTTGCTGTAGGAGTTAGGATAAAGCTGTCACCTTTCCTGACTCAGCAGAGCTGTGTAGAGGAAGTTGAAAGTGTTGATATCAATATTTGAAATGCCCTCCCTCCTTGCACAAGCCAAGCATGACATTACTAAGGTGGCTATAACTTTTTGGTAAGACAATAAAGAAGAGGAGAGTGGCAAATACTGAAGAAGCTTTGAGTTTTTCTTGACATAGCCCTTCATTCATATTTGGGAAGCAAATGATCTTTCAGACTCCCCATCTTCCCTTCCTCCAGGTAGCATGAATAGCTTTGACATATGGCCTCTTTTACACCTCTCCATGATCTCTCCAAGATATGTGGATCCTTGAGGAGAGTGGAACTGAGCATCTGGTAGTATAAACCTTCTGAGTGATATGTAAAGACCATGAGAGCAGATCAGAAACGCTCATGTAGATGCAGGTGGTACTGAGCTACTATGGGAGTCTGGGGCACTGAAACGTGGTGAAAAGGACAGAAAGAAAATTATCAAGCTCTTTAGTTCTTAGACCTAATTAAGGGAAGCCTAATTCCTGTTTTCTCAATTCCCCCATCTCCATCTTTTCAGAAAATATATTTATCAAATTCCTTTCAACTCTTATGCATGTTTTTGCATCTTTCCTCCAACTCTTCTGCTTCTGAGTCTCATGCTGACACTTGGCTCTTCTGGTGGTATGTGGGGGGTGTGTATCAAATACCTAAGCAACTTACAACAGCAGGTTTACAATGGCTAGGTTACACCTTGGGAACAGCATCTTGCATCTTCTCCCTTTCAATGCACACTTGAGGTTGTGTCAAGGAAAATGGATACACAGCATTCAAAACATATTCACACTACCTGCCAAATACCATCCACAACATCTGAAGTTCACCACTTTTTCCATCCTCGCAGTAAGTCCAGTCATCAGGAGCTGGCTAAAACAATTAAAACAATTAAGCAATTAATAAAGCAAACCCTACAAGACATAATGGCAATGGTGATTGGGCAAACAACCTAATTTTTGTACCAAAATCTGGTCTTAAGAGTCTATGCGTTAATGTCAGCCCCTTGAACTGCTCAGCTCCTGCAAATGGCTTTGAGTTGGATAAGGTGAGGAATTGTAATTGGCGTGCCCAGAAATGCCAGGCTACTAACATTGCAACCATTGATTTTTATTACCCACTACGAAAATAGTAGTGGGCTATTATTACCTAAAAAGATACTGAAAACATAAATATGTTGTTACTTTAAATTTAAACTGACACCAAAACATGCACTTTCAGCAGTGGAAGTAGCCGGGATATTTTTGATATTAAAATATTTATTTAAATAAAGAAAAGAGGTATTCTCCCTCATTTGGAAAAAAATTATAATTAAACCAACACTGTGTGTCCTCAAAGAATTGATCATTTTAGCTCCATAAGCAGAAGGAATTTTGTAATAACTCTGTACTCTTAGGCCAGACCAGGGGTTGAATATCGCTATTGAGGAGATGACTATTTTTTTCTTTTTTAACATATAAATAATATATTTAATTTGCAAACAAAACTGAACCCTGCCCTGAAGTTTGGAACATCTGCAATTTGTAATTGTACAAAGAAGCTGGGAGAAGGGAACCCAAACAGAAGCTTTTTGTGTGTACGTGCCTGCACACACGCACGTGTGTGCTCATGGGGGTGTATGAGCAGGAGGGAGGGAGAGAAAAAAGCAGAAATATTTGCCTTGGTTCTTTATTTTTCCAACTCGGGACCTGGCAATAGGTGATTTCAAGGCATGGATCTAATGTTGCACACCTCATCTTAAGCTGATATCAGAAGTACAAATGTGGCTAAGGCTTCCCACTCAGAGAACTTTGATAGTTTTTCTTTGCACCTCATGAGCATGTGATATGTTTCAGTAAATGTATGAAAAAGATGGTCTAAAGAATGAAATTAATTTAAAGTCCAATATTTGCCAAGAAAAGGATATTGAATGGGAAGTTTAGATAATAACCTATCTGATAAAATATTTTAATAAATACACCAGTATTTAATCACACAACAAATAGTATCTAATTTCAGTAGCTGAGGTATTGCTGACCAAGTTACTTTATGAAAAGTCAATTTTAAATCAGCAATGAAATACTGACCAAAATGTAGTGCCCAAAATAAGTCCTGTCCCAGTCTGGTTTGGTGTTTAGTCATATCATATTTATGTTTTCTCTTTATCTGTCTGATATTTTGTGGTCTCTTTTGCTGTATTTGTTGCCCTTGTGGAGCACAGCCAGTACTTGCTACTAAGCCAAGCAGCCTTAGGGAAGGAGAGATGAGTGACCAGGGTGAGAGCTCTGCATGTGAATGCAAGTGTGAATATTCTGTGCCTTGATTGCAATAAAAAGAAGTTTATTTTTCCAGTGTTTCAACCTTCTTTCATTGGTCAGACTTGTACCACAATAGCAATGGCTGCTTCCCATCCAAGGCACAGAATTGTTGCTTCTTTGGTTATCCTCAGCCTTCTCTGGTTCTGTGTTCAGCACTCAGTGAAAGCAGTTCCATTCAGGTAGACTGTACAAGGAAGGTTCTTTTCATTTTGCCTTTGCATTTGAAATCTGGGAGGAGAAAAAAAAATGCTGACATTTACCTGAGATTAAATATGGCTCACCAACTACAGCAAAGCTAAATCCAACCTCCCAAACTAGATAATGAATTAATTACTCTTTGTTCCACAGGGACACGGGATACATGGGACTAAACATGACACATCTATTTCACAAGCTGTAAGAGTAGATGGTTATTAAGACAGAATATTAGAGCTCATGTTACAGGAATCTTGCACACTCACTGATATATTTAAGAGGATATGGGAAGCAGTTCAATGTACATTAAGTAGGATGTTTCAGGTTTTGGGGGCAGAGAGAGAAACATAAAAGAGTTTAATAAAAGAAAGAGAGAGCAATGAAAAGACAATTCTTCATCAAATGAAAGAGATATGAAGACTAAAGGAGACACACTAGCAAAAATATGCAGAAGAGTAAATAGGGACGAAATTCTAAAATTGAGAACAACCTTCTGCCTTGAAGAAATAGCAAGACTTGTGTGTTTTGCTGATGTTTTTTCAAATCTTCTGCATCTTCTTCAAATCTTCTACAAGTCAGGTCCACCTGCTGCTGCCCATTTGCTTTGGCAGGGCTAATCCTTGCTTAAATATTGGCACAACTTCAAATAATTGATTACAGATACCTAGCTGCTTATAGCCCTGATAGATTCCAGAGCCCCAAACCAGCTCCCACACTAAAGGACAGGTATATGCAGAATTATATTTGCTCTTTGTCTACTTTGCTTTCTCCCTCTAAATCTTTCCCATGGTGAATATTTCCATCCTTCTGCTTCATCTTGGTTTCCACTCTTGCTTTCCTTTCTCTTTTCTGTTTCATCTAAGTTGTTGCTCCTCCTTCCCTAAGTCTCTGTTCTCATGTTTTTATTCACATTAACTTGCCCACTTTCTTCTTTTTCTGTCCTACAGCAAACAAAACAAAACAAAAGATGAAGGATTTCATCTGCAGAAAGGTTATTGCACAATTTATGCTGTTCAGTATATGAAGTCTTAACATAGGGCTGGGGCTTGACTTGAGAAATAGTAATTTTTATTTGGAAAAGAGAAAACAACTTTCTATCACACATGGTTCCTGAGAAAACATTATCTGAGCATACCCTGAAGGCTAAGAAACCAAAGGCAAATAAAAGAAATCTCAAATTGGTTATTTTTAAGCCAGAAGGCAAATAAAAAGGAACTCCAAATTGATTATTTTTAAGCCACTCTCATCACATATGATTTTGGAACACTTAGCACTGGCAATGCTGCAACAAAGATCCAGCATAGGGTTTGCCAAAAATCAGTCTGAGCTATCTCTATACATTTGCTTCCCTTTCTACTCTTACCTTAAATCTGAGTGCAGGATTTTTTTAGGACTGACTATTAAAATCTACCGCCTGCAAAACAGTAGCATGGATCCTGGAAATGGGGGAAAAGAAGAAGCGGCAATTGAAATAGGGAATAGAGGAATTTTGTGACTGTCATGCTTCCTCCTTTCTCAATTCCCAAACGGGGATGGGCTCTGAGTCTGGGTCTGAAACCAATGCACTCTTCTGCTTCATTTCTAGGGCTGGTCCACCAGGTCACATGTCCTTTTGTGACCACAGAGAGCAAGTAAGGACACAAATGAGTGGTAGTGTGACAACATCAGCAAGAGGTGAGCAGTATTTGTCCTCAGGTTCCCAGGGATGAGAAAGGAACATGGCACAACATCATCTTCCTCTTGGATCTGAGAGGTATTTGGGTTCCCTCACTTTGCCTAGCTTTGTTTTGAACAGCCTTAATGATGTCTCAGTAATAGCTCAGCTTAAATAAAAAACTTCTTTGACCTTGACCAGATGTTTGTGATGGATGAAACAGTGTTTAACACTCATCACTTTTGTATTTCCTATTTTGTTTTGTCAGAAGAAGGAGCAGCAGCATCAAAAAAATTCACAAAGCTGCAACAGTGTTCCCAGTTCTCAGTTGTTTCCTTTTGTTTATGTAGACAAGGTGCCTGGCACCCAGGTCATACTGGAAATTCCCCATGACATGCATACCCCTGTCAGTGCAGCTGTTACCTTAGTTTTCAATCCCTCCCAGGCACAAACTCATCTCTTCCACTCTGAGCTGATACAAAGCTCAGGAATCAGAAATTGTGGAATCTATAAAGGAAATAGCATAAGAAGAAGAAAAACAGCTATTTACAATTATAAGACTGGGGGGGTTTTCCAAGAAATTCTGATTTTGTGTATTCCACTGCCCACAGTGTTTCAGTTTCTGTGGTGGATAATTTGATGGATCTGAACTGGAATGGTGTTCAGCACCGACAGGGCAGAAACAAATGCAGAAACCTTGGCAGTGCTGCTGCTGGCTGGCTGCTGGTGGTGAGCACGTGGAGGTTCATCAGCAGTGTGGCTCAGGGCACAGTGAGTTGGGGCTCAGCAGCTGAGAGTGAGGCATGGAAGGGGCTGAGCAATTCCTGTTCAAATGGAACCAGCATAAGGTTTTTGTGGTGCGTCGCAGAGACACGTGCCTGCTGTGATGACATGTATGCCATGAGGCAGAGGAATGTCTCTATGGTCTCAGCAATGCTAGGGGATCATAGATGCAGGTTCACTTTTCCAGAAGGGCATCGAGCTCTTTCTGCATGTCAACACCACACCTTGCCTCTTTCCTGAACCTTCTTGCTGTTTGGAAGTTTTCATGTTACTGAGTAAAAGGGAATAAAACAGGCTCTAACCTTACCCTGCTTCTTTTGGGAACTGCACAGGAAGATAAGGTGCTTAAAATCAGCAGTAATATCCAAGGCTGAATGGTACATTTAGGAGCTGGCAGAAAACAGCCTTTGAAGCAGCACCTTTTTGAGAGTCAAAGGGTCTCTCAGAGATACAGCCAAACTGTTAGAAAAATTCCTGACTGTAACGCTCATTTGTCCAGTTCATAAATCTGCCTCTCTATTCTTCAAAGTGCCAAAAGCTATCTAGCCAGACATCCAGCTTTTATAAGACAGTCTAACAAGCTGTCTGGCTCAATTAGTTGAACCCTGATGGTGCTCCAGATTTTCAGTCAGCAGACCACTTTGTAAGAAAAGTATCTCCTTGCAGACCCAGTTCCCTTCTGGTACTGGTAGCTTAACCTGCAATGTTACAGTTCTTAAATGTTTTTTTTTCAATGAACCACAAGAAAAAGCTCTGCAGTCCACCCACATACCACAGTTTCAGATCTGCAATTCCTCAACCTTTTTTTTCCTTGGCCTTCTTCACTGTAGATGGTGGAAGCAATATTTTCTATGGTCTGGTTGTGCATAACATAACAGCTACATGCTTGGTCATGACTAAGAAATCAGGAGTACAAAAGTACTGTTTGGGGTTTCTCCAGCCTGAACTCACTCTGTTCTTGGATAACCTCATAAAAGACTGTTCTGTGTGATCACAGATGTAAATGGCCCCATGGAAGCTGGACTCCATTACCAGGTTAGGCTGCATATGGTTATACCTAATTTCTGTTGCCATTATAACTTCTGGTAAAAAGCTGGTATGGCTCATTTAAACAGAAGCAGTCCTTATAAAAGCACAGGTAGGACTTTTTATCAGTAAAGAGTAAATTAACTACTAGAATTACAGACTTGATGTAATGCTTCTTTCTAAAAAATGGCACACTTAAGTAAGTAAACTTTTTTCCTAGCTCCCCAATTAACTTAATCCTTCAAGTTTTACCCTTGCCAGTCAGCACACATACAGAGAGATTCTCTTCCCTCCAGGCAGACGAGGGGCAGAGATGTTTTCACCTTCCTGTGTTTCTACTGTTCACCACTTATGGCTTCAGCAACGTTCTAGTGGTCTCAAGAACCTGCCGTGGTGATGCAGCATCAGTAATGCAGCCACACAGGCAAGGAACAAAATCCAACCAGAAACCTGAAAAACTGGAGACTCAGAATGAATCATTCCCCATCATTTCATGCACAATTTTATTTCTTTTTTAAAACATTGGCCATTCAAAGCTTATTCAAATCTGTTCTATCCTTTGACTGAAAACTAAGAGTGATAAAATTCTCAGTCATGCAAAACACAAAAACAAAAGGTAAATACACAGTAGGAATGCAATGCTGTTAGAGCACTTATCTTTTCAAGATTTACTACATTTCAGCAAGCAAATTCAGCAAAACCATGTACATTCATTTTTGTCTGTGTTTAGTTTTTGGATTTTGGACAAACATTAGCAATACAAAATGAATCCAAATATGATACTACTTCTGTATAGTACATGGTTAATTCGGTAGAAATTTTTCAGGTAAGGGCTTAAAGTATAAGACAACAATTTATCATCCTGTACGAAGGAAATATCAGAGAGGAAAAGCTATTTTTAAACTAGCTGCATGACTTCAACACTCTTTAGAGCAGAACTTATTTTCAAAAACTTCACAAGTTAATATGCTATTTTTATGAGAGATAATCAGCAGGATTATGTGGAAAGATGTTGGCACAGTAACACACGTAGTAAAACAATTCTCAAAATACTAGTCATTATTTTCAATTATGTTTTCTATCTGATTATTAAAAGCCAATCTTGTTGACCCAGCAATATACACTTGGCTTTGCAGCCACTGTTGCTGCTTAGTAATGTCTTGGGAAATCCTATGCCTTTGAAACTCTATGCAAATCATCTCAAAGGAGCCAACATTAACACTCAGGCTGAATTAGAAAATAGAAAAATACACAAAGTAAGTTGTTTAAGGACAAAGTTGTCTCCAGCTAAAATTAAGCACTGATTCACAGTGACATTATGAAAACACTAAACTGTACATTAAAATTCCTAAACATCGCTGCTATTCACAACAGGCCAATGCAAACATTTGTTACTTCTCTGTCTGAGAGGGAATTTGTAAGTTAAGAAAATGATGTCAGTATAAAAGAATTCAAAACTAATTTTATCTGATTGGCAAGTGAGTTCAGGTATTGAGATACTAAATAAATATTTGACAGCACCATTCCATAGTATAATTTATTTCACATATGCACTAAATTAAAAGAAAAGCTTTTCTAAACTGCAAGCAATTTCCAGGCAAACCACAAAGCAGGATGACGGTGATGGCTGCCATTGTGCCATGGTGGAGCACCTTCTTACCCCTACAAAGGTCACCAGAGTTTTGAGCAAATAATCAAAACCACAAGGCAGAGAACAGTACAGTGAGTAGATCCACTCTTGTCTGACTTGTGACAAGGAATTTAATTTTACAGTGTTGAGCATTTCTTCTTATGAGGGAGGAAGAAACAATGATGAATGCCTGATCTTGTATTTGTGTCAGCAGGGCTATTGCCATCGAAAAGGGGTTCAGAGTTGTGCCTAGCAATGGGCATTGCTGGGAAAATTCATTTCTTAAGATCCTATTTAAACCTATGATATGTCTCAATGAGCGAGTGTGTAGAAATGAGCTATTTGTGCACAGACCCAAACTCATGGGCACACGATGGCACAGGGAGAGATGCAACAGGAATGCAAGAACTATTAGATGTGATGCACAAACAGACCCAGAGCTCAGAAATGCATTCCAAGAGTAGACTCTGAGACACAGTTTGTGCCATTTCTTGTTGTGTGCTGAAATGGAAGCTGCAGAGGTGCTACACTTTTAGGTCCCCACAGTTTTGGAAATGCAGGTCTATTAAGTGGTTCCTTCCAAAGCAGATTTTCTATGAAAAGTTCTGTCATTTAAGATACAAAGAAGAGTCTCACAGCACTACAAGGGTATAGAGCCACATTTGTAATACTCTAATTATGGAGATGGATAATCTGCCTGGTTTAGACCTTGCCAAAATGCTGGAGTCAAAGTTAGAACTGAAATTCCCCGAAATTGAGAGGCTATTACACAGAATTGTTATTTAATCCCCTGTAGAGACAATAAATAGCTGCAAAGTTCAGCTGGTTTATATCCCAGAGGACTTATCAAGGGCATGGTTTAGAACTAATTATGAGAAAATACAGGTAACACATCTAAAATGCAAGCCTTACCTATATGTAATAATCATATGCTTTTAAAGACTACAATGTACATGTTACAACAAGGTTTTGGATGTTAAATGCTAAACAAAAAGTATTTAATACTAGTTTCACTTAATAAAATCTGTGCTTTTTTTACTCTTTACAGAAATAAAACAATTTGGGAGATGAAAAGGAGTGAAAGCGAGAAAGAAAATGGTGGTTCTGAAAGAGAATAATGGTGCTAGGAAGTAGAAATTTTACCTTCCTAGGCTTACAGTCCATCATAACTATCAGTCTGAAGTAGCTCTTTATTTATCATTTCAAAATAAACTCTCTTTGTGTGCTTGTATGTTCTGTTGCACTTTGGAATAAATTTCAAATCATGTCTATTGATACACCAGCAACAAACCATTTTCAAGAAATTTTCTCCCAGTAGGAGTCAGAAGGTTGACTTGTAAGTTAGTGCTTACTCAGTTACTACTAGTCTTGTTACCAAACTTCAGAGGTCTCAGTATCTTCTTTTGCAGTTTCTTCTGTTTCAAAATTGTTGGCCTAAAAGTCCATACACAGATGCCATACGTAAATCTTATGGGCAAGTACACCTGTCCCCAAACTGGACACAGATTGGCTACAACTGCTTGGTTTGTAGATGTTTAAAGAGTTATTTGAATGACAGGCTTAGGTATTTTAATGCATAATTTGTAGCAGACATTTGGACTATCTGTATTACTTCAAAATACAGGGAAAATAGCAACTGTTAAGTTTAATACTATCTGAGAATATGAATGTGTGGTGTAAAGTTGTGGCATGCCAAATGACTGCAGAATTTTATTAGTAACAATTCAATTAAACAGCCACTATGAATGCCCAATTATGTGAGCCTAAATCGGTGAAATTCAATTAAATATACTCCAACTACATCTGATTCTGACCATGCTCAGTGTGAGCTGAACCATGACATAACCTTCTATCTGACTGGTTAAATGCCAGACAAGAGCTGACTTCTTCTTTGGTTACTGTAAAATTGACAGAAAACACCTTGTTTTTGGCAGGAAATAACTTCAGTAAAGGAAATAAAATTTTGTCACCACAATAACTTACGTTTTCAATGTAACATTACTGAAAAATACGTTTTTGGTAGGTGAAAATTTTTGACTTGGGATCTAAATGCAATTAGACTTCTTTTTCTGATTTTTAGTTACACAGATTTTCTTCCAGCTTCCCTCCCTTGTCAACTCCTGCCATGTCCCTAAAGCAGTGGTGTGTTGTCCATCAAACTGTCCTAGTTTCTCTTCTGGCCTTTTTCTGAGCACAGGCTTCCATTTCCTGTTGATCTATATGATGCCTGGAGAACTGGTTTGTTTTGAATGAGGTTGGTTTACCACCCTGTGTTGTAAATGCCACTCTAAACAGTGTAAACACATATGTTGGTTTGGCTTATCTGTGTCTTTCAAAGCCCCTGTGTTATGCTTTAGTAAATTTTACCACAAAACCTTTGCAATAGGCACATTCCACCCACCTGAAGCCTCCACAAACATGCTCATATAAATAAATATTTATCTTCTCAGTATCATTTTCTAGTTAATTTCTGTAGCTTGGTCATTCTTGCTGTCAAGTGCCATTTCCATCTGGAAAGGGTAAAAAGACAAGCAAAGAAAACTAAATGTGTCTACAAAAATAAAAACTGATAAGACAACTGGAATGGATGTTTTTTAAGGATTTTGGATTTGCAATGAGGGTGTGAAATGAAGATTCTCAGACTTTTCCTCAGCTGAGGAAGATCAAGCCATGGGAGCAAAGGGATGGCCCAGGGAAATTGCTAAGACAGTCTGTGCTTCACTGAACAAGGAACCTGTCTGAGCTCATTACAAAGGGAACACAGACATGTTGTTTATAGAACCAACACACACAACACATGTACTTTCTATGGCACCCATTACACAAAGGCTGCAGCTCATCTGGCAGTATCTGCAGCCCTAGAAATATCTTTACCTTTTCTAATAAGAAACATCCTTTGATTCGTCCATCTGCAGGACAACTCGAACCTTCTTTCTCCAACAGAAGATGTGAGTGGGAGAGGTAAAGCCAGAGCAAAGTGTCATCCTGTTGGCTGGTGCACAGCTCTCTGGAAAATAAGTTGGTGGTTCTGGGGGTCAGCAAGATAAAGCATCAGCCAGCATCAAAGAACATCAGCCCTGGCAGCAAAGAAGGCCACCTGCATCCTGGCCTGTATTAACAGGAATACATCCAGTAGTTCCAGAGAAGTTATCTCCCTCTGCTCAGTACTCATCAGACCACATCTGGAATACAGCATAAAGTTTTGGATCCTTGGTATTAGGTAAATTGGAGTAAACTCAGTGAAAAGCCACCAAAATGGTTAAGGAGAGTTAGAGTGTTTGTCCTAAGGGAAGACACTGAGGGACCACAGCTGGCTAAGCCTGGAGAAGGGAAGAATTTGGACCTAAGAGGAGACTGCCAGTGCCTGTTGGGAGGCTGTTGAGGAAATAGAGCCAGGCTCTTCACAGAGTGGTACGTGATGGGAGGAAAAAAGACAGGACATATGAGATAAAAATGAATTTTTACCAGATATTAGGAAACCCTTTTTCTATATTAGGATAATCAAGGAGTGGAACAGGTTGTCTAGAAGGACAGTGCCATTTCCTTCCCTGGAGGTTTTAAAGACCAAACTGGCTGAAGTCCCAAGCCACCTGCTCTGATCTCAGAGCCAGTCCTGCTCTGAGGAGCAAGTCAGACAGGATGACCGCCTGAGATCCCATCCAAGCTGAATTATTGTCTGATTCTGTAATTCTAAATCATTATGTGTGCTGTTCAGAAAAACAGCTGCTGGAAAAGGCAACTTTAGTTACCTCTTACATGTTGGTTTTACCCAGTCTGACATTCTGTACTCAGAAGAATGCTGGGTTGCACTCTGAGAAATTTTAAGGCTAGTCTAAAATCATGTCTATCTTCCAAATTAATAAGCTCTATAGAGCTGACTCTGGGGAAATGTAGAGAATTCTGGTGTTTCCATATGTTTTTTTTCTTCCAGCACCCTATCTCCCAAATCCACACCCCAACCCTTTCCTGCTGCTGCAGAAAGTAAATGCAAGGAATACAGCAGGAGGATGACCATGGCTAACTCCAGTGCAACCACATAAAGTCAGAGGGAAAACATCAGGAAGAAATAATGCTGCAGCATGTTATAAAATAAGTATTTGCAAGCCAAGTAATTTAATTGGTATGTAAAAAGCTTGTTCTGCCTGCCTTGCACAAGATCAACTTCTTTGCCATCACTTCAGCATTGATACTTTTTCTCAGAACAGAGTAGAGAGAATACTACATAAAGTCACACTACACAATATCAGCATTAATAGCTTAGCTTCAAACTCACGCTTTTAACAATGATAACTCTTTCTGCCTGAAACTTGCTCTTGCTTCACCCCACTCTCACCACTCCTCCACAGAACATCTGTTTCTCATCCATTCTCACTCTCCTCCAAGTTCTGACTTTTCTCCCCACAGTTCCAGAGATCCCAAACCTGTTTGTTTTCTGACTGTTTTCTGCGTTCAGCCTTGGCCAGACTGTGATGATAGAAAGAGAAAACATGCAAGGCCAGTCAACCTGCTGCAGAAAACATACACAGTGGATACAACAAACACACAGGCTTTGGCAATATGTCATGTGAACAACACAGGAGTTAAGACACGCTCAGCAAGAGACCTTAAGTAATGCATTAATTGACATAAGAAAGGAGACATTGCAGCTGATTGACTAGATGTGAGAGTGTGAGATCTGACATCCAGCATCCCTCTTGTCCATGGATGTCACTTATAAATGTTTTCCTTGAGTCAGGTGATGTTCAGGCTCCTCAAGGAACAACCTGGATGACATTTGTTTGCCTCCTCCCAGCCATGGGACACCACAGCCATGTCAGATGGGACCAAGAGCAGCTATTCAGGAGACCAGGGCCTCTCCACATGCAAGGTAAATGCTTTTGTATCACTTAGCACTGAATGCAAAACGTTCATGGACTTCCAAGGAAATCCTAAACCATGCCAAATCATGATCCACTGATACAATTTTTCCAATGGATTTAATGAAATGGAGACCTTCCTCCCTAGATTAATTAAGGTAATTGTTCCACTCTGTATATTTGAAATATTTTTCCTGCTTTGAGATACACTGTTGGCATATTTGTTGTAATTCTGGAAAAACTTTATTCCTGCAAAGTGCTTCTACTTCAAAAAATTAAAGCAGCATCATAATGCATCTACCAAAGAAACACATATTGCAAGGGATAACCTCCATGAAAGCAGACAGCATTTCACTGATAATTTCTAGATATCCCCTGGGAGTGCTTGGCTGTTTCTGTTTTCCATATAAAATACAATTAAAAGAAAAAAATAAAAGTGAAATTCACAGCATGAATTCCTGAACTAATTTCATTGATGTCAGTAGAATTAGAATGGAGATTAATTTAATTCTGTGACTGTTGAGGAAAGAAACTCATAAAGTTATGGATTCTTTTTGGTGCACCTTTATTTTTCTGGTCATGAAGGGACACAAAAATATATTCTGTATGGATCCCTGTATTGTTTAAATAACATATTCAATCTGAAGTAAGTGTGATTTACCCTTTATAATTTATTATTCTCTTCATTAATGTGCTTATTTCCACAAAGTTGCAGAGTTGCCATTAGGATTTTGTCACCATTTTACGTAAACCAAACTAAAAAATATTTTTATACCTTCTGTATTCAATATTTAAAAGATATTTTCTACATAAAAATGTGTGATTATGGAAATTCTTTAGAAATATGGTCTTGGCTGTGTTTTTGCATGTTTTTCTGTGCTATTGTACACTTTTTTGGATATGTTACAATATTTCCAATCAGCCATTAGTAATAGGTTTAGCAGCTTTTTAAAGCTCCCTCGAAATTCCTGTTCTCATTTTTATTCCATAGAAGGCAATTCAGGGATCCACCTGCAAACAAACACTTGCTACCCAAAGCAGTGCTTGCTACCATTAGTACTCACTGTGAAATCAAAGTAGAAACTACTTTACCTAGTAATGGGAGTCTGGAGGACTGGAGCTGAGGTTGGAAATGTCCACTTGTATGTCATTGAACATGGGTCATAACAGGCCATGCTTCACTTTATTTGGATTTAGAACAGAAACAAAACCTGTTCCTGAGCATATGGGAACAAAATACTTCATTAGATAATTTGAGAACTAATTGTGCCACTGACAGAAGTACACTGAGGTCTTCAGTGAAAAGGTGCCCTTCTGAAAAGTCCATGAAATGAAAAGTTTTCAAAAAGATCTTACCCTCTACCATGATTTCTATGTGGGCATCACTTGTCACTCCCACTGTTTCTGTACACAGTAGTTCCATTCTGGCGCCTGTTACACTGAACATTAAAGAACATCCTGATAGCATTAATATTTGTGCTCTACTTTGTCCATATAATTGTGTTTCTACCTTGAGGCATCTAATTTCAGGTTCCCTTTGCAGTCAAAGGGGAACAGGGGGATTGTTAATTTCTTTATAAAGACAATATCTTCTCCTGGCCTAAGCAGTTAATTTAGATGCTTAAAATTCAGCAGTGTCCAAAATTGTGCATTGAGGCAACTGAATGCAAACAAAAGAAAAATCTCAGGTGTAAAGTTTGAAGCAGTAATTTGGAAAGGAATCTTTAGTAAAATGAGCAGTGACTATATAAGTTAGGTATCTGTGCTATGTCTTCATCTGTGTTCTGTACTGTGCTCCAACCTTGAGTTGGTAAGCCAGATGAGAAGGACCTCTCTGCATTTAGGTCTAATCCAAAGTCCAGAGTTTCACAGAGAGTTTCTCTTTTGAAGAATCAAGCACATTTTTCAAATTTAAGAAATCACAAGTAAGAAATATACTGTAAAGGAAATGGCAGAGGAATTAAATATATCTTCTGTTGAAGAAACAGAATGTTTTCAAAATTTAGAGAAAATAGACAACCTGCCAAGGCATTTGGCCAAAATAATTTCCATTCTTCCTTTAAAATTCTACTATTTATGTTCTCTTTTGCTTTTCTACAGTAAAACTCCATTCAGGTTTCTCCCTGCTGAGACAACACAGATGCAATGATTTTTTGTTTAGCTGAACAACAACTAACTACATTAAAAAGCGTTTATTTCACAGTTGCAAGCTAACATTATTAGAAAATTCCAAGATACCATGCACTGCATAGGATGGGTTTATCAAACTTCATTTTCAAACTGCAGAATTGTTGGAAGATACAACACACTTAGTCTAATTTTATGTCTACTTAATGTTATCAGTAATTTGAGTGCAACAAGCTGAAATTTTTTTCTGGTACTTTTATGCAAATAAGTACACACACATTCCCCCCAGACACAAAGCTCCATAAAAATCTTTGCAAAACATCTTTAAGAGTTCACATTTATATCCTTTGGTGAGTGGCTTACAAATGTCTTACAATTAAAAAGAAAAGAAGCAAAGAGCACTTCAGCACTGTGTATGAGCAAAGGATTTTATTGGACTTTACAAAGAGTATCCTATTCCATCACTGCTTCTACCATCCTGATATATTCACATGAACACAACAAATGGGAACTAATTCAAAGACGTATTAAAGAGTAAGTTTTATTGACATTTATTACAACACAAATGGAACATTATACTTGCAATAAAATATCACTCTGCTTGTGAACCTAAGTTTTATTTTTATTTGCAGCCACACAAATCTTATTACAGTACATTGTATACCTTTAATTTTGACTTCATTTTTTTGAACACAGCTCTAAGCCAACTACACTAGGCTACTGGGGACACCATACATAGTCAAATGCTACCAGAAGTGTATACTGCATGGAAAGTTAGTCTGTATCCTAAACATAGGCAACAGTAGTTAAATATACGTACTGTGTCCTTGTCAGGAATCCGAGTCAACTTTCCAAACTTTTATCAAACTAGTTTTCCCAAACAATTATCTTCTAGGGGCCAATGTGATAGAAACTTCAACACTTCTTACTGGAACTTGATATTAAATTAAAAATACCTGAGCAGAGATTCTTCAGCATAGCAAATGAAAGCATGCTCTGAAACGTAATTTTTATTTCCTGTAGTCTTTTCGTACACAAAATGTTGAATAAAATTTATTTTGTAATGTTTCACTTCTTCTGACAGTTTTTAATCAAATGAGAGCTGATGTTAGGCCATGGAGAGTCTACTCACACCTTTGCTTCCTGTCTTGCCTCCCTTGCACAAACAGATCCAAATTTGGCTAATTATCCTGAAGTCTTCATCAAACATGGTTGTTCTTTTGTAATGTCTCTTCTTTTTGTAAAATCAGATATTTTTGTTTTTTTCTTCATGGTGTTGCAACTTGAACTGATTCTAACTCCCTAGGTTTCTTTCTTTTTACTGTAGCAATAGGGAAATCTGTCACTATATTTACAATACAGTCCAGAGATTTGCGCAGAACTAAAAATAAAATAAAATAAAATAAATATATATATATATATATATCATGTGATAATCATGTGTTCTTTTTGAAATGTGAACCAGTAGAATTTAGAAACTGCTAGTCTGGGCCTTCTGCAATTCAGCTGAACATGTCTAAATTGTTTATACATATTTCACATTTCTGAGGCTTTCTTCCCTACCATACAAACCAGATCAACCGCATGAACCAGGTCATTCTCCAGAATCTGGAGAGTCTAAGACAGCAGATCCAGAGATGTGCCAACAAATGGTATGTGCATGTACCAACTATTTCTGTGTGGGTTCTGAGAAAGGACACTTTCGTAAGAGACTATTTTTTACTTTTAATCAAACCAGAATGTTTCATTCCTTAAAGGGATGAATGCAGCCCATTCCAAATAGCAAAGTCCTGTTACTCTTCAATGGCCACTTACGATTCTTAGAAGGACTGATTCAACAGAAAACAGAATACCTGCTGGGATAATTTTTTCCCCACAATTTTCCCCATCTCCTCGTTCCTGCATGTGGCATTGCGACTGCTGAACAGATGTGACCGTGAGTGCGCTACCGACAGTGTTGTGTTTGGCTTTGACCGCGGCTTTACGCAGGGAGTGTTTGCAGAACCAAGCAGCGCTCTGACTGAGCACGCACCGCCTGAAAGCACTTGGCCGGCTGACAGGCCAGCTTTTGTGGATTTTTCCGTAGCGATTTAGGATGTTATCATCCCCTTGTTATCTACACCCCACTTGGCTGCAAGTGGGGCGACCGTGCGCTCCAGTGGCAGCCCCCGCGGCTGACAAGGCAGCACCTCGAACTGAACACGAACATCAACGACCTGGGAAGGGGCTGTAGTGGGCGCCGGTCCCTTCTACAGCGAGAGGACAGGAGAAGTAGCCTTCAGCTCAGAGAGGGTAGAATCAGGTCGGACACTAGAAACAGTTGTTCCACTTGTAAGGGCGGTCAGGCACTGGAACAGGTTGCCCAGGGAGAAGCAGTGGGGTCATCATGCACGAAGGCGCCTGAGATGTGGCGCTGGGTGACACAGCTCGGTGGCCTGGGGGTCGCACAGCGGTGGCACAGCTGGGTAGGACGGCGGCACTGGATGCTCTCCGAGGTCTCTTCCACCCGCGACGATTCCACGTGGCCAGGAGGGCATTGTGGCCGGCACCAACAGGGCGTGAGGCTGCAAACCGGAGGCGCAGGGGGCGGATACCCCTGCGGGTCCGGGCGGTGCGGGGTGGCCCCGGCCAGGGGGTAGATCCCCCCGTGGGTCCGGGGGGGGCGGGACGAGCCCGGCTCAGGGGCAAATACCCCCGAGGATGCGGGCGGTGCGGGCCGGCCCCGGCGCAGGGGGCAGATCCCTCTGCGGGTGCGGGAGGCCCCGGTGCAGGGGGTAGATCTCCCCGCGGGTGCGGGCGGTGCCGGCGCAGGGGGCAGATCCCCCCGCGGGTGTGGAGCGGGGCTGGGGCGGCCTCGGCGCAGGGGGCAGATCCCGCCGCGGGTGCGGGCGGTGCGGGCCGGCCCCGGCGCAGGGGACAGATCCCCCCGCGGGTGCGGGCGGCGTCGGCACAAGGGGCAGATCCCCCCGCGGGTGCGGTGCGGGGCTGGGGCGACCCCAGCGCAGGGGGCAGATCCCGCCGCGGGTGCGGTGCGGGGCTGGGGCGGCCCCGGCGCAGGGGGCAGATCCCGCCGCGGGTGCGGTGCGGGGCTGGGGCGGCCCCGGCGCAGGGCGGTGCCGGTGTCGGTGTCGGTCACGCGGGCGCGGCGGCCCCGCCCCGGCTCGGGCGGCAGCGGCGGCGGCGCGGGCGGGAGCACCTGGCGCCCTGCTCGGGGCTCCGCGTCGCCGGGACAACCGGGAGCGCCGCCGCCGCGCCTCTGCCATGGTGAGCAGCCCCGCGGCACCCCCGGCCGCCAACACCGCCACCGCTACCGCAGGGCCCGGCAGGGGCTGGCCCGGCCGCTCGGGGCCCGGCAAGGGGGAAGCGAGAGCCGGCCGGGCCGGGCCGGCCGGGGCTGCCCCGGGGCTGGGGCAGGGAGGAAGGGAAGGAGGGAGGGTGGCGGCGGCCGGGGCAGCGCGGGGTCGGTGCGGGTGCGGCGCTGGGCGTGCGGGCCGGCCCGGCGTGGGGCTGTGCCCACCCCCGCTGTGGCGGTGGGGATAGAGAGCGTCTGTCTGTATGTATATTTGTCTGTCCGTCTGTGTGTCTGTCTGTCTGTCGGCCCGAGGCTGTCGCCTCTGGCTGTGGCAGCGCTGAGGTGTGACGGGCTCCTGTGCGCCCTCCCCGTGCAGCGCCGGAGCGGCCATGGCCGGGCGGGCTGTGCGGCGCGGGCTGGGCTGTGCGGGGCGGGCCGTGTTACCCCCCGGACAGCACGGGAAGGATGAGATATGTGTGTGTGTGCGCTTACACATGTGCCCAGAGTGTGGCCGGGTGCGTGTGTGTGTGTGTCTGGCAGAGACACAGCAGGGCATGAGCGTATTGTTGTGCCTCTGTCAGTGCGTGTGTGTGTCTGCTGCGGTTTGGGCTCCATCGGGTGTGTTTGTGTTGTAGCAGGGATGTGACACTGTGTGCAGGGCCGTGACATGTCAATGTGGTGTGTGCAGTTGTGTCTGCACGCTGATGGCTGGTGCGTTTGTGTATATATAGTGAATATTGGGTGTGGCATAATCTGTGGGTATTTTTAAAGGCATGTGTGCTGTGGGTGTGGCGAGGATTATCTGTGCTTTTATATGTACGTAGCAGATACAGAGTATGGTATTCTGTGTGTAGGGTAGCAGTGGGTTGTATGTGAGCATGTGTAGAGCTGTGATGTTTTGATGTGTGTGCACAGCTGCATTAATGGTAGATTTGTGGTGTGTGTGTGTGGTGGGCACGAGATTTGTTGCACCTGTGTGCAGGGATGGCATGGGATGGAGCACACGTGTGTGGAGGGTGCAGTGAAGGAGGAAGAGCAGTTGTGGTTTGCTCTGTGGGGAGAACATGTGGGGATGTGATTCAGCTCGTGTATGCAGCGAGGAGAGATGCATCAGGATGTTTGTGAAAGGAAGATGACAAGGCATGTAAGGGGGAGTGTGTAGGGATGGGCACAGCATATTTGGAAAGGTATGATCCCTGTTTGCAATTACAACTTAATTGATGCTTTATTGTTTTGCAGTGATAGAGTGATAGATACATGAAGAAGGTGCAGTTGCTGGCCTTTCACACATGGGGAAATGCATAATTATTTCAAGGCAGAAAATCACTTTATATCTGTATTTATGTGTGTGTAATGATAGTAGTTTTCCTGTATCAGATTCTGGGGAGGGAGTGCTCAAGCTCACAAAGGGAAGAACCATATTCTTGTGGTTGTAACATTCTTGTGCATGAAGGCTTGTTCATGAACTTTCTCTTTATTCCTCTACACTTTGCCTTCTGCTCTCTCCCAGTTCTAGTCTGTATGTTTTCAATGTAAGCAAAGCAACCCTGAAAAGTAAGAGGTGAGACAGACTAAAAATATGGATAAACTGTGTGTGATTGCATTATACTTGTATGTAGAATCATGTTGGGTTTGGTTTGCAAAGGTTTTAGGATGCATCTGTTGCTACAAGGAGTAAACAAAAATGAGACTGTGGATGGTGTAGTATTGATGAAGTGATTATGATGTGACTTAATGACATGTCCTGCTTCATGTCAAGATTCTATCACACATTACAGAAGATGCAGTATCTTAAAAGTCAGTTGAATAAAATGGATTTATCTCATGTTCCAACTTTAGGAAAGATTACAGACTGAAAAACAACTGACCAAATGTTTACAAACTCTGCCAGGGGAGGTTCAGGTTGGACATCAGGAAGAACTTCCTCACTGAAAGGGTTGTTAAACATTGGAAAATGGTGCTGTCACCATCCGTGAAAGTGTTCAAGAAACTGCTGGTTGTGGCACTTGATGCTACAGTTTAGTTGACATGGTGATGTTTGATCAAAAGTTGGACTCCATAATCTTAGAGTTGTTTTCAAAACATTAGGATTCTATAAGTAAATATTTTCTATTTACCAAACCCCAGACATGAAATTTCTGGTCTATTTCGTTGTTCCCCATTAGATACCGTTGTCAGTCTAAACTCAGGAATCTGCAAAGCAGCACTGAATTGTTTGCTGTAACTGCCCAGGTAAAATCTCAGAAATTATACCAGATAAGCCTTACTGATGTGCAGATTCTTATATTGAGCAGCTCCTTAGTTTCACTTGGCAATGGATAAGAAAAGGATGAAACAGGACCATTTGTGACACTCTTTTCGTATTTTTCAGGTCTTTTATTCATGCATGCTTATACTTGAATTGCTCTTATAGGGTTAACCTTGTTCAAGTTGTTCTTTCCCTCTTAGTTCTTCATTGCTTCATAGGATTCATTTTGAGCCAGGCTTTTTGGTACATAGAATATCAGTGCTCCTAAAAATCAGAAGGACTATTAGATTCCTGTTTGCTTGTTTTGACAACACACTGGAATATTTAGTCATCTTAGTTAAATTATGTTAAAATGAGGGATAAGATGGGGCCAGCAGATGTGCAAAGTTTAAAATAAAAGTCAGGTTTTCAGTGAAGCATGGCAACTGCTTTTAGGTTAGTGTGGAAAAGGAGTACTAATCTTGGCCCTGTGACAATATTGAACTGAATCCCAGCAGAAGGCAACACATCAACAGTGTTTCAGCTGTTTCTTCAAATAGAAGTCAGAATAACTGCATTAATTTCATGTAGATTGTTATCAGGTGGTGTGGTAATTCTGGTAGCCTTTCTACTGAATTAGAATTGTGCATAAATGGGATATGCTAAGGAGGACAGAACCAGCTGAAAATTTGAGAGTTCTTCCTCGAGCTAGTTTGAACAATACCCATAACATTCACTTGCATTCTTTCTAATAATCTCTTTAGAAAAGTGATCCATATACTCCATAGATTTCTTTTCTCTTTTTTTCCCCCTCTGTATGTTGTAGCACAATTCAAGAACTGTTGTAATTTCTCATCATACTTGACCTGTGTATTTTGGGTAATTTGAGTGGAATGTGATAGGGTTGGAGTCCAGCTGTCTGCCTGAGCTTTTACAAAACAGCTTTCCCACTTGAACTTTCTAACACAGAGTGGGATATTCTAATTGTTTGTAAAGCTTCTAAGAAGGAAGATTGTAAACAAAGAGGAACTTCTCAATGAGGAAAATCAGACTTGCATTCTAAGGAAACCTTTACCCATTGTTACAACAGAAAAATGTATGCATAAGACATTAAAAGAATTTAATGACACACCTGAAATTCACAGCATACTGATACCTCCTCTGTCAATTCAATTTTCTTTTTCAGGATCAAGAAATTACTTGTGTGTCTCTCAGAGTTTCATCTAGTTGTCCTTGAGATTGAAGAACAAGTAGTTTGTGAAGATCAAACTTCTTTATCAGCCTGATTTTTCAAAATATGTCTGTACTATGTCTCAAAATCTGTGTCTAGAGTGTGATTCTACAAGGCTATGTGAAACTGTATTATTTTTGTGGTTCCTTTTGAATCATGTTGTGGTGGAAGCTGTTCTGTTTCAGTCTATCTGTGTACAGGCTCAAAATTACTTGAGTGGTCAAAGAAAGTACCTTTCTCAGAAGTTTTGAACTTGGGCTTTTGCAACTTATATTTGAGTGTCTGATGCTTCAGGAGAGATTAATTATTTACCTGGTCAAGGAGAAGAAAGCACAGAATCTGTGAGGAGCTTGATTTTTGTTGTCTCAAAACAATCTCCATCCTATTCCCCACAATCAAAACAAAACCCACCCAAACAGTTACAGCAAGAATTTAAAA
This sequence comes from Pithys albifrons albifrons, assembly GCF_047495875.1. Taxonomy (NCBI): domain Eukaryota; kingdom Metazoa; phylum Chordata; class Aves; order Passeriformes; family Thamnophilidae; genus Pithys; species Pithys albifrons. Next base: position 49,976,762 of record NC_092464.1, on the reverse strand, counting down.
GTTTAAATGGATTAAAATAATTTCTGTTGGTAAACAGCAGAGGTAATGGAAATGTAACAAGAGTTGATACAAGGGCACCTCAACTGACATAACCAACTACAGCCAATTTCTTGAGGGATTCCCTCTGAGTTTTTATCTTTTCATTGGAGGAACCGCTGCACTCCTGCTCAAGGAGGACTGGAAATACACCCTTTTCTGGACTTGCTCATTTATGAGTGTTTGAAACTATGAACTGCTAATGTGTAGCCCACAAAAAATACTTAAAATTTGGTATCAAGCTGCAGCACTTCAAATATTTGCCATACTTCATGATATACTCTCCTTTTCTATCCCAGTGTTTTCCTCCTTGGGAGGCAGAAGGAAACAATGAACTTGGTTTTCATTGGATTTGATTGCTGCTCAGCTGGTTAACCAGTATGTTCTGTACATTTAAATCAAGGAGACAAGAGCATCATCAAATCTGCATAAATGTGAAACTCTACCAGTATGTCAAGTTTGTCTTCAGTGGTTGAAATTGTGATCAGAGCTTCACAGAGAAAAGGCTTTTCCATATCATAGCTGTTGCACAGTAGTAATCTAAATATTAAGGGGCAAAATGTCTAAATGTGCTGGTAGATTATAGACTTTTTCAGAACCACTTCTAGAACAGAAGTGTCAAGGTCGTGTTATTTCTGCAGAAATTCAAGGACTGTACATTTTGGCAAATACTGAGAATTGAGTGAATGGAGTGAATGTCCAGTTTCTCTTCTAAATCTCAACTTATTGTTGTTCTTGGAACAATTTGTAAAAAATGTTTTGGAAATGATATTATGATGCTATTTCCCTTGAAGCCAATTGTAATTACTGCTTGTAATCATGAAGAGGTAGCTAATTTTCTCTCTTATACCTGAAAGCTTTTATTAATTACACATTACATATATGGCAGCTTTTATTAATTATGCAGTACATACATGGCGTGTGTAGCACAGTGCAGATTTTCATAAAATCATAGAATCGATTGGGTTGGAAAAGACCTCCAAGATCATCAAGTCCAACCCTTGGTCCAACTCCAGTCCCTTTACCCGATCATGGCACTCAGTGCCACGGCCAGTTTTAGCTGAAAAACGTCCAGGGATGGGGAATCCACCCCCTCTCTGGGTAGCCCATTCCAATGCCTGATCACTCTCTCTGGAGAGAATTTTTTCCTGGTATCCAACTTCAATTTCCCCTGGCAGAGCTTGAGCCCGTGCCCCCTTGTCCTATTGCTGAGTGCCTGGGAGAAGAGACCAACCCCCACCTGGCCAGAACTTCCCTTCAGGTAGTTCTAGACAGTGCTGAGGTCACGTCTGAGCTTCCTCTTCTCCAGGCTAAACACCCCCAGCTCCCTCAGCCTCTCCCCACAGCACTTGTGCTCCAGTCATTTTTTTGTCTGGTTCATTCTCTCGGGAGTTTGCCTTGCAGAGGAGATGAACTCTTCATAGTAAGGATTTCACACTCAGTACTAGGAAAAACATCAGTTTGGATACAGTGTTTATGAGGCAGATCAGGGCACTGCCTTGAAATGGCTTTGTAGAAACCATAGAGTCATTTCTATAATGAAGTATAACTTTTATATCTTAAACATATTTTTGAAGAGCAGTTATGGGGGGTGGAAATATTAGTACTCAAAATTTCTGTTTCACACGTGCTTAAAAAAAGGGATTCTGTTTCAACCCTACAGTCAGTACTGAAGCTATAATTTTATTTATGGTTTGAGCCAAGTACAATAATAGGAAGAATTGCCTTTTTGCATGTGGAGTTGCGTGACTGGAGGGAGGACTCTGTCAGTTCAGATTAGAATGGTGCAAACTCCTGGGGAAATGGACCTGCAGAAGAATCTCTGTGTGAACACCCCGGGTGGATTTCAGGTCTCTGTTGTCGTGCCATCAGCCTGTTAGTTTGTGTGCTGATGTTGGAGACTGGGAATAAAATTCAGCCATATGTATGTCAGTAAAAACAGCTACATGCAGAAGTGGTGACTCAGAGGAGTTTTGAAAGGTGTTCTCTGAAGGGCTCTGTTGAATCTGTGATGTGAATTAAATTTGGATGGCTGAGACTGAATGGCTGTCCCTGACCAAATCCTACTGCATTAAATTGAACGGACACCAACTTTTCTCCTGGACTGATTTCTTTCAGAAATGTGTCATGCTCTGAATGCATTGAAATTGTGTATTTATAGCATGATTTTACAAGACTGCATAACACCATATGGGTTATTTTTGTGAATACACAAATTGTAATTTGAGTGCACAGTCCTTGTGGATGTTGTGACGGAAGCTGCCTTAGAACCTACTCCAGTATTTCTGCTTAGAGTCTCACAGATACTTGAGTGGTCAAAGGAAAGTACCTTTCTCAGGTGATTTGAACTTAGGCTTTTGCAAATTCCATTTGAGACTCTGCTTGATGCTTAAGGAAGGATTTGCCTTTTCCCTGGTCAAGGGAAGTTCTGGCCAGGTGAGGGTTGGTCTCTTCTCCCAGGCACTCAGCAATAGGACAAGGGGGCACGGGCTCAAGCTCTGCCAGGGGAAATTGAAGTTGGAGATCAGAAACAAAGTCTTTAGAGAGAGAGTGATCAGGCATTGGAATGGGCTGCCCAGAGAGGGGGTGGATTCCCCATCCCTGGAGGTTTTTAAACTGAGATTGGCTGTGGCACTGAGTGCCATGATCTGGTAAAGGGAGTGGAGTTGGACCAAGGGTTGGACTTGATGATCTTGGAGGTCTTTTCCTACCCAATCGATCGATTCTGTGATTCAAGAAATACAGAATCTGTAAGATGTGTAATCAACATTGTACCCTTGTGATGGGCTGCAGGCAACAACTCCTTTTTCCATCTGATTTTGATTTTCTGCCGTGGGTCTGTCGCTCTCCAAGCCCATAAAGTAGGTTCTGTGGGTTCCCCGTGTTACACTTTAAAGTGATTTGTAGATTCGACTATGAATTGAATGCTTTATTTTAATTTTAATTTTTAAGGAATGATATTTAAATGCATCATCATTACCTGAAAAAGAAAATATTCAGTCTTTTTTTTTTTTTAAAGAAAGCAAACTGAAGGAAAGATTTGCCAGTCAGTATATGACTAACAGATGATGAGGCTCAAACTTGGTCAAACCTGTTTTTTCAGCTCTCTGTGTATGTTTAAAGAATAAACGGGGATACAATTAACATCTTTTTCCAAATTTCTTAGTGTTTGAACAGTAGTTGTTGAATTTTTTTTTCCTTACTTGATCTGAACCAGTCTCTAGTCATGGAAAATTAGGTGAGGAGTAGTTTATTTTTCCATGTGGTTCAGGTTTGTTTTGCCGTCTCCGGCAGTGTTTGGAACAAGGTGCCTCCAAAGGCAGTGTGAGCTCGGGGGATCATAACCTGAGTGAAAGGTTACCCTTCCATGTAGATCAGAGCAATGTGAGGGAAGCAGAGCTTGCAAACCTTTTTTACAACTAATAGTGTACTGCCAGTTTCTTTGGTGAGGTATGGATTGAACATAATGTTTTCCGTCATGCAGGCTACTGAACATGAGTTACATGGTAGCATGTATTGATAAAATGTTATCTTTCAACTGAATTTTAGGCCTGCGAGTAATTAGGTCAATCACTAATTCTGCAAACCATTGGATTTCCCCTTCATAACTTTTAACAAGCAAATATAGGAGCTATCACAGTGGGGTGAGAGGTTTGCTGTCTTTCTGGTGACTTGGTATGAAACGAGGCTGAGTGTGGCGTTAAAGGATGGCCAGCTCAGCTCACAGATCAGTCAAACCTGTCACACCTTAATGCCTTGGCTGCTTGCAGGAATGAAGCTGTACTCTTTAAACCACTGGATTGGTGATTTCCAAATATGTTGTTGGCAATAAGTGACTGTTCTTTTGTAAAATGCACAGGAAAGGGTGTTATGTGAGCTAATTGATCACTGAGGTTGAGCTGATGTGCTCGAGGCAGCAGAAAAGGCAACCTGCAAGCACCTCCTGCTCTGCACGAGGAGGCACTTGAGTTGGAACAGCCAAGGCTTCGAGGTAGAGTTGTGCAGCTGTGGAGATCAGCTCTGAAGGTTACAAATGACCTTGATCTGTCACCCAGTGAGAACAGGGTCTTGCAGAGCCAGGCTGATGCCCTCCAGTAAGTTATGAATGATATGGCATGAATACCAGTGCTGGCTAAAGGAGAATGATGGCTCTTCTGGAAGAAAATCAAGCAGCAAACTGGGCAGTGTAACCAGCTGCTTCTGCCTGGAAGGTTTTGTTGTACTGGACAGCACTTACTCTGGGGAAACTTTAAAAGCTTTATGGCCCTGATAAGCAGCCCTAAGTCACTGGAAAACATTATGGAAAGACAGAGAGATGTTCTCAGGTGTATTTGATCTTGTTCTCTGAAGGTGAGCCTTAACTGTTTTAAGATTATGTGATAGTTTTGATCCAGGCCTTCCCTAGTAACCAGGTGTAACTAGGGAAAGGGTTGTCTCCTAGGTATTCTCCAACTGGTTTTTTCCCCTCTCATGTGACAAGGGGGGATATCAGAGAGGGAGAGAGGAAGTGGTCGGTCTTCTTGTTTTGGCAAGGCTTGGGAACAGGGAGTTTGCTGCTTTTGATCCCTTGTTGGAGCCATGAAGGAGATCAGAGAGAACATGACAGAGAGAGGGAGAGCATGAGAAAGAGCTGGCCTTCTTCTGAGAGTTGTTGGTAGGATTGTATTGGACTGGTTTGCTTGGGGGGTGGGTGGGGGTGTCCAGTAGTATCTATTTGTTCTGTTTTGTCCCTTTGTTGTCCCTGTTTACCCCTTCCCCTTTCCTTCTCCCCTGGAAGTTTTCTGATGTTGGGTGCAGATTGTGTATATATAATTGTAAGTGTTTAGAAAATGCATATGTACTCTGACTTAATTCAGTTTCTTTCCAGGTTTTTTTCCTTTTCTTTCCACTCTGAGGAGTGGACGGAGAAGGACGGGCAGCTCAGGGGCTGGGAAGCCAAAACAGATTACCAGCACAATAAGAACAGAAGTATTTGATATGAGGTGTTGCTTTTGATCAGTCAGTTTGTCACAGTATTGGAAGAGAAAATATCCCAAGGATTGACCAGAGCAAAATGGGTATCTGGCAGCAAGGAGGAAGCTGTAAGTCTACTGAAGTCCATGCCCTGGGCTCTAGTAGAGAGTGTCCCAAAGGAAAAAAGGATTAGCCACCACAACAGACTGGGATGGCTGCGATTCTGAAGTGCACAAAGTCAAAGCCTGAGCAGAGTGAGCAGCTGGAGTGTAGGAATGACAGGCTGGAGGGCAGACAATGTCTGTGTGTTGAAATAAAAGACTCTGTCAGTGTGTCTCTGCTGCAGACAAGCTGGGTTCAAGATTGCATCGCGTTTCAAGGTTCACTTTGGCATGTCATAATTTTTATTGATTGTACAGGAAGCTTTACCATGCGTTCTAATTTAGCACCAGTCCTGTGCCATCAGCTTTTGTGTCTTTGATATCACTTATTTCAGTTCTGTTGGCAGTGCATACCCTGTCTGACGCTCCCTTTGTTGCTTGGATACGGTTACGTTTTGCCACTTGCATAGTGGTAAATGGTTCTGCCTGTCTGCCTGTCTGCCACGGGGATTGTACATTTCTGGAGGAAGTGCCAGCAAATCTCTGAGCTCCAGCAATTCTCTGAGCGTTAGGGAGCACGTACACTGTAGTATAACATGTGAGAGAGTCTGAAATTTGTGGTAAAGGAACGTTTTCCCTTTTCTTCTTTCTCCTCCATTTTTCTGATGTGTTTAAATAGAGAGCTGTTTAGGATGCTGTTCATTACTTGGGTGTGCTCGTGAGCTGCTCTGGGTAGCAAAGCTGCCTTTCCTGCCACTGTGGCAGCAGCAATTCCAGCAGCACAGGGAAGGGAAAATTGCACAGCCAACAATTAGGTGTCTGCACTGAGGAGGAGAGATGTGCAGCAAGCTGCTGGGTTTGTGTTTGTCAAAAAAAATCTGCACATCAGGGGAACCGAATAAAACTTTTATTTTATCAGGATTGTCCTTTAAAACATCTTGTTTTTACTGTGTCTATTACTGCATAAATAATATTTAATAAATACTGTTCGTGCCAGTGAAAACCTGAGAGACTTGATGCTTTATACACATGGCAGTGTTTAAAATTTAACTAGGACATGTGCTTGGTCATCCATAGAGGGGAAAATACACAGATTTAATTCTAACCTACTGTCTCCTTTGGTGAAAATGACCCAATGTTGGGGTTTTTTTCCTGACTTAAGAAATACTTTGGTTTTCTTTTCACTATAAATGTTTTCATTTTGCTGATGCTCTTTACAGTCTTTCACACTTCATCTTCCATCTTTCCCAAATCTGTTTTTGTCCGTAATTCCTTTAGCATGCTACTGAGCAAGCCTATTTTTGAGAGTCTTGGCTTTTAATAACTTCTGATTTGCAAAGTTGACAGATTGAAAGTCCTTATCTGCTCTGATTTCAGTGGAAATTGGATACATGAATATCTGTGTGGAACTGAGCCATAATGGATGAGCTGCTACCAAAACTGTTTTATCTGTAAAGAAAATAGTCCTCTTCAGTAGAGGACTGAATGACAACTGAAATTCCATCCTTAAAAAAAATTAAGGACTACCATCAAAATCAACAGTATAACCTTTTTCTGATCTTGAAATAACTCCATCAGAAAAGATTTCTTCATATCACTGATTCTGGTGGAAACAGGAGACCTTTATCACTGTTAGACCAGAAGAGATTAATATGTGTTGCTTTCAGTGATGGCAAACTGACTGTGGTGTACCAAAAAGTTATAGTTTAGGACTAGTGGCAATTAGGATGTTTAATAATATGTAAGGGGGAAAAATGGGGAGGTTATTCTTTTTCGGTTTCACAGATTTATCCAATGGATACTTGATTTATATAATACAGAGATTTTTTAAAAAGTCTAGTTGCTGAAGAAATACAGTGTAAGAAAGAATCAGGTGATTTTTTAAGAAAATAGTCCCTTTTTAGCTCATTATAACCAATCTTTCCAAAGTACAGTGAAGATACAAGCAAGAGGTCAGTTCAGGAATGTAAGAAATGGCTCAAGATTCAAGGAATAAGCAATTAGAGTTTTTTCTTATGGGTTTTGTTGTGTTTGTTCTCACAATTACTTTAAGAATGTAGACATCTTCTGTGTCTCTTTTTGCATTTACAGGAAATGTAGAACTGGTTTCAAAATAACATTTATCACCTATGTGCAATCTCACCTATCCTTTTTTCCTTGTGTACAGACTTGGCTGTTGCGTGTGGGGCTTTTATACAGTTGAAACCACACTTTTCCAAAATCTGAGATACTCTGTCATTAACACACTCAGACTTGCTACCAAATGCAAAACCCAACAGAGAAGAAATATTCTTTCTACATCCATGGTATTCTAAATTGTAGTTTGGGATTATTGTGTACAGGTATTTTGAGGGCATGTCACTGTCAGCACCATCTGTAACTGAAGGAAGATAAATCTTGTTTGACAAGAATACTAAAATATTTTTTACAGTGATTGAACACTTCCTTGACTGATTTTTTAATATAAATAGAAGCAGAAAACTAGAGGTTATGTAATAAAAATGAAGTAAAAAATAATAGCACTGTTTACTTCAGAGAAATGATACATGAATGTGCTAGGATATTTGTTTCATTAACAGAAGTTTTAAATTATCAGGAACTGTTCAAAGAATAAATATATTACCCTGTTTGCACCCTCTGTCTTTCCTCTCTGCTTCCATGCTTCAAAATCAGGTTACAAGTGTTCATCTGGAAGATGAGTATCCCAGTTATCCTGTGTCTCTTTGGTTTGGGGGAAAACACTGAAGAGCCTTTAAAGAAGCCCCTCTTTTCCTCTGAGATGCAAATGCAATGTGGCTCTGGAGGCTGATAAACTTCTGCAGAGTAAAAGAGTGCTATAAAGGGACTCTTCCATTTTTTGAGGGTACTTACTCCATAAGAATAATACTTTATGATATGAGAACCATAACTGATGTGTACAAGAACACGTAAAAGTTACTTATTGAGGGGAAACAGCTTTGAGTCTGTTTGTGGCTACATCTGTGACTTGTGTAGGGCTGGGCACATTGCACACTTAGAGTATGTAATAAAAGCTTCATTTTTTCCAATTTTAATTGGGATTCCTAAATGAGCCTTATTGGTCAGATATGTTGTCATATATTTAAAATATTTTGTCTATCCAACTTGTCCTTTAGAGTTATCTTGCACAAACATAAAGATTATAGGCCTTTTTCCCATGAGAGTTGGTGGTAGGTTTAGGTTTTCAGTAGAAAAATACGTACTATTCCCCAAAAATCTGTGCTGTGATTTGCAGCGATTTCACTTTTTAATGCAGGAGTTGATGAGTAGTTGGAAATACTCTAAAGGCTCCAGCAGCAACTTGTCTCACACCTTACTAACTTAGGTGTTGTGTTACCCTCACACACTGAGCATATCTGTCTGTCTGTCTATCTGTCTGCCTGTAAGTCTGTCTGTCTGTCTACCTACCTGCCTGCCTACCCGTCCATCCATCCATCTATCCATCCGTCCGTCCATCCGTCCGTCCATCCGTCCGTCCATCCGTCCATCCATCTGTCCATCCATCCGTCCATCCATCACCTACCTACCTATCTCTGTGTTACTGTGTATTTGAGAATCTACATGTAGGAAAACCTGAATAGTAACAGCTTTTATAAAGGCAGAGTGAGGCACACACGTAAACTCGTAGCCGTCTGCAAAGTAACTTTATTTAAAAAATCTTCTGCATATAAATGGGAAGTGTATGCTTGATGATGTAACTTTTGAAGAACTATCTGTTACTGTAGGATAATTAAGAGGATTTTTTTGTAGTCTGTGATACTGGATGTTCAGATCCTCAACCAGAACTAATGAGATCTAAGTTCACTTGCCTGTTTTACCACAAAACTTGTGTGCTCTCCCAGAGGTAACATCCTTTTTTTTTCAACTTATTTTTTAACCTGTAATGCACAAGAAAATTTCCTCACTTTGCTCCTTAAGATCTTAAGTTCTGTGAGGATGGCGTGTGTGCCCCTTTTTCTGAATAAGTGCTGCAGTAAACACAATTAGGCCTATGTTTTGACTGTTCTTTAAAAAAAATCCATCCCAATGCTATTATTTTCAGGGTAGAAGCTGCAAACTGTGAGTAGCACATAATATTAAAATGGTGTGCATGCAGATAATTCATAAACCTGTGAGTTGTCAAACTCAGGAGCAGTCAACCAGTTCTAAAAGTCATAGAATCATAGAAACGATTGGGTTGGAAAAGACCTCCGAGATCATCAAGTCCAACCCTTGGTCCAACTCCAGTCCCTTTACCAGATCATGGCGCTCAGTGCCACGGCCAATCTCAGTTTAAAAACCTCCAGGGATGGGGAATCCACCCCCTCTCTGGGCAGCCCATTCCAATGCCTGATTACTCTCTCTGGAAAGAATTTTTTTCTTGTCCTATTGCTGAGTGCCTGGGAGAAGAGACCAATGCCCACCTGGCCAGAACTTCCCTTCAGGTAGTTCTAGACAGTGCTGAGGTCACCTCTGAGCCTCCTCCAGGCTAAACACCCCCAGCTCCCTCAGCCTCTCCCCACAGCACTTGTGCTTCAGTCCCTTCTCCAGCCTCGTTGCTCTTCTCTGGACCCACTCCAGCTCCTCAATCTCTTTCCTGAACTGAGGGGCCCAGAACTGAACACAACACTCAAGGTGTGGCCTCCCCAAGGCAAAGTCCAGGGGAAGGGTCACTGCCCTGGTCCTGCTGGCCATGCTATTTTTGATGCAGGCCAGGATCCCATTGGTCTTCTTGGCCACCTGGGCACACTGTTGGCTCCTGTTGCGCTTCCTGTCCCTCAGTCCCCCCAGGTCCCTTTCTGCCTGGCTGCTCTCCAGCCACTCTGTGCCCAGCCTGGAGCGCTGCAGGGGGTTGATGTACATGGTGCATTTCCGCCTAAAGGCTGAAAATACCAACAGCAGTGGGAATGGGTTATAAAACATAACCAGAGCAAAGCTGGACCTGTGGTTGGCCATGTGGGACTACTCAAAGCCAACATCTCTCTTCTGAGGAACTAGAACTGTCCTTTTGACATGTAGATGTGTTGGTTGTTTTATGCTTTGAATGTCTGTAGTCCTAAGTCTGTGAATAATTGTGCTGCTCCATTTACTGGAAAAGTCATCCTGAGTAAACTTGTCAGTCCTGTTGGAAATTGACAGTTTTAATGTTCCTAAATGTGTGAATAACAGAGGTGGTGGGTGAAGAAATTTGTGCCAAAATTGAAACAGTAGTAGTGCAGTTAGACCTGAAGTCAGCCTTGGATGTACTAGAAGAGGAAAAGGGTTCTTGACAGCAGCCAGAAGGAGGTTCAAGTTTTCATATCTTATTTTTAAGGGAGATATTTTCAGTATTCCCAGGTCTGTACTTTCTGCTGTCTCCTGTGTTTTCTGAAGACAGAATCAAGCTTATACTTGACTTTTTTTCATTCTTTGCTTTGATGTGCCATTTTTCAGAACCACCTTTTGTTCTGTTTCCTTTTTGCTTGTTTTTTTTGTTTGTTTTTTCCCCTTTTTAACCAAGGAGCAAAGCAAATAGTTGCCAAATATGCAATGTGTGTGGATGAACGAGGGATGATACCCTGATGTCAGAAACAGCTTTCTCTTAGTGATGGGAGTAGATTTCTTCCAGTTGTTTTTCATGTTTCTGTTTTGTGTGATTTTCATATTTCCCTATTAGCATTCAGAATACTCATTTATTTTGGATCTTTCTTTCTAGTTGTTGTTTCTGGTGTTTAGGACAGCAAATGGACTCCATAAAGGTCTCTTTACATAGGAAGTGGTTGCTTGTGACTTTACCATGGTTCTTTAAATTCCAATTCACCGTTGCTTTGTTTATTGCTGTGTTCCTCTGTTAAAATTTCTTAAACCTAAATATTTACAGTAAGTTGTAAATCTGGTCAACATCTTTTTTTAGTCTTTCTATTTAACTGTTGACTGACCTTTTTCTCCTTTTGCAGAAACGTTTTTCTATGTAATCTTAGTATTGCCTGCTTTTTCCCCTCAGCATTTTCTTTTAGTCTCTCCATGTTCTTTCTCTCAGGAGATGTTTTAGTAAAATGAAGTTCTGGGTGAGAGATATTTTCAGTTTTTCTTGTAGCATTTCTTGACATGCTTTCTTTGCTTAGGTAACAGTTGCTGTCCTACCTGTGGCACTAAATTCTTTAAATCTGTAGATTATTATATTTTATCTCTATGTACCTGTACCAAAATATTTGCACTGTAAACACCGACGGGAGTGGCCTGAATGATTGGAAATTGTCCACTTTGTTTTCTGTGATGAGACAGTTTTAGGACTGTGAACCAATTGTGTGTTTGTGTGTCTTGTTATTCCTCCAAGTTTCACTACTGCCTAAATACTTCTTTGTGAGGTGTAAATGTGCTTCTGATTGCTTGTTTTGTGGTTATTAAGTTGCTCCACAATTTTTGTGTTGTTGAATCTTAGCACTGGGGAGTAGCAGGTGTATGTGGGAGGTGTGGCCTTGATTTGAATATGGAAATAATCTTATAGTATTAACTAATATGTTGAAAACATTAACAGTAATTTAAAATTATTAAGCACGTAAGTAAAAGGTGGAAAACCACTTTAAAAGCTGCTTTTTTTGTTGGTCTTTAAAACTGTGTTTTTTCTGTCTGTTTCTAGGTTTTCTCAAATAATGATGAAGCCCTTATTAACAAAAAACTACCCAAAGAACTTCTGTTAAGGTAATTCTGCATAGTGTGTTAAGGAGTAAAACCCTGAGGATTGTGCATTGTTTATATAGCTTACAGACTATCAAGTGGTATCCATTCTTTCTTAAATCCTCTTGAAATAAGTAGCAACATACCTGATTTCTTGGAATTCTTGAACTTGTTGTCGTGAACTTGTTTTAATGTGTTCAAATTATACCATACCATGGAACATGTCATTTAATAGTCATCATCTCCTTGCTCATCAGAAAAAGAGGTGAAATAAAATGTCCAAAAACTTTGGTGTACCGAGTAGTGACCTCTCCATACTGCACAATATTTTTTTTATCTGTCTGAAGAGCTTATAATCCTTTCTCTAATACAGTTCACACTCTGTGTTGTGAACTTTATTACAGGAAAATAAAACACAAATTCCACTTCAAAGCTTCCAAAAAAGTCACCACAGTGAAAAGCGCTGTCTGTTACCATTCCTGTATGTGTTATATAAAGCAGAACCAATGGGAGGATCTCATTGAAGTCATTCAGTTGTCCATAAATTTCATCAGCCTGCTGGTGTGTGAGTAGACCATCTTTGCAAAGTTATCTACAGCACCAAGATCAGTAAGTTCAGCCTGCGACTGAGACACACTAATGGGTGTCTTCATGCCCTCATACTGTTGAAAGTTGATTTCAAGCAAAGTATAAACTGCCAAATGTGGAGCTATTGCTTGGTTGGATGTGACCACTCCAGCAATAGAGCTGAACCACATCACCAACATCTTCTATACTTCTGTAGAGGTTTTGCTACAGCCCACTCTTTATGGTGAAAGAAGAAAAGGAAAGCAAATGTTCACTTATAATGGTGCATTTACAGTTTTAGTGATAGTAATATTAAAACTGAGCTGATGCTTCCTGTCTGATTTGAAGTGGATGTGTGTCTCAGTGGTATTTTGCATCTTAGAATAGAATCATAGAATCATAGAATTGATTGGGTTGGAAAAGACCTCCAAGATCATCCAGTCCAACCCTTGGTCCAACTCCAGTCCATTTACTAGATCATGGCACTCAGTGCCATGGCCAATGTGCGTTTAAAAATCTCTAGGGATGGTGAATCCACCACCTCTCTGGGCAGCCCATTCCAATGCCTGAGCACTCTCTCTGGAAAGAATTTTTTTCTGATCTCCAACTTAAATTTCTCCTGGCAGAGCTTGAGCCCGTGCCCCCTTGTCCTATTGCTGAGTGCCTGGGAGAAGAGACCAGCCCCCACCTGGCCAGAACTTCCCTTCAGGTAGTTCTAGACAGTGCTGAGGTCACCTCTGAGCTTCCTCTTCTCCAGGCTAAACACCCGCAGCTCCCATAGGGCTTGTGCTCCAGTCCCTTCTCCAGCCTCGTTGCTCTTCTCTGGACTTGCTCCAGCACCTCAATATCCTTTCTGAACTGAGGGGCCCAGAACTGAACACAACACTCAAGGTGTGGCCTCCCCAAGGCAGAGTCCAGGGGAAGGGTCACTGCCCTGGGCCTGCTGGCCACGCTATTTTTGATGCAGGCCAGGATCCCATTGGCCTTCTTGGCCACCTGGGCACACTGTTGGCTCCTGTTGAGCTTCCTGTCAATTAGTACCTCAAGGTCCTTTTCCACCTGGCTGCTCTCCAGCCACTCTTGTCCCTGAGGAGAGTGTTACTAAAAATATTATCACTTCTTTTAGTAACTTCACTATTACAATGCTTTCTTGGTGGTATTAAAGAATCAGGCAGTTGTTAAAGGACTTGAATTTTAAAATGATTTTCATTTTTTGTTGAGAAACTTTCCATGTGGTGACAGACTGTAAATTGGACTCTTAGAACTGTTTGGAAAATGTGACCTAAAAAGTCATGTCACTGAATGAGGTCCTGAACAGAAATTCTAATAACTTTGCTTTGTTATAATCAATGCCACACATGAAAAGCAAGGTAAAAGTCAGTTTAATATAGCTAAGAGTCATAATCTGCAAGCTCTTCTTTTCTAGCATTAGGACTCTCCAAATATTTGTGGAAATCACTGTCCTTCTCACTGTTATGGATGCCAAGTATCCCATGTATGTAATTGAACAGAATTTATTGATGTGTTTTAGGCAGTGAAAAGTGTCATGCACTGAGATAGTAAGGACATCATCTTTTGAAGCAACTTATTGAATATATAGTATGCCTCAGTTTTCATGTAGGATAAAAAGAAAATATCTGTGAGGCTATGTAGATATTAAATTCTTAAATTTTTGTGTCCATGCTGATTACCTGAGTAGCATCTATAAAGTGCATGTGTTAAGGTTTGCTGTGAGAATTCCTGCGTTTAAATTTTAGGTGTCAGTTTCTGGAACTGTGTCTTGCAACACCCAATTTGGTAAGTTCTTTAAAATGTTATATAGAGAGTAGCTAATTTTTCACTGAGAAAGCTTATTGTACAGGGCATTTTCTGAGGTTCAACAAAGGCAAATGCAGGGTCCTGCACCTGGGCAGGAATAACTCCATAGGCCAGTGCAGACTGGGAGACAACCTGCTGGAAAGCATGTCCATGGAGAAGGACTGGGGGTCCTGGTGGACAATCAGCTGTCCATGAGCCAACAGTGTGCCCTTGTGGCCAAGGACAATGGTATCCCGGTATGCCTTAGGAAGAACATTGCCAGGAGGTGAAGGGGGGTGATCCTGCACCTCTGCCCAGCCCTGGGAAGGCACATCTGGAGTGCTGTGTCCAGTTCTGGGCTCCCCAGAACAAGAGAGATGTGGAGCTCCTGCAGTGGGCACAGCAGAGGGCAAGAAAAGGTTTGAGAGACTGAAACATCTCTTATGAGAGACGGCTGAGACTGCTGGGCCTGTTTGGCCTCAAGAAGAGATGACTGAGAGGGGCCCCCATCAATAAGTATCTGAAGGGAGGGTGTAAAGGGATGGAGCCAGGCTCTTGTTGGTGCCAAGCAATAGGACAGGAGTCAGTGGGCAGAAACCAATGCATGGGAAGTTCCACCTGGATGTGAGGAAGAACTTCTTTACTGTGTGAGTGATTGTACACTGGAACAGGTTGCCCAGAGAGGCTTTGGAGTCTCTGTCAGTGGAGATCTTCAAGAACTGTCTGGACTCAATGCTGTGCCATGTGCTCTGGGATGGACCAGCTGGAGCAGGGATATTGGGCAGGTGGTCCCTTCCAACCTATCCCTTTTGTGATTTTAAAGAACTCAGCAGGAAAAAAAAGCCCAATGTGTCCAGTTAATTGGACAGTACCAGTGGCTTGGCTGTTAGTTTTTGTGTTCAACACAACTTCTTGCAAAGCAACTTAGAGGATGTATAGGCTTACCATGGATTTGAGCACTGAGGAGTTGGTTCAGCTGGTCCCTGCTACTACACTCACTGTTGTGCAGCGTCTAAAGAAGCTTTCTGCATGGTTCAAAGCCTTCCTGGGGCTGGAATGACAAAATGAAATATTCCAGGCCAAGCATACACAGAACTGATGCAGCCAGCCATCTATTTCTTGTGCTTCTGTGTCCTTTCTGAAATTGCACAGTGATTTACTAAAGTGGCATTGCAGCTGCAGGCAGAGGAGTTGATGATCTGAGAAGCTGAGCTGGGACAGTCAGCTTTCTCCTTAAAGATCATGATGATCTGCTGAATGCTGGGACTCGATCTGCTGTGCCAGAGAGAAATGAAGTGCATTTCATTTTACCCACAATTTTGTGCTGACCATCAAGGTTTTGGAATGGAGAGGAGGGGGATGGGTGGGAGAGGTGCCCTGTAAACCTCCTTTAGAAGTTGTGCTGCTGCAGAGGTGAACCCACAAGGTCAGTGGCAGAGCATGTGTGAGAGAGTGTTAAGATGGGACATAAGTCTGAGCTCTCATCCCTGCTTTGGGAAATGTCAGGGCACAGGCCTGGCTGTCTAAAGATTTATCAGTGGGGAATTTGTTTTATGTGTCTGCACGTAAAGGCTTTGGCTGGACTGAGTCTGAGCGTCTTTCAAACTAAACCAGTTTATGCTCATGCTGCAACATGTTTTAAAATAGTCTTGCCCTGTGGTTATGACAGGAGAGATTAAATATTGCTGCACTGAAAGTAATTAATATTCTAATTATTTTTCCTTTATTTACTAAGCAGTCTACCTTTTAATTAAAAGGAGAGTAAACCAGTTGCAGCGGAAACATTTTGCTCATGGTGCTGGAACTGGATAGGAAATGCTGTTGAAAGTGTCTTCAAATGCATTTAGTTGTTGTTTTAATTGTATCAGATATGTGTGAAAACTGTTAGAAAGCACTACAACCTTTTTAAAAAACCTTGTAATATTAGACCTGTGGAAACAGAGTGGTTAATAACTTGTTGCAAATATCAGGAAATTAAATGTAAACACAGTTTCTTCTATTGCGAGAATTGGTCTTGCTCTCATTTTCGTCAAGTAATTGAACTTAAGTAATCTGGATATAACAATTCAATTTTTTCTCTAAAAATTAGAAACTTTTTTCTGATGGTAGACTTAAGAAGTACTACCACTCTAAAATTTATTCTTTTGTTGTTAGAGTTGCATACTCTAAAGTTGACCAAAGTAAGGCCTTGGTCTTATACTGGAGTTCCTACTCATTATTATTATTGCTCTAACAACCAGAATGAGATTGGAAGGTTTTCAAGGCAGTGCCATTTCTCTTGCACATTTTCTGCAGAGTTTTCACTGTGCTTGTAAGTAAATGGCTGAGACCCTCAACTTCTCAGGCAAGAAACTCATTTTAAAGGATAAGAAACCAGAGATTATTTGTTCCTCCTCAAGCAGCCCCAGAAAACTGGGCAGAGAAGGAAGAGGATATCTGACTAACATGGACAGTGGTGGTTTTGAAGAAGACCGTTGTTTGGAGAGGCCAGTTGTGTTTTTAGGTAGGTAGAACAGCAGGAGTGGAGAAAGGGGGGTGTCTAATTTGTGACTTTTTCTGAAAAAAATGAAAACATAAACTTCTGTCTGGAGCAGTTCTTAGTTGGTAAGAATTTTGTAAGCAGACAGACAATAGATGTGTTTTGAAGGGGGAAAGAAAATAAATCATCTCTGACATTGATTCACTTTCCACACTTCAAGGATTTGTATAATTAAAGAGGGATATATTTCACCCTTAGCAGCTGAGGCTGCCGTCCATGTTTGACAATCTCAGGGAAACATTCCAGTTTTATAACACACATGCAATCTTTTATTTTGATTTTAGCCTGGTTTGCATGTCTTCAAAGTCCTCTATGGCAGGTCTGCCAAGCAATTACAATGTAACTATTTAGAATTACTGGCAGCGAAATTGATACAAGTACATAAGCTATATTCATGGAGATTTTGAACAATATTGATTGTATATAAGTTGCTTATGAAAGTAAAACATCTGTGTGTTTAAGCAAATCTGTGGGATTTTTAAAGCAAATTCTAGTAGTGCTTTGTACAAGTAATTTTTATTAAGTAAGTCTTTTGCTTTAGCGTGACTGAAATACATTTGTCTAAAGAATTAGTACAGGGAAGTGCTAATTCACACTACTCAGTATAGAAAACTCCCTTGGCTGTTTGTTAACTAGAAATATGGAGACTTCCATTGGCAGGAAACAAGCAGAGTAATAGCCAAGCCCGACTTGCTTCTGTGGAGTCACATATTCATTTCCACTGATTCTTTCCTCTGAAACAGAGATCAGAAAATCAGCGGAGCAAGTGATCCGAATGAGCCGCAGGCACAGGTCAGGAACAAGAGAAAGCCTTTGACAGTTACTTAAATATGTTGATCTTTAGCCAGGGAAACAACAGAATTACCATTATTTTAGAACCGTTAAAACTTACTGAGTGCTTTCAGAATCCTTATGGGCTGTGGCAGCAATTGAAAAAATAGTATCACAATACTGATACTATTTTTACTTGTTTTAACATGATCTACCTGATGTTTTTCTGTACCTTCAGCCTTAAAGAAGTGTATCTAACTTCAAATATACACTGGGAATGCAACAAGTTGCAATTTTCTGATTAAGAGGCTTTCGTTAGAAAAATTTACGTTTTTCTGGCGATGGAATGAGTTTTAAAACTTTCCAGTGCTTTACTTTGATTTCAGGGCAGAACTTGAGCTGTGTCTGAGGAAACTAAAGACTCAATCAATGGCTTGGTGGTCAGCATACCCCCTTCAGAATGTGGAAAAGGTCTCATGTTGACCTTTTTTTTCACACTGCTACATGTATTGTTTGTCTGCTTATGAAATTCTTACCAAGATCAATTCCAGATGCAAGTTTATATTCTGCAGTTCTTTGCCTCACCAGTCGGCACTTTGAGCACATTTTCTGGCTTCTTTGTGTGAGATGCTAAACATTTGCAAATGATTATGTGAACAATTCAGTTTGGCCTTTTGAAATTGGAGTAGGTAACTGTCATCCTCTGTTTAGTGTGTTTAAGTGATTTGGGTTTGTTCAGAAACAACTGCAGGAGTAAACTTAAAATTGAATCTTTTGGGCAGAGATATTTCAGATGGAATTCCTGTAAGAGAGGAATTCCATGTGAGAGACTTGAGGAGCAGGAGCAGAAAATTGCACACTGGTGCTCTTGTATACTGTGTTAATGAAGAAGAGGAGATCTGGGAATAGAAGAGTGTTCTTTTTGTGTCAAGGTGCTGAATAAGATTTGTGAATTTTCAAAACAAAATACTTCCTTTAATGTCTCTCCTTGAACAGTTGGGACTTCCTTGCCAATGGAGTGGTTCAGCATTACTTGGTCCAAGTACAGGTATTATCTCCAGTAAGAACATGGTTGTGACGAAGGATTAGTCACACTGGAACAAACTACAGTAAATAAGCATTTGGAGCAGGAGTAACAGCTGAAGGGGATACAGCACTGACTTACATTACCATTTATTTGGTGTCGTATTGTTTTTCTTTTCTGTTAAGCCTCCCTTCAGAATCTCTTATTTAATGAAGATTTAATCCAATTTAGAGCTTTATTTACCTTGAAACTGGAATTTTGTTTAAGCTTGGTCTCTTAATTTGTTAGTTATCAGAACTAAATGTTCAGAAGTATTGGTGATACAATGAAGTCTGCTTTTGATATGGAACTTTGGGAGCAGGAGTGAAATATTGTTCTTCCTCATTTCTACATGAAAAGTGCTATCAAAATAAAAAGGCAATCAAAAGATATTCTACTTTTTATAATTTTTAAAAAATGTTTTAAAATATTTATGCTAGACAGTTTAGATAACACTACTACATATAAAAATAGACCTTTTATGTCTGTAATTCATGAAGTATTTGAAGGAGAGAGGAGCTTTATTAGCTGTGTGTTCATGATGCAGACACAGGACATCAGGAATAGAAGTCTTTTGTTCAAGGCCATGCTCCAGGCCAGGAGCAGAGCTACGGGTTGGACCAGGTCTCCTGATTCCTACTCCAGTGCCTGGCCAAAGTGCATGTCCTTTATGGATTATGGAGCCTCCCCAGGCTCCATATCACCAGTGCATCATGTTAATTGTCTCCATCTTTACCTAGTGCAGCGTGGGCATAGTTGATTTTGGTTATTTGATGCCCAAATTATAATCTCTTCACTTGTGGTTAGAAATAAACCGTAGGATGGTTGGAATGGCCAGCAGGTGGGATTGGAACTGTGGGCTGCAAGTTAAACCACTCTGAAATAATCATTAGATTTAATTGCTTTTATTTAGTAAGATGTGTTATAGTTGCCAAATTTGTACTTCATAAAATCACTTCATAAAAATAAAAGTTATATTACGAAATTACAGGCTAGCTGAGGGTGGAAAATTGAACAGAACAGGTTCTTCTTGAAGGGCATTTTTTTTCAGGTACTGAGAGTATTAAGTACTGAAAATGTTGATGTTGTGTTACATGTGGTCATACTTTACAACTAAGTAATTTTTTTTTAAAGAATGAGTAATATGATCCACTTGTCTTGCAAGTAATGTATAGGCCACAAAGATTCTGTCCTCTACAAAATGAATCCAGCAAAGCTGATTGTAGGAAAAGCTGATTTCTGTTTCAACTGAAAATAGATGTCAGGTGTCCTATTATTTTGCAATTGCCAATACTTATGTAAGGGTTCTGTAGCAATAAGCTTCTTGGCAAAAGAATAGGAGGTTTGGCTTGTAAATAAATATTTTTGGTGCCATGTCTGTTATTGAAAGACTTGCAATGCAGATCAGCCGAGAAAGACCTGAGTTGTTTCATGTTGGAAACTGCAGGGTTAAGTGAGTGGGAAGTTTTGAAGCATCTAACAGAATTTCTAGTTTAAGTGCTTCACTTTACAAAATAGCTCCTCTCTAGTGAAAAGGGATTTGTTTTAATAATTGGCCTGTAAGGTCAAGCATTAGATAAGTCAGTGGATGTGTGCTTTATATAGCAATTGGTGTGGGTCAGCCTTTTGTGACATCTGACTGGAAAGGATGCATGGCAGAAGGAGCTAAAGGCTGGTGGAGTTTTTAAAATAGAAAATAGTCAGACTCTCTAAGATTTAAATAGACCTCACTAGTAGTATTTCCAGGACAAGTGTTATTTTTTATTTTTGTTGAATAAGGTAATACTGGTCTGTGCTGGTTTAAAGGTGAACCTGTGGGAGAAATGAACCCAACTCAAGAGAGATTAAAAGTCAGAGTTACAATTTACTAAAAAGATTGCAATAAATGCAATGATAGAAAGAAAAAACTGGTTTTAACCCACAAAACCAGATGTGTAACCCAGCCCCCTGGGGCAGGAACAGAATGGTGTTCATTGGCCCCTGTGCTGAGCCCATGTGGTTCCCTGAGTGCAGAGTGAAAGGAAACCTGTTGGTGAGGATGGTGGTCACAGTCTGGTCGAGAGTAGCCGTCACAGTCCTGTTGAGGTTCTGGATCCCATGAGTGGTACCTGAAGTCCCAAACCCTGAAGATTATATACACTCAAGTTCAGGTTGGAATGCCCAGTACCTCCCCCCAGGGTGTGGAGTTTCACACTGGGTGATTTAACTCTGTGAGTCATGGGATATTTTTGGAATCTTTAGTGGTTTACGTTGTTGCAACTGCCTGTTGTACCAGGCCATGATGGCCCATGAGCAGACATGGCCCCTCGGGCTGGGTGTGAAGGTGCTGATGCCTCCCCAGAGGGGAGTTACCATGGCTGGGTTACTGAGGTGAAGACAGAAACATTCCCGTGTCTCCCTGGGTCCTTTAACACCCAGCCTGTAGCCTGAAGGGTCAGGTGTGCCCTGTGCAGCTGCTGCAAGTGGTCCATTGTTATGAGTTCATCAGAAATTACACACACAGGGTGTGGAATGCACAGTTTTGGTCACACCCACACAGTGATAAACTGGCCCCAGCTGCTGTAACTGGGACAAGGATGTAGCTGCAAAGTTGGTGAAGTTTGGGATTGGACCAGCATTAGCATTGTTAGCTTAATCATATAGCTGTAAATTTATTTATATAGTTGATTATTCATGAAAGATTCTGCTTTTATTGATTATGGCTATGAATTATTTAGCTTGTCTGTGTGATTTCTTGCCTGCTTATTTTTATTCTTGTGCATGTACATACTGCTGGACTACACTTACCAGTGAAGTGCCTCATACCTCAGCAGGGTGTTTAGTCAAATGGGGGACAAAGAATGAAGAGAAACCTTCCACATAGAAAGAATTGTGAATATGTTTTGTATTTACTGACTATGACAAAGCAGCTTCTGTGGTGGTGATGAGACTTTGCAACTGTGTGTGTTCAGACATGATTAGTAGTGAACTGAGAGGGGCTGATGCCCTTTTCCCCTGCCACTTGGGCATTCTTGCTGAAAATTCTGAGAAACACCTGCTAAAAGAGGAAAATCAAGCCTGTGCAAGCAGTACTTTGTCTCTCTGTGATAGTTTTCCGTGTGTGTAGGCTTTACTCTTCCATATTGCAAGGGATTGTACAAATCAATAAGAAATTCATAGAGTAAAATGGACAAGACATAACAGGTTTGTTGTGTGCGTGTTTTGTAACAATGGGGCAGTGTGGTAAAGTTGAAAGGATCTGCTGGGCACATTATCTGGTTGATGTGCTGTCTTCATGAGGCATTTCTCGTCCTTAGTACTTTGGTTTTCATTTTGATAAAGTTCAGTACCATCCTTTGTGTGCAAAACCACTGTAAATTTAAACAACATGGAAAAATAGAAGTTCTGAAATGGAACTCCATTTACAAGTCAGTTCTTAAACAAAACCTTAACTTACGTTATTGGTGAATCTTTTAAAAAATTACCAAGTGTTTCTGTCATACCAAACTGTGGGAGTTGGGCCAAAAATTCCAGGAAATAAGTATGTGTGTGTGATACTGATTCTATTCATTGTGTTCTCCACTTTTATCAATCCATATAGCTTTGTATCAAAATATTTAAAATGAGTAATTACCAGGCCATTGGTTCAAAAGCTTATTCATTGTGTGGTCAAATTTGGAAGGGCCTCACTCACCAAGGCAGAAGAGAAGCAATTTGACTCTTGCACCATGTGAATTCTCTGTCTGTAGGAGCTACACTGGGCAGTGCTGGCGTTGTGAGAATTTGCAGTTTCTGTGGCTCCTTGGGCAGGGAAACAAAATATTAGGAGTCAGCCACCTCTCCGTTTGGAAAGACATGGGACAGTCTGTTTGCAGCACAGGGGAATAATGAGGCACATGTGGAAATGGATGGGGAGGTGATGGAGATTATAGATATCACTTCTGCTTGGTGGGACCATTTAAGTTGTAGTGAAAATGCCTCAAAAAGGTCTGTGGCCCCTCTTATGCTGGGTTTTGGTGAGTCTTGGGTATCCAGAAAATTCCAGATGACTAGAAGACTATCCTGACTGCAGCACTGGTAAATAGGCAAGAGAGAGATGATGAGAAATCTCAGCCTCCTATTCAATATGATGTGGAAAAATTCACCATGGCTGTGATGGAAAATTGAAAGAGAGGAATATGACAGTTGTTGTGGTTTTTCTGTAAAATAAATCACTGGACAATATCATTCTTTGAATTTACACAATGGATTGGCTTTACCAACCAAAATTACATGTTTATACTTAGGCATTTGACTTTTAACATTTGATGTTTTCATTTTAAAATTTACCAGTCTGTGTGCAGTATATTGAGTGAGTGTTAAGGGAATTAAGTTATGGATAACACAAAAAGAACTGTAATGGTTTACCCCTATGGCACTGCTGAGGAATTCCAAATAACATGGTAAATTGGGGTGTCTTCAAACAAGATTAATTTTACAGATTAATTTTACATGGGTAGATGGACAGGACTAAAGAATTCTGCAGAAAGAGCTGTAGTCTGGGCTGTGCCCTTCAGAGCAGGGTGTGATGGTGAAAGAGGCAAGATACTGTAGGATCCTCGGTTGGTGCTGTGTCAAAAACTCTGTTAACAGTGGCCTGAAATGGCTTTGAAAATGGGAGTAATGAAATTATGTCTGTGTACAGCTTTGTTGATACTAATAATTTTTAAAGCTGCACATGCTTCTGATGTCTGTATTTGGAGAAACATACTGAAAAAGTGCAGAGAAAAGGAGATTTAAGGAACTGAAGTAAAAAGATTGTTAAAACAGGAATTAAAGATGACATGATAAGTAGCTTTTAAACTTGATGAGGAGAAAGTATTAACTGCTAAAGTACTCTTTAATTTGGTGAAGAAAAGTAGAAAACAGCACAGAGCTGGAAGTCAGACATTCACCTTGGAAATAAGGGAAATATTTTGACAGAGTGATCAACCAGTGGAACAAACTACCAGGGAAGGTGATGATTTTCCATGTCTTGAAGGCTTTTAAATAACAAGTAGATCCTTTTCTGCAAGTCAGACTTTAGCCAAGTACAAGTTTGCCATGAGGGAGTTGAGGGACTGTGAGCTCGTACAGCTCTTTGTACCTTTGGCCTGAGGCTCATTCTGAAGCTCCTGGTCATGCTGAAGGGTCTCCAAGGCCAAACTGGACGGAATTCCAGACTATTCTGAATTGGAAGGGACCCACAAGGATCATCGAGTCCAACTCCTGGGGCAGGTGCAGAGTGTGTGTTGGTGGGGCACATGTAAGGCTGAGTTAGAGAGGGGAAATAAATAAGTGTGGAAAAAGTGTTTTCAAGCACAATGGCAAGATGACTCTCTGGAATTGTAAAAGTGTTTACTGGAATCTCTTGCCCCTTTGCACCATTTAATTGAAGGGTAATAACTGTGCTTTTGCTTGCTTATAATGCATCCTGTTGGTTGTAGTAACACCAAGGTCATGGGTTCAATCCCCTCTGTGGGCCACTGACTTGAGAGTTGGACTCGATGGTATTATGGGTCCCTCCAACTCAGAATAGTCTGAGATTCTGTGATTCTGTTGTTGTCCTTTGTTTGGATGGGGACACCTTGGGCTGCCTTGCAGCAAAGTTTCTTCTTTGGAACAAAAAAACCCCACCCAAACCTAAAAGCATCATAAATATTTACAGTTACTAAAATACAACTTCTCTTAACATAGACAAACCATTTTCAGTTTTTGACTTTTTGAAAAGTCACTTGCTACAGAGTGAAGCAAAAATAAATACATCTGGTCTGCATCTCAATTTACCTTTTCTTTAGCAGAAATCATGCATCAGTGTTAATGTCTTAGCAGCAATAAGCAATGAAACATAAAGGCAGAGTGCCAGACAACTCAGGGTAGTGGTGGTGTACAAAATACCCTTTTTTCAACATCTTGCAGTTTCTTCTGTTGTTCCTTATTTCAGTAGAAGTGGATACATCACTGCTAAGGCGTGTCACATTCTTCATTTAGGCAAGAGTATTGAATCACAAGTTCTTTCTTTGTTACAAGTAGCATAGAAATCTGTCTGTTGTGCTTCTGTAAATCTGAGATAACCCTCAGATTCCGCTCATACAGAGGTTTTATGGGGAAGCTTCTACAAGCCAAGAAGCTTTTGCAGCTCCCCAGTGTAATCTCCACTCCCTCTGTCACGATGGGAGAAAGGTGATTTCAGAAGAAGGTTCCTGGTGGGTCACTGATATTCATGCTCCTCTTAAAAGACAGAAATCACTTTTCAGTGCTTGTCTGTCCAGCAATCCTTCTGAGCACATTAAGTGTGTATTTTGTGCACTAAATGCTGCTAAATTTCTTAAAGTGGACAGGCCTCGAAGAGGATGTTCAAATGACAAAGTAGATGCTACCAAAATAAATGTTATCAACAGGATTTCTTGTTTCGTAGCTTCTGGGAACATCTGCCCTTCTGTTTGCTTTGAGAAAGTTTTACTGTATGGTAAAAAAGAGAAAGAATTTTCATGTGTCAGCAAATACTGGAAAACTGCCACTGAAGTGATTGTAATAAATGCCCAGCAGGTTATTATGCTTAAGAATTACTTTCATTACATTTGTTTACTCTAACCAGAGCTGAAAATCACAGTGCCTCCATTTGAGCCTCCATTTTGAGCTCCAGCTTCAGATTTTCATTTGAAAAACAGTAACCAGAATTTTACCTTGTTAAATTCAGCATCTCTTACCTGTTGTTTGCTCCTCAGTGTTCACATCTCACTATAATATGAAATTGTTCTTATTACTGTTTATTGTTTTGATGACTGAAAATTTCATTGGCAAGCAAGTAGCAGTTTGTAAGTGAATTGCAGTAACAACTTCATCTATTTCAAAGCTTTCATTCTCTGTAATAGGAAAATATCTTGAAATAGGATCTAAGTTTTATGCTTAAGCTAATGATTTCTTTTTCACTGAGAACTTCCTCTGAACCAGTGTCATTGGTGTTTGGAAATGCTGTTTAGTAAAATTTATTTGGACAGTGAAAAATTCCTTTCTGTGGACTGTTAAGGGTTGACAGCCCTGAGGAATTGGTTCCATGTCTGAATAGTAAAGGTGAATTTCCAACTGTTGTTGTTTCTTGTAGAGTAAATAAAAAATAAAAAATAAAAAAATATACTGACAGTGTTAGACTTGGTAGTTACTGTGAAACCCCTTAAGAAATTTGGGTTGTCATTCTTTGTATTAGATTCTAGAACTTGGATTTATTTACTATTGTTTTTGATTTATTACTTCTCACCAGCCTCTGAAACCTTCACCTGTATTTGTGCAAGTTGTTTCTTTAATTGTAGCACAATTAAAGGCATATAAGTGAGTTTCTCTGAATTGAAAAGAAGAAAAAGTGTTTTGTTATCCTTCGTACATGTTTGGAAAGGGAACAGAAAATAGATTTTCAGACGCAGCACCTGCTGGGTTCTAATACGTTGGTGTTTCCTGCCTTTAGGTAATCGCTATGATGTTATTCTTTGCCTCAATAACCAAAATAATTCAGTAACACACTCATTGCATTTAACTTGCTTCTTGTGTAACTGGTGCCTTTCCACAGAACTGCAGAACTGTGAACTCATGTGTTAGTCTGAATCTATAATTAAACATTTTAATTGTTGTTGTTTTCCTTTCTTCCTAGAATATTTTCTTTCCTGGACATAGTTACTTTGTGTCGCTGTGCACAAGTTTCCAAGGTATGTATTTCTGCTGGGGGGTTTTGTTGTTCTTTGGGATGCTACTCTCCTAATTCCATCCAAATAATGGGATTTACTGCAATCTGCTTCCTGTAAAAAAAAAGTCATCTTCTCAGTCTAACAGTGGTCCCTGTTTTACATTCAGATTGGCCTCAGTTTCTGTGTACGGGACTTCTGTCTAAAGGCTGTGGAAAAGATACCCAGTCATGTTTGCTCTGTATCTGGAGAAAGGATTAAGCCCAGTTTGGGATGGTGGCATTTGCTTTTTATAAAGCAGTGGCTGCATAACACTCTTTCTCACTCTTTTTCTGCCTAAAATTCCACGTAGTTTGGTTAATGTGCACCATGTGTCTGAGAATACATCCAGCATTTTTTTGCCAAGTAGAAAAGGCGTTAAGTAGATGAACTACTAATGGAGGAAAAAGGCACACACAAGATATTAGAAAAAGCTTTTGTGTTTTACCTTGTCTTCATTTTTTCTTGCAATAAAATGAATATTCTGTTTCTACATCCAGAGTGTACAAAGAACTGTGTTATTATACAACGTGAATGAACTTTATTTCATGCTTTCTTTCCTTCACTTAATTACACTTGGGTTTGGTTTTGTTTTGGGTTTAATTGTTTTTTGTTTGCTATTTGTTTTAATGTGTGATTAAGTGTACAACTATCCCCACATCACCCTGGCCTCCAACTTCAGAAAGTTTTGGGAGTCCTGCAACATCAGGTTCCAGCTGAAGCCCACAAAGCTGCATAAGAAAACCAAAGTGATTAAATAAACAGTATTTCTCTCTCAGAAGCACCTGTCAGTTGGATGTGGGGGTTTTTTTTCTGATTTTCTGCACATATTTGTGTTTCTCTGGCTTTTTTGTTGTGTTTTACTTTGACCAACTCTTGCTGCCCCAGTGAAGGACGAATTCTCCAAGCCCTGCATGTAACTCAGCACATGCAGAGGAAGGGCCTGGTCCTAAGAGTGGAAAGTCAGCAGTTTTCTGAAAGTTTTCTCTGTTTGCTCAGAATAGTAACTAGTGAGGTTGAGGAACTGTGGTTTTATTGAAAGGAATCTCATCCCCAGCTACTTTTTTCCATATAGATCTAGCAAAATAACCTATTAGACAAATTTACAAAAGCTTTTTCAAAAATGGAGGGTTAAATCTTTCTGTGTACTTACTTGACATTTAATATTTTATTTTCCTGCATGTTTTATAGCCACAAATTAACCTTTGAATTGTAATCCATTTATGAGATTTGAGATTAGTTTTCACAAATTCTAACTAGTTCATACTGTATAACTACCAGTATCTACAATTAAAAAAAAAATCCAGCTGCTTCTGGAAATCTTATTTTCTGTTCTCTCTCCCTATTACCTGCCTGAAATGGTCTAATTTGTAATACCTGAATTACTGGGAGAAAAATGAAGGGAACAGGCATGGGAGGTAATAAATAAGCTGTGTTTGTTTTCTGCAGGCATGGAATGTTTTAGCTCTGGATGGAAGCAACTGGCAAAGAATAGACCTCTTTAACTTTCAAACAGATATAGAGGTGAGTGTCTTTGAGTGTTTTCATTCCTATGGAGGTGTTTAAGAGCACAGTCCACCTGGAGTATCCCACAGACTGTGCTTGCAGTCACACATTTTAAAGGCAAGTTCAGGATAATAGTACTGT
Organism: Pithys albifrons albifrons; assembly: GCF_047495875.1. NCBI lineage: Eukaryota > Metazoa > Chordata > Aves > Passeriformes > Thamnophilidae > Pithys > Pithys albifrons. The sequence goes on along the minus strand of NC_092464.1, from coordinate 49,948,922 downwards.
GAAGGAGCAAATGCAAAAGAACTCTGTATTTGCCTTTTTTTTTTCCCTCTGGATGAGTTTCAGTTTTGGTTGCCAGCTCTGTGTCAGATAATTTTCATGTATCGTGTACATACAGAGCTCTAAGAATTCCAACCTGCCCCTTTCCAGAAGGGAAATGTGTAAGTGGTGCCTCTGCATGGAGTGAGATCCTTGGAATCCCTTTTACAGTCCAGAGGAGAATGTTCCTGCTGGCCCAAGTGAGAGGGCCATCTAGTGCTGAAAGCTCTCCTGGACACTGGGCTGTAGGATCTGGAGACTGAAGCACTAAAATGCTGAACAACTTTTCTTACCACTGAGTTGCCTGGAATTGATTTGGTGTGTATTTGATTACTGTTTTATGACCATTTGTTGTATAAGGTTTGAGCCTTGCATGAAATGCAGGGACATGTGGATTAAAAGTCCTTTCCAGTATAGAATGAAATGATTAGGGCAGACTTGTCTTCCCTAAGAAAAACATGTCTGCATCAATGCTATCACAAAATAAAATATGACATCTGAAAATGAAGACAAAAATCTATGGGGAACAACAATTCTGTAATTAAATCTGAACTGGTTTATTATTTGATGATGCAAATTAAATTTAGACTATAATAATAGATTTGCTTCTGAATTTTGTTTTAGCTTCTCAGTTGCATGAATAAAATCCAGATGTGTTTCATTTGCTGTATTTTGCTAACCATGGTACAAACTGTTCCTAAAGCTTTAAAGTAATATAGAGGATAAATTTTTTTTCAATGCTCTTTTAAAATGTTATTGCCAACTCCTCTGCTCTGCTCATGTTAAACAAGAGGACCTTGCAGAGGTAGGAGAAAGATTCTGGCATATGCCTCAATCTAAATGTGTCAGAGGAGACTTGGAGCTTTAATATCATCTTTTCAATTGCCTGTAAAAAAGCTTGTGTTTCATATTTGCTAAGAAATAAAGTAAAACCCAACAGGTCTGTGGTCCTTCTGTTCATAAGCCTTTTCTATGTTTGAAATTTTTCTGGTGTTTAGGAACACAGTAAAGTATTTTAAAGTTTTCAATATGTTTATCTTATATTTTACCTGGTGGTGTTGCCCTTTGAAATGCTGTATTTGCAGTGTGGGATTCAAAGGAGAAGTGATGAAATTAAGTCATGATCCTCTTTTGCTATAAAATGCTATTGTGGTTTGGAACAATTCAGTTACTTTGGTATATTACATTTAAGTACATTTGTAATATAAACCTCATAAATTTACTCAGAAGGGTGTGTTTAACCAACAGTTATTACACAAAGTAGTTCTTAAACGAGATACAGTTTCATATTTGGTGTCTAAGAACTCAATTTTTTCTTCTGTTTTACTTTTTTTTTCTATAGATTTAGGACAAGTAAAAGCTGCTGATTGTATTGGGCAACTTTTTGCTCAGCTGATCATTGTTTGTTGATTTTTCAATTAATGTTTGATCTGAGAATATAGAATAATGAAAAGTTAAGGTTTGTGAAATTTTCCATATTTAAGACCTCAAGTGGCAGAGAATGTAGTGGGGGGGGAAGAAGACCTATAAAAGATGTTTCTTTTTCTATCAAAGATGTGTGAAGATCTTCTTGAAGTTAAATGTTCCTTAGGATTTCTCGGTATGCAGAACCAATTGTAAGCTGGGGTAAATTGAAGAACTAATGTTTAGAGTGATGGAATTATTCAAAGAGCTGAGTGCATTTGGATGCACTAAAGTTGTCTTCTTTAATGTGCTGTTTGTTGGGGGGGGTTACATACTTAAGTTTTTCCAAACCCATTTATTTCTTTATCTCGTTATTTCTTTCTGTTTTCTTTGAATAATTCATTAGGGTTTGGATTTGAACTTGCATTCTATGTTATTAATTTAAGAATTTATCTTTACAGTAAAGGTATTTGGCCTCAGCTGAGAAATAATTCTGATTAATCAGAAAGCTTTAAAAAATACATAATTTTCAGTTTGTTTGTTTTGGTGTAAATTCTTCTGAGAGATAAGATAAGCATTGTTACTTATGAATTAAGAAACAAGCTCTGATAAGAAAATATTTTCACCCAGTGGTAGCCAGGACTTAAGTATTAGAGAAGAACAATCAAATGTAAGAAACATTTCACTTTTTCAGTAAAATTGTGGGTGGAGATTCTCAACAGGTAACTGGTTTTTCTTAAAGGGGCAAAAGAAGTTCCAAGAGATGCAGTTTCTGGTGGGGTAGCTGGGACTGGTCTTAACTCCCAGCATTTTTTATTTGGTGAGAATGTAATGTCAGAATAAAACTCAACAAAATCTTCCTTTTATTTGATTGAAGGGTCGAGTTGTGGAAAATATATCGAAAAGGTGTGGTGGGTTCCTGAGACAGCTTAGTCTGAGAGGATGTCTTGGTGTTGGAGACTCCTCTTTAAAGTAAGTAAAATCCTGGATGGAGACATGACTTGTTTCCCAATGTCCAGAACAAAAGCAATTACTGTTACATTTGTCTGTATTGCTGAGTACTGAGTGATGAGCAAAATGGGATACTTAAGTAAGTACTGACTACCTCAGTAATGACTAAATGAGATACCACTTTCAGATGAAAATGTAGCTACTGTTATTTTCTGGAAATGAACTAAATAATGAGAGCTGTGCTTCTCAGAAATGCGTCTTTTTCTTTCATTAGGATTTTGTTGATAATTCTCCATTTAAAATGTTTTCAGACTATATTCTCATGTCTGGCAGTAGTCAGAGGTTCAAAATTAGTGGTAATTTTATAGTTTATCATCTAGTCTGGACAAGAGGTGACCCTAAAGAATTAAGTGCCTAGAAAAATGGGAAAGGCCTGGAATTCTCTTCTTGCTCTAATATAAGAACAGGCAGGTAACAGGAGCATCTTGGGAGACTCTAAGTAGTGACAGTGACCCTTCTATTTACACAGTTTATAACTTGAACTGTGCAGTTTGTTCCCACAGGGTTGTTGGAATGTGTATAAGCTTTTTCTAATGCAAACTGTTTAGCCAGGTTCCTCTGGATATTTCTCTGAGTGTTTAAATGAAGAGATTCTGTCTTCAGCTGAAGAGTCCCTAAACCACAACTGCTTTCGGGCTCAAAAAATGTTGCTGTTCCTCCCAAATGTAACATCCTTCCAAGTAATTCAAAGAGTGTCAGGTTGTAAATCTCCCTCCAGTACATGCATTGCATTGGTGAGGACACACCTTGAGTGTTGTGTTCAGTTCTGGGCCCCTCAGTTCAGGAAAGAGATTGAGGGGCTGGAGTGGGGCCAGAGAAGAGCAACGAGGCTGGAGAAGGGACTGGAGCACAAGTGCTGTGGGGAGAGACTGAGGGAGCTGGGGGTGTTTAGCCTGGAGAAGAGGAGGCTCAGAGGTGACCTCAGCACTGTCTAGAACTGCCTGAAGGGAAGTTCTGGCCAGGTGGGGGTTGGTCTCTTCTCCCAGGCACTCAGCAATAGGACAAGGGGGCACGGGCTCAAGCTCTGCCAGGGGAAATTGCAGTTCAGAAAACAATTCTTTGCAGAGAGAGTAATCAGGCATTGGAATGGGCTGCCCAGAGAGGGGGTGGATTCCCCATCCCTGGAGGTTTTTTAAACTGAGCTTGGCCGTGGCACTGAGTGCCATGATCTGGTAAAGGGACTGGAGTTGGAACAAGGGTTGGACTTGATGATCTCAGAGGTCTTCTCCAACCCAATCCATTCTATGATTCTGTGATTAGTTTTGGAGTGGCTGTTTTGATAATTCAGGTGGAAACCAGTCTAACTGCTTGCTGGTTTTTTCCCCACTGTTTTCAAACCACTCTGGAGAGGCAGGGAATGTTACCATCTAAGTGTGTACTCATATCTGTTAACTGGGCCAACCCTCCAGACAAAACTGTTTCCCTGTGTTTCCTCCGCCCCTGCCAATAAAATCCATGCAGTTGACGGAAACATGGGCATAAAAATAGTGTTCTGAAATGCAACACAGCTGTAAATATTACTCTGCAGAGATGAAAAGAAAGTTTATGTATTTCTTCAGGGTAATTAGTACGTATGGGCTCTCAGCAGTATAATAGATCCAATTATCCTTAAAGTTCATAGCCAGGAGTGCACACTGATGCATTTTAATTATTAAAATAATAAGTAAGCAATTTGCAGCCCCCAGGGCTTTCCACTAGTAGCCCAATAGGCTCAGGTCCCACTTTTGTATTGCACCAGGTGTGTCCCTTTCCATTTGCTGTGGGAACAAGTTCCTTAATAAGATGTGCCAAGGCTTCAGTAATGAGACGTGCAAAAACTCTCCTCAGAAGCTTAATGTTTAACTCTTCTGATACTTAAACCTCTCTGTTTATGCCCTTCTTGTTTTTAGTTATGACATTTGAGGCATAGCAGTTCTGGTGTATATATGACAGAAATAACCACCTTGCCCAAGTGGTGTGTGAGGGAGAAAGAGCATTTAAGACAGAACCTTGTAGTAGGAAAAGGAAAAAGCAACCACTAAGACAAATGGGGAATACTTTGTAATTGCTCTGTGGCTAAAGATGAAGGGTTTTGACTGAGGTGGAGGGACAGAGCGCGCTCTGGTGACTCTGTTACCACTCGTGACATTTGATGAATTTGCTGTTTCAGGACCTTTGCACAGAACTGCAGGAACATCGAACACTTAAACCTAAACGGCTGCACAAAGATCACTGACAGGTAAGTCAAAGAGGTTTTTTGGTTGATGGGAAAATTTGGAAAAAGAAGTAGCTGAAGGTATTTTTAGTGTGTCTGCTGTTTTGCAGCACGTGTTACAGTCTTAGCAGATTCTGTTCCAAGCTGAAACATCTGGATCTGACCTCTTGTGTAGCCATCACAAACAGCTCTTTGAAAGGCTTGAGGTAAGAAGTTTTCAGTGTTTTGCGTTTAACAAAAGTGTTTGAAGAGCTGTTCAGCATTTAATAAAGTTTAAAAAATTGGTGCTGACCCTTCTGTGAGTCAGCACTGACTGTCCTCGATATCTGGGACTTGTTGGGTGTAGACTCTGTTGTTTGTGTGTGGTCTTTTCTCATGACTTTTCTGTGGAGGCCTGGCACAGTCCACTGGCTATCATTAATTTCTAACAGTGTGTTTAATTTGGGTTTCCCACTGTTATGACTATTTGAAGGCTGGATTTAACTTTATGTATTTTTTTAATTCTCCCAGTGAGGGTTGCAGAAATCTGGAACATTTGAATCTTTCCTGGTGTGATCAGATTACGAAGGATGGTATTGAAGCACTGGTGAAAGGGTGTAGTGGACTAAAAGCTCTATTTCTTAGAGGTTGCACACAGGTACATAATTGCTTGGGTGATCCTTTAGGAATAAAATTTTATTTGGGGTTTTGAAATCTCCATGAATTAAAAAATACTGTTTTTGTTATAGTATTTTGTTCAATGTTGCAAGATGTGTACATTCTTTGGGCTGCTTTGCTGTGCTTTTAATTTCTTGTTTCTTTTCCTATGTCCAATTTAATTACTACATGCAGTTAGAAGATGAAGCACTGAAACACATCCAAAATCACTGTCATGAACTTGTAATCCTGAATCTGCAATCCTGTACAGTAAGTATTTCACGCTTCAAAGGATACATTCTCTAAGAATCAGAAACCATTTCTCAATGCTGATGAATTGTTCTGCTACACGCTTAAGGAAGTCAAGTAGTGCATTTCTGCAGTTTACAGAAATTGATGTTGAGCAGAGGTCTTACATGAGCTGTCTGTTCCTACAGCTGAGTGTGGGCTTGGAGGATTGAGTTATTTTTCCCCCTCATTACATCTGTTAACTGTGGCAAACTCTAGAGTAAAAATTAACTGCATTCATTCAATTATCATGAACTGTGTAACATTTTGGTCTATTCATAATTCTGAGGTTTCTAATTGAGCAGAAGTCGTGTTCTGGGCTATGTAATTGAGAGTAAAATGCAATGCCATCATCATTGCAGATGGTTCACAACCATCTAAGCAGCAGAAAGGCCTTGGTTTTTCAATATTAATGGAAGGACACATTCATTTGTAATGAAACTGGGAATCTTTCATGTACTTTTATTTCTGCTTAGAGAACACAAATTAGATTTGCTCTGGGTTTTATTTGCTTTTCTGTTGTTTCTGATGTGGCTTTTAAGGAATGGGAAAGACTTTCTTTTAGATTTTACATATGTTTAAGTCATTCTTTGCCTGCAAAAAAACCTTAGAAAATACTGAAATAAATTAGAATTTCAGTGTTTCAACTTTGAATAATGAAGTTATATTTTTGTTTATTATTGGAAAGTTTTCTAGCTTTATTGCTAGAGGGTGTCATAAAAATCTGCTGAAACTTTCAAATCTGTTTTATGGATTATTCCTGAATGAATGTGGCTGGGACATCTTGTGTTAAGATTGCATGAAATATTTCTGACCTAAAAGATTTGTTTACAGTGTTGGACACTGTTGAGTGTTGGGGATTATTAAACGTTGCATTAAAAATTTCAGAAATTGAGAACAATATGAATACAAACCTTGAGCTTCCATGCACCAGGTGTTTAGTGAAAGGGAATTTTTCAGATTTTTTCAGTCTGAATGTAGGTACCCAACTTCAGTACCAGGAATGAAGGGAAGTTCCTTCTTTTGGTCAGAGCCACACTTAAATAAAGTCAGTATGTAATTTCCTTCCCTTTCACTCTTCCTTTTGGTGTCCTCCTTCTCTAAAGTTCTTTTTCTGTTGTGTTTTACCTGAAACTAGTAAGGCATATCAAGGCCATCCTTTTGTGATTTTTGTGAAAGGCTTTGAAGAGGTCTGATGATAATCAGTTGCTCTCTCTCCTGCTTCAGAGGGACAGTGCCATGGAAGTGTGCCAGTTTTCTCTTGACCAGGATGTCTTTTGTCATGTAGTACAAATAAAAAAGCCTCCTGAGTGAAAGTATTTTTCCCTTTGAATTTGGAGCTGCCAGTCCTGCCCAGTTATGTGTGGCTTAGAAGCACTTTCCATGAGCAGCCAAACTCCTCATGACCAAAGGGCTGGCACTGATTGTTCCACAGCAGGGCTCCCTGTGCTTGATTTGATCCACACTGTAGTTGGAGTCACGGTGTTTTATGGACATCATAAATTGCCAGGGCAGCACCAGCAGCTGTGGAATGAGCTGGTAGCTCTGGAAACTGCACTCCTGAAAGGTACTGACTTTAGAGAAACAGTTTAGAAACTGGAGACTGTTGAGGGACTTTTCTTCCCTGAGAGTGATGAAATCATTGAATCCATTTCAGAATGGAAAGCTTTCATACATAATTTGAGGGCCTTGTATGTCTCCAACAGCAGCAGAAAATTTGCAGAGTCGTTACCTCCAGAATAGTTCCTTTTCCCAATAACCTCTCAAAGGACATGCAACAGTTCCAGAAAACAGCATATTTTTGGAGAGTCAAGATCAGAAATACCTGATTGGTGTTGGAATCTTATTTGAAAAAAAACCCAACAAAACCTCAAAACTTGCCTTCTTGTCTGTAGATGATGCATATCCTTCTGGAGCCACAAAAAGAAGATGAGACCCTGAGATCAGCTCAGTTGGTTAAAACTTGGTTGTAATAATGCCAAGGTCATGGCTTCAATCCCCCGTGTGGGACATTGACTTAAGAGTTGGACTCGATGATCCTTGTGGGTCTCTTCCAACTCAGAATAGTCTGGGATTCTGTGGGAAAGATGGACTTCTAGTTTTCTGTCTATAATAATTTTAATTTGACAGATCTAAACTTCTGATACTAAAAAGTGCTGGGTTGGGGGGAGGTGGCATAAGGTAATCTCCCTTTGTGCTGAGCTACTGCTGCTTTTCATCCTGTTTCCATCTATGAATGGTAATGTTTGTGGTAATTGCCTCAGAAATAGCCTTGTATTAGCATATTATATGAGGGGCTTTTAAAAAGAATGTTTGTTTTCTATTAAACATACAGTAGAGGTCTTTGTTACTATTTCAAGAGTGATATTAAGACGGGAAATAAAACAACTTGTTTCACCCTGAAGGATTAGTCATACAGCAGAAAAATTAAATTCATGGCATTAGGAGTTGGGAGGAGGAGGGACAACTTCTTCCAGAACAGAAGATTTGTAAACAAAATAATATTTGTAAACATGCCCAGTAATCTCGTTCCTGTTGGTGTTTAATCTGCACCTGTAATGAGGCTACTTCGTATAGTCCCTCTTTTTTTATTCATATTCCAAATTTGGGATTACTCTTTTTAGAAGATCTAGTACAAAACAAATTTGAGAAATGAAAAATCCTCATTTGAGTTAAGTCTTTCATCTAAAGACAACCGCATGGGTGGGACAAATCTGTAAAGGTTGGATTATATGTAATTGTTTACCTGTAACTCTTGCTTCAAAAATTACCTGAAGGGGAAGGATTTTGGCTCTGGGTCCTACTGCTCCAGTACAAAATAGTTACTTATCTCTGCTGCTGTCAGGCTTTAAGCTCTCTTTTGCACTGTTCCTGAATTTACATAGTCACTGGAACTAAAGATCTCAACTCCACAAACATATAAGAAGCAAACACCATTAAAAAAAAACAGATGTGAAAAATGATAAAACTAAAGCAAAGTGAAAGAGGAAGACAGAAACAAACAGCTCTCCCTCTGTGCTCCAGACTGCCTTTCAGTAGGACCCAAGGTCTTGGAAAAATGCATAGATAAGTAGGAATTGTGTGTGTTGATTATCTTCAGTATTATCATTGCATGTGGTTTCATGGTGGTATTTTTTGGTTGAAAATCCGGGTTGCCCTGGTGACTTACGGCCTGACAACAGCACTTCAGAACGTGCCTTGATTTTTGTTCTTAGCTGATCACTTGTTAAGGAAGTAACTTCAACCTTCTTCTGTGTTGCAGCAAATTTCAGATGAAGGCATTGTAAAAATCTGTAGAGGATGCCACAGACTCCAGTCCCTCTGTGTCTCAGGCTGTAGCAACCTTACAGATGCTTCTCTCACAGCACTTGGTCTGAACTGTCCAAGGCTGAAGTGAGTATGTCGTGAGTGTGTCGCGTTGTTCCTGGCCTGATCCAGGAAATTCCTGCTGAGGATGATGAGCTGATGCCCACGGGCTTGATGGAGCTCTGTGTTCTCTGCATTACCTTTGCAATCAAAGCATGAAGTTGGAAGTACCAGCTGAATATAAACTTGAGGGCTGGTCCTCTGCAGCTGTCACATTAATGTAGTTCACTGTATATTGGAAGAACAAGAGTTAATACATGAAAAATGAAACACACTGATCCGAGCAGTTCAATTCTGTGCTTAGAGCTATATATTTTAGGTAAAAATTACAAGCCGGAAGAAAAGAAGATGTAAAACCTATTATTTTTTTAAAAGGTAAAAATATCTGTAGTTGTGTTTTGCTTTGTGGTGTTTGTACTCTGGTGTGGCTTTGTGAGATCACTTGTCTTGAAAAAAAGCCCCTAAATCATATTTGAGTATTTTATTTACAGATTTTATTATAAATGTGTTCTAATATGCTCTGCAGTCCATCCTGGTGTTCTTAAACTCTGATGTGGATTGAGCTAATGTATTTGCAAACACTGAGGAATAATTTTTATGATATGTTTTGAGCAATAGGGGTTTATCAGTTAAAAATTATAGAAACTTTTACATTGGTGTAATTTGTGCTAACATACATGTTATGTGGAGTTCTCAGAAGTTCAGACAGCTTTGGTTTTAATAATGAGGCTCAGTCATGCAATAGCTCTCTGTGTGTAGAGACAACACTTCCTAGAAGGTCTAATTTTAAAGTAAATGAGATCAAAGGACAAGATTTTTGGATGATACTGAATTGTCATTGATGACAGGAACCTGCAGGAGTGGCAACTTGTTATACTCCAATCACAGGCAGAGGGAAGTGTAGACTGTTGGAATGAGGGGAAGCTTCACTAAAATGCACTGTGCATTATGCTGACACAGTGTTCCTTTAGCTGAGAGAGTGAAAAAGGGGTTTTCTTACTGTAGTCAACCACAATTCCAGAGTGGCAGTCCCCTTCATGTTTGTGCTTACAGAGCTCGATGTGTGGCAGCGTTTGGGGCTTAGGAGGCGTCTGACACACTGAACTGTGTTGCTTGGAAAGCTGTGCTGTTATTAAGTTTCTCCCATTCTCTCAATTCGTGGCTCAGATTGGAAATAAAAGGAGCTCTGAAGTGCTACTAGCTGTGCCATTTTTTCCAAGGGCAGTGCAGCTGTAGCAGGGAGTATTTTGAGTCTGGTAGGTAAACTGTCAGCCCCTGTCTGTGCCACGAGGGGGAAGGCATCTGCTACTCTTCTGTAATGAGGAACAGCATAAAAAAAAAAGACCATTTGCAGTGATTACTGCTGAGGATTAGTGTGTGTTGGAAGGACACATGGTACAGCTGGTTATATCCAGAGTTTTGGGATTGTGTGTGCAAAGTACTTGGTAAAAATTGTGTTGGAAATCAAAGGGGAATGCAATTCCACACTTGCTCGTAGCTTCTGAATAGTTTGGGTTTGAGTATGAAAGAAAACTGCTGCCTTTGCTGGATGTGCTGGCCCTGTCAGGAAACATTTCAGTATTTTCTGTGCTGTGCTACTCTCACTTCATTTCAGGATCTTGAATGTCCTGCTGCTGCTTTCAGTGACGCTGCTGTTCTGCAGCTGTTTGCACTCACAAGTAGTGTTGCTTTGGAAAAAACCCTGAGCTTGACCTTTCAGCTGACCCTTCAGCTTTATTTCTTACCTCACATCAAGATAAAGGTGTCTTCTCATCCCTCTCTGTATCTGCTCTTTTAGGTGCTTGATGCCTTCTCTTTTTTTCCTTTATTAGCACTTTTTATTGTTAAAATACTGGTAGGCATTTTGGTGAGGCTTATCAAGAACAACACCAGAGGACCATGTGTGTCTTTGGGTGGGGCTGGGAAAATGAGGATCATGTTCCTTTCACACACACACACACACCCTGCTGCTATTTCAGCAGGAGTAGGGACGTGCTGTGTGCAGAGACACTCCAGGTGTGGCCAAAAGACACCTGTAGCAAATAAATTCAACTGTGAGGTCTGTCTGAACATTGCTTTGTAAGAGTGGGAAATCTGCTTTTGAAGATCATTTTGCCTCTTTAGCTCCTATGGTAGGAATTTTGTCACAAATCACTAGATAGAAAATATGTCTCAGCTGTATCAGGAAAAAAAGAAGAGTTCTCTGTAAAGCAAAAGTTAGAATTTTCCTCATTTTCTTGCTGCCCAGCACCTTCCCACCTGTTTTCTCATCCTGGGGCCTTACTGGTTCAGCAGTGTGTGTACAGCTCATTCCCCATTCTGCTCCCCAGGCTATCTGCACACCCAGTTTCAGGAAAGCTCGAGCTGTGTTCCTCTGCTTTCTTACTCCTCTGTTTGTGTGTTCTTTTCAACCAGATGGGCAGTAAGGAGCTTCCTAACTATTGTGCATGTTGCAGTTGTCATTCTCCCCCACACCTTTAAAGTCAGACAATAAGGTGGGTTTCACAGCAAGCAATTGATGAAAGGAGTTGGAAGGGTAACAAATGTGACCTGAATCATGGGGGGTTTGTGTGGTGTGGGTTTTTTCCCTTCTGTTTTGTGTCCTAGGTAATTTTCTGAGTAGCTATGAGTATTTTATGATACTACCATTGGTGCAAGGGCACTGAGTTTCTGAGTGTGAATCTGGAAAGAAAGTCCAGAGCTGTTAGAACCATCCATCTGGGAAGAGGTATCTGTCTTCTGCCTCTCTGTTGGCTGTTTTTGAGTTTCCATCAGCCTTTCCTGTTGAAGACAAGAACTCTGGAAGTGGATTTTCAAGAGTGTATCCCATGGGGCTGCTCAGCTCTCAGTTTGGCTGCCCCTCTTGCTTTTGGCTTGGAAGAGACTGATCAGCAAAGTCTTAGTCAGAGCTCCCCATCCTGTACTTTGGAGGGGCTGTTGTTTATTCCTGCACACAGCATGGCTTCTCCCTTTGCACTTTGTCTCTAGGGAGGGTTCTAATGACCTCCTAAACCAGTGGAAGGATCTGATGCCTCCAAGTGTTGCCACAGCAGGAAGTTCCTTTGTGCCCCTTTCCCGGCTCCTCCCCACCAGCCCCAGCATTGCAGCAGTGTTTGCTGTGCTGAATGAGCTGCACTTGGTTTGTGCTGCTTCTTACACAGTACTGTGGCTCCTCCTTAGTCAGCTTCACACTTACTCCACCTGAAAAGTAAAGTGTTCATTAAAAAAAAATAATTAAACAAGAGCAACACAACATTAATGGGATAGAGCCTGTTACTGCTGATGTTTGGGGCAGTTGAGTTTATTTTTTCCTGTCAGTGCTGCTTGCCAGTGCCTCTCAGAGGAGTGTTGGCATTATCTTTCCAAAACAGTGTTGTTTTCTTTAAGGTTGTGTTGGCATAGTTTATTGTTTTTGCTGTGGGCTTGGAGATTTTAAGCTCCTTGCTTTCTGGTAACTTGCCTGACTGTGCTTCATGCAGAGGCTCTGAGGGAATTCCAAGTAAGCAGTTCTCAGTGTTGGGGCTCCCCAGCAGTGTGTGCTTAGATAACAGGTTTTAGGTGCAGGCTTCATCTGCATTTTCCTTTTCTCAGGATTTATTCTCCCATATCTTTCCTCAGATAACATATGAGAAAACTTGGGCTTGCTCTTACTAAATGAAACAAGAGGTTAAATTGCCTATAATTGTGTATAATATTTTCCACCAAATGTTCAGAAGATTTGAGGATTGAACTTAATCTCTTCTATGACTGATAGAACCTTCTGATAAACCAGATCCAAAGTCTGCTTTTTAATTGCAAATCACTCAGAAAAACAGGCATATACATATTTACATGTGCTATTGACAGCTTTAAGTTGCAGAAGACAAATTTGTATCTCAAATGTATTTGCTTTTCCCTGTATTCATGTTTGGGTTTTTTAAACATTTAAAACTTTTGCAGGATTTTGGAAGCTGCAAGATGCTCACACCTTACAGATGCCGGGTTCACCCTGCTGGCACGGGTAAGGGTCTCTTCAGAAGGTCAGAGCTTGCCTTGTTTTCATTGCTGCTGAGCAGCTGGGCGTGGATGTAGTGCTGCTGGGAAGGGGAAACTGTGGTAGAAAGAACCCAGAGGAAGTGGGGACTGAAGAGTCATTTTATTTCTGGGTTATACTGAGATCTGCAACTTGATCTAATTCGCCATCTATCATTGCATTTTTCACTTTCACCCTCTCTTTTTCAGTTTTTTTCAATTGAATTTCTTATGCTTAAGTAATTCTAAGCTTGTGTTATGTATTGTAGTCAAATTTCCTCTGTAAAGATGACACATACCCCTGTGAATACTTACATCAAAAATCAGCATACAATAGATTTTTCTGAGCATACCCTTCAGTTACAGAATACTTGTATTATGCATTATAAACTACTTTGGCCCTGATTCATGCTGTAAATATGTAAAGTTACCACCAAGCAAACTGGTGGTATCAAATGCTTCAAGTTAGACTTGTTTGCTTGCTGGTTTGGGAAATCTGAACACAAAGATAATACTCTGTAAACGAGATTCATTTATGCTGATATTTAGTGTGACTGAAAGGGGGGGTTGTAGCCACAGTGGCCAAACAGAGTGGTTTTCTAGTTGTTCAGCACTGCAGTCTCAGGCTTTTAGTAGTGCCCTTGAGCCTGCAATTGGGGTCTGCAAGTTAAACCATTTATTCCTGTAAAAAACAGGTTGGGAATTGAGCTGAGCTGTGGCACCAGCTGCTCTGCTGCAAGGTCACAAGGCTACACAATTTTCTTGAAATTAGCCATGATCAGGAGATTGAAAGCACTTCTGAAACCTGGCTGGGGATCTCTCAGTCTCCTGGGAAAACTGCTTGGGTAGATGTGACACGCAGCTTTCACCCAGCCTTAAAGTAGACTCTGTTTTAAAATTTTCATCACTCATCTGCAAAGCAAATCAGTGTTAAGGCTTCTTTCTAATGTGTGGTGGTGAAGAGGGATGTTCCCTGTGCTTCAGTGTGTTTCAGCTCAGTTTGGTGCAGGCTGAGGGACACAGCAGTTGGATTAATCCATATGCAGTTGGCTTTAGTGCACAGGCTACAGACTCCATGGGTTTGGAATGAAGGGGGAAGGGGAGCAGGGGTGGGTAAGTCCTGATCCACACTGTTCCAACCTTGCAGGGCAAGAACAAGACATTTCCCTAAGCAAGAGGAAGGCTGAAATGTTGAGGTTTGAGGGGGGTTGTAATGCTTGTTTATTTATTTATTAATTTATTTCAAACTTTTTTTTTTTTGCTTTGGTGGTGATCAAATACTTGAAAGGATTTAGCTCACAATTTCCTCTTGGAAGCTGTGCTATCCCATGTGACTGACCCTGTGCATGGTTTTATGTCTATGCTGCTTTATTTATTCTTCTGGTTTTCTGTTTGTGTTTTTATTTTAGAATTGCCACGAGCTGGAGAAGATGGACTTGGAAGAGTGTGTTTTGGTGAGATTTAATATGAAAAGGAATATTGAATGTCCAGTGTAAGAATGCTGTACATTGGCACTTCCAGTTGTGCTTTGGGTTTTATTTATAGTGCTGTGTTTGTGGTAGGAAATAAAAATAATCATTGGGAAATTCTATACAGGGAAGTGCTTGGAGAGTAAGAGGTGATGGGATGTTTTCCAGAAATAACAGAACCTTTTTCTGGTAGACAGAGAGATGAATTACCTGAGGGTTGACTCTCCTGCTGTCTGTTGCTTATGGCTGTTTGGTTTCTTTCATTTCTAGATCACTGACAGCACATTGATACAACTTTCCATACATTGTCCTAAGCTGCAAGCATTGGTAAGTGTAGCTCTTTGTTTGTGACCTTTAACACATCCCCCAAACCACACACACAGACAGCTCCAGGCTGTTCCCTAGAAAACATTCCTGATGTACAGTGATACTGTGCAAAATATATGCAAGTTTCATAAGTACTCTAAAAACAACACATTACTCCTAAAATATTTACATACATTGAGTGATTAAAAAAATGTTACCAAGTGAGTAATAACCTGAGAGCTTATATTTTATGGTTAACATCCTTCATATTTGGTTACTTACATGTTTGATGAATGTATTTAGATCCTTTATAGATACTCTCAAGTGTTCAGTAATAGTTTTTGTAGCGAGGATGACGCTTCACATCAAATATTGAACAAACAAAACCACCCAGAGAAGATAATGTGATCACTCTGTCACCAGCTTTGCATACAAGCATTTTTTCCCAAGGACTCCATTTACATAGTAAGTTGTGGAAGGTTTTCTTGAACTTGACTTTTGAACAGAATTGGAGAGGGTTGAGATGCCTTCAGTGGGGTTCCCTGATTACTGTGTTTCAAAGACCTGTTTTCTAGAGAGTGTTGTCTTAGACCTTTCAGGTCATCAAAACCAGTTTGAGGTGACATAGATTTGTCTGTTCTTTAGTCAAGATACTCCAAAGTTACTGGATGGTCCTTACAGTAGGAGCTTCTCTGTTTAGGGCCAGTTGTCCCATAAGTGTAGATCTGTTATGTACTGCTTAGATCTGCGTGAGAGAACAAGTATCTGTATAATCTGTTCTTAGATGGGATTAAAGGAAGGTTTGCTACTTCCTTAATTAAATTCTGTTATGATTAGTGTTTCTCAGTGTTACTAAGGTAGCAACATGAGGAAAGATGGCTTTTAAAAAGCAGCCTGTTCACTATTTGTTGTTGGTTTTTATTTTGGCTTATTAATTGCACGGCCTCATTTCTGAACCCTAATTCTTGATGTTAAAGCAAATGAGTTGTCAGAAGATGTGGGGCCATTTGTATGGGACATGTTCTGTTCCTCTGCAGGGGACGCATTTTTGTGTTGTAATCCCAGTTGTAACCAGTTCTTGCAAGAGATCTTTGGTCCTGGTTCTGCCAGTGCTTCAGCAGATACACCATAACAACTCCTAATTTCCAATTACTGGGAAAGGAAAGACAAGACTGGGAGGTGCCAAATACGCTGCACAAACTAATCCTGTTGCTTCAAATGTGAAATCACACACTGTTGATGGTCCTATAAACTCTTGTATAGCTGTGCTTTAGTGTGTGTTTAGGTGTATTTACAGTAAAACAAGTATTTTGGAGTTGCAGAGATCAACTTTGAATTTGGTTTTTGATGTTTGGAGAGTCAGTAGATGGTGGAACTTGGCAGCAGCATTGTTAGGCCAGTTAGAGCCAACTACTAATCTTCATCAGTATCAAGTACTCGAAGGCTTTTTTACTTTTTGTACTTAAAAAATAATTTGTGGTGAAAGTGTGAAATAATTGTATCTGCAGATTATTACAGAAACTGTGAAATACTCACGATACTCCTGAAGATGGGAAGACAATTGAATTCTTCATTTAAGTTGATCACTCTGTTTCCTACTCTCACAGCATGCCATGATTTATACACAGCATTCAGTATGTATTAACAAAAAAACCTACGATATCTTTTTGTTCTCAAGGTTTCAAACAATTGTCTTTGTAAAATTCCACTTCATTAGCACTTCCTAGAGGGCTTTTGAAGTCAGAAGAATCATGTGGTTTAGTATGAAGTATCACTTGGCATATTTAGTTTACAAGGTTCTGCAAACTCAGCTGTACATCCTGTATTGTCCTTTCAGTACCAAGACTATGTCTGAGGAAAGCTGATTTTATAAGCTGCTTTACTTCCTGGGATGGAATACTCTTAATTAGCCACCAGGCTGCTGCTTGACAGGACCTGCTGTCCTTCCCTGCAGCAGCAGATCTGCTGTGCATGGTGGTTAACCCTGCACCTGCTGGTTGTTCCCAGGCTGTGAAACAACCCAGATGCTCAGAGCATGATACAGAGAGCAGGCACAGGAGAGAACGTGGCTGGGGGTGCTCAGGCTTCCTTGTGGGGCTGAAACAGAAGGTGGATGAGCTGTACCAAGAGATGGGATCACATGTCAGAGTGAGGTGATTGGCAGGAGGTGCTTTTGAGCACTACAGTTTGCTTGCTCTGAGTTAAAAAGTGCTTTTGGGCTGCTGCAAGTGTTTCTTCATCAGTTGGTGTCTGAAAAAAACAACCTGGGGCAAGGAAATGCTGCTTCAGAACCAGATACCGTGAGATGTAGATACAAGTACAGGCAGAGCACAGGGCTGAGCATAAAGCAAAGCACCGAGCCCAGGGCAAGAGGAGTAGAGTACACAGATCCTGCACGTTTCTACTTGAGAGCATTCACTTCACTGGTGACAGAGTGGGGTTTTTTAAACCTCCTCTGAGGAATGTGTGCTTCCTGTTGTTGTCATCATCCGTGCTTCTCCAAAAGTCATGAATTCCCTAAAGGAGCAAAAAAAGTGCTTTCTGTGGTGCCTGAGATGCAGCAATGTTTTCCATGTTCTTGACGTTCAAGAGATTAAAAGAATATGCTGAAGAGGAGCAGATTGTTTTGGTTTATTATGCTGACTTGCAGAAAGGTCTGCTCCTTGTAAGTACAGCCTGAAGTGCTAAGGGCTCATAGCTTGTTTTTTTTAAAATCATTATTTGGCAAAACAGTCCAGTCTGATTGTTCTTTATCTATGTGGACTTGCACAGGCTTGGTCCTGGTGGTAGCTGCAAAACAGTAACTCCTGACTAGATCCTCATCTATTCCTGTATGTTCTTGATCATCCTTCAGAGTTGTGACTGGTTTCTGGCACAGTGCTGTTTGCACTTGTGTGGGACAATTGGAACAGAATTCCCATGTGTTTAGAGAGCACAGAGGCCTGAGGAGTTTTGACAGTGACATGAGTTTTGGGACTCAACTTGTTTTGAAGAAAAGTTAAAATCAAGTACAGCCATTTTGTTAAGTAAAACAGTTTCTTTTTTCACTGGTCTGGATTTCAGCTGTGTACTATTTGTAACTGTTTAACTACTGGAATGAAGGAGCTTGAAGAGGACTTCTGATGTCCAGAGACTGGAGTAGCTTAGGACTGAGTGATGTTAATTGTTTGCCTCTCTGTTTCAGAGCTTATCTCACTGTGAACTGATCACTGATGATGGGATCCTTCACCTGAGCAACAGTACCTGTGGTCACGAGAGGCTGCAGGTGCTGGAGCTTGATAACTGTCTTCTCATCACTGACGTGACTCTGGAACACCTGGAGAACTGCCACAACCTGGAGAGAATTGAGCTGTACGACTGTCAGCAGGTCACACGAGCTGGAATCAAACGGATCAGAGTATGTGTTTCCTGACTGGTTCTCACAGGAATGCCAGAGCTGTTGGTGCTGCTTGGGATGGTGTGAGTTCCACAGGCATCCCAAGCCAGGAAGGCTGGGAACAGTCTGACTGGCACTCTGTTAGGTCCCCACCTATAGGGGCTGCACAGAACTGCCCTGTATGAACAGGAATAATTGTCAGTGTCTGGCCCATGACACTTTTGCTGTTGGAATGAGTTTGAATGAAGGTTATCTTCTGCTTTCTGTATTTTTTCAAATGCAGGCCTCTCTGTTTCTAGGATGATGTAGTGATATTCTTTAACTCTCCTAAAATACTCTTTAATATACAGAGCCAATAGTAAAACATCTGCATGGATATTTCAGTTAATGGGTTGTCAGGCCTAAAGCCCTGGATTGCAGTCCCGGCCCTTTCTCTGTACCTCACCCGTTGGGGCAGGGACTGCCTGCCGTGTGTGGGCAGTGTTTTAGCCTTGTTAAGTTTGTCTGCAGCTCCCAATCCCAAATTTGTGTCCAAACACTTTCGCAATTGGAAAGCTCATCCTGGGCAGTGACCAAAATTGAGGGCAGATGCCTAATTCTACTTCATGCTGCTTTCCAGGATGAGAACAGCAGGGACACAATGGGAGACAAGGTACTGACAAGTCCTCCTTCAGTAGCCAGGGGTCCATCCCTCTCTGCTGCAGTAAAACATGTGCCTCTCCTGATGGAGGTGTCTGGGCTGATCAGTGCTTTGTTGGGAAACCAGTGTGAGGGAGCCCTGTGCAAGCTGAGTGCCCAGACATGAGTGTGCCTTAGCTGGATGGGACACGTGTCAGGAGGAGACAGCTTGGCTACTATCCAGCGTGTAGATGCTTTCTTTTTAGCTAACCAACCTTCAGGAGAGAGTGCTTGTTGGCAGCACTTGAGGGGTACTGCTTCTCTTTGCTTTTCTCCTAGTTATGTTTCTTTCTCTCCCATTATAATGCAGCCTTTTCACCCACAGGCTCATCTACCTCACGTGAAAGTTCATGCTTACTTTGCTCCAGTAACTCCCCCTCCGTCGGTCGGAGGGAGCGGACAGCGCCTCTGCAGATGCTGCGTTATTCTCTGACACCAAGTGCAACCACACAGAAAACGTTGCTGGTGAAGAATGGGACTGCAAGTCAGCGGAAGGAGGCGGTTTTGTGACAGTCCTGATGGTGGTGTTTGGTCATCCAGTTTTGTGACAAGAAAACTGTTTTGTTTTCTGTTTTTCCAGGTAAAAGTCTTAACGTAATGTGCAGCTGTGGATTAAGTTGGTGATGCTTTGGTTTGTATTAGTAACTCCTTCCTTCTGTTGGCATGAGAACTGCAGTACCGTGTAAAACGTGTGGGCATTGCAGCATAGCAGGGACCTGGTGAAAGGTCACCAAACTTGGAAGTTAATTTGCATTTGTAAACGCTACTCGGTGTGAAGTTCTAACTTAACGTGGGGCTCAAGTCCATCATGCCAAGGAACTGAACCTGCTGTTCTGTAATATACACGACAGATCAAATATCAGGTTTAAGGACAAATCAGCTTTAGCAGATGTTGACCAAAAAAATGCAAAGTAATCATAAGCTCTTACAGTGAAACAGCAGCTTATTCTTTTTCATGATTCAGCTTCATATTTAATTACATAATGGGACATAATAGGTAACGTCAAAAGGTAAGATAGTACCTCAAGATAACTATATAAATAGAAATACTTCCCAAGTTTTGGACTTGGCTCAGTTGAACTATGCTCGTACAAAGCTTGCTCGTCACTGACGCACGTTTATACCCGGCCTTGAAAGGGGTAAGAAATCCACTGTGGTAGAGCTCGTGCACTCTACTGTAACTGGCTGCCACAATCATTCATGGTGCTCACTGTAATGCCATTCCTGTGTGTCCTCAGTTACCTCTGTGGTTCGTAAGGAAAGGATGCAGGTTAGGGAGAGGGGTGTGTTATACGTGCTGTCCCATGGATGGAGAATGGAAACCGGGTTCAGCTGCAGGAAATAGAATGCAGCAAAGAAAGGAGCTCCAGCTGTTTGACCCACCTGTTTTAGGGACAAGCACATGGGCAAATCACTCTGTAAGCAGCAGCTGAACCAACCAGACCTGTGGTTTGCAAAGGCAGAAAGCCCAGCTCCCCAGTTTGGGTTAAGAAGCTCTCAATTTCTGAAAGATGATAATGATAAAATCTATATATTGACTCTTAAGGCCATGCTTTCATCCTTAGTTTTTCAGTGCTAGATGATTAGATCAACTTTTTTATATTAAGCAACTTAATTATCTGAGAGAAACTACTTGACAGTTCAGGAAGTTTTTTTGTGTAAGTTTGATTGTGTGTGTGTGTATGTTTTCAGAGTTCAGGGCCTCTGTTTACTGAAAACTAAAAAGCAGTTGGAAAAGCTGCTACTGGACAGTAATGCAATTCCCTCCACCCCCCACCAAATTTTAAGCTACTTCTAAAAAAGGTGAGTGTGACATGAGACTTCTGTGGGCAGCACTGGCTGGGCTGTGTTCATGGTTCACACAAGACGGGGACAGTAAATTAAGACCTGAACTTTAGGGTTTAATTACAGCTTAAGAGTACAGTACATGGATGTCTTTACTACTCCAAAGGAAGCCAATCGGGGCTGCCTTTGCACAGTAGTGGAGTGCTGTTACAATCATACCTAGAGTTCCATGACACACTGCTATTGTAATAAGAGAGTTTTAAACAGATTTTATTCTCAACTGTACCAGGAAAGTCATTGGTACCAATATGTCAAGATGTGTTGCCTTTTGTTGGCTCATTTTTTTCTAAGAACATAACAAACCTTGTAAGTCTGTTGCATTAAAGGTGTACAAAATCAAATTGAACCTACTCTGATATAAGACACTTAAATAAACAATCAGCTGATGTCGAACTTGAATTTGTTGCAATTATTTCAAATCTACCCAAAATCCTTACTGGAAGATCCACGTGAATGCACTGGGTGCAGGACACACTACGGAGCTGGTTCCCTTCCCTTCCCTCCCTTTCCCTGCCATTAGTGCTGGGGCAGCTCTTGCAAATAATCTCAGTCTTAATGGACATACCTGTAGTGGGTGGGGGGGGAAAAAGTAAACAAAAAGAAAAGCACATTTACAAAATTATTGAAAAACATTTATTATACTTAAATTGAAATGTGTACATCTTATTAAAAAACAAAAGCAATTTGCTGGTGCCATAATTTAATTCCAATTTCAAGTGAGCTGGACAAACTACTGTACAACTTTCAAGATTCTTTTAAAATTAGATATTTGGATACTTTCCAATCAAGGATTTTCCCACTTTTATAAAAACCATTTGGATTTGAATGTGGTGTGAGCTAAAAAGACGAGTGTCAGTTCAAGAAAATATTAGGACCAAACAATACCCAAAGATGAACAACTTATAGGCAAAAATGTTTAAGTACATAAAATCTTACTTTCAGTGCAGAAAAAAAAAAACCAACAAAAAAATAGGAAAAAACCCTCTAGGTTTGATGAATTTAAATTTTCAAAATGCTACAGCTTTCAGAAGCTTTTCTGCTAAGCACTTGAGCCAGTTATGAAGGGGAAATGAAAAAAAATCAAAGTTGCTTTTGTACATGCTGTAGTAGTTGTTTACATGGAACACCGCAGCATAAAAAGCAAACTATTCCCAAGCTTTTAGCCAGAGAGCAAGGTGGAACTTTCCAAAGGCACAAAATTACAGTTTGGAAACTGTACCAATACCTTTGGAAATATTCCCCTCTAAGTACCTAACCAGTTGAAACTTAATGTTACCCTAGGAAATGCTGTGCCAGGACTTTACAAGAAATACCCAAAAAGCACACTGCCTGTTCAGAGAGAAGTGAGTATTTGGTCATGTGGAAGAGGCACTGCAGCAGGTGTACAGCGTGGACTGCAGGGTGGAGAGAGAGCAACAAAAAAGGTAAGAAGTTACTTGTCCATGACAGCCCCTCCAGCAGGGCAGCACCTGCTGGGAAGGAGATTTACAGGGTGTGCATTTAGTGTTTCTTAAGCTATTTATTTGATGTTGCTGAAAGCTCTGACAGCCCTGTGGTGCCAGTGGGTGACGTTCCCTCATCAGCACAATCCCACCAAGTCAGAAAGCCCCACCTCTCACTGCTGTATTTTCAAACCCCACAATTTCACAAGCAAAGAGTTAAACTCAGCAGTGCTCTGCAGAGAACCTACGAAACTAAACATAAAGGATGCATAGGCAATTCTTTTCCATTAAATTCATTAAAGCAAAACACAATTACTTGGTACCCCACAGGATTTATATTAATCCCTCCAATAAGGTACTATTGATAATGCAGTTTGCTGCATGCATATATTGCATCTGTCTCGGGCCTCTTCTAAGCCCTGTTCTGGCATTTACACTTCTTACATACACTCTTATACACAATTTACACGGGAAGCTGTTTTGACAGCTTTACTCTCAAAGACCTGACGACCTGATCACTATCACCTTAACTACTCATCTCCACACAGATTAGCATGTGCTCTGCTAACACCAAGAGAAAACCAGCGTAAGGTACAAGCACGTAATAGACAAACTGGCACAGAAAGGTAAATGCCCCAAAATAAGTTTACATTCATCTCCAACTGGATACAGAGAATAGAAAAGCCCCAGTGCTTCACTTCTATAAACTGTACCTACTGGCCATAATTTGCCTTATTTCAGTGAAGGGCAAGCACCTTTGCTTACATTGTCTTCCATGCCTGTACACAAGCTGTCATGGCATTACACCTCTCATGAGGACACTTAGCTATGGCAGTGATAAGGAAGTTCACCTATCAAACAGCTCATTAGAAAGGTCATTTTGTGTTTTCAATATGAAACATCTTATACAGTGAAGTTAAATCCTAAGGTTTTGGATGATCTTCATAATCTTTAGGCAGGACTTCATTCTGCATTGGGAGTATCAGTCTAGCAATTGTGTGATGTCACTTCAGAATTATATGGAAGCCTTCACCATTTTCAGCTGAAAAAGAACAAAGTGTTGACAACACTCAATCTTTCTTAAACAGAATTATACAAAAAATAGGAGCCAATGCACCAAAACTCTGGAGTATGGACTTGGCTTTGAAAATACAGCTCATCTACAGCAAAAACACAGCCCTTAAAAATTCCCTACTTGTGTAGAACAAAAATGGTACAATTAATAATTTGTAAGTGGATCGTCAAAAATGGGCCAGTTTCTGTAGGTAAAGTCTGTATGGAGTCAGACTTGTCCACTGATTATTGCCCTTTGCTGGCACCTTTCACCAGAAATAAACTGGATTTCCTAAGGAAGTGCAGGATTCTGCAACAACTACTGAAGATGGTTATTGACTGGCAGTGAAGAACAGAATGTTGCACTCTGTTCTGCTGACTCTCATGGCTCAGTTAACATTCAGCCTCTGAATTTCAAAGGTACTTCTGCCAAGATTTTAAAACATTTTGAAACGTCACCATTCTCAGCAATTATCAGCAGCAAGGCCTGTCCAGTGATGGTGTCTGAATTTTGTATCAGGTTTGTCACTGAATCTGCACTGGCTCTGAACCGAAAGCTTGGAGAAATGACTGAGGTGCTCCACAGAGGCTGAAAGCTCTGGCTGGGAGAGGAAGAACTCAGGGATATTTTCTGCTACCGTGTGTGCAGATTTTTTATTTTTTTGCTCCTTGGTGGAATAGACAATGAAGTTTTAGACTGTCAGAAAAGACGACGTACCTTTTATTGTGGTAAATAAGAAACAACTCTCATCTTGAAAGTTTTGAACCATCTGCAAAAAAAGTTTCAAAAAACCCTCCTGAGTATGACCAATGCAAAAAAAAGCAACACCAGCTCAGGTATTAAACACAGCCTTTTTATAAGCAATTGTGGATTTTTTGTTCTATTCAGCAAGTGACAAACACTCACCAAATTAAAATCCATTACTGTCAAAATAGTGCTTGTTACTCTGTAACCAGCTGGCAGCCTGTTAGTGCTGGCTGTGGTTTGGAAACTCTGTGTAGCAGACACTCGAATAAGCAAGTTCGAGAGTATTTAAATACCCTCTGCCTTTGGGCATAATTAAAATAAATAGTAATTACTGCAGCATCTATAGAGATGAACTATATAGAACTTACAGACCTTACGGGCCTCTCTCCTCCAAGTTTCAATTTAGTCAAGTAGAGTGACATTTAAAAGAGGCTTCTGCTCACTTTAATGTAAAGGAAAATACACCCCAAATGTCGAAAAACACCAGGTTGCATTATCAAACAGAAAAAAACAGTAATAAATAAGCAAGTATAAGAAAATTGTCCACTCTAATTCATAAATAAAATGCCAAGAAAACAGAATTTCCATTACCTGATCACTAACAAGGATGTGGATGCCTGTGGGACCCTGTCTGTAAACCTGGTTGATCTGGTGCAAAGGAATATTAAAAGCCAAAGCAAGTTTGCGTGTGACTTCCGAGGCTGCCATCTCCTCTAAGTAGATTGCATGATAAACTGCAAGAAAAAAAATCATAAATTACATAAGCACAGTACAAGTAACTGTATGAATGAAATCTGAATTTGTTTACACACAGGCTTTAAGCAAATTTAAAAGGTCATAACTTTCAGTTCACTCCCATCTTGTTCTCACTAAGAAGCGTGGATTGCTCTGATGTTTTGTTTCAAGCAAAAGTCAAAGGCACAACTCTGACAGTGGGGAGGCTTCTGTTTGTCCTGAGATTGAAGGCAACTTCCACATTATTTTCTGTGTCCTGCACAAAAAGGCACAGTCATGTCCAAAAGACTTAAATGGATCTTTAGAGAGTCACCTAAAGATGGATTTGGAAGCAGTTTTGGGCAGTCTCAAAAGAATCAGGCACTACCTACATAGACTTACATGTCTATGTTGTTGCTTTAAATAGGGATGTTGATTTTGGATTTTTGGTAAAGAAAACCTTTTGCAACTGTCTGCATAAACTTCCTACAGATCACCTCAGAGCTGAGGGGTGGCAGGGGAAATAGAGCACAGCAAACAAACAGAGCAGTAAGACAAAGCACCTATTCAGTTTGAGGCTGTATTTACAGCTCTGTAGCTTTATTAAATAGTGTTGGAAGCCCTGGGCAGGTCCATGTTTGCACATTCTTCTGTCCCAAACCAAAGACTGAAGATATCCAGAGGGAAAGTACCATGTTTGACAGTGACAGTATCCTATTTACAGATCCTCCTCCATCTCAATTCTTGCATGGAAAATACACAAGCATTATTGCAGCAGCAGCCTGTACAGATTTCTGCTGGGGAAGAGAGGCCTCTTCTCTCAAAGCAGAGCAAGAAAATAATTTCAAAGAGCTCCATTCTTCTAATTGTATCATCGACATTAATTTACAAATAATGTAAGTTCCCATCTGTGTTGAAACAACAACTGTGTCAGGAAAATAGTACTAAAATCAGGAGCCTGTACAGTGTTTGGCTGTTTTCCCTTCTCCAGGCTCTACAGTTTTGGTTCAGCTGCACAGAAAATGACAGCAAACCCTAACAAAAAATGGAAAAGAACTTAAGTGTCCTACTTGCACCCAGCTTTTACATTTAATTGGTTGATACCTTGTCTGCAACAACAGGCACAGCAACTTTGAGAACTCCTTAAGTAATTGCCAAGTAACTACTTAGTTTCATCAACAGACTGAAAAGAAAAAAAAAACCACCAATGATTTAACCTTGAGAGGTTTTAGGTTCTGTTCCCCCTGTGCAGTGTTAAAGCAGCAACACTGCTGCGAACACACCAGAAACAGAAATTCAGCCTCTCCACTGTTCTTTCCTCCTCCCCACCCTGTTGTTTCAGGCTCTGAGGGCACAGGCTGGGGCGAGGCTGCCCTGTACGTACCGTATATTGCACCGTTGCTGCTGTCGCCATTGCCCGCGTCCTGTCGTTCCAGTTGAATGCTCCTCAGTGGCTCCTGACACACATAGATGGTTAAACGGGGCCTCACAGACCTGCAGTTCAAGGGAACCACAGTCAGAGACCAGGCTGAATGTCCTGGATGTGCCACAGCTGTGGAGTTGTTATGCTGACAGTACCCTCCACATGCTTTCTTTTACTGACCCAAAAACCCTAAATTAAGACAAAGGTAAGTGATCCCTCAGGTGCTACTGCATTTAAACAATGTTTCAAGCAATGCAGAGCTCATCAGGAACAGAACTACTGAGCAACAATGACAATTGTTCTAAAAGGCCAACAGTAACAAATGCCCATTTCAGAGAGTCAGACCCACCACCTGCGATGCTCTGTCTGTCAGCACTCAATGTCTGCAGCCTCAAAGAGTCTCAGGTTGTTCTTAACTCCCCTGAATTACAGGTTTTGTCTTGGCACCAAGTCCATCCCTATCAGGAGTTGGGCAGGGCCCAAGAGCGTTCATTGGTGCCAGCCTTACAGCCCCCCATGCCTCTCCTGCAGGTACCCAGGAGGGGATTTTCAAACGTATTGCTGGCAGTTCCTGAGGCAGCTCACACAGGCATCAAGGCCCATCCTGGCACTTCACCAATATCCCAATTCCAGGATCCCTCATCTGTAGGAAACAGCAGAAGACCCACCCAGCCTCAGACAGCACCTTACCTGGATTTCAGTGCATTATAGAGCCGAATTCCATCGGCTGGACCACAGATTTGTACCAGGTCTTCTCTTGTCAGCTTTAATAAATCAGCACCTGGAGAAACGCAGGAGGATTTAAGGAAGATTATTCCAGCCCATCAATACTTTTTAAGATAAATTGTATGTTTATTTTAACCAAGGATAAACTTCACCAAGATACAAATGGAATCCAGCAAACAGGAATCAATAATCAGAACAGTTACACTTTATGGCATTCACATCTTGAACAGTACAAGTTTGCAAGACACCCAATTTCTGTGCAAACTGGTGACTCGTTCTATAGACAAACGATGGGTTTTGGTGGCACCCAGGTTAGTGTGTTTGCAACACATGCAAAATACAGAGCAAAAACATTCCATGGTTTCTCACGCAGTGAATTATCCCAGGCACTCAACTCACTCATCACATCCTCTGTGCCCTGAGGGTGCAGCAATGCACTCATGTATAGAAATGCTGTTAAGGGCTGGAATAACCAAAGCAGTGTGGACCAATCAGTGCAGCAGCAACCTAGGGCGAGTCCAGGCTGGGGGGCACTTCCACCCAAATCAGCTTGGGTGTGGTTTTCTTCTTACTTTTCTTTTTCTAAGCTATGCTGGGAACAAATGATCTGTGAGAACAACTGCTCCCCTGAAGATTTACTTCAGAAAAGGAAGCCTGAATAAAGATACTAAACAGATCTAAACACGGCATGGGAAGAAAGATCCTTCTGAGAAGTAGCTGGGTGTCAACAAGAAAACAACAATCTGAAAAATGAGTCGCTCCAATAACAGATGAGTGGGAAAAAGGAAAAAAATATAATATAATCTTTATTCACAAAAAACTCCACAGACTAGTATCTAGGAATGCACAGATAAAAGCCAGCAAAAATAATTTAGCATGGCCCTTGAATACTGCAATAAAAAACCCCTACACCTGAAGTAGAATAATAAAAGCCACATACACCACACCTCTTGCTTTGAAGAAAAACCACCCAGCTATTATTTGAATTTATAACAATAATAATAAGAAGGAAGAAAACTATTCCAAGAGTCTTTGGCACAAATTTGGTACTGAAGTTTGCAGAGAAAGCTTAGCAACCCAAATAAAAGAGGCACAGATCACAACCTGACCAGAGTCAGAAGAATAAAGCTCCCCTTTACTGGGGAAGGGGCCTGGTACAAAGGGAACCCTGGATGAAGCAGGGGCTAAGCCATGAGCCAGAACTGGCCCATTCATGGTATCCTCCCCACCATGTGCCACCAAAGAAAACTGGAAAGGAATTTTAGTTAGAGTGTGTACTGTGTCACTCCACCCTCTGCTTCTTTAACCTTCCATGTAATTGTGCAAACAGCAAAACAGCCCCACACAGTGCAGCTACTGCCACGTGGTTGTGTCCAGACACACAGTGCAAACTGCTGCCATTTATCATAGAATGGATTGCGTTGGAAAAGACCTCCAAGATCATCAAGTCCAACCCTTGGTCCAACTCCAGTCCCTTTACCAGACCATGGCACTCAGTGCCACGGCCAATCTCACCTTAAAAACCTCCAGGGATGGGGAATCCACCCCCTCTCTGAGCAGCCCATTCCAATGCCTGATTACTCTCTCTGCAAAGAATTGTTTTCTGAACTTCAATTTCCCCTGGCAGAGCTTGAGCCCATCGTGCCCCCTTGTCCTATTGCTGAGTGCCTGGGAGAAGAGACCAACCCCCACCTGGCCAGAACTTCCCTTCAGGTAGTTCTAGACAGTGCTGAGGTCACCTCTGAGCCTCCTCTTCTCCAGGCTAAACACCCCCAGCTCCCTCAGCCTCTCCCCACAGCACTTGTGCTCCAGTCCCTTCTCCAGCCTCGTTGCTCTTCTCTGGCCCCGCTCCAGCCCCTCAATATCTTTCCTGAACTGAGGGGCCCAGAACTGAACACAACACTCAAGGTGTGGCCTCACCAAGGCAGAGTACAAATAACAAATTAGTGAACACATTTGTACAACACACTGTTCTTAGAGAATTATTTGCCCACACAGTACTTGCTGAGTAACACCAAGAAAGAAAAAAGAAACTACAGATACCTGAGAAATTTGAAAAAAGCCTCGTATAGGTAGAGAACCTATTCTTGAGCAACCATTGCTGAGTTTCCTGGATTGTGGCTGAAGGATGAAGCTGCTGTAGGAAACAAGATTGGATAAGGTAATTTGGATGCTAAAAAAACCAAACCCAAACCCAGCAAACTCCAAACCATTAAAAAAATTCTCTCAGTTAAACACTTCATCAGCAACCATTAATATCAAGTATAAATCAAATGTTCTGACACAACTGCACAAATATAGTCTTGATCAGTATCAGAAAGCAACACTCACATCTCCTGACCCTTGAGAGGTTCCATCTCCTTGATGATTTGGGGAGGAAGAATTGCTATGGATTAAAAAAAAAACCAAAAAAAGTATTACTAGAAATTTAGAAACCAAAATATTTAAGCATTGTTGAAAAGTAACTTGAAATTCCTCAAATAGTAAATATCACAGTAGACAGACAAAACACCACATAGACTGAAACTTATAAAACTGAAGAGAAAGATCATCCCACTTCAATAAGGAAGTGATATGGTTCCTATTTTCTGTATCTTTAACAACTAGAGAAGCAGCTTTACCCACACTCAGGGAGGTTACACAGCCACTCCACTGTCTTAACGGGTGACTGAGGAAGAATTAGTAAAATACAAGGCAGACAAAAAACAGACAATACCCCTGTAAATAATTTTTGGATCAAATGCAAGTTTGGTTATAGTAGTTTAGTTAACAACTCGATATAAAATGTTACCAATGCAAATTTTGTTGAAATGCTTGTGAAGACAATTGCTGGGTTTTTTTCTGGCGAATTATATGAACTGTGTATGAGGGGAATGAATTGTTCTTAATGAAAAAAGCTAGAAATAGTTTCCATAGACAAGGACTAAATTAGAATATTAAAAGGTGAAGTTATAGGACAAAGGACAAGAATTTTGCTTTCAAAAATGTACAGGAAGAAAGAAAAATGGTGAAGCAGAAGTAAGGACCTTGTAACTGAACTAAATGATACAAGTGTTGTACTACAAAATGAATATACAGGTCAAAACAATCTCTCAGTTTCCCGTGGAACCAGAACACAGTTGCATTTATTCAGAAAACACTTTTGAATAAGCCAGATTTTAAAACATTATGTTTAATGGGGGTACAGAACAGAAACCCACCTGTCTGGGACACTGTTGTAGGTGTTGTGCTGAGCAGAGGTGAAAGTTGGAGCAGGAGTGGGACTGTTGTTTACAAACGTTGTCGGAGTATCAGGCCACGGTGAGCACTGGAGATAAAGAATTAAGACTTCAGTTTCTCTTGACAATACATTTTTTTACTGTGATGCAAACTTCTTTCATTTAAAGCCAGGGTTTTATCCACAGAGTATTCTGACTTGCAATTCCAGATAAAGATTCCCTCTATCCCACACATTACATGCAGATATTCCAGGCAAGAATCAGTTCTGTTTTATCTTGTTCTTTCATGAAGACTCCTAGTTATACTCTCTTCTGTTTAAAAAAATGAAGGTATTATTCATGAAGCTTACACAAGACCTGTACAGGTTATTCAGTTTAAAACAAAACCAACCAATCCCCAGCCATCTGCTGGGAGAAAACTTCCTTCATCCTGCAATGGATGAGAGGGCTGTTTAAACTGCAAGTATCAGGACATGACAATGGGTGTTCAGCAATGGCTGAGTGAGGCTGTGAAGCCACATTGCACCTTGTGGATAAACAGAATGTATCTGCCCTGACAGCAATTAAACAGGATTTTCAGTAGAAATTTTGTTAAGTTCGACATTTTTATTAATTTACTGCAGGACTAAAATACATTTACTTACATGGACTGATTTTTCTGAACTGCTTGGTACACTGGAATTTTTTTACACAAACTTAGTCACCACAACTACATGATGTGCCAGCTGTCCAATTTTGCCTTTTTTTTGTTTGTTTTGGGTATTTTTTAAACCATCATGATTAAGCCTTTCAAACTAAGGTTACCTATCAGTGCTTCCAATAGTATTGAAAATCCAGTATTTTAAAGAAAAACAAACACCAGGTTTTGGTATGTTCAAAGACATGATTCAAACACAAGTGGCCCAAGATGAGGTAAGCTAAGACCATGCCTCATAAAACAACAAAGATTTCTGATACACTTATCATGCACCAGCTAAACACCCTGTAAGGAATTTACAGTTATATCATAGACTTATAGGGGGCAGGAGGAAGAAGGAGAACAAGTACAACCTAACATGAATGCAAACTTGTTTCAAGAACTTTGTGTTGAAAGACCTCTCTGCCATCCAGGGGAAACATTAAGCGAGTGCAACACCAGCTGCCACCTTCTGTAAGAGAGGCAGCAACATTTCTGTGCTGGACTCCAGTCTTCATCTGTCAGAGTAAGATGGCAGGCTCCCCAGCACGGGGCACAGAACTAAAAGAAATTAGTCTTGCATACAAATAGCTTAAAAATTAAGAACATTCTTTATCTGTCTGAGATTTCATAGAATCGCAGAATCAGTTGGGTTGGAAGAGACCTCCGAGATCATCAAGTCCAACCCTTGATCCAACCTCACTGGGATCACCAGATCATGGCACTCAGTGCCACGTCCAGTCTCACCCTAAAAACCTCCAGGGATGGTGAATCCACCCCCTCTCTGGGCAGGCCATGCAAGGCCTGACCACTCTCTCTGTAAAGAATTTCTTTGAGTCCAAACAGCATTTTTGCCAGCCACAATGTACAGAGTCTTTGGTTATGTCATCAAAGCCACCCATCAGCCTGCAAACAGTGCCCCCCACACAAAGCACCCTCCTCTATGATCTTGTAGGATACACATTCTTCCTCCTATTCTGTGTATCCCCATCTGTTCTCTTCTCAAGCTCATTTTAATGTTAAAGATGTTGGATAACAACAGGTATTTAGTTACAGGAGCCCTTCATTCCCTAATTATGTAGTCCAAATAATTCATAAAAAATTCATAATTTTAAAATGAAAGCTCAGTGTAATAATGTTAACTTTGTTCTTCTGAAATATTTTGAAAGCTCTTTTGAAAGTTCTTTAATATTCTGACATTCTCTCACTAGATTTTAATCCTGAGCAGCCAGTCTCTTACAAAGTTCTGTCCACCAGAGACTTAAATTCAGGGCCAGCACAGAACACACTGGTGCCAGACAGCACCTCCCAGGCCAGTTTGTGTTTCTATCCTTCAAACCAGGCTGAAGTTCTTCACAACAAAACGCTGCATTTATATCTGGGAAGAAGCAAATTTGAAGTATTTAGAGAAACAGAATCCCAGCCTAAAGCTGGTAGCCTTTCTCCTCACATAAATACGTTTTCCTACCCTCTTTCCTCTTCCAACAAAGACATCACTGACACTGATTCAGATGGTTAAAAAGCAACAAAAAAGGTCGTAGTAAGTATAATACCACTGGCAACATGTCTACTGGCTCCATTCTCCTCTCTTCTGCCTTACGGGTTGTGGAGGGGAAAACGGGTGTTTGGACACTGAGATTCTCGTTCCTTAAGCCTTTCAGAATTAATTAAGGCTTCCAGCAATTAGCCAGAGCTGAGCTGATGATGCTTTCAGAATCACTCCCATGGCACAACTGTCTTGCACAGGTTCAGAAACAGGGTCAGACAAATGCCTGGGCATCAAACCCATTAACACTAAGAGACCAGGCAGAGACGATGCACTTTCTAACATCCTGCAGGATATGATGATTGTGGATCCTGGGGGGTTTCCAAGGGGAATGGATCACAGAAAGTGGAAGGGCTTCCCTGAAACAGCCCCTGCCATTGCCACTGTCAGGCACAGGACACCGCACAGACTCTGATCAGTCATGACATTCCTCACATTCCTAAGCCAAAACTGAGTTAACCAGAGGACATTCACAAAGTCAATGACACTAATACTGAAGTCTCTGGCCAGTGGGCACAACTCTGGAGAAAAATGTCATCCTGTCACAAGGAAACATCCAACTCTGCAAAAAGTCACTGCAAAACTTCTGCATGTACAGATTTAACTGCTGAGTGCAGAAGTGAAGAAGTTACTCCCAAAATGTCAAGTCACCCATGTTACACACCATCCTGTACGCTGATACTGCTACACTAAGGAGAGATGTAAGGAGAAAGAAACTGTATAAATAGTGCTCGTGTTGCTACATTGGTTTTGTTCCAGCTCCACTTTCTGATTCCTGCAGCCTCTGGAACATTTTTATATTTTAAATTTAAGTCACTTACAGAAAATATTTAACTTCTGCACCAATCCTTCATGTCCAAAACTTAATGTTCCAATTCCTTTTAAAGCCTACACGAGACAGTCTTCCATGTGCTCTACAACCATCTCTATCTGCAAAAATGACCATTTGGTCAAGTTTAATCAAACTGTAGTTTATAAATTTTAGCTTGTGATATACACTATACACCAATATAAAAGTCAACCAAGACAGCACAGACTGAAAGAAGTGCAGAGACCCAGCAATACCCAAATTTGGCAGCTTTTCCAAATTCAAAGCAGGGGAAAGAAAGAATCTGGTGGGCGTTTTTAACTCTTCTTCCTCACATAAGCCCTACCCTCTATACATTAGGGGAGAAACAGCCCCTGAAGGAAGGGTATCTGTACATAAACATCCACTGTGAGGTCCAGAAAGCAGTGCTAAGTTTGTGGCTTTTTACATCCTACAAAGTCAATGCTCCATAGCATGAAAAACTCTTAGGAAGCAGTTTGCTGTGTGTCTGTTTGAAACAACAGTGAGATAAACACTGCAGGAACTGCAGTGAATGCACTGAATTTTGATGCATCAGATGAATTAAGAGAAGTCATTGCCATCATGGCCAGGCTTCATGAACAAAGATTTGGGATTAAGAGAAGTAATGGAAAAGCATCCCTAGATGGTATCCTATGGCAATGAGTGATAAGGAAAAAATGGGTTATGCTAATTAAAAAGAAACAAACCACAGTTCTTAGGAAAGTGTAGGGGAAGAGCAGAATGACCATTCAGAAATGAAGCTTCACTGAACTCCTTGCATTGTGTTAGAATCCCACACAAATTAAACTGGAAAGAAAACAGATTCAATGTTTTCTGAAAGAAGCACAGCAAGAACCTGATCTGTACAAATCTGATTGTGACTGAGCTGGAAGGAGTTGTTTGTGGGGGACTGGGAAGAAACAAAAACAGAAATAGCTAACAAATAGAACAGCAGAACCTTGGAGGGGCAAAATAAAAAAGCCAACATACAAAATGAGATGCAAAAAGCAAGGAAAGAGAAAGACAGTCTATAAAATAGGTTAGGTGTAGGAGGAAGATAAGAATGCACAGCTTGAAAAAGGAGGAGAACTACAGGTTGTATCCATATTAATTTCTAGAATTCAAGAAAATAGGGAACTATTTCTGGGCATCCAGGAAGCAGCACTGGGTAAGGAACAGCCAGCACTGCATTAAGAGAAATGCACTGCAAACAACACTGATCTTCTGCAATGGAGATGCAGCTCCTTGGACACAGGAGGTTAAAACATCCATCATATTCAAACACATTATATTGAAAACAGGGTCAACTCTCAGATGTACAGAAACAGGTTTTCACTTTCTGTGTCCAAGCCCCTCTGTGACTCTGCACTGCACGTACAGAACGTTGATCTACACTGAGGGAATTCTGGTCACAGCCAAAGCTTCCGATGGCCACGTTTAGGGAGACGGATTTGCAAGGACAGAACTGCTCTAAAAGCAGAAACATCCCTGTCCATATTCAGAGAGCCCCCACGAACAAGCCTGTCTGGTGACAAGAGAAAAAATGCTGAAGAGTTGACCTTCAAGATGTAAATCAGACATTCATTTTCTCAATCAAGCAAACAAGTTTTACATTCTATACTTAAACCCAGCATTCAGTGAGTGTGTAGCAATTACCAGGGTATCACTATGAATGTAGCAAAAACAGTGTTTGCTCGTATTTTGTATGGGCTTGGAGATTTCTAGTAATTTTGCTGATGACAACAATCATTGTAATGATGGGAAACCACGTGTTAAATCTGCAAGCAATACCAAGTTAGCAAGGCTGAAAGGATTTCATCCTACATGGATAAAATTCCAAATGGTCTGAACAAACAGACCAAATTATCTCAAGACAACATTTTATTAAAGAAAAATGCAGAACATGAAAAGTCAGGTGCACAATGAAGGGAACTGGAAGGCTGTGCAGAGCTGTTATTTAAAACAGCCTGTGGGTCATTATCTTTTATATGCTTTGGGAAAGGCATTAGAAGTCCAGTACTGTCCTACCTTAGTTTTTCTTCTGTACAATTAAGGTAATGCTTCCATTCACAGCAGCTTTTTATTTCAAGAGATGGTTAAGAAAAGGTTAGACAATCTCCAGGTATCGTTTAGCTACAGTGTGTTCCATTCTGCACAATGGATTTGTCTTATTTTAAAATACCTTTCTCTATTATTCTTCCCATAAGCAACGATCATGCAATAAAGTAAGAAGAGAGCATGGGGGAAAGACAACACAGAAATCCCTCCAAGGACCAGCTTCAAAAGATGCTTTATAAGGGAAAGTGAGAAAATCCTCTTTTGTCCTGCCTCTCTCCTAGGGCCAGCTGAACAAATAAAAGAATGCACTGCCAAAGAATTCTAAAAGTGCACCTTAAAAGAAAGAACTAAAAAAATCCGTCAACACCCCAACCCAACAGCCAAGAACAGCAGAAGGTAATTTCAGACAGCTCAGTACGTACGGTTGTATTGGGGTGCAAAGTGCAAACAAACCCCCCAAATCCTCCAAAGGACTCACCTGACTGATATTGCTTGTTCCCTCCCACGCACTGTCATGGCTCATAAAGAAGGGGCAGACATTGAAATGTTTTCTAACTGAATATAAAACCTTTTACATAAACTTTCACAGACCACAAATACAAACCAAGTGATGTCTGAGGGACAGGAGTCAGGCAGTCACTGCCCAAGCACTGATGGAAAGAGCTGTCAGCACAGTGGGCCTGTTCAGAGAAAGGTCAAATAATTGTCTCCCCCAGCCACGTTACTAATTGACCATCACACCTGTTGAATGAAAGCTGCAGGAATGTTTCTCTCTGGAACACACACGGTTACTCATTTTTAGGAACAGCATTTAAGGAATCTGAAGTGCCAGCCCTGCACAGGTGTGTGTTAGGGAGGGCACAGGATGTATTTCAGCTTCCTTGTGGGGAGAACATACAAGGTTAACACAGCATGAAGATGAACTGACTCTTCTGAGCTGCAGTAACTCTGTTTGGAGCACAGTATACAGGTGGCTAAAGGAAAAAATCAGTAGCATCCATCTGCAACAGGACATGGTGCTTTAAAAACATTGATGTACATGAAAATTTCTGTTGGATGTAAGTACAAATAGGAACAAATCACTAAATTTCACTGTTCTTACTTCCACTAATTACACACAAACAGGAAAGCAAAAAGCTATTTCATTTAAAGTGACATGAACTGAAAGCTCTTGACTTTTAAGTTACATAGTCCTTCTGCAACAGTTTAAGTGTTAGATTTAGGAAGGATTCCTTTGCTGAAAACAAACATGGAGTAATTGGTATACATAAAAGCGGGTAAAATTAAGACACAGCAATCAAAAGTATTTTGACTTTAAGTAATGGAAGTTTCTCCTATATCTAACACTGCACAAGGTATCTTGCATAATCAAAAGGTAAGCAGAAGTCCCTTACACTGCCTCGCTTTGCCAGAGAATCACCGTAGTCTGCTGGCAAAGTCCGCTTGCTGGACTTTTTCTGCTCATGTTCAACTGCATCTTCAATTATAGGCTCAAGCCTCATCTGGACAAACACCAAAGATGTGGATCAATTTCTTTTCATTATACAGTGAGGAAAGATCTCTAAGTCTTTTAAAAACTTCTGAAATATTTAGAAAAGTGCATAAAACTCACTGATGTTTAAATAAAAAGAAAATGTGAAAACCTATTGAGGCTCTGGCCTTAAATTCAGAAATCTCCAAAAAGAGAGACTTTGAAGCTCAAATTTGGTAATTAAACTCTGGAGTCCCCCCCTTTTTTGGTTTTGCTTTTCAGATGCAAGATTTTTAAATCTGTATCAAAAGTCTTGCTCGAGGGGTCAGTACAAGTCAGTCAAACAGTGTTCAATCTTAGTGTGTTTTAATACAAGCACCTGTTGAATATCTAAATGCAAGTTTACTAAACGACAGCTTAAAATTTAATGTTGATGCTCACTGGGCAAATTTGTCAAATGAAAAGCTTATCTTTGTGTAGAATTAATTCTTCCCCAGCCCTTCCAAGCCACTTGCTGTTTGTATCTATGTATTTTCTCCTCAGTCAGCAGATGCAATTTTATTTTGTTACCTCTGTAAGAACTGTAGTGTCATATGAAGGCTGATACTTCTCTTTTTCATGTGCAGTTCTCTTTTCCATCTTTTCTCTGTCTGTTTTCTGCTTTCTGTCTGCTCCTTTGGGCTAAAAATGGACAGTTATGTGAACAGGAATGCAACTGGAAAGTGGCTTTATAGCTAAAATCTGAGCTCAGAAGCCAAGCAGTAACATAAAGATATCCTGCATCTCTATGAGAACCACTGACTTAAGGATCTGTTTGTTACTGTTACCTTAAAAACTTTGATTTGACAACTGGCAGAATGCAGATGGTCTGTATATTCTCCATTTTCAGTCTGTTTAAAAGTGTCGACCTGAATCCGGAAAGGAACCCCCTTCTCTCCTCCGTGTTTCCGAGGGGTAAATTCCGTGCTGATACAATGGACCTGAAAGGAAACAACGACCAAACAAAAGGACCCTCAGAAACATTCCAGCCATGAACTTCATTATATGTTACCAACAATACACACAGTTTCTTGCAACAAATATTAGCAAAGATATTAAATGTCCCTGACTAGGAGAGTTTTTCATCTCATGCACCCCCATCTCAGGGCATTTTCAAACATGCCCAACTCCTATAAAAGTCCACAGACCTTTAATCAGCCTCAGGTGCTACATCAGGATGAAAACTGGGTTTGTAAGTTAGAAATATTCCTAAAGGAAACCTAAGGAGAAAATCAGTGCAACACAAGAGTTATGATGAATCTCACTAGACAGGGCTCCCAATTTTTTCTGCTTCTTTACGGAATTTTATAGCCAGGTGGGGGTTGGTCTCTTCTCCCAGGCACTCAGCAATAGGACAAGGGGGCACGGGCTCAAGCTCTGCCAGGGGAAATTGAAGTTGGAGAGCAGAAAAAAATTCTTTGCAGAGAGAGTGCTCAGGCATTGGAATGGGCTGCCCAGAGAGGGGGTGGATTCCCCATCCCTGGAGGTTTTTAAACTGAGCTTGGCCGTGGCACTGAGTGCCATGATCTGGTAAAGGGACTGGAGTTGGACCAAAGGTTAGACTTGATGATCTTGGAAGGTCTTTTCCAACCCAATCAATTCTATGATTCAGGTCAGAGACAAAATGTAAAAACTCCAATGCAAATCTGAACATTCCATAATAATAATGTCCAAACAAAGCATGTTCAGTTGCCCTGAATATCAAATACACAAATAATAAAATTCCTACTACAAGGAGGCCTGTTGACACAGTAAGAAACATTCTGAATGTCTGATTTAAACCTCTCATTTTGTAGCACAATACTCTTTCATTTTGTATCCTCAAGCCAAGATTGTGCTGAGCTCACCACTAGGAAAGTGATGCTCTCACTTAAAAAAAAAGAGTAATGAGTTACTGAGGGGGATGTAATTCTTATACTTCTAATAACTGAATATTTTAGTGATGACAGCTTTCTTCAAAGAGTTCTTTGAAAGCTTTTATCTTTCTATGAACCCAAATTAAATTAAAAAAACTTCCTACGGACCTTAATAGAACTATGAACCTGAGTTTTTTGACAACAATGGTATTTAATGGCCATCCCACCAGCAAGAAACCAAGAAGCTTTGAAATATAAATACACAATTGAACGGCACTAAACACAGACATCCAGTCAAATAAAGGTTCAAACCTGAATAAAAGCAGATGTACATTTTGTTGGATCCCATAAAAATTCAACTGCATTGAGCTGGCTTGGATTTGTCTTGATATCAATGACTCCAACAGACATTGGAATATCTATTAAAATAAGTAACATATATTTCAAAATATTCATTATTGCAAGAAAACACAATAAATAAATTTTAATAAGGTTACCATCAGCATACATAAGACAGGGTGGAAAAATGTGGGCCTTGGTGGCTTGACCATAAGCCCAGAAACAGTTTCCCAGGACATGAAGAACTGAGTAGATTGAACATACAAAGTGCTCCAGGTCTTGGGTGTTTTTTGGTTCTCCTCCCCTGCTGCCACCCCAAGTCATGCACCAAAGTTATCAACCTATGGCAAGTATGGAAACTCTGTTGGTGCCATTTTCACAGTCTAGTAGAGAAAGTTACTCGTGTTCTGGTTCTCCTACTCACAGTAACATTTCATAATCAAAATTAGAAAGATTATTAAATGTGTGAGGTTTCAGGAATTGTTATCTTACTTTCACAGCATTTAGAAATCTTAAAGAGATGTGAAAGTGGTTCTAAGAACACTTATATTCAAAACAAACACGATGACAAAGCACCATCCAGAAAAACTGGCCTGTCCTTTTTCACCAGCCCTGGCATGAATGTGAACATGATCCATTTAGCTTTGGAAATTTCCTTCCATACAGTGGCAACCAACAGAAACAATTATACCTAAGTCGAGAAGTCTGTCCCCAGGGCGGTTCCACTTCCAGCCCTCCAGCTGCTGGTGCTCCGTGTACTGCAACCTTCTGTCGTGGAACACGACTCTGATAATACTCTGATGAAGAAGAGAACAAGCATCTGATGAGATACAAGTTACTACACATTTAGAAACAGCCTGAAGATAAAGCAGAAAAACATTTCAAAACAGCCACAGTGCTGATAAATACGTATTTACAGCGAAAACTTTGGCAACCATCAGTATCCCAAAATATTCCAGAACACAGAAATAAAACTGAGCAGCAGGAGATTCTTGAAAACGTGGTAAAAAATGCAAGAGAGAATTACATCTGATTGCATATTCTAAAGGTCACTGACAGCACAGTATCAACACTATGCAAGGCAACCCCAAATTCTTTTAGAAAGCAAAAAAGATTTTATTTTGTATGAAAAGTGGTGAATACTACTGACCATTTTTTCACTGGGACTTCTGTCAATTTTGCAGGATATTTCAATAAATAAAGTAGGAAACTCTCTTCCTAGTATTTGTAAGCATATTAGCTCAGTTGGTTAAAACTTGGTTGCAATAATGCCAAGGTCATGGGTTCAATCCCCTGTGTGGGACATTGACTTAAGAGTTGGACTCGATGATCCTTGTGGGTCCCTTCCAACTCAGAATAGTCTGTGAGTCTGTGATTTACAACAAAGCTATGATTTTAATTAATAGAAAGGATAAAAAAAAAGTTTAAATTTTTCCAACGACTCCATCTGAAATATTGATCTAAACCAACTACAACATGATTAACTTTATTCAGTTAGAAGCAATTATCTAACAATACCTAATTTTGTGACCAGTTTTGGTACTGCTCAATGTATGGAAAAAAATTCTTTCCAGAGAGAGTAATCAGGCATTGGAATGGACTGCCCAGAGAGGGGGTGGATTCCCCATCCCTGGAGGTTTTTAAGGTGAGATTGGCCATGGCACTGAGTGCCATGATCTGGTAAAGGGACTGGAGCTGGACCAAGGGTTGGACTTGATGATCTCGGGGATCTTTTCCAACCCAATTTGTTCTATGATTCTGTGGATGCACAGACAAAGCAATTTTTTACACAGAGGGGGGAAAAATATTGCAGACATTAATTGCTACCAAACAGAATGTGGGCATATTTCCATCATTTTTTTTCATTATTCCACAGCCTTCCTTGTATTAGAAGCTAACCATGCCCACAAACCCCCCAAGACCTTTTAAA
The DNA here is from genome assembly GCF_047495875.1 of Pithys albifrons albifrons. NCBI lineage: Eukaryota > Metazoa > Chordata > Aves > Passeriformes > Thamnophilidae > Pithys > Pithys albifrons. The sequence goes on along the minus strand of NC_092464.1, from coordinate 49,908,234 downwards.
TGCAGTGCCTCTTCCTTGCCTTTCCTTGGGTGTATTTCAAAGATAACACACCCAAACATGCCACTTCCTTTAGCACAGCAAACTGGCAAGTTTGGAACTTGGAAATACCTGCAGCCACCTCCACCACCACGAAATCCTTCTCTGGTGCTGGGACTCCAGTATTTAACTGCCCACAATGACAGGTTATTTCATGCAGCATTACAATACCTTGCCACAGTAAAATTTACTTTTTTAAACTTTTCCACTGCTCTGTCCTATTCTACGTTCCAAATGACTCATCACCCATATACAAACCTACAAAATTACAGCAGAGACACCCCAAGGCTGCAAGGAAATTGCACCTAAGGGTGCCAATATTCCACGTGCTTTTGCAGCAAGTCACCATGCCAGGCTGTAAGTTTAATTAGTTTAATTACAGAACTCACAAACCCAGTTTTATGCTCATGCTTTTAAGCCTTCCTGAAATGATCTCTGAACAGCCATCCCACAGACAAATAAGAACAAGGAACAGGAATACATAAGCACGTAAAGTTCACAGATTACACAGCCCAAAGCTGACAGGTAAAGAGTCAACCTCCCACAGGCATTCCAGTGGATTTATCAGCACTACTTTCAAGGTAACTTTAATTGCCATTTTTCCCTTCTTTCCTAATACCTAAGAGTTTTTTAGAGAACTCAATAAAATCTATCATCAGATGCTTAGAAGACAAATCCAAACCCTTCTCCTTCATCAGTTCTTTTAATAATTTGTACCACGAATTGGGTAATTTTTTAGTTGGCCTCATTCTTACACTTCACACGACACCTCAAATCCACAGCACCTTCTGCTAACATTAAAGCACAGGAGACAAATCTGGAACTGGGAAAAAGATCTCAGCTGTGGAATGAACTGCTCAACAAACAGAGAGATCCATTTTTCCATGGATACATCTCCAGTATCCCACTGCTCCAAAAACCACAGGCTGGCTCCATGTATTTCCCATAACACCTATTAAGAAACACACTCACAGAACCTCCCCTTCAATCTCAATGATCTTTTAACCTCCTCCCACCTCTCCTCACCACTTGAAATGGACAACCTAATGGCTTAGAAGATGATGGATACAAATCTACAAACAACTCCCTCAAGCTCTGACTGAAATACTTTGGAGGTCTCCAGTGCACACAAGTATTTTATGTGCATTAGGTATTTATAGTCATACATTTTTATTTGTAAACACCTCTGGTCCACACGTTCTGAAAAAATATCTGGTGACAGCAGAAAGAAAAAGCCCATGGAATACAGTCTGTGGTTTGTCAGTAAGACTGTCCAGAGAACTTACACTCACCTTCACCAGTTTTCCATTGATCTCTGGAATGTCTCCAGCTTTCCGATTATCGAGCATCCGTATCTCGTAGGACTGACCTTCAGAGAGGAAAACAACTGTATCAGTACAAGAGGCAGAGCACAAGGCTATTCTGTGTTTGATGCATTTAAATTAAAATTCACAGTACACAAGAACACTGGTACTCAAAACTCATGTTTGAGATCTTCATAGCAACGTGCACTTCACAGCAAGGGAACTAATGGAAAAAAAGGAAACTTTTCAGTCTCTTTAAAACTACAGACACTTCCAAAGTTTAAGCATTTCATTTTGCATGAAGTGTAAGTACTTCCTTCTCTATTTTTTTCTGAAAAAAAAACATTTCAAGGCTGAATTCCTTTACTTTTTAAAAAAACTGATGAGGGCAACATACTGAGAACCATTAACTGATCTTCCAAAACAAACCCTTGCAGTTTTTATACTCTTCCCACACCATAAATACTATTCTTCCATGCTTAACTTTGTCCATGTGCCTGCTGCTTTTGCATAATCTTCAGGCTTTACATGATTCCAGAAACAAGCCTTTAAAAGAGACAGTTGCTGTTTATATCAAACAGGCATGAATATGATAAACTGCTGTGCTTCAGAAGAGGCAAAGCTTGAGTCTGGAGGAGCTGATGCTTGAATGGTAACCGGCTACCTTGGCCCCCCCTTCCCTCCAGGGCCTTCTCCCATGGAACTCTACCAAGATCATGGAAGAGTCCAAAGTTTGCTCTCCTGGACTCCACTGATGTGATCTTTTCTGCTGTTCTGTTTCTTCCTCTCAGGATCATGAACTCCATCCTCTCAAAGGCAGCCAAGCCTGACTTAACATTCACAACCCCAGTGAGCCCCTCCATGTTTTATGAGGTACAGCAGAGCACTTCTTGCTGACTCCTCTGTCACTTGGCTCAGGCAGCTGTCACTCAGTGCTCTCCAGTAACTGCAGCAGACGTCAGGGTGGTTGAGGTCCTGCTGCAAGGACCACAGCCTGTGAATGTGAGGCCACTTCTGGCTCTTCCCAGGAGGTCTCACCTGCTTGTTCTACCTGGCCAGGTGGCCTACAGCAGACACCATTACAATGCCATCCATATTGCTCTGCTCTCTAATCCCTACCCATAAGCTCTCAATCAGCACATCACCCATCCTGAGGCAGTGATCCAGACATTCCAGCTGCTCTCCCACATAAGGCACAACTTCACCTCCCTCATCCTCTTGCCCTGCCTTTGCTAAAGAGCCAATATCCCTCCACTGCAACATTCCACTTACACAAGCCACCCCATCATGTCTCCATGATCCCACAGCCCTACAAATGCACACAGATGTCTTAACTCCTCCTGTTCACTTGCACTGCTGATGTACATGCACTTTGGATGCCACGCTGATGTACCAGAAAGGTTTTGGGGTGTTCTCATGATGATGCTTTACAGGCTTGCTTACATCCAAATGCTGGAGGTGACTGTAGTGGTTTTAGCCAGGCCTCAAATGAGCAGGCTCAGAGAATCTACGTGGATTGGAACAGACAGCTCTCACCTGACTGGGTGACCAAGGAAATATTTCATACCAGATGATGCAAACCTAAGATATGAGTGCAGCAGTGGGAGTTGTTAGGTCAGTTCCACCATGGCAGAACTAAAAGAAGGACATGCTGAAGCTCTTCTACTGTGCTAGGCCTTGCTCCTGCTGCTGCCACTACTTGCCTTTTGTTTGAGTTCAGGGAAGTAGAAATATTTTGTTGTTATACTTTCTGTTTCTTGCACGGTGTCTTTTAGAGTGCTTATGAATCTAGAGTAATGGACTTTGTATTAACTGGGGAGTGGGAGGTTATTTCTTGTTGTACATAACCTGTGTAAGTGTGTGTTATATTGTAGTTTTCTCTTAATTGTCTCTTTTCTGTATAAATACATGTAGTTAGTTTCAGCATAAACCGAGTTTGGAAGTTTTTTCCTCTCCCTCTTCTTCCCTTTTCACACTGTCTTGGACAGTTGGCATTTTGCAGATCAACCCAAGACAGTGACCATTTTAAGTCTCCCTCTGCTGATGTTGTGTTCCCTTTCATGCACATCATTCCAGGCCCCTTCGCTCAAAAACCACATCCATCACTCCCTCAGGTGCTGCTGGTCACTCCCTCCCTCCCTCTCCATTCCTGCTTCAGAGCCCTCCTTACCAGGTCAGCCACCAGGCTGGCAAAGAACCTTTGCTCCCCTGACCAAGGTGGATCTTATCTCTCCAAGCAGGTCTTTGCATTCACAGAATTCCAAGCCCAGTCACACACTGTGTAAACCAATGTAAGGAATGCTCCCCCTTCCAAAGCAATTCCCTTCCACACCCCTCCTGCACTTCAATACAGATCCAGCTGTGCAACAGCCACCTCAAACCCTGTCCCACAGCTCTGACATCCATTCCCAATGGACTCATTTAACAGACTCACAGTCAGTAAGAACCCTGCAAACCCCTGAACAACCATGATCACTCAAGATCTGAACCTCCAGAAGCAGCTCCAGCTGAACACCTGATGATGGTAAATACTCCATCAGCTCACAGAGTATCTCAGGGTGGAAGGGACCCACAGGGATAGAGTCCAAACCCTGCTCTTCTTAGGGCCATCTAAAGCTAAATTGTATGACCAAGAGCACCAGCCAGATGCTCCTCAAACTCTGAGTAACACTCTGCTATTCTCATTAAAATACTGACAGAGGGTAAAGTCAGGACTTGCTCAAGCGCTGCCTTAGGGAACATCACCACAGCTCAACAGACAGGGCAAATGTTACTGTTCCTTCTGATACTCTCCAGTCAGGAAACTCAGACAAGTGCTGACAAAATGAAAGAGGGTATTTGAAATCTTGAGAATTATTTAAGGCAAGACACGGCCTCATAATGGGGCCAAACTACAAACCAGATAAATGAAGTGACCAGGATTTAAATGACTCTTTTTCTAGAGGACTCAACGCAACTATTACACAAACATGTATCAGCACAACCCAAATGCTGCAAACTGATCCTTATTTTAAGTGGCTTCACTATGAAAGATGTCACATCTCAAAATACATCCCAAGATACGTATTTTTTACATATATACACAAATATACACAAACAGCTAATAGAGAAATTTTTATGGAAAGGTCTTAACCCAGATAGTAAATGTATTGTCTTTCTGTGTGAAGTACTAACACAGAAAGTAAGTTGGCCAACTGGTTTTTTGTTTCCATATTTATTGAGAAAAAGGTAAACCAATGCCCTCATTTTTCAATATCAGGAAAAGTTACAGAAGACACCAAAAACCAGCAAAACTTCTTTGCCAACAAAATCTTTATTTTAAAAGAGATTTTCAAGGGCAGAATGGCTACAGTAATTTCAGACACTGTCGCTTAATGGCAAGCTCTTCTCAGAAGTGAGATAGCAAGCACTTTCTTCAGCAAGCACTTGATCCCTGCAGCCCCACTCCCTGTGCTCTGTCTACTGATTACAGTACAGACCATGGAGACTGCAAGTGAAAATACACAAGGAAAAGAAAGCTGAACTCAATCTAGGAAAGCTGATCCCAGAGCATCAGAGCCAGACGAGGGGGATGGAGTGGTGGGAGGGTACAAAGCTATTGATGTGGTCCACAACTGATGAGAAATGTTTAGTTGAGATCAGAGTATTGGCTGACTAAACTTAGGACATCAGTGTAATTTCCAGAGGTAAGGGAGGTTTGATGATATGGCAATTACTACATTCAGGTTATTCCACCCAGCAGTCAGTGCCCTCCCTACACAAAAAAACATGAATTTTCATGCAAATTAACCACAGGCTATGAGGAAAAAACCCCAGCATCATTCACAAGAAGTCTTTAACTAGTGAATTTCTGATAAATGTTGACAGACAACAGTGAAATGCACACAAACTCCAAAGGTAACCACAAAGGTAGCTGCACTTGTGTTTATGTTTCAAACATAACACTGATCCAGGCAGGTATGTAGAGCTGACTTGAGAGCAATTACAGTGGCCTCTGTTGTGCAGCACTTTTTGTTCAAGGACTGACAGTGGAACATTTATTATGACTTTTGAGGGTTGTTTGTGTGTACCTTGTGGAACTTGCTGTCCCAGTTACAGCACTCAGGACCAGTTTATCATCACTGTGTGGGTATAACCAAACTGTTCTATTCTGAGCTACACCCTGTGTGTCACTTCTGATGGCCTGTCAATAATGGATTGTTTGAAGAGCTGTCCAGGGCACACCTGACCCCTCAGGCCACAGGCTGGGAGTTAAAGAACCCTGGGAGACAGGGCAGTTTTCCTCTGTCTTCACCCCAGTGACCCAGCCATGGTAACTCTGCTCTGGGGGAGCATCAGCACCTTCACACCCAGCCTGAGGGGCCATGTCAGCTCAGGGGCCATCATGGGCTGGCACAACAGGCAGCTGCCAGGACCCAGACTATCAAAGATTCCAAAAATACCCCATGATTCACAGAGTTAAATCACCCACTGTGAACTCCACGCCTTGGGGGAGGTACTGGGCATTCCCACCTGAGCCTGAGCATAGACAATACTCTGGTTTTGGGACTTCTGGTACCCCTCTGGGACCCAGAGGAGGAGCAGAACTTCAGCAGGGCTGTGACCACCACTCTTGATCAGACTGCAACATCATCCTCACCAACAGGTGTCTTTCCCTTGCCACTCAGGGGGCCCATGTGGGCTCAGCATAGGGGCCAATGAACACCATTCTGTTCCTGCCCCAGGGTGCTGGGTTATACATCTGTTTTTTGTGGGTTAAAACCAGTTTTCTCTGAACCACTGTATTTATTGTAATCATTTTAGTAAATTATAACTCTGACTTGTGATCTCTCTTGAGTTCAGTTCATTTCTCCAGCCACCTTACCTTTAAACCATCACACTTGCTACCATTGATCAAGTCCAAACAGGAATGCAAAATCAGTCCTGTATTTTAAGCTATTACTGCCTGGAATTTGTCCTCCTAAAAGCTCTGGTGGGTTGATTTTATTGGGGGATGTGGAGGATGGAGAGGGGCAACAAACAGCAGGAAAAACCAAAATAAACAAACAAACAAACCTCACCAGACTCTAAAGGAGAAGTAATAATGTACAGGAGCCTCCAAGTTGGATAAAAAAGGGTACTAGTCAGGAATCCAACCTCATTTCTGACATGCATTAATTTTGGATATACACACGTGTATCAAATCAAGAAATAGCATTTCAGTTTCAGACCTGCACCACAGGCTGCATCCATCACACACGTGCACCAACCTTGATTCAAGTATGTGAGAGTTTCGTCGTACAGTTTCACTGCTGGAGATGTTGCAGCACACATGACATACTGGAAGGGTGGATGTTTGGTCTCGTTTTCTTGTGGAAGGCTGGAATCTTCCTGTTTGAAAATAGGCAGTGCCAAAACATCGCTGAAAAGAACAAAACAAATAACTTTGTGAGACTGATGGCCCTGTTGTGCCTGAAGTTAACAAGTCATTTGTGACTTAAAAAACCCCAATGAAATACACACAGAAGTGTCACTCAGTTTACCAGTCAAACCCATACAAGCAGTACCCAAAGCATTTTCCCTCACAGCTTCCGGCTCGGATACATCAACAATGCCATGGGACCTAAGCAGACAACAAAGTTGTGCTGTTCCTATGAAACTTTAAACTTCAGTTCTTGTTTCCACCGAAAAAGGTCAGTTTTCATTAAAGTTTTCACAAGTCAATACAGGCAAGCTTGCCCAACAAACATGCAGACAAAAGCACGGCTTTCATTTATTCTTGGAGAGAATATATTCCCCAAAGGAAGAGACCTACACTGGGAAAGTATCTCCCTCCCCACTTTGTACCATTATATCTCACCTATTAATTGTGTGGATGTTGAAGACTGTTCAACCTTAACTTCTCTCAGGCTTTAGCACACTGGACAGCCCCAAAACAATCAAGCCACAGATTCACAAAAGTTACAGAAATTTTATGCAACACAATCACCATAAAAGCTTTGGAACTGCTGCGTTTTGGAGAGTAAAGAACAATCCCTGTTGTCCACAGGCTGTGGTAAGCAAGAGCTTCACCACAACCACCAAACACAACAGCTGCTTTGCACAGAAACGAGTAACCTGTGCTAGCAACAGACTGGTCTTTCTTGGACACAGTAATTCTTCACACATTAAAGGTGAAAGAGTTTCTTGTAACACATTTTTGTTTAGGATGAAACCACCTGCAGAGCCATGGAACTTCTAAAATTCAGTTTAGAAATGGATTTTCAAAGATTTCTTACACCACCTCACCTGCCGATTCAGTTTTTAACCAACATGTATCCTGTTTTATCTCTTGGATTTATCACAGGCACAGATCTAACATATTTTGTAAAAGAACTGTAAATGTCTTATCTGTATTGCACTATTACTTGTATATACTTGTACTCCAACATCTTTTTAAGTGAAACTTTTTTTTAATTCCTCATTTCTCTGAGAGCCTGCTTTATTTAAAGAGAACTCTATTATAAATTGTTCTTGAATTTCGCTCATACCAAAGACACACCTTACAGGTTCCTTTCCACTAGTGAGAAACCACAGGAGATGCTACAAAAAGACATGAAAGAAGGACAAGGCAGGACACTGTCCAAAAAAGCTTTACCTGCCTGCTGAACCATATCCTAACCACTTCTCATGCCAGCTGCCCAAACTGGAGCCCACAGAAGCCTCAACTACGTTACAAAGGCAGATAATGTGAAACACCCACTTGGGAGAGGTGGACACCCCTCAAAGAGTTTACTTGTACAGAGAAAAGGAGTGACACAGCCAGCAGTAGGATGGACAATTCTGTGTGTTGGTGACGGCTCCTTGAGGACGACTGAGAGAAGCAATAAGATGCCTCATGATTTGGTGCCAGTCAGGAGAGCAACGAGGCTGGAGAAGGGACTGGAGCACAAGTGCTGTGGGGAGAGGCTGAGGGAGCTGGGGGTGTTTAGCCTGGAGAAGAGGAGGCTCAGAGGTGACCTCAGCACTGTCTAGAACTGCCTCAAGGGAAGTTCTGGCCAGGTGGGGGTTGGTCTCTTCTCCCAGGCACTCAGCAATAGGACAAGGGGGCACGGGCTCAAGCTCTGCCAGGGGAAATTGAAGTTGGAGAGCAGAAAAAAATTCTTTCCAGAGAGAGTAATCAGGCATTGGAATGGGCTGCCCAGAGAGAGGGTGGATTCCCCATCCCTGAAGGTTTTTAAGGTGAGATTGGCCGTGGCACTGAGTGCCATGATCTGGTAAAGGGACTGGAGTTGGACCAAGGGTTGGACTTGATGATCTCGGAGGTCTTTTCCAATCCAATCCATTCTGTGATTCTAAGGCAGGAGGAGCAGCCCAGAGCGGGAGGGAGCACAGGGACAAGCAGAGGGGAGGATGGTCCCAATCCAGGACTGCTGCTCCCCACACACCCTGGCACATAAGCCACTACTGTTACTGTGAGGAGGAGCCTTCAAATGGCAAGAACACGGAAACAAGAGCAATGTTTAAAATGCACACACAGGAGTCGAAGTGCAACAGTGAAGGCAGGAAAAGCATCTCACCAATAACCTGTAATTCCTGACTAAGTTGGGCAGCACCTGCCTTCACATAACACATAAGATTAAAAAGAGAAGTCAGTCTTCTGTGTATTTATGAAAAATATCTTTCAAGCCTTCATTTTCCACCCACAACTTATATTTATTTACACAATAAAACCGTAGCTGGTCTGGCTTAAGAAAGTGTGATGTGGTTGATGAAGCAGTTAAGAGACAAGGCAGTGGAAGCCAACAAATACAAAGAGAAGACCAATTAGCCAGCAAACCTGCTTTGGTAATACTTACAAAATGGTAATGACTAATTACCACTGAAGAAGAAATAAAAATAAAGGCATCCAACTCCACAAACCTACAATTTATTTGTAAAGGGAGCACGATGTTCATTCTTAAATACCACCATGCCAAAGAAACACTCCAGAAAACAGCACAAGGCAAATTTTTCTTATAAAAGAATCTTCTGGGTACAACTACCTTCCAAAGGAAAAGAGACACCAATGCAACTTAAACTCCTTCCTAGATCATCTTAAAAAATTATAGTTTAAATAACATTTTGAGTTGTTCACTCATCAAGAATGAAATATCGGTGTTGTTGCATTTCAGCAGTTTCTTCCCCATCTAAGAACAGATAAAAGTGCAGGAAATTAAATCAATCAATGAAGTAGCAGGAAAATATTTCAAATTAAGACTTTATAAAGTGTTAATTTCAATAGGGACCAGCTAAATTTCACAGTGACAAACGTTTTCTAAAAACCCAAATTCATTGCTCACACAGCACAGCTGAGGGAAAGATGCAAAGAGTGCTCACAATTCAGAGAAGGAAACCAATGGGAAACAGAAATTTAGTGTTTTCAATAGTGCTCTTTACTTAAACTGAAGACTACAAAAGATAGTATTATGTCAATCACCTTCCCAGAAACTACAGAGATGCCAAGTCAATCTTTTTACCATCTCTAACCTTATACTGATTCTATTCTAAGACCAAAAAAACAGAAAAAAAAAACACGCCAGGAGAGCAGATCAGCCTTCTCAGTTCCAGCTTTTTTCCCCTCAGACCCTCGACACAATTTCTGCATTTACAAGAGCCAGTGGCCTGGCAGTACAATCCATCTGCCCCCAGTAAATGCCTGGCAGAGTCCCTGCTCATGCATCCTTATCCCGGCATCCTTTAGTCATTCCCCTGCTCACCTGGTGGTGACACGGGACCTTTGCTGCCCCAGTGCAGATCCAGGACAGGGACTTTCACTGCCAGCTCTGCTCGGGTTACACAGCAAAGAACCTCCTACCTAAACTGAAGCTCCCATGGCAGAGCTGTCCAGACAGGGGAAAAGGGAGGGTTCCAAAATAGCTCTGTTGGAACTATTTCAGGCTAAAGGAGACCAGAGAGCTTTGAGAGACTGATTCTGTTCTTTTTTTGCCACTGCTGACTTTTGATCTGGTGAAGTGAAGACTAATTTACTTCACTTGCCTCATTCAAGTGAACTTTAGACTACAAAAACCAAGCTGACATACAAGGAAGCAGCAACGTTTTGAAGGACAAGCAGCATCTTTTGTCAGTTTCTTGACATCACTTGAAAAGGTCAATCCATCAAGGGTTACTCTCCTGATGGAAGAAGGCTGAGAACCAAGATTGTGAAACTATCAGCTCCAGCAAGAAAAGTCTTATCTCAGTCCCTGGGAAAGTGTTATCTAAAGCATTCAAATGAAAGGCATTCTTTCCTCCTAGAGGGAGAGGAAAACTTTCCCAGAAAGAACCAGAGTCTTCCCTACACACACACAGAATCAGAATCAGACTATTCTGAGTTGGAAGGGACCCCCAAGAATCATCGAGTCCAGCTCTTAAGCCAAAGGCCCACACGGGGGATTGAACCCATGACCTTGGTGTTATTACAACCAAGTGTTAACCAACTGAGCTGATCTCAGAAGTGCATAAATGAAACTTCACCACACAAAAGCAGGAAAGCTGAGAAGTGGAGGCAAGGTGGGTGTTAACACTTGAACTAAAGCATCCATGGGCATGGATGACATGGGATAAGCTGTCCTATGCCGTGTAGGCCACATTAGCATAGCACAAGATGATGAAGAAAAATTAATTTATCTTCCCAAGCTTGTAAAATGAGTTTGCCAGCCTTCAAAAATCACCTTCCTTATAAATTTAAAACACCCTTTTCAACACTTTGTCAGAAGCACTTTTAAAAAAGCCAATACACACACACACACAAACCCCCTCTCTAGTAACAAGAGTGTTATAAAATAAATGAAGAACCTCCTGTCCCTACAAGAACAGGAACTGCCATGTCATCAAAATTCAGAGTGATGTTCCATCAATCATCTGCCTTATCCCCCTTCTGGACTGTGTACTTTTGGGTGTGAGCATTAAAGCATCCCAGGAACACACAGGCCTTGTCAAACTTTACAGCACAGTTTATGAGGGCAAATACCTTGAGAAAAATGTTTCTCAAGCAGGATTTGAACCAAGAGTTACAATCTCAGAGCCAAGCACTGTGGGGAGGAGGGAAGAGGCCATGGGAAATCATAAGGGGACAGGAGAGCTGGTACTTCCCAACACCTTCCCTGCAAAAGCAGGTCTGATGTGAGACAAGAGCCTTGGAACTGATTTCTGGGACACAGCTTTCCCTGGAGCAACTGTCAGGAGGAGCAACATGAATGAGAAACAGGTGCAAATGTAACGCCATTCCTGGGAATCCCACAGCACACCACGTGGAAACTCAGAGGGCTGAAGGCTTCAGCTGAAGGGGAGTCTGGCACAAAACACAAACAACAACCAATCAAAGAAAGAAGAAAAGGCCCACACCAACACCTGTGTCTTCCCAAGCTTTTGAGGGTACCAAGGAAAAGAAGCAAGACTGTTCTCCATGACAAATCCAGTGTCCTGTGACACAGCGAGGTCAGGAAGCTGCTCTGTACAGATTGCTCCACAAAGAGCAGACAAAGGCAGACTCGCTGCCCTGCTCTCAATCCAAGATGTCCATCCACCAACAGGAGCACAGACGACAGTTCTAGAATTTGAATGTTTTCCCTGAAAAATTAAACTGGCCCCTGACTTTTTGCCATGTATTCACACACTCAAGTAAGAAGAAAAGAAACAAACAAACAAACCCTGTGCCAGGGATCTGGAACATGAACTGTATCTTTCAACACATTTTATCTGTGGTAACCAAGAGAGGAGAACAAGGTTTGTGGATTCTCTTTTCCTTCAAGTCATAGAATCACAGAATGGATTGGGTTGGAAAAGACCTCCGAGATCATCAAGTCCAACCCTTGGTCCAGCTCCAGTCCCTTTACCAGATCATGGCACTCAGTGCCACAGCCAAGCTCAGGTTAAAAACCTCCAGGGATGGTGTCCCCATTTCCCGACAGGTATTTACATATGTATGTGCTTGCACAAAGGATCAAGCTCCAATTCTAATCAGTAACATTTTACTTTACAGAGTACAGACATCAGTGAAAATTATTTTTTCTACAATGCAATGCATTAAAAAAATAGGACAGACAACTGCAGCAGAGGCTTTATAATGTATTCTGCAGAAAATACTGTGTACATCTGAGAAAGAAAATAAAAAATTCAGGATATCTTAAGCTCTCCTCTGAAATAAAAACATATCCAGCAGCAAGAGTGGGAAGCGTCAGGGGAAGCACAAACAGTCATTTTGTCTGTCACAATGTAACAGCAGCCAAAACCAGGGCCTGAATGAGACAACTCTCATTTTATTTTTGCACAGTGGCTATAAAGTTAAGGCAGTCACTGCCATGACCCAATCATGCCCATCAGAAGCCAAAAGAGGACGTCAGGGACCCAAAAGCTGTTACAAGACAACACCCTCCCTTCTCTTCTGCACCTCAACCAGCTGCAGGTTGTAAGACAATAATCCCCCAATTCCTTGCTGACCCCTCTCATGGTCACTGTAGCCTGAACTGTGGAGGAGACCCGAGACAGGAGTCCTTTCCCCATCCAATGCTCTCCACAGCACCGTGAGGAAACAAGGCTGATGATCTTTTAGGGCTTCTGTTCTTCTCAACCAGGGCAGCTCCACTTCAGAAAGACACCTCAGTGTTTGGGAGATGCTGCAGAGTCAAACTGACCTGATTCTCCAAAAAATGGAGGATTCTCTGCATGTATTTTCATGGTCTTCTGCACAGACATTCCCATTTCAGAACCAGGAATTGTCTTTTTCAATTCAGTTTAATGAACTCCAGGTTTTTAACTACAAATATATTTCAAAACAGCTACTCCTGAAATAACCACCAAGTTCCCCATGAGAGGTTTGAATTTCAGCACTACAAACACCTTTGGAAATACAAGCATTTAAATAAATCCATACTAAGCTTCCAATTCACATGCAAAAATTCAGACATTAAAGTACTTGCCTGTTTATTAATGCTCACTTAAACTGATTTATTAATCCAATAATTCATTAGCTGAAAAACAGAATTCTGCTGGAGAGATGACAGGCAGTTCTTTGAAACTTTTTTTTCAATTAAACAGACTCCCATTTTTTTAACAGTTCATGGAAACCATCAGTACCCAAAGCACCAACTCCTGGTGTGTTAAAATGGATGGATTTGTAAGAAAACAGGATGGGCACCATCACCAACTGAATGTAACAGCAACACTCAAAACTCAGTCCCTGAAGGTACCCTGGTTTTATACAGGTTTTGGTGGGGGTGTTATTTGACACCTCTGACAACTTTTACAACTGTTATTAACACTCAAATTGGTTTTTGTGTTTACAGGCAGTTTCTTACTGTGTGAGAAGATTAAGAACAGCAATCAAAAAAATGGGCTTTTTACATGGAAATTTTGAAAACTATTTAAAACCATGTGAATCCGCAGAGAAATTTAGGAGGCACTTATTGCCTTCTAAAAAAAATCCCAGTCACTGACCAACACACATAAGCAGTTTTCTTCATAGGAATAAACACAGGAGTAGTGCCATATATTCTACCTGAGGGCACTGACTCATCATCAGCTCCAGGATGTATCAGCTACTCCATATAACAGGAAAAACAGTTCCATGCAAGCCTTGCTAACAAAATACCTGGGCAAGTACCTTGGGGAGCTCTCCCAGCACTCTCCTCTAGGCAATATTCCTTTTTCTTCTATTTTTTATTTTTTACAGAAAGTGACAAGTAATTAATTGGCTTCTACTGGTACAGAACAGCATCTCTCACTCTTCATGCTGTGCCACTTCTCTGAGTTAACCTCCCTCACAGCACTTACCAGGCCGTAATGTCTCTAAAGCAGAAACCTACACAATACATACAATAAGGTACGCACTTGTTGAGATCACTCTGAATCCCACAAAGGTGATCCCTTTAACGATGTGGTCAGAGACTGAAGTTACAGCTAATACTGCTGGCATGTGTTGGAGACAAAGCATGCAACAAAATCCAATACCAATGTACAGCTGCTTGTGCAGTTTTAAGTGTTTTTATGGCTGCAACTCTTTGTGCTGTAACTCAGAATATCCTAACAGGCAGAATTTGTAACCAAAAACTACTCAGGGTTGCTGCCCACCACAACAGGATGACCTGAGCAGGAAAACCAATCCATCCAACAACAGCAAAGGTTACGATTCCTATCAGGCATTGGAATGGGCTGCCCAGAGAGGGGGTGGATTCCCCATCCCTGGAGGTTTTTAAGGTGAGATTGGCCGTGGCACTGAGTGCCATGATCTGGTAAAGGGACTGGAGTTGGACCAAGGGTTGGACTTGATGATCTCGGAGGTCTTTTCCAACCCAATCCATTCTATGATTCTATAGTTCCAAGAAAGTGAACAGTTACTGAGAGGAGGAATGAAGTCTATGAAAAGAAAAGAAAATATTTAAAAAAAAAACAGGCAAAACACAGTATTTTTAATCATAAGAAATGCTAGAAAGAACTGAATTGTGATAGAGAAGGAAGGGCAGGAGCACGTGCATTACCCACAGGTGTTTGCACACTGAGAAGCCACCCGGGCATCAACCACCAGCTGACACAAAAACTGGCACCACCTCAGGGAATGAATGTTTGGTAAGGCAGAAATGGGGCAAAAGTGGGAAAAAATACAGACAAGCTGAATATAATATAACATCAGGAGTATTCCCATCAAGAGAAATGAATCACCTTGTTCTCTGAACTGACAAACTCTCAAACTTATTTTAATTAAAAAAACAACCAAACCCCACACAGAACAAAAACTTCATCAAATACATATCCCACCAGAGAATCATAGAATGGATTGGGTCGGAAAAGACCTCCGAGATCATCAAGTCCAACCCTTGGTCCAACTCCAGTCCCTTTACCAGATCATGGCACTCAGTGCCACGGCCAATCTCAGTTTAAAAACCTCCAGGGATGGGGAATCCACCCCCTCTCTGGGCAGCCCATTCCAATGCCTGAGCACTCTCTCTGGAAAGAATTTTTTTCTGATCTCCAACTTCAACCTGCTGAGCTCACAATCCCAAATACTGGGAGAAGGGTTCTCATTTCTATTCAGCTGAAGCTGCTATTTGTACCTTCCAGCAAAGACACTGCACTGTCAACACTTCAGTGGCAAGTTCTGCCTTAAAATACACATAATAAATAAAACTCGAGGTCACCCCAGAGAGACTGTGCCCTCCATACAGGCCAGGCCACCAGAACTATCCAGTGCAACTGCTTTACTGCTCCAGACTCTCAAAACACTCACTAATCCTGTCAAAAACCTTGGACTAAAACATATCCCGGTGTCCCCAAAACAGTTTCTCTTTCCCATGGCTGAGTCGTCACTCAGGAATCCACACATTCTGCCCATCGGCGAGAGAAAATGTACTCATTTCATGCAAGGACAATTTTATCTTAGCTTCGAAAAAGCACACCCAGACACTGGTTGAACACTTCAACTTTGTAAAACCTGTAAAACAGCCAAAAGGTGAGGAAACCACCACACTGATTAAGGGCAGAAAAAGCTACATGGGGGAACAAAAAAAAAGAAAGAAGAAAAAAGAAGGGGAAAAAAAGGGGGGAAAAAGAAAAAGAAGGAAAAAAAAGAAGAAAAAAGAGAAGAAAAAAAAAGAAGAAAAGAAGGGGAAAAAAAAGAAGGGAAAAAAAAGAAGGAAAAAAAAGAAGGAAAAAAAAGAAGGAAAAAAAAGAAGGAAAAAAAAGAAGGAAAAAAAAGGAAGAAAAAAAAGGAAGAAAAAAAAGGAAGAAAAAAAAGGAAGGAAAAAAAGAAGGAAAAAAAGAAGGAAAAAAAGAAGGAAAAAAAGAAGGAAAAAAAGAAGGAAAAAAAGAAGGAAAAAAGAAGGCAAAAAGAAGGAAAAAAAGAAAAGGAAGAAAAAGGAAAAAAAAGAAAAGGAAGAAAAGGAAGAAAAAGGAAAAAAAGAAAAGGAAGAAAAGAAAAAAAAGAAAAGGAAGAAAAAGGAAAAAAAAGAAAAGAAAAAAGAAGGAAAAAAAGAAGGAAAAAAGAAGAAAAAAAAGAAGGAAAAAAGAAGGAAAAAAAGGAAGAAAAGGGGAAAAAAAAGAAAAGAAAAAAAGAAGAAAAAAAAAGAAGGAAAAAAGAAGAAAAAAAAAGAAGGAAAAAAAGGAAAAAAGAAGAAAAACATCACTACACAGAAATACGGAAGAATAAACATACTGGGTAAAATACAACCACACCACTACCCCATTAACTGCTCGAGAAAGGATGTTTCTAAACGCCGGAGAAAACGGTGTTTACTGTGAAGAAGAATTGCATTTATCCAATATAAAATTATCATCTTCTGGAACGTGGGGTCCGGTTACATCCCCCGGGGACAGTGAAATGTCACATTTCGGGCAGAAATGACACACATAAAGGGAAGGCCCCCCCGGCCAAGGCCCGCCCTTGCCCCGGGCCCACCTGCCCGCAGTACCGAGCGGGGCCGGGCCGGGCCGGGGGGAGCGGCCCCGACACGTGTCCCGGCTCGGGCAGCGCTGCGGGGACGCGGCAGGGAGGGAGGGACAGGCGGGGGAGCCGCGGCCGCTTCCCGCGCTCCGGGCCGGGCCGGGCAGGCCGGAGGGGAGGCGGCCGGGCCGGGTCTGAGCCCCGCGGATTTACCTCATGCTGTAGGCACCGGCGCCCAGCTCCTGCCCGATGCCCGACAGGCTGGCGTCGAAGTCGTGCACCAGCCCGGACTCGATCACCTCGTCCATCTTCAGCACCCACGCCATGTTCCGCCGGGCCCGGCGCGCTCCCGGCGGCAGGGGCCGGACGGGGCGGGGCCGCTTCCACCGGGGCGGCCGCGGGGGCGGGGACGGGCGGGGGAGACGCGGGAGAGGCCTCGGGAAAGCACGTGCGGGGCGGGGACGAGGCCGAGCTCAGCCCCGGCGGGGCCCTTTCCTCGCGGCGCGACCGGGCCGAGGGGCCGCTCTCAGCATCCCGTGCCCGCCCGGCCGCCGCGGGGCACCGGGACCCGGCCGGCCGCCACCGCCTCCGACCACACACCGCCCAGAGCTGTCGCCGCTTCTGCCGCCGTCCGAGCTCCGACCCAGCCCAGCGGCGCCTCCCGCCGCATCATTCGCCGGGGCGAGGCTGCGGCGGCGGCGGCAACACCGCGGACACCGCCGGGAGGAGCCGCCGCTGCCGCGGGAGGTGCCGGCCCGGCCGCCCCGGGGGCTCCCGCACCGCGCCCGCAGCCGCTCACTGCAACATGGCGGCCGCGCCCGCCCCCAGCCCTGCCGGGGCGCCACCTCCCCGCGCCCGCCAACACCTATTGGCTGCGCGCCGCTGCGGGGACCAATCACAGGCGGGCGCGGAGGGGTGATGGGGAAGCCTGGCCAATGAAAGGGCGCTTCCTCACGCCACGTGACGTCACCGGTTGCCGGGGCGGATGCGCCCCTCGCCCCGGAAGCGGCCGCGGGGAATGGCGGCGGCGCCGGACTGGGACCCCCCCCGGGGCCGGACTGGGACCCCCCCTGGAAGGGACAGGGACCCCTCCCGGGGCGGGACTGAGACCCCCCGGGAAGGGACAGGGACCCCTCGAGGCCGAACAGGGACCCTCCGGGCCCTCCCACCCCAGGCCGTGGAACAGAGATCCCTCAGGAAAATGGATTGTATCCCTTCTCCGTAAAATCATACGATCTTTACTAATTTTTCATCATACCTGTACTAACACTATTTTATATTAATTTTTGAATTTAGCTTGTCCCCAGGTTTGCCTAAGCGCAGTTGGTGCCAACATACACATACATGTTTATCTTAACCATGCCCAGCTTTAGACAAAGAGGAATTGAACCCTGTAGCTGTAAGGTGAACTTTAGGAAATAAACCAATAACCTTGTTTAGATTGGAGTCTGAGCTGTAAGAAACAAATCAGAAAACCTGAAGCTGTGACATTGTTTAGTCAAAAGGAAATACAGAGCTACAAAGATAAGAGGAGTCCATCAAGAGATAAGAGGACTCTGTTGAGTCACCCAAAATATCTGGCTTAACTTTGGGGAGGGGCCTCCGTTGTAATAAGTACAAAAACCTGCAAACACAAAAGTCTGGTGGAACATGCCTTTGGTGGGGTTACCCCCCAATTTTCCCAGCACTGAATAAAAAGGAAGGATTTTGTTCTGTTGAATTTGATTGTTTCTTAATTCACTGTCCCATGACTCGTTTTTCCAAAGAGCACTGAGAAGCCTGTCCCCCAGAAACCAACTCAGGGCCCACAGAATCATGTGATATCCTGAGCTGGAAGGGACACACAAGTGATGCCTAAGGATCTCTGTGTTTTTGTAGATTTTTAGAATTGCATCAGTTTCATAGATTATTCGAGGTTGCTCACATCCTACAGTCAGTTCCTAAAGCTCCATGTCACAAACTGGGAGCTTTCTCATGTCCTGCCAAGGTCAGGGTGTTTGTGAGAAGCCACCTGTAGACAGTGAGAAGACAAAACACAAGAAGGCGGCCCAGAGATCCTGGAAGATCTCCAAGGGGCAGTCCTGAAACCCCTGTGGGTGGGGCACAGAGGGAAATGAGAATCATGGTTGGTTATCAATATCATAGAATCATAGAATTGATTGGGTTGGAAAAGACCTCTGAGATCACCAAGTCCAACCCTTGGTCCAACTCCAGTCCCTTTACCAGATCATGGCACTCAGTGCCACGGCCAAGCTCAGGTTAAAAACCTCCATATCTCATATGTAAATTACTAGAGAAGTTATAAAATTGTATCATTCCTGGTCACACATGTGCAGACCTTCTGGTGTGCACCTTAGAAGCTTCTAATAAAGGTAACCTGTATATCTTTCTCCACTAAAACTGTTTTCAAGTGTCTCTTTTCACAGGAATAGGCAACACAAGGGTCACCAAATGGATTCCATGGGAAGGGACCACAGTGGGTCACCTGCCCAATATCCTCTAACCCTCTGAGCAGGCCAAATCCACAAGCCTAACCTGCCAGAGATGACATTCCCTGTGGCACTGCTGCTCCATTTCTGCAGATCCACTGGTGGGATCTGCAGACATGACACAAACAGTGCAGGCAGTGGGAGCCTGATTTTGCAAAGAGATCTGCACAGGAGTGTTCCAGGCACAGTTCTGCTGGGATGTGGGGATCCCAGGACACTCCTCTCTCCATCGGCTCGTCACTAACACTGCCTGACATCCTCCCTGAGGTCGGTGCTTTTCTGTATAAGCCTCACTGATGTCAGGAAGGGGACTGAAGTGTATTGTATGTACTGTATGGCCAGACTTCACGAATGAAGATTTGGGAAGGGCTCTCCCCACGTGCCCTTTCAGTCTGCGCAGTGGATTTTTTAGGTGAGGCACAGCATGTGCAGAACTGGCCCCACCATTTAAGTCCTGAGGTTCATCTGCCACGGCCGAGCAAGCTTGGACAGTGACAGTGAAGTCCTTGGGACTGTCACAGCACCCGGTACTGACCAGGGCTGACCCTGCCCAGCCAAGTAACACGATGGTTATGGCCAGACTGAAGCCTCGTGCCTGAACTGGTTTGTGTTCTTCCTGCTCAAAGCCATCAGCCTCAAGGGGCAATCTCATAAGGTCCTGTACACAGCCCTCAACTGATGAAAGTGTCCCCCCTGTGCTGTGTTTCAGTACCAAAACACAGATGCAGCTGCCTCCAAACCTAAAGGCAGGTGCTCAAAAGTGCCTGGGAAGAGAAACTTCAGAGGGACTCAAATTTGGCATATTTTCCAATAAGGGTGGGAAAACAAAAGTGATGAAGAGAGACAAGGACATGGTGAAAATGGGCTTTAAGAGAGAGCAAGGCCCTAAGAAAAGCCTGGAGAAGAGGAGGCTCAGAGGTGACCTCAGCACTGTCTAGAACTGCCTGAAGGGAAGTTCTGGCCAGGTGAGGGTTGGTCTCTTCTCCCAGGCACTCAGCAATAGGACAAGGGGGCGCGGGCTCAAGCTCTGCCAGGGGAATTTGAAGTTGGAGATCAGAAAAAAATTCTTTCCAGAGAGAGTGCTCAGGCATTGGAATGGGCTGCCCAGAGAGGGGGTGGATTCCCCATCCCTGGAGGTTTTTAACCTGAGATTGGCTGTGGCACTGAGTGCCACGATCTGGTAAAGGGACTGGAGTTGGACCAAGGGTTGGACTTGATGATCTTGGAGGTCTTTTCCAACCCAATCCATTCTATGACTCTGTGATTCTAGGAAAGGACACACCTCCCTGAGGCTGAACAGAGGCCAAAGAAGGGAGGGCTGGAGTTGTGGGTGAACACCCTCTTTGCCTTGGGGTTTGGTTCCTTTTGCACTGGGAACTATGTGTGTCACTTGTAAACAGGATTGCATCAGGGAATGGAGCACTTGTCCTTCATTTCTGGTTTATTGCTTGAGTCAACAGGAACAGTGTGATGTTTGCTATGTATTTGGGTTAGCCTGCCAAAATTTCAACTCACTCTGACCTTTGCACTGAGATGGATTGAGTTTATAAAATCCACTGCAGTGTCATTAGTTTCACACTTTGGAACCCAAATACAGCCTCAATTCCTTTGAGTTTTGTTTGTTTGTTTTAAAATCTAAAACTTAACACATTTCTAATATAAACATGCCACTCAACAACTTTACAAGAGCAGAAGTAATGCTGTGATGCAGCAGTAAGTGTGAGACTGACAACATAGAAAGAGCCATGTCAAGATAAATGATTAAACACTGTCATGTTTGTGAACATTATATTTAGCCAAAAAGTAATAAGCTAAAGTTTAATACAAGGAGCAAACCATGCTATAAGTTGAAACTGAGTTAACATCAAGATTATCAGGAATCTATGAGCCTGGCTCTTGTCAAAGCATAATAAGTTTTAATTATAAGGAAAATTTGAATACTGTACACAAATAATATTGTAGTCATGAAGAGGTAAAGGAGGATCATAGCTCACAGGAATATGGTGATGCAATAAGCTGTATATTGCACCAGAATTTCAATGCAAAGCATTCAGGCAGTGTGCCTGGACTGATATGGCAAGCAGCCCATAGTCCTGGTCCTGCAGACCAGTTGAGCTCCAGGAAATAACCAAAGCAGATGTGAAACATCAAGGTATTTCTAAGTCTATTACTTCATATAAACAGGTTTTATCTACAGGCTGCAAGTGTAATCCCAAAAAGAAACAAAAAATAACACATCCGTAGGTATCATATTGAACAGTAAAACATTCCTATCACTGTTAGTAGCACACACATACCGAGTCATGGCTTGTGAAAACAGCAGAGCTGTAGCAAAGTAAATCTCCACTATGTTGACTGCACTGCTAAAATTATTTTCATATCAATGGGTCTATTTCAATGCTTGAACTTGTGAATTAGCAAAGCCTATAAAGTCTGCATTCTTGTATGTTATAGCATTATAATTGTTATCACTAAGACTTAAAATCACCCCCATTCTTCTCTTACCGCAGGTAGCTGTTGTTGGTGGTGGGATACTGGTGATGGTGATAATGTTCAGGCTGGCTGTGCCAGAAGAGCATTTTGGGATGAGAGGAAGGGTTGTGCTCAGCCAGGAGATGGTCGCTGCAGTGGTAGGAGAGAGAAAAGAAAACAAATACATTCATTCAGATTAAAGTTGCATTTGGGTTCCTCTCAGTCCTTTATGTTTAGCTGCTGCCAGCAGGTTTGCTGGCGTCCCTCTCTCCGGAGGAGGCAGCAGCTGATGCCTTGGCTGGTCACCACATACCCTGTTGCTCTCAAACTTGCAGCTCTGCAAGGCCTCAGTACTGTCCAGTGTGACACCAAGTGCAGCTCAGACCTCACCACCAGCCCCATTTCTCTGCTCCCCTCCCTCCACACTGAGTGTCACTGAGCAAACTGTGACAGAGTTTGCTCAGGAGGCAGAGCATCTTCATAGCACTTCTGCCTCAGAGAGGCACAGAACTCCCTCACAGCCCACTCAGAGAACTTGAACACTATATAACCCACACAGGCACAACTGACTGCAGAGAGAAAAAAGGTGGAACACAAAATGATCCTTCAGGTGAGCAAGATGCTTTCTCAGCAGCATTTAAACTGTATCCTTTTTGCCTGTACATTCAGTTCAAGTGGCACACTATTACAGCATACAATTTTATATCTACCTTCTTGCCATGAAAAATGAATTAAAAAAAATCAACAGTGAAAACACTGTCCAATTGCAGGAAAAACCCAACATTTTCAGATGCAAACCAGCCTCTTGGCACATGTATATCTCAGTGCCATTTGTTTGCTGGTTTTTGCAGCCGGGATTGCAGTATCAATTTTCAAACACACAAAATAGCACTGGTCAATCCTGCAAAGACCTTGACACTCAGAAATATAAGGGGCCTCACATCCAAAGTCCTCATCTGAAAATAGTTACCTGCAGAGGGCACTCATTCGGCTTGAAATAGGAAGGACTGCTGACAAATACAAGGACTACTGCAGTTCACTGGTGGCTTTGTTATTTTAATTTTTTAAATACCAGTTCATTCTCCAAAAAGATACTTTTAAAAGGTATTACAATATTGTGGCAACGCCCAGGCTATGAAAATCAGAACATCAAAGAGCAAGGTTCTGGGAAACAAAAAGGAATTAAATCATATTAGACTAATAGTAATATGCAGCAGTCAAAAGAACTTCAAATAAACATTATATGTGGTGCTGTCCACAAAAGCAGACAAGAATTGGGACTACTGCCTTAGTGATTCTAAGAGATTATTCTCTTCCAAGGAGCATGTAGGTACCTCAAGGAGGGTTGTTATAACACATATCCACTCATGTACACAAGTTGATCTTTGCTTCAGAAGAGTGAGAGCTCAGTGAGTCTTTTCAAGGTTAGTTCTTCCACTTAAGTGTCTATATGCATACTTATAATAAGCATCCTCCTAGCAGTGTAAAGAGCTGCATGTGTCCCAGTAACCACTGGTGTATTTTCTTAATAATTTTTTATTTCAGTGACTGTAGAAAAAGAGTTTGTATCCTGCTATTGGATTTGCTGCATTTACTGACAAATCAGAAAATAAAATCACTCTGTCAGTCCTAGATTTAGGCAAAGGAGTTAAATGTACAGCATGCTGTATGTGGAAGACTCTTTTCCCTTTGCACTGATTATTTTTGTGGAAAGGACCACACACCTCACAAACCACTTTCACAGTCTTCCCTTGGGGTTGACATGAGCTTCCCACAGAGAGATCAGGCGTCTGTTTTCTTCTGCGACTTGTATTTCTATTAAATGGAAAGAGTAATACCACAGATTCCCCTTCACTTGAAGAGCTTTCAGTGTCCACCCAAGAATGGCTCCCACCTCTCTATGTCCATCCCACACAGCTCACGTGGCTTTACATCACCTGGCACTTCTTCACCCACCTCCCACAGTACTCTGTTGCTTTGGACAGATACTGGTTTGTCAAACTGCAAATGGAAACACTGCAATTTTAATCACTCTTTTTTTTTTTTTTTTGAGAAGTTCAGGTAGAACTTGGGAGCAAAAGCCATTGACACTTCTGTTTTTCATCTTGAGCAGCACTTTGTTAGCAGCCCTCTCAGAATGCATTTTGATATTTTGGAGTAACACAAACATATCTGAGTTGTAGATTTGTTCCTACATCAAGACAAGACAACTTGCTCTGATTGAAAATCACCACCCAGGGGGGCACAGGCAGATTCAGCCACTGGTCTGGGTTCAACCTTTGTGTTTTGAGTGTGGGCAGTGAGTGAGAGTTGTGAGGCCTCAGTGCTTTAATTCTCTGATTTCAGTGCTCTGCCATCAGCTTGCCCAGGTGCCAAGAGCTGGCACTGCCAACCACAGTAGGAGGCCATAACAAAATACAGGAGCAGCACAGCAGATGTGCCCAGTCTCTTAATTCCATTTGGTTTTTCAAATACTCCACTTATGCGGACAAACAAGTAATCGATACCATCCAAAAAACTACTGCCTCGTGGAGATGTTTATTAGAAGGGGAGGATGAAATGATGGTGTCTGTTCTGATCTCTAAGAACCTGCTTTTTATAAAAGGCAGAGGCTCCAAGGTCTGTGTTACAAACCATTATGCAAACCATTTCCTACTGGAGAGACCGTGACCACTAAAGCTGTCCCTGCAAACCATCCTATTGACAGCAACTGCTGTTCCTGATGGAGTAAGAGAAGCAAAGCTTAACCAAAACTCACAGACTTCCATGCAAAGGAACTGTAAAAGAAGAAATTTTTCCTGTCTTTCTCTTCCTCCAAGGGTTGACAAGATGCTTATCACTCATGGCTGCTTTGAGTTCCTTGCATGGCAAACAGTAGACAGAACATGTTATTATTCAAACTAAAATGAAATACTAAAAAAAAAAAATCCTAAAAAAAAAAAGAAATTCAGTGTTTCTTTTCTTTCTCCTCTTCAGTCTTGGGTTTTGACTGACCTTTGTTGTAAATGGTATATGGATAAAACTTCAAGTATAGTAGAACTTAGTTTTTTAAATTAGGATAAACCTCCCAGGTGATATTTAATCCTGGTATTTTGCCTTGTGAAACACTGTATATTCCCCACACCCACACCTGCTGCCCTTGACTAACCTCTAGACATAAAGGTATGTGGTTACACGGTTCTTCAAGTTTGGGGACAAATAAGGTGAGTTTTTTACCTTGTACTGTTTATTGTTAAGGAGCTACTTTTTTTTCTTGCTTTATGAACTACCCAATAAGCACAGAGATCTCAGCAAAGGAGCACTGTATACACAAACAACAAGACATTATTTATTTAAAACATTTCTTGCTCTAAGGCTTGTGTATGGCATGCAAAGTCCAACCTGAAATTTAAGGTGGGGTGGTTCATATTTTGCCTACTGGGTGGATCTGCACTGAAGTTAAGTACTGGGGCATATGGTGCCTGAAAACTATATTGGATTTTTTTTTCCATGAGCCACATCCAAAACTATGAAGTCTCCTAAGGCATCATTCAACTTGCTAATCTTCTTTATAGTGATCAGACTCCTCATATAATTTTTCTGATTGCCCTTCTGACAAGTACAACAAACGACCTCAAATAGTGGTATATAAACAGAATGTAATCTTTGTTCTTTGCTTTGAACAAGTAAAAATTGTTCTACAAACACATGGAAAAAAACTCAGTCAGGTACAACATAAGACACTGTCAATTCAGGATATATTCTGAAAATTTTACTTAAAGGAATTTTTTGCTGTCCAGTGATGATTTTTAGTTGTGCTTAAAAGACTAGGTCATAGAATCATAGAATAGAATCATAGAATCGATTGGGGTGGAAAAGACCTCCAAGATCATCAAGTCCAACCCTTGGTCCAACTCCAGTCACTTTACCAGATCATGGCACTCAGTGCCACGGCCAAGCTCACCTTAAAAACCTCCAGGGATGGGGAATCCACCCCCTCTCTCTGGGCAGCCCATTCCAATGCCTGATTACTCTCTCTGGAAAGGATATTTTTCTGCTCTCCAACTTCAATTTCCTCTGGCAGAGCTTGAGCCCGTGCCCCCTTGTCCTATTGCTGAGTGCCTGGGAGAAGAGACCAACCCCCACCTGGCCAGAACTTCCCTTCAGGTAGTTATAGGTCAGTTTAAAATCAAAAGAAATGCAGAAGCACTCCCTACATACTTCATTCCCAAAACAGATTATAAAGTATTGTTATTTTGTTACATCCTATTTAGTCTTTGGACTCTTTTTGGTTGTGTTCACAGTTGCTGCCCAGTGCAGGGTAGCTTTGGAATGGAAACAGCCACCAAACCAGACAGGGTGACCCTGCTCACCTAGACCACCCCACAACAGTGTGGTACCCATGTCTAGATGACATTTACTGCTTGCATGGACTGTGAATCCATCAAAAATCTATGTGAGAGGTGCTGACACACCATTTCAAAGCCCCTCTTTCTGCCTTGGAATACACAACCTTTCCCTCTCTCCCTGTTAGTGGGACTGTATTCACTGCTACCACAGTGAACTTCACCAATGACAGGTAACGAGCACAAGAACAACCTCTGCATGTTATTCCATTCTATCGCTGCACTGACTTGCAGTTCTCCATATATTTCCTGGCATGTTAAGAGATGACCCAGCCCAGTTTTTTTCCTATGTTTGGTCCTCTGAGGGTGGCAGAAGGAAGTATGTGGTCGCTGCTGACAAAGCCTGTGAACAGCAATGCACTGTCTGTAGTGCAGTGAAGGAAAAGCAGCAACACTTGCATGTTCTCCATGTCCACCTGACACTTTTAATCGGGATTGCTGGATGGTTTTAGACATTGTAATCTGGACCTGCTGAACTGCAAAGACTGCTCATTTACCAGTCCTTCCTTTGTGATACAGAAAAGCAAAAGGCCTGTCAACAAAGAGAGGGGAATTGAAACACCAAGACATTTTTAGGAGACCTCCTAAATTCCAGCAGAAATCCTGGGACACTGACAGCACAGGGACAAGGCAAGACATCACAGGGTGTGTGACCAGAATGGCACTCTGCTTTATGAATAACAGTGCTGAGCACACCAAATGCTCCAATAGCACCTTCTGATCACTTTGACGAAACAGATAAATAGCAAACCCTGTGCTTGGACTTGCTTCAGTGTCTCCTGCATAGGAGGCACTCAAAGAAGTAACTTTTTATGTAGAGGTGGAATATGGATTGCTTCCAATGCTCAAGTGTCAGATTATTAAACCCACAGGCTTGGCTTTTCCTGAAGAAGGCAGAGTGCACTCCTTTCCTCATGGGGTCTATTCCCTTTTAGTCTCCATTGCAGGGTGTTCCTGGTCTGTAGTTTATTCCTCCATAGTCATTTTCCTCACACTGCCTCCTTCCCAATCTCAGGATGCAGTAAGGTACTGAGGTATGAACTAGGGATAAATGTCCAACTGACTTAACATCTTACAAGATGGAGCATGGAAAGTATTACCTTTGTCATCTTGGGTTTTTTGCTGCCTACATAGAAACCCATTATATGGAGATCATTTGTAGGCACAGATTTAGACAGCATCAGTGACCAGGGAAAATTTTGATTTATCACATCATACCCAAATCAAAACTTACCAGGTTTTTATGGCTGTGGCAAAGGGTGGAGTCTGGTTTTTTTAGACAACTCAGAAGTCTGGAGAGGTGAACAAGTTCAAGTAGTTGTTTTTCCAGTATTTTGTGCTTTCTGTGCATGTACTTGGTAGCCTAAAAATCAGTATTTGGACTCCCAGGCTGCTGCAGCCATACAGGCTCCCTGCATGTTGTGACACAGAAAAGAGTGCTCAGTTCCTTCTCATTCCTAATGGACTGAGCCCCTTTCACCTGAGGCTCTGAGGCAGCTTTGGTACCCTGCCAGGTCTAACATTTTCTGGCATTGGGATGTCTTGGCTTTGTAGCAAACTCCTCCTACATCAGTATTTCCCTCAATTCCCATTGCAGAAAGTGACATGCTGTGCATTCCAAGAAAATCCCCTTCCTAAAAACATTATAAACCACACAGGCGGTTTTAAGGTTTTTAAGAAAAATAGCTGCAACTTTGAGGGGTTTAGATTAAGTATATCACCACATGCCCTTCCTCCTTCTATTTTCTAACAACTCTTGTGTTTTCCACTTTGTAACAGGGCAAAAATCTTCTTATATGGCTCCAGAAGCATTAATAGACTTCTGAGAAAAGGCAGCCCCTGATGATACGCCTGCTCTTACTTCAAGTAAGCTTTTAGAAAGTTGAAGCTGACAATTTCTGAACCATCAGATTAAGATCTAAACCAATTTAGATTTCCCCTCTTATACAGGCTATATAAATAGTAACGCATGAAAACTCCTTAGGGAAAGCAGATAAATTTTGCCCTGGTAAAACAGATCAATTGATCAGTTGCCCAACATGGCCACAGCTGTAATCTGAAAGATCAAAACCTGTATCAAACAGCTCAGAAATTCTCTACCTAAGATACAGCCATCTATAATGGCATTTACTATGGTGTAAAAGTGTTTTATCTGCATCAGTTTACCTTGTGCTGAAAGGACACACAAAGTAACAGGCTAGAAATTACTATTTTTCCAGATTAAAGGCTTTTTGCAGTTGCCTACCATTACCTTTACATTTCAATTGTATTACTTCAGACTAGTATATAGATTGAGCATTTTAAAACATGCTAATCAGCAGTTTTAAATGAAACACACACCCGGTTCCCCTACAGGCTTGCACTTCAGCTGATTATCCCAGCTGAAACCAAGTTTCCTCGTCCTCCCTGCTATTTTGACATGAGCTACATCTGCTCAGGCTAAACAAACTGGGCTAAGAAATAGTTGGGGTTTTTTTGTTTCCCTCCTTCCTCCCACAATACAGGCAGACCCTCAAAAGCCCCAGGCAGATGTTCATTCATTTCACCAGCACCTCTGGCAGAAGTTTGTGAGCCTGGGGTGCTGCTGGAGGCCCAGTCTGATGGTTCCCCAATCTGATTTGTCTGGAATAGACGGGGAGCTCCCACTGTTGGCTCTGCCATGGGCAGAGACGAAGAGATGGTGAGGGAATACCTAAACCAGTCTAGCTGACTTTTGAGATTGTCTACTGCATAACTTAAATCTACATGCTTGTTTTTAGTGCTGTAGATCTTCCTCGGATAGACAGGCACTAAGCCTGACACAGTTAAGAGAACCATCTCCAGCACCGACTGTGCTATGAGTCTGTGGAGGTCCAAAGATGAGCACTGATGGACAGTGTCATGATTTAGGAAAGAAAGGACATTGAAAAACAACTTGTAAAGATGTCCAAGACCAAGTTTAGTCACCTTTCTACCTCTTGTCTGATGTCCATGTAACTGGATATCTAACAGTTACATGCAAGTATGTTCCTTTTTCCACTGAAGAAATATTTTCCATGTTTCACTATCTGTAACTTTTTTCAATCTTACTTCCTCAAAATATCCCCACTAGGATCCCTTATACTTACCAATAACACATCAAGAGTTACAGAATTTTTATATTTGACAGAAACCATTCAAACCACCATTTTTCAAGTTTTCAAGAATTACTGTTCAACAGCAATTTGCAGTGTTTTGATTTCATCCCATCCGTAGGGAACTTCTTAATAAATACACTTATCAAATATTATTGTCAAATATTATATTGTCATATAAAATCCTACCAGCAAATGAAGACACTTCTTTAGCTGGGACAATCCAAGCTGCACAGCTTGAAACCCTGAGGTCTTAAAACATACTTAAGCATACAAAGATATAGAAAAACAGCAGATGACATTGATTTTTTCACTTGCCTGACTAGCACAATTAAACAGTTTCTCAAAGTCTCCATATCACTGAAAAATCTTCCTTGTTATAATGAAAAAGGACAAGAATATATATAAATTACAAAGCAAATCTTTAAAGTTTGTGCTTTTAATGAGCTGGAAAACCTCATTACAACATGTAGGGAGAAAAATTTAAGATGTTTTCTCTAGTGATTGTAGGATGATTATTGACTTTCACCTTACCTGGAAGCAGACTGGAACTGCAAATCTCTTTACTGTTTTAACTGGGAGAAAACAGCAGGTTTTGTTCTCCAGATAACCCTCCAGTTCCCAAATTGCCTATTTGTCCTCATCCTAATTATTTTTATTGTGTTCTCTCTGTTTGCTGAGTCCCAGCCTGACACAGTGGAAGTCACCCCAGCCAGCAGAACCATCTCATCAGCTACTACAGGGAGTAACTGTAGTGTAATTCAACATATTGATTCCTCAAGATTATTTTCTCTTCCACGATTGTTTGCAAAGGGACAATATCATAAACAGAACATGAATTCCTCTGCTGAAAATGAAAACTGTGAGCAGTTTGGACCTGCATTCTCAACAGAATTTTCACATGGGTATGCTGTGGATTTACTTGTGTTTAAGCATTCACAGAAGCTACTAAGAATATGTAAGTGTTATAGGATACAAATGTTTGTTCTTTTAGCTCTGGGACTCCAGACCGCAAATAATAATACACAACTCAATCTGTTCCAACCTTTATCTTCAAAAACAAACAAGCAAGCCAACTCAGGAAAATTTACATGATCAGCTCTCCTTTCAATTTACATTTATTATCCCAACTTCCTTGCTTCAGCTGAACATAATGTGTTACTCGAAATTCTTCAAAGCAAATGACATCCAAGGCTGAGACATCCAAGATATGCATTTCTTATCCTGATTCTGCATGCAGCTTTCCTTCTCCTCCTTCTCGTTTTAAGCCCAAACTCAACCTTTAAGGATCACATGTCAGCATTCAAATGACTGCAATGACCTGTCTTCACAGGGTATTAGCAAGAACACAGAGAAACCCTTCCTGGAAGAACAGCAACTTAAAACCTCCTAGTTTTTCTGAGATCTTTATGCTAATCCATTAGAGAAACCACCTCCAGCAGGAACATAAGGCATGACTAATCATTGCTTGAATTTAACTGAGCTAATGTCTGTTTGTAATAAAGGAAATGAAGGCAAAAAGCAATGCAGTGAGTCAGGTTAACTGATTGCTGTGGAAATAATTTTGTTTCCAAACTCTTACATTCTGATGGCTTCACGTAATGTAAATAGATTCTACCTGTTTACAAAGATAGTAATCCCATCTTTGTTGGAAACAGAGTTAGTCATACCATAAGTAAAATATTAATTTAAATATATTGCATTCTGATTTTTAATACATGGGGTATCTTCACTTAAAACATTTGAAAATGGCTTAAAAGCAAAGCTGATGAACAAACTCCCTGCCCCCTACCTGGAGCAAAATTTTTCAGTCATACAGGGGATAAAAACCATTTCTTTCTTAGCAACTTTTGTTTACGCATAAAAAAAATCCAGAATATATACTGTATGTTTCAATAACTTATATTTTCAGTATGAAACAGCATCTTCAAAAAGATGACAAATAACAGTCATCTCGCAATGATACTCTGAAAATAAATATTACCTATAGAAAATACAGGACTATTAAGCTTAGAATTTATGCAATTTTTTTTAAGTGACCTTCTGTATAATCAAAATGTAAAAGCCACAAGATTGCAGACTGAAAAATATTTTTAAATATTAAAAAAATAAAATGCAAATGATGCATAATGTACAAGTAAATGAAATAATAAACCAGAAACCTGCCCAGATGAAGGACACTGTGCTCAAAAAGAATATTCAATTTGAAAAAAAAATTTGTCTAGCACACCTATATTCACAGCATGTTCTCAAATGCCAAGTCCGATTTAGAAACAAGAGTGTATCAAGAAACATCATTTGGACACACAAAACATGAAGATAATTTTTTTTTAAACCAATGTTGTATCAATCACATTTATAATTTCTCTTATAGCTTGTGATCAAATAAAGCAGAAAACCAGAATGTATACATTGCTAATTTTTTAAGTAATGTTATGTACATTTTATTGCCAGTATATGCACAATGGTAAGCATAGAACTATAAATACACAATGTAATTGAACAGTAGAAAACAACAAGGATGTTACACGTAACAAAGGAAAGAAAGAGGAGATACTATTTTCTTGATGTAGCTGCTAAAAAGGGCTAGTGATGAGTTATGACAGGCTTGGTTTTAATCTTTACATATATTTCTACAACTTTTCCTCCAAATAAATCTCTGCAATGGCGTTGCTTCTTTAATAACCACATCTTAGCTCTTTCTATTGCATTCACTTCAAACTAAAGTAAAAACAACCTTTCATGTCACTACAAGCATCTGACTTAATTTTTTACTCAGTTTTGTTTTTCAGGGTTCCTAGCAAGTAAAGTGTGTAAGTAGTTTCTCATGATATTTGGCTGCAATGTTGAAGAATAGAATTCTGAACACACATTAAGTGATAATTTGGAAAAAAAAAATAAAGAAGAATTTTTTCTGTAGATAGTTCTTCTACTGGGTGCTATATGCAGCAGCTCAGTCAAAAATTAGTCACCCTGAAGAGGTAGAGAGAATTTTAGCCTAGCATAGATCATCATCCTTGGCACCACTATTTTCTCTCTTATCAGGATACACTCCCTACAACCAGACAACATCACAGTCAAAGGGAAAAAAAAGTCAGGAAAAGAAAGTTCCACCATTCCTGGGAAGGGCACTGTTTCATCCCATTTCTCAGTTAATTAGCTTGCTGCTTATAACAAAACAAATAAAAAAAATAGAAAAAAGAAAAAGACAACATTTAGGGACACAGTCACTTATCTTTGTTCTCTCTCCATTATCAACTTCATAAATACAAAGAACCATTATTCACAATATACTAACTCTTTTTCAAAAATGGAAAAACAAACCCTTGAAACATTTCCACACCTTAATCCAGATGGGTCTTGAGGATGCTATTCAAGAAAACCATGCAAATAATTTGGTGCAGCTTTTCCTACTCATCCAAAATATATATTCTTCTTTAAATTAAAAGGTGGCAAGATCCATAGCATTTGTGACTATTCCCCCCTCCCCCCATTTAAACTCAGTGCAGAAAATCTCGGTGCTTTCAGGAAGGCAAGGAATAAATAGTTTTCTGCACTGTTGTCATAAAATCCCATGTGAGTTACAATACAAGACTACTTGTTCCAGCAATTAGGTTGAGAGGAAAACATTCTAGTGATAAAGATAAATACATACTGAGCATGCTTGGGCAGAGCACTCCATTCTGAAGCATCCTGCTTGAAGAACGAAAGGTGACAAGGATGGTTCACGTCCATCAAGTGCCCATGGACTCTGCTGCTCGCCAGCAGACGCCACTCTGCCCCCAGGTCGGCACTGCCACCCTGGCAGGGCTCTCTGCCACACTGAGAGCTACTGGCTGAGCCAGTCCTCTGCTGCACACACGGAATTCTTATTTATGCAACAAACATACAACCAATGAACAGGATCACTTGTACAGGACTGGATTGATCCAGCTTTCTTTTTATAGGCATATTTCTTAATCTCCAGAATATCCCAAACAAACTGTAAATAAGATGAACCACCAGCACAGTGAACGAGTCTCACTGCAGTTCAGACTAGTTCAGCCTTGTTTCACATCACTTCTTGTTTCTAGTGAAGGACATGATACTCAAACAAAACAGCAATAAAAAAGTAATGTTACCTGCAGCTGAATAAAAGCAACAGAACTTCTATTTTAACTTCTGAAGCTTAAAGCATACCTTTTTAATTAGCATTAAAAAAAATACCTTTTTTTTAATACAGTAACACTGGCAAAAGTTAATGGGAAGACACAGAGGATTATGAACAGGGTAACTGATGGATAAGATTATTTTAAAATTTTATTCTGCTTCGATCAACTGATGTTAATACTGTTTTTCCTTGGATTTGGAATAATTCTATTGCAACAGTCACATGCAGGCTGAGGACAGCCATTGGTTAAAGAAAAAAAAAACCAAAATCCCAAACAAAAAAATAATAACAAAAGGGGGAAAAAAACCAAGAAAAAAGTTCCAGAAGTTGTATGTAAGGATTTTCCTTTCACCGATGAGGGCCTTGCCCTTGCTTTAGGAGACCTGGGAAACTCTTGTCAGCTTCATTAGCTTTGTCCAGACAGATCTGCTGCTGTGTCCCCTGCTCCAGAGCCTGTTTGTGCACGTTTGATGTAAAGGTTCAGTAATTTCATCTGCAGATTTTAAAATACACTTTGGTTAGGATTTGCAAACTGTACAGAGTGACTACAGGAATGGTACAACAAAGGGGACATCAATCCTTTTTATTAGAAACATAATTGACAATGAAAACATCCAACACAAGCAAAACTTGTCAAGTGATGCAAAGAAGAGTATGATCTAAGACAGATTAAGATAGATGGAATATTTTCCTCAAATGACAATGCTGTTCTAAATACGGTGTTTTGTTGTTTTTAAAGTTAAGACTCTAGTCAGAGTTAATGATGCTGGTACTTACTAAAACTTCCAATATTGCCTAGAATCACTTTAAATACAATCATTGCCAGAGAGTATTTTTAAGATAGAACTGTCTTCACAGATATATAAAATTAATTGTCCTCCTTATTCCCAAGAACAAAGACATTCAGGATTAACAGTTTACATGCAAAAAACCTGCATTTAAGAGATGTCAGTAAAATTATAAATATCCTGAAACAAAAAGAACCACAGACTGATTACTATTATTTCAAATGAGAGGTACTGAAAGGACCAATGAAAGCAAAAGAACAAGGAGGAAGGATAAATAAAACTGCTCTATGTAACATCTCTATATTACACTCGTTATTTTCCAATCTGAACTTGCATGAGAAACAAGCCAAGAAACACTTATAGGAAAAGCTGTGCTGAGTGTAGCCTTATCCCCACTACCAGCATACAAGTAACTAAATGAATTAAAAAGCAGTTAACAGACAGAGCTTAGTAATTATCTTAATGCTAAAGTTTGTACACTTGCAGGAAGACCTACGGGCTTTCAGTTTTTTGTACTTTATGGTGAAGTTGTGTTAGTCCTCAGAGGGTTTCAGCAGCCCTGATGTTCTCATTCAAGTATATAATTTATCAAAACTTTCTGGCAATGACAACCAAAATGCAAATGTATACATGCAATTAGGAACCAAGACTTCTTTAAATGGTATCTCTTACTTACTTTACTGCCAGTGAGTTGACTGAGATGCGGTTTTAGTTCATCACCAATTACTGCATGAATGGCTACGAGGCAGAAAACACAAGCCTTACGAACGCTGCTCTCCGAATTATCATAACCCTGGAAAGTAATAAAATTAACATTAATACCTTATCAGTTAATGATTAAAAGCCTCACAAAGCTATTTACTTATTTACTATCATAAATACATTGAAGCCTACAGTAAATTAATGCTAGTGTAGCCCAACGAAGCATTCCAACAAAAATAACAAACACGCCAATACAGAGCATGCAGTTAAAAAGCAGGCTGCTTATTAATCACCACTGATAATCATTTTCCAGGCTGAATTTAAAACCCACACAATCCTGTTCATAAGTTACACTGAAAACAGAGCTGCTGTCATGCAACAGGGAAGCATGTTAAGAGAACTGCTCCAGATCATACAGATGTTCAATTAAAGCAGAAGATCACTCAGAGTTCAGACCTTTCTGATTCTGAAAGAACTACTCTCTTAACAGCTGAAGATTCTTTAGTTAACACTCATCTCTTTCTTTAATGACTTTGGTTTCTTTTGCCACTTTGCTAGCATCCCATGCCTGGCTGTCTCCCTCACACTCCCTTCTCAGAGCATCTCTTCCTTGCCTCTCCTTCCTGCAGACAGATGTATGACTGAATCACACCCATGAATGACAAGTATCTGCAGCTGTCAACTCTAAAAAGTCTTTATCCATCTGATGGAAATTATTGTAATTTTGGCTCTTGATAAGGTGGGAAGTAATTTATTTAGAAAGACAGAGAAACATCTGTTATTCTTCTCAGTTTATTAAACTTTCCTTCCTCTTGCCTACTCCAAACCCCAAGTGATAAAACCCTTCAATCACACACAAACACAACATGGACGATTTCAGACCGAATTATTTAACTTTGAAAAAGGTACAAACAACAAAAATTATTTTCTAACTAAAAGGATCTACCAAACTTAACTATAACCAGCACTTCATATACTACTGAGAATTCCTTTGAGTCCTAATCACAGTTATAATTTAGCTACCTGCTAATCAAAGAGGTTGTTCCCACTATCCAAGTTATTTTGGGTCAAGGCAGCCATCAACTGCCAAATAAAATCCTTCATGAGAGCCAAGTTTTTACTTTTAAAAACCTTTTGCAATTCTTATTGTATTCAGGACTTTTTTGGTTGTTTGCTTCTTTTTTGCCCCCTCTCTTTTCTTCTTTCCTTACCTGTATTAGACCTGGCACAATCTCTGGTAAAAGCTGAGTAAGGGTTTCTTTAGATACTCTTTCTATGACTTTGGTCTGCATTTTGATTGCAGCCAGATTAATGGGGTAATCTGCAGTTTGGATAATTGGACAGAGAACTTTGATGCACTGATCTGGGCTAATGGAAGTGGCCAGCATGGAAGCAGCTTCTTCAGCAGATCTCACCACCTATTGAGAGAAGAAGACATAATTTGTAAGAGACTGTTACACTGTGGTCTGTTGTCTGGCAATAATGGTCATCAGCATAAACATTTCCTACCAAGAGCTCTACAATATTATAGAAATATGTGAAGAGCCCACTGGTTCCAACTGCTGGGCATCATTTCTTAAAAACACAACTCTTCCCAATATCACCTTTGTAAACCTGTAATTTCTTGTGTTGTCACTTGTTACTGCTTGTTAGGTCAGTAATCACGGATAAAACATGTTTGCACATTCATTTCAAAAGCATGTTTAATGATATGCCTAGACTGCTACTTCTAGAAGTCAATCTAACTGTTTTTATTCCCCTAATTTTGAAAGAAACTGTGACAAGAGAGTACTTTAATCCTGAAGAATATGCAGAACAAGAATAATTAGGCAGGAAACCAACAGGTACAGAAGCTCATGGGCACAACAGAGAAAATTACCATCTGATCTTAGTATTAGTGCTACAGTGGTACCTGCTGTACAGAAACCACTGTACAAAATGAGGGTTTGGACACCAATGATGTACCCTCCAGAACTGTCTCTTCCCATTCTTCTGCCTTTTAGTGTCTCATAACACAAGAAACCATGAGAGAGAAAAAAAGCACAGCAACAGAAAGACAGGGACATGACACTGTAAAAAATACAGTAAATGAAACAAATCAAGACAATTCAAGGAAAAGAGAAATGAGTATCAGGTGAGTGCCATTGCCATGGGAGGAATCACGATGATACAAAACCTGAAACTCCACAGTTAAGTGCCACAGAGTAAGTGCCCTTGCATGGGGAGGATGTGCCCGTTTAATAATAAACTTGAATTCTTTCCCCAGCATCAGTAACACAGATGTCAGCTGCTGAATACTGGCTTGGTTACTGTATCTGTGTTTTTTACACCTACATGCATTATCCTTTACTGTGTACACAGGCATCACAAATACTTCTGAGCAAGGGTTACAAGCTACCCCTCTCCCGAATGACTTCACTACTTGGTCCAATTCCCCCCTTGATGGCTCCTGTGAGTTTTCCCCTAACACCATTCAAAGCCAGCTGGCTGAAAATCTAAAGGGATGACAATTCCTTGTCAATGTTCAGTCTCATCTCTCCACCATAAATCTTAATGAAACCCAAAAGCTTGTTACAGAGCTCCTGTTGGTTGGTTACACTGTCCTCTTGGATGGCAGCCAAGGCAATTGTTATTAGGGCTCATAAAAACCATTTGAGAGCTTTTAAAACTGCAGGGTTGTTTTTTTTTTATTGCATACCCATGTTAACCAAATCAAACATATGTAACATCTGCATGTTTGTTATTAAATAAATTATTTCCTCAGTAAGAGCTGATTAATTTCACATTTTCTGGACAGCCGTTTCATCTTGTAATAATCTGTCCTTACCTTAAACAAATGAAATAACTGATTACCAACCTCCTTATGAGGATCCTTATGCGCTTCTAATGTCTTCATGATTGTGAGCTCTGCGTAATTCTTAAACCTTGCTGGCTGGTTTCTTAGAATTTCTCTAAGAACTTTCAGTGCCAGGGCTCTAATTGCATGCTAAAGATTCAATATGAAGATAAATGAGTTATGTATCTTTAACCAGACATAGGCTTTAACATTTGTTCAGCTGCTAAAAGTCTTTAATAATGGGAAAATATCAGATTATGCTCTGCACATACATACAGTCTGAACCAAGTGTTAACAAATAAAGCAAGAAAAAAAAATCTGCTCCATCTCTCTTTTTGCAGAGAATTCAGGTGGCATAAACACACTGCTAAACTAGTCTGAATTATCTAAGCTACCCAGAAATTAAGTTGCAAACTCAGTCTCTTCACAATAAGCATTACTGTATTTTAGAAATGTATTTTTAAATGCTTTGCCACACATGATGTTTTGATACTGTAGATTCCTTGAGGGGCTGTTAACAGGCAAGCTTTGAATCCCAGCAGAAAAACATTTCATCCAAGGAGAATCAACAAATAGGAATACTGGAGAAGGCAAGTATTCCTGATGCCCTTTTCACCATCAGAGCATTCAGACTTCATGACAGTTTCGTATTTCCAGTTTTTCTGTTTTTCAACACTATTGGGGATTTGTGCCCTTTCTACAACTCATACAAATTTCAAAGACACTGTAAGTGAGCTCTGTGCTTTCTAACTGCTCTTAACTGGGTTAATCTGAACTTACCTCTTTATCTCCAAGTGTTTCAAGCAGCAAAAGCAGTATTGTTTTGAAGTGCTCATCCCACACACCAAAAGCCTCTTCCTGAGTTAACTTCATGAGCTCGTACAGGGCAGCCTTTCTTTCCTCAACTCTCTCATTATGGTTTGATAACTCTTTCAGTAACTCTGCAACCAGATCAGAGTGGTCCATGGGAGGCTCTGTCAAGAAGGAATACACAGACACAGTTCTTGGATAACTGTAAAAAGATTCTTAGTGCCTATTGTACAAATGAAGGGTATTTCCTAGGATGGTTAGCTGGCTTTTTAATTTTTCCCCAAAATTTGTCTGCAAAAATTGCAATTTGGCTACCACATGTTCAGTGCAGCCAACATTGCTGAATAAGCTTATAATCTCCAAAAAACCCTTACAGTGACACTGCAAAAAAACCCTTGCAGGCCAGTTTACTGCTGGAATTCCTATGCGTGCGGTACCCAAAGTGGTAAGTACTCTGCACACTTTTAAATCTGATCTACACACAAAGTGCCACCTTTCCCATATAACCCTTCCATTCAAGATGAAAAATCTGTTTCTCTGTTAGTATTACAGAATTGTTTAGATTTTTGTAAGCCACGATTCTACAGCAATACCCAGGCTGCCAACACAAACAAGGGAAAAATGCACAATAATGGTTCTTGGAACAAAACAGCTGAAATAAAAGCAAAGCAGACTATTAGTCCCACAGAGATTCCCAATAGCAAGTAATTATAAGATGGCTCTGGATTTTAGTTTGATTAGAGAGGATTCTATGATGATGGAAAAACATACTGGTAACACATCCCATATTTTTACAAACACTGGACAGCAAACAGAGGTATCTGCAAACAGCCACGAAACTTAAAAGATGGTCTTAATAAAAATTAAGTATCAAGCTGTTGTCTTTATTCCATCACTGAGATCTATTTAACCTGTAAGAAGGAAAAAGTACAGAACTTCCATCTTTGCACTGAGACTTTTGGGTGAAATGCATTTATGGATAAACATGCATTTTTTTCTGGAAAAGCTTAAAAGTTCTGGCATAAAATACATGTGTTCCTGCGTTGCATCTTTCTGAAATGATTCCACCTACAAGCACATGAAACATGTTCTCCATAACAAATTAATTAGATCATACACTGAGAAACCACAGCCCTTGGGCATCTTGTATTACTGTATTCAATACTGTAGCTGAAAAAAAGTACTTTTATGAAGAAAAAAGCTGAATACAATAGAATCATGTATCTGTGTCAGTTATCATAAAAATCGTGCTGTTTCTGAACTCCACATTCCTGTTTGCATTCTGGTTTGCATGAATAAACAGGACCACAGCAGCTCAAAGCACACTGCAAACACTTCTGCTGGCTCTGTATTAATGGATGATTAATGTTTGACTAAAGGACAGACTGAAATTGCATCAAATGAGTTACTGCTTAGCAGAGATGAGCAGCATGGACAATCACTTCAACAGAAGCAAGATCGTTACTTTTACTGCCAGAACTGTTATGATTGTTCTGCCAAACTGTGAGGATTACAACTATAGCAAATCCTATTTTTGGGAATGCATATTGGCACTTAAGTAGCAAAACTACCTCTATCTGTTCAAATAAAGTATTTCACTGTCATGTCATCTTGAATGTATGAAGAAGGGAAGGGTAAAGAGGAGGGAAGGGTAAAGAGGAGGGAAGGGTAAAGAGGAGGGAAGGGTAAAGAGGAGGGAAGGGTAAAGAGGAGGGAAGGGTAAAGAGGAGGGAAGGGTAAAGAGGAGGGAAGGGTAAAGAGGAGGGAAGGGTAAAGAGGAGGG
Source organism: Pithys albifrons albifrons (assembly GCF_047495875.1). Lineage (NCBI taxonomy): Eukaryota > Metazoa > Chordata > Aves > Passeriformes > Thamnophilidae > Pithys > Pithys albifrons. Next base: position 49,867,993 of record NC_092464.1, on the reverse strand, counting down.
AAGGGTAAAGAGGAGGGAAGGGTAAAGAGGAGGGAAGGGTAAAGAGGAGGGAAGGGTAAAGAGGAGGGAAGGGTAAAGAGGAGGGAAGGGTAAAGAGGAGGGAAGGGTAAAGAGGAGGGAAGGGTAAAGAGGAGGGAAGGGTAAAGAGGAGGGAAGGGTAAAGAGGAGGGAAGGGTAAAGAGGAGGGAAGGGTAAAGAGGGAGGAAAGGAGGGAGGAAAGGAGGGAGGAAAGGAGGGAGGAAAGGAGGGAGGAAAGGAGGGAGGAAAGGAGGGAGGAAAGGAGGGAGGAAAGGAGGGAGGAAAGGAGGGAGGAAAGGAGGGAGGAAAGGAGGGAGGAAAGGAGGGAGGAAAGGAGGGAGGAAAGGAGGGAGGAAAGGAGGGAGGAAAGGAGGGAGGAAAGGAGCTTTGTTAGTGGAGGAAGCAACTGGAATTCTTGAAAAACATACAGATAACTAAGAGGGCTGTGTATTCACAGTCTGTATTTCCCATTCCTTTTTATGACTTCACACCCAGTGTTTAATTTCTACATGTTGTCCAGGTAGGAATAGAGAAGTATGAAAGAAGTCATGTTCAAAGTCTAGTATCAACATTTCTTCAGAAAGAAAGAAAAACACAAATGAAGAGGAGCAGATGCAATTCCTTCATTTGAATGTAAAATATGCATTAGAGAGTTAAATGATTGATGAAGAAAAGCTCTTCTCAAACCAACCAAATAATATCCTTTTTAACAGGATAAACAGTGTAGGAGTTAAAAGGGAACATATATGTATGTCCTGAAGTTAGGAAAGATTTTTCTACTGTCACTCCTATCATCTTAATACAAGAGCTGTGCAAACATGGTGGTCAAAAAAGCAAAAAGCTGGTGCAAAACTTGATGAATCACTTGCAGGGCGACTGGACTATAAATGGCTTTCTATTAATTCGGGGGGATACAAGTGATGTCCTTACTCAAGTCAGTGCAGAGCCTGGTTCTGTTTGCTGCTTTTGTTAATGTTATAGAATGAATATAAAATATGCAGATGACATTAATTTAAGAGCAATTGCAAACATTCTGGAGAACAGCATAAAAATTGAAAATTAACAGAGAAATGGTCTGAAGGAAAAGAAGATGCTCAGTGTAAGGCCAGACACAGAAACCTTAAGCCCATTTACAAAGTGGCAGGTAAAAAGAAGGATGTTTGAAAAACACAATCCATGAAAACAAGCTAAAATAAATAGCTTTTTTAGAGAAGAATAATTTTGCAAACAGACATTCTGAACAGCTTTTAAGGAGCCTGGAAGTGACTTTGGAAGCCACGATTCCCTATGCTTCAGATAAAAAGGATTTCCCTTGGGGAAAAACCGAAGTGGTTGGAAGCCTTAGGCTGTTATTCTGGAAAGCTTTTTACTGTAAGAGAGGCAAAACACTCAAATGGACATGTGACACTTCATTGTTGCATCTCTTCCACTGGAAATTTTCAGCCTGCAGACAAACCACCTGCAGAGCACACTCAAATCCCAGTGCTGTTGCCAGGACAATTATAGGCATCTAAGGTTTTCCCATCTAGCCCTGCATTTCCACATCTTCCCCCAGTAATACATGATAGCACAGCTGAGAGTCCAGTACTGATGTAATTCTGTGTCATGAACACGCTGCAATTCTGTGGAGTTTCTGAAAACTGAAACCTGACATTCAAATGAGCCCTTCAGGTTTATGGCAAAACATGTTACCTCCTAACTGAGGAACCACAGGCACAAAGTACTTTGCTAAGTCTATCTTTTCCCATGCAGGCTTTTTCTAAAGTTGTCTTCAGTGAAATTCTAAAAGTAACACACAAATGACAGAACGTACAAGATATAACTGAATACTAAGGGGGAACACAGGAATGAAAGAAAGCACTTTATTAAGGTCTATTAAAGAGCAGACCTAAATAATGCATTTCAGTGCTCCTCCAGCCAGGACACACTCACACTGAATGGGGATGCTTCATTCCAGCCTGCCAGGGGTTTTTACCAAACCAGATAATGCTGGCACAACACATGAGTGCATTTGGTTTAATGCAATATCCAGAAATAAGCTGTCAGAAGGTATAAAGAGGCTTCCCCCATGTACAACAGGACCTTTGTAATACAGAATCTCAATCAAAAACTGGCTCTGTATTTGCATAGCAAAGCTATTTAATTAGCAATATGTACACAACATAGCTTGTAAAGATTTGCTTTCCACTCAATCTTTTTCAGAAAATAATTGGCTGTGTTAAATGCCTCTTCATGAAACAGAAGAGAACACAAAGAGAAATGAACCTTACTCCAATTTGCTTTTATTTCATGCAGACTTAAAGCCAATTTACAGAACACTGAATCAAACACCATGTCAGAAAATAACTTTGTTTTTCAACAGTTTCTGTAACACATCTTAGCCAGATGACAGAACCAAAACAGGCAGAAGGCGAAAATTTAATTTGTCCCTCTCTATTAAAAATATTTTTACTTAATCTATAGCTGAATATCAAATATCAACAACAATGATATGACATTATGAGAACCACTGACCACTTATTAAAATAATGGTAGCAGTGCTACTTTGGAACCTTCCCAACATTTAGTTACAAAAACTTACCCAAAGATATACTGAGAAATATTCTAATGGAGCTTTACAGGCTTATAAGACAGCAGCCCAAATTCTGGATTTACATGGGCTGAAGAACCACCTTGCTGGTAAAAAGCCGGTTTGTTTTGTTTTAAAAGAATGTTTAGTCAATAGAAAATGCCAATGTCATGTTTCAAATACAAACATATTATTAACAAAATATTAATCTTTCACCTAATTCCTCAACTGGCTTGATCCAGTTTTACTTCCTTCCCTTTACATTTCAATCATAAAGCATCTGAGAACTGCTATAGGATGTGCTACCAGGAGTATACAATATAGTTCAGTATTCACCTAATTTTTACCCTTAATCTCTACAAATAGCAGAAAATCCAACAGTCTAACTCAAATGGATGACTAACAAATAAACTAATTCAAAATACAGTATTTGTAAAATCCTCTCAAAGAAGTGGCACTGGTGATACATATATTGCTAATAATAAATTCAGAAACTGACCCAAACATGGAAAATCTCATCACTTTAGTTGGAGAATCTTACCATCAGGAAATTGCTCTGCATCATCATCAAACATGGCTTCTTTCAAAGCAGATTTATTAAATGGCCCAATACCATCAGAGTAATTGTAGGGGTTGTAGTCTCGGGCCCGAGGGGTGGAGTGGGGAGGCATCGTGTTGAGTAAGGAGGTCTTGTTGTCCAGGGCTGTCCGACCTGTCTCGCTCCCACCACCCCCTGCTCGCATGTCCACCACTCCAGAAGCACTGCAGATCTGCAGGGGAAGAAATACCACATGAACATGTGAAATGCACACTTGCAAATTTCAAAATGTTTACAAATTTCAAGCTAGACTCCAAATGAGAAGGTCCCTAAACTTTGCTTTTCTGAAAAACTCCAAACAAACAAAATTAAAAAAAGGAAGTGCAAATGGTCAAAAAATAATGAACTAGAAACAGTTGTCAGTGTTTCATCCTGCAAGTGTGCTGCAAAGTAATTAAACATGTGTTTAAGCATATACATATTTGGCAAGCTCAACAAATCCAAAAGCCAAAGTTTCATAGAAGCAGAATTTGAAATACTTCATGTAGCACTGAAAACCCCACAGGTTTTGTATAAAATAAAATAAAACCTTCAGAAAAACATGTATTAGGGTGCAAGCTTGTCAAAAACTGACCTCCAGCTGTTTTGCAAGATCATCTGATTTTAATCTCTTAATATTTTAAAATAAACAGGCAGAGCTGCTTAGAATTAGCATTTACATTTTCAAAATGCGGTTCAAGACTAGCAATGTATATTTTAAAGCTCTGAAGTTCAATTGAGAAGAAAGGTCCAATTTCAGAAGTCATAACAAACAAACAAACCTCCGGCAACAGATGCTTTACCATCTCCCATCAATCACACACTGGCTTAGTTTGCTGAGACCAGGAGTTTAAACACTCACCGAGTCACCATCATCTTTTTTAGCATCTCGTTTTACAGGCTCATTCATGTCTTCTTGACTACGAAAACTGAAGTTCTGAATGGCTTCAGTGACTCCACGAAGAGAGCTGTAAATATCTTCAGAATTCATATTTTCAGTGTCATAGTCAAATGCACTGTGGGCCAAGGAGAAGGACATGTGAATTAAGACAGATTTATTTTATGACCACATATTTTTAAGTCACATTAGCTGGCAACTACAGATGCTCAAGAAATATTAATAAAATTATTACTTAACTTGAAACACATTAAGAAAGCAATCTGGCTCTCCACAGAATTATGACACATCTTAGCAGGCATGCTGCTGCTGACACAGAAAGCACCAAGAGGAAGCAGCCAAAGGAAAGGTTACATTATGGAGCAGCATCTGCCTGAAGAAACAAACTTTTTTTGCTCTGTTTTACTCTGCTGAATATGAAAAAACCTAAAATTTTACATCATCCTTCTTCTGAAAGAAGTCCTGTTGTAAAGAAGACTGATAAAACTCAACAGGCAGTCGACTGGTAAAAGCAAAATTACAAATTCAATTCAGTGGCAACATTGGTATCACAAAAAACACTTACCAACTATTATTTTTTAATTCTCCACAATATTAAATCTGGTCTGATGACCCAGTGTGCTGGTTTTGGCTGAGACAGACCTAATCCTCTTCATAGTAGCTGGTAAGGGGCTATGCTTGGATTTGGGCTGAAAATAGGGCTGGTAATTCAGGATGCTTTCGTCACTGCTGAGCAGCACTAACACATAGCCAAGGCCTTCACTGCTCCTCACACAGCCCTGCACAGGAAGCTGTGCAGGGGACACAACCAGGACAGCTGGCCCCAGCTGGCCAAAGGGATATTCCATAACATATGTTGTAGCCAGGTGGGGATTGGTCTCTTCTCTCAGGCAACCAACAGTAGGACAAGAGGGCACGGGCTTAAGCTCTGCCAGGGGAGGTTTAGGTTGGCTATCAGGAAGAAATTCTTTACAGAGAGAGTGGTCAAGTATCATGGCCTGCCCAGAGAGGGGGTGAATTCTCCGACCCTGGAGGTTTTCAAGGTGAGACTGGTCATGGCACCGAGTGCCATGATCTGGTAATCACAACAGTGGGGCTGGATTAAGGGTTGGACTTGATATCTCAGAGGTGTCTTCCAACACAACTGATTCTGTAACTCTATGATTCTATATGGGGTCATGCTCAGCATACTGAAAGGAGGAGGGAGGGACATTTACAGTGATGGCACTGCTCTTCCCAAGTCACCATTACGAGTGATGGGATCCCTCTTTCCAGGGGACAGCTGAACTGTGTCCGCCATGGGAAGGCTTGGCTGTGCTTGCACCAGCAGTTTTTGCTTCACCTGTTAAACTGAGTTTTCTCTACTTTCATATTCTGATTGCCTCCCCTACCCTGCTATAAGGGGAGTGAGTGGTGCTTAGTGGTCACTGGAGATTAACAATGACACTCAGCTGACACATTCTAACACTTGGTGAAGATGAACACTTCCATTCTTTCTCTAGCTAATTCATTTGCATTCCAAAACACACAGCCCTATCCCACCTTGGACCAGCTTGGGCACGTGTCAGGGTACTATCAGTTCATGGTGCTGTCATTCTACAGAGGAAAGCTACTTTTTGAGCATCTGTCATTTTGTGCAAAGTTTTCTCCATGCTTTGGTGGGGTTACAACTTTGGATAAAGTGCAGTGAAGCCTTAACATGCAGAATTGTACCCCCACCAGCCCACATTACCTTGGTGACAAAGTGTTCTGGGATGTATTGGTTGGGGAAGTGAGAGGACTTGACCAACTTGCTGGGGAGCGTGGAGTAGGTCTTGTTAAAGGACTTCCCATCGATCCCTGCAGGAGGAGGAGAGGTGAGAAGAGATACTCCAGTAGCTCTTAGGCTTCCCTTTTTATTTATTATTGTATTTATTTTCTAGTGCCCAGAAACATTTAAAGAGCTTCTATTTAATGTCTTGAATTGCCTAACCAATTAACAGTAGCTGCAATCCCTTATAACTCTGAAATTAGAAAGTAAAAAATAAGCTCCTCTGAAAAAGCACATCCAAAGTTATCAAATCACTTGGAAGCAACACAGACTTAGAAACTCTAATTCTAGGAATAAGAAAAGGTATCCCATAAAGACTGGTATTGGCTACTAAGACAGGTTTTTACATAGATTTGGGTTACCTTTCCTCCTCTACCAACCTTCTGGCTCTCACAAATAACTCTACTGAAATGGACTTATGTTCAAACCACCCGTAACTTCAGAAAGAAAAGTACCAGAGGTGTAGATACCTGCCCACTGTTGCCTGTATTCCGGAGATGATTATGAAGCAGCTTTGTGGCTCCATCCTGAAATGTTTTTGGTAAAGCACCCAATAGCATTGTAAACTCTGGAGTGTTGAGTTCAAAAAGGGAAATCAGCACTGACTGTGCGGCCTATGAGAAGAAAATACAAATTGAAGACATTAATTAAAGTTTCGAAGTAATTTATCAGCAAGAAGCATTTAATGAGTGGTAATCACAAAGTATGATGTAAGTCTTGATCAAGCTCGAATAAAGATGTTAACAGATGTGAGCAAAAACAATTCAGATTTTCTGGTAAGCTGGAAGTTCTGATTTGGATGAATTCAGGCACACAATGACCATTTCAACAAGCAGTCATTCAGAAATGTGCATTTCAATCTCCCTAACCCAGATCTCTAAACAGTAAAAAAAGATACTGAAGGAATTTGCAAAATGGCTTTTAAAGGGTTTGGGAAGTTGATCAAATTTAAAGGGAGAAATGGAACACACTAGGCAGGAACAAGCCTGTGACCCCTTCTGAGTTCTGAAAGTGGCAACTACAAATGATAGATAATCAACACACTAGCTTGAAAAGGAACAGTTACCACTTTAGAAATTCAAAAAACCCAAACAAATAAGATATCCTAGTCTGGAATGAGGCAGCAGTGATCACACCACTTGATACCCTCTGTAACTTATCCTACAACCAAGCTAGCTGGTTAACTTTGTTTCCACTTCCCACTCTGCCTTCTTTTACTTTTCAAAAGACTGGCAAACACTTGGGTGACTACATGTTCTGAAGATGGAAACTTCAGTATTGGAGTTTGGAGTCTACTGGATGTCACCTCCCACACCGTCCATTTTATCTGTTTGTCTTTAACACCATCTTCCTTCTACAGAAAATTTTACTACATATGGGGGGGGTTTACCTGGAAAAAATCTGCTCTTAGAATACTAACAAAGCAACACAGTGAAGGAATGCTGACTGCACGACTTAAAAAGTTTTTACAGTTTGATGAAGGTTCACTGGATAGTGTAACAAACCTGCCAGCATGGTAACTAAACTACAAAGTGCAAACAAGAGCTAGAAAAGTTCTCCCGAATTAACAGCTTCTTTGCATTAAGAAACTCTGACTGTAAGATTAACCAACTCCTCGTGGTTTACACAGCTCACCATCAAGGTCTGCCATGCACTGGAGAGAACCAGTGCCTGATGTGAGACACACTGACAGGCAGCCAGCTTAAGCAGCAATATACTCCAAGCAAGTAGTTTAGAAAATACTTTCAGATGTTTATTTCCCTCCTTTTGCTTCCGGACCAATGAACTGTAGCATTTTTTAATTAACAGTGGAAAGCACACATACCTGCACACATCTCAGTATTAAGTTTAACGACAAAAATTCGAGCATGTCAGATTGCCACGAGTTATCTTTGCATACTCGTGACTGGATGTTTGCTCGAACTTTTATTTCCTTCTCCATCTGACAGCTTTCCCTTCAACTTATCGCCCCGAATGCCCTCTGCAATCTGTCTTTGGTGTTTCTCTTGTCCTTGTTATTTCTTATGGTTAGTATTTTAATCAAAATTGTCACAAAACAACATCAAAACAAAGCCAACAACTGAGCAAAGGTTTGGGAATTACCACTTCCCTATTTCTGTCCTGTTATCCAGTCTCCATTCCATAATACTGTGTCTATTTAAGCTGCTAATAAAAGAACACGATGGACAGTCCAGGACCATATGAGGAAAGAAAGTGCTGTCATCAAGTCTGCTCAAAATGAAGCTCAGTCCAAAGTATCACAATTGATACAGACTCAGAACATTTTCACCTATGCAATTACCCATTTCCTCTCTTTGTTCCTTGACAAAGAAATCCAGCATTTTAGAGTACTGGCAAGTTTTTTTTCTCCTCAGCATAAGCTCTCAAGATTTAAGTTCAGTCATACAGAGATCATCATTAACAGACTGCAGTAAGGATTAGAAGTATGTCTTTAGTTTTGTTTTCTTCTTAGAAATATCTAACTCTTTCCAGAAGCATTCTAATCTTAGATTTCTTTTAAATTCTGAAACACAATTTTACCTTCCAGCAAGAACTCCCATGTCCCAGAACTACACCAGGAGTGCCCAACTTCAGACTAATAAACTAAGATTTTTCATAATACCTGCCATTGGAAATGTTTTTACTAAGAAAAAAACCAAACCCATGAATTACACAGAAGTTCTTAAAAAAAACCCTTACTTTCAAGCAATCATACTAAATGCTATAAAGTCTCTTAAACTAAGTAAAGTTAAAAATCCTGTGATAGCAAGTTGAGAAGCCTGTTAAGAGAATGAAACATTTTGGATCATCAGAGTAAATCTTTTGACTTACTTGGTAAAATTTTATTTTCAAGAGCTATTAAAGGATTTTGCCAGTTAGTTGCCTCTACCATTTGTGTTATGGAAAGAAAAATGAAACTGGAAAACTTATGTAATTAAAGTGTTCCAGATGATTAAACTCACTGGCAATTCTTTCCACGATTCAGTTACTTATTGACATAAAAATGCTTATTAGAGATATGAACCATCAGATAAGACAGCTTGCCACGTGTCTTAGTACTAAAACTTCACTGATTTAGAAGATAGTGCTGCTTCAATTCTCCTCCTGTTTTATGGTCTTTTATATGTCACTAAAACATGACACCAGGCAAGAAAAGTCCATTGGCTATAACCTATTACTGCTTTTTCATACTCAGAAAGTTATACAAGAAGTGAAAGACCAAAACATTATCTCCAATGTAAACTCCACTGGTCTTTTTAATGAAATATTACAAACACTGTAGATACCAGGAAGTCATAGAATTTTTTTTTAATTTTTAGTTCTCTGTGTCAAAGACACTTGCCCTGATGAGCCACAAAGTGAGTGTGGTTATTTAGCATTCAAAAAGTGTTGACATGCTGACAGTAGCAGCTACAAAAGAATGGCTGGTGACTATCAGAACAAAACTCAATTCCATTAAATTGCAAAAAAATTAGAAGATTTTTGCTTTCTGGAAGTTAAAGAAGTATTTAGAAACTCTTTCCAAAGCCTGCATTACTAGCACATTTAGATCTATGTAGCTCAGAAATACTAATTTTCACTTCACAACGTTATGTGGAAAAGAAAGGTTTGCACTGGAACTGCAGCATTGCAAGAACAAGCCTCTGACATCACCTTACAAAGCACCAACCTTCTTTTGACAAAGGTTCAACAGGTATTTATTTATCTTTTGTTAAACACAAAGGATTTGAGAAATCCAACACAGATGAGACCAAGTTTGCTGCCCCTCACTCCAGTCACAAAGGTGCAACTGGCATCACAGAGGGGGGTCTCTGAAGAAGTATTAAAACTGTACAGAAAATGGCCACTAAAGAGATTTTAACACTAGATAGAGCTTGAGACAAAGTTATTCCTTGTATTATGAAACATAATCTCAATCCATTAACACACGTGAAAACACAACTCTAATGGAGAACTTCAAGATCGGTTAATTTAACCTTTTACTTAAATAGTCTTAATTTTTGGCAAATATTTACTTTTTCATTTTTGATACTTCATGCAGAAAAACTGTGTGTTTACTGAAAAGGATATAAAAGTATCCTTTCTCTGTGAAAGAATAAGTTTGCTTTTAAAGAAATCTTTATTTGTTTAGGCCATAAATACCCTCTCTAATTGCCAAGATCGGAACGTACTGCAATCCTAAGGAGACAGTAACAAACGTACCTTTCTAACATCTGAGCTTTTAGGTTCTGTGGTCCAGGTGATGATTCGAGACACTGCTAGCCTCGTTTCACTGGAGTTCACAAAATCTCCCGGGTCCATCTGCTGCGCAAGAGTTTCTATGTATTTTAGGATGGCAACTTTGACCTGCAAAGAGAAACAAAGTCAGGTGGACAACAGAAATGTGTGCTACAAGTGTGCAGAACAGAGCAGAGTGTTCATTCCCTAAAATAAAGATTAAACTAGACATGTTTTCAGCATTGATATAAAACGTTTTTACAGTAAATCAATTTACAAGTGGATGTTTGAAGAAGGGAATTACTCCACAGAAATTCAAATATTCATGGAAAGCTTACACTTCACTGCTAGCAGCTAAAAGACACATAAATCACTGTATATGAAGATTATATTTAAAAAGAGAAATGAAGAAGAGATTTATTCAGAATTATTAAGAACATTTTTCAAGCAAAAAATGAAAAATGAGTATCATTTGATGAACCAATTAGTTCTTACTAGTTCCTACAATTAGTTAGGTAGTTAACATTCAGAACTTTTTTATAAAACATCAGAGTTGAGCAGTCACTGTCCTTGGGAATAATCACAATAAACTTCCCATTAAAAACAAAAAGAAAAGACCTAAAAAGGTATGGAATGGAATTTCTAGAAGAGACTTAGAAGGGGTCACATGTTCACCTTTAGATACTTAGAAGACAGAGACTCGGATTTACCAAGAGGACAGAAAAGCTGCTGTACTTACTCCCTCATTCATCTAAGCTTTATCATATTTACTGCACTAACTTGGCTCTACTCCTTATGCAGAATCCCTGTTTTGTACATCCCAGACTGCAGCCTCTCTCTGGTTTCTCCAATACTGCACAACTGCAGGGTTTGGGCAAAGGGCTACCATGCCTGAAAAATATTTATCTCCTCAGCTCCTGCTGCCCCAAAGGTTTGTCACCCAACCTGTCAGCAAAAGTGGTGAACATTTATTTAGCCCATCTATTTGACCTGGCTGCTATTATTTGCATTAATAATCATAGTGAACCAGGAACACCTACCAGGAGAGAGACACCTACACCCTTCATAACCAGAGACAAAAAGAGTTCTGGAGTTACCTTTGATGGTTCACGGATTGTAATAGAACTGTTCTGAGCAAAGCTACGTGGAAATTTCTCTTGGTCATGAAACTTGCAAGGTATTAAAAACTCAAGGCAACACTGGCACACACATGAGGATTAATAATGAATAATACTTCATTTTCAAAGCAGCTGTTAAAGCTCAACTTCTCTGAAGTTACACCGCAAGCAACAGCTGGAGGCTCTCATCTTATGCATATCCATATCAACAAAGGCAGTAAAATACACACTATTTGTTAATTCTTTCCAAGGCAAAAATAAGCCACAAACATCTCTACAGCAAAAGATTTTAGGGCCACATTGCTTTTCAAGTAAGATTTCTAGACTGCCAAGGGAAACCATTATGACATCACTATGTTTCATACTCAAGATAGAAATATATTTAATATAACACTTTCAAATAATTGCTGCTAAGAGTTGTAACACTTAGAACACCTAGAGGCATTTCTCTCACTGAAAAAACTCTGAAGCAACATATCTGAAAGAGGAGTATTATTTAGTGTTTGAACTACTCCCTGGGGAAATCCCACAGACTTCTGGAAAGATGGAGGCTCTCAGGAGACAGAAGAGCACTGAACAGAAGATGAATGGAGACAGTTCATACTAACAAAGCTTTTCACAGTGAGACAGATTCCCAAAGCTAAACCTGAAAGCTGTTTTGAAGCAGAGTGTTTTTCACTACTTGCTTTTGAGAGAAGAAATTCTGGAACAGCTACACCTTTCTATGCTCACATATAATGACACAGAATAGTTTGAGATAAAAATCCCCATCCCGAAGTAAACTCCATAATAGTAGCAAATCTAGTTTAGATGTATTTTTGCCAATATTTGCAATATTGCCAGTATTTTGCTTATTACTGAGCTGGAATTCAGGAATAAACTAGCACAGTTCTCTTTAACAATCCATTTAATCTTTCTGAGAGAAGGGATGAAAATTTTTTGACTGCAATGAAAGTATCTCCAGAATTCTTACAATGACTATTTGCCATTAACCTGAAACCACTCTCTGTGGAGTTGCTTAATACTGTCTTGACATTCTTTGTACTCTTCTAGGTTGGGTTTACTGCACTTTGCTGGACTATAAACACTGAGGCATTTTTCCTGTACAACACATAACACAGACAGGCATTTTGTCTAAGAACAGCACTACTGTGGTGAGCTGAAATACAGATCAAGCCACAATCAGCACCATGACTCAAAAAAAATAGATTAAACATAAATGAAACCAAAGTGCTTCATAAACATCTTTCACATATAATGAAATTATACATACTGGCACAAAAATATGTGCAATTACCTCCATAGATTAAGAAGTTCCTGCAAGGGTGCGACACAGTCAGTGCCAAAGTGCAAATTGCTTTCCTGTTCTGTGAAAAATTTTATATACAGGGTTTCTTTTACTGCATCGGGGTAACAGAACAGAAACATTTCATGTAATGGGAAAAAAAGAAAAAAGGAGAAAGGAGTACAGAGAAGCTGCTTTACTCAAACCAGGAAACAGTGTGTCACATCCCAGGTGTCTGTCCCTAAGTTATGGATACTTAGGAGTGACTGCCCCTGCTATTACTTAAGAAAATTGCTAAAATATACACTAAAGAAAAATTTGGAAGGGATTGCTACAAATCTATGCCTTTAGTTGGCTGACTGTTTTCTTGTAATCCAGAAATATTAACACTGACTTAGGAAAAAAAAAGTCTTCTGATCAACTGTGGCAAAACCCCTTAACAGATCAGTATTATCAAAAGAAAGAAGGATTCAGAAACAAACTCTGGTCACAGTGCTTCAATCAATTCCTCACTGAGTCTGAGCCATTTGATATTCAACCCAAGAAAAATGATTGGAAGTGTATTTCAGGACAACACCCATCCTTTAGAAACTGTGTGCTTTGCACCTGCAAAAATAAGCTTCATAGATTATATCCCATCCAGAACATTTGGCTCCCACACTCATCCTACCTTTGACCAAAACAGATCTGTGCATGTGGCCCCTCCAAGCTGAGTTTCAGCAGTTCCCCACACCCACAACACAGAAGGGCCACACAGTAACACAGCACAACACACTGCGCTGGATCCCCCACAGATTTGGTCAGCAGAATTCTCTCTTCTTCTGTCCAAATCCACCTCTGTGGCCTCTCTAAAAGCTCAATTATTGCCTGAGACTTAGCTGTGTTTCTAAGGGTAAGAAGGACAAGGACAGTTTACTCCAAAGGATCACGATTATTTACTACTACCATGTGAAAACCAGGGGGAAAAGTCATTTGTAGAAGGGAATCATTCTGTGGTGCTAATCCCTGATTTACCATTCCTTCTTATATATAAGCATTTTTAAGGGTGCTGGAAATCCCTTCTCTGACTTTTTCCTGTCACAGTGAATGCTGTTTATCAGCATTTCTGGCCCACAGGTTCACTGTGCAACAAGGCAATAATTTATCAAAGGACAAAAGCTGAAGATGAGATTTACTTAAAAAATTTAAAATGTGGATATTAAATAGATACTTCTGCAATTTGTGCTCAGTAACTTCACTGTCTGAATCCTGAAGTTGTAGTTAACACATAAAAATGGAAGCAGGAGTAGATACCCCTTTCTTCTGGAAAAAAGCTTACCTTCTCTTAAACACACTTCACTGTCACACAAATTCGTTTTAAATACTCTTAATTTCATTTCGAACTGAGAAGTGCTCTTTTATGAAGGTCACTTTTACTGACATCTTGATTGCAGGAATCTCTCTCAAATACTGGATATTATTTTCAGAACAACATGCCATTAAGTGTTTCGTATTTCTTAATTCCTAGTGAATAATCTTGACCTCAGCCCCAACCCAGCCTAGTGGGAGTCCATGTCTCCTTCCAAATCCACACTCTCAACTTTGAAACTCGTTCAGTACACCTTTACCAGCTATACTACTGTATGGAAAAAACCAGAGTATCTCAACCACAAATCCACCTTCCTGGGGAGGAAAACCAAGTGAAATAAAACCAAGCTCATTTTTTTTCAAGGATTCATTTAAACAACGAACTGAATTTTACTACCTCACTTGCTGTCTTCAATAAATGACAGCAGTCCCTTTTTAATACAGCTCTACGAAGCAACAGTGGGCAACGTATCAACTGTCCTCAAAAGCTTAAAAGGTAAATTTTACTGTATTGTAGACAAAAAAGGTATATTCATGTGACTTTAGGTTCAACATAACTTGGGAAGAGTCATATCCTTGTGCAGTATCAAACTGTGTAAAAATATTTCGTGCAGGATAGAGCAGAAAATGCCAGTTATCATATGCTTGTTATTTCCCCTTTCACATCACTCATAAATCTTAAGATTTGATGTATTTATACTAAAATCAACTCTCTTTGGAACTGCAAATGTATTACAGAATATAATTTTACTTTTCAGTTATGCTGGCAGGATTCTTAGGAAAAAGTGTGTGTACATATAAAGTTACACACTGCTTCCAGAACAGTGTACCAGAAAGGGAGCTGATTTTTAATGCAGTAACTGAAGTCCATATCAATGTTAGAATAATTTAAAATATCTTCAAGACCCATCCGGCCAAACACAGGAAAATAAATATATATATGTGAACTGGGACAAAAAGATTGGGAAATCACAAACATAAAATTAGAGAAGACTTGGTAAGAGTGAGTTTGCATAACCAGCTGGATGTTAGGCAGCCACATTTTTGTTGCTCATTTTTACTGTACTGTGGTTTTATTAGATCTCTCTTGCAGCAAACATTTTCATACTATTGTCACATTTAAAACTGAACATCTGCATGCTTCAAGTTTCTTGCCAAGGTTAGTAGCAGCATATGAATGCATTCAAATAAAAATTATTGGAAACACTGTAAGAGTTTCACAGAGGGTTAAGAATAAAGACAATAATTCAGACAAAAACCTTTGAGCTCCCAAAAGAGCGAAGCTGGTCCTGTAGTGCTGGCTTGACTGTCTGAAAGTTTACAAAAACAAAGTCCACTAATTGAAAACCTTTTTTTTTCCTTAGTTTTTAAACAAAACAAAAAAAAACATTCCAATCTCAAACATTAAGATAAGCAAATGTCTATCAATGAAGATTTCTGTTTGCAAGGCAAGCCTGAAAGGTCTTACCTTCAGGCTGGGTGTTTGGGTCTGGTCAACAGTAAATCTCATTAAAATACTGAACTGGAGGTCATTTGGAAAAGATTCCCTGTAAACAAACAAAACAATGTTAAGTCATGTGAAATTTTCGTTAAATACCTTTTGAGAAGCATGAAGTCAGCCCTCCCTCTCTTCAATAAAGAAAAGCTTTAGTACTTCTAAAAGAACTTGGTGTTGGTTTTGTTGATGCTGTATTTGACCTCTCAGACACATTCCCTGTCTCCCTGCAAAACACACCACACCCTCCCCCAGATTTCCCGGCCCATCTGGCACTGAAGAGGTTCAGCAGAGGCCTCAAACCATGAGAATGGGGCATGACAACAAGGCCCAGAGCCCTTCCAGCCCAGCTTCCATTTGGAAACAAAACTAATCAGGATGGGCACCTCGGACAGTCCCCAAAATCACAAAGATCATTTTGGAATCAGACTCTTAGTGAAGTCTGGGGAGAATGGAGGGATGACAGTAAGCAAATCCATTACTGCCTAACTCCTTAAATGTTGTGCTGACTGAGATGGATATTCCAGTAAGACTTTCACAACAAAATAAGGAGGTTTAAACACAATTTCTGCATCACTGAACACAGGGCAAGACAACAATCATACATGGCTCAGATGCACATTTTGGAACCAGATAAGCAGTATCAGATCAATTGTTCAGCATTAAGGGTTCAGATCCTTTTAACTGAGGATCATTTAGGAAACCAAGATGCTTAAGCATTATGGTTTAGTGAAGTTTCATGATCTGTTATGAGCTTTACATTTTCCAAGAATTATACAACACAAAGAAAAAGCAAAAACCTGGAAGTAGCACAAGGGTTTGGAATCTTTTTCTTGTGCTACTAACAACTTTATTTTATTATTAACAATTAATTTCTTCCATTATTAACAACTCTATCAGTGTTACCTTTTAAGAACTCATTACCTTGTGACATCAAGTGCCTTCTGAACTTTTGCTTGTACAGACCCAAGCAAATCAGCCCCCATTTTTTTCAGCAGCTGTGTCAGCAGCACAAACAGCCAGTCCTGCAGATCTTCTTTGTGGACCTGAATGAAGTCGACCAGAGTCTCCAAAAACATACTGAACACCTACAAGGCAGAAGAAGATGGAAAGAGGGTAGGATGGGGCAGAAGAGGAGGTGACACTGACGTATGCTGAACTTACACACAGAGAAGAAAGCAGTAAGGGAATCAAAGGCAGAGAAAGGCAGTGTTTTGCAGCCAAGCAGGAAAAAAATAAAGGAAAAGAAAAGAAATCTGCCTTGCTTTTTCACTGGATTTTGATCCAAGAGTATATTGGAAATGTTAGCCGACTTCTGCAGAAGTTTGACAATTAGGTATTCCATGCAGTTTCGTCAAGAAAAGAAATGCTTACTGTGATGGCTGGCGCAACCTCAATTTTTCCAGTAAAACTTCAGTTTTTACCCTTTCAAGCTTTATCATTGAGTTGGTTTGCCATATTCCTCAAAGACTACAAAAATACTTTCTCTTTAAAAACAAAAAAGCTGCTACAATTCTACAGCAAAATATTAATTGCAAATGTCTGCATTGCTAAATACTTCAAAATCATGAAAGCTGGCCAGTTCCTTTACATAAAATATCTGTGGAACAGAACAGGATTCTTCTACCATTGCAGGTATCCCAACACAAAATTATTCACAACAGTAGGGAAAAAAGCCACAATACGTTTCAGATTGGCAGGTGTCTAAAACACAGAAGCACTTTTGTCTTTTCAACAACATGATATCTGTTGTGTTCTTCTCAACAAATAATGTTGAAAAGTTTGCATTAGTTAAAAAAGAACACCAAAAAAACCCACCAACAAAAACATATATTTTTGTATGTACAGTAATCTCAGCATTCACATGAGGAAGAAGGACTTTTTGGAGGGAAGAGGTAAAGGAGGGTATGAGGAATAGGTAACTTTGTTAAACAATTATTTTAGTCTATCTCACTGATTTTAAGGGGTTTTTCAAGACTTACAGTGAAATCACGATGCCTGTGCTCTATACAAGTGTGGGCCAAGGGCTTCGTGTTTCTCTGACATGAAAAATAGGTGTTTGGGCTGAAAATGGTACCTTCCCAACGGTACACACCAACTGTGATCACACCCCATGTGGCTGCAGAAATGAGTCTGTGGAAGTGGACTTGCTTCCACAGCACTGACCCAAGCATGGAGCAGGTGGCACATTCCTTCTTTGCTGAGGAATTTCAGTCTCTTTTCATGTTGATAATCAAGTCAGGGTATGCAAATTCACACCATAAAGTGGAAAAAAATCCATATAAGTATCTTTTAAAGTGCCTCAAAATTGACACTGGAAAAAAAAAATTTCAGATTCTTTTTGTCAAGAAAAGTTGGACTAGATAATCCTTGAGGGTTCCCTTCTAATCAGGTATTCTGTGATTCTCTCAGGATCTACTGAAGACTAAGGAGAATCCTTTAACAGACATCTTAAATACTGAAAATCCAAGTTCGAAACAAAACAATTCAAATCCTACTCAATATAAAGCCTATTAGGATTAGCTACTTTAATTAACCACTCTGTAGGGGGAAACGACGTTAAAAATTGTAGAAAAAAAAATTGTCAAGTCCTGTGCTATCTGTGCAAATCTGTATTCAGGTCTGAGCTTTAAAAATAACCCCCTGCAGCACTCCAGGCTGAGCACAGAGTGGCTGGAGGGCAGCCAGGCAGAGGGACCTGGGGGGACTGAGGGACAAGAAGCTCAACAGGAGCCAACAGTGTGCCCAGGTGGCCAAGAAGGCCAATGGGATCCTGGCCTGCATCAAAACTAGCGTGGCCAGCAGGCCCAGGGCAGTGACCCTTCCCCTGGACTCTGCCCTGGGGAGGCCACACCTTGAGTGTTGTGTTCAGTTCTGGGCCCCTCAGTTCAGGAAAGAGATTGAGGTGCTGGAGCGAGGCCAGAGAAGAGCAACGAGGCTGGAGAAGGGACTGGAGCACAAGTGCTGTGGGGAGAGGCTGAGGGAGCTGGGGCTGTTTAGCCTGGAGAAGAGGAGGCTCAGAGGTGACCTCAGCACTGTCTGGAACTGCCTGAAGGGAAGTTCTGGCCAGGTGGGGGTTGGTCTCTTCTCCCAGGCACTCAGCAACAGGACAAGGGGGCACGGGCTCAAGCTCTGCCAGGGGAAATTGAAGTTGGAGATCAGAAAAAAAATCTTCACAGAGGGAGTAATCAGGCATTGGAATGGGCTGCCCAGAGAGGGGGTGGATTCCCCATCCCTGGAGGTTTTTAAGGTGAGATTGGTCGTGGCACTGAGTGCCATGATCTGGTAAAGGGACTGGAGTTGGACCAAGGGTTGGACTTGATGATCTTGGAGGTCTTTTCCAACCCAATTGATTCTATGATTCTGTGATTCTACCCTTCCAGTAGTGGCACAAAAATTTTATGTGTGGGATTGGAGATATGTCCTAAATTAGGCTAAACTGAAAAAATACATCACTTTGTGGATGCACAAAGCAGTGGGCACAAAGACAGAGGCAAAGCAAAGCAGGAAGTACTTTCTGTATTGTAATGTGACAGCCTTTGGATTTCACAGCCCTAAAACAAGGGGAAAGTACTCTGCACTGCGGCACACAACAAAAAAACCCCAAAACCTGGTGCTATAAAGATTACACTGGGGATCTTATGACTGTATTCAAAACCTTTCAAATTAAACTAGACAGCTCAGCAGAATTTAAAGGTGTACCTGTTTCTCTGAGTCTGCAGACACTGACACAAACCTTCTCCATTAAAACACACAGGTTGAACAAAGTGGTCACAACTTCTCATTTGATGGAGTAACGGGGACTGACTAGTTATGATACTCCAAACATGTAAAGTGGTTTAATTTGAAATCATTATGAAGTGAATATCAATCACTATGGCAGAAGTACTCTAAAAATCCTGTGCTGATGTTTAAAAAGACACTTAATGAGGACTCAGTTTTCGGGTTTTGTTTGTTTTTAGGTTTACCACAGTGAAGGTTTGGAAAAAACCTCAAATGCGTCATTGTGTTTTATTTAAAAACCTCGAACTAATACAATTTTGTCTTAAACCAAAGCATGAACAATTTCACGAGGCTGAAAGAGCATTTAAGGTGTAAAGGATGAATTTGGAATGGAAAATGGAACTCAACCAACCTCCTGTATGCTGAACAATGTATGTGGATACTGCAAAAACTGCAGTTCCCATTTTTATGAATGTAAATTAAAATTCTGAAATTAACCATCTGAAGCTGAAGTTTTTGATAATTTGATAGTGGAAAACATAAATAGATATGAAAATAATTTTAAGTGATCTACATTTAAAGTGAATTATTTCAGATGTGCCAACCACCACAATATAAAGCAGGAATGCAGAACCAAACAATGTCAATTAATTAGTAGATAAAGCACATCTCGAAAATTTACCACACAGTTTACTAATTGTATATATAGCATTTTATGATTGCAAAAGGCTTGACACTGCATGAACTCTTTGGGGAAGAAAAATAGAGAAAAAGGGTTAATTGCACATTCATGCAAGTAAGGTTAGGCTTCCAGCAAATATTGAACCAACTTACTCTCTAAAGAGAGTTCCAACACAGGGGACAGCATGCAAAACGAAACAAAAACAAAACAAAACAAAACAAAAAACAACAAAAAAGGGAAAAAGATAAAAACACACAAATTAGTGGCCATCAATACAAAGTTCCTGTATGGAATATAAAACAAAATAAAACAAAAAAGGTATTTCAAAATAACTTTTATGATAAATTTAGTAATTTTATTGGGATACCCAAAGTATTTTTTGAAATAAGCACTTGGCATGTACTTCAAATCATTCTCCCATTTTCTCCTCCAAATGTTATTTATCTCTTTTTCCATGTAACTCCCTACATCCAGCTATCATGCTAAAAGTAAACCTTAAAAAAACCAAAACAACACAAAAGTGATGACAGAGCAATTCCTACAGACACCCAAGGAGAGTCTAAGATGAAATTTATGTGGCTGTATGTGAGTTAAAAATCAGAGCTCATGAACCCTTAACCTTTAAAGGATCATTCTGATAATATACCAGTAACAATCAATAGTTTTGCAACACCAAAAAGCAGGTTCCAGTGAGTGGAGCAGGAGAACCACAGGTGCCATAATAGTTTTCAAACTCAAAGGAATGTTATGTCAAAATGCCCAGTAAACAAAGCAAAACAATCAACTAGAACAACTCAATGTAACATTCCTAAAGGCTTAACGATCAGGTAAAATGTTCTTCTGGCACACCCAACTGACTTTTGGAACACTTTCATCATCCTTCCCTGGCTCCTCCACTACAGAAGGAATCTCCAGGACAGCTGGACTGCTGCAATACTAATTAACACAGAACAAGCAAAATTAAACCAAGCTGCTATTCACAATTTTGTCATTACTTCACTTAAAAAAAACCAGTAGTATTTCAACATTTAGTTTTCTTTGTCCTCCTTCAGTTTTCCCTTTTGGAATGTTTTCTTCTCTTCAACTGCTTGATTTAGTCTTTTCTTCTGGATTTCTGCAGTATGTAAGTTTAACATCATATTTTTGTCTGCAATGCAAGTTTTTTCCAAAATACATGGTGTCAGAGAAGGCAGCTAAGTCACTTTTTCCAGCAGGAAAAGTAAGGACAGATAAAAACCACTACGTTAACCTTCAAGACTTCTCATCACTCTGAATTTTATTTTCCATAGAAGCAACAAGGAAGACTTAAAAATATGTAAAATGTATTGCATAATCAAAGTAGCTTTTCAGAATTCTGCTGGGAAAAGCCAGTACTTTTGAAATAATACTTTGCTCTGAATTTATCTGGATTATCATTTTATCAATTCTGAAATATGAATACAAAACAGAATATCTTATACTCAACATAAAAGGTAAGGTTCCTTCCAAACAAACCTATAATTGTAATGAAATATGACATCACATGGGGTTTTTTGGGGGACCTTTTTACATGATACCATTTATCAGGCTCCTTACTTAGCTTCAGTCCTTCTGCTATGAGAAACTGCAACATACATCAAGCTGTACTAGTGACCCACCTCCCACAAAAATATTGAAAGTGCTATCATGTGAAGTAACTCAGTTAAAAAGATTTTAATGGTCTTAGAAAAACAGATTATTCTCCTTGTTATATCATCCACACTGAACCTCCACCTAGGTAGAACTGAATAAAACATTGCATTTTCTTTTATACCACAGTATAGTCTCCTTATTGAATACTAACAATGATGCAAAAATTATTGACCAGTCTCAACTACCAGTCCTATTTATGAAATTCAAGGATGACATGTAAGCTATGATAATGCAAAATACTCTGGAAAATAAGTAAGTGCACATTTGGCATAGCTTATCAGACTATGTATGATTTAGTCAGACCACATTCTTTATAATTTAAACTGCTGTACAGCCTTTTGTTTCTAACTGAGAAAACCTCCACTCATGTTTAAGTGGCCTATGTAAACAACATGACTTAAAAATGCAAGTTCTGAGCACAAACTGCTGAACTACTTCAACACATTTTATTCGACACTAATATTTACTTCATTTCAATGATCCTGCAGAGAAAGGTGAAAAATTTATCTTGTTCAAAATTACAAATTAAATTAATGAAATTAGATACCATTGACTACTCTAGGCTTGTCAAACTCTGCATGTGCAAATATCACAAACATAATTTACATAACAGCCTTTCTATTAATATATATTGTCAAACACTTACTGAAAATAAGATAAACCTAAACATACCTTACTGTGAGGATCAGCAAACATTCTTGTGAAGATTTCACACAACCTTTTCAACTCAACACGACTGTCAAAGTGACAACAGTACATTAGTCAATGCCATGGCTGGTCCTACTAGAACACTAAAGCACAGCAAAATCAACTGTAAATATTGAATCACATAATCTAGCAAATTAAGCAGAGAAAAAGCATTTTAAGACATGTATAAATGCATACTAGATTTTGTCTAAAATGACTTTTAACCTAGAAGCATCTCTATAAACTCTCTCATACATCATACCATTCCCAACTATTTTAGTAGGGCAGATAATGAAAAAGGTGTTTTTAGTAGCAGGTAGCAAACAGCTGCTTCTGAATAAATAACCCCCAAATTATAAAAATAACAAAAAATTAATTACAAGATAAATACATAAAATAAAGGCCTGCCATTAATACAAGATGCAAGCACTTTAGGAATCTTTTGCATTGCAAGAACTCTCTTTAGTTTTGAAGTCATGACATACATTTATATTTAGTATATAAATATGCACTGTTGGGCAGTAGTGAGAAAAGGTTCACGCACAAACTCACACAGACTATTCTGAGTTGGAAGGGACCCACAAGGATCATCAAGTCCAACTCTTAAGTCAATGGCACATACAGGGGATTGAACCCAAGTTTTGACCAACTGAGCTAATCTCAGGGTCATCCTTCCTTCCCTCATCTTCCTCTCACAGGTACACACCCTGCTTTCCCTCTCTCTTTGCCTCTCAACAACTTTGAAATAAAGTATTTTCTCTATTACCAAGTCTCCTTACCTTAAAGTTCTCTGGTTCTTCAGTAAGTTCTGCAGGCCCAGAAGGCCCTCCTTTCTCTCCGACCAGTTGGTGCTGGCACAGCGGTTCAGGACCTCTGCCACATCCTCTGTCTGCCTCATGTACGTTGGGATGCTTCCATTCCTGGAGCTGTAGGACCTTTCCGAACAGGCACTTGAAGCATCACTGTTGGCATCGTCGTCTGAGTACATCCCATAGGACTCGTATCTCCTTCGCACAGGCTTCTTCTATTGCACAGAAACACCACCCGTCAGCACCGGCGTTTGCACAGACACAGCAACATCCCCACAACCCACAGAAAGACCAACAGGTAAATCACTGGGGTGACCCCCACTCTCTGCAGGGAACAAGTGGCTCCAACTATTCAGCAGGTCAAACCAAGTTAGTGAAAGTATTTTAAAGTATGGCTTGCACAGTATTCCAAATATAAAAGCAAAGCAAATGCAGAGAAGACATACGTTTGACAAAAGGTTTCACTTCAGGTTTACTGGCAAAACCCCACAAAACTGCAGGACAGGGGGACATAAAGACTCTGTGCTTAAAGTTAGTTATTTCACTATATATATGCTACAGGATGTAAGAATCAGGTCTAAATATACATATTCTGTCATTTTAACTTACTTTGTATCAAACATGAACATGTTAATAGCAAAATATTAAACTATTGAAGAAGAAAAATAGTTTCTATACCTTAGTCCGTATGTCTCCTAAGAGCTGTTAGCAGTAAATTATTGAAAAGAAACAGAAATTGAGAACAGGAAGGTGAGGCACAGCAGCATTGTCACTAGCAAACTCCCTGCCACTGGACAACACACAGACTTACTGCAAATTTTGTTCCTACTCTCTGTGTTTAACCAGCATATCACACAGTGACAAGAAGTGGTTTGCTACTTTCTTCCACAGAAATAGTACATGTCATCTGCTGGTTGGTCACAAAGACTTCTGTCAAAGTCTTTGTGTCAGAGATCTTCGAGCATGAAGACTTAACACATGCAGTCAATTGTATGAAACCTTCATTTAAACTTTATTTTCTCATCAACTTCTCTAACTTCAGTATCTAATTTTTGTCAGTGCAACAATGACTACAGCAACATTCTACAAAAAAAATCGATTACATAATGCAAAATTCCAAATCCCTTAAAACCAAAACCAAGCCAACAAAACAAAATACAACATGCCAACGGCCAGAGAAAAATAAAAAAGTGATTTATCATAAAAGGAAAAACACACAGCTCTGCAAAACAGGTCTTGCCATTCAAATTTTGGAGCTGAATCGAGCAGTTAAAAATTTGTTACGTACTCAAAGAAGCAGTTGTGTGATTGTTTTCCCCTTAATAACCATTGCCTTCTGCAGAG
Source organism: Pithys albifrons albifrons (assembly GCF_047495875.1). Lineage (NCBI taxonomy): Eukaryota > Metazoa > Chordata > Aves > Passeriformes > Thamnophilidae > Pithys > Pithys albifrons. The sequence continues at coordinate 49,843,742 of NC_092464.1, read as the reverse complement.
GGTTCTCATTTTTAACTATGCAATAACTTAAAGGATATCACAATACAAAGTAGTCAATACATCAGACAACAAGCAGGCTTATTGCCAGCAGAATGAGCATACATACATGTGTAGGAGAATAAAGGAAGGGAAAAATCACAAAGACACCTTTTTGAAAAGAGACACCATAAGGAAAACAAATGGTTTTTAAAGAAATTAATCTGAAATGCCAATGACTGTATTAAAGACAAAAATATGTAAAGATCACCATTACTGCTGCACCTCATACCAGAAGAGAGACACCTTGTTGGCTTAGGCAGTATTAAATGTGGTTGAGTATTCTCCATATCATAAAAAAACCAGCAGTACAATCTGGACTGCTTTTTATTTTTGCATTACAGGTGTCAGGACTCCACATTCTACCTTTCAAAATCACCATTATGAAAGTGAGTCTTCAGTCTATGATAAAACAACACAGGTTCCATCTAAATGGAGCCACTTGTACAGGACAACCTGTACACTCAGAGCACAGCAAGGAACCAGGCAAGCAAATACTACAATAAAACATGATGGTTCTTTATCCACCTTTATAATACCAGATTCTATCTAAAATATACAAACTAACTTTCTTCTAACATTTCTAGAAGCATCATGGTATTTTGGAGCCAGGTAATACAGATCAGTTTCTATGAACAAACTTTTGCTTCAACTAAGAAGGACACGTTCAAGCCTCAAGAGCTGCCACTGGAAACATAACTGTCTCCTCAACTTCTATTCCTACTATGTACTTTGCCTGACTAAATCTGAGTAAGGCAGGAGGCTGCTAACAGGACTAAGATACCCTTCATGAAGCACCAGTGTGGAGAGATCTGCAGCACAGGCTTTCAAATTATAGCCAGAAAGCTTTCATGTTCATGGACTGTTTTTCAGATGTTTCCTATTCCAAAAGACTACCAGCTTACTAATCAGTATTCCCCATCAATGCTAATTTCAAGTTTGTAATATCAGAGAGGGGAAAACCCACTTGACTCCACCATGACCTCTGAGACAAGATTTGAGAGATATCCTGACCTCTGTGCCAGTGAATGCATACAAATTTTAAACTTAGGTGTAGAGAAAAAAAATATTAAGCAAGAAATCAATAAATTCTCATAATAAAATATGAATTTTTAAGATTTTTTCCTTTGAAATTTTTTTCTCTCTATCTAGTTATGTCTGGCTATAATTACCTTTTCTTATTTGTAGGGCTCTTTACTAACGTTCCAACCATTTTTTTTTCTTAAAACCGAGCAGTAACAATTTCCTTAAAGCATTCTGGTAACTAGAAGAGAGGTACTTACAAGTATTTAATGATATGCAAATAGTATACAATACCTGATAAAAATGAATCAGATTCATTGCATCAGTATTTTAAACTAACTGAAGATTTCAGCTTGCTGATGGAAATGTCAGAACAGTAAAACACATGATGTGTTCAGTTTGGCTAAATGGGGCAGGGAGGTGGAGGAGCCCAACCCACCCTTTAAAGAACAGTAAAGGTTAAAAAAGAGAATGGCATAACCAGTTTTAACTCCAGTGTAACATTTTGAAAGTAAAAGAAAACAAAAATTAATGTTATGAAATGCTGCCTGCTCTGCTGGTTTTGGCTGGGGGAGAGTTAATTGCCTTCACAGTGGCTGCTATGTGGCTGTGGTTTGGATTTGTGCTGAACACAGGGCTGATAATATAGTGACGTTTTTGTTATTGCTGAGCAGGGCTCACACAGAGCCAAGGCCTTTTCTGTTTGTCCTACTGCCACTCTGGCAAGGAGGGTGGGAGGAGACACAGCTGGGACAGGTCACCCCAAGGGATATTCCAGACCACGGCACATCCCACTCAGTATATAAAATGGGGGGAAGAAGGAGGAAGAGGGGGATGTTTGGGATGATGGTGTTTGTCTTCCCAAGTCACTGTTACATATGATGGGCCCCTGCTCCCCTGGAAAGGCTGAACACCTGCCTGCCCATGGGAAGCAGGGAATTAATGCCTTGTCTTGCTTTGCTTGTGTGCACAGCTTTTGGTTTCCTCATTAAGCTGTCTTTATCTCAACTCCATGACTTTTCCAGCGTTTTACCCTTTCTGCTGGCTGGGGAGAAACCACACCTGCCCAGCTATCAGTTTCTCTCTTCAGCATCAAACCCATATGCCATTTGAAAAACTTCAAACCCAACCCAGGCTTATGGTAGGCAGTAAAAATTCCAATACTTGCAGCTCCAGCAACTCAAGTTGCTCTTTTTTTTTTCCCCACCAAAAAGCCAATAAAATAACAAACAACAAGTTCTTTTGCATACTTTAACGTACAGGTACCAAGCATTTTAAGAGCCTGTAACCCACAAAGAGCAAGTGTGAGATTCTTACCAAAGCATCTGCTACTGCCTCCTCCACGTCAGAACCCGTGTTCAGAACCCGCATGGCGCTGACTGATGCTGACAATCTGCTCGACTGACTAATTCCAAAGCCAGTGCCTGTTCCAACAACAAAAAGAGATATAAAGAATTCAGTCAGAAGAGCAACCTGGGACATTAGTATCACACTCACGAAAAACCCAAGCAGAAGAAACATTTGCTTAATATTTTTAGTAAATTATGCAGTGACTAAAATAATGGTTATTTGCATTCTGAAAAGTCTATAGTGGTACAGTGAGAAGTAAGAACCAGTAATCCACAAACATTCTATTCCAATATCATATGGGAAAAACAAACCCCTACAAAACAATGGTTTTAATTGAAAGAATGTGTTTTTTGGTTTTTTTTAAATTAATGTCTTCTTCATTTTGGGTTTTTGTTTTCGTTTGAAAGGAAAGCAAATACAATAGGAAGGCTATTGAGACTGCTGATTAGAAAACTACATGCATAAAGAATGTGCTACAAATACTAAAAAAATGGAAAACTAAAAAAAGTTCTGCTGCAAGTAAAAATAAAATGATTGTTGTTAAGGAAAAAAAGGATTAACATTGGAACATGAGGGTGGAAACAAGATCTAGCAACATAAACACATCTATCTGGGTTATTAAAACCACAAACTCAAATTAATATAAATAAGGCTTTCTAAAACTGGACTATGAGAATAACCAAGTGGGTGGGGAAAAAAAAAATCCAGGATGACTGCACAGATGACAGCAAAGTGTACTCATCCTTCACCTGTGGCCCCATAAGCATCAGGAGCGTAGAGGGCACCAGTAGATCTGGAGTGATGTCTGGAAGCTGCAATAACAGGATTATATAAACCCTATCTATGACCATGGAATCAAAGTGCTGCAATAGCTGCTCAGATGAACAAGAGACTATTGAAAAGATTCAGCTTAAGCACATGAAACCGAGTATTACAAAGCAGCAAAAATCTCCAGAGAAGTTCTTTGATTATATATGACATGATTATACAGCTTTATGTACACTGGATGTTTCATGCATAACTTTTTGTTTAATTTAAAAGATTAAGAGCAGGGTAAAAGCAAGTATGTTTAAGTTCAAAGAAGAAAAGGTTCACAGACACACACACACACACTCTCACACAGAACTTTTTAGTTATTTTTCATGATTATCAGTGCACTGATACTGGTCTTGCATTGTAGAGTTAACTCAATTCCATGTGCTCAAGTCACAGGGAGAGCTCATGTATCAAACATCATCTGCAAAAAGTGACTCCTGCAGGAACCCTCTGTGCCAGCAGCTGACAATCCAAGTACACCTGAGTTCTTGCCTATGTGTAGGTAACACAGCCTGAGTTAAAACTCAGCACTAGGCAAACAAAAGCTAAAATTATCCAAGTAAAATTAGAAGTTAAATAAGTCAATACAGTTCATAACTCATGTAATTATTGTTTTATTTAAATAAATAAAATGTCAAATTAAAACACTTGTGTTAGTTACTACAGTTCATTAGTGTTCTCTAAAGAAAGCACTAAATTGGGTGAAACAAACCTCACTGCAAAGCATATTTTCAAGAATATTCTTTGTATCCCACAAATTGCAGAAATTGTGCACTTCTGCTGTTTCATTTTTTTAAAAGATGAATAAAAATAAGATTTTAAATGGACTCACAGTAAGATAATTTCTTAGCTGAGATACAGAAACTAAATTAGTCTGATACACTAACTATATATAACTAGATAGACACTTCTATATACATTACAAATCCCTTTCTTCTTCTCAGCTTAGAACACTACACTGAGATGTGAGATTACACAGAAACTTCATACCAATATATACAGTGAAGCAATTATGTAGCATTTGGGTCATTTTATGCCCTGAAGTGGGATAAAAAGCGTTTTATTTACTTGCATTTCTAAGCAGAAATTTCTGTGCTGAGAATGAGAGGCAATACAAATTACATTTCCCCCTGCAATCCCATGTCAAACTACACACAGACCTGAATTTGCCTCATTTCATCTTTCACTTACACCCCCGAAAAACATCATATTTTTGATAGAAGTTAACAGCATCCCACAAGACAAAACTGGTCCAACAAAACACTGAATGGCAACTGAAATCATTCAAATAATCCTCATTTATTCCAAGTACAGCTGTTTGGTTTTATTTTTAAACAAAGCTGCATTCATATACATGTTACTTTCATTCTCTGTGCTATGAGACAATCCTACCTATTTTATTTGTATAGGTGCTTGTTTTGACATCTGAATTATAAACTGAACTACATGAATAAACATAAAACCTTAAGTGGCATCTACCCCAGCAACAGACCTCATGGTATTGGCTCAATACAGATTTCTTAAGCATTCGACCAATTAGAAAATGTAAATCTGATCTTGCATGTATGCCATTTAAATCAAGGTGTAAGACAGCTGAAGAAGTACAAAAACATCTACAAAATACCTTTGTTTTGAAAAGAACAGAAGGCATGTTGTACTACAACACAGCCTTCCAGCTGTGTTCTAGCAAAGGATGCACGTTTACTAGTGGATCCTGCATGACATCTACTTTTAATGTAATTCCCCAATTAAACAGCATCTGGGCAAACTAGCATTAGTTACTAAAACTGCTTTCATTCAGTTCATCTGTCCTCTCCCAATAAAACCACAGCTGGCAGGAAGGATAGTGCCTCAACAGACCACAACAGACGTCCAGTGGTAATCAGGAACACAGATGGGTGCCTCAAATTGACACAGAAACCAGAGATTTACTATTTCAGACCATGTTTAACTAGTATTAGGAAGTCCTTAGCTGTAAGCTACCCTTGATCAAACAAAGTAAGGATACATACTGAAGACTATTTCAGACAAAGGTAACACCATCAGTTTCACATACAACTCTACAGACACAATTTGGTACTACCAAACAATCAAAAAAACCCCAATCCACAAGTCCAATATGAAAAAATACTTTAATCAAAATTTACTGCCAACTTCACAGTAACTTTAACATGGTTACATGAGAGATGAGACACTTCCCTAGTCCTTAATCAATATGTTAAAGTAATTATAAGCTAATATTCTTAAGTGTCATTGACATTTCAGAAACAGCTTGACAATCTTGTACAATCTTTTAAGTGTCAGACCAATAAGAGGAAATACTAAGTGGAAACCAAACTTTTGCTTATAGCAGCTGTAGAAATGATGACTGAATATAACTAAACATGTGTGAATGGTAAGTTTTTAATTCCTCTTCTTCCTTACACAACAACAGCCGCTACTTCAATTATCATTTGTTCTACACAGACTAAAAGGAAACTTTAGAACTGCACTTTGTTTATTTACTTGTTTAAGGTCTTTACTACTGCCCTGTTCACTTCTAGAAAATGGAAAGCTGTCTCAGAATACAGTTCTGTTTCAGTAGATCAGTCCCCTTATCTGCAGCATCGTATTTACTTGAATGGTATAAAGTTAAGATTTGACTATTTCTTCATATACTACAGTGATGACAACAGAGCTAAGGAGGCCTAAAGAAGTATATTTCTTGTACACTAAAACACTGACTAGAGAGCAATTTTGAATAACAGCTGATCCCAGCTGCTGATGCAAGCCAAGACAGCCACACTATCTGATGCAAGCCAAGACAGCCACACTATGTTCTTTGCTCTGGCAGGTCAGTAAGGAAAGAATTACGTAACTGCACCCAAGGAATGAGTGCTGTAATAAGAAGAGAAACACAATTTCAAAAAACTCCTCAAAAGGACAAGCACCTTTCAAGAAAAGGCATGTATGTATGGCCAGACTTCGTGAACACAGATTTGGGAAGGGCTCTCCCCATGTGCCCTTCCAGCGAGGCACAGCGTGTGCAGAACTGGCCCCCATCGTTTAAGTCCTGAGGTCCATCTGCCATGGCCAAGCGAGCTTGGACAGTGACAGTGAAGTCCTCAGGACTGTCACAGCCCCCGGTACTGACGGGGGCTGACCCTGCTGAGCATCCGAGATCTGATGGGATGGGATGGCTGGGAGGCATTCAACTGCCAGGGGACGGTCCCTGCTGAGACTCGAACTCAGGTCCTTGGGTTTCAGAGACCAGACTGCTCTCCTTTACACCATGGGACCCCTGCGCATCACACACTTTTCTAAACTTGGTACCTCAGCCTGGCATTACCCAAGTGTTCTATGTTTCAAGTGTACAACCCATTCACACACTGGTCAGTTCTCCACGGGAGCGGGTGGGGAGGGAGCCAAAGGAAGGGGAGACACGTGGCCAGCTAAGCTACACGGAGAGCATGGATGATGCGTCAGGCGCACGCAGGGAGGGGCAGACACGGCCATGCACGACAAGGGGCTGCGGGTACTCACCGAGGGGCGGGAAGGAGCGCACAGGGCTCGTGTCCCTGCTGCTTTCCCGGCTGGCCTCCCGACTGCAGCCCTGACTCACACTAGGTCGAGGGATGCGGCTGCCTCGCGCTAGTATGAATCAGGGCACAGACAACACAGCGGCACACAGGGGAGAAGACATAAGAAAAGTTGCAGTTTTAATGCAATTCTGTTTTGCAATAAGATCACAGGCGCGTTTCTAAGAAAAGACATCAAGGATTATGACGTTTTGTAAGTTATAACCTTTTCTACAGACTGTCTTGATTGTGCTGGATTACTCTAAGTGTAGCCAGTTCAATGACATTATTTCTTTACACACCTCTTTACAGAATGGTTGAAAGACCTTTGGAAAAGGATGGAGAACAAGCAACATTCGAGTACTGATTCAGAATTTGTGCTCAAGATCAAGTTAATCAACAGTAACTCAACTGAAAAAACCCACAGCTTTCTAAAAGGGGGAAAATAAAAAATTTAACGCAGCTAAGGTAAAAATCCAAAACAAAAAACAAAGAACAACAGCAACACCATTAAAATCAAGGGGTATTTTTCAATAAGGTTTGCAATGAAGTATAATCAGATCATACTGTGAAGGTTCAAGACACACAACACTCACTTCAGTATCACAGCAGTACACACATGCACACACACATATGCAGAAGATACACACAGTAATGAAGAACGTATTTTCAAAATGGTATCACACTTAAATTCAATGAATGTGGGTATTTTGGGGGTGAAGTCGAAAAAGTGAAAGAGAAGGAGGAAAAGAACAACTACTGCATTGTGACAGCAAAAAATTAAAGTTTTGGCTTCAATTTCAAACTGTCTTGTGTATCAAAGACTACTCTCAGAAAACAGCCACGTTTTAGATTATCAGTATGTATTCTATCTTTTTCATCCACCTATAACTAAATACAAGCTGTAGATATCCAGCACTTAGCTATAAAGAAACCGAGAATTATTTGGTGGTTCTTACCTACTGACAACCTAGAAGGACTGGCTTCTCTACTGCATCCCTGACTTCGTGGGATTTTGCTTCGTTTTTGTGCAGCTGCAGGATTCACTAACATTCTCTGAACTCCTGTGTTCACAGTGCAAAGTGTGGTGGTTGTCAAAACTCTTCCAGGAGACCCGGATCTACTGCCAGCTGAAGGTAAAATGAATAAATGTAAGTAACAGCACAGGAGATAAACAAACATGGTTAAAAAGAAAATAATGCTTAAAGTTAGTTAGGAAAGTTGTGGTATATTGAAATGGTCAGGAAAAACTTACGAGATAAAAACATGAAGTAGAATGCCTTGGTCCAAGTTCTTCCAGTACTACATACATGGCTGTTAAAATTACCAATGCAAGGAAGCACCTGACATAATATTTAGCACCAGATAAGCTCAAGAAACCATAAATAGTATTTCTGGACTTCATCAAGAGTTCCACTGTCTCTAACACGAACATTGGTGTGTTTTTATTTTTTAAGTTATGTGGTCTCACTAATCACCTTTTCTATTAAAGAAAAAATAACCTGTTAGAAAGCTAAAGGGAGCAATTTTACACTAGGATATTTCATAATTATCCCAGTTCTTCCAATACAACCAATGTTAGAATAAAATAACATTATTTCGCCAACATTTAAACACTTCTCCCTTGCTTTTAATAGCAGGGAGTCTTCAAGCACTGTTCTCTAAAGTTAAATAAAATGCCACTGAAGACAATTCAAACACTCATGTTCACTTCTGTGGCGGTTACCTTATGAATTAGAGAAAATCTTCAATTGCTTTAAACAAGCTAAATAATTCATCAAGACATGTTTTAAGTGTCTTATATTTTTGTTAACTGAAACTGTACATTACAAAGTGATATAAATGCTCCTGACACTGTCCTCGCTACCAGAAACTGTGGCCACTGATTCCAAACTTTGGTATTTCAGTTACAAAACATTCAAGTTCTAAGTCCTAACAAAGAATCCATTCTTCTCTTGCTATAATTGGTTTATGCCACCAGCTGATAAATTGTTTCCAGCTGTAGAATTCTAGAAATCTGACCAAATAAAAAGCGAAACAGAATTTCAATCAAAGGTTAATTACATACAGATTTGAACTCCTCATTGATCTTTAAAAAACAATCAGGTAACTGTATGACCACAGTGATGCTGTAAGATGTACAGACTTAACATGCAACATCTCAGTGAGTTTCATGGGTTACATCTTATGAGGCACGTTTTAAAAAAAGGTAAAAGTTGACTAAAGCTTGACTATATGGGAAAAGAAACAAAATGCCAAACAAAATAAAATATATGCTGGGTGGAAGGGAGAAATCTAAGACAATGTACCATGCATATACTTTCAGACTCATTGTTTGAATATAAACTTGAAATGATTGTTTAGGAAAATCCCTTTTCCAAATTATGGACCTATTCAGCAGAAATGATAAATAAAATATTACACAGCCTGGAAAAAACAAGCACACCTTCTACAGCAACAAAAGAACAAGCAAACCTATAAAATTGCTGCAAAAATCAAGGGTTTGGAAGTTTCTTCATATTAAGGTATTTCAACTTAGACCTGATATGACTTCTTCCTGCTTTATGTCTTTTTAAAACAATAAAAATATTGTAAAAGGTTTCACTGTGCTGAAGACTTGTAGGAGATTTTCTTCAATAGGTCAGAAACCTGAAAAACTTATTCTTCTCAGAATAAACAGAAGAAATGCAACCTGTCATTCTGATTATTGATCATTCTACGGTCTGACCTGCAAAGTGTAAGTAACTGCAGTGCAAATAAACCAAATGAAGCTTAATACCCTGAAAGTATTATGCCAGTAACAGCACTGGCACAGTCCTGTCAGCACCACCACCAGCAGCAGATCTAAGTGAGCTGAATGATGAAAGAAAGATTCCTAAAACAGCCTCTCAAAGTGACAAATCCCTCCCATCTCTACTACTGCTTTCTGCATGGCGTTACACCCAATTAGTGACGTGCAGCACACGGGAAAGAGCCACGATTTCTGCTGAATAGGGTCCTTACATGAGGTGTGTCAAACAGGTGATCAAACAATGATGTACACACAAATTCTGTAGACTCTTACCACCAATGGGGTTAGCAGACTGTGATCCTGAACAAGTGTAAAGGCAGGATTAGGGTAGGGATTTATAATCCATGAAGAGGGAGGGAGCAGAGCAGATTAAAAAATGGATGGCAAATGGAAATAAGAAAGCTTTAGTCATTTCACACAGGAAAAAAAGCCACAAGGGGGTTATGCTAAAGCAGTGCTTTTAAGTAGCTTCCACAATTGAAGAATTAAACTCAGATGCCATGTACAAAGCAGATGAAGCAAAGCTGCACAAGCAAATTACAATTCTTCAGCTTGCTAATCAAAAACTTGATGCCACTGAAGAATTAAATTTCAATTAAACATGAAACTGTAGCCTGCATATTACTTTAAAAGAATATTGCATTGCCAAAAAAGGCTCAAGAAGTTCAACAGCAGAACAAAAATTACACACAAGATTAAAGTTGGGGTTTTTTTGAGACACAACAGTAAAGGAACTGAACTGCAAGTGCGGTGGATGATCAAAAAAAACCAAACTCACAATGGCACAATTCAAAAGACTTGCATAGAATTTTAAGTTTTCCTCTTTAAAATTAGTCTGAAGTATAAAAGAAAGAATTCGTTTCCATTCAGAAATTCTCTGGAGTGAAGACTGTAATGCAATTTTAGCACACATTGTTGAATTATCTGACAACCAAACAGGAAAGGAGAGGAAAAAAATGTAAGCATTTTTTCCCATAGATAATAAAATAATGAGGTTATTTACTTTATGATAATTTAAAAATAGAAGAGGAAGGGGCTTCTGAAACCCTAAAAAGGTGGTTTTTTAATAAATATTCAAATTTGCAAGTCTTTGATAAAATGATCTTGGAACAAAAGATAGCCAAAAATTAAGAAAAGCATCTGTGCTGTAGTGGTTTAAAAAAAAAGTAAAAGCTTAACTCTAATATGAAGCAATTATTTAATTATATAAGCTGGGGAACTAAAACAATCCCCTGTATGGAAACATCAAGCATCACACAATGCTGTGAAAATTTTCAGTCACATAAAGAAGCATCACCCAAACAGCTGGCATACAGTGCCTGAGAATTCTCCTTTGCCTGGCCATTTGTATTTGCCCTGTTTATCTTCCTTAAAACATCTCAGGATTCTTGTTCTCCCCCACTGACAGGTTATAGTGAGCTATTTGAAGCAATCAGGTCTGAACAGAAGTAGCAACACAAGGCTGTAAAGATGCACTCACACATTTAATTTTCACACATCACACACAGTCAGATCTAGTTATCCCAGTAGCAATTTAACTTATCTCTTCAGACATTAATACTGTGTGAAACTGAATTCTCTTGGGAAAAAACCCTCAGTCATTATTAATATAAAGCTGAAGAAGCTTCAGTTTGTTTCTCTGAATGTACAGTTTACTTAATATTATATGATAATGATTGTCACTAAGGTCTTGTTGCTACCTAAATTTAACCCCTCCCCAGACATTTATTAAACATCTTCACTTTTTAAGAATTTACCAAACCTACACAAAGTATGGAGGTATTTTCAAAAAGGTTAATTCAGAACTTTCCTAAAGCTAATGAGAAGAAGAGTGTGACAGACACTGCTTATAGCTTTTCACAGAGGGGGAAAAAGTGACTTGATGGAACTGTTACCTTTCCTCCTCCTTAAATTATTAATTCACATATTCTTTGCCTATGATATAGTGTAGGCATCTTAACAATGAATATGTAAACCAAGTTTTGCACAACTTTTGTCACAGCCAATGATGACACTTATTTTCAAGCTCTCATCTTACACACATTTGTGGGATTAGAGCACTGTCAAAGCTCTTAAGGGAACTTCTGTTATTAGATTTTATTGTATTTGTCAGCTCACATTGTTTGAAAGCTTTATTTCATAAAACCTGCAAGCCCTACATTGAGTTTGATCAACTGTATTTGTAAAATAAGGCAATGCAAAACTGAATGGTAAGTACTCTAACAGGAAAAAAAAAAACCAAAGACCCCTGAAACTCTTATCCCTGCTTTTTTAACTTCTAAAGTAATTCTCCTTATGATAAATGTAGTCATTGCTATAAGGACAAATGTTTCTGCCATTAAACACATTATTAAGGGGTTCTAATAAAAAGAAAGTGAACCCATAACATCTGGTTAGTGATAGCAAAATAATTGTATTGGAAATTTCAAACCCAATAAAATTTATTGGGTTCAGAACAATAAGACTTGACAAATTACAAGACTGGGTAGTTTATTTTAATTTTATTGTTAATTTGTCTCCTTTTGTTAACTTCATAGCATTTCACTTTATCAGACAAAGGTAAGGATCTGGAAAAGCTGCAGAGCTTAGTCAGAAAATGTCTGTTGCAGACATCAGATCTGTGGACAAACTGCTGTAGGTCAGTGCCAAAGAACGTGAGGTAATCAGGTCCTTTTAATTAATGACTATGAGTGCTTGGCTAGATGCAAAATGTAGCATCTGCTTTGGTTACTAAACACACCGAGAAAATGACTGTGGATTAGCCAACATACATTGAATTGCTTGTTTTAAACCTTTGACTCAGTAAAGTGAAGTAACTGATTGTGAAGTGAAGGTTCAGTATTTTTATTTCAAAGAGGAGTTAAGTAAAGGTAATAGTTGTGATACACAAAAACAAGAGCTGGAGCAGTGCCCAGCTTCAAGTGACAATGGGTTATTTCTGGATAAAATACTTTTTAAAAATGAAAAATTAGGTTTTGTAGGTTACATTGAGGACACCATTCAGCCTACACTTTTGTAATTCTGTATTACTCGTCCATGTATCATATGTAAAAGTTTACTGATCTTTTGTGTTGGGGAGGTCAGAAAGGGGGGAAAAAGAATGTTGAGAAGTTATAATTGAAGACAATTTAAGGGTAGATATCACTTCCTGTTACATCATCTAATTTAATTGGCAAACTAAGGCCCAACCTAGTACTACATCCAGAGAAAAACAACATGAATTGGAAAAGCATGCAAATACCACTGACCCAAAACACTGAAAAAAATACCTTCATTTTGGTCTGGCGATGATGAACCTAAGGCACAGAACAACAACTCAGTATGTAGCTTTTTTTAAAAAAAATTAACTTTGACTGTAGCCATTGGTCAATGAATTTATGCTTAAGCATTTGGCCTCTTTATCAGGTAAAAGTGAGGAACAGAAAATACATACGCTGAGATTGTGACACCACTTTGGTTCTACTCCGTCCTCTGGAATCTGCTTTAGAATTTCCAATACCAACAGAAGGGGTTGAAAGCTTTGTTCGTACACGACCTATAAATGAAAAAGGGCATTAAATCAGTTTTTCAGTCATGTAGGAGGCAAAGCATCAGCAGCATTTACTAATATTTGACTAAGTTTCTGCAGATAAAAAAGCACAATGTAACTCAATTGGTGAAAATTTGCTTGGGATAATTAGTAGAAATCTTAACACCTTAAAGGATTTAATAGTGGAGGAATCAAACTACTTCTCTGATGCTCCATGTTTCAGTGAACAGTTTGCACATTATCCCTTCAATGCCCAGATCTAGCTAGCTAGTTCTTCCTTCCTGCATAAATAGGTTGATTACATTAAAAAAGGGAAGTTTACTAAATACAACAGGCAATGCAAATGCTAACGTTGTTCTGTCTTCTCATGATTACTTGTAATTCTGCTTTTGCTGTCATAAAAATACAGAAATTATGTTGATGCTTTTTGAATAGAATTCTGAGGTTTCTTCCTAACTTCACTCCTCTTTTTAGAAATCTGAACACTACCTTTTCTATTACTGAAGGTTCTACTGCCTTCCTGGCCACGGTCAATCAGACTCCTACAGGATTTCCCAAACTTTTCAGAGCATCTTGCAAAGAGTAAGTACACTTAAGTACTTCTCAGGGACAACACGATATAAAGAAATACTAACTCTCCTCAATAGATAAAAGAACCAAGGAAGAGACAGGTTAAAGTGAGTATCTAGAAATAAAACAATAGGTTCACTTCTCTCTCAAATGCCAATCCCTCTTGGATTTGCGTTAAACCTTTCTGCACTGTTAGTCCCGTTCCTCAAAACAACCAGCACTTACAACAGAATCGCAAAAGAAAGGAAGACCTCAGTTGGATGAATTACAGGTAACTGAAAGATCATTCAAAAGAACATGTTGCAGTGCTACATTTCCTAAGCCAACCTCTCAAACAACAGAAAAAAAACATTCAAAACCAAACTCACACAGACCATAATTCCTCTAAGGTGCAAGAACAAAACTCAAAAAGTCTGTACAGGGTGGATCCAGCTCAACAAGTAATCCACTTTTAAATCCAGCATAATTAAAATATTTTCTAGACCTGAAGAGTCAATATTAGACCCAGAAGAATTAGGTACATAGACTGTTATTTATTTCTGGTATCTTTAGGCCTTGCACAGCAGAATTTGGAGACCAACCAAGTTAATATTATTCATCCAAGTAGAGGGAATAGCCATAGATGAGAGTCTACAAGAAGAGAATCAGGATAAAGGAGGTTATTAAATAAGCTATTAGAAAACAATTAGCTAAGCAAGAATGGTTAGATTGACCAGTCCAAACTCTACTAGTTATCCCTGTGCAATGGCAATGTTTTCCCACTGAGTGCTGTGAGACTGCAAGGCACGTAACTGCATTGAGGATCTGGCCCCGAAATGTAGGAATACAGAGTGCCACTATTTCAATATAATATATTAAATTATCACTTGGGACCTAGTTCAATTTCATCAATGTAAAGCAAACCAGTTTGTGTCTGTCAGGCAAATAAACTGTTAACTCATTTGGAGTCTCTACATTCCATTCACTAATGACAGGTTTAAATGTTAATAGTGCACTGAAAATCAGCTCCCAAGTTTCAAAGAGATGAGGAATAGTAGCACCTGCTTCCCAGAGCATGAACACATTTGATGAATTATTCTGTGACAGGATTTGCTTTAAAAGACAAATGCAAAATTATAAAGCCCCTATATTTTGACACTAGAAATGTTAAGCAATGATATTTAGACTGCAGATGAGAATTACTTAAGAATTAAAATAAAAGGAAATGAATTTTAAAAATATTAAATGACAACCAAGTATTAGATGCATAAGCTCTCTGTTATGAACCTCCACAAAGCCCCAGAAACACCATATTCTATTTTTAAAGCTTAATTTGTATCAATGAAAATGTGAAGCTGAAAGTATTAGCTGGTCTAACAAAATATTTTCTTACCATCTTCAGAAGCTGTTCCTAAACAGAAAAAATAATAAAATACATGATATTCCAAACAATACTGTGTCTCTCAAATTCCTTTTAGAGATTAATCTTAGGAACCTTGACATATTTTAATCAAGCCAAGAGAACTAAAGCTTTTGTGTTGCAACTTCACAATTGAACCGAAGCAAAATTATAGATAAAAATCCATACTACACTGTTAGGGATTTACAAGAACACAATGCACAGCACTGCCTTCCAAACTGTTACAAAGCCACAAAAAAAATTAGGAAAAATTACTTCTATGAGATAATCAACAAAATGACAAGTACAACAGATCAAACCAGACGTTAATATATTGTAGTGCAAGCTCTTCTGAAAGTATAAAACATACTATTACACACAATCTCAGAGAAAAACCACAGACTGTTTCCCACACTGGACAGTGGTAATTTGACAGGAACTGCCAGCCAGGAGGATTTCTCTGAATTAAACCTGTGATTATTCTGAAGATCTACATGCACAAGTTTTGCTCAGAGAATTGGAAGGACTATGAGCTTGCTGAAACCAGAACACACTTGAACAAACATGCCAAGCTTAACAAGGCTTGATTTTGACAAAACAAGAGTCAGACAAGTATTTTCCCTGCCATCAGTACTTAGGAATTGATGGGAAACTGCCCAATCGGCAATCCTTCCCTTCTCTAAGTTCCTTTCAAACAATCACATTATGGAGCAAAATACACACTAGTAGTGATAAAAATGTCAAATGCCCCACACAAAAAAAATTAAAAATCAAGGAGTACTTCATTTTTTTCTTTTCACTCTCTGCTATTTCTGCCTTGCAAGAGATCTACAATGATGAAAACATCTGTTACTGTCTGGCTAGGCTAAACAACTTTCTCAGCAAATCTGGCAATGGCTTTCTCAAGTTACAGTATCTTCAAGGCACTATTTTTTAAAAAAATCCCTCTAAAGAAAAAAGTTCAGTGTAAATTTCGACACTTCTTCAGAAAAATCAGTTACAGTAATATGTATGTAGGAGTGCCTCGAAGCTTTTCAGATCCAGTCTTCCAACTTGTTAAAAAATAAAAGCCAAAAAACCCTACAGCCCAAACCCCAAACTACCCCTCCAAATCCAACATTCTTCCAGAGCTGGATCTTGAAAGGCAGATTTTATGTAACACCTAAGCCAGGCTAACAGGTAACTGTTCCTAAAGGGGTGGTTCTGTTTCTCCTTCCTCATGGCCCTTGTGCTCCCACTCAAGGATGGCTAAAGGCTGACCAGCAGCTCCAAAAGCCAAATAACAACACTACACACTTCCATGGAATCGGTTTGATGGAGCTTGTTCACCTACAGTGACTGATAATGGAATACTGCAAGGCACTAACGAAAGAAGCAATAAGAACACGTGGACAAGGTTAGTGGGAAAAGGGAGAAATGATTAGTTCCTGCTGGTCAGATCACAGCAGCTGGATCACACAACCACAGCTGGAGAGCAAAGCTCATTCCATCCTGCACATTATATCCAGACACCCTTCAGAAAACAAAACCCCCAGTTACTCTGATCAATTGTGCAGCATTTCCCCTACCACTTTTAAACAGACCTGTGTGCAACACCATTAGCTGTGACTACTGGTCTGAACAAAAGAAAAAGCTGCACAGAAGGCCAGCCCTAAGGTGCTGGTGACAATGTGCAAAAGGTTAAGTGTTTAGCACAAACAGTTATAAATAAATCCTATTACATAAGGAAACATGATGCAGAATTAAGTGACAGAGATACCGTTATCTTGTAAACCCCTCCTCATTTATTAAAGTAGGCTTGCTATTTTCAATGCTGAAAAACAGCTCAAGTTCTTCCAAAAAGTACCTGTGCTTTAAAATGGTTCAGGATTCTCAGTTTTAGAAATCTACCTTCTTACTGTTTTCATTCCTATGAAAAATATTGTCTGCTTTGCTTCCAGTAAACAGGCACTGTTAATAAACACCAATTATGAAGCAAGCAGCAAAGCAGTGCTTGCAGAAACTTTTGAAGTGCTTGTTACATGTCCCCAAGCAATAAATTAGAACTATAATCTTTGGGTATCCAGCTGGGACTCAGAACCTGGTGAAGCATTGTATGTAAAGCATTATATGGGAAACATTACTTGCTCACACCTGAAACAAAGAACTGCTATGAGAAGCCTGAACTCTCAACTGCTCTGCACTCCCTCCAACGTGTTTATAATGGGGTGAAATTAAGAAAAAAAGCACAAACTAAAACTTAGGTGAAAGACTTGGTAATCTACTTGAACAGATAGGTCTTCACAAATGATTCTTTAACTGAATTATATCATATTACATGATTTACAGGCATTTAAAATTATGTAGATAAACTAGATTTTGATAGAAAAGTTTTTTGGTTTTGTTTGTTTTTTAATCTTTAATTATGTGGTCAAGCATCTTCTCTCTCAGTGCTGTTCTGCCAAGTAAAAAAAAATAGATTCACATGTTAAACTATGAAACATGCTGGAACCAGACTAGTTAAAAACCAGCATGCATTGATTACAGAATTGCTCTGTAATTAATTGAGCTTCTTTCAAAAAAACAGGAGTAATGCCCAATATCTGATGAAGTTTCTGATGCTGATACAGACCAAACATTCACAACACTGACAAATACAGCAATAACTCAACACATATATTAAGACATCAAGATTACATAGGGGTTAATGAAAACAGCACAGTAATTTGTTAATGAACAGACAAATATATTAAATATCAATACTTTTACATAAAAGACAGTTTATTAAATATTTAATAGAATTAGAGGACAGACTAAATAATTTCTTACCATCCATCTTGTCAGAAGTGTCCTCTTTGTTGAAAAAGCAGGCAAAGAAACATGGAAAACTTAGTGTGTTAGAATAAAGGTGTTCACAGCAGAGTCATAAAACATTAATTAAGGAAAATACATTAATATTAAATACAGCAGGCATGTTTATCTAATTCATGCATGTATAAGCTGACTAAAAAGTTGGTTTCTCTCAGTCTGAGGTACAAAATTACAAAACAAAGTACAAGGATCCTGGACAGGGATATTCAATTTCTCTGTATTACCCAGATTTGAGGAGACCCTTACAGTAAAACATTTAGAAATGGTTTCATGCTGGGTGTAAACAGTTACTCAAGTATCAGTACGTATTTATATAATTACTGAATAACAATATTTATATTTCTGATGAAATTTGCTACTGAGCTTTAAGTCCCAACTGGGGGAAGGGACAGGAGGGAAAAACCCCCACAATTAAGATGGAGGACAAATGGGAGAAAGTTTCACTCTGGTTTAAAAGCATTAAATATTTACCAGTTCAGCTGGAAGGTAATGCATAAATATTCTGACAGTAACAATCAAAATTAAAATATTTAGCATGAGACATACATAATTACAGCTCAAGCCTCCTCAACAAGGACATTAATACTTAAGTATGTCAGAGATAAGCAACATTTAAAATAACTAGATAATATGCTCCTGCTTCTAGAATACTCTTTTAAAATTATAAATAAGCAAGAGTTCTTCTATTAATAATAAAAAGGGAAGAGACAGATGGAGACAATTACAGATTACTATGCTTATAAACTTGTGGCCCTCTGAGGCTTTAAATTTGGTAGCTGTTTAAGCAAAAGGTGGATGTTTCTCTGCAAGTAAGGGTGAAAATAAATTCAAGCTCTAGGAAAAAATATTATTTATTTTGGTACTAACTGCTACACCTGAGACATGTGAAAAGCATTATGGAAATACAGTAATGTTTTCCAGGCCTTTTGTCATCATTATCTTAAAAATTCTGTCATTTACCTTCACATATTTGGGCTGGTATAAACAAGTCCCCTTAAAATGAAGAGAGGGAAGAAGTTTACAAATTACCCCATTGTCTGAAAAACATGGCACTTGGATTCACACTCCATTATTAAGGTTATCTTTTGAAAACTAAGAGCAAACAACATTTTGAGGTGGATTCCATGGTCAATCCACAGCCAAACAACAGTCACACCCTACATGGGTAAGAGGGGACAAGGATGTGACATTTAAATCACCCTACCACAATTAAACAATTGTTAGGAGACTGAGCCAGGATCAATGAAGCAGTACTGCTTTTGTGGGGCTGCACACCTTGGTCTCCTTGGCTACCACTGCCTGCACAGGATTTGACTTCACTGCACACCAACACTTCAAATGACAAACCATTATACTGTTCTCCACAAGCCATTGCATCTGCCAGCAAGGTAAAGCTTTCCAGCAACCCAAACCCTTCAAAATAATACGACCTGGACTTACTGCTTATTATTTGTCTTCCTCACCCTCACTCATGAAATCTATAAACTACAAAGAGAATAAGCTGTTTCTTAATTTCTGTTATTTTCCTGCATAAAACCACTGTTTGCTTCACTGAAAACCTCTGGGCCCTTCTCAACCCTTGTTTCACATAACCCAGGGCATACTATTTAAAATGTTCTAAAAGCAAACCAATACTCCCATTCAGAGCTGATTTTCTGTGAAACTCTTCATCCCAAAGTAGTCCCTTCATTTCAGCAGCATGAAGACAATAGATTACAAAGCAAGATTTCCATTCAACCTTTCTTTTTCCCCTTCTGCCACTGCTCCCTGTGCCACTTTTGCTTCGCACAACAGTTCAACTCCAGCTTTGTCTGAGGTTCAAATTATGTCCTTTTGCACATGAACACAGACCAGACAATACTCTGACCTTGGAAAATACTCATCCCACAAATTTCAGGCTTTTAGGCATTACATTAGGAGGAACAGAGTTCCAGAAACACAGAATGGTTTGGTTTAGAAGGGACCTTAAAGATCACCTAATTCCAATCTCTCTGCCATGGGCAGGGACACCTTGCACTACAGCAGGTTGCTCCAAGCCCCATCCAACCCGGCCAGGGATGGGGCATCCACAACTTCTCAGGGGAACCACACACATATCCCCTCCATCAAGCAGCCCAACACTGGTGTCCATCTGATACCCGGCAGGTTCTGCTGCCCCCTCTGTGGGCACCAGAGGGAGCCCACACCCAAAACTGCTGCTCCAAGTGGCAGGTACTACTTTAAATCCGGATTGCTCACAATTCATAACACTAAAATCAGTGCTGTTCAAAACATTTCAAGTAGGCCCTGATGAAATAATCAACTCATGTTGAATAGTCTTTAAATTTTAGAAAGCACAACCAAAAGCTGTGAAAACCAAAGCCTAGATGTGTGCTAACATCTCCCCAAACACACACAAGGTACATCAGAACTATTAGAGTTTCCTTGTCTCTTGTGATCCTCTATGGCCATACTGACATTAGAACATGTCTCCTTGGTGGTGTAGCTGGCATGGAAGCTGACAAGAAAAACTTAATCTCACTTCCCACTACCTCTACAGAATGGATAACCTAAAAAGAACAAACACATGCCTGTAATTCCTTCACTGTCCCCACTGATGTAGATTCTGTCATCTACACCACCAACACTATCAAAACACTTCTCTGGATTCCTGTAATTTTTAGCACTTTCTATGTCTAACAGTAAGCATTCCTACCACTAGAGACTATCACCTACGTAAAACAGACACACAGCTCCATCAACATCCTCAGGAAGAAATCTGTGAACTCATTGTATATTCCTGTGTAAAACAATTCTGTATTAGGTGAAGAAGGCACCACCTCTGTCAGGATGTCTCTTCAGCATTGTTGTAAAAGAGCCAGCTAAAAACAGCTGAGAAAAATGGAAAATCAACAGCCCTGACACTCATTTCCCTCTTACTTTTAAAAACAAAAAAATCATGATCATCATATGCTGATAGGTAAAGGTACTGCTCCTTCCAGTACTCAGTATTAATTCCAGATGAAGACATTTAAAGAGCATAGTACAGACACATTCTCTGCATTGGCATACTTCCAGCACAAGAAAAATAAAACACCTAGCAAAGCTGGTAACTTACACCAGAAGACCTTCTCTTCCACACTACTAAAAACGATGACAATTCATCAAATCCTTCAGTACTGTGCTGTAACCCTTTGCCCAAAACCCTCCCCAAAGCATTTCCCAGCAGTGTGGAGATGCTGTCCCTACCTAGCGAGGCGTAGGAGCCCGGGGGCAGCCCCGCTGCCGACAGGCGCCCAGCCCCGGCCGTCTGCCCGGCGTGCCGCGCCTTGGCTCCCGCCGCCGCGTTCACATCGATGTCACTGCGAGACCTCTGCAGCGTTCCTGGGCTCGGGGCAGCCTTGCTGCTGCCTGGAACTGCCAACACAACAACAACCAAAGCAAAGAATTGCAGTAAAAAGGCTGACATTTTCCACGACTGCAACGTACTTGCAGAACGCAGAGAAAACTATGGGAAAAGATTAAGGTAAGTTAACTGGAAACCAAGAAATTACACAGAGTGAGAAGCAAACTACACCTCGTGTTGCCATGAAATGCATATAAGGACAGTTTGTTTTACAGTAATATTTGTATGCACAGACATGTATTCACAGACTATTCTGAGCTGGAAGGGACCCACAAGGATCATCGAGTCCAACTCTTAAGTCAAGGGCCCACACAGGGGATTGAACCCATGACCTCGGCATTATTACAACCAAGTTTTAACCAACTGAGCTGATCTGAGGGTCTTCATTCTGCGTTCCCACCTAGTGCAAATGACAATTCTCAATGATTAGGTTATTTATTACATTAGTGACTGCTTCACAAACGTAAGGAAAGTCACAGCATCCCTTGAGATACTGAAGGAAGAAAATATTCCCACTCTTCAGCTCAGATAGAGCCACAGGCAAGCTGAATGCATACCCTGAAATGCTTCAGGGTCGAATCTTCTGTACTTTCGTATTCACCTCCTATTATTTATTGAATTTTAACTATTTACTTCAGCCAAAACCCATTGGTTTTAGGTCTTCAAAACTTGACTCCTCTTAACAGTTTCAGTATCCACAAAACAAGAGTTCTCAATGATGGGCCATTTGTAAAACGCAGCTCAAGGATTGTCTCCACAAGGAGTTACTAAGACATCATGTGAAGAGAGACTGCAGTTTTTAAATTATGAAAACTCAAATGAAACTCTTTGAATTACAAATATGTGGTTTGGGCTTGGTTTTTGTTTCTTTTATAAAGAGCAACAGCTATATGGGAACAGATGAAAGGCACAGTGAGTCTTTGATTTCCAATTGATGTAAGCCTAACAATCACAAAGAGGCCAAAGAATAATGTTTTGTTTCTTTGAGAGTGACTGTTCCATGACAAACCTCCAGGAGAGATGATCAATTAATAACAAATTTTGTCTCATACTTGCAACCACTGAAACTACATTAAAGGTGAAGTGAGTGTGAGGCAATCTTAGCTCCAGGTACAGTTTGTAGCAACACATACCATTATTTAACTTGGAAACAGGGTAAATGCTGAGACAGTAAAACTTTAAGCTGCATTTAGAACTTTTATTTCAAAGAACATGAAGAACAATTACTGTCCACTCTACTATATTACTACCACCTTACCTCTGCCTGCAAGACTTGCTGGGCTGGCTGCAGACCATTTAGAAGACAGAGGACGACTGAAAAAAGTAAAAAAACTGAGTAAGTTTCACATATCAGATCCAAAAGTCAACAATAAAAGAGAGAAGAAAAGTAATTTTCTGTTCTTTTCTCCCCTTCAACTTTCTCAGAATACTTTAGATAAATATTTTAAATACAGGATGATAAGAAAAACAGAATCATCCTTTATATTTTATAAAATTACATCTCCATCACAAAGCACTAATCTTTAGGTTACCCACAGGCTCACTTTGCTAACAAAGTTCAGGCACTACACATGTGGTCACAGAAACATTTAAGATGATCAGTACAAGGTTTTAACCACAGGGCTGATCTTATAAATCAGCTGTGAAACAAAACCAGTGGAAGCTACCCAAAAATCCTTTATTTATGCAACAAATTATGTCAAGTGGTGTCTGCAGTAACAAGAAATAAAAGCTGTACAACTCATAAGCCTTCTCCAGTCCTGTCTCAAGAAGTGAGTTACAAATTAAAAAGGGAAAAGTTGAAACTTCCAAGCAGCTAGACTCCATTTCCCCTCTTTGAATGTTAGAGGCACCCAAAATATAAAAAACGAGAAAGATCCCACATTTTTCCTCTATGTTTTCTCTCCATTTCCTTTTTGCTGCCAAAACAAGCAGTTGCTAAAGCAAAATCTTTTTGTCTACTCATGTTTAACTGTGAACTCATCTTTCAGCCTGGTTTGAGGGGGTAAAATGAGAGATAAGCAAAGGACTAGCAGAGGAAAGCACAATAGTTTAATCACTGGTTGAGTATCTGATGGAGAAGGTTGGTATTTGCTAAAATAGTTGAATACTTCATCAATAGTCATATTACAAAGTACGTCAGAGTCACAGCATTAGTAAAAATAACCCATCTCTAATTTTAAACCTGAGAGCAGAGAGAAAAGAGATGCCTCACACTGTGTATTTATCCCAGTTACTGGCTCAGGTGCTCAAGAATAGAGAGGTGAGCACCATGACCTAACCCCTCACAGAAGATCACGTATTTGCAGCTGATTATGAATAAACTTGCCTTTCTGACACTAACAACTAGTGTTTTGAAGCTCTTTTGACACAAGTAAGCTGAGGAGGCCAAGGCAGAGCTGCTGGGTGCATCCTGATCTTACAATGTGCTCCAAACAGAAGTCCCAGACAAAAGCCATCCTCTACTGCAAACTACATTTTATTTCAGTGGTTTCATAGAGGTAGGCACAAGTCACCATATTCCTCTCAGTCCACTATCCTCTTTAAAGCCATTTTGGATCAATGACCTGTAAGTTCAGAGGTTCAAAAACCACACAGGATCAGATCTTCAAGCAAAAATCACTGCCATATTTCCTAAGTTAGTCTACAAAGGGGGAATTCAGCATCAATATTAAAAGCCAGAAATAGAATTCTGGGTAACACAGTAAAAGCACATCCATCTGAATGCAAAATTAGTGAAAAATCAATTAAAATTATTTTCAGTATCGTTGTCTCTTAATTTCTTATTTTACTCCTCACTTTTTGTACAGTACCACTTGCATAGCTTGCAATAACACTTTCAATACACAAGTAATGAAGATTTGAGAGTATCTTAAGATTCTGATTTTGGTGTAGTTTAGTTTGTAACAGTTTATTAGCAGTAACTCATTAACAGCACTTTGATTTTCAGATGGGGAATATAAATTAATTTAAACAAGAATATAATCTTTGTATAAACACTCATTTGTGGAAAAGAAAGTGCTAGCAATATCTTACATCACAGACAATTATTTCTTTATGTTTTTTATAATTAAAAGTATCATAGCAAAGGTAAGATAAACCTCTGATATTTAAGGTAGCAGCACACCCCCCCAAAAAAAACCAAACAGAAAAAATTAACTTCAATATGCTAGAAGCAATTTTGTTTCAAGTCAAAAGTGAGAAGACGAGTTTGCAGGCTTTGGTAATGAAGCATCTGAATTGAAATCTGAACAGGTTTTAACACTTTGAGGAAGCTTTCTAGAATTTAAAGGAAAAAAATCACCACATACTTCTAGTTCTATTGAAATTTCTACTAAAAAGCCAGTAGAGTCTTTTTGCTATTGAATGAATCTCACTATTGGTGTCCCTTTCTCATGCCTGCCTTTAAGATATATACATATATAAAAATATATATATAGCAGGAGAACCATTATACCTTTCCTGGTTTTATTCATTGCACCAAAATGCTGGACATAAACATGTGAACCTTGAAAATATTTTGGTGTTAATAGAGGCTGCTAAGGAATAAATATATGAGTTAGAACAACCTGCTAAAATCCAGTTAATGACTGCCCTTATTTCTCACCTTGCTGGGTTAATACTGTCATACAGCAAAACACAACAAAAAGTTTTATTAAAAAAAAAATTAAAGTGATGAAATAGAACCACAGCTTTTCTGTATATACCAAAAACCTGGCTCATTTCTCTTGAGAAACAGTTTGCACCCATTTATTGCCTCAGAAACAGTTCAGTGTCCCTTACTTGAGGCTCTCCTGTGAGCTGGAGGACGACCTGTCTGACTGAGGGAGAGATGCAATACTGCCCGAGTTCTTCAAGTAGGTCTGAAGGCTTCGTTGATAGGGCGGCTCCAGAGAATTGTACAGAGTCTCAGCTTCACCAGGGAAGTGATTTCTAAGACCAATATAAGCCCTGCAAAAATAGAATAACCACATGTAAATGCCTCTGTACTTCCTTTAAAGTGTGGAGTCAGGATGTAAAGATTACAGAATGAACCACAGGCAGGCAGAAGAGGAAGTCAGACTGAAAATATGTAAAGCATACAATACTGCTTATCAAGTCATGAAAGAAACCAGCTACATTGACTGAATTAATCTTTTCAAAGTAACTTAGACCATCCTCTGAACTTCTCACATTCATTTACCAGTTCTGAGGGGGAGCAAAAGGAATTCTTTTCTGGCCTTCTCACTAGCCCAGGTGCTGCAGCTGTTTAATGACTTAATCAATGAGGGGAGAATAATTATGCAGCAATATCAGCCTTTGTAACTCTGGTTTCAATAGAATCGTCAAATGCTGCACAAACATATTGACTGACAGCTTTCAGATTGTCTTTTGCAAAAGAAACCAGGTAGTAATTCAAGAACAGAAACATCAATTTTCAGCCAAACTTGTGTCCTCCTCTTCAGCCACTGTCAGCAGCTCACCTTGGATTAGAGCCTTCTACCACTCACGTAACACAGAAAATTGTTCAGACTCACTTTCTTGCCTCCACTCTTGCTTCTGCATCAGCATCGTGAATGCCCTTCTTGATTGTTTCAACCAAAACAGCTGCATGCCTAGAAGAAAGACATTATTCATGCTACTCCAAATTCTATTTTAAGTGGTAGTTTAACACTTTAACTAACATCACTCCAAGTAAAAAACAGCTGCAATAGTAGTTTTTTCCAACATATGCAGTAAACAAACACTTAAGCACACTGATGACATAACTGCACCTTTTGTAGAGTTTTAGGTCAGTCTCCTCCTTCCATCTAAAAGGACTTTAATCTACTTTTCTGACATACACCCACCTATCACACTTAAAATATCACACTTTAGAAGTTATTTAAAACAACCTTTTTAAGACACCTGCTTTCCTGAAATGGAAAAACTCTGTCCACTACTATATTAATAGTATGAAAAAACAGAAAAGACAAGTAAGTTTTCCTAATGGAAATCCAGCTCTGAAAGCTTCTGGCATATGAGTTGTAAACCTCAATACATGCTCAAAGAACAACATCAGAACAACCCAAAATGGTGACGATAAACACATTTTAATTCAAGATGAGCTTTCGGGTGGGAGGTTTGGTATTTGGTGGGGAAGGTGATGGTGTTTTTTATTTTTTAGACACTTTGACATAAATCAAGTGAATTCCCCACTTCTCCCTCAGGAGCACCTTGAGGGATAAAAGTGTGACTACAGAGCTAGGGATGAACTCTTCAGAGCGTTCTCTGGATGCCTTTTAGTCTCTTTGCTCTTTGTGTTTACAGTGACCATCCTGCAAAGCTGATGCGTGTGCCATTTTCCCATCTATCTGGAGAAGCTACAGTGTGCTTTTTACTCATTACCAGAAAAAAATCCTCCAGGCTCATCCCACCTGCCCTGTTTTATGGTAAACACACAAACTTCCTCCTTTCAGGAGAAAAGACAGATGCTTACCTGTGTATGCACTGCTCACATGCAGGCTAGGAGAAGAGGCCGAGGGTAAGGAGAGGAGGCAGCAGGAAGCCAAGGCTGGAGGGCACAGCTCTCCTTCCCCCAGCACCTGAATGAGCCACGTAACCTGCTGTGCTACAAGGGCTGTCTGTGCTGGAAAGCTTGGCCAGCACTGAACAGTGTAACCCAATTAAAGGATTCCATGACAATATTTTTGTTTTAAATTACATTAGCAGTTTAGTCTTGGGGGAAAAGTAAACTGGCTCATACCTTTCCAGTGAATGTGTCTGCCACTCTTGTAACAACAGGTCTAAAAATTCAAAGGAACGCCTAAAAAGACAGAACACAAGTTGTAATTAATACTCATTTCTCTAATAGGACTGTGGAATAAACACTAACTTTATTCTTTCCCCGTGAGGGAAATAAATGAAATAAAAGCACATTTATCTGTCAAGTAAGGGCATTGGTCACCTTACTGCAAAGTTAAAATATTCTGTATAGAAAGCAAATATGCAGGCTAACTAATCTTAAACTCCAAAATAATAGATGTAGTTCAATTAACCATGTGCTGCTCAAGTCATGTTATTACACATATGCTACATTAATTGTATTAGCTCCAAAAGACAAAAATTAAGCTGAAAAAACTGTACAGAGTATAAAATCTTAATATTAAAAAAGAAGAAACTTAAAGACACAATATTATTTTTATGGCAGTGTATTTCTGTCCAAACACTATCCCATCCTTTCATCTGTCATTACTGAGTATGTAGCATAAAGAGAAATGTGAAACCATTAGTACAGGGCTCTGCATATAGAAAGCACTCCAAAAGACTTGCTGGCACTGTACAAAGGAAGTTATGTAACTGTACACATTATTAATTCAGAAATCTCGACAATTTAGCAAACAGTCATTAGCAAAGGGTGTATTTTGAACTATGTCTAAAGCTACATCCTGAAGAAAAAAGTCCTGACACAGATTAGGGAGGTGGATGTAACAAGTTTTCAAACAGATCATGGACTCGGTTGCCTGGAACTATCACTTTTTCTGCTTATACTACATATTTGACCTATTCTGGAAGGACAGATTTGATTTTATTCTGCTCAAATCCTTCAGACACCAGCAAGGCAGGGAAAGAAACCCTGAAAGGCTTTTCACTTTCACAACCAATCTAGTGTTCTGCTGTCTTTCCAAAGGAATGGAAGCAGTATGGAAACAATGACCCCACAGTGCCCCAGCCACCTACAGTCCAACATTCTTCAGTAAAGCCACTGCAGTTGAAGGCACTGAAGCCCCTGTGAATTGTTCTGCAGTCACATGAGAAGTCATGACAGGTCAGTACAATTTGAGATAACGCCTGCAAAGGCAGCTCAGGCCCAAAGCAAATACTTCAGATGATCAAGCTGTTTCTTGCATGTATTTCTGTCACTCCCTGGGGTAGGATTGATCCAGACAGCCTGACCTCCAGCATTCCAACTGCACTGCACTGAAGTTACCAAGCCCTCCAGGCATCAGGAGAGCAAGGTGCTGGCACACCCTGCATGCAGCACTGCAAGTACTGCAGTGCTCCAGCGAGAGATCACCTCACCAGGTCCAACAGTAACCCACTGGCTCACTCTGGTTCTTTGCAAAGACACAAGTCTATTCCACACCTTCCCAGTGCATCTCTGTACCTGTGTTCTTTATTCTCACTGGACTGAGAAACACAAACTTGTGAGCCATTGACTTAAAAGTTGGACTCGATGATCATTGTGGGTCCCTTCCAACTCAGAATAGTCTGTGTGTGTGATTAACTAAGCTTTTCATTTTCTTCTGGTTTGAAATCAGAAGGCAATTTTTCCAACTAGTGTTAGTAACATTTTAAATCAGACAAAGTTCTGCAGAAGTCCACAGTGTATGCTGCCCAGTAAGGCAGAAAGTACCACTCCCCATTATCATCCAGTGTAACTTTGCTGAAACTGATTTTTGTAGTTTACCATAGTTTTGTGTATTCAGAGTTAATGGCCATAAATCCTCTAATCTGTTCAACATATGACACTATTTTAAAAAGCAACAGCTAAAATAATTTTCTATTTATAAGGTACTCACCTTCTAACTGCAACTGACTTTGAGGTACAGTTGCTTGTTATTAAAGGTATGAGACGTGGCACATGAGTATGCTAACAAAAAACCAGACAAAGTAGTTAATGACAAAAGCATTCCTGAATTCTGAATTTGCACTGTACTAATTCAGTCAGACAGAATTAACAACATAATAAAATACTTACCAAAACTAAATCATAGAATACTATTAAAAAAAGAGACTGGTGATAACATGACAATTGATTAAAGTTTTTTTTTTCCAAAAGGTCAAGCAAAAATCACCTTTAATGCCATCAACAATCACACCATGTTATGCAATGCTTTGCTGTCAGAAGTAATATATGAAAGTAAATGTAGCTGTCTCAAAGGAGTTGCAAGTTGATGTCATTCTAGTTTTGCCACAAAAAAAAGTAATAGCAGCCTTAAAAATCAGAGTTATGAAGCAAAAACTAAATCAATAAATTTGAAACTATGGGCATTCTTTCAGGGATCAATACATTTAGGGCTACAAGGACCAAATTCTTTTTAATATAAAATATGTCAATAAAGTAATAAAAGCATTAATACATAATATAAGCAAGTTTACAAATATTATCCATATGAAAAAACAGCTAACATTCTGATGGAAAAAGAAAACTACGGAACTCCCACTACTTAAGGTGGATAAAAAAAATTAAATTAAATCCAAATGCAGTACTTGAATTCAGAATTAAAGCAGCCTTACTTCAGCTTACCTTAACTGTAGACACAAAGTATCACAAGCTTAATTCCAAGTAACAGCAAAGTGGTTCAACAAATCTAGTTTCAATTAATTTCTTTAGTCCTTTCTGTATTAAATACCTGTGGCAATTTTTAAAATAGCCCCCAGTACAGTGTGAAACTGTAGGCTAATCGAAAAAAACCCCAAACAACAGCTTAAAAACTGCAGTACTGGAAAATTTGTACTATCTCATGCATAATACTAATAGTGCTTAGGGTTATAGCTGCAGGATATCAACACACAAATCACCAAAAAAGCAGAGAGATAATGATCAGCTCGCAGAGTGCTGCCAACTTCAGAATTAGGAAGGAATTAATCAAAAAATCTGGAACAGCTCAACAGTTGCATTTCTTCATACTGATGTACTTTTAAACATGGTCTTAGGAGGTTTGTTTGTGTTTTGCATAGTTTGCAAACTGAAAAGAGGCACATGACTGTCAGAAAGGGACAACAGGCAATGTCAGACGCAAAAATAAAATGTTTCTATAGACTAAGAAACCTGTACTTGCCAAGTCTTTGGACCTACTGGCACTGCAATTTCTAGAAAGACTTTTGCAAAGGAGTCAAAGCTTCAGGCTTGCTTCATTCAGCTTCAAGACTTCACATTTCATCTGTCACTCCCTTGAGGCTGGAATGCCACCTGCTTCCTCCCAAACCACCCTGCAGCTCAGCTGACTAACCTGAAATCCACCTCCCTCCTGGAGATTTCTGCCACCACACCATCTCTCCAAGATTCCCTTCCCACCACCCCCACCTATTTTTTTTTAATTGGTTTCCTGATTTATTTGGAGTCATGAAAGAGAAATCAGACTATGGCTTTAAGAACTACCTGGAGAAGAAATATGAAATCCAGCAACGGCACAGAGATGAAATGGAGCTCTTCAAGATCACCAGTATAATACAACCTCCCTCTTCTTACGGAGACTCACTCCCACAGCAATTACACACTAAAGCACCAGGAACTGAACTGGCTGTCCCTGCATTCCAGTAGGAGTTTTTGAGCAAAACACTGACTCCAAAAACTGCAATAGCTTGAGCTCTAAATATTCCACTGATCACACACCCCCTGACCAACATCCATTTAGTCCAAAGGGGCATGGGACTGCATTTCTATTTGACTCTGATATTTAATTTTTTTCTACCGAAACCTGAATTTTCTGCCAAAATAACTCTCATAAGCCATTTATTGGTTGGGTATCTGAACAGTATGCATAGGACTTTCTGTTAAAACTACAGCTAACAAGAACAGAAATTTAAACAGAATGGGGGCAACTATAGCTGATGTGCAATCTTGTCATCAACTAAACTAAACCAGTAATGCCAATATAATGTAATTGGTGAACTTTTATTTCATGCTGCTTTTCTGGTGAACAAGACTAATGGGTTAGTTTCTTACATGCCTGAGTTCACCCAAGACTACTGCAAATGGTATTGTTCTCTTACAACTTTACTGGTCCTGTGTGTGTTCCTTCCTCGCTCTCAACTCTGTGCCACCTCACAGTGCAGTGTAAGAGTCTGACAAAAAATGCCATGGGATCTTATCTCAGGCAAAGTGCTGATACAAAGGTCATGCGTGCAGAAGTCTCAAAGCACATTCTCAGAGGCATGGACAGACAGAATAAGGACAGATTCCAAAACATACCAAGGATGACAATAAAAGGTGTGAGTGATGAAACCACTTAGGTTTACAAAAACTTACAAAACTGAAATCACTGATGAGATCATAGTGAATGGCAGTAAGTTACTGGCATTAAAGAACACCATAACTTTTAGTGCAGAAACTACAGACAACCTCCCACTTGTATCTGAAACACCAAAATATCAATACAAGACCCAAAAATCTAAATATCTTGCCTCAGACACCAGTCAGCAGAAGATACTTAAGGAACATTTGATAAAACCAGCTAGTATAGCATACTCCTCTTTTCTATATGCTATAGGTTTAGGGACACAGCTTAGAAAGTTCTTAAACCCAAGGATTAAAATCTCTAATGAATTTTTCTTTCACAAACTTGTGCTTTTTGAATTGATTTACCTCTGTCTGGCCTCTTCAACATTTTATCATGAACTTCACGTTTCAGATTTATTTTATTTTATGGGCATATGTGTAGAAAGAAATAGCTTTGCTTTGTTGTTTAGTTTTTTTAATCTCAGTATCTTCTTAACTCCTGGCTTAACTTTGTCTTTTCCAAAGGTTCAGTTAAAAGCAGTTACTCTCTGAAATACACCTGACTTTTTAGAATTAACAAATTGCCAAAACAGACCATGAAAACTGACTTGCTTTTCATACCCATTCACCCATCTTTACTACGACAATGCTGCTAATTGGTTCCATGGCTAAATAATACTTGTCCACCTGTGAGAAATGTTACTCCTCTCCACTGAGGAACCATTTACAACCCTGTTGCTGTTATTATCAGAATTGTTATTATCTCTGCAAAGAGCCACCACGGGAATATTCCCAGCCAGCCAAGAGGGAGAGGAACACCTACCCGAATAATGAATCTAATGGCTGCACATCCAGAAGTTGCCATCACTTTGGCGCTGTTGGGAACCAGATTAAAAAGGGTAGGCACAATTGCTTCAGCGCCGTGGTCAAACTTGTTTCCCAGGACAGTGGACAGGTGGCTGTTTCAGGAAAAGAAACACAACTTGTCAACAGAAATTAATTCCTGAGTCTGAAAATCACAATGTTCACTGTAGATTTTAAAGACTTATCGCTCCAAACAACAGAATTTCTCAATTTCACAGTTTTCAAGTCCTTGCCTCAACAGAACTGAAGGATTTGTGGAATATTTTTGTTAATTAGAAGTCAAACATTTATAAGTTGATTTCATAATGAAAAACAAATACCAAAATTTGAAAGCCTGAATAAAACCCTCAAAGAATATCATTGTATTTCTGATTTTTAACACACTTTGAGAGATATAAATCTAATATTTTACATAAATTACTGGGTTTTCTTCCTTTTAAATGCAAGCAAAACAACAGAATTAGCCAACCATAAAATTTGAGTCTCATGGCTATTAAAGGTTATGTTCTCAATTTTAACAAATATACAAACACATACAAAACAGTAATTCCACTGTCCATTGGGGACAACAACCGCTTCTTTCATGCAGAGACCATGAAAAAAGAATTTGCATCCAGCAAATGATACATCAAGTACATTAAAGTTTTAGGGATAAAGAAAAATTCCAGGCTCTCAGGCCTGGACGAGAACATTTACACACTACTTTTACACTACTCATGGCTTCCTGTTGGGAAACATTAATATTTAATTTTTCAAAGCCTCAATTTCCCTGGCAAGAACTTTGTATGTTCCAACATTTTCCTTGGTCTATTCAATCAGGAGGCCAGAATAGACTCCAGGGTGTATGGGTTTCAAACAGCCACTGAACATCAACATTAACATCATACACTGAACATCAACACTAACATCATTAACTGAATATCAGCCCATCGTGCCCCCTTGTCCTATTGCTGAGTGCCTGGGAGAAGAGACCAACCCCCACCTGGCCAGAACTTCCCTTCAGGTAGTTCTAGACAGTGCTGAGGTCACCTCTGAGCCTCCTCTTCTCCAGGCTAAACACCCCCAGCTCCCTCAGCCTCTCTCCACAGCACTTGTGCTCCAGTTCCTTCTCCAGCCTCGTTGCTCTTCTCTGGACCCACTCCAGCCCCTCAATATCTTTCCTGAACTGAGGGGCCCAGAACTGAACACAACACTCAAGGTGTGGCCTCACCAACGCAGAGCAGAGGGGGAGGCACGAGCCATACTCACGCCACAGTGATGCAGGCCTCTCTGACCACCTGGGACCGCAGATCCTTTGCCGACAGCTTGAACGCGCCATCCAACAGCCGCAAGTGCTGGAAAAATCCATCATACTGTGCAGCTCCCGCAACAAGCAATGACCGGACCTTCTTCAGCTGAAAAGATAAAGGCATTCAGCTTAGGACACTACCAATATGCACTTCAAAATAATAATAAAAAAGAATAGCTTCACTGTAAATATGTACGCAGGCATGTCTTTAAAGCATAATTTTGAAATATATGGCACTAATTTAAAAAACTGTCAAAAAATTACATTGCTTAAATTCTGGAGTTAAAAAATAATCTCAGAACCCAGTCTACAAATGTGTGTATGGCCAGACTTTGTGAACACAGATTTGGGAAGGGCTCTCCCCACGTGCCCTTCCAGCCTGCGCAGTGGATTTTTTAGGTGAGGCTCAGCGTGTGCAGAACTGGCCCCACCGTTTAAGTCCTGAGGTCCATTGCCACAGCTGAGCGAGCTTGGACAGTGACAGTGAAGTCCTCGGGACTGTCACAGCCTCCGATACTGACCGGGGCTGACCCTGCTGAGCATCCGAGATCTGATGGGATGGGATGGCAGGGAGGCTTTAACTGCCAGGGGACAGTCCCTGCTGAGATTTGAACTCAGGTCCTTGGGATTCAGAGTCCAGAGTGCTCTCCTTTACACCACAGGACCGCCACAGTCCACAAATACACAGAGACAATTCTGTTCACATACCTCTTTCTAAACAGTAAGATGCCCTAAACCTGATAAAAAAGTATAAATGCTACATACACACAAACATTTCAATCCTGCAAGTGAAACTGATTGCAACCATACATAAGAGGTATCAATGCTAGCAGTTAACCTGTAGAATATGTGATTATGCATTAATGCCACAATGAAATATATATGATGGTTTTTAGAAAACCTTCCACTTAGGTGTCAGCAAAAATTTATTTTGGCCTTTAAAAAATACTTGCTTGAACTTACTTGGTATACAAAAATTCAAGGTCTGAGAAAGAAAATTTCTTTCATTATCTAGAGTATAACTATTTCAAGACAAAAACATTTTAAAATATCTGGCTGCCTGTGCTTTATGAAATACATCCACCCAAACCCGACACCAGATAAAAAGTTTACCGCATTAGTTCGTTGATCCCAATCATGTTTGTCATCGGAGAGAATTTCCCTGATTTTGTTCAACGTTTCTTCAAGTTCTCGACTAGAATAGATCTGAAGTGTTGAGAAAAAAAATCAGAAAATTCGTATTGTTAATATCCCAGGTAACCAGATGAAGGAAAACAGCTTGTGAAGACTGAAAATACAATTCTAATTCTGAAAATCTTCCCCCCGAAATTCCAGAGAACTGTGTAAGAGGCATAAACAGGCATTTAAAGACAAAACTGCAATGATATCACTGAATAGTGAACGTTCCTTACAAGAAAAGCTGAAAAACTAACATTTTCCTCAAGATTTTACCTTCCAGCATTGTGAAACTCAACCAACATTTTAACCCAAAGCAACTCTTTCAGGAAAGGGACTCTCCTCTGCATTATAAGAGTGCATGGCTCTCTGAGGAACAAACTGCACTGCGAGTCAACACTAAAATAAAAATGTACCTGAAAAAATAAAGGCTTCCTCAGCTTCTTTATGTATAAATACTTTAAGACTACTATTTATTAACTATACAGTCAGTAGATAAATATATCGATCCACCTCTAGTTGGAGTTCTTGCTGCACAGTAAGACCATCAAAACTGAAACCTGAACAATCCCATCATGCAACAGTCACTATTTGGTTATACATGAATTAATGCATTATTGATAATTGTACAAGACTAGATTTCTAAAGAAGAGGAAAAAAAACACCTAGCCATGAAAATATATTATTGTCAAATAAACTGAATTCCTTTTTACTCTCCTGGGCATAAGTCACGAGATGCTTCTTTCTGCTCCACTGCACATGCAAAATTGAAAGGTTCCCCCTCACCCCAGACTGAGAACAAGTTTAAGACGATGTGATGCAAATTATTAATCAGAAACTTAATATGGCCAGAGTTTTTTTTAAAAAATGTATTTTCAGCTAAAAAGTCCCAGTTTTTCAGATGAAAAGGTTTTCTGTATAATCACATCGGGCAAAACTCAGTTGCCCATAAAGAAGCATCTGGAGTCACCTGGCACACATTCAAGACATCCACATGGGGTGGGCAGATACAGGTGAAGACTTCAAGAAGTCATACCTTGATCTGCTGGGGGGCAGGAGGGCTCTGCAGAGGGATCTGGATAGACTGGAGACATGGGCTGATTCCAATGGGATGAAGCTCAACAAGGCCAAGTGCCGGGTCCTGCACTTTGGCCACAACAACCCCCTGCAGCGCTCCAGGCTGGGCACAAGAGTGGCTGGAGAGCAGCCAGGCAGAAAGGGATCTGGGGGGACTGAGGGACAGGAAGCTCAACAGGAGCCAACAGTGTGCCCAGGTGGCCAAGAAGGCCAATGGGATCCTGGCCTGCATCAAAAATAGCGTGGCCAGCAGGACCAGGGCAGTGACCCTTCCCCTGGACTCTGCCTTGGTGAGGCCACACCTTGAGTGTTGTGTTCAGTTCTGGGCCCCTCAGTTCAGAAAAGAGATTGAGGGGCTGGAGTGGGTCCAGAGAAGAGCAACGAGGCTGGAGAAGGGACTGGAGCACAAGTGTTGTGGGGAGAGGCTGAGGGAGCTGGGGGTGTTTAGTCTGGAGAAGAGGAGGCTCAGAGGTGACCTCAGCACTGTCTAGAACTACCTGAAGGGAAGTTATAACCAGGTGGGGGTTGGTCTCTTCTCCCAGGCACTCAGCAATAGGACAAGGGGGCAAGGGCTCAAGCTCTGCCAGGGGAAATTTAATTTGGAGATCAGAAAAAAATTCTTTCCAGAGCGAGTAATCAGGCATTGGAATGGGCTGCCCAGAGAGGAGGTGGATTCCCCATCCCTGGAGGTTTTAAACTGAGATTGGCCGTGGCATTGAGTGCCATGATCTGGTAAAGGGACTGGAGTTGGACCAAGGGATGGACTTGATGATCTCGGAGGTCTTTTCCAACCCAATCCATTCTATGATTCTATAGTGAAATCTGGAGCCTTGTGTGATAACATAAACCTAAATAGTGAGGCACCTAAACAGTAGGGTCTGATGCTCCCTTATCATTTATTTAAGTACCAGGCAGAACTCTGGCATGTGCAAGAGCACATAGAAGGAACAAGGGCCAGTGGCTACAACACCTTATCTTGCATGAGTTGCTGGAGAGCTTTGACAGTGGTCTCTCGAACACACTGATCTGCAGGCATATGTGCATCTTTTATTTTACAGTAAAAAAGGGGGAATGTCTCTCTTCTGTTCTATAGTTAAGTTAAATCATTATTTTCCATAAAAGACCTTATTTTCCCAGACAACTTCAAATTACTACAAGGGTTATTCCCAAGACAGTTTAGTTTTCAAGTTTCCTGAGCATAGCAAATAATTTTAACGGACAGAAGACACAGGACCTTGACACTTCTGGCATCTGCATTTATTCCAATGCTTTAACAGAATATGGTTATGGAGGTCTTTGTATTTCATGCCAGAACAGGGAGGAGGTGAAAGAGATCCATACTCTAAACCACCTGCATATTGGGTTTATAGGATAAACAGGGCAGAAACCATTTCAGAAACAGATCAATTACTACACCCAGGCCACTTTCACTATCACACAGAAAACAACCTCTGACCAGGCTTGGCAGAAACCACTTCAGAAACAGATCAATTACTACACCCAGGCCACTTCCACTATCACACAGAAAACAACCTCTGACCAGGCTTTATCAACAAAACCAAAATCCTTACTACCACACAGCTGTGAGAGCTTTTCCAAGGCAGCAGCAGCTCTGCACTTCTACACAGGGGACGCGACTGGATCCATAAAAACTAGAAAGCTACTCCTCATGATTGCTGTTTTCTTCTTCTTCATTGGAGTCATTAAACATCTGATGCATAACTCATTTAAAATGAGCAAATGACTTGATGAAAACTGTGGCCTCAAGTGTAACAAGACTTTTAACTCCACTACTGACAAAATTGAATATGAGTTTGGTATCACCATTTAATGTATTTGTGTACAATGGCAGCCTATTAAGAGTTGCTACACAATATTAGTTTACTCTAACACTAATTCTATAGGTGCCATACTCTTAAAAGGAAGTATTGTGTGTCTCAGTAAGCATTTTTATCAAATTTTTAAATTCCCATTATGAAAGAAAATTTTTGTTTTTTCTTCAAAAGTGTAAGGGACTAGTCAGTGGTTTAACTGAAGATGCAACTTTACATATTAAAGTGAGATTTAATGCCATCTGAATTTGTGACATGATTCAACCTCCTCAGACTCTCTCAACCAGCACTCACCTCGACCTGTCTCCTCAGTTCAGAGCTTTAACATACAAAAAGCTCATCCTACAAGTGGAAAGGCAAAAAATTCTCTGGCCACTCAGCATTTCTGTCAACTTACCATGATGACATGAAGGGTAACAAGGAGAGAAGAAGGATGACCCTTTTTGGTGTCATCCAACAGGTCTGTTCAACACACACCCAATGCTTAGGCTGAAGTCCTGGTCATGGTACAAACACATTCTGCAAGAAGTTTCATTGAGTAAATCCTGAAAATAGGACTTTTTTGTTGTCAGCCTGTGTGGCATCAGAGACCACACTGCTGCAAGAATTAAACATGCCAGGCAACAGACACACAAGGAACCTGTACAATGGGCTTGTGCCTGCCCTATTAGCATTCCCAGGCAAAGAATTTAATTTTTTCTTTAATTACCTAGCACAAACAGAATTGGACTTAGGCATATTCAGATTGGCATTGTAATGAAGAATTTAATAAATGGTATAATTTTATCTTGTCATGAAAAGAAAAACATAATTCCATTGAAAAATTCCAAACTGTCAAGGTTTCCCATACCTATTTTAATTTCAGAGGAATAAAAGGCAATATTTTAATAATTTTTTTCATCTCTGCCCTTGATTAATTAGAAGGCCAGGATAAAATTATGTGTTCAGCCAATGACATAATGCACTTTTTGTTCCCAAGTTCCCACATGAGAATTCTATAAAAAAACCTGAATTTGTTTTGAAACAAATTTTAGCGCTTCATGTGAGTCACATCCAATAATTTTAACACAGAATTTTCTTCACTTTCAGCAAAGGCAAACAAAGTTGTAAACACATCATGGCAGTAATCTTAAATATGAAGGCACAATCCTGTCACCAGAGGACTTCTCTTTTAGGCACACAGACCCACCAGACTACATCTGAAAATCACCCATTTTCACCATAACTGCTGCTCTCCATGAGAGGGCAACATACACACACACCATCAGTGCCAAGGGCAACATCAAAGACAGAAAACTTAAAAGCTCAAACACAAATAGAGTAATAACTATACAGATGGAAAATATTTTCAATATGGGGATTAAAAACTAGGTATGAGTAAACAATATATTCCTGAAAAAAGATCAGCAGTCACTGAACAGTCACTGGAAAGTCAGACCAACCAATGGCTTTTAAGTATGACTTAAAACATACACACAGCACAAGTAACCTCAATTTACTTTATTAATCCAGATGCACTTAATCCAGAGCAGGATCTGGTTTTCCAAAGTATCATCTCCTTTGTTATTTTCAGTGAACCCACTACTGAAAATCATAAATGTAATGAAAACAGAAGGTACACAGGAATGGGCCCAATAATGAACAAATAACTCCCCTCCCTGTGCTGTTTAACAAGTTTCCTTGGCTTTTAGGATAACCTGGCAAATTACAGGTCATAGACATTCTTCCTTTACAGGTCTAATATGGAAATTTTTCTCTTCCTTAGTAATTAACATGGTCTCAGAAGGTGGAATCTGCCTTTCTTTTTTGAAAGATAAGTGATTGTTCACAACCAGAACCATGAAGTTGGACAGTAAGAAGTCATTACTCCTAAGGACACTTAAAACCCCCAAAGGTCCCTTTTTTCCCCCCTTGCACTCTCATCCATGAAACAAATAGGTTATTTTGGAGTCAGTGATACATTTCCACCCTGCCTCCTACTCAAGCCAGGGGAGATTACTAAGGCAAGTGTGTCTTTCTCCTCTCTCTCCTGCAGTTCAGGGAATGACCTCCCTTCCCAGGCCATCCAGCAGTCAGACAGAAAATCACATGTGTTGGTCAGTGGCATGTGGTCACCCCACTCTTGTTCTTGCAATGTTATTAACCAGCCTGAGTGAGTAAAGAACTCTTCTCTACTGCAAAGAGCAAGGCACTGAACTTTCACTGTGCTGTGGAACGCAGCTCTGTCCAACATAATGGGGATAAATAATATTAAGGGCTGCATGTTTTGGTCCTCCAAAGAATTCTTTACACAGTCTGAAGCGGCAAAGAAACATAAAGCTCTTACACTGTAAGACAACGATTTCCTTTATGTGACAGGGATCACGGAGATTGAGAGTTCCTTCATGAAAGCAGACAGTATTTCTGCCTGCAGAAGGAGATCTAACAAATAACTATGCTGTCATCTTGGGATGTAAAAATAGAACAAAAGTACATATCAAGAAAAGGGAGTTTCACAAAATCCTTCTGCTGTTTGGGAACTGTGGCTTACTCAGTTTTTGGTTGCCTTCCACACCTCAGCTGCTCAAGGAAACTTATTCAAAATAGGTCTAGGAAGCTGCGTGCATGTTAAATGACTCAACTGTGTGAAAGCCCCAGATACATGCAATTCCCACACTTAAGGAATAGAAATTAAAATCTGATCTTACAATTAAGAACTCAGAGTCCAACAAGTTCATTAGTATGAAAATAAGGCAATAGATTTCGGGGGTTTTTTTAAATAGTGCTAGAATGAGGACAGGTATGCCAGACACATCATTATAATTCGGGCACATTTGAAAATACAATTCTTGCTTTTTAAATTAGTTGCCTGTATTATTATTACTTCATTATCCTCTGAAATTGCAGCCCTAAATTTTCCAAATACTATGGAACTATTTTCCTTATTTACACACATGATTATTTTCTGTAGCTCCCTGGAAAATATTAAGAGAAGCAATAATTGATTTTCTACAGAGTGATAATAATTAGTAGAACAATAAGGAAAAGGTGGTGTTCTTTTTTTTGTAACTAACTAGAAAAAGATCTTTCCATAGAGACTGTAAATTCAGGAAGAAGGGAAAGTAATGACTCCTGCTCAGAACACTGCAAAATTCCAAAGTTTCAAAAGCAGGCTAACACACACCATTGCAAATAGCACACTTCTGAAAACAAAGAGGAATCCACACAGCCTCTTACCTGTACAGTAGGAACATCTGTAAACGCCTTAATAAAATCATCCTCATCCACAGCTCCAGCTCCTCCTTCTTTAGAGGAACCTAAATAAATGTAAAATATTGTTAAACATTACGTAAGGTTTGAAACTGACATAAGCATCTTTCACCACACCTGCTTTCAAACATTTAACATAACTTACAAAAACGCTGAATTTTTGTACAGAATTGCATCCCATGTGTAGAACTGCAAGACCTTGAACTCTGATTTCACCACGAGTAGGAAAAAAGGAAAACTTTTTTTTAACTCCAAGCAATTTCCAATTTTACAAATTTAATGGTTTCATCACTCTAATTCTGTGTTTAATTGGAAACATGTTTTGTACAACAATCCTCTAGTGGCCTTGTGCTTCCCAGTATCCTCACAAGGAGCTGAGAGGTGAGAGGTATTTTGCAGTCTCAAAGCTCCAAGAACTTCAACAATGAAAGCAAAGATGCAGTGAAAAGAATTTGTGTTAAAGAAAGATCTGAACTTCCCTGATCAGCAGCCGCCTTCTTAGACCACTCATGATGGAACTGTTCTCACAGAACAGCCAAAGATGCCCCAAATCCTCAGCCAAAGGATCAAGGACAAATACTAACCCACAACCTGCTGGTTTCACACTGGGATATGGTTGTAAATTTCATTAAAATCTTGGGCAGAAACCGAGACAACTCTAAAGAAGGAAATAATTTGAAAACAGCATCTGGATTTTACTTTCTTGCAAAAACTCAGGTTACCAAGAAAGCCCTTTTTTTAAAGAAATGGAGTCAAGTTTGTTATCAGATCAAAGAACATGGTCATCAAGTCCGGGGTGCACTGCAAGCACAAGGTGAAGCTTCACAGAACCCTTCACTATGTTCAATAATCCCATCAGGAAGAGAACATGACAGGTTAACTGCATGGAGATAATCAGTCCAGTCCAACATTTCCTTCTTGAGATAAAAATCAATCTCTTACAGTAACTCAGGATCAAGTGTCTCTTTCAGACTGAGGAGAGATGGCAGAATGTCCTCCCTATCTGGTAGAGGAGACACGTATTTTTTAACTAACTAAAGAACAAATAAAAACATAAGGAAAAAGCATAGAAGGCTGAATGGTAAACTGAAAAAAGAAAAGCTAGGAATTCTTGACAACTCAAATTCTCAGTGGCTGAACTCTGAAACATTTCATGGTTTACAGTCTTTGATCTCCTAATTACAGTGCAGGAAATGATGTCTGCTGTGTTTGTACACATGTGCAGTTTGCTAACACAAAGGTCCACCACTACTACAAATTTGATGACAAACTCAGTAGATCTCAATGCCTCCTCTGTGGAGAACAAGATCTCCCACAGGCCTTTGTGGGTCCTTGGGTAAATCCACAGAATTTGGATGTGGTACCTGCAGTATGATACAGGGATATCCAACAGCCTTCGACTGCCTTAGCTCAAGGATGCTGTGAAGAGATGCTGTACGTAACACACTTCTACATGTGCATCTCCAACACCATCTGCCATAACTGCCAGTGGCAGCCAGAAGTTGAAGAAAAAAACCATAACCACCTATTTCTCCTCCCTCCACAGAGCTGAGGAAACAAGTCCTTCCATAAAGTTCAGCTAAAAAAAAACCCAAGAGGGAAAGATGCCATTTACACCCAGTACACACCTTTCTGCCACACAAACTTGCACAGCTCCTCCAAGGGAGGATGTCCCAGTCACAGCAGAATTCTGGGGAGAGAAGCCTTGAAAAGAAGTAATTTGGGCCAGGGGCACCACGCTAAACTAAGTGGTACAAACAGCTATTTAGATGCTTCCCAATCTCATTTGTCCCTCCCCAAATAGTCTGACATGTAAGAAAGTCTTATGGAACCAAAACAGAGTCAATATGCACTATATACTCAGGGATAAGGAAAAGTAAACTTATACAAGTCTGGTATTATCATTCACTTACATCAATACACAAACACCTCTGTGAAAGCAGGGAAAAAACTTACTTTTCATTCCCATCCTTTACTTACCAATTTTTTACCAAAGGAATAAACTACATAAATAAAATGTTACAAATTGACACAGGTAAGCCATGAACATAAAAAATATATAAGAATGTTCAGATTTCAAGTATTCATAGTGCACTCCTGTATTCCATAAAGGAAAGATTAAAAGGGGATGAAGTTGCCTTGGTTAAGTAAGAAGTGTTGTCATGTTTAGTCTGCCTTAAAGCACTGCTTTTAAAATTGGAAAATACTATGGGCTACATGTCAGCTATTTCTAGGACTGAAACATCATCCAGTAATGCATCCTGAGGAAAAAGAGAAAATCTTCTATCTGAGGAACAACATTTTTTCACTTTAAAACTAGAAAGAGGAGGGACAGACTACCATTTAAAATACTCCAGACACACAGCACTTCTCATCTTCCCTAGTTTCAGCAACTGTTTACTTCTACAAAATAATTTTTTTTTAAATTAATATTCTTAGAAAATTGCTTTATTACCTCTTTGCCTGGTAATAAAAAAAGTTATGTAGGATTTTTGGGAGGTGACACTTTTTAGAGTTATTTGTAAAATCACATTCATTTCTGTTTCACTCATCTATCTTTCTCCTCCTCAGCTGCATGATCACACAAAGTATGAAGTGCCTGTCTTCTCTTCCCATTGCACACAAGTCAGAGGTCTACACTGCCCGACAGGAAAATCACTGTTCAGTCCTTCCCTTCCTGATCTCCCTATAGGTATGTTCAGCAATTCTGCTTACCAAGTCTCTGTTTCTGTAGACACTAATTAAAAAATGACAGAACTCCACACTCTGCTTCCCAGTTCAAGTATTTCACCGTGCTAACAAGAAACACAATAGTCACACACATGTAGATGTCTTCAAAGAACCTCTCAAAGAACCTCTCAGGCTTGACTCTCCTCCACAAAAGAACAGCAGAGCTTTACAGAATTCTCATTCAGACAGTACTGCCTCCAGACTCAAAACTGATGCATCTGATGGAGCACACACATTTTAACAGGCTGTTTTGCTGCTGTTATCACTTACCTTCTCAGACCAAGCCTGTGATCATAAATTTCTTAGATCCCTCTCTAGTTCTACTGCCTTCAACTCCATAGTGCACGTTCACTGCTACCCACAGAACTCATAATCCTTTGACCAAATACAGGCAAGTTCAGCTACTGCATTCCTAAAGGCAGGAACACCATAAACAACTCTAAGGGGCTTTAACCCAACTGCATTTTTAACATCTTTAAGTGCTCAGCACACAGCTAAAATCCAGAGCCTCATCAACTGGGTAATTACATTACCCTGCCTTTGGACTAAGCACACGGAATCCAACTGGGCTTCCCTCACCTGAGACACAGCAGAAAAAATTCGTTAAAGGAGATGAACTAAAATACACACAAGACATTTATCTACTTCGTTTGTTAGTCTTCATTCATAACCTTTACTTATTCTTATCCTTCAATCTCTCTAGACTCAGAGAGAGACCTGCAAAGCCCGAGCTCCACTACAGGAAAGTGGTGAGAATCTACCAAATATAACAGACAGACAGATCTGTTGTGGAAATAAATCCAGCAGCTGAAGCCCCTCTGGGTTTTATTAGTGGAGCTTTGGGAGGGTTTTGGATGTGAGGTTTTGTTAGATTTCTCCCTCTTTTTTTATTGTTTGTGTGTCTGTGTCTTCTTTTGTTTTGATTTTTAAACTTAAGTTCAATGAATCTGGAAAACGGAGGCAAAGAAAAGAAACCACTCACTTCCTGCAAAGCGCTAGGAGAGATGACATGTTCATGAGTTGAATTTATGGATTTCTAACATTTTGCAAGGCCTCAGGAGTATTTTTTTTTAAAAGAAAGTTTATTCCAGTGATGAGACTGAATTCAGCACTATGAATAACTCAACATCAGAAAGGGTCCTGTATGCAAGCAAAACAATTACCCAGTCTTTTGCAAAATAATGTTTTTCACCCAGGAGTTAATTCCTGTGGTTGACATCCTCCCCTCTTCAGACTGAAACATTTGAAATTCTTCCAACATACCACAACAACTTTGGAATGCTCATTTGCTCTACTGCCTACTAGGATCTGCAAAGCTGTACCTTCCAGATGACAAAACAATCAGAAAATACCATATGGGAAGAGAAAGACATTGAGAGTGATATTGGACTGGTACTTTTGTTTTGAAATGAACT
Organism: Pithys albifrons albifrons; assembly: GCF_047495875.1. Taxonomy (NCBI): domain Eukaryota; kingdom Metazoa; phylum Chordata; class Aves; order Passeriformes; family Thamnophilidae; genus Pithys; species Pithys albifrons. The sequence continues at coordinate 49,798,862 of NC_092464.1, read as the reverse complement.
GTTTAATCAAAGTACACAAGCCTTGGCCTAAAAATAAAAAAGAATTCCTTGATTTTTATTTGGTAGCATGTCTACACTAGTCTAATTCTTTTTTTTTTTACTTTTATGGGCTTTCAACAAAAATTTCAAACAAAAAAATTACCCTGTGAAAAAAGGGAATTTCAAAACTAGTACAGAAACTTAGGAGTACTAAAAAACAACTCTAAAACTTTGTTTCAGTTTTGCTTCTAATGCTTTTTGCAAAATTCTTCCCAAAAAAATGTTTAACTATTTTCTGATACAACAGGTATCACAAATTTAATGTTAGTAAAATTTAAGAAGGATATTGCTTCTCTGATGTCTTCTATCCCTCAGAAATCTCTCGTTGCATGCAGTAACAGTATCCTACTGAGCAACACATCTAGACTAAAATGATGGGGATTACAATTTTCTTTCCTGAAAGACAACAAAAAGCTAAAAAGCTACACCTTTGTCTCAGCTAACTGAAAAGCTTTAGAGAGACTGCAGCAAAAGATGCACATCATTCTGGATTGAAAGAAAAAGGAAAACTACTGTTACCCTTCTGGCTTTGTAGGTTAATAAACAATCAGCTGTAAATTAGGAACAGACAGCAGCTCCAGCTCTGCGTGGGATAAATGCACAGGATAAGCTCAAGTACTTACTCAGCTTTTCGTATAATAGGGTAACTGGGAACTCCCACTCACTCCCACTGACCTCTCATTCTCTGGTACAGCTGAACTGTAAGTCACAACAGGCAGGGGCTGAACTGAGAATGAAATAAACTGCCCAATATGAATAGTTTCAGTTCCCTATTCAGCTCCACTGTGGGGCCACACAAACACCATGGCAGCACAACCCAGGGATACAAATGAGCCAGTGCAGACAGGGAAGGAAATTGGTCCAGGCAGCTTCAAAAGTACAACTGCTGAAAGTCTAAGTACAGGCTGAGGGGAGCAGAGGGAAACTCAAAGTGAAGTCAAGGAAGGACAACTGCAAAGGCCACCTGGTGGAATGAGCACCCTCTGTCACTCAACACTGAGGGGTGGATCCGAAGCAAGAGCTGATACCGAACAAAAACACACAAACAAAAATGCAAATGTACACACAAGCTATAAATAATAGATGACAACAACCCTAACAACAAAGAAGACACAAACCCTAATTGTTTCTTCACACGGTACTTGCAGTAACAGCCACATTCTGTTCCCAGGCCTGGTGGGCAGATGTTGCAAAGGTCGTATTTAATTCCTTCTTTGAATGTACATTCTGTTTGTTAGAATTGCAGAAAAAAACTGCAGTTTTTCCTGAATCTGCTGCAGCACTCAGACAGTAGTCATAAAATCTACTCACTTATCCTTGGGTCAGGCTTATTACTACATGATAAAAGCAAGAGCATACTTTTAAAATGGCATCTGTTGGGAGCCAGGCAAGGAAATCTCTCCGAGATGGCGAAGGTGAATTTTAGGAGAATGACTGTGATAAAAATTCTCCTGTATAGACAAATTTGAATCTCACCAGCTTAGGAAGGAATCTATTTATCTTTCAAGGTATCCTAAGTTTACTAAAATGTTCCAGAATAACATCTTTTCATACGCAGTTTTGATGAGTCTGCTTCTGTAAAACAGGAACCAAATGTTTGGAAAAGTGGCTGAAGATTGAGAACTTTTGAAAATTTTCTTCACATTTTAAATTACTGAGTTATCTAAAGCCATTTTATACACTGTACATACACACCTTGATGTATTAACAGGTTCTAACGTTCTAAATAGTCTTATTTCTGTGTTTGAGAAATTGATCTGCAGACTTCAACTGACAAACTTGAATAAAAACCTTCCATAAAACAAGCAAATGGCTGTTCATCAGTCTCAAATATCTGTATATGGCATAAAGGTGTTTTAAGAGTCCCTCAGTAAAGATGTCTTCAGTTTACCTGCCTAAGTTAGGGAAATATTTGAGAGCAACAAAAAAATAGCAGTTGCTCCAGATAAAAACACTTTGATCAGCATTAGACAAGGTTTTTTTTAAACAAGGTACTTACTTTTAGATAGTTACACTGGTAACTCCTATAGGAGGGGTATAATTAGACTGATCTAGATAAAATTATGTTTAATAACTTGTAAAATGAGTAATTGCTCTGGTACAACTGTTGGCATCACTTACTGGCTTTGCTATAGAAGTTAAGAAACAGATCATGCTGCAAGTTGCCAGAGGTCTGACAGTAAAACTTCAGGGGAGACCAAACCATGAAAAGCTGCACTGATCCTATTTTAGACAAAAGTTCTCATCCAGCTGCCTTGTACCCATTTTTTTGAGAAAACAACAACTGCATCTGGAAACAAGGAATTCTACATTCCCCAAAACTTCTCTGCTGTTGTGAACTTGTCCATGTTCCAGTGCTTTTGCAAGCACACACCTTTGTGTGTGCCTACCAGAGAAACCTCATAAATAAAACTTCATTGGGAGTTACCTTATTGGGCTGCTCAACACATTTGTGTGATGGCAGTTGTTACCTGCATATAGGGGAGTGAGGAAAAGGAGAGAGACAGCAAAAGGAACATGTACCAGTCTCAGAGGCCACTGCAGTTCATGATTTAATAACTTAAATGCCTTTGAGTTAAGCTGAACTGCTTTAAACAAAGCCACTGAGCAGACAATTAGGCTCAGCAAACCTGTTCAGTTGTTCCAAATCAAGCCACCAGAGTTTCATAAAATGAGTTCCAGAAATTGAATAAATTTTTAAAATCATGGTTCTAGCAGAAACTGGACTGACAAAGCCTTCCTGTTGTCTTAAACCAGCTTAGAAAACAACTTAAGTCATAACCAAGCAACTTTGAGCAGAGTAGAAAAGGATTTGCTGGAAAACCCACTTTAAGGAAACCAACAGATGAATTTTGTCATGTTCAGCCCCAGTGACTGACATTTGTTCTGAACTGACTTGTCCCCCTCAGCTCCTCCAATGCCAAGTCATTGTCCCTGAGGCATCCAGAAAGTCATTCAAGCTGAAACAGCTGCACAAACTGAATAAAACAGCAAAATACATTCAAATACCTTGGCAATACCTTCAATTCCTTACTTTATGTGCCTGTGTCAGAAACTTGGCAGGCATGGTTAGCCAATTTCCCCAGAGATCCCACCTGTATTGCAACTGTTTCATTAAAACATTCCTCCTACATGCCAGAGACATTGCACATGAACAGAAGTTTCCACACAAGTGACTGTGCTGTCCCTGAGGACTGAGATGCTGAACTGATCTCTCCATACCTTTACTCACCCCAGGAAAGAACAGGAGCAGGAAGGACAAGCAGAAATAAGGAGTGAGCTGTGCTTACAGGGCAGAAAGTGGTGCAAGGTGTTCAACTGTTAGAACAGCACATCTCAACCCTTGGGGTGTGACATGTTAGTGAGGATCAAACACAGGACTAAGAGGAAGCCCAAAGTAATTCTTATGTGGACTGAGGATGACTGCACCACCATGCACACCTTAAAATCTGAAGCTGTTCTTGAGCAATTACACAACAAAGAAATTAATAGTGTTTTACTTAATACAAGGTTTGAACAACATACATTAGATAAGACCAAACCCTGGATGTGGAGGGAAAAAAAAAGCAGTTCCATGTGCAGCAACAATAGAGATGCCTGACTTATTTTAGGTTTCTCTCAAATTGATTAACGTTGGTTTCTACTCAGCTGGAAGCTCATACAGTCACCTTTCAACTCATGCAATGTTCATGCTCACATGGTAAAAGCACTCATGCATTTCTTTTCTCTACTGGCACTCATTTTTTCATAAATAATTAAAAACATACATTTGAGACCCTATTGTTTTTGTCCAGTTTCAACAGGTGAGTTTTGAAGTTTTTTAATGCAGCTTTCTAGTAACCTATTTACATTTTACTTTGATTTGTTCCTAGTTTTACATCCTAACAGGGGAAATTGCACTATTTATTTTATATTACAGAAATTACTGAGAATAACCAAGAACACAATTCACTTGTATGATCTGTAATTTGTGTTGCCAAAACAGAATGGTTTGGGATACTCTAATTTTTTTCAGCTGTGGTGTAATAGTTTCAGTAAAACAGAATTTTCATTACTGTTGTCACTTTTCATTTGTGCATTCTTTCCTGAAACAATTTAAACAGATACTGTAGTAAGAACACTCAAATGTCACATCACCTGTCATTGCAAACTACACAATTTCAGGTTTTAGATGTTTTAGCTAACACACTTTTAGCCTTTATTTCTAGAATTTCACTAGGGCAAGACAGAACATCAGAGTGACTTGATTTTAATGTACTGTTTTTCTCTTATATTTTAAAGGACATTTATTTGTTGGCAAAAAAATAATTGCACCATAGATGCAAATACTTGTATTATAGAAATAACCTGCATTCCCTGCTCCTCTGTCTGAGAGCATATACATTAGTCCAAAGACTGAAACAAGATTTTTCAAGACACTTCTCCCACACACACAGACCACCCCACGAAGAGGAATCACACCTGCTACTTTGCCAAGCAGCAATGCAGGAATGTTTTGGAAAGGTTGTCCTCATTTACTCTTCAAAAAAGTTACAGTCCATAAGGACTCAAAGTGGCAGGATCTGCTGATTTCAGTCCATCCTCCCCCTCTCTCCTTCCTCTTTTCCCTTCTAGATTCACCCGCATGAAAATATAAACAAATTGCTTCCCTTTCTCACTGCTTCAAAAAAAATCAGTACTCAGAGTCAGCAACTAAACAAGGGCTGGGTTGTCCTCCTTATTCTCCTCACTGTCTGGAACGACCGTGGCTGCCAGGAGGATGCCTGGGACCAGAACACAGCGCAGGGATGTCACAGGCAGGTTGCACCCTGTGGGGTGCCCTCACCTCCAGAGCTCTTAATTTGTGCTCCACTGTTACTCTCTCCCTATTTTATCCATTTATAAGCTGACCTCCAGACTATGAGCCTTTTGAGAGAAGGCTGTTTGATAAAGTACAGGGCTTATACCAACATAATGAATCTCCTCAGTTCAGGAAAGAGATTGAGGGGCTGGAATGAGTCCAGAGAAGAGCAACAAGGCTGGAGAAGGGACTGGAGCACAAGTGCTGTGGGGAGAGGCTGAGGGAGCTGGGGGTGTTTAGCCTGGAGAAGAGGAGGCTCAGAGGTGACCTCAGCACTGTCTAGAACTACCTGAAGGGAAGTTCTGGCCAGGTGGGGGTTGGTCTCTTCTCCCAGGCACTCAGCAATAGGACAAGGGGGCACAATGGGCTCAAGCTCTGCCAGGGGAAATTGAAGTTGGAGAGCAGAAAAAAATTCTTTGCAGAGAGAGTGCTCAGGCATTGGAATGGGCTGCCCAGAGAGGGGGTGGATTCCCCATCCCTGGAGGTTTTTCAACTGAGCTTGGCCGTGACACTGAGTGCCATGATCTGGTAAAGGGACTGGAGTTGGACCAAGGGTTGGACTTGATGATCTCAGAGGGCTTTTCCAACTCAGTCAATTCTATGATTCTATGATCTAATTGAAACTTCTAGAAATTAAGAGCAAAATACAGAAGTAGGAACTATCACTCAGGTGACACATAGAAAACAGATTAATGAACAGTGTTATGGACATGTATTTTCTGAAGGTGTATGTACAGGGCATATACATATATACATTTACAATTTATCATGGTTGTTTTCATTCAGATTCCTCAGTAAGGTGGACTATTATTGAATATCCCTGCTGAAGCAAGCTGCAAAGGAGGGGGGTATCTGCTACAGCAATGAAACCCCAGTGCAAAAGCATTTATAATGGCCAAGGGGAATGGACCCCTGATGATGTGCAAGGGAACTCTAACCCAAACTGCCTTTCAGGGGAGACCTGGAAAGCTGGAAGTCCTCCTACTTCCCTGAACTCTGGATTAGGTTAAAATAGCTGCAGTTCGTGACTACATGATTGCAGCCAGCACCTCCACAGGCAAGGGTCTCTTGGGATGGAAGCTAATTGACATTCACTGTGGGGAAAAGGAAGCAAACAGGCCTTCTGTAACAAATCCTCTGATTCAGACTCTGATACCCAAGGCTAATCTCAAAGGCTGCTCAGAAAGACAAGAAGACTGATCTCAGCTGGGATCTTGAAGAAAAATTCTCCAATTTCACAATAACCTGGAAACCAAAAAGGAAACCAAGTGCCACAGAACGTCAGGGATGCTCTGCTGACCAGAATCACCTCAGAGTAGATTTATGTCATACAAAGGACCAGTATGGGGGGAGAAAAAAAATGATTGTTTATTTTTTATGATGGATACAGAACTTTGGAAATCATTTAATGAAAGCTGAACAAATAACAGATGGAAGACACCCCGAACTTATTTTCTGAACTCCAAAGTTATAAAATCCAGGTAAGCATTGATTACTACAAAGTCTTTTATTTTGTAAAGTAAACACAGAACCCTCTTCTTGAGTCTGGAGACAATCAATACAGTGAGCATGATTCTATCTTGTTTCAAGTCCATTAATTAACAACTTGTGTTTACAGTTCCACAATTATTGAAGCTCTTTTAACACAAATGTTTCTTAACTACAGTATGTAGTTTTAATAAGGTTTAACTTCAACTGGCTAGCATTTCACATATCTATTTTTCAGTATCACATTTGTTTTATGCAGAGCCTTTCCAATTAAACTGTTCCCTTCTAAAGCCTCCAAAGGCTTCAAAATGTCTTCTGCTAGGAAACAGAACCAAAAAAAAGGCAAGTAAGTAGCATTGTAATGCTCCTGAACAAAGAGCTGTATGGCTATAACCAAGAAGAAAAGAAAGCATAATGATAATTATAGAACACACTGTAGACAGATACACAAACCTAACAAATTTCCTAAAGTTGGAATAGCTTACTTCAGTTCCTGCAGTTATGAGAAACATGTATGGTGTTACTACAGTTCTCACAGGCTCCTTTTGCCAAAACTGTTCACCTGGTTCATGCAAGTTCTTCAGTTACTTGACTTCTATCTAAAAGGAGGTATTTTTAATGTCTTTTCAGCAATCACTAAACTTTAAAGGGCCTTTTCCCCCTAACTTTAAGAATTAAGACCATTCTAAACCAAAGTTCTTTGAAATAATGCCAGCATTAAACCTCAAACTGGCACAGTTGCAGTCTTCAATGAGGATCAGATCCTTTGAACAGTTTAAGAACAGGCAGCAATGTCACAGGTTTTATGTTGGGAAATAAAGAAAGCTTTTTGCATGCAGATCTTTCTTTCAATAAAAATAATAAAATTTGGGTTTCACCTCATATTCTTCACACTTGGAACCAACAACATCCTTACTCTAAAATATCTTTTTAAACAGCAGTTACAGTAACTCTGACATGTAAATAAATAGCATACTCTTTGCTGGTTTGTTTCTGGATGATTCATCCTACAGCAACACAGATTGTTCCAAAAAGTATAACCAAGGTTATCAGTGTGAAACAGGAAGCGATGGATAACAACACCAGTCTGACAATGTTCTATAGATTTACAAAAGCCAGTGAACCATAAATTGAAATGCATCATGCACTATCTTCCCAATGAAAACAACTGCAAAGGTATAAAGTTCACCTTGTTTGAAATTGCAACACAAAGAATAATGTCCCAGCCCTGCAGAGGTTGTCATAGAACACACAACAGAAGGTTAACGCACACAAACTTCTCTCACGACTGAGTTTTATCAGCAAGCATTTCTTCCAAACACCACATGGCTCTACTGAACTATCACCACTCCTACATTTAATCCATTTTAAAGACTGCTGACTTGAATTGACATTTTGGGAAAGAGACAAGGCCAGACTTCTTGTTAAGGCACACACTGAGGTTTCCTATTAACATCTAATTATATAAAGCTTCCGAGTGGCATGCAAGCAAGCAATTCCCCAGAAGACTTGGAACCGGGATCTCACATTTACAAGAGAACTTGCCAAAGACCTATAAGAGATCTCTAACAGCTCAGAGACAGGAAGAGAGCTCATTTGGCTGACACACTGAAGTCCCTTCCTACTGTAAATTATGGCATCCCTTAGGACTGAAAAGCTGCTTGCCACACTGCCAAGAAAAAGCCCAGGAGTATCCATTTCTGCCAGGGCAGGACATGCCAAGTCCACATTCTCAGTAAGAAGGCCTTAGAGCAAAGGACTATTCCCAGAGGCTCTTCAATGAACAGCTGAAAGCAAGTGTGTCAGAAGTGAGCAGGCCAGCGATGTGCTTCCTGGCAAAGGTCTAACTTGGAAAGTGTATTGACCATGGAGTAAGAAATATGCCAAACAAAGCACTTCCCATTAAGTTGAAGGCCTACCCCTTCTCATTCATCACGAACAAGAAGGCCAGTGTCTGAACATCTCCAAGCAATAAAGTCAGAGGAGAAGCAGCCTGCTGGACTCCTCGCTCCCAGGGCAGTAAACCACCATGGCTCCCTGCTCTGATCCTTCTCTGGCAAGCTGTCACCCACAGGCTTGGTCACACCTGTCAGTTCTACAAGCTCCCTCATCCCCACTGCCAATAGGGAAATGTCTTGCACAGTCATTCTCAGCACAAGGAGATTGAATCCCAGCCTATACAGGACATTGCTATTGCTCATAGAATCATAGAATCGATTGGGTTGGGAAAGACCTCCAAGATCATCAAGTCCAACCCTTGGTCCAACTTCAGTCCCTTTACCAGATCATGGCACTCAGGGCCACGACCAATCTCACCTTAAAAACCTCCAGGGATGGGGAATCCAACCCCTCTCTGGGCAGCCCATTCCAGTGCCTGATTACCCTCTCTGCAAAGAATTTTTTTCTGCTCTCCAACTTCAATTTCCCCTGGCAGAGCTTGAGCCCATGCCCCCTTGTCCTATTGCTGAGTGCCTGGGAGAAGAGACCAACCCCCACTTGGCCAGAACTTCCCTTCTGGTAGTTCTAGACAGTGCTGAGGTCACCTCTGAGCCTCCTCTTCCCCAGGCTAAACACCCCCAGCTCCCTCAGCCTCTCCCCATAGGACTTGTGCTCCAGTCCCTACTCCAGCCTCACTGCTCTTCTCATGTACATATTGTTTCACCTGCCTTCCTGGACAATGACTTTGCACTTCCTATGTCACCAAAGTGTATTTCCTACATTAAAGGGGAAGTGCCCAACACAACGAAAAATTCTTATTTTGCGTATTCAATAGGTCCTTCCACCTGAGCAGAGTATCTGGGCAGTGGTGGAATTGTACATTTCTTCAGTAAGAAACATATCCATGGAGTAATGAAAAGCCAAACATACATCCATCTGAGGCATAATTGAACAGGTAAGAAAGCTGGTAGTAGGGCTTAGGGGTTTAATTTCCTCAATCTCAAGACAGAACAGCCTCCACTCCCTTTGGAAGCCAGGAAAAAGCTGTACTTTATTGTCACCTACAGCTGATAGGAAAAGACATCTTTGTAAAGCAACATCGTAGAAAAACAATCTTTGGAATGTAAAAGGCAGTTGGAATGAATGGTACTTTGCAATAATCTCAGCCTATGCCCAACACAGTTTCTATCTCCACTAAATTCTGCCTGGTTCAAGTAGTCTGAAGAAATGTGAAGGACTTGCTTCAACTACAGGTCACTGACATGACTTGAGAGATTTTTGTGAAAAGGAAAGGAAAAGCAACACAGTTAATGGAGCTGCTGCTATTTGTCCTCCAAGGCGGAATGAACTCCAGTGAACTCAAATTTCTGAGTATGGATTAATGGATGTATGAAAGAATCAGATAAAACTGACAAGCAGGGCCAACAGGTGGCAGAAGCACAAGGTGAGTAGTGAAAGCTTTAAATACCCAGCCAGTGCTTGTGTGGGAAAGATGAGAAAAGACACACCCACTCATTATGGACTTGGAATGCAGTGATGAGCAGAAGGATTTGGGACTGGAGGATATGGCAGAGCCTTAATAAATCAGCAAGAGCAGACAACTTTAGAACTGTACATTTACCCCACAGACATGGCAATTTTGAGGCTGGAGAAAAGTCTCAGGGGTCCTTTAGGCACCTGCAAAGTGAGTGTGAAAGGGCCTCAAGGTTTGTTTGTAGTCATAAAGATCCATGAAGTCTCAAGATCAGCAGAACAGGATACCCGATCCGGACTCTTCAAAGGCCATGGCTCTCTGTGCAACACACCTTCCAACCCAGCACTTGCCACTGTCATGACAGTGTTCTTGTGGACTGTTCATGTGCACTTCTCTGGTAGCCATTTCTGACCACTGTCAGGTGGGGCAGGGGACTGCACACACTGCCTGTCTGACCAGGTGTCATTGTTCACACCAGTATTGCTGGGGGAAATTGTCACTTCTGGAAGAGACTCTGACATTATTGGCTTGTTTCAGAGATACTTTTGGCACCTACAGTGATGTTCTTGATTAGGCCAGAAGATGCAGGATTTGTTAAGTACTATGTTAGTATTTAAACACGTATTTTCAAAATTCTGACTACAGACACGCCCGAGAATAAAAAAAAAAAAAGAGATGCATATGTAGACACTCCCCAGTATTTTCCACAGTTGAAAGGAGGTGGTATAAAGCAAGGAATGACCAAGGTCCTCTGCCCTTGGCATGCCTAAATTTTGCTCGTATTCATTTTTTAATTTTAATTTTTTGAAGTTTGGCAATATAGGAAAAGGACAAGAAACAAGATAATAATTTCGGAGTTTTTAATCTCCTTTACTAGTGAATTTTTAGTTGAACTGAAAAATCAGTTAAGTGGTTATTCTGTTATTTCCCTTCACCTGCTCTTGTATCTCCATGTTTTTACTGCAGAGCGTGTAAAATGAAAGTCTACATGCAAAAAAAAAATTTACATTAAACCTCATCTATATTTGATAAAATATTATTAGAAGAAGCATATACTGAAACAGGAAACCTGAGCATTCAGTTCTCATACTATGTTTTCACTCCTTCATGCAAACCCACTATGCTTCAGGCAAAAGGAGATTATATTATTATTACCTACTTGCTTATATTTACTTATGACTATTATGTGTAATAATAATAGTAAATATTAACCATCAGTTTTAAAGAGAGAATTTCCTTTACACCAAATCTTTCAGGTGGTGTTTTCTGGTTCATATGGCTATCAATTCTCAGTTAATACTATAACAATGTTAATCCAGCCCTATGGAAATATTTTATATTTATTAGGAATTCTGAAGATCCCAACTGAAAAACAATAAATTGTCAAAATATTAGGTAGACCTTAGTGATGTGAAATTGCTTCAGGAAAACTGTATTTTTGCAGATCATGTATGGGAATGTTACATGAATAGAACACAAAAAATTACCCTTACAAAAATCCTATACTGGAAGAATCACTTATTCATAGAAAAGCCATACCTGAAGTATGGTGTATTTCCACAGAATTATGTATTTTTTCTGAAGGTGTGTGAGAACCACCAAAAAAAGCTGTCACTTCTTTAGCAGTAAAGAGTTGCTTTTGTTAGATTACCCCCGCCCTAAAAAAATGCGGATTTCCCTGTTCTAAGATCATAATTAGTAAGCATTCTTCATTATACTGCTTTGAAATTACACCATGCAAAACAATCCTGGCAAGGGTTTTGGCCCTCATTTTTAATCTTTCACGACCAATTTCACAATAGTCTGACAGTTAAAGGAATAATAATAGAAGTCATTCCGACATAACATACACCTCTGTTGTGGTCTGTGGGTGATGGCTCGTCCTTTCCAGCCACGTGAAACTGCAGACCAACAGGAAAAATTTCCTCTACACAGACCCACTACAGAATTCCACAGTTTACTTATTTACCACATTAGGTGTGGTGTGGATTCCAGCAGAAACACCCCTATACATCTTCATGTCACCAACACGAATGCCATTACCAGATGTTAATTTTATTAATACCATGAGATGCCCTTATAAGCTCAGTGTACACTCACAAAGACAGACATGCACACACCTTTATAATTACATAAAACAGGGTCCCTTACTGTTCTCGGCTCTGCAAAAATACTGCAGTCATGAATTAAACATCACCTGCCAAAGTTCTCTGTTTGGCAAGCTTTCTGGGAACAGTGATTAGAATCTGAATAGCTTTACATTACCTCCAACCTTAGGCCCTCCAGCTGATCCCGGCTTTCTTGCACTGTTTGAAGGATTTCCTGGCTTTTTAGGTGCCGGAACCTTGAAGGCTGAAGCAGCTGATGATGGCCTATTTCCATCCACTGACTCTTCATCATCAAAGCTTTTGTCTAAGAAAGAATATATTAAATAAAAATACAGCTATTAGAATGGGTGCATTTTCATTCCTAATCAACTATTTTGCTTCACGTTTCACAGAAATTCACAAAAATTCACAAAATGCATAAATAAAAACAAGTATTTATCACCTTGTCCTGTCTCCGACCTAGGAATATAATGACAGTGAGAAATAAACAGCATTTTCTACATTTTAAGTTCTTATAGAATATTATTTTTCCTTCATCATTAGCACAGCAAAACTCAGCATTAAAACGAATCCTACACATTCATTCCGACGAAGGGAAAATATCTTTGCACAGGTTAAATATTTTTGAGCCTTTGACATTATTTCCCCAAAAGGAACGCCTTTAATTTATTTTTTATCATTCCATCAACCAAAGACAAATGCTTCTCCTTTTTCTTCTTTCACTCATGCATGCATTTTCTGCTACACATCCTCCCACAATGTGTCTAACCAGCACTCCCTGTCTCTCCTTCCACCCAGATCTTTCAACTCACAATCACAGATCCTCTTGCAGATCAGTCGCCTCATTCCTCTGATGGCTCTTCAATCCCCTCACCCTAGGACGGACCCAGCACCTCACATGGCCACATGCAGTAAATCCTTCATACTAATCAAAGATTCTATCAAAAACTGCTCGCAAACACCCTGGATCCAGCACTGAGATTTGTGCCGGCATCTTTCTCTCCCTTTTCCCTGCACTAGGTGCTGCACAGCCAATGAGCTGCAAGGTGACATCATCTGCTGGGAGCCAACGCCAGAGGAAAAGGTGAAAATTCTCCATGCAAATAAATTCATTCCCACACACAGTATTTGCCACTATTCCAATCCTTCATTAAAAACAATTAGACAGGCAGACAATATTCTGGGGTCTGCACTTCTCTTTCCTGTAATGGCAGGTTTGGGTATTTTTAATCAAGAGAGAAATTCATCTCTAGGAACTAAAGAAATAGTCTCAATACAAAATATTTTGCCTTTAAAAAAACCCCAACATAATCCAACAGTAGAATGTAATGTTTTTGCAATCTACTTGGAGAAAAAGGATTTATCTACAAGCTTGATTTATCTACAAGCTTGAGCACAGAAAAATGTATCAGCCTATGGTTCCTACAATAAATAAAATGGGTGAGGCTGAGACACAGCTGCACTACAGTAATGAAAGACCAATTTAGCAAACTACCTGCTCTAAAACCTGCCATTTCTAAAAGAAAAATAAAATTAATGGCAAAGCTTTATCATCTCCAGAACGGTCACTGTTTACCCTTTGCTTATTCAGAACTTGCTCCCAGTGAAATGTCAACTATATTTAACAATATAACCTCCCAGAGGAAGGCAGCTTGCATCAAAAGGGTACAGCAAGGTTTTGTCAGCAGCATTTGCAGCACCATCGAATCCTGAACACCCTTCATCTAAATGTCCAAGATCACTGCTGCTATAGTTAGTACATTTTATCAGCATCTGCCAAAAGCTGCGTTAGCACCAACGAATCAACATGACCAAAGAAAAAAGCCATCACAAGAAGCATATGGATGTATATTAACCATTTTCATTAACATTACTTCCATCTCTCCTAGAGACACTTATTTGTAAGAGAATCATGCTAAGAATAATTGTGTTTGGATCTGTAAACTCTCCGAATCCGAGAAGGCATCAGCCTTTCCCCCCCAAATGTCCTGTGTGTTGCCATGGAAACAGCACTCCCGCTCAGCATAAGGGCTGAGCCAGAATACATTTTGATTCCTGATGCTTTTACTCTCGGTATCTTAAACAGAGCCAGACATCAAGATTTTTTAGCAAGAGAAACCACTAATCCAAACGCCACATGAAGTGCCATGAACTAAACTCCATATTAGAAAGGTAAATAGCAGTGGTTAACACCTGGGATACCTGCACCATCACAGGTGATTTTAAAATAGCATCAGGAAGTATCTTGCAGATTTTTAAACAGCACAAACAGATCAACAGTGACAGGTTTTCCCCACCCTTTTAGGCCGTTACACTTTTATTTCCCAAGGATTTAACAACATCAAAATCCTGAGCTATCTTGAGAGACATTCCATTTTCAGAAATACACTTCACAGTGTTTGTGAAGATCTGACTCCTGAAGTCTGCATTTATAGCACTCCATGAAACCAAAGCGTTGTATCTGCTTCCCGTAGGATGTGCTTTCCACGTGCTCTCACTCATCTGCAATGAGACACTTGGCTTGTGGCTCTCATGACACATTTCTATGTACTTCAGCATGGAGGGCCCCAGCTTGAGCTTTAACTGCTGCTCCACAGGGTATAATCAAGGTGCAGTTCTGCTCAATCCAGCCGAGCCAAACGTGTTTACTGCGTGCCTTTGGTTGGCCAGAGGACCAGGGATGGAGAGCCTGACTGCCAACATGCAGAGCACAGGGACTGTTGTACCGTCAGTATCAAACTGTGGCTGTAATGTTGGTTTTGTGCAGTCCACAAACCAAATAAATTTCTTCAACAGAAATCATAACAGCCTATTTTGCTATTTCAAAACAAAGCTGGCTGAAGGATGCAAAGTCTTTCATTGTAGAATGGCTAGAAAATTTTCATTCTAGGTAATTTTAAGGCCTAGCACTTTCCAAGTGTCAGATTTTACATATGCAAATACCTCTGGACAGCTGAGACAGCACTATCCAAACAGCATTTTAACAACAAAGCTCCAAGGTACTAAAAATCAAAAGCTATATGAATTGTTAGCAACACATGGAACATCTTAAAGGAAAAACACAATAAATTACAGACACTGAGTGTCAGTTAAATCTCACAACACTATTCTTGTACTCAGTATCTTCATTTTAAGCCACAGTGAGTAAGGACACCATAACAAGAAGAGCCTGGAATTCAATACTGCCAAAAGCTGCTGAAGAAACCTTATGAGCCAACAAATGCTCTTACTGTGGTATGAGTTCTCTTTCAGATGAAAAACTTCAAAGCAGGAAAAAGCAGAAATGCAAGAAAAGGTTGTTCTTATCTTCAGAAAGCTAGAAATACAAGAGTCAACACCTGAACACTGGAAGTTTTCTCTTCTAATGGAGGGCAGAGATCTGTACCACAGAGGTGTTCTGTAGGGACAATGCAACAAGTGAATTGGTATCAATGAACTGACCCTGAGATCAGCTCAGTCGGTTAAAACTTGGTTGTAATAATGCCAAGGTCATGGGTACAATCCCCTCTGTGGGCCATTGACTTGAGCTGGACTCGATGATCCTTGTGGGTCCCTTCCAACTCAGAATAGTCTGGGATTCTGTGAGTCTGTAATTCTGTTCTTACAACACATTTCAAGAGTTGTCAATTTTTCCAGTAAAAGACCCATCAAACCAACCTGCAGGGCACATCAGAACATACAGAGCAACACACTTGCAAAACTTGGGGTTTATCCAAAGTTGTGCTACGATTAAATCCAGGCAGATGAAAACTCTGAACTGTCACAAAGGTTTAAATACTAAAATGCTTGAGAAGCAAACTACGCAATTTGAACTAAAAATCAATAAAATATATGTGCTATCCTCGTGTCCTGCAGAATTACTCTTGGGGGCCAGATCACAAATATGTAGTCTATGTTTCCTGAAGTATTCATAGAGATCAAAGGATCAACATTTACAATAAAACTTGATACTCAAAGAACATTCTAGCATTCCCAATATTTAAAACTTCAAAACAATCTATTTGCTGTGATTTGCCTATAGAGCAGCAAGAGTAATTACAGATGTATTCAGTGAGAAGGAGATTTTAGAGAGAAATCAGGAGCTTTTCATATCCAAAGAAAAAATAGTTTATTTTTGAAGAATATTAAATTAAAATACATTTATTGTTACTGCAACTCAAGCCACTACCTTAGCTGGTTTTAAGATTCATAGAATTAATGTGGCATTTAATATCTGACATTTTCTAAATCACAGTCATTTACAGAAGAAACAAACACAGCAGCACCTACAGGGCTGTACAAATACAAGACCCAGACCTACCTGTGCTACTCAGAAGCAAAAAATCACAAGTTAACTGGCCTTAAAACAGACCCCAAGTAACAACACAGGGGGGAAAACTGCATCCCCTGCAGTAACACTGAACTCAGCTGGCCATAATGGGAAATCTTGATACTGTTAAGCAGCATCTTACACATCTAACACTATTAGGGTTGTAAATATCAACTTGTAGTATTTTATTGTAGATTGACAAAATTGAAAATGCAGCATATTTAATATTTATGTATTTAGCAAAACTAGTTTTTAACTGCCTTTTCTAAAAAACGTGCCCTTCCTGTGTCCATTTCAGTTCCAAGCACTGCTAACAAATACTAAGTGGGTTTGCAGTACTGCTGACAGCCCCTCTCTCACACCAAAAACTGTTCATGAAAACAACTGCAAAATTCTGCCCAAGCAAAACAATGGCAAGTAGATGAACTCATTGGATTTTCCCAACCGTGCCCCGTTCTGTGCCTACCCAGACACCAATTCCCAGCCTCCCTTCAGTGACTTACAAACATGGACTGCATCAATTACTTGGAACATCTGGGACTGGATCATTAGCTCAATTCCAGATGAACTGGTACGGCCCACAGCAACTTCTGTCAGGCATGAAAATGAAGCCACAAGCGCCACACATGCACCAAGTTGGTTGATCCTCCTAATCCATCCTTCAAGCCAATGCCCCACATCGTTTAGTGAGCACTTTATCCCTTACACAGCAGGCATTCCATACAGTCCAAATCTGTTTGTCCTGACACAAAGGACAGGATTCCCTTGCCTAAGCACAGTCATCTAAAACCAGTTTAGACAGTCCTGGGTATCCTGTCTGGGGCCAGCTGACATTCCAGAAGGCCACAGATCTCTTGCCAGTCTCGTGTTGCTCTGCAGGGCTGCTGGGGGCACTGCAAGGCACCTCAAGTGGCACTAAGACACCTACACAGCTGGACAGATGAATCACATCTAAGATGGTTTAGATCTACCACAAAGGCATCATTCCTGGTCATTCTCCCTGTTCCAAGGCAGGCAGAGGGATCCTGAACCATCAGGAGACAAATTCTCACTCACAAACAAAAACCTGCTTTCCACAGTGATGGAGTAACCTGGTTGTTCAGGAGACACGTGTAGCCATTCCAGTAAGGTGAGGCCACTTGCTCATGGACCTCACTTTTACTTCATGGGACACCATCTGTTTCTCTTTGCATTCTTGAAGGAGGCAACTCCACCACTGAATCACTGCTGGCAACTGGTTCTCCTGTTCTGTGCAATACGTTTTGATGCTCAGCAGCAGAATCTCAAACTCTTACCACAAGAGACTCCTTTTGTGACAGTACCCTCACAGGGGATGGGGGAGATAAAAAATACCTTTGGGAACAGTTGTTGAATAACAAAACTCTGTTCAAAAATCCTCTTGTGTACTAAACCCAAACATATTCCTTCACATGCTATTTTTTCTGGAAGTTCCAGGGAGCTACTGTCTTTTAAAAAAAGGGAATAAAAAAGGCAGCCAGTAAAGGGAGCAAGAGTCAGTAAGAGGAATAAGGCAAATATTTATCAGTTAAATTATGCTGTTGGTCCAACCTCAAATTCTGATAAAGGTGCCCTAAGTTTTCAACAAGCAAAGCAGAACACAGCTCTGCTATATCCCATCAGACTAACCAGAGGCTCCACCAGATGTGCTTTTGGGTTCTGATTTGTGTGCTCAGCCTTTTTTCAAAACATGACTCCTCATGAACAGGGCAACAGAGAGGAAGGGGAAACTGGAAAGGAGACACTAAAACTGACAGAGTTTTAGAAAAAAATATATAGGATTGGCAATGGCACATGCCACAATAATTATTCACATTTAATACAAGCCGGTTCTAATGACACTAACAATTTACCCATTTTGCTCCACAGTGACATGAAGAAATATGTTCAGAAAATATTTAAATCAGAAAAAATATATCCCAGGACTGTTCTCCTGACCCCAAAGAAAAGTCAGTCTTACAGTTCCTATTAGCATTGTCTGGATAAAACACAAGACTTAACTACGGGTTTCAAACAAAGCTGCAATAAGCCAGAATAAGAAACAGAGCTAATTTTGCTCTCAAGTGAAGCTTCATTCCCATTTCTAGCTCTAGAATATCTCCTATAAACGTAAGTTTCTAATTTTTACCTATTAAAGTTTAAGACAGTTTCTGTAAATCTTGCCATATTTTTCACTTTTACAGCATCTGTAAAATTATTTCCAGAGTCCAGTTAAATTTGTCTAAGTTATAAATCATTTAGTCAGTTGTAAATTTTTTACAATTGGACTTTCCTTTGTTATACATGTCCCAAATGTTACTCTCAGCAACCTACTGAAAACTGAAGATGCATCAATATTAGTGTATTTTAAAAATCATCAGTTTCACTCTACATCTTTTCTCAGGCAGGTTCAGTAACCTTCTGAATCAACACCCAATGGTCTATATCCTATTAGTAACCAAAGCACAACTCAGTCAGTAAAAAGGGGGAAGATAGTTAGGTTCTCCAGCATTCATGACAAGGCAACACCCAAAACAGGCTTCAACACTAAACAGCAGTATCTAAAATAAAACTACATACTCACAGTTCCTCAACATCTGCATATATTATTGCTTTGGGTCACTCTGTTTGGCCTCACTGCACTGTGTCCAGTGATAAAATGTTCACAAATCATGTGTCTTTTGGGCAGGTGAAAGGAAAAAAGGTGTAGTAAGGACACAGACATGCCTTGCAGAAGAAATTAAAACCTGAACATTTCTGACAATTTAAACATGTTATAGGTAGACAGTGTAGAACAGAAACTGATGGGATACTCCTCTGTTTTAGCACAGAGCAAAATACACCTAACACAGCACAGAAGTTCTGCACTCCTATGAAATGTCAGAACTAAAGCTGAGAAGGGCAGTAACTTCTGAATCAATCAAGATTTCTGGTAAATGAATGAGCATTCCCTTAGAGAGTCTCCCTATCCAGACACTGATTAAACTGAAAGTAGGTAGAGTACACTTAAAACAGTGGTAACAAAAGAAAAAAGAAAAAATAAAGAAAAGGCTTGAAGAGAGCTTTTACTTCATTCCTTGTTAATTTGTGAGCCACTTCACACATGAAAGACTCATAATTTCTATCAAAAGTGTTGGTTTATTTAACTGTTGTAGCCCATTTGAATTCAGACCTCGTTTGTGGCCTAACACTTCACTCTGTTGCTTAAGCTGCCTTCTAAAAAATCTACCACTTCAAGTATCTTCTGTAAGTATAAACTCCACTATTCACATTTAAAATACTCTGTAAGCCAACAACTAGTCCTTGCTCAGTAGGCCTGGATTCATTACTGTCTTCATTATCTCAGCTCCAGAAGTCATTTTATCTTTCTTCACAAATTCCCTTTGCTTGTACATCAACATCTACTCCAGACAGCACCAACATTTTCTTCAGTGAATCAAATGACCTATTTAAAAACCAGTATCTCTTATCATGAGAACACCCTATATTTCAAAACCATTATCCATAAATTGCAGTAATATGACTAACATTACAGATCTGTTTAAGTTCAGAAAAGTGAGAAAAAAGGACCCTCAGCAGTATTTGCAGCAAAGTCAATCAAACAACTGATAACCATTGAGGAAGAAACCATTCATGACATTGCCAGTACTTACTTCAGTCATACAGAGACACTTCAGTTTAATGATTTGAACTTTCAAACTATCAATTCTATCACATCAAGGGTAAGAGGGGCAGACTAATACCATGTTCATTCATCTCTGACATGTATCATAGGTATAAGTGACCATAAAGGGCCACATGTTATCACAGTATCAACAGGAAGGTTTACAGTGAGCTTAAGTTGTGATTTACTATGAGAGGCTGACAGTGATAAATTTACTTCTATCATGGAAAGATCATTTTAGTAGCAAATGTTTGCCTAAGTTTTTATTGTGGGCAATTTCTGCATATTCAACTCAATTTGCATGTTGAAAATGTAAAATGGCAATGCAGATTGACAAATAAATCATAGGTTCTAGAAGCAGGAAGTCTAATATGAACACACAGCAGATAAAATGTAGAGACATTTATTTTTCTGAATTTTAGATCCATGTAGTTCAGGAATTAAAAGTTAATATCTGCACATGAAAACGTGCACACCACAGCACAGGATGAAAGGTGGTGTTAATGGCCTTTCAACTCACTGATCAACCTGATCTCTACCTTGTGTATACAGAAGTGGAGATGAAGAAAATACAGCAAATTACCTTTATTTGACTCTCAATGCTGCCACTTCACTTATAGGGGATAAAACTGGTGATTTTAAGAGGACAAACTCTCCTCAAACTGGACTTCTTACCACATAATCATAGAACGGTTTGGGTCGGAAGGGACCATGAAGGTCACCAAGCTCCCCCTTGTCCTATCACTACAAGCCCATGCAAAAAGTCCCTCTCCAGTTTTCTTGCAGGCTCCCTTTAGGTACTGGGAGATGCCATAAGGTCTCCCTGGAGCCTCCTCTTCTCCAGGCTGAACAAACCCAATCCTCCCAGCCCATCTTCACAGGAGAGGTGCCCCAGCTCTCTGATCACCTTTGTGGCTTTCTCTGGACTTGCTCTAATAGGTCCAGGTCCTTCCTGTGCTGGGGACCAGAATCCAGAGCTGGATGCAGCACTCCAGGCGGGGTCTCACCAGAGTGGAGGGGACACAATCACCTCCCCTGCCCTCCTGGGCACTCTGCTTTGGATGCATCCGAGCACACAACTGGCTTTCCGGGCTGCAAGGGCACACTGATGGCTCATGTCCGGCTCCTCACCCCAGAACCAAAGAACTCACATCAGATCTGGAAAATCTGAAGTGCTTGGGATATAGCTAGGCAGCTAAAAAACCTTATTTTGATGGAGGAATTGGGCGAGGAAAGAACACACAAATCCCAAACCATAATACTCTAAAACTAAAGTACTTTTATAAATACAATATACAGAATGGAATTTCTTATTCAGGTCAATACTATGGGAGAACCTTTACCTCTGAAGGCATTTCAGACACCTGAAATGATTCAATTCTAGCTTACTTCCTCATCAGTATTTATTACAGAAAGACTTTGTTAAAAATAACATGTAACAATAAGGAAATACTACTCATATTTCATAGATAACAAAGATGAAAATAAACCCTCCAAGGCAAATATCCAATTAGTCAAGTGGAAGATCCTTGTAACATCCATAGTAGGATGTAAACCCATAGTAGGTTTCAAATTTCTCATGTGGCTGTTGGCAATTCTAATGTCTGTTTTCAAAACGTAGCTTTTAAAAATAAAAACAAGTAAAAATACCCCAACCAAACCCCGTGTACTGCCAGCAACAGCCTGGATTAATCAAAAACATGCAGATAGAAACCAATAGCACCAAAGGATTTTATTTATCATGTAATTTGTTCTTAAAAACTAATGGAAACAGACTCCAACACTTCAGAAAACCAACACTTCAGAAAACCAACACTTTTGGATGATGGATTAAGCATAATTGGATTTTTTTAGTGTACTCGTATTTCATGCTTAATGAAAACAACAACCACCACTGAGTTCCTCAGAACTGAACATAAAATTCCCTAACACTTTAAAAAAAGTAGTTTAAAATCAAAGACGAAGCTTACTTGTAGCTATTACTCTAGAACATATGCAAAAATAAAATCAAGTGCACTTATCACTGTAGAATCTAGAGGGTTTTGTGAAAATAACTCTCCTTTTCTTATGTTTGCAGCTTGGTTCTTTAAGTAAAAAAATGCTCTGAGTTGCAAACTTCTTCCTTGAATTACTTTTTTTATTCACATCAATCCTGAACCTTGCTGTATTCATCCATTCTCTTAGTAGAAACTGTGCCTTTTCATACAGCCCTTGGCTTGTTTACACGTTCCCTCCCTCTCCCTCTCAGTTGTTTCACTGTCCCACTGTCCTTTTACTGCCATTAGCAACGGTACGTGCACTTTATGGACAAAACACTGCTCAGAATCCATGTTGATCACTGGGAGTAGCATATGACCTTACTGTGAAAAGAAGCTTTGCACTGGTTTCGTTTGGAACAGCAACTGAATTCCAGCTCTCCGTACCCGTCCTTCCTCTCCCAGGCACAGCGGGAAAAGCTGTTTCTCAACCCAGTGTGCCCAACAACTGCTAATGACGGAAGAGGAGTGGTGGGGAGGAACTACAGGAAAAGGAGCCAGTGCAGTCAGCATGTTTAAAAAACACAGGCCCAAACAGGAACAGAAAAGGGAACTAGTGCTACATTCCTATCCCTCAAAAAAACTTCACTGCTCTCTGTATTTCCGCCCTCAGGAGACAGATCTGAACGGGACAAAGCACCACAGTTGCAGCCCAACTCATTTCTAGGCCGGTGTAGTAATTGCTTTATCATCATCACTCACAGGACTCTATTGGTTTAAAAAGCCTCCTATCAGAGGAAAAGAAAAACCAGAAATACACCTCTGAAATCCGTCTGTACTAAAATTACATATATATGTCTTTTAAATCAAGCCAATGTCTCAAACATCACTGCGGCCTCTGTACAATCTCTTTTTCAGTCAAAAGTAAAATATTAAAGCTGTACAGCACCCACACTTCACAGAAACTACTAATCAGATTAAAGACTTAGGAAGACAGCCTTCCCTCAGAAGAACATCAGGGAATGGAAGATAATTGTTCTTGTGCCCTAGGACCATGCATACATTAATGAAGTGTTCTGAAAGAAGACAAACCCCTATAATTTGACATGCATATGCTGCAACATAGAAGGGTAATTTCTATGCATAAACCAGTCACATACATTTTATCATATGAAATCTGACAAGTGTTTAACGTCATGAAGCATCATTACATTGTATGTCATTTACATAAAAATACACTAATAAATAAAGATGTGCTTATTATGTAATACAAAATAGTACACTTAGTATATACTAGTGAAACAAATGTGTGCACCAAATATGTCCTCTTACAAAGCTGATTACATGCTTTTAGATAGCCCTCAAATACCTTATGTCTGGTGCTGCAATATGTTTAGTACATCTTAAGAAAACCTGTCTAATCTTCCCTTCAAGGCCATTTGTAGTTTTAGGCAGATCATTTTGTCCTTATCCCAATAACCTTGTCCAAGCAGGGATCAAGGCAGTCCCTTACCTATGAAATAACAGAGTAAACATAGCACAGGCAGACCAGAAG
Organism: Pithys albifrons albifrons; assembly: GCF_047495875.1. Lineage (NCBI taxonomy): Eukaryota > Metazoa > Chordata > Aves > Passeriformes > Thamnophilidae > Pithys > Pithys albifrons. The sequence continues at coordinate 49,775,474 of NC_092464.1, read as the reverse complement.
GTGAGGAAACCCTGGTGGGAGCTGGTGAATTCCAAACCCCAAGGAGCACTCAGCGCGATGTGCCGAACCACAGCTCTGTCAGCCACCTCCTGAACAGCCTAATCTGGTTACCAGCAGCTCATGGCAGAAATAATGCATTATCCTCTCCAAGGAGCAGGGAAACCAGAGCAAGGAGCAGCTCCTGACTGGTTTTCCTCAGCAGCCCCAGAACACAACCTGCAGGTCAGACACAGCCACCCAAGGATGAGAAATGCCTTTAAGACTGAGGCAGCTTTCCCACTGGCACGGGTTCAGCACAGTAGAAGTTACGGTCCATTTGTTTGCTGGGCCACAAGCACAGTATTATGTTTTTTTCCTTTACACTCTTCCAACAAAAGCTTGGAGAGCTTGAGACAGTTAACATGGGGGCAAACAGAAAATCTGGCTCTTCCCTTTAATCTTCACTTGAGAAATCAGATTAAGATTCAACTGTTAAGCACCACATTTTATTTACATTTCTGCTTGTACTCAAGAAAACTGGAAAAAAAATTCCAAAAGGTTCCAATAAGTCAGTGTCTTGCATTCAAGATGAAATGTTGAAATTAGCACCTCTATATAGCACTTCCAAACATCCTCTGAAATCTTGTAACACATTGAGGCTGATTTAGTGAGTAAATCAAGTAAGACAAGTAAAAAAATCTGTTGTCTGAAGTATCTGCACAATGCCTTCAGCCCAGTCTTACAAATATTAAGATACATACTGGCCACAACAAAGTGACATTTTGACAAGAAAAGACATGTCTCAAAGGCCGCAGAATCCCTAACCTTAAAATAGTTTCTTCTAAGTTGCATGTACTAGGAGGAGGTACAGAATGGCAGTAAAACTTAGACTAAATTAAGGAAAAAAGATCAAAAAGTATTCTTAATAGTAACTAAGGTTTTGTTTTCCCTAGCAGTTTCATAACACAGTATCAGAAGACTGAATTCCTTGTAAATGTGGTAAGCAGTAGTTTTAAGAGAGACCAACAGCTACATAATCATCCTACACACTGTTAATTGTATCTGGCATTACTGCTCAAAGCTCCTACACAGAATGTCAGCTGACTGCCTGAACAGTACTCTGTTCTTAGTGCCTTTGTTAATGACGAATTAAATTATAGAGAAGAGGGCTCCACAACCACCCTCACTGTATAAACCTCAACCATTACAGAACCACAAAAATCCTGTGGCTTCACCAAGGGAATGCAGTTATTTTTTAACATGCTACAACTTGCATCCTTAACCTGCAAGTTACCACAATCCATGTTTACATCACAGAGAACTGTGTTCCTTGACAAGAAGGAAACAAAGACGAAGAAAAACAGTTCCAGAAAAAAAAAAATCTCAAAAAGAGTGAGTTGACTACATAGTCAGTTCTACAAAGACCATGGCTTCCCCCACACCTTGCAAATGACAAACAAAACTGCAAACATCAGAGAACGGCTCAAATTTTATTTAGACTGCACAGCCCAGCTGTAATTTCATTGCACTGGTCATGCTTATTATCTCTTTCAGTCTCCAGCATATGAAAGAACTAAGTGAAAAACACACACTTCAGGATGCTTTAAGAAAGGATTTCCCTCAGGACTCTTACAACTGTTGTTTTAGCCAATTCAGATAAAAGATTTAACCTTAATCTGTGATCTTTATAAGGCTATTTTCATTATTTAAAACTATATATAAACATTTGTACAAGCACATCTACCCTACCACATCCCTAAACTTGCTGCAGTCCAGCGAATGCTTGTAAGTTTCTCTGAAAATAACAACACATATACAGAAAGTCATCAGGTATTAAGCTCAAATAACCCGTCTGTCACGCAAACCCAAGAGGTGTGATAAAGGTAAAACCTATGTCTAGTTTTTAATGAAAGACAAGGATATAGTCTGTGTTGCTTTACTGACCTACTTTCCATTGGTTTGTGTAACAATACACTGTGCAATGAAGGAAACGTAGTAACATCCCATGTCTCTATTAAATATACATCCCCAGCAGCAAGGCTCTTCTTTTATGGCTACGCTGAATTAGCATGAATTTCTTCACAAAACAGGGCAGATTTGCAAACGCTTGTGTCCTGAGCCGTGTATAACCCAGCCGTGTCTTGCAGGGGTGGCTGTAACGCGAGTAACGTAGAGGCGAGAGGGGCAAACACAACGCCAACATAAAAATGCACAGCGGAATCTGTCGGCGCAGTAAATAATTGAGCACACGCGGGGCATCCCAGAGACCCAGGCATGGCTACAATTCCAGCTGGAGCTGCCACGAACGGTGCCTGCGGTACCATCTCCCCATGCAGCCAGCCCCGCTGGGGCGAGATGCCATCCTGTCCCCCATCCTGCCCTTTGTCCTGCTCCCAGCCAACCCCGCCGGGGCGAGATGCCATCCTGTCCTTCATCCTGCTACCATCCAACCCCGCCGGGGCGAGATGCCATCCTGTCCCCCATCCTGCCCTTTATCCTGCTCCCAGCCAACCCCGCCGGGGTGAGATGCCATCCTGCCCCCAACCTGCTCCGCCAGGGCGAGATGACATCCTGCCCCCCCATCCTGTCCCGCCAGGGCGACATGCCATCCTGTCCCCATCCTGCTCCCCTATCCTGCCCGCACCCAGAGCCCCGGGCCGCACTCACCGTCCCCCACGGCCATCATGCCCGGCGGTGCCGCAGTGGGTGCCGATCCCCGCCGGATCTCGGCCCGATCCCCGCCGGCAGAGCCGCCGCTCCGCTTCAAAATAGCAGTCCCGCCTTACTCGGGAACGCTCCGCGCTCGGCCCGGCCCACCGGGCGCTGACGCAGCGCTCCGCCCCGCGCCCGCCCTGCCGAGCCGAGCTGAGCTGTGCCCGCCGGGATCCCCCGCTCCCGCCCCGCGCGGCCGAGCTGTGCCCGCCGGGATCGCCCGCGCCCGCCCCGCAGGGCCGAGCTGTGCCCGCCGGGATCGCCCGCGCCCGCCCCGCAGGGCCGAGCTGTGCCCGCCGGGATCGCCCGCCCCGCGCAGCCGAGCTGTGCCCGCCGGGATCCCCCGCGCCCGCTCCGCAGAGCCGAGCTGTGCCCGCCGGGATCCCCCGCGCAGCCGAGTTGTGCCCGCCGGGATCCCCCGCGCCCGCCCCGCAGAGCCGAGCTGTGCCCGCCGGGATCGCCCGCCCCGCGCAGCCGAGCTGTGCCCGCCGGGATCGCCCGCGCCCGCCCCGCAGGGCCGAGCTGTGCCCGCCGGGATCGCCCGCGCCCGCCCCGCAGAGCCGAGCTGTGCCCGCCGGGATCGCCCGCCCAGCCGAGTCGAGCTGAGCTGTGCCCGCCGGGATCCCCCGCGCCCGCCCCGCAGAGCCGAGCTGTGCCCGCCGGGATCGCCCGCCCCGCAGGGCCGAGCTGTGCCCGCCGGGATCCCCCGCGCCCGCCCAGCACCGGCACAGCCCCACCGTGGGGTCACATCCCACCCCCGGTGACAGGGCATCCCAGCCCCGAGGGGGCGAGGGCGAAGCATCCCAGCCCCGAGGGCGAGGCTCTGCCCCTCCGCCGCGGCAAAGGAAGCAGGAGAAGCACCAGCCTTGGTTAGAGGACGGACACTGCACAGTGCAGAAATCAACCAAATCATAACACAAAAAACAACAACAAAGCCACAAGAAGTAGGAAAGGGGTTCGTTGAAGAAAGGTGCTGTCTGGGTTTTTTTGTTAGTTTTCCGAAGACTTGTTTGGAAACCCCCTCGGAAAGTTTGGAGAAACAGCTTCCGAAGGGTGAATGCAACACATGCTGGAGAAGGTTTTACAGTGCAATGGGAATCAGAATGAAAGCCTTCCAAAACTTGAGCTCCTGATTACAGTTTGTTCCCCAATCAGCATTTTTAAACGACACACTGAAGGTAGAGAGTGTCCAATCCAATAAAGTCATTAAAAAAATAAATAATAGTAAGTAGTACCATTTACTTTGTCTTGGCCATGGAAAAGTTTAAAATTCAGACTGCTGCATACAGAGTTTAACACAGTGCATGAGAACCATCCATCTGCAGGAGCCAGGCATAGCTCCCCACAGTAATAATCCAAAAACTCATGCAAATTTCTTAAAAAAATACAGAGGAAGCATCAGCCATGTACTTCCAAATGGGCTTAAACTGACCATTACACATCATCAGTCTGTAAATTCTCCTGTTTAAAATGATAAACCAGCAAGAACAGCAGCTGATATTGAAAACTGGGGCTACATTCTGACCACCTGCATCAAGCAAGCAAAATCAAAACATGCAGCTCAAAACCCTATAAAATAATCATGGAGCTACCACCAGTATTCCCAAACGATATATATTCATGTTGTGCTGCACTGGTGAGCTCCATTAGAGTATGTCGTCACTGTCTCCATAGTAACTCTATTTCCAAATAGAAAACAGCAAAGGGAAATAAAAAACAATAGCTTAATGTGGAAAAACAGATACACACTTGTGCTATGGATTTCTGTTTGCCCCTATCTTTTTTTTCAGGGGAACATTTATCTCAACTGCATCTTTATCATCCACAACACAGCTCCCCTACACTATGATACCAACATCACATATCCTACCTGTCACATTCTGTGTTTGTAAAGCCAACTCCATGAGCCATTAAACATTAAAATGGAAAAATTGCATGGGTAGAACAGAGATGTAAAATTTATATTTGGCTCAAATCATTTTGTCGCTGAATGAGCAGAGAGCTTATCCCCTACTTCTCTTTTAATTCCCTGTCTCAAAAATTACACTACTACCTGATACAGGAGTCTGCTTAAATTCTCTTAGAAAAAATAGTATTTACAAATTTCAGGCAGCAGAAACAAGTGCTGAGATTGGCTGCCAGTTCTGTTTCCATAGAAATGAACACTCATTTGCTGAAAAATGGGGAGGCGCTTTAAAGAATCTTCTCCAGTTTGGAGGGCTGTGTGTATTTCTGGTGGAGTGAAACAAGCAGCACACCTAAGATATTGCTTAACAGGCAAACATCCTGATATGGTTCTCTTAATATGCAACATCATTAAGAATGTAAACAAACCCCAAGTTTACATAGCAGCTCACTCATTCATTCACATAATTCCCATTAAATAAATGATCTCTGGTTTTACTACCCACATCTGAGGGTAAAGCAAGATGGGTGGAAAATAATTACAAAAAAAAATGAAAATCAAAGGTCAGTTGGAGAGGCAAGCCAGCAGTGGAATATTATTTAAGGCTGTAGGTCATTCTCATCAAGCAAAAGCACTCCTGCCCAGTTTCCTTGTTCGACATTTGCCTTTTCATCTGTTGGCTTTTGAAACTCCTTATTACATCCTGCCCCAATTACTCCATCCATACTTGTTTGAATGTGCTTTCCACCTTCTCTGCCCTCCAAGAGGATCTGTCAGTCTCTAATATTTTGTTCCCCTCCTCCTCTTCACCGTTCCATCAGGGATTAGGTTCAATAAATGAAGAAGGTAACAGGAGACTAAAGGGACTGTTCACACTGGATCCCCTCTAGCACACTCACAGGGATAACAAGGTATTAAATCAATCAGTGTGCATAAGATTGCAGGCAGGACAGCTTTTCCCCTCCTCCCTTTGTTTCTCCTACACACCTAAACATACCAACACAATGTTTCTAAAACTCTCAAGTGTTACATCAGGTTAGTACAAACATTTTTTTAAACATGTATTTGTTTTGATTATTAAAACAGTACAGAAAACATTTTTCTATTCAGATTGTTTAAAGCTGCGAGCTTTCAGTATTTATTTTTCTTTCATTCTTTTGCTCCCTCCTAAGTACAAGCTGAATAAAAAAACTGAACAACTGACATTAGTATTATTTGATAAGAGAATTCTAAGTCACATCTCTGGATTCTCAGAAACTAGGTCAACACACCAAACATTTACAACCACAGCAGTGAAAGGACTGTGAAGGAGATGACATTTTCCACAGCTGTATTAGCAAGACCTTCCCTCTCTATCCATGAGACACTGAAGAGAATCCCCATCAGGTACAAGGCAAGTGACCTGGGACAGTTAACCCCGTGTGGCACAAAGCCATTCCTTTTGCCTACTATGGGGTTTAATTATAATAAAGCCAATTAAACAGTTTCATGCTCCCTCCACATACTTTGGAACCATAACCCTATTCCCCCCCACCCCCCCACCATCTTCCCAAACCCTACTATAAAATACCCAAAGCACTAAAACATCCTCAACACTGTAACAGATTTATTTAGAATTTAAAATCTGGCCTTTATCCAGAGATGTTTGATAGCGCTCCTGAAAGAAAAGTTGCTAACAAGGCCACAGGAATTAAAAAGTAACTTTCCATCTCCAAGCAGTAAACACAAATTGTCCTTCAGAGAATAATGAAGCACAAAGCCAAGACAAAGCACTAACAATGGAATAACTTTTCAATAATGTGAAAAATTGCCTAGATGGAGGCAACAGATAAAAAAAGTTCAAGCAAAAATACTGAAAACAATATATTAAGAGGGATTCTGTCTATAGTACCAAGGTAGAATCATAGTAACTTTGCACAGAAATTGCCACCTACAAGACAAAATACATGGTTTATACTGCCACACATCAGCATTAATAGCTGTGTTTTACACAAGATAAAATCAGCTTAAAAATAAGCTTTATTAACTCTCTGAAATAGAGATAAAAAGGACTGAAGTGCTACATTAACTAGGCCAGCAACGCTGTAAATATATTTTCATATATTTAAATTATTTCAATGCACTTATTTTCCCTCATGTAACCTCCTCCATTCTCCTGAGAACTACCAACAGAAAAAATACACATGTAAAATGCATCTTTGAACCTCTCAAACCTAAGCACCCATGTTAACTTTAAATGCAAAAGATAATGGTCTATCCTTTCACAATGAGTAAATTTCCAATCTAACAGAATGTTTATGTAAAACATTCTTCCCCCCAATTAGAATGCCTTTTTTCCTAAATATACTAATTCTTACAAAGCAATTTCTGTATTCTTTAAGTGTTCAAGAACAGGAATGTTTTATTTCAAAGCAAACTGCAGCACAGAAATTCTTACTACCTCAAAGAGAAAGTTATAAAAACACATTCCTTTGAACCTACAGTCCCTTCTGTTTTCACACTACCAAGAAAAAGGTGAGAAAATTTAAAATGAAAAAGGTGTATGTATTTGAGTAAATTAAGGAATCATATGCACCCCTCTAAGTATTTCTACTCCTGCATAGTCACACATTTTAGATCTAGCAGAGCCTGCCTTGCATAGTTACTTTGAATGAAAAATGAACATCAGAAAACCCTCCCCTAAAAAACAAGATCTGTGACAGGACCCGAGGCAACGGCCTGAGTTGTGTCAGGGGAGATTTAGGTTGGATATTAGAAAAAGGTTCCTTCCCCCTGAGGGTGGATGGGCACTGGCACAAGGTCCCCAGGGCAGTGGTCACAGCACGAACCCTGACAGAGCTCAAGAAGCATCTGGATGATACTCTGAGGCCCGTGGTGTGACTCTGGGGGATGGTCCTGTGAGGGTGAAGAGTTGGACTTGAGTGACCTTTGTGGGTCCCTTCCAACTCAGCATATTCTTTGATTGTGTGACCCACTGATTCCTTACACAAGACAATGAAGCTTTCAAAAACAATTGTATTAAAGGCACTGCCACAACACCCCTGTGGTTGTGCTGTTTTGTTACATTTTTCTTAATTTATAGGTTTAATAAGGAATTATGGGTTTGGTTTTTTTATACTATTAAACACTGTATCAAAAAAAGCAGTAGGAAGCAACAAGGATTCTCTGCATAAGGTTCTCTCTTCTTGAAATACATGCAAAAAAAGGAGGTCAAACTCAAAGAAATCTTAACTTCAACATATAGATGTCTTTGAATGCTGCAGTCACCTATTTCTGTGATTTAAAAATCCATGTATTATATTCATAATGCATCATCCTGAGTGAGAAGATATCAAACACATCCATCACTAAAGTACCATTTCCTTTTAGAAACATTCTGTAAGAGAGGATGTTCATCTGATCTTTTTTCCCATGCATGAACACTTTGCAGCATTCTTCTATCCTCTGCTGAGCACATCTGTAACTTGTTAAATATTCTCTGCTTGTTTCCATGCAGTTTCAACACCTTTTCCAATTGTATTCTGACTGCAGTCCAGCAAATACATCCAGTACAACAGAACAAGCTTGTTTCACCAAGTGTCTCATTTTCTCAGCATTTACATAAGTTTCTATTCATTCATCTCATGTTGATAATGCTGATATTTAAATATTAATCTTGTATTAATCTAAAGATGATTATAAATATATGATCTTTCATACTCACCACCGGCACTGCTTAAAATCATATTTCCAGAGTTTCTTAATTCATCAAATTTTGTAAAGATTGTTTGCAACCTATAAAAAACAAAAACAACAAAGTATTTTTATATCCCTGAAATCCCTACTGGTAAAAACATAAACCAGTTTATTAGCACATATAAAGCAGTAATATGGAATATAATACAGTTTAAGAGTATCAAGAAACAATTCCCAAGGGATTCACCTTTAGCTGAGCATCCTCACACAAATGCACAGAAAACTCATTCCACTTAGCAAAGAACAAACCTGAGCATTGTTATCAGCATGATGAAAAACAGCATTCTAAAGTTCAGGTTCAGTAACAGTATATAGTTGGTTTAGATAACTGTGATATTTATTCATACACAACAATGAAAGGTAACAATTTGAACTAGGGAATGTTCATGTAGGAAAACAAATAGAGATTACTATTTAATTTATTCTGAAACAGTTACTAATTTTCCTCTAAACTTCTGTTCCTCAAAATTTCCTCAGTTTGGTTATGAAAATATTTTTGTGGTAGTTAGCACTTCCATAGGAAAAAAAACCCAAAACCAACAAAGCTTTTTTCTAAACTTAAGATACACTAAACACTTGGTTATATCCAACACACACACCATGGATTTAAACTCTCAGAATAGACAACACTCTGCAAATGCTTTGCTACGTGTAAATATCAAAACCCCCACAAAACAAAAAATGCACATCAAGCAAAAAAAAATCTCCAAAACTCTGCTTGCAATCTAGTTCCACGAGGCAAAAAATGGTGTTCCAGCAAGAAAGTTGGCTGAACACTTTAACAGGCATTTCTCATCACTCCTGCAGGAAACTCAATGAAAGCAGTGGAAGCGTCTCAGAAAAACTGCGAGCCAGGCACCAGCAATACATTTGTACTGATATAAGACATTGTTCAGCTGCAGACACTGGAGAACATTTTCTTATATTTCTCCAAAGGCTTTGTTGCATTTTAGACTACCCTGAATACAGTAATAACACACAGATGAATTTTTAGCTCCAAGTTTATCCAGACTGAATCCTGATTTTAAATGGACAAAGTTATGAACTACAATCACACGACAGTCTGCAAGTCTCCAAACAGGAACAGTTCAGCTACATTGACAGAACCAAAGACTATATTCAAAATTTGCTAAAAATTTGCACTGAAAGGCTGTCTTAACAACTCACAATCCAAAGTATTTTAAGACAAAGCAAGGAAAATGGGTGAAAGCAATGCCAGGGTATGAAAATCCTCACAAGGCATAAAGGAGCAGAGTCAAGGTCACACAAATATTTTTACTTCAACACTTCCCCATGCACACAACACTTTTACTCAATGATCCGTGCAGAGAGGCTGAGCATTCTCACCATGCACAGTCTGTATTCTCTGAGACTGCACACCCCTTCCACTCACTGGGACCTCATTTATCTACAATGAAAAATGTGATAGAATAATGAAATGCAGACAGACAATGGTATAAAAAGTTTCAGTGTTTCCCAGCACCTTCCAAGAAATTAGGATTCTCACAGTGTGTTATTTTTACTTTCCAAATACTTCAAAGCAATCTGCTACAGAAGAGCAAATTTGTCCCGGATTTAGCAGGCCCACAACAAGAACTACATGGATTTAGCTGAGAATTCCACAAAAATGCCTACCCTACTGCAAGCATCTAAAAAAACACAACCAGGAACCCCGTAAAGTCAATAACCTGTAACCCAAAACAGTAGTTTTTCTACCATCTCTACTTACCTCAAAACTAGATGTTGCTTAGTAGTAGTTTGCCTAATCTTTCCCTATTTGTCAGCCTTCTCTCTGGAACCAATTATCCTCTCCCTTTTGTGCCACCACTGTGTTTACAACCACAGCAAAACGTCTGAAACGTCAGCAATTCACGGACGTTGCTGCTCTAATATTAAACCTCCAGTTTTTGATGAAAAGGTAAATTTGTAAACTACAGTCAATTTATACTGAAGTTTGTTTTTGTTTTTGCACTTGAGGAAGTAAAACTTTTGAAATTAAATGCTTTTTGGGTGCTAGGATTTGCTAATGACACATGGAATCCCATTAACATGCCATGTGCTTTCAACCATACAAAGGGAAAAATCCACGCAAGAATCAATACACATAATAATGTGTTAGGCCATCCTGTTGTCATAACAAGAAATTAATGTGTTTGCTTCACATGTACCATAGCAAGGACTTTTAGTGTTTACCAGCAAATGTGAGTGCCCCTCAGCACTGCTGAATTCCACTGAAAATACTGCATTAACAGTTCACCTGGTAAATGAGGAAAACTTCACTTCTGAAGGGCTGAAACTGTTATCCTGAGAGAAACTGAACATGACTAGAGAGATTAACAGATTTCCTTTAAAATTTCACTTTAATTCTTATATCCTGTAAGGCTGATGTTATCCATTTGGCACACATACTTTAGAGAATTCAAAAGGAAAAAAAATACTTCCTGCTCTTTTGAACTTGGTTTTCAAAAATGCTTTCCTGAGTGTTTTAAACAGAAGGTAAAAACAAAATGCTTCCTTGTAAATATGTTATAATAATACACATGTTGCCTCTCACTCTGGGCAAAACATTTGATGAAGTACTAACTAGAAACAATAAAAGATGTGTTTGCCAGCACTGGATGCTATGTCATCTGTGGTGCAGGATGCAGAACAACACGAGTACTACCACTCCTAGAACTTTCAAAGCACGTCTTTACAACCAGAGGCACACTCTCCAGTATTTGTCATAATTACAACAACAACAACAAAAATCTATCATAACACAGCTGTGAAAATGGTCAAGCACTACTGTAGATCCAACCCTTTCTTTAGTACAGCTTACAGGAACTGTAACTACTACTTTGCAAAGTCTCTCACAACAAGTTTCGTCCTCCCTCTCCTCCCATCCTGCTCTTCTTGCTGCCTTCTTCTCATATTTCTTCACAGAGTCACAGGCAGCAAGGCAGTATGGGCTAAAGTCTCTAAAATTATTGTAACCACAATCAATTTAAGAATGTTTACAGGAGTTCAGCTGTTGGCAAAAGAGAGCCTGACCAAGAGAAATCCCAGAATGTTTACAGGGCTGGATGAAGACCAGTTTCACCAGCACTGAGGAACACTCTTTAAGAACAGCATTCTTACTCCTGTACCTCCCATCTGCAAGCCCAAGCCCAGATATGGAATTGTAATCTATCACTGAAGTCACCAGTCAACAGAAATACCATGTCACCAGTGAAGTATTATCTCCTTTCTCCAAAAAGACACAGACAGGTCTTTTCTAATTTCACGCATGGAAGGAAAAATCCCCACTGTGCTGGTTTTAAAGGTAAACTGGTAGGAGAAATGAACCCAACTCAAAAGAGATTATAAATCAGAATTATAATTTAATAAAAATACTACAATAAATGCAATGATAAAAAGAGAAATTGGTTTAAACCCACAAAACCCAGAAACATAACCCAGCACCCCAGGGCACAAACAGAATGGTGTTCATTGGTCCCTGTGCTGAGCCCACATGGATGAGTACAAAGTAAAAAGAAAGGAAAGAAAAACCTGTTGGTGCAGATGATGGTCACAGACTGGTCAAGAGTGGTGGTCACAGCTCTGGTCCTCCTCTGGATCCAACAAGTAGTCCCAAAAGTTCCCAAACCCCAAGATTATATACCTTCAAGTTCAGGCGGGAATGCCCAGTACCTCCCCCAGGGGAGGCAGTTCCACACTGGGTGATCTGACTCTGTGAGTCAGGGGGTATTTCTGGAATCCTTGATGGCCCATGAGCAGACACGCCCCCTCAGGCTGGGTGTGAAGGTGCCAACGACTCCCCAGGGGGGAGTTATCACAGCTGAGTCATTGGTGTCAGTCAGGAACATTTCCCTATCTCACAGGGTTCTTTAACACCCAGCTCACATCCTGAGGGCTCAGGTGCACCCTGTGCAGCTGCTGCAAATGGTCCACTGTTAAGGGGTCATGAGAACTGAATGGAGGGTGTAGAATACACAGCTTTAGTCACGCCTGCACAGTGATAAACTGGTCCCAGCTGCTAAACTAGGACACCCACTGACAAAAAACACATGTTCAGGACAGCAGGCCCCTTAGGCACGGGCTGTCTCAGTGAGCGAATGAATCCGTGAGGTCAAAGCACATTAAATGGGGGTTCCTGGCAACTTGCTAAATCCTCTCCTCTGGCAGGCGACAGGTTTCTATCAAAGCATTACCATGTTATGGTGATGATGTTCAGTGAGAGGAACACAGCGTGAGCTGTTACGCTCACATGGAAACAGGGATGTTCCCAAAGAACGTGCACTGCACTTCTAGACTGAAAAGCTGCCATTTGTGCCACACTTGATGGACTTCAGCTGTTCACATGACAGGCAGAGGGGGATACCTAGAAGTTGGGACCTTGCAATGGAGAGGCAAAAGAGCACCACCCTCCTGTCAATAGCAGAAGGACAAAGAAGAAGAAAGGGTGGTAAATGGTCTGTTGTTCATGTCCAAAGTGAGTCTAAGGCAGGAAATGGCCCATATGAAACCTTGGACTTATTTCTGCATATTTCTCCCTTCCAAGAAAAAAAAAACAGGATCTTGCAGACATGTGTCCACATCTGGATATACAGATGGACCTCATCTACAACATGAACTAGACAGATAAGTCAAATGTGCATACCACATAAAATGTGGTATTCAGAAATGCATACTGCAACTATGCACATTTTACAATATGAAGTTGTGGCCCTAGACATAAGAACTAAACAAATAACTGGTTTTATACATTTTACACATCTCAAGTGACAGTGGGGAAATTTGTCAGATGAATTTCTGAAAGGTAACAGCTTTTAACACTCAGACTATGTAACTGCTATTCAGAGCCATGTATACTATTTCTATTCAAGGAAGAGCAGCCACAAAGATTCCACACTGCAACAAATTCAGTTTGGCCCATATAGAACAAAACTTGTTCATTGTTCTTGGCTCACTGAACAAGAAATACAACATCACCTTTCAGTATTTACAAATACACCAACACTAATGCTACTTTCAGGCCTGATACCAAAGACTGTCAAACCTCTTTGGCAGCAACTTGAACAAAAGGGAAAAGAACATCCAAATTTGAAACCACTGACTTGATACTGATTCCTAAAAAAAGAACATGCTTCAAGCAAAAGGACACTACTGTTCTGAGATTTGTAAGTTGAAAAACGATAAATATGAAGAGGAACTCATTGATTTTATTTATAAACAAACTCAAATTAATGTTGGTAGAGAAATACATTAAACAAAAATAAATAGTAGCAAGTAGAGTTGAACTACAAATGTAAGATCCCATATTTTATTCATTACCTGGATTCCAACAGGTCCATTAACGCTCTCTAGAAAATCCAGGATTTTCCACAAGGGCAAACCCTGCCAGATGCAGATTTCAAAACCTTTTAAGGCTACTGTTATATTGCTAACTATATTTGGCTTTATGTAGACAGAACATCTATATACCATTGGCATATTTAAGGAAATTGAACTATATCTCAAAACAATGCTTGACTGACTTTCCTGCTGTCCTTTTAGCAGGCAGGAGCTCTGATTTTCAGTGCTTTAGCACAGAGTGCATTCAAGCAGCAACACAGAGCTCTCTAATGTGTGTTTTTTTAAGTAAACTAAACAAGCCTATATTGTAATAATTGGTATGTGCAACAAATACTGAAGTAATATGTTTTCCTGTTAATATTGATGCTTACACACAGTTTTTAGTGCACTGACATGCAGTGAAGGAGCTGCAGTGCAGTTTTTCAAGGCTGAACTCAACAGCTGAAAGCAGCCGTGTCTGAACTACAGATTATCTGTAATACTTAAAACCCTTAAAACCTACCCAGACACACTAATATGAACAGAGATTCCCCTCAAAATAGTGATGAATATCCTACAGCAAAGATTGTTTTCCACAGATGATAGCTCCTGCATAACCACATGAAAATTTCAATGCATCTAAGCAAAGGGAAAGCTTCTGACAGGCACTGGGAAAGAAATGTTTTAAATTAGGTCTGCCTCTGAAAGAACAACAGTCTGAGCTACCATAGAGCTAATCTGTCTTTGCTGAGCTTTGTCAAACACCTTCTTATTTTAGTGAGGAGTAAGAAGAGACTACAGGAGCTCTGCTTTCTGTCAGCAATGGATGAGACACAGACTTGGCAGACTCAACTCAGATACACCCTAAATACTCCCCCCTTTACCCCAACCTGGAAACTACCACTGAGACTCAGCCCAAGGTATTATTATACACTAGCCCTGACAGTCAGGTGCAAAACTATTGCGAGTCACTGGCAACAACCCATTTAACATGCACCAAGTAGAGTCCTGCTTCTTTATGTACATGCAAATGATACACACCATGCTTGCTTTTGGATCAGGGGGAATTTTGTATTCAGCTGATTCAAACAGTAGAAACAGCAACTTGGCACCTACTGCAGCTAAATTAGAAGCTTTTGATTACCCTGAGGATACAAAGCACCTACAGTGTTTAATCCAATTTGGATCCCAAGATGTACTCAGTTTGTGTCCCATGGAATTATGGATGGTGAAGCTAAACTTACAGTCAGACCCAAGATTCATTGTACAAAGGCTGTGTTATCTGCACTCTTTTTTGTTCTGTTCCAAAAGATGTACAAGGCTGTATCTTAATGCAAGAAAGATCTTCCCTGGTATGAAAAGACCTCTGAGATCATCCAGTCCAACCCTTGGTCCAACTTCAGTCCCTTTACCAGATCATGGCACTCAGTGCCACGGCCAATCTCAGGTGAAAAACCTCCAGGGATGGGGAATCCACCCCCTCTCTGGGCAGCCCATTCCAATGCCTGAGCACTCTCTGAAAAGAATTTTTTACTAATATATTGATATATTATCAAGTTGTATTTTGATATCCTACAAATGATAATTAAAAACGATGGCTCTTAGTTTTTAAGAAGGTGTCAAAGGTTCAAACAAAGAAAGGTGGTGGGGAAGGGTTCCTTGAGGGAATTTTTCTCACCCTGCCAACACAAAAGTTTTGGGAGTTGAAGTGCCAGAACAAAGAGGAGTGGCTGATGGCTCCAGATTCCAACTTAATGGTGGGGTGGAGGTGAGGAACAGACTCCCAGCGCCTGGGAAGGGGAGAGGCTTTTCCCATGTGCTGGCTTCACTTCTTTTGGGGCAGCTGCTGGGCATTGTTTGCTAAGCTGGCGAGAGCTCCTTCTGGCTCTGTTCACCTTCACCCCTCCATCTCTGGGCACCCTGAGCTTCAGAGAGAGAGAGAAGAGAGACAGGAGGGTCCCAGATGCTTCGGGACACACTGCAGACCTTTTTTTTCCTGGGACTGACTTTGACTGCAAGGATTTGTGGGAATTACCATCAGTCCTCAACTCCCAGCGTTTCCTTCTTTTGAACAAAGGATAAGGAGACAGTTGCTCTTCCCCCACAGGAAGGGCTCCATCCTGCACCAAGTGAGTCATACACCCCCTTGTCTCTGCCTTGCTGGGAAAAGGCTGAGAATTCACCTCACAGCCAGCCAAGGTGTGACACTGACACTGTCCATAAATGTAATTGCACCAGGAAGAACCTACAGTTTTTGGCGGTTGGTTTTTTTGGTTCTGAGGGAGTAGTTTGCTCTGGTCTATTTATAATTATATCTATATACTGTAGTCAAGAACAGATATCCTAATTAAAGTTCTTTTTTTAAATTTAAAAAGGGGTGATGTGGTTATTGAGGAGAAATCCTCTCCTCTGGTCTTGGTAAACACTTTGGCTTCCCTTAAACTAAGACAGAAGTGTCTGGTGAGAGACAGTATCCCTTCTGATATTCTCTCTGACACCAGGCAGCCAATATATTCAGCTTTATCAGAATAAAGAAGTGAGATGAAGACTCAGGGTAAAGTGGTATGCTGATAGATAAGAGGTTAACACATTTTTAGAAGTTTAAATTGTTTTGATAAGGAATTTGAAAAATTTTATTGCATAAATAGTCTTTCCCACTAAGTGCAACAAAACATTGGCTACTTTTATTTCACATAAACTAATCTACACACAACACAGTCAGGAACACTATTTGTAACCAAAACTAATTAGAGAACAAAGGATAAATTGTACTAATTTAAAATCAAAAATTTTTGTGAGTTTAAAATTCTGATAAAGAACAGTAACACATAAGGGCTCAGGATTACAAAACGAAACCAGCTAACTCACCTTCCAGGAGGAATTCCTCTCTTTGCAAGATCTATTCGTACTTTCTCTCCCACATGTCTATAAACCTCTACAATGGCTAGTATGGCAGCATCTCTCACCTGTGAATAAAGTTTAAATGGTTAATTTCAGGGTTAGAGAAGCCAAAATAACATCTGCTGACAGCCCACTAATCTACTAATTTCTACTGACTTGAATGCCAATTCATTTCCCAAAACAGCTGAAACAACGAGGGTAAAAAGGAAAGGAAATACAACTGCTTTTCAAGATGGCATTTTTTTCAAGCTAGAGCATCCCCAGATGGTAAAAAACAATCCTAGAAGTAACAGCTTTGGAGGCAATTTCTGGAACTGTAATATTTGTGGAAAAAAATTTATTTATTTAGGACTCTATCACAGTAGGCAGTACTTCCAAAAGTTACTTTCTGCACTCAGTCTGGACACACTTCATGTTGCTTTCATCTGTTTCCGTACACAGAAGGATCCTTCTGGAAAACTAAGGACCTGACTGCCCACACCATTTCAGTGTTTTCTTCATTTATTTCAACCTGATTCAGGTGGCATGACACTGGCACAAGGAAGGGAATAAGGCAAGACTGTGGAAGGGGAAACAACAATTAAAACTAGGAGATAAAGTGCCTCTTCAAAAGAATTCAAACCACAGTCATCACAAAAACAACTGCCAAAAATGCATTTTAGTAAATGCCATTATTCTGGACAAAGAATCACTGGAATAACTTTAGTTTTGTTCTTTTCAGAGGTTCAAACTGAACACACGATTGCTCAAAGAAAGAGGTAAAGTACATCTTTACTGATGATGAACAAACATGACAAATTCTTAACAGATTTTCTCTGTAACAGAACAATGCTGTGCTATCAGAGGACACAAAAACTTTGCTGCATTCAGAAATTTGGCATCAAGACTAATCCTGTTTATAAGACTATCTGCTGCCAATGGCATCTACTCCCTTACTGTATTCTTAGTCTTTTCTCTCAAACACAACCTCATATAAATTGAGGTATTTTATCCATTTCCATTTGAAGATCCTCTGAAGTTCCAATGCCACTGTTATGAACTGTATCTTGACTTTCACTGCAGATGTTTTTGCTTATGTAACTGACTTTAATGACAGTCCTTACACATTCCCAATTGGCATTTGGGTTCAGTTTAGAAAATAATTACACATAATAATGTTATCTTCAGCAAATTTGGCAAACTACTGCAGGTTCCATATAGGGGCTGCCTCTGGAGGCAATTCTTTGTGTAACTTTTTAAAATTTATTTTCTTTCAACATGCTCTATAAGAAACAACTACTGTCTAATTACTAGTTGCAACCTCTGAAGATAAAACTAAAGGGACCACTATATCGCAATACTCTGCCTTTGCAACTCCTTTCATCTTCCAGTGGATGGACTGATTAAGAAGAAAACTGATTTATTTTTTCTCATGGTAGAAAATCATTGTATGTTGTATACAAGGAGTTTATCAGCTTTCCTTTAAATACTTAATTTATTTTGCTTTCACTCTTCTGTAAAAGTATAGTTGTTTAACCACCAGTAAGTAACTAAATTCTTACCTGACTATTGGAGTCACCAAATGCTACACACAGATGTGGCACCAACTTGCTGAGGATTAATGGCTGTGCACCATAACTATTAAAAAAAAAAGGGTTATTTTTTACAGAAAACAGAAAATAATTTATGCAGAAATGAACTTTTAGCTCAGCATTCACACAATACAGACTGACATCAATCAAGCTCTGTCTATCTCTTACTAGTCAGTTGTCTAATTTTAAATAAGATAAAAATTCTCTAACTTTACTCTTTCTTTCAGAAAGCTCACTAGTTGTTTGGCTTTCCCCATGTATTAATGTAATCAAATCAGACCTCCTTAAGTGTTAGTTTCAGAGAAAAATGACATTCAGCAGAAGGATAGAACCATTACATCTCCATAGAAACAAAAAGCTTACATGTTTAAGGTAGCAACAAGACACAAACACACTCCTTCTCGGGATCGGTAATTCTTGTGTTTAAAACCAACAGCAAGGCGTTCCCAAATGTACTATAAAAGCAGAAATAATTGTCTTTAATTACCAGGAGCACAACACAATGTAATTCTATTCATATATTATAATTACATTCAGAACAGTTGCAAAAAAATAACAGAAGACTGGAAAAGTGATAAAAGTAACTTATGAAATGCACAATATGGAACACAACACAGATTAATTCTATGCCAAAACCAATTCCTCAAAAACATCTTTCAATCAGCTGAGTAATTTTGTTGTTTGAGAAACAGCTCTTAAAACATACAGAATTGTTGCAGTTAATACACACAGAACAAACATTTACCATACAAACTACTGACACAAGAAGAAATTGCAATATTCTTTTTCCTTCATATTCTGCTTCCCTGCCAGGACATTCTCTCATCCATTTTGGCTTGTCCTTATCCACACTCCTGCTGTCCCACTTCTCCCTTACAAATTTAAAGCAAAAGTTTCTTCCTCTTTTTCAATTATTTCTTGTCCATTAGCGTTCTAACTCCTCTGCTTTCATTTTTGCTCTGCTTTCGGTTCTCCCTTTCTGTGCTTCCCGTGGTGCGATCCCCTGGCTCACTAAACCCTCCTTTACCTTCTTGCGCACTCGTTTTTCGCTGCCTGCCTCGGCTCTTTTCCCTCCTCAACTCATCCTTCCCCCCTCCGCGCTGCTCCCGAGCCGCATGTCGGGGTGTAAGGAGTGCAAACATGGAGCTTACGCGAGAGGGGGTTCCCGCTGGTGCTGCGGAGCAGCTGCAGAGGAGGCTGGGGCTGCCGCTCGCCCCGGCTGCAGCGCTGCCATTACAGCCGCGCCAGCATCCGGGCAGCGTTGCCTAGCGATGGATGGAGGGATGGATGGATGGCAGCACACCGGCAAGGGCTGCACTCTTTGCAGCCCAGGCACCTCCCTCTTCCCAACTGCACCCCGCAGTGGTGCTACTGCAACCCACTGACGCCATGCAAGCCTGCCACGATGTATTAGATACTAATTATTGCCATTATTGCTTTCTGGAAAAGGAAAAAAGAAAAACCCTCACGCACAAACAGCTACTGATCAACAAAAAGAGAGGGTGTAAAAGCAGGGAATATGCATCCTCTTTATTAATGAGGTAGCACACACCACAGCAGACATAAAATTTTCCAATTAGAGCCCTGCTTGATAATTTTGTCCCATCTGTGGTGGTTTGTTTGTTTGTTTTATACTTCATTGGGTTTAGAGAAAACAAACCTTAGACAAGAAGGATGTGGCTTGCCAAAACTGCACAGCTGAATAACAAAGAACAGGATTTTATGGAAGAAAACATCCTTCCAATTAACTCACTGTCACGGACAAACATGGGAAAAAGGAAATCTCCTTTCTAGATGCACAAAAATACAGGTAGAGAGGGAACAGTAGAGTACTGAAACAAACAAAGCAGCCTGAAGAGAAATTTAGGCTTTCACTAAATTAACCCTTCTTTAAGAACTGAATTCTAAGCAGAAAAATTCTAATGGCTGGTTAGAAATTCCAACTCTCCCAGGTTGCCAGCAACAGTTGATGCTGACCTCCCTCTGTCCCATTCATGCACGTTTATACCACCTGTATTTTTATGCCTTCCTGCCCATAACCAGCTACATCCAGTTCTTGCTCCTGAAGAAAACCCCAAAACAACAAACCCATCTAAAACAACAAAAGGGATTTAATAACGGAACAAATTAAATATTATTCAGCAATACCCTAGAAGAGATGAGTTCACTAGAAAGAAACTTACAGGACTTATCCTCAAAAAATTATTCCACCCAGCTCTTCTAAGATGATTTCTGCAGCAAAGAGAGTCTAAAGCTCTGTATTTCAGTGTTGGAGGCACAAGAAAGACTTCTCTGTTTTGGTCCCTGCTGTGATGATGATTGATGCTTTTCATCCAAATTTTTAATGACCCATAAGCTGTCCTGAGAGCAGACAACCAAAGCCAGGCTTCTCCCAGCCTGGGGGAGTTACCAGGAGAGCCATATGTTCTCTTCTACACACACACTGTTTCAGGGACCACATGAAGCTTGTACACTTTCCGACACTGAGAGTAATCTCCAAAGAAAAAAGGAGACTACCTTCCATCACTCTGTGCACAGCCCAACAACTCTGCACAAACTGAAAGATGGACCAGTAATCTAAAACTCTTTTATCAAAAGGGCTTAGCACGAAGCAACTACCACCATTCTTTATCAGCAGCTGTTCAAAACAAAGGTATCTCCAAGATGCTCTGCTGTACACTTGTCCAAATGCAATTGCTGTAGAGGTTCACAGCTGCATTCCAGGTACTTGGGAGCATCCTGGGCACAGGAACACATCGTGTATGAACTACTGGCACCAAGGCACAAAAAAATGCTGCAATGACCTGAGTATGATCAGAACTGCAGCTTGTAAAAAAGATAAAGACATATCTTTGTGGATGACAGTACTACACCTTGATGTCTAAACCCCACACAAATCTGTAACTGAATTATATGAGAAAATGCATTAAGCTGTAAGGGAGATTAATGTGTCCCATAGTTGCCGAACACGCTACCTCTCCTTTCTATCAGGCAAACAAAGCAACTGAGAGCAATTTTCTCACTCCAGATCAAGTCTACAACATCTTATTCTCTGTGCAAAAACATTCAAACTTTTATCTGTGAATAAACAAAGCCAGGAATTAGTACACACAAGAAGCTCATTTTTGTTCCTTAATAATTTCTAGACTTAAAACTCAGAAACAAATTTTCTTCAGAAATTAAAAACTCAAATAGTAAGTTCCTACTCACAGTCAGGGTCTCCAGACTTCCAAATAACATCACTGCTCAAGAATATAATCTGTTTAAACAATCCTACGTTTTTCAGACTCAGAGAATAGAAATATAAAATTAAGCACTTGGAAGCCACTTAATGGTAAGAACTGATGGCTGAGTTAAACAAACCTCCTTAAAACCAAAGATGACATTCAGAGGACAATTTATACCCACCTCAGTTTGTCCAAGGTTCACAGAGCCTTGTGAAGTTAGAAAAGTTAGAAAATCTGCACCTCAACTGCAGGACTAGTCCAACATGTTCAAGTACAAAGCTGATTTTAAAATAAATTTGGAGCCAAATGAACTTATTTATTCCCATAATACAAACACAGACCCGGGAGATGCTTCAAACAGGCTTTAATTCACAAAGCCCTGTCACATGACATGAAAACATCTACTCAGGATTTAGCTACAATGTGCAAAAAATGCACAATCACACAACGCCAAGATTTTATCTATAGCTGAACGATGCATTAGTGTCAATACACTGAGAGTATCTTTAACATTTACACCATTAACAGTGACCATAACATTGTGACATATTCAGAGTTCATACGTAAGTCATAGGCTCACTGGAGGCCACTCTGAATCTAAATAAAGTAACCTTACCATGGGTGGTGCTGCTACATCCATCAACTTCAATATAAGATTCTGTGCTTGCTCTCGAACTTGGTCTTTGGCATCTCCCATACGATCTATCAAAGGCATGAGAACTACAGGAGAGACAAAAAAAAAAGAAAAGAAAAAAGATTAAACACCTAATGGAGATTTTCTAACACTTAAAGATATTTCCTTATACAGATTTAATATGTATGTAATTAAAAAAAAAAAGCTGACCTTAAGCAGGTCGCAGTATTTTAGTGTCAAATTAGTTTCTGAGTGTTTTACAAGACTAACAACAAATGCACAGGACTGAAATGAAACAAAACAGTATCTTTCAACAGGTTAAAAAGAAACCAAGCTTCCCATCTTGAAAAATTCTATGAAGGACTTCAATTTAATCTCCAAAAGTATGCCAACAGCTTCTGAATGTCTGGATTTTCTGAAAAGTAATGGTAGGCATGGTGAGTGTCAAAGAATTGGAGGAGGAAAAGAGGACTACCTTAAAATCAGTGGGATTCTGCTGTTAATTACAGGATATTTAAAAGCTTTAAATCCTTCTATTCACATATTCTATTTTCTGGGAACTCTGCCTTACTTCAGTAAAAGTTACTATTTTACAACAAGCATCTACAAGTAATAACTAAACAATAAATTTGCCAGTAAAAGAAAGGGAACAGAATCAAACTGAGGAGCTCTGAGTCCTCTGTTCCAACATTAAGAACAGCAGCCATTTCTGTACCAGGATTTTTACTGGACATACACACTGCTGAAGTTTGAATTTCCCCTCCTGCTATATTTGAACACTTTCTTACGGTCCTAATCTGAGTATTTGATTTACTGGCTCTGGATATTTCACTGATATCTTCAGCCACCATTATCAAGGTTTTGTGTTTTTCAGCCATCTTTTCTTCCCTTTCTCCTCTGAAAAAAATTATCACAGCTACTTTCACTTTACTGTTAGAGCAGAGTCTGGGGGTTTTTTGTTTGTGTCAGATTATTGTTGTTGTGATAGTGCAGGGTATTGTCTTTATGGTCAAGTTGAGGGTTTTAAGGGGTGTTTCTGTTTAGTTTGGTGGTTGGGTTTGAGTTTTTTTCCCTTTTTGGGAATGAAGAATAAACATCCAAACTCAAGAAGTGATTTTTTGAGTACACAGTTGACCCCTCCCTTCCAATCCCTCATACACCTACTGATGACATTTTTCTTTCCATGACCATTTTCATCACTTCCAAACTGACCTTGTCTCTGTACCATCCATCACCAGTGAGCTCTGCCACATCAACCCAACTGCTGGGCAGCTGAAACAACTCCAGCTTTACAGAGGGGGAAACAAACAGGCAGTGCCAGCCCTGTGGGAACACGGCTCCCTTGTGACTAATTAGCATGCTGAGTCATTTGGGGGAGCTGCAGATACCAGAGCCCTGCTCAGATCGCCAAGGCAAGCACAGAGAACAGCTACTGGAAGCTGCTGAACCAGATGAGGTCACCGAGTTAAACTGAGCCATGACACAGCCTCAGATTTCGGTGTGCACAGACACTGAACACGCTGCTCTGTCACTTGTGGAGCTCTGACAGAGGACAACATCCTATGGGAGCTGTTAAAGGGCACACAGGTCTGCAAGCTTGAGGGTTCCCCCCCTCCAAATCTCTAGTTTCTCTAAGACCCCATACAGGGCATGATGTATTCTGTTTGCACAAGACAAATGAAATCAGGCTGTTAAATGCTGGCAGCCACCAGCTGGTTTTCAGTTTGGTAGTTCATCTTTTCTGTCAGAAATTCCCTCTGATAGGGAATTATTTGAAGTTGGTTGCCTATTGATCAAGTTTTAAAATACTCAAGCAGAACGGGATCTCCACCAAACATATTTCAATTTGAATTACTCATGGCTTCATCACTTTTCCTCCAAATGTTACGCCATGTCTAGGAAGAGCTGTAGCAAAAAATAGCTGAAATTGTATTAGATGTCTTGTCTACAAATGAGTGGGAAACACACCTCCCTACCTAAAAATTCTGACAGTTTCAAACACTTGGGTCCATCCCAGCATCCTGTTTTGCTCATCACTCTTCTCTTTCCCAACTCCAAGCCTCAAAGCCTCTCCAGTCCTGCCCAGTCAAACATCACAGAGCACAAGAACCTCTTGAGTTCCTCATAAGAAACCTCACCTAAGCCCAAAGCAGCAAATAGAGCTGAGCATCAGGGATGACAGTGCAATACAGGCTTTTGCTCTACATCAGGATAAGCCAGTGCAGCTTTGCCTTACTCACTGTACCAACCACTCTTTCCCCCTCACAGCCCTTACCACACATTTATGAGTGTTTCCGCATTTACAAGGAGCATGGACAACATACTCAGACATTCAGAATTATGCACATGTCAATCAAAAGTATGAACTGAGAGGTGTATTGGCAATGAGCCAACAGGAACAGACTCTGGCATTTTGGCCACCTTAGGAACTATCTGCTGGGTTTTAGTGCACTAAGGTTTTATAAAAATTAACTTTGGCCAGCTTTAGGTGGGTTTCTATCCCTACAAGAACAGCTGAAATGATACTTAAACAATACGGGGCAAGTATTTACAAAAAATCAAGCCTGTCCTTTAGAAGATGAGAAAACTACAACATCCCAAAGAATGGCTGATCAGAAAATACAGAACGATGAACAATGCAGATCTTTTCTCCCAACTTCATTCCAAACATAACTGAACAACCACTTTGGCTGATGCTTTCCTTTAAGTTGTAATGCTTTCTCATCAGCATTACTGAATTGGTGTCCCTCTTTACGCTGCAATGCAAATACATGTATTTGGTTGCTCAGCCTGCAACCTCAACAATCTCAAACAGATGTTGGAGTCAAAGGACAGGTGAGGAAGGAGAAGCAGCACCACACATGAAGGAGACATTCCAAGTAGTAGCCTCCTAACAAGTTACTCAGGGAAGTATGTAATTTGCCACAAGCAGTCTGGGTTCACACATTCCTACTGTGCCATACAAACCTTATCCATCTTACGTCTTCTGTTGCCTCGTTTCTTTAATTATTTAAAAGGGATTTCGGAAAATGCAATAACATATCACATCTTTATTTCCACTGATATGCTGAAAAACATTACACTAAATTTGGGGGACCATGATTCCTTTTACAGTTGCTGTTTATTTTTTGCAAAGCATTATATTTCATTCAACTTGCCTCACTGCCACATTTCAGCACATTGCCAAAGCTTCCTACTGCTTCCAGCCACTCCTGAGGTTTGCCTGTTACAGGTTTTGGTTACTGAAGAAAACTTGAATGTTAGCAAAGATATTCTACAGCACACTAATTTGATCAGATTAACCTCAAACTGACCTTCTATAAATATACAGTCTGTTATTTATGCCTTTTTGCTTTCTATTATGTCATAGAACCATCAAATCATAGAATTGATTGAGTTGGAAAAGACCTCCAAGATCATCCAGTCCAACCCTTGATCCAACTCCAGTCCCTTTACGAGATGATGGCACTCAGTGCCACAGCCAGTCTCACCTTAAAAACCTCCAGGGATGGGGAATCCACCCCCTCTCTGGGCAGCCCATTCCAATGCCTGAGCACTCTCTCTGCAAAGAATTTTTTTCTGATCTCCAGCTTAAATTTCCCCTGCCAGAGCTTGAGCCCATGCCCCCTTGTCCTAACAGAGGGTTATTATCCCATCAGTTTCTTTTCCCATTTGTCATCCTTCTCGCAGCTGGGTAAACCTAAATAAATTTCCACTTATTCAAATTCACATAGCAATTTTATCACCACTTGTTGGAGAGTAGATGTGTGAGTTAAGGTCAAAACCAGCCTTCAGAGTCAGAATACAGTCTTGAGATACTAAATATTTATTTCCTCTACCAGGACTGAGGATGATAAGAGAAGTAAATCAGCAAAGTCAGTGCCTAGTGTGGCACCCACTGTATTTTTTAAAACTTGAGCAGCGTAACTATATGACCCGTGCAGCACAGAATGCCATAGGCAGCACAAACCATTTCCTTTTGTCAAACTTTAACAAGAGTTCCTTCTGGAGCTTTTCAGTTTCTATTACTGCTTTTTCTTCTCTCCTGACCACTTATACCTGCTCTTTGTACACCTGTGCCCATTTTAAGTCTCACATCTACTCACTTCTGTGAACCCACATTCCTACAAAGGCTGGAGAAGGGACTGGAGCACAAGTGCTGTGGGGAGAGGCTGAGGGAGCTGGGGGTGTTTAGCCCGGAGGAGACTCAGAGGTGACCTCAGCACTGTCTAGAACTACCTGAAGGGAAGTTCTGACCAGGAGGGGGTTGGTCTCTTCTCCCAGGCACTCAGCAATAGGACAAGGGGGCACGGGCTCAAGCTCTGCCAGGGGAAATTGAAGTTGCATACCAGGAAAAAATTCCTTCCAGAGAGAGTAATCAGGCATTGGAATGGTGGTGGATTCCCCATCCCTGGAGGTTTTTAAACTGAGATTGGCCGTGGCACTGAGTGCCATGATCTGATAAAGGGACTGGAGTTGGACCAAGGGTTGGACTTGATGATCTCAGAGGTCTTTTCCAACCCAATCCATTCTATGATTCTGTGACCTACAAAAAAGCATTAAACAAAGAAGAATCTTTACTGAGGGAACACCATCAGTGCTGGCAAAAACTCTGTTCCTAAAAAGAAAAGTCTTTGAGGACTGAAACAGATTAAACCTGGGCAGCAATATCTGCCTCATTTCCTCGGCACCCTTGCCAGCTCAGGGAGCAGCACTGAACAGCTGTCATGAGAAAGGAGGGAGGGAAACAGCTGCCTCTGCAATTAGAGCAGCCTCTGCTGTTCTGGACAAGATGCACAGGGGGGGAATGGAATCCTGCAGGGGCTCCTACGGGGCCACCAACAGGCCCAGCCTGACACATCCTCGTGGCCAAGCGCGACTTCCAAGCAGAGAATGGTCAGCAGGTGCTCAGAGGGGTCCTCACTGTCCCCCTCCTTAACAGAAAATCTAGGCCACAGTCAGTTTAATCAAAAGTCATCTCAGACATTAATAATGTGCTTCTTGGGGACTGTAGGAGCTAATTAAGGAAAGTATTAATGGGATTAATGAGACATACTTTTCATCATCAGTAGCAGAGGGGAAGAAGACACGTTTTTGATATGATACACCCAGGAATCTATCAAGGTGTCAGTCTCAGGAACATTAGAAGAGAGTTGGAGAGGTGTGTCAGACCAGAAAGAAAACTAGAAGGTAAAGGAAAAAATGTTCATGTCATCTTTTGCATTATTTTTAGCTCTAAGCTAAGGCTTTTTACAGAACCAGTATTAATTAGCATCACACAGAAAACAGGGCTAGGATTTCTCTGCTCTGATTCAACAGCATTGCATTTCGAGGTGTCATATAGTGAAATGTCCACGGACAGCAAGCAGATGGTACTCTAAATCACTCAAGCATGGAGCACTTCAGGTAAAATTAATTCCCACTACTAATAAAGTCCAGTGCCAGCCAGCCAGGACAAAAAAAGCATTAAAAGGCTGCCTAGAACTTTTTTGTTGTTGTTGTTAACTAAAGCTTTAAAGAATCTGTCACCAAGATGAAAAAAGCTGCAGCTTAAATCAGCTATGACCATTAACTGTGACCACCAGCTACAGAGGGAATGAAATAAAACCTAAGGATCTTCTGCGATGCTACAGGAAGTTAATATTTTTGTTAAATTTGAAAATATAAAAGTAGCTGTTAGGGAGGAAAAATATAAATAATGGACTGTCCTCTAAAAGTCCTTTCTAAAAAAGATCTGAAATTGTCAGCATTTTGTTGTTTAAGAAAATCCTACAACAGTCCAACACAGCTTTTCCCGAGGTCAATAAGCTAAGAAATTAGAAGGCAGCATCAGACAAAACACCTGACTTGCATTTAGCTGCAACAAGGCATCCTTGAGACAAGACACATAAATAGAAAAGCTTGTTTTACATTATCTGAGCAACTCAATTCTTCAGTTATTTGCTTTAATTTCAAAGTTTTCTCTTTTCCTGAGCTTGGCCATATTTTAAGCAAAGACATGGGCCAGATGATCTTAAAGGTGCCTTCCAACCTAATTATTTCAGGTTTTATGTTTAGTTGTTCTGCAAGCATTTGTAATCTTGAATCTTCAGTAGAATGGGCTGTTAAGTCTCAATATTTCAATGAAAATATCAAAAATGAAAAGTGAGAATAAAAATCAGTCAGGCCCTAAACCCTAAAGATTCAGTATTTTTCTACATATACCTATGGTAGCTCAGACTGATAAAAGTTCTTGGTTTTCATGGATTTGATGAATGTTCAAAGCATTTCTCCATCCCAAAATAAAACCACTTATTGAAAAGTCACATCTTGAATAACTGCACATTTAAGTCTTTTCTATCCAAATAATTCAATCATTAAGCAAGAGAAAAAGCAAAAATTTACACCCTGGGTGTCACTTACTAAATGCCGACTTCCTCAAACAAGTACTTCCAAATTCTTCTACCCAATTTTTAATCCAAATGCACTCCAAAATTTAATGCGTGTTCCAAGTCCTTAGAAGTGCTTTAAAACACATCAGGCAACAGAAACATTTAGGTTAGAAAAGACCTTTAAGATCAAGTCCAACCATTAACCCAACACTGCTAAGGCCACCACTAAACCATCCCCCTCAGTGCCACATCTACAAGTCTTCAAAGTCTCCAGGGGTGGTGACTCAACACTTTCTCTGGGCAGCTGTTCCAGTGCTTGAGAACACCTTCCATGAAGACAATACCCAATCGCCCCGGCACAACCTGGGGCCATTTCCTCTTGTCCTATCACTTGTTCCTTAAGAGAAGAGACTGATTTCCATCCCACTGTAACCTTTAAGTTGTTGTAGAGAGCAATGAGATTCCCCCAGAGCTTCCTTTTCCCCAGGCTACATAATCCACAGCTGCTTCTCACCAGACTTGTGCTCCAGGCCCTTCATCAGCTTCCCTGCCCTTCTCTGGACTCGCTCCAGCACATCTATGGCTTTTTGTGATGAAGGGCCCAAAACTGAATACAAGATTTGAGGTGCAGCCTCACCAGTGCCCAGTGCAGGGGCAGGAAGTGACTGCCCTGGTCCTGCTGGCCACAGTATTGCCGATACAGGTCAGGATGCCACTGGCCCCCTTGGCCACCTGGGCACGCTCTGGTTCATGTTCAGCCACCTCGGGTCCTTTTTCTGCCCCACTGCAGGGGCTGTTGTGACCCAAGAGCAGGACAAGGCACTTTCCTTGCTGTAACTCCCAGCACTGGCCCCAGCTCCTGGTCCAGCCTGTGCAGCTGCCTCTGCAGAGCCTCCTGCTCTCAGCAGAACCAACACTGTGCCCAGCCTGGTCTGCTCCCCAAACTGGCTGAGGGTTCACTCCATCCCCTTGCCCAGACCATGGATAAAGACACTCAACAGAACCAGCCCCAGTACTGACCCCAGAGCTACACCACTTGTGACCAGTCACCACATGGATTTAACTCCATCATGACCCACTCCCTGGGCTCAGCCCTCCAGTCAGTTCTAAGCCAGTGAAGAGGGCACCATTCAGGCTGTGGGCAGCCACACCTGCATGCTTAATTATACAATCATAGAATCGATGGAGTTGGAAAAGACCTCCGAGATCATCAAGTCCAACCCTTGGTCCTACTCCAGTCCCTTTACCAGATCATGGCACTCAGTGCCACAGCCAATCTCACCTTAAAAACCTCCAGGGACGGGGAACCCACCCCCTCTCTGGGCAGCCCATTCCAATGCCTGAGCACTCTCTCTGCAAAGAATTTTTGTCTGATCTCCAACTTCAATTTACCCTGACAGAGCTTGAGCCCGTGCCCCCTTGTCCTATTGCTGGGTGCCTGGGAGAAGAGACCAACCCCCACCTGGCCAGAACTTCCCTTCAGGCAGTTCCAGACAGTGCTGAGGTCACCTCTGAGCCTCCTCTTCTCCAGGATAAGCAGCCCCAGCTCCCTCAGCCTCTCCCCACAGCACTTGTGCTCCAGTCCCTTCTCCAGCCTCGTTGCTCTTCTCTGGACCCGCTCCAGCCCCTCAATCTCTTTCCTGAACTGAGGGGCCCAGAACTGAACACAACACTTAAGGTGTGGCCTCACCAACACAGAGTACAGGGGAAGGGTCACTGCTCTGGTCCTTATTTATCCTGGTCCTGGATTTAAGTCCGATCACCACTCCACCCTCTGGGCTCAGCCCTTCAGCCAGTTCCAAGTCACTGAAGAGGGCACCAGCCAGGCCATGGTCAGCCACACTTGCATGCTTAATTCTAACAATACATTTCACAGAGCATTTAAATTAGTCTGAGGATTCTAATCCAAATGTTTTTCCAACACTTCTTGAAGCTACTTGGTAAAAAATTTAAACACTTCAAATTGGTTCCCCATATTAGTATATAGTGCTATAACTGTGTGGCAAAAATACACTGCGCATTAAAACTGAAACAGTTCCCCTATATCTATTTTTTTTTCTCATTCCTTTTGATAAGAACAAGAGAGCAAAGTAACATCACTTCTTTTAGAAAACAAAACCACAAGTATGACTAAAGACTTCTCCCAGAAATTTTATCATCTGGACACATATGCCCATAATTCTAATACTCTATTACTGATATATAATATTTTAATAATTAATGCCATCACCTGGGAAAAGAGATTGTGACAGAGTAATTATGTACTCTTATGTAATCTCTTTTAATCACAGAACAAGCAGTAGTTTTAAATACCAAAGAACACAACACTCAAACACTGCTTTGTTTTTCCCAGGATATGGACACAGTGTCACATGAATGAAGACATACCCTGGTATTTATTGCTTCCTAGGTATTTTCAAGAAACTTAATTGCAAATACCAAAAGAAAGATTCTGAATTTGTGTGCCCAGATTTCCAGAGCTCTGATGCCAGCTGCAGAGAATATGCAATGGGGTTAATAATAAAAGAGTAACACCTCAGAAGGGATTCACTGCAACATTAGATTGTTGCCTAGGAAACAGATTTAAGTCTCTTATCAGGCATTATACTTCAACACAAAGATAACTAACATGGTCTTTGGACTTTTGAAAAACATCTGCCCTACAACTATTGTACTGTTTTGCCTAAGTGTAATTTATGGCATGTATGTAGCTGTAAAGATGGAAATAATAATAAAGTGTTTGTGTTTTTCACTCAATAGCAAAGCCTGTCATGCCACTGGGGGTGAATATTCAGTCACATCAGTTTTCTTCTCTTCACTCTATCCCTGTCATAACTGAACAGGAAATTAAATGGGGATGCCAGGAGGTGGAATATGGTTTGCCATATTACAGTTGGGTCATACATTATTATACTTTCATCCTTTACTGAGATCTGAATCACGAATAAAAACATCTCAGGATTACCAGAATATAATACTCTTTATTAAAAAACACATTTAAGGTTGCAAGTATTTTATGCCAAAAATCCCGCTACTTAAATTAAAAAAAAACAATAAAAATGAAACTTCATCTAGAAAATAGGAGTAATTTACAAAGGGCAGAGAACAGTATTCCAGATAAACAGCATCCTTTCCTATAGTCAGGGTGCAATCCTGACCATCTGTGAGAATCCAAGTGCCTACAATAACTTACTGCAATGAGACGTTAACTACAGTTTGGGTATTTCAAAGTAGTAATAAATTGCCAGGAAAAGTTCTGTTGTGTTTGTCTTCAAAAAATAATATACTCACATTTTTTGAATCAAAATACACAAAGTAAAAGCCTACCATGTAAAATATTAACTTGTTACACAGTTGAAACACTTTGTTTCCAAATTTCCCAACATTTTCAGCCTTGATACCATGTTCCTTATTTTCTCCTCAAATCACCTGTACACACTGCACACCTACAGTACATGATTACACACCTCATTAACTACGTTCAGATTGAAGAATTTCGTAGCTTGGTTATGTCCAGTTAAGTCAAAGTGCCAAAATGGCAGTTTGAGGAGAATAGTTGTTTGCATATTCAGCCTAATGCACCCTACAGGTGTTGATTCTGGAGATGCTCAGAGGACCAATTTCAGCTGAAGGCACCACTACTCAGCTTCTGGAATACACAGCTACAGATATCTATTGATATTACATGTTTGATGGTCAACCAGTGCCACTACTCTGTGGGTTTTTTTAATATAAATGCTACTGATCCCTGAAATGTAAATCTTGAACTTTATCATAACCTCAAACTACTCAACTACTGGGACAAAAAAACCCCAAAATACCAACAAATGATAGTGTTTTTCAAACTATTCCCAAATAGTTTATACTTAAAAAAAATGAAAAGCTTCGAACCTTTAATAAGTTACTGTAATTTTAAGTTCTACACACCACTAAATTATAAGCCATAACAGAACTCTGAAGCCTAGCACTGTTTGTAGCTATAAATGGAGACTATTCAGAAATCAATATTGTGAACAGCACAACACGCCTCCAGTTCCCTTCCACCACTCCAGTACAAAATTAACCAGCCAAAGAAAAACTCTGCAACCAAAACAGACAAATTCTGCAGCACTCTAAAAAGAAGATATGGAAAGAAGAGGAAGCTTAAAATTTTGACTGACAATTTGAGACAGCTGGGGATTCTGGGAGCACAATGTAAGGTTAACTCACCCAAATTTTGCAAGAAAACGTTAAGCATAAACTTCTCAATTAAAACAGCCAGTGATATAACTCCAATGTTAATGCCCTCATATCACTGTCTGCTTTCACAGACAGCAGCAAAATGAGTTGAGCAGTGTAGCTTGCTGGTACCTCCCAGAAGAACTGCCTCATGCTCAGGCACATGTAGATCCATGTCCTGGTTCAGCAGGTGGGACCAGTTTATCACTGTGTGTGGGTGACCAAAGCTGTGTATTCCACACCCTCTATTCAGTTCTCATGACCTCTTAACAATGGACCATTTGCAGCAGCTGCCCAGGGCACACCTGACCCCTCAGGATGTGAGCTGGGTGTGAAAGACACCTGTGAGGTAAGAGCTGGGATAACTCCCCTCCAGGGAGTCATTGGCACCTTCAGACCCACCTAAGGGGTCATGACTGCTCATGGGCCATCAATGATTCCAAAATCCCCCCTGACTCACAGAGTTAATCACCCACTGTGTAACTCCCTGCTCTGGGGGAGGGACTGGGTGCCCCCCCTCCCTGGACCTGAGGAGATATAATCTTGGAGTTTGAAGACCTCAGGGAACCACTCCTCAGATCTGGAGGAGGATCAGAACACTGACAGGAGGAGACCACCACTCTCAGCCAGACTGTGACCACCACTCTGCACCAGACTGCGACTGTCATCTGCACAAACAGGTTTTTTCACTTCCTTTTGCTTTGGACTTGGGGCAACCACGCGGGTCTCAGCACAGGGGCCAACAAACCCCTTTGTGTTTGTGCCCCAGAGTGCTGGGTTATACTACTGGGGTTTTGTGGGTGTCTCGGTTTAGCCCAGCCCTCTAGCCAAGCCTGAACTGCCTTCCCCCCTCCTTCCCACAGTCTTCCCAGCAAAGGAAAAAAAAATGAAAAGAAAGCAAGAACTCAAAAGAAACTGAAGTAAAATTAGAATATACATATATTTTCTAACATCTACAACTACATATACAACTTGTACACACTATTAGGGCCCCCCTCCCCTCAGGGAAAAGGGAACGGGAGAGGGGAAGAAGGAGAGACAAAAAACCCTCACAAAACATACAAATACAATCAAAAACTTCAAAGAAGAAAGCAGGGAAACTGGTAAAGATAGAATCTTACCAATTCCAAGAGGAAAATCAACCAAACAAAAGGACCAAATGTCTGGGTTCCTTCTGCTCCCCCAAGCTTCGCCAGAAGAACCAAGGGAAAAAAAAAACTAACTTCTTATCTCCTTTTCAGTCCAATCCTCCTTTGTTACGTGGAAAACACATGTGGAATACTTATGTAATGTCCACTTCCCTAGTTACAACTGGTTACTAAGGAAGCCTGGATCAAACCCATCACAGTGGGTTAAAAACCAATTTCTCTCTTTGTGCCATTGCATTTATTGTAATATTGTTATCAAATTGTAGCTCTGACTTATAATCTCTTTTGTATTGAGTTTGTTTCTCCTGCTGGTTTACATTTAAACCAGCACAATCCATTAATATGAAATCCACTCCAGCACACATTTCACACAGGAGTAACAGTACTTCTTTTTTCATCCCATAAAAGCTTTACAGTCCTGTTACCCAACAGGAGGTGGCCCACATCATCTCTGAGACCACAGGCATAAGGCTCTGACTTAAGTGGTCTGCAAATAAAACCTTCAACCCTCAACACAAGTCAAAGATAACAGACATATGTCACTGTAATTTTCAGATGACTGTCTCAGGGAGTGGTTACCAACCATACAGCATGAAACTAATTACTGAAAAGACACGCCAGGAACCTTTTAAAAATTCTCAACCACCACACAGAAATCAGTGACTGCGTAACAAGTGAATACCGAGGCCTTATTATACAATTATTTTCATTCCAACAACATCAGTAAGATGCCTACCAGTATATTGTAATTAGCTCAGAAAGTTTTCACCATGTTCCACTTCAGCTGCCAGGGCCAGGGGGGAAAGTGTCTTTTACTTTGTGGTCTTAAGAAAAAAGAAGTTGTATTTCACTTACCAGTTCCTATATAGGCTTTAAAGCGCCCTGATAGTCTGTCGACAAAGGCACCTAAAACATCCAATCCCAGCAGCGCTACCTGTTGAAGCAAAAGAGTATCATAAAGATATTACAAAAGAGATCACTGAAGAATTTGGTAGACTATATTTCAAATAAATTAGTCATACAAATGCAAGCATGCTGAAAGGCTGTATCCTAACCTGAAGACAAATTAAAGAGCTCATAATTCCTTCATTTATTAAGACCAAGTTATCAGAATATGTTTGGAATGGATCGAGTTTATTTAATTATACCAGAGCACCTCAGATTATTCAGTCCTTAAAACAGAAGAAAATAAATACTAGAAGTTCAATGCTTTCGTATTTTCAAATATAAAAACCCAGACAAAACCAAGGTTCAAATGGTTTCCCAGATGACAAGAGCTTACTTCAAGGTGGCTACTTAGCTCATCCACTAAGGTTATTACATCATTTTCCAAATTCCCAAAAGAAAATAACTGAGGCCAGCTAATACTGTTTTCCCTCGTGGTTCAGACCACACCGTTTGTCCACCTGCTTGTTAAGCTTGGAAAGCTTTATTTCTCACTTGCTCATGAAAAAAAAATCTGAAACAAACGAAGCCAACAAGAAAAACACACAAACAACACCATGAAGAAAAACAAACAAACAAAAACAAATCAGAAAACAAACATAAGTTCAAAACACTACTGGAATTGACAGGAAATTTCCCATTTATGAGCTGGATGAGGGAACAATATCCACTAACAGAAATAAAAACATGATCAGAAACTATCACTCAGATTGAATTATTTTAAAAAGTCAGAACACTGTTAATGATCCCGGTATTGTTCCAAGATTTCATTCTTAACTTACTGTAGTAGTTCATTAGGAATTTGCATTTTCAAACTTGTAGTTAACTCAATGTGTTGCCCATGAAGGTACAAAAGGAACCATCATTTGTCAAAGGAACAACAACCTTCTGAAGCTCAGGCATTCCCAACAGCTTTTCCTCCTCCTTATTTTCTAGTAGGACAAGCACTGCAAATTTTTCCCCATGAACCCATGGGCAGAGTTCCTCCCCTCTATTAGCTGTTTATTCTCATAAAACTTGGAACCAGATTTTCTTGGACCTCTCTGCTTCCTTAAGATCCCTATCAGCCACAATTGTCCACATCAGACAGCCAGCCAAGAAAGCCCTGAGTGGATTTGCATGTGCACACCCATGGCCCATGCACAGGATCACGTGAGCTTTGCTTCCATAGGAAACCAGACAGAGGAGGGCCCCAGGATCAGAAGAAGCAACATCATTAACCAGATTTTAATAAATTTTGTATTAGTACAATAGATGTTCTCACAGAAGGCATAAAGCTGAGTTCCAAGTTAGTACAACCTACTTGGAGACTCAACTTTATTACACACTAAAATAGAGAATGGCCAGAGTAAGTGGATGCCATGACTGGCTTAAATTAATATACTGTCAAAAACTGACTGTATCTACAGCTTAGAGTGAGAAAACAATACTGTAACTGGCAACTTACTTAGACAAAAAAAATTAGCTTTTATGGTAATGGCAAGATTTCCCACAAACTCCTGCCTTTAATGTTATTTTCCACATTGTCAAGTTATATGAAACCGGAGTCAAAATTTGCTTTTAAAAAAGCAGTGCCTGAAAGAAGTCACAAATTCATTCTGGATATGAAACTGCTTTCCTGTGCTGTTTCCTGACTATGAGTCCCACCTTAGACTTGTCCTCACGGACAACATTTAAGATACTTTGTGATGCAAATATTTTGGGGTCTATTACTGCACAAACAGCAGCCTTTCCTTCTGTGAAGGTACTTTACAGAGAGTCTCCCTCTCTTCTCTGCACATTTCATTATCTTTCTGTCTTGAAGATTTCTACCATTTTGAACAGCAGCCCAGAAACTCAAAAACAGCAAAGCACACAAGTGTGAGCTTTAGCTGGTACAAAGTCCTCTATGGGTTGCAACTTTAACAAGGTAACAGGTATGAAAAGTCACAATATCTGGAGAATGTATATGTATGGCCAGACTTCGAGAACGAAGATATTCAGAAGGGCTCTCCCCACGTGCCCTTCCAGCCTGTGCAGTGGATTTTTTAGGTGAGGCTCAGCGTGCACAGAACTGGCCCCACCGTTTAAGTCCTGAGGTCCATCTGCCACAGCCAAGTGAGCTTGGACAGTGACAGGGAAGTCCTCGGGACTGTCACAGCCCCCGGTACTGACCGGGGCTGACCCTGCTGAGCATCTGGGATGGGATGGCAGGGAGGCTTTAACTGCCAGGGGACAGTCTCCACTGAGACCCGAACTCAGGAACTTGGGATTCAGAGTCCAGAGTGATCTCCATTACACCACGGTACCTCCCCCATCTGGAGAATAAGAAAGTGTGAATCTCCACAAGCTGGAGTAATGGGAAACTGCTCTTCTACAGAATTCATTCTCATTCCACATTACAAGTCAGCTGACCCACAAACCTACCAAATACAACAGGTGAACTACCTCTTACCTATTTAATGAATCAGTTTTAACGTTTCTTTGCTTTGATACACAGTGTTTTTGAGCTTCAGCACGTTCTAGTAGGTATTATCTGTGCAGTATTGCAGTATTCAAGCAGCCTTTTGGTAGGAGTCCTTACAATTTATATGGGGCCACATGAACAGCATTCAAAAAACAACAACAATCAACAAAAAACTCTACCAAAAAAAACCAAAAGAAACCCTCAAAATAAAAGACAATTAAAAAAATCCTAAACTGAGGCAGAACGGATCAGCCACAAAGAGGTTCTAAGCTCTGAGACACTGTGAGACCACTCACCAACACAGGCTCTCCACTATCAATAGAAAATCCTTTCACCAACATCACTGCTCTCTCCCTACAAGCTTCAAAGAGGGATGAATGCCTTCTGGGATTAAAATCCATGGATTTGTTTCTAACTTTGCATTCATTAAGCCTTTTACTTGCTGTCTAGAAAGAGCCTTTGTATGCTGAGACTGACTCATCAGCTCACTATTGTTTGAAGCACATAAACACCGCTCTTAAGGTTCATGGGGGAAAAGAAATTTAGGCTCATTTCAACTCGTTGTGCTATTCTTTGACAAGCCAGTGTTCAGGACCATCCTTGACTTCTCAGATCACAACAAGATTGTCAAACCAAGTGAGAAATATTTTATCTGTTCTGGATAAAAAGGACCAGACTCTTTAGTGAAATCAAGATATTCCAACCAAAATGCAAATATGAATTGAATCAGTGATTAGTAATTAAGCTTATTCTTGCTCTGCAGCTTGTCCTTTTTCCAGCTCTTTCTACACATGCTTTGCAGCACTGCCCCTGCTCTTCTGTGGATAACTCCTGTTTCTGCTAGGAAAAGAAATACTGTTCTTCAAAGCATCCCTGGATAATCATGCACACTTATTGTTATTCTCACAGTGATTCTGTAATTTCCTGTGCCTGTGGGGGCCATCCAGGGGCAGGACACTACCAGGAAAACATGTCTAGTTGCATAAATTACCAAATTACCTTAATATGAATGTCCTTGGATAGATACCAAGGATAGAATGCCTTTGTCACAGGATCTCTGAATTGTATATGGAAATACAGATCACAATCTGTGATCCAGTCGTGGGAATCTAATGGGGGAATGATGGAGGTCCCTATCTGCAAATCTGAAGAATGAAGTTGGGCACTGGACTTCCTGTCACCATGGGGACAGCTGTGGTATCCCTCACAATTCCTGACAAACAGAAGAGTGCAGGCCAAACGACTACGCCCTGCAAGAACCAGCATTGCTCCAGCCCTGCAGAGCTGCAACAACACACAGACAAGAACTTCAGGAGACTTTTTCCTAAACTATTGTCAGCCAAGACCAAAGGT
The DNA here is from genome assembly GCF_047495875.1 of Pithys albifrons albifrons. Taxonomy (NCBI): domain Eukaryota; kingdom Metazoa; phylum Chordata; class Aves; order Passeriformes; family Thamnophilidae; genus Pithys; species Pithys albifrons. The sequence goes on along the minus strand of NC_092464.1, from coordinate 49,737,012 downwards.
GCACTTTGTCAATTCTCAAATAATCATAGAATCAATTGGGTTGGAAAAGACTTCTGAGATCATCAAGTCCAACCCTTGGTCCAACTCCAGTCCCTTTACCAGATCATGGCACTCAGTGCCATGGCCAGTCTCACCTTAAAAACCTCCAGGGATGGGGAATCCACCCCCTCTCTGGGCAGCCCATTCCAATACCTGATTACTCTCTCTGGAAAGAATTTTTTGCTGGTATGCAACTTCAATTTCCCCTGGCAGAGCTTGAGCCTGTGCCCCCTTGTCCTATTGCTGAGTGCCTGGGAGAAGAGACCAACCCCCACCTGGCTAAAACTTCCCTTCAGGGAAGCACCCTGCAGGCAGCTCAACATGAGAGAAAAACACGGAGCCTCCTGTGCTTTGCTTCTTCAAGTTTTATATTCCTAGTTCTCTCTGCTTATTTTCCTGGACACACTCCTGCTCTCCTACTGCACAGGATGCTCCATCACTTTTTGCTCCCTCTACTGTTTTACACTCCAGCTCTATCCACCCTGTGCACTTTGCTGAGATGGTGTCCTAGTTCAGCTGGAGGGACCAGCTAACCCTGTGTGGTGGTGATCAAACCTGTGTATTCCACCCCCTCTATTCATTCCCCAAGGACAATGGGCCATTAGCAGCAGCTGCCCAGGGAGCCATTATCACTTCACACCCAGCCTGAGGGGGGCGGAGCTGCTAATGGGCCATCAACAGCTCAACAACCCCTGGCTCCCAGAGTCAATCACCCATTGTGTGAGTCCCCGCCCAGGGGGAGGGACTGAGTGCTCCCTGAGGGTACATAAGTGGTGGGTAAGAAGACCTCAGCACCTTCTCGTCGGATCCAGAGCAGCAGCAGGACCTCGACAGCAGGAGATCACCGCTCTCGCCCAGACCACAGCCCTCGCCTGCACCAACAGGTTTTTCTTTTCCTTTTGCTCTGGACTTGGGGGAGCCACAGGGGTCTCAGCACAAGGGCAAACAAACCCCCTTGGGTTTGTGCCCCAGGACACTGGGTTATACTGCTGGGGTTTGTGAGTTGAAAGCAATTTCCCTTGTGTATCAGTGTTGTTATTGTAATATTATTATTAAATTTTAGCTCTGACTTATAATCTCTCTCGTGGTGAGTTCATTTCCCCCTGCTGGTTCACCTTCAAACCAGCACATCTTTTGGCGCCCAACGTGGGGCACGAGAGAGAAGTCAGAACTACAATTTCATTTTGTGTATTTGGGTACAGAAACTCCCTGACTACCATGTTGCTTGATGTATTCATGTGGATGGTGTATCTGGGCCTGTTCATATTTCGACACATGGGGAACCATGTGCCTGTTTTGATGCTCTCTTTAATACCAGGGAGAAGGATCAAAATTGCTTTATTAATATACTATGTTTATGTTGTCATAACATCAGAAGCAATGAATTTCATTGTGAATGTATGTTCAGTCTGGTCTGCCTGTCCTGGTTTGGGTTGTTACCTCTGGGGTCTCATTAAAAATAGCACCCAGACTGTGGGGAAAACAGGCAGAGATGGTTACTTCCACCTTTTCACCTCTGCTACAACAATCATTGAAAATATTGAGCTTCCTTTTGATGTTAGGGACAGCATAATCCTGCTGTCAGTGTTGCTTTGTCTCCTCTGTACTGTATACACCATGTTTAGGGTCAGAACTGGGCTCTCTAAGGAGACTTGCTGGAGGCCTGCCCTGGGAGCGGATGATGTTGAGTGGCACGGGAAGTGGGAAGATATGGGCCAGTATTTGGAGACCTTCTCTCCTCAAATGATCTGGAAATTCACCCCAGAACAACTGCAGGACCCTGCCAAAATGCTAAGCTATGTGAAAGGAAGATGCTCTGGTAGTCCCAGAGATGTGCAGCTCACAGCAACCTGCTGGGCCCTGGCCACTGCCTACCGCACACTGCTTGGTGTGGTACAGCATCATCAGGAGGAGGAGAAAAGGAGCAAATCCACAGGCACCATGTCCACCCAGACCATGACTGAGCCAGAGAGGAAGAGAGATACATCAACTAGCGCCATGTCCACCCAGACCATGACTGAGCTAGAGAGGAAGAGAGATACATCAACTAGCGCCATGTCCACCCAGACCATGACTGAGCCAGAGAGGAAGAGAGATACATCAACTAGCGCCATGTCCACCCAGACCATGACTGAGCCAGAGAGGAAGAGAGATACATCAAATAGCGCCATGTCCACCCAGACCATGACTGAGCCAGAGAGGAAGAGAGATACATCAACCAGCACCATGTCCACGCAAACCATGGAGGAGCCAGAAGGACAACAGAAACCGATAGCAGTTGCCCCTGTCCAGAAAAGAAAATCAAAGACCAAATCAGTTCGTATAGTGCATGACGAGGAAGAGTCAGGACCTTCATCTCAAGCAGAAGAAATGGAGCCAGAAATAATCACCCGGTCCCTATCCCTGGGAGAGCTGCGTGAGCTCCGGAGAGAGTTCACACGACAGGCAAATGAGTCCATCTTGACCTGGCTACTTCGAATCTGGGATGCTGCAGCCAATGATACAATTCTAGATGGGAGTGAGGCAAGGCAGCTGGGATCCCTGTCTCGAGATGTTGTCATTGATCAGGGCATTGGAAAGAGACAGGAAACTCTCAGCCTCTGGCGGCGACTGTTGTCAAGCGTGAGGGAGAGATATCTTTGTAAGGAGGACCTCCACGTACAGCAAGGACAGTGGAACACGATGGAACAAGGTATCCGGTGCTTAAGGGAATTAGCCGTACTGGAGATAATCTTTTCAGAGGATGAGAGATTCCCTAAAAGTCCAGATGGTGTCCAGTGCACATCCCAGATGTGGTTAAAATTTGCACGACTTGGGCCAGAAATGTATTCTCGCTACCTTGCAACATTGCAGTGGAGAGAGGGAGAAGACAAGGTGGGTGCACTGGTCAGCAAACTCAGGATTTATGAAGACACTGTCACTGCTCCATTACGAGCCCATGTCTCAGCTGTGGAAACAAAACTGGCTGAACTGGAAGAGAAGATTAAGGAAGGACTCTTCCATATCTCTCCAGAACAAACAAGAGTCTCCGCCATCAGAAGCAGGCGTCTTCCAGCTAAGGAGAAAGGGTACACTCCACGCGGCAATCTGTGGTTTTACCTCCATGAGCATGGAGAAGATATGAGGAAGTGGGATGGGAAACCCACCTCTTCCTTAGCAGCTCGGGTACGTGAATTGCAAAGAGGCACAACTAACACAGGCAATTCTTCAAGGTTGAAGGCTGCTCCGGTCTCTCGTGGGCAAGGCTCCAGACAGTATAGGAATGATGATGTTATGCCTGATCCTCTTGAAGGAACCTCCCGGTCATATTCACAGGGAGAGCGCAGTGAATACCATGACCAGAACTAGGGGGGCCCTGCCTCTAGCCAGGTAGAGGAGAGGGACAATCGGGTTTATTGGACTGTGTGGATTCGGTGGCCTGGCTCATCAGACCCACAGAAATACAAAGCTTTAGTGGACACTGGCGCACAATGCACGTTGATGCCATCAGGATACGTCGGGGCAGAATCCATCTCTATTTCTGGGGTAACAGGGGGATCCCAACAGCTGACTGTACTGGAAGCCGAAGTCAGCTTGACTGGAAAGGAATGGCATAGACACCCCATTGTGACTGGTCCAGAAGCCCCATGTATCCTTGGCATAGACTACCTAAGGAATGGATATTTCAAAGACCCAAAGGGACTGCGTTGGGCCTTTGGCATAGCTGCTGTGGAGACAGAGGAAATCAGACAGCTGAGCACCTTGCCTGGCCTCTCAGAGGACCCTTCTGCTGTAGGACTGCTGAAAGTTGAAGAACAATTGGTACCGCTGGCCACAGCCACAGTGCACCGTCGGCAATACCGCACTGACCGAAACTCTGTGACCCCCATACACAAGATGATTCGTGAGCTGGAGAGCCAAGGGGTGGTCAGCAAGACTCACTCACCCTTTAATAGCCCCATATGGCCAGTACGAAAGTCCAGTGGAGAGTGGAGGCTGACGGTGGATTACCGTGGTCTCAATGAGGTCACACCCCCCCTGAGTGCCGCTGTGCCGGACATGCTGGAGCTTCAGTATGAGCTGGAGTCCAAGGCAGCCAAGTGGTATGCCACCATCGACATTGCCAATGCCTTTTTCTCCATTCCGTTGGCAGCAGAGTGCAGGCCGCAGTTTGCTTTCACCTGGAAGGGGGTGCAGTACACCTGGAATCGACTGCCCCAGGGGTGGAAACACAGTCCCACCATTTGCCATGGACTGATCCAGACTGCATTGGAAAAGGGTGAGGCTCCAGAACATCTACAGTACATCGATGACATCATTGTATGGGGGAACACAGCAGGGGAGGTTTATGAGAAAGGAAAGAAGATAATCCAGATTCTCCTAAGAGCTGGTTTTGCCATTAAACGAAGTAAGGTCAAGGGACCTGCTCAGGAAATTCAGTTCCTAGGAGTGAAGTGGCAAGACGGGCGTCGTCAGATTCCAACAGAGGTGATCAACAAAATAGCAGCTATGTCCCCACCGACCAGCAAGAAGGAAACTCAGGCTTTCCTAGGCGCCGTGGGCTTTTGGAGGATGCATATCCCTGAGTACAGTCAGATTGTAAGCCCTCTCTACCTTGTGACACGGAAGAAAAATGATTTCCAGTGGGGCCCTGAACAACAACAAGCCTTTGAGCAGATCAAACAGGAGATTACCCATGCAGTAGCCCTTGGGCCAGTCAGGACAGGACAGGATGTGAAGAATGTGCTCTACACTGCAGCCGGGGAGAATGGCCCATCCTGGAGCCTCTGGCAGAAAGTACCTGGGGAGACTCGAGGACGACCGCTGGGATTCTGGAGCCGGGGATACAAAGGATCTGAGGCCAGCTACACCCCAACTGAGAAAGAGATCCTGGCAGCGTATGAAGGAGTTCGAGCTGCCTCAGAAGTGATTGGCACTGAGGCACAGCTCATCCTGGCACCCCGACTACCAGTGTTGGGCTGGATGTTCAAAGGAAAAGCTCCTTCTACCCATCACGCCACTGATGCCACATGGAGTAAGTGGATCGCTCTGATCACACAGCGAACCCGGATAGGGAATCCTAATCGCCCTGGGATTTTGGAAATCATCACCAACTGGCCGGAAGGTGAGAGTTTCGGATTGTCCTCTGAAGAAGAAGAGGAGCAGGTGACACGAGCTGAGGAGGCCCCACCATATAACCAGCTACCAGAAGAGGAGAAGCGATATGCTCTCTTCACAGATGGCTCCTGCCGCATTGTAGGGACAAGCCGGAAATGGAAAGCAGCTGTATGGAGTCCTACACGTCGAGTTGCAGAAGCGACTGAAGGACAAGGTGGATCAAGTCAGGTCGCAGAGCTGAAAGCTGTTCAGCTGGCTTTGGATATCGCCGAACGAGAGAAGTGGCCAAGACTCTACCTTTACACTGACTCGTGGATGGTGGCCAATGCTCTGTGGGGATGGCTGGAGCGCTGGAGAAAGGCCGGCTGGCAGCGCAAAGGGAAACCCATCTGGGCGGCTGAGATGTGGCAGGACATCGCTGCCCGGGTAGAGAAGCTGAGTGTGAAGGTCCGTCACGTAGATGCTCATGTACCCAAGAGCCGGGCTAATGAGGAGCATCGTAACAACGAGCAGGTGGATCGAGCTGCCAGGATTGAAGTCTCTCAGGTAGATCTGGATTGGCAGCATAAAGGTGAATTGTTTCTAGCCCGATGGGCCCATGATGCTTCTGGTCATCAAGGGAGAGATGCAACATACAGATGGGCTCGTGACCGAGGGGTGGATCTAACTATGGACAGTGTCTCACAGGTTATCCATGACTGTGACACATGTGCTGCCATCAAGCAGGCCAAGCGGGTGAAGCCTCTATGGTATGGTGGACGGTGGTCGAAATACAGGTACGGGGAAGCCTGGCAAGTTGACTACATCACACTTCCCCAAACACGCCAAGGCAAGCGCTACGTGCTGACCATGGTAGAGGCAACCACTGGATGGCTGGAGACATACCCCGTATCTCACGCCACTGCCCGGAATACCATCCTGGGCCTTGAGAAACAAGTCCTGTGGAGACATGGCACACCAGAAAGAATAGAGTCTGACAACGGCACCCACTTCAAGAACAGCCTCATAGACACCTGGGCCAGAGAGCACGGCATTGAGTGGGTGTATCATATCCCCTACCATGCTCCAGCTGCCGGGAAAGTTGAGCGATGTAATGGACTGCTGAAGACAACCTTGAAGGCGTTGGGTGGGGGAACTTTCAAACACTGGGAGCTGCATTTGGCAAAGGCCACCTGGTTGGTCAACACCCGGGGCTCCATCAATCGAGCTGGCCCTGCCCAATCAGAACTCTTGAATACTGTAGATGGAGATAAAGTCCCTGTGGTCCATATGAGAGGTATGTTAGGAAAGACTGTTTGGGTTAGTCCCACCTCAAACAAAGGCAAACCCATCCGAGGGATTGTCTTTGCTCAAGGACCTGGTTGCACTTGGTGGGTAATGCAAAAAGATGGAGAAACACGTTGTGTACCACAAGGGGACCTAATTTTGAGCGAGAAGAGTTTGTAATGTTTCATTGTATACATGTGTATATATATGTATAGGTAAAAAGGGGGTTAATTTGGGAATGACTAGATGGAGTGGAATAAGGGGTGGATAATGTCCTAGTTCAGCTGGAGGGACCAGCTAACCCTGTGTGGTGGTGATCAAACCTGTGTATTCCACCCCCTCTATTCATTCCCCAAGGACAATGGGCCATTAGCAGCAGCTGCCCAGGGAGCCATTATCACTTCACACCCAGCCTGAGGGGGGCGGAGCTGCTAATGGGCCATCAACAGCTCAACAACCCCTGGCTCCCAGAGTCAATCACCCATTGTGTGAGTCCCCGCCCAGGGGGAGGGACTGAGTGCTCCCTGAGGGTACATAAGTGGTGGGTAAGAAGACCTCAGCACCTTCTCGTCGGATCCAGAGCAGCAGCAGGACCTCGACAGCAGGAGATCACCGCTCTCGCCCAGACCACAGCCCTCGCCTGCACCAACAGGTTTTTCTTTTCCTTTTGCTCTGGACTTGGGGGAGCCACAGGGGTCTCAGCACAAGGGCAAACAAACCCCCTTGGGTTTGTGCCCCAGGACACTGGGTTATACTGCTGGGGTTTGTGAGTTGAAAGCAATTTCCCTTGTGTATCAGTGTTGTTATTGTAATATTATTATTAAATTTTAGCTCTGACTTATAATCTCTCTCGTGGTGAGTTCATTTCCCCCTGCTGGTTCACCTTCAAACCAGCACAGATGGGTACCCATATTCCATTTCTTCCCTTAACCCAAAAGCTTGTGCAGATATAAAAAAGTGTCCCTGGCTCCAGGGCAGAAGGAAGTTTCCATTTTCCTCAGTCATTTCTTCAATCCTTGTGGTTCTTCAGTCCCAGTCATGACATCAAGAAGAGCAACAAGGCTGGAGAAGGGACTGGAGCACAAGTGCTGTGGGGAGAGGCTGAGGGAGCTGGGGGTGTTTAGCCTGGAGAAGAGGAGGCTCAGAGGTGACCTCAGCACTGTCTAGAACTACCTGAAGGGAAGTTCTGGCCAGGTGGGGGTTGGTCTCTTCTCCCAGGCACTCAGCAATAGGACAAGGGGGCACGGGCTCAAGCTCTGCCAGGGGAAATTGAAGTTGGAGAGCAGAAAAAATTCTTTCCAGAGAGAGTGCTCAGGCATTGGAATGGGCTGCCCAGAGAGGGGGTGGATTCCCCATCCCTGGAGGTTTTTAAGGTGAGATTGGCCGTGGCACTGAGTGCCATGATCTGGTAAAGGGACTGGAGTTGGACCAAGGGTTGGACTTGATGATCTCAGAAGTCTTTTCCAACCCAATCCATTCTATGATTCTATGATCTTCAGACTCCGTGCCACTGAGCAGCAGTTGGGCAGCTGCCTCTGCTGACAGCAGCTAAAACTGCAGTCCCAGCTGCTGAAGCTGCCACACACTCATCTGTACTTTACATCCTTTAGCTGACAAGAAAGCTTTGTTTCCATTCACTTGCTTCCTTCATCTTCAAGAGTACAACTGACACCCTTCCAATTTCAATAGTGTCTATGATTTTTTTTAAACATATATCACACATCACATTGCAAGGAGACAGAGAGACGTTCTGGTAATCTAACCAAGTCTTCAAGCTCAACAATATCAACCAAGTTCATTATCAAATGCAGAGACTCCTCTACCCAAAAATGCAAGAATAGTCACTTCAAAACAACATTTTACAACAATATGTTGGACTGAAAGTACGATTCTTATGAGAGTATCCATCTTTGCTCCTGGTGAAACTACACATCACCTGCAGCCCTCGTTGTCTCAAAAGAGATATGGACTACCAAACTTCTGACATTCCCTTCATCATCCTCCTGTGATGACCAACCACAAAACATTTCAGCATTGCAGTCCAAGTACCTAAAGCACCAGAGCAGTGCTGAATGAAGCGCCCACACGTACCCAGAGGCTGATGAGGCTGAAAAGCCTTGGCTTCTGAAAAGGCCAGGCTTCTTCAGAGGGCCTTCTCCCAGGCACAGTTCAGGGAGGTCCTTGTTATGTTAACCTCTCCTGTCCTGTGGCCAGAAAAAGCAAACATAGTGCTCTCATAAAAAATTTAAAGCTTATAAAAAATGAAACTATGTTTTCATGCCCTTTCCCCAAGTTAGGAACTTCAACACCCTGTCATTCCTTTCCTTGATTAATTAAGAAACATTCAGCCACTTCTGAAGAACACATTACTGTAACAATCAAAATGGTTACTAGAAAGAAAGTGTTAACCACCTTCTGTTATCTCAAAATCTCTCACTACTTCAAACTGACTGGAGTTGGGACTGAAAGCACAATCTCCAAACTGTTCTATATTCTGTTGACAATACAGTGATCAGTACCACAAAATTCATGTACTGCCTCCAGCTTGATCCTGAACTGTTGGCATTGCAGGAATATCTACAGTTTGCTTTACATGTACATTAAATGCTCCTCCCTTGTCTATTGTCATAAATTTTTCATAGATATTGTTCCAAGGACAGTGAACATAAAACAAAAGTATGTGATGCAGCAACATTGTGAGCCATTTTCTTTTGGAGATTGTCTGGCTTAAACTTCACGTGCTGCAGTGGAAAAGGATTCAAGACAGAGCCCCTTTAAAAGAAGTGGGAAGACAACAAGATGTATGGTATTTATAAATAATAATAAACAATTAAAAAAAGAAATATCTTTTCTTCCCAAAGAAAATTACACTTGAAAGCCTTCTGAAGCACATTAATGGAGCAAGACAAAAACTACTTTATTTCAGGACTTAGTTCTTCCAAAAGAATGTAATTCTTTTTGTGCCAAGGTCTCTTACTTCCTTTCCCACTTCCTCTTATTTAAAACTTTATTAAACATACAGTGATTTCCATTCTATGCCACTCACTGCCACATCTGCTCCAGCTCCTCTGCCGTGGGGACAGGCATTCCTGCAGCTGAACAGTAACCCACTTTGGGAAACCAGCCCAGCCAATGAACAAGAAAAGCATCTCCTCAGCCAGATCTCTTCCTGGAGCTGTTCACTGTGCAGGCTCACACGCATTCGGCTCCGAGCAGGGAGGGCATATGAGGCACCATCACCCCGGTTCTCCAGCCAGGAGAGGAACTGCCTGGACCAGCAGAGCCCTCCCTGAGAGCGCAGGCTGGGCTGGACCACGCACGGCCACGGGCACTGAGAGCTCTGCCTGAGAAGCCACTCGCCTCTTACCCATTGCACAGAGTCTCTGTTCACACCCAAACTCATCAAACCACAGGATAACACAGATCCAGAGAAGAGCAACGAGGCTGGAGAAGGGAGTGGAGCACAAGTGCTGTGGGGAGAGGCTGAGGGAGCTGGGGGTGTTTAGCCTGGAGAAGAGGAGGCTCAGAAGTGACCTCAGCACTGTCTAGAACTACCTGAAGGGAAGTTCTGGCCAGGTTGGGGTTGGTCCCTTCTCCCAGGCACTCAGCAATAGGACAAGGGGGCATGGGCTCAAGCTCTGCCAGGGGAAACTGAACTTGGAGATCAGACAAAAATTCTTTGCAGAGGGAGTGCTCAGGCATTGGAATGGCCTGCCCAGAGAGGGTGTGGATTTCCCATCCCTGGAGGTTTTAAACTGAGATTGGCCGTGGCACTGAGTGCCATGATCTGGTAAAGGGACTGGAGTTGGACCAAGGGTTGGACTTGATGATCTCAGAGGTCTCTTCCCACCCAGCTGATTCTGTGAGGATAGCCCTGTTACCCCTCCAGACTCGCATAAATATTTGATCTGGTGCGCTTAAATCTCCTGCAGCAGGAGTTCAAATCAGCTTGCTGAAACGCTGCAAAATTACTTCAATACCAACAAAAAGTCAGTTGCCTCAAGAACAACAGTGAGAACACCTGGCCACAGGAGCAGCAGAGCTGCTGCTTCAGCAGGTACGCTGGAAAGACAAACTGAAGCTGCAAAACAACTGAGAATTGTTGATTCTACCTCTAGATGAGACATTCGAGTCTTTGAGACTGCATATTCCATATTCCTAATTAAAGACCGGAGAAAATTGGTTTTAATTAACTTGAAATAATTAAACCTCATGTCCCTCGTCTTCTGGAGACCTGCTTGATTATTTGGCTAACATGTAATAGTTGACTGCAAATTCTACAAGCAGGACACATGTAATACATGAAAAAAACCCAGTAATTATTACTCCAGAAAGAATCAGATCATTGAGCTTGAAAACTAGAACTGGATTCATACATGGAGAAGTCAAACCACATTCTCATGATATAGAAATCAGGGAAGTTACTCCCACATGGCCAAGATGAAACATACTACTTGAAGAAAGGAAGAATGAAATTCAGTGAAGAGCTCAAACATTTCTCCTCCAACAAAGACATTTAAATTACCACTATTTGCTAACAAAGACTGAGGAAATACCAGGATTTATACAGTAACTGAAAAATAAAGGTTTAGGTGAGTCCTCTTTTATTCCATTTCTCTGTCCTGCAAGTTACAGTCCTACAACTCATTACAGCATTTGCCTTTTGTGTGGTGTATGTTGGCTTGTGTTCAACTTCAGATCCAAAATAACCCACACATTTTCTTTCTCAGGTCTGCTTAATCACATGCCCCACATCCTGCATTTGTGCATTCATTTATTTGTACTGAAATGTACAACCTCACATTTTTCATCTCTGAGCTCTCCTCTTTTTTCAGATCTCAGTATCTCCATTTTGTTAAAATAATTTTAAATTCCAGGTTCCACCTGGCACACATACATGCAGTCAATAAAGTTATAACCTCTCCTATCTCTTCACAAGAACTTCAGACAAACATCCTAACCACTTGTCTTTAACTATTTGCACTATTACAGTCCAAATCTTCCCTTCCTTTCTGGAAACTGAAAGCTCCTCCTGCTGGTCTTTTGTTGAACTGAAGACAATCCAAAATAAACACTTGCAAAATCAAGGAAATAAAAAAAAGCAAAACCGGGGCAGTGACATTACTTGTATTTTAATATCTTCTGGTATTTGGTGTTGAAACAAACGAAGCTGAGAAAAATCTCACCCTGCAGGAAGCACAGAAGATAATTGCAAGGATTTGCCTAAAAGAAACATCCCCCGTATCAGAAACAGCATGGAAAAAGATTTTCTTCTTCCCATGGGAAACAAACTGCTGCTTTGACATAAAACCAACGATCATTAATTACTTTTCGGCTGTAATTGAGGAATAAAACAAGCTAATATATTGATCACAAAGGTAGGAAATCCAAAGGTAACTCACTCCCAATTACTCTTCTCATATAAGTTACCTTGAGAAACTACCAGAATTTTAATTGTGCATTTTTATTAGTTTTTATCACGTGTGATTTACATAAAGAACCAAAAGGTGGTTTTATGGCTCAAAAAGTAATTTTTATGAGAGTAACTATTCAACTTTTTAAAATCCTACAATGTGCTGACAGCCAAGAGTTTGCAAAGCTCTACTTGATAAGTATTTCTGCATCCCACATCCCATCAGCAGAAACTCAAACCAGATTACCAGATTACTAATTTGAGTCAGACACAGAACAGGTTGAGTAACCAGACCATAAAGTTAGATAATATAGTTATTATTTCAAGCAACTGTCAAGTACAAGAGAGAAATAAGAGATGTGTTAATCAGAACTAAGGGATAAGTAGATGACGATCCAGGTTCACCCAGTAACACCAGCAAATATCAACCAGTAGCTGAAACCTCAGAATGAGGTGTTAATTTAACATTCACACAGTTCCCATTTTCTGAGATTGCCAAATACTTCAGAGTTTGAGGAGAAGAAAGACCAGCAGAATAATACCATCACTCAACTCTGGATATTTTGCATTCAACTTAATTACTCCTATTCCTCAAAACCTTGGGAAAACAGTCTGGAGAGAGGGAATAGGGATTGACACACACCCAAAAAGCAAGGCTCTGTATTGTAGGAGGAGAGAGGTCAACCCCAACCAATATTAAATAACCCAGATCACCAAGCAAACAGTTTTCAATTCAGTGAGAAATTCTTTCATTCTAACAAGATCCAAAATAAAAGTTGGAATTATGCACATCTTCTGGGTACTCCTTGATGTTGCAAAGCTTTCAAGAGTCTTTGGAAGCGAAGTTCTCATTGACTGCACAGACACCACAACTGAAGTCCTCATAAGACACCTCTGACTCATCCCTTTCTAGGTCACTGTCCGAGTTCTGCCACCAACTTTCACTACAACTCTGTACCACTTGCATTCTTAATCCCACCCTTTTGATTTACCAGTAACTCAAGATGGAAATTGCGTTTTCCACTTCAATGAGGTAGATGAACTCAGAAATTTCCCTATCTGCTTTCTCAGTTTGGAACGGCCAGGTTGTTAATTAGACAATTATAAATAGCTGCAAGCTTTTGAAAAGCAAAAGCACTATTTATGTAGCCAAAATCTTTTTGAGACGAGTTAATTCAACCTTGCTGATACCAAGACCATACTTAGAACATCAAATGGTTTACACTGGAAAGGACCTTTAAGATCATTGAGCCCAATCTGTTTACTGAACAGCTTTTCTCTTTCTCCCCTGCAAACCAACCATTCTCCCTGCAAATCTACCATCCTCTTCCCTCCAGACCCTGTCCCTTCTGATTATGTGAGGCAGAAACTTTCTAGGAAGGTGTATCAAAGAAAGCTTTCTCTTCGCAGGCATAACACAAGAGCTGAGACTAGAGAATCACAGAATCGATAGGGTTGGAAAAGACCTCCGAGATCATCAAGTCCAACCCTTGCTCCAACTCCAGTCCTTTTACCAGATCACGGCACTCAGTGCCACGGCCAATCTCACCTTAAAAACCTCCAGGGATGGGGAATTCACCCCCTCTCTGGGCAGCCCATTCCAATGCCTGATTACTCTCTCTGCAAAGAATTTTTTTCTGATCTCCAACTTAAATTTCCCCTGGCAGAGCTTGAGCCCGTGCCCCCTTGTCCTATTGCTGACTGCCTGAAATGGAGGGAAAAAAACCCAAAATCCACTGCAGGAACATCCTGCCCTTGGAGAGCCGCGTCCTGAGTGTAGGAAAAGAGAGAAAACCCGACAATAAGCTGAGAACGGTGAGTTTAAAGGTCCAAAGTGCGCCTCGGGCAGGCGGAGCTGGGCAGCGCGGGCGGGCTCGAGCGCGGCGCGGCAGCGCCCTCAGGCGGCGGCAGCGCGGAACTGCAGCGGCCGCACCTCGAGGGGGGACAACATTAAATAAAAAATAAACTCCAAAATCGCCAGCGCGAACGCGATTGTCCTTGGCAATAAAAGTGCGCTGTCAATCGCCTTACAGGCAGGCCGGAGTCAGAGCAGGCTGCAAGCGCTGCGCTGTGTGAGGAGGAAGGGATCGCTGCTCTGCTGCAGCTCCCCGGGAACAGACACGCAGCAGAAAGAGCCGAACGTGAGTCATCATCGCGCTGCTGCGAGAGCTCTGCGACTTCCTACGGACAGGAAACTCACCTCAACACGATATAAACAACTTTAAACTCACAATGGGAACCCCAAGAAGCCAAATACTCCTTAAAATTGTATGAAACACACGCGGCGTGCTGCAAACCCGGTGGAACAGCACTCTTTGGGGCCTGCAGAAAGCAATCCCAGGGAACATCACCCTGAAGTACAGGGAACATGGAATGGGAGTGGTAACGGGGTAAAAAAACATAATCATCACCTATCTTGTTTCTGGGTAAGAAACACAACCCCAGTATCATCGTTGCGGCGGGGGGGGGGGCTGCTTTAACATGATGTGTTAAAAAACCCCTAACAAAACAAAACAAAAACACGGTTTAGCCAATAAAAGCAAAACAAAAAAACCCATGTCAGTTTCATTTAGGACAGAGGAATAGAAGCAAACAAACATTAACCAGCCCTTCCAAAACTTCGGAATTTCCCTCTGTGGGGGGAGGAATAAAACTGGTACAAATGTAGTTTTATTTCTGCTCTCACCTGATTAAAAAGTAATCCGAGGCTCTGCACCTCCCCTGCCATGACGAATCATGTTCTCCCCCTCTGAGCAGCCTCACCTTAAAATTACTGGAGTTGACCCACGCAGTCAATTCGTCGATCACTTTGTCGAGGCGCTGCTGGTCCTGCTCCAGGTCGGGGCACCTCGCCGGGTGGCTCAGGTACTCCAGCAGCTCCTGCCCGACCTGCATCCTGCGGCCCACGTCCTTCTGCTGGACCTGCTCGCAGAAATAATCCATGCCGGCGGCGGGCTCCATCTTCGGGCGCTGCGGGAAAGTTTGGTCGGCGCCAAGGCGGGAGGCCCCGGGGTGGGTCGGAAGCGCGGCCGGGGCAGGGGCAGGGCAGGGACAGGCCGCGCTCAGGGAGCCGCTCCCGGCCCCGCGCCCGCCGCCCCCATGCGCGCCCCGGCGGCTCCGGCGGGCGGGAGCGGGAGCGGGGCCGCGGCTCGGCGGGGCCGCCTACGCGGGCTCGGGGCTTTCCAGCCGCCCCCGCGCCGTCCCGGGGGATCCCGCAGCGCTCCTGCTGCCCCTCCTCTTCCCGCGCCGGGGGACGGGAAGCCGAGCCCGAGGCAGGCGCGGCGGCTGGCGGGGCTCGGGGGGTTCCCGCGGGAGGTTCCCGCTCCGCTCTGTCTCCTCCCGCTCCCTGCGCCGCCGCTCACGGGCACCGCCGGGGCCGGGCCGGACCTCTCATGCTCCTGACGCCGCGGCCTCCGGCGCCCGCACTAAACTTTCGCCCCGGCGGCTCTCGCCGCCTCCCGGCTTCCCTCCGCTGCGGGCCGGGCCGGGCCGGGCCGGGCCGGACGAGTTTCCCCCGGGCGCCGCTCCCGCTCCGCCGCGCCGTCCCCCGCCGGGCTCTGCGGCAGCGCCGCCTCCGTCCCGTGGAAGTTGCACCTCCCGCCGCCGCCCCGGCCGGCGCCAGGCGGGCACACACCGGGCGGGGCCCGCACCGCCCCGCCTCCCGCAGCCCCGGGGAGGGATGGAGGGGTGGGTGGAGGGACGGACGGATGGAGGGAACGACGGACGGAGGGATGCGTGGAGGGACGGACGGATGGAGGGAGGAAGGGAGGGATGAATGTGTGGATGGATGGACGGACGGATGGATAGACGGATGGATGGATGGATGGATGGATGGATGGATGGATGGATGGATGGATGGATGGATGGATGGATGGAACGGGCGGGCGGCACTCCCGCCGCCTGCCCCGTTGGGACCCCTGCGGGTCGTGTCCGGCGGCGGCGGGAGGCGCATGCGCTGCCCTTGGTGCCAGCCCGGCGCCCTGAGCTGAAAGGGCAGTGCTGGAGCAGCGGGGGAAGATGCTGCGGTGCTCTCTCCTCTCCTCCATCCCTCCCGCCCTCCCCCTGCCCAGCGCGGTCCCGGCTTTGCCCAGCGATGCGCTGCATCCCTTCTCGCCGTGCCAGTTGTGATTGGGGCGGCCCCCGTGGATCTGGCTCTGCAGCGTCCCTGTCCGCAGCATCGGGTTGGGTACCTGGTGTGCAACAACACTGCAGAGAGACATGGATTATTCCTTCCAAAGTTGCGCAAGCCTGGATGCTCAGTGCTATTCCAGAAATGCAGCATGGGACTTCCCATGCCATTATTTACACAGAATCACAGGGTTGGAAGGGACCTCTGGAGATCACCCAGTCTGACCCCCCTGCCAAGGAAGGGTCACCTCGAGCAGGTCACACAGGAACACATCCAGGTGGGTCTGGAATGTCTCCAGAGGGGGAGACTCCATGACCTCCCTGGACCTGTTCCAGTGCTCTGCCACCCTCAGTGGAAAAAAGTTATTCCTCGTATTGGCATGGAATGTCTTGTATTTAGGTTGATGGCCATTGCTCCTCCTCCTGTCATTGAGCATCACTAAAGTCTGGCACCATCCTCTTGGCACCCGCCTTTCAGATAATTATATGCATTGATGAGATCCCCTTTCAGTCTTCTCTAGACTAAAGAGGCCCAACTCTTGCAGTCTCTCCTCCAGTATCAACTTGTCTTTCTGGTACTGAGCTTGTCAGAACTGCACCAGAAGTTCACAGGAACTTCCCAAGTAGAGCCCTAGCATGGCTGTCCCACATGCAGACTGGCAGGAATTGAGAGAGACCCTTTAATGAGTTCAAGTATTGTTTCAGGGTCAGTTTAAACTGTTTCAAGTCCCTTTGATGTTAGAAAATGGGAAGGTGTCCCTGTCCTCTTCCTCCCTCTGTGTTGTCCTGGCAGTGTGTTCATGTGGCCTCTCAGACTCTCTGATTGTGGCTTTCACGTGTAGTGAGAGGAAAGGAGAAGAGGTCCCTTTCCCCCTCCTCACACCCAAGGTGCTCTGCTTGGCCCCAGTCTTGTCTCCTGCATGTACAGACCACCTGAGGTGATTTAATGGGCTAAATTACAGAGTTGGTGTCTGAGCTGAGCTGGCTCATGGGTCCTGTGGGCAGAAGCACTAAGCTCAGAAGATGGGAAGCGCAACAACCCCTGTCCATGTCAGTGTTGGTCTCCTGCCCCTCTGATACTGGGAGAGTTCCCCCTTACACTAAAGTGGAACCCACTGCTGGTACAGGCAGTCCTTTTCTTACCCTGCTGTCATGTACACAATTCTTCCCTTCCTTACAGAGGTGATATTTATTTGTCTTCACGTAAACAATTCAGGGGGATAATGTTTTTCTTAAGTTTTCTCCCCTTTTTATCACGTAGCTACCTTTTTGCTGATCCAGACTCAAATTTTCTCACTGTGGGGTTAAGTCAGAGTTGGAGTAGGGGAAGTAGAAGCAGGCAGCTGGAAGCTGGATGGGGGATATGCAGGCTGATGGGACCTCATTCAATGACAGCCTTTGTGTCGTGAAAGCTCAGCTTAGTTTTAAGACAGCACAGTCTGGCTGTCTCACTTGCCTCATTTAGTCTTAACACTGGGCAGGGCAAGCGTGCAGAAAAGCTGGGTACTCCCTTCCTTTGGCTACAGGATTTACACAGGTATAAACTGAGGAACCACACCTGCAAACTGCAGTTTCACAGTGGTGCAAACCAAACTAAATTGGTGCTACAGTGTTCCTAGTTGCCTGCTTCTTACAAATTCCATTCTGAGGAATTCTGCACTTTTTGTCCCACTGATCTGGCAAAAAAAGCTCAAAGAGATCTCCATCTACAGGCATGGCAGGAGGCAAGACCACAAAGCAGCCTTTTGTTGATTTTGGTGGGATGTGGGCAAATAGAGGATCCCATGTTTCATCAATACCTAGGCATTTCAGTAATGATGATGGTTAAAAGCACTAAAGATGCCTTTAAAACAAAAATGTATGTATTGTACTGTACGATTATTATAATTTTACAAAAAGATTACAAACTGCTCAACATGTTTTCACAATGGATTTCCCTGTGCACATATTAAAAACTGTAATTTTGGATGGAGCTGAATGTGTGCAATGCCGTTTAGGAAGATAGATTATGAAAACTGTATGGAATTACGTGTTGCTTTTATAAGAAAATTGAACCCAAGAAACTTATGGAAATGGAAAAATAAATATCAGAAAAATAAAAGCTGATTGCCATGGGTTTTTTTCAGTGCACTAGAATCTGATTAACTCATGTTGTGAGTTTAAAAAGCAAATTTCTTACTGTGAAAGTTTTTAAAAGAAACTATTGATCTAATTACATCGTCTGAGTAGAAAAGAACTGAATAGCTGATACTGAACTCTTGGAGTATCAACAGCTGTGAACAGTTTCTGTCCTGTTCAACAACTTTCCAAAAAAACCCAACCAAGTTATAAAAAATTCACTTTTTGTTAGGGTCTAAATTAATGTCAGTCTCTGGAGAAAGAAAATCCTAAGCAAAAAGAGACAGTAAAGTTCATGGCACTTGCTTTTTTTAATTTCTCTTGATTCCAAGAAAATATACTGATTAGGTAATCTAGTTGCTGTGAATAGCATTGAAGCTGAGGGGAAGAGTAAAGTGTAATAAGAAACACACTTGAAATATCAAAACTATTTTGTCAACCCAAAGACGACATCACAAAACTATGTTAAGGGCAAAAAGTCATGCTGGGATATGTGGCCTTTCTTTTTTTCTTTCTTTTTCATTACACGTAATAAGTGTTTTCTTAGAAAACAGTAGGACATGATTGCCTTGCTGTAAAATCAGATATTAGACTACTGTATTTCATCCTGTTACCACCTGCCATGACTAGTGCCTTCATACTGTATTGATTATTGATACACTGTTTTGTTGTACTGTTGTTGATGTAACAGCCTTTTTATCACTGAGGTGTTTGATAAGAACAAGGCTATTTCATTTGAAATCTTAGCACTGAAAAGAATTACCTTTTTTGTGTGTGTGTGTATGTGTGTGATCAATAAATGTTGTTGATCTCTTTTCCTCTGCAAACAGATAGCATTTTGATTTGGCAAATAGAGCTTCTGGGTGCTCATTTCCCACTTTAGCAAGGCAGAAGTAGCACTTCCACACTGAATCTAGAACAGTCCCCCAGCTGGGACAGATGACATGGTTTTGTTGTAGATGTCCTCACAAAGTCCTAGTGGACTTTATACCTAGGGATGTGGGCTAGGCTCCAAAAAGAAGGCATTTTCATTCAAGCCAAAGATCTTTTAAAGCCTCTTATTCACACTTAAGGAGATTGCTTCCTTTGGAATGCAATCTTCTTTTTGATATGCAAGCATGTGAGCATAAATCCACTACTCTTGTGTATTTGTGCAACGCCTAATATTTTGTAAAGCAATTAAGCCCTGTAGTAATTGAATGCAGAATCAAAATTTCCTTCAGTCTTCTCACCATGCCTCACCAGCAACCAGGGCAATTACAGCAGGAGCTGAGGTAAACGACACTAATCCAGCGAGGCGCATTTCCAACCTGAACTGCACACCAAACCTGTTCCTACGCCCCCATCCCATCCCCTATGAGTGTGCTGCATAATTATCACACGTATCAGCCCATTCTGAAAAAGGCCAGAATGGTACAAACAGGCTGGGGAGGGAGAATGCTGTGCTCTTCGTTCCTTTGGCTGATAAGAGAGCATGTACTGTGCTCCAGGCTCTGCTTCCTCCCTCCTGCCCTTCCTAGCAGGGAACTGTAACAGGCTCAGACCTCATGCAACCTGGTTATCAATCTTCTGTAGCAGAAAATTCCAGCAGAATATCTGCTTTCACAGACTGACTTTCCCTTCTGAGGAATCCTTCCCACACAGAAGCTATAACCCCATCACTGAAAGAACCATACAAATCCCCTAAAAACTCTCCAAATAAAAGGGTGTCTTTATCACAAATAGCAAACACTGGGCATAATAAAAAACAGAGTGAATTTAAACATGCATCACTCAGAAAGTTCCTGTAAATTGCACTCGATGTGGCCTAGGTTGACAATTAAAAAATGTATGAGAAAGTTCTCCTTCCTGTTGGATTCCTCAGCAGCTGGGACAGCACTTCTGCATTGTGTCGCACCCTGGGTGACTTGAAGCAAATGTTCAAATTGAGTCTTGAGAGTGGTGTCCTTCAGTCATACCCTGCCTTTTAGTGTCTTCTGGAATAACCAGAGGCTTTTATTTGTTTATAGGATGGAGATCAGTATATTGAGAGTTTTCTTAATAGTGACAAGAGGTAAAATACTGTCATATCTTATATGCTATTTCAAGCAGAAATGTGGTAGTTTTTGTTATCCGTGTTTCATAGGTATTTACTTCCTATTTTTCTTACATAATTGCTAAAGGATGATGTGCATCTTTTCAATCTGAATTTATCACTCTTGATAACTTTTAAGAATTATTTTAACTCCTCCCCCTGAGATTAATAATATCAGAATAATGAAGTAATAAATATCTTCTGAAAATAAATAAATAAGTCATGAAGGAACATTCTGACGATGATGTTGCAATATATGTACCAAGTTGAAGAATTGCCCATTTTTCTCACAAGGTCTTAAAGATGAAATTAAATGTAACCGTTTTAAAAATGTACTCCGTGAACTCTGCTACGTTTTGGCTTCTACCATGAATGTTCTTGAAATTACGTTTTTAATAGAGATCACACTCATAGGGTTATTTATAAAACAGTCAGAAGTTGAAACTAGTAGCCTGGTATGTTTCTTGTACATACTAAGTTAATTTCATTACAGAAATGGGGTGTAAGGGGGGATCAGACCAATGTCTTATTACTGGATTACTCTAAGGCATTAATTTGTTCCTTATTGTCAGGTATGTTTTAATAGGTAGATACTGCAATCAAATAATTCACCCTGGTAAATCTTTTATGAGTTATTTGCTAATTTTCTTGATTAATGTGATATAGAGAAGGAAGAACAAATTAAAAATTATAGGTAATAAAAAATAGTGCCAGAATTAATGTGTAAATTGCCACTTCTCTTTTACCATGTTACTCTACCATGCCTTATATAATTACTGAAAGCATTGCTACATAACTTAGTATCCTTTATGTCCCTTTTGCACAGTGACAGAGATGTTTGTCTCTAGTGGTAAAAGTGTTTAACTGTGGTTTGTCAAGCAAAGGATTGCATCTGATTCTTTGCAGCAGGTTATTTTGCTAGACCTTTATCAATTATATTTTTATGTCTTTAAATTTCTGTGATGGAGTATAGTATGCCAGTGTTCCGTGTAAAACCTTAGTTGCTGTATAATGATTTCATGTCATGCTGGAAAAAATTTGGGATGCAATAGCTCAACATAATAGTCCATAAATATAAAATTTTCTACATTTTTAAACTTAATAAATTGATTAAACTTGTAGTTAAGATACCTGTGAGAACTATTTCAATGTAGATGCAACTAACTCTGTATTGTCATGCTGCTGTTTGTAACAGTAGTATGAAAGGACTAGGAAAGGATCCAAAATACTTGTTTCTTCTGACCTGAAAGGTAAAGTGTAGTGAGCACACAGTGTTCTGCACAGCAGTATCAAGGGACGTGTAGCTGGGTGCATTTTGGCCTTGGAATGGAAAAATCTCTGTTCTTGCAAAACAAGTCATGCCATTTACATTTTCACTATCTGCAGGAAGATTGCAAGGCAGTAAATGCAGAATACAAAAAAATGTGCAGAGTGGCATCTTTCTCATCACATCGATACAACTTTCCAAGCCAGGCAGTGTGGTGATACTGATCCCAGTAACACCAGTGCAGTGCCAGACTCTGCCCCTGTTTACACAGAGCAACCCACTTCTCACTGCATGGGAATTAGAAGGGAAACACGTGTATGATCTGATTTGTTGGTCTATGGTTTGGCTTGCTTTTGTTTCTGTAATGTAAGCCCTGCTATAAATAGGACAGACTTGAAGAACTCCTACATTACCAGAGTTGAGCAAGGAAGGTTTTCTCAGGTAAGAAGTTGAAGGCTTCTGCCTCTGAACAGGAGAAAGTTTTCTTTACACAGATATGGTTTAACCCGTACAGACATTTACATTCATAGAGTTTAAAATGTTTTTTTCCTAAAGAAGTGTACCGACTTCCATGCTGGCATTAAACTGACTGAATTTTTTGGCTGTTGCCTAACTCTGACATGCTTTTCCTCTGCATTTTAAATTCTCTGGCTGCTTGAGAGCTCCCTCTCGTGGTACACACTCCAGCAAGATCTTCCCAAGTATTCCCGACCGAATGCCTGGCGTTGGAACTTTATTATTACCGATAACGCTGTGCAGCAAAAGAGAGAAGCCAAGCTAGCAGTTGTTGAAGGTTTTTTGTTTTTGTTTTTTTTCTTTGCTTGGCTGTCTGCCCTTCTGACATAGAAACTTACTGGTTTGTATGGATGGAAGTATCAGTTGGTATTTTGGGGGAATTTCTGCAAAGGGAGTATGCATATGAAAAAAATTTAAATATTCATCTAGGGGGGGGAAAAGTCATGGATGATTTTATATTTTACCCTGAAAAGAATAAAATTGCTGTCCTTGTCTGGAACAGTTTAGGGTGTCTTGTATCTGGGTTGGCACTGCTGAACCTGCAGTTTTAAGTACTTCCTGCAGCCATCAGCAGATTTAACCAAATACACACTGTTATGGGTCTATCCTGTACAAGGATGTGTTTTTATTAAATTGCTTTGCAGTTTAGAACTGTCTGTGCAGGACAAGTTCTAAGGGTTTGGGGGAAAAGGTTCGGGTTCAGACATTCTCCTCCCTCCTTCCCCCACCCCAAGTCTTGCCCTCCTGTGCCTCACCTGGGAAAAGTTGTGCATCTGCAGCGTCAGGGACTAAAGCAGCAGTCACAGATCCTGCAAAGGTCTTGCACGACGTGGTGGAGTCATTGCAGCTCTCTGTGCCTCCCGTGGGAGATGCTGAGTCACGCTTTTTGGTGTCTGCACCAGCCACAAAGGCAGTGTGAAGGTTGCTTCCAAGAATACAGAGTGCAGTTCTGTTTTCCTGCAGCTGAAGTGACAGCCTGTACAGATCTCCCAAGCCAGACGGAATGATACATTTTAGAATGAAAATTTAAATGAGATAATATCTATAAATACAGCTCTGAAAATAATGGTATTGTAAATCAAGCAAAATAGTGGGAAGAGTAAGGCAGATTACAGGGGAAGACAATAAGGTTGATTTTGTGTGTGAGGGTTCTGAATTGCATTGTTTAAGTTAAATGTAGTTGAATTCATAGTGTTTTAATGATCAATAAATACATCACTCTGTCAAGAAAATATAACTTTTAGTCACATACAATTATCTGACTGGGAAACAAGTAACAAAACCACATGAATCCAAGCAGCTCGAATTCAGGCAATTTTTGAAAAGTAAGACTGGATTCAAATGCTATTTCTCTGACTAATATCAGGGACTGGGCTTGCTATTTTCTTTTCCTTTTTTAATGTTTCCAGAAAGAGAATGAAGTACTGATGTGATGTGTACTGATGTGATCTTTTAAAAGAAAATAAATAATAATTACTGAAAGTAATAGAAATTAGTAATAATTTCTTATAATTAAAATGTAATATAATTGTCAAAACCTAAAATATAAATTGCTATATAAACATATATGCACAAATTTAATTAAAACCCCAGCATGTTTCAAATAATTATTCAAAAAACTTCTGACTTTTCTTTGGTGTTTCTTGGACCCATATAGATTTTCGGTTTACTTCCCAATACATTCTATAACCACTAATTTTAGTGGTGTATTTGACAGTGCTGGATTAATGGTTGGATTCGATGATCTTAAAGGTCTTTTCTAACCTAAATGGTTCTATGATTCTAATTTATTTGATCATAGCAGATACTTTTTCACATATCTGTATAAGGAATTTGATAGTCATTTACCCTAATCCATGAAATTGCATTTAGAACTTTCATAAATCAATTCTCAGGAGCCAATTTATGAATGTTTTATTAAAAATTGTAGATATTTCACCATTTCTACATTCTAGAATGGAAATCGTTGGAGAAGTGAATGTACAGATTTGAAACCCAGTCACTTTGAAGATACAAAATTTCTTAGAGTCTGATTATGAATAGGAGTCTTGTTCCCCTTGCAGAGCCTCTGTCTTTCCACTGAAAGAACTACTGATCCACACAGCAGGTCTGGGGAACTATTTCACTAAGGACAAGTCAAGAAAAATGTGTCATAATATGGGCAACAATATAGTATAACTTTTTTATATATAAACCCCCAAGTAATATCATGCAAATTTGTGGCAGCAAAAGTAGATTCCTTTTAATCAGCATTTAACTAAGTAAAAAGTCTGTGATGTCTCAATTATTAATTCTTTTTTTTTTAATATTGTATGACTCATAGTAGAGACATTCTTGTATTCATTGCAAGCATTTAAAGACAATAACCAGCCTATTTAGGAGTAAATTCCTATTGAAATCAAAGTTTCTGCATACGGGTGTTTCTGCACACGAACATTCTGTGCTGTGGCTTTTCCAGCCCATGCACACAGTGCATAAGTGAACAAGCATGTCAGTGCTCAGTGACAGCAGATGGAAAGCCCTGCCACCCCCAGCATGGTCCATGCCTGTCTCTGCAGTGGATGTCTGAACCCTGTGCTGACACCAATGGATATCACACCAGACACTTACAGCAAATTAACAATGTATAGAAGTAAGAGTGACTAGCTAAAAAATCATCTTTAACCAGACTTTTAGTTCATTCAGTTTAGATACCTGCTTATGTTAAACATGTTGACTCTTTTTAAACTGGTTCAAATGCCAATCTACAGCCTGAGTCTTTTGGAAAGAAAAGATTGTAAAACCTCAGCTAAAATAATATCAATGTAATGACCAATAGTTTTTTTTTTCTTTTTAATAGAATAATGTTCTTCATTCTTAGGACTTGACAACGTAACTTTTATTCAAGGACCTGGTATCAAGCAGATGCTCTTCTGTCTTCTCAAGGGATCCTGTGAGCTGCACAGGGATCCCTGCAGTGAGGGCTGCAGCCAGAGCAGGCTGCTCCATAGGGCAGGGAAGCCACCAGCCAAGCAAGCCAGAGCAGGGGCCTCACTGTGCTCTGTGCTGGGGCAAGGCAAGCAGAGCAGTGTCCTGGAGTGCCCAGGGTCAGCCAACAGCCTGGTGGCTGCCAGAGAGGTCTGCAGTCACCAGGTCAAGCCAGGTGTCTTAACTTGTGAGGTACATGGCTTGGGTGCACCAAAGCCACACTGTACCTCAGGCAGGAGCCCAGGGTGAGAACTGGAGCTTAAATGCCACTCCCAAGCAAAGCAGGGAAGCCATCAGAGGGGCTTCTGACAGCTCTTTCTCACTCATCAGCTTTTCACAGCCATATGATCCAAGGTTACACAGCTATACCACGTAAGTGCTGGGCTCCAGAAGAGGCCTCTGCAGGGGGAATGCACCCAGGATCCTCATACTGTGGATTTTGCAGTGTATTTCTGGTCTCTGATTTCTTGGTTGCAATTAAAATAAACTAATTTCTTACCTGTGTATATACTCTCTTATTTTCTGCAGTGTAAAAATACGTGTTTCTCTTTGTGTTTGAGAATGGCAGTGTTCTTTTTGTCTTAAACACTTTTAACATCTGAATGTAGAACTTCTATCCCACTTCTGTCAGGAAGCTACGTGGTAAAGGAAGAGTAAGAGCAGTAGAACCAGTCCATCTAAACTGCAGATTTGAGATGGACCTGAATGACAACATCTAAAATTTCAACACAGTCTGGTTTTCCACCCACAATTCACTTTTATTCATCTCTGTGGTTTTGCTGTAAACCATTATAAGTCTAAGGACCAGTTCCAGAACTTTAGCTACAGACTTCAGAAATCCAGAAAATCCTGTTATAATGAGGCTTAGTGTCAGTCCTTACCTAAGCACACAACTTCCCTTGAGTGCAGTGAGTTGCCTAAGTCTAAACTTCCGAAGTATGCCCAAAAATAGGAATGAAGCACATCTTGGCAATGGCTAAAATTCCTCATATTTACGAAAGCAATCTTGGGGCATGATGACATTTTCAAAACTAGCATCCAGTTATATGTATTTTTAGAAAAAAAAATCAACAGAGAATGTATTATTCTCCCAATCTTATTTTTCTGAAGTATATCTGATGAAAAGAAACTCCTTTCCAATAATCCATTTTATTTCTTCAAGCAAACACTTCAATCAGTCAAATTTTGCCAACTGAGATGACTTTCAGAAAAGTTGCAACATGCCTCACATTTTGTAGCATTATGTTCTTTTCCCTGGGATCCTGGAAGTTTCACAGGGACTGTGCTCTCTGGGTTTCACAGAGAGAGATTAGACCAGCAACATTTTCCTTCTTTGATGCAGTGTAATAGATATCTTCCTGCTGCTTCGAGAAGTGCTAACTTGAGCCTGGAGAATGAAGCAGAAATGCTGACTATGCCTACACTGCATCTGAGGTTACTCTGTCCATGTTCCCACTGCAGACTGCAGCGTGCTCCTAGGGATGTCCATACATAGGGATGCGCTATAGTTATATCAGAAAAAGACATCAGACCTTTCAGCTTTGAAAGCATTTGTGAGTATTTGTGCAACCTCATGTGTTTCAAGGCATGTTTGTGCAAAACAAAAGCTGCCCTCAAGACACCACTGCAGAAAGCACAGTATTTGTGTGATTGTATGACCATATGGCTGGCCAGGCCAGGAGTTTTATTCAAGGAGTGTTATTCAATGCAAAATACTTTTGCTGCTCTCACTAGCAGCTACAGACTGTCACAGCCAGCTCCAGAGAGACTTGCTAGGCAGTGCTTGGCATCCCAGGGTTTGGCTGGCATTGCTGCAGAAGGCCTGCAGCTGCAGGTGAAAGCCAAAGTGTAAAAATAGCTCCAGCTGCTGTGGCTGTACTTGTGTACTCCTGGAGGTGACAGACAGACTCTGGCAGTCACCAAGGCTCAGCCCTTCTAGAGCTGGCATGTGTCATGCTGTCCTCTCCTGTGCCTTGTTGTGTGCAGTCAGCCTGGCAAACAGGACGGCTGAATACCACACCCGAGCTGCAAGAACAGCTGAAGATGCACATACAGGGAAAGGTAAGCACAGGCTGTGCAGGCTCAAAAGCAGGTCAGCCCAGACCTCCTTGTTGCACCCACTGTCAGACACATGAGAAGGATCCTCTGCTGGCTTAAGGAAGTTACTCTCTCAGTGGCTCTGAGTGTGCATAAGTAGTGGACAGTCAGGGGTTCTGGCCTCGGGCAGTGCACAGTCTAATATGGAAACAGAACTGAGATCACAAAACTTCTATGACAAAACACAGTTTTAAATATATTCTACCTCCATGCCACGACATGACCATTACATGAAAATCCAAGAACACAAGTATCACAAAAAGTTTTCCTGAGACATAATTGTGTCCACTAGTCCATGTAAGCAACAACTTAAACACACAATATTTTTCCACTAAGAGGAAAGGTAATGCAAATTGTATTTCACAGGACTGGGCAAAGGCTCTGTAATCATTGCTTGAATCCAAACTTTATCAGCTTCACAATGTGTCTGTAATCTCTCTTTATAAGCATATAGGTCTCAGGAGGCATTTTGCCTGAAGGGTTGTATAGCAGTGGGCCTTCTGAGAGCATTTAAGCCAAAACACATCGTATGGTTTTAGTATAAAACTGTTCCTGATAGTTTAAATATTTCCAGCTTTAATTACCTAAGTTCAGCTACCATTAGTCACTCCTATTTAATGTACCACTGTTATAGTTTAATTGCAGATTTACTGTCTTTCCATAACCATTAACGAGCTGTTGGTTTTATTAACCCCATTTTTCTCCCTTTCTGATAGAAGTCCATTATATGATAAAATCTGACTTAATTTCAAATATGTTCTCATCACTGTGCTTTATTTCATATGCCAGTAATCAGAAGATAGCAGATCCTCCAACAAGGAGAAAATCCAACATTAAATTAATACATAATAGCCTTGTACAGTGCAATCTTTCCACTCTGAGAGATGAATTTTGTCAGCATGGCACTTGCAGTTGGTAGTAGATTCGAGAGATACACTACTTCTCTCAAGAAAGAAGTCAAAAGCATGACATGAATATTATTACTTTTAGCTTTATCTTGTGGCTAGAAAAAATAAGTTCCCTATCATTTTTATCACAATGAGCTCCCCATCACTTTTCTCGGAATCTCCTATTTATTTAGGCAGTGCTGAGGATAATGGTGGAAACGGGATTCATGTGGTAATACTTGTTAGAAGTTTTTCATTCCCTTATATTAGTGAATTTTTGAGTCAGAAGCATCAGAGTGCACTTTGTTCCTTGCTTGACAACACTGTTGTGGGTTGGACATCGCAGTGTGACAGCTCCCTCTGTACTCTAACACAGAGCTAATGGGCTGGCAATGGTTCCAGAGGTTTCTGCCTTGGGAAATACTTCGGTGGGGCTACACCAGGAACCTCTGCACCACGTGTTAAATAAGTGACCTTGTTCATTTCCATCTTTTCTCATCTGTTAGCTCTTAAAAGTTCCATGGTGCTCCAGACAGCATTTTTCATTTGGTTGTGCAGTAATTCATACAAGTGTGTTCTCCCTCTGCAGCACACTAATACTGACAACACCACAAAACTGAGAGAGTTTAGTTCCTTTCAGGTGCAGTGCAGAGCAGAAAGCGAATGCAAGGAATACATTTTTAACTCTATTCTGAAGTTGCCGCAGGGCAGTTTGGTCCCTGGAAAAATTCCAGCTACCCTCAGAGTTGCCCTAACTTGTACCATAATTGATGTGTTTCCCATAGGAGTTTCAGCACTGTGCATGACAAATACTGAAGAACATCTCAGCCACACCTCAGACTGCTCCTGTGCTGGCTCCCACATGGAAAGATCTTTAGCAAATATTACCAGTTTAGTGATTTCTCCACTTTTTTTGAGAGGATTTCTTCTGGTGGACGCGGAATGAGAAGTAAAAGGGGAGACACAGCTAATGACTACAATATGTTAATGAATTCTACTACAACAGAAATCCCTGGTTCCTTTCCTGGGCCTGGTGTGAGAGTTCTAACAAATAACTTCTCTGGTATGTTTATGATAGGTCTATCATTATAAAATTGCTTTAATTATTGTCTAATTTAATTAGCAAAGTGTACCTAAATCTTTGCAAAGACCCTTGCATGCATCTATAGTTTCTATAGTTATTTACTAGGTAGTATGGCAAATAAAACCATGTCCCTTACGTTCCTCATTGAACATGCAAAAGCCCTAAAAATGTCACACACACCTTAATCAGGACACCCTATGCTTGATGCCTTTTCACAAATACTCTGAGCCTTCACCTCAGCTT
Source organism: Pithys albifrons albifrons (assembly GCF_047495875.1). Taxonomy (NCBI): domain Eukaryota; kingdom Metazoa; phylum Chordata; class Aves; order Passeriformes; family Thamnophilidae; genus Pithys; species Pithys albifrons. Next base: position 49,707,816 of record NC_092464.1, on the reverse strand, counting down.
CCTGTAATTGCCTACAGTCCTCCATTCTTTAAAGCATTCCCTTTTCCATTTCCTAAAGAGTCACGATTCTTAATTCCTTCATTTCCCTACTTATAATCTGGTTAATATGGTTTATCTTTCATGTGAGCAAAGGAGAAACCAGGGGAGGAAATGAGTTGAAGCAACCTTTTTGTTTGTCAGTGATGAGACAAACAAGCTGTCACAGCCCAAGAGTGAAGACGACTGGGTACAACTACAGCACATCTGAAAAAAATTCCAATAAGCCTTAAGTTTTCATCTTTAACTTTTGTCTTTACTCTTAACAAATAATACATCTCTAGTAAAATTTCCCATCTCTCACTGAGCTGGTCTTTGGACATGTATTCTGATGTGCATGTATTCATACCTTTTATATGAGTTTTATACAAACAGAGGTGGTTACCATTGAATCACTGCATATATTTATGGCCAATAAAACGTAACATTTAAATAATTAGCATGTAAACATTAGGTACATTAAATGAGAAGTCATATTGAATCATCTGCATAGTAAACAAAAAATTCTTTAGCTGTTTCATCCCTGAAAACAGTCACTGTTATACTGCCATGCCAAGCAGGTAATACTGGAAAGATTGAAATGGAAAAAGTGACAGTCATGAGGTAGAACAAGGCATACCATGGGAAAATGAATTGACCTGCTATGATGACTCACATCTAGCAAACCAATCCAGAGTACATGCTTTGAAGCCTGTTAAAAGTGGAGGAAGTAGATGTTATAAGTTCATGCAGACATAGGGATACAGAAAGGATGCACAAACCGGAGGCCTGAGTGTAGACAGACACATGCATGGCTGGTGTTATCAGAGTTACAGAAGTACAAAGGATTGTATCAGTAGAGAAATGGCTAGTCTTTGATTTTAACTATGTGGAATTCACTTGCTACCTTAGAATAGTTCCAAGGACAATTTTATGTCAGTTGTGCTCAGTCAAACTTCTAGTTAAGTAGTTTGGAGGTGGTGCCAGCTGATTGTGAAAGTGACTGCTGATAAGTCTGTCAATGCTTGCAGAGAGAATGGATAGTAATTAAGCATTCATTTAAAGATAACATTTGAGGTAGGAATAACCTATCTTGTGTTCCTTGGATTATCTTATTTGTGTATGTCACCACCTCTGTATCTGAAAGGAGAGGAAAGAGTGTTAAGTAGGTAGGCAGACAAATATACTGGTTTGAAAGGAATGCAACCTTATAGTTTATATGTCAGTCTGAATGGAAGAAAAGTTGCAGGTACAAATCAGCTGAATATCAGATCCTACATAAGAAAATACCAGTTAAGAAACTCATTACAAAAAATTCAGTCTGTGTATATGACACTAAGAACTTTCTGGAACTTCAGAGGGAACGTCAGGGAGAGCAACCTGAGAATTCCTGAAGTATTAGGGATAATCTCATGAGCTTGTAAAATATAATTTGCATGATAAATTTCTTACAGTCTTGTGTCAGGTACCAGCATTAGTCAAACCCTGTCCAGGTACTTTATCTCAGGATGAATCATATACGACAAATGGCACACTGAAATCTGCCCTAGTTTATGTAACCTTTGCAAAGGTGTTGAGTGAAGTGCAGTGTCATACCACAAACTGGCTCATCCAGTGTCTCTCAAACTCTCCTCTTTAATGTCTGAGTCAGGTTATGTCCTGTGGATGTCCTACCACAATTAGAAGCAATGTGAGCCACAGTTATCACCTTTGATGAAAAAAAAAATTAGAAAAAGGCACATATTGTAAAAGTGCTAATGATCAAATCATCCTGTCCTTCCATTTTTTGTGCCAAAGCACTCTGCTAATGCTGGATTCTGTTGCCTGCTTGCACAACATAGGTTCTTATACAGTCAGGAGAATGATGAAATAGAAGATTAAACCACATTTTTTGCATCTAACTTTTTGAAGACTATACCAGCACAGCTTTGTCTATAATTTCTCCTTTGAACACTGCCAAGCATGCATTTTTAGAAGGAATCCTGTGGCAGTGTGGTCAGCAAATCCTGTTGCCATTTCTTTATCCCTAGATTTTTGTGGTCAGACCAAACCTTTCAAAGGAGCTGGCTGTACTGGCATCTGTTACATTATGTAACAGAGAAACTTTGTTATGATTCATTATGTTTGGAATGCATAAGATAAAAACTTCATATTATGGAAAATTTTAACAGCAGGACATGAGGATCTTCACAGCTTTCAGAAATCATTAGAGATGACTCTTTGTAAGTCCATCTGTACGTGTGTTAAGGAGATATTTTGAACCGGGAAAAGCCCTAAACCTCTCCCTGCATGGACCATGGAACAGCCCTGATCTCAGGGTTTTCCATCTTTTGTTTCATCTTCCCATTTTTTGTAAGATCTCAGACTGTTGTTTGAGATCACAGTGTGTTGTTTCCAGAGAACAAAGATCAAAATGATGCTTTCTGGACCATGCTCCTGGGGAATGATTAATTCAATTCCCATGTTAGAAGATGCAACTCTGAAATGACAGCTTTGAAATAAGGTCCCTGCTTTCCTCTTCACAAGCTTGTTATCCCCCTTGAACCTAAAATTAGGCCTTGGCCCCTGTTGTCATCTCCTAGAACCCTCCAGCAGTGCGATTCTGCTCTGCCCAGTGCAGAGTGGCAAACTCTTCCCTGTGACTGCAAGATCCTTTTACAGAATAGATTCCATCTACAGTGACCATGGCAATATGCACAGAGGTGGATACAGAGGCTGTTTAAAATTATATGTGGCTTTCAATTCATAGAATCACAGAATCATAGAATGGATTGGGTTGGAAAAGACCTCCAAGATCATCAGGTCCAACACTTGCTTCAACTCCAGTCCCTTTACCAGATCATGGCATTCAGTGCCATGGCCAATCTCAGGTTAAAAACCTCCAGGGATGGGGAATCCACCCCCTCTCTGGGCAGCCCATTCCAATGCCTGAGCACTCTCTCTCTAAAGAATTTGTTTCTGATCTCCAACTTCAATTTCCCCTGGCAGAGCTTGAGCCCGTCGTGCCCCCTTGTCCTATTGCTGAGTGCCTGGGAGAAGAGACCAACCCCTGCCTGGCCAGAACTTCCCTTCAGGTAGTTCTAGACAGTGTTGAGGTCACCTCTGAGCCTCCCCTTAGTTCAAACCCCCTTAACATCACCTTTTTCAGTGGGAAGAACATGTTCCTTATCTAATCAGTGAGTAGGTGGTGAGTAACCAGGCAGTGAGCCAACAGCTGTATAATGACCAGCTAATACCTAATTCCCTACTTCCAACCAGGTGTATTTCAAGCTATGCAAAATTATTACTATTTGAGTATTTTATAAGTTATTTCAGAACAGAAAATACTCCTAAAATACGGGCTAAATCAATGATGACTTAGAAAGCATCTTTCTCAATTGACCAGATCTTTCATATCTTCAGTGTAGTATACCGAGAAGTCTTCAAATTATATATGGAGTTTTCTAGCCAAGCCTTGTAATTGTAGTGTAATAAATAGGAAAATGTATTTCTCTTGCATCGAATATACAGGCAAAACCAATATAAAATTTAATTATATATTGTAAAATACCAACAAAGGACAAGTATTAATTTCTGTCTCTTTGAAAGCTACTCTTTCTTTGGTTCAAAAAGTATTTGGATTGAATTGATGACATAGTTGAACAAAATTATTTCTAAAATATGAAGTACAATGTTTTAAATAAAGCAAGCAATGTTTTAATGTGAATAAAATAAAGCTGATGCTTTGGGTATAGCCCATATTGTGATACTTAAGAGACTCAAAGTTACCCAGTTATCTTTCACCTGTTTTGTTACTTTCCACTATGGATGTGTTTGCATTATTTAGTAATAAAGAATTTAAGTGAAAACTTTCTGACTATCAAATCTTAAGGGGTAGCTTAATCAGCCAAGCTTGTAAGAGCAATTTGTAAAATAAAAAAGTCTTCTCTATTCTGGAATGAATAAAGAATCACATACTTTAATTCAGTTGTTTATTATTTCAAGATTAGAAGAAATAAAAACATGGCATGGTTAGGGAAGGCTACATTGCAAAACACTTGTGTCTCAAGGTCATTAATCCTTTCTTCTTTCAATAATTAAGTAAAGCTGTAATACCATTAGAACACTACCCATCGCCTGCTGGGGCTTCTGAAATCCTGTGGCAGTTCAAGGAAATGTTCAAAGCAAGAATAAATGCAGTGTAAGGCAAAATTTCGTCCATTATCACAAAAAACAGACTTTTGATTTTTCATCTGCGTTTAATGCAATATGGCAGGTACTTTGTTTTACATTCCTAGGGGTAAAAATTATTTAAAACCGCATAATTTATATATGTAAAGTAGAAATAATGACTTAGAAATACCAGTGGTTCAACACTGAATAGAAGTAGAACAAACCTTTGCTTTATTTCAACAAACTTAGAATCAGAATCATAGAATGGTTTGGGCTGGAGGGGACTTTAAAGATCATCTCGCTCCAAACTTCCTGCGGTGGGCAGGGACACCTTCCATTAGACCAGGTCGTTCAAAGTCCCATCCAGCCTGGACTTGAAGGCTGTGAATTTTTTTTCAAACAGCATGCTATAAACATTGTAATAAAATCTATTGATTACAGAGTTTTTATGCCAAAATCTAAGTCAAACTTGCATGCCTGAGTTTGGATTTTACAGAAACTTATGTGCAAGGTTGGGTTCAGTAAATAGCTGTATCATCTGCCCAGGATTAAATTACAATTATATTCTCTATTACACCCACCTCTTCTTATGCATAGTTGCCCCATAACCAATAGACAGGAAACATTTTTTATATCCTCACAAACACTCCCATTCAGAGCAGAAGTGGCCTTGATACTAGTCTAGGGGGTACTAGTTACCTGACTTGTATATCTATAGCACTGCATGTTAATGCTTTGCTTTCTTTCAGGACAATTACCTATGTTATCATTGTCTCTTTTTAAGCAGAGTGTGTATCTGGAGGCAGAGCAACAATGCACCCTAATAATACACAGTATACAGGACTATGGTTATATAGCTAAATAGCCAGCAGTTTTATCCAACTGTAAAAAAGCATTTCATATGTTAGAATTCACATATTTGTACTAATTCTGCCCTTTTAGAGAACATGTTTGAATAGTGTCTTAGCTATTTCCTACTGAACAGGAAGTTGGTGCTGTCTTCCACAAGCTCTTCTGCTTTGTAAATCTTCTAGAATAACAGTGATATGAATAGCCTAAGCAGCAAAAATAGTAGCATTTTTAATAGGATATATGAAAATACTCTAGTAATGCCTTTGGTGCTTAATATGAAGACCCACTACTACAAACCATGATGTGAGACAGTGAGAAGCTGTTTGTGCCTTTTTCTGTGGTGTATGATTAACAAGAACAGGCTCTATCATTATGTAATGTGTAATATGGCATATTTCTGAAGCCTGCTGAGACTTGAGGAAAATTCTAGGCTGTGCTGTAATCGGCCTGATAGCTAATATTTTTGTAACCACTTATGGAAAATATTGCACTAATGTTGGTTGGCTTCCCTGTTTGCTCAGCTCTCATTCATCTCCAATCCCCATAGAATCATGGAGTGGTTTGGGTTGGAAGGGGCATTAAAGATCATCTAGTTTGAAGCCCCTGCCATGGGCTGGGACACCTTACACAAAAGCAGGTTGCTCCAAGCTTCATCCAGTCTGACCTAGAGCACTGTCAGGGATGGGGAACTCTTGGCAAACTCTTCTAGTGTCTCACCACATTCAGAGTAAATATTTTTTTTCTAATATCCAATCTAGACCCACCCTCTGTCAGTTTAAAGTCATTCCCTCTTGCTGCTTCTCATGCAGCCCGGGATGTGCTTGGCTTCCTGTGCTCCATCACTGGCACATGTTCAGCAATGCCATAGGTAAAATTGTTTACCTAAGTCAACAATTGCCAGGTCTGGCATAATATCCTACTATGAATATCTACAATGTTCTTTTCCGTGCCACTAGCTATGCATGTGATGCTCTTCTTATTCTAGACTGTTCTGTCAGCACCCTCTCCTCAAGCAAAATTCAGAGTCACTATCATTATTTTTCTTGTGGCTGAAAGGCAACTTGGTTGTAATTACCACTATACACAAGTACCTACCCTATGTAAGTGTACCAACAGTATTTAGACCTGTTTTCCCACTTCTCCAGCCTCTCATTTAGTCATCCTGATCTATATCACATCTGGAATTTGGGCTGAAGATGAATTTTTCTTATTCAGCACTGGAACACTTGTAGGATGACACATTGGGCATTCTTGTGATTGCAGCTCCACAAGCACAAATATAGGCCTGGCCCCTGCCCCACTGAATTTGTAATCAATGAATCTTCTGATTCAAGTTCCTCTCAATGGATGAGAAATATAAACTCTCATAATACCAATTAAAGTTAAGGAAATTATGATTAATAATCCCTTTAAATTTGGAAACCAAAAGTAAAGGAATGCTAACTTTGAAAGAAATGGTAGGAATTCTCCCTCATGCTTTTGATTATGGGATGCTAAGGAGTAATTTATTAAAAGGTGATAACAATTTTGTATTTTGTATTTTCTTCTACATGGGTGTGCTGGTTTAAAGGTGAGCCAGCAGGGGAAATGAACAAGAGAGATTATAAATCAGAGGCTAAAATTTAATAATAATATTACAATAAATACACTGACACAAAGAGAAATTGCTTTCAACTCACAAAACCCAGCAGCATAACCCAGTGTCTGGGGCACAAACCCAAAAGGGTTTGTTAACCCTTGTGCTGAGACCCACCTGGTTCCCCCCAAGTCCAAAGCAAAAAGAAGTGAGAAACCTGTTGGTGCAGGTGATGGCTGTAGTCTAGTCAAGAGTGTTGGTCTCCTCCTGTCAAAGTCCTGCTGCTCCTCTGGATCTAACAAAAGCCTCCCGAGCTCTTACCCACCACTTATGTACCCTCAGGGAGCACCCAGTCCCTCCCCCAGGGCAGGGACTCACACAATGGGTGATTAACTCTGGAGCCAGGGGGTATCTTGAACTGTTGATGGCCCATTAGCAGCTCCGCCCCCCTCAGGCTGGGTGTGAAGGTGATAATGACTCCCTGGGCAGCTGCTGCTAATGGTCCATTGTCCTTGGGGAATGAATAGAGGGGGTAGAATACACAGCTTTCATCACCCACACACAGTGATAGCTGGTCCCACCTGCTGAGCTAGGACAACGGGCAGTAGGACTAAATGGGTTATTTAGATCAAATCAGACACACAACTTGTTTTCTGCATTCCCTTGTTTGGGTAACTGATGATAATAATTCCTGAAACTCATTATCAAAAGATAATGGTGATGAAATACTTGGTGCTTATCCTATATCACCAAAAAATCATATTAGCAGTACCAAAATGGGGTTGGATCTGAGTGATTAAATGAAGCTTTAGGCAAAAGGGCCATTAGATTTAATGAAATTAACAACTAACTGCCTTATCACTTCCTTTGCTGATTTTTTACTAGTTTGGTATAGCATGTTTGCCAATTAGTGCAATTGCTACAGGGAAATTCTTACGCTATGGATAAAGCAGCATGACCAAACTAGACAGAATAAAATAATACAGCAAACGCGGAATTAAAAAAATTGTCTGTCTAAAAATGGTAGACAATACCCATGAAACCGAAGAAAAGCTCATTTGAATACTGAAAGCAAATCTAACTTTTAGAGGTGCTTTTGCAGAACTGTGGTGCTCTCCATATGCATAATGGTTCTTTAAGAAAAAGAAGAAAGCTGGGGACATCTAATGGTCTACACTAAAATGGAATGTATCAGTTACAATGGTAATGCTTAAACATGGCTATTACATATTTAATCTGCCTCATTTCAAACATTTTGGGGAAACCTGTTTTAAAGCGCTTCCCTTAGATAGCATCATAAATTTGTTGAATAAGGAAGTATGGTCTGTTGTTTAAAGGACAGGACTGTGAGTCAGAAGATGCAGATTATCCCCCTTGCACTGATAACTACTGACTATGTGGCTTCCTCATCTCTAAATTGGGAAATAGTACTTAACTAGTCAGAGGTAACAAGGAAACAAGTCACCACTGCTTCTAACTTTTTAATTGTAATAATCAGAATAAAGGCTTCAGAGTAGTAATGATTTATCAAGAAATCTGTGGGAAAGAAGTAAATCACCTGTACATTTAAGTTTTAGTAACTTGTTCTAAGACACAGGGAAATTTCTGTGCAGTGTTGGTGGACCTTTAGGAACGCAAAGTATCATTAAGCAACAGCCATCCAAAGGTCACTGTGCCTCTAAAGTAGAACTATGATCTCACAGCTGCAGTTTTTGCCCTTCCCTGTTCACACCCTTTCCATGTTTATGAGTGTTACGCTGGAAGGAATTGATGGCTTCCATCTCCCATATATAGGCAACCACGTATCTTGTGATGATGTGTAGGGTAACTATACTCCTTGATATTGGAAACAAACAGAGACAACTGCCCACACTTAAGACTGTATCTGAAGATTGATCAGAATCCAAGCTTGAGAGGGTGGGGGTGTTCCCTGGGACAGGAAAGTGCACCCAGTGCAAGGCTAACTCAAGCTAAGAGACCAAATGCTTGCAATTGTTTGTGGGCAATAAAACCTCAGGGATAAAAAAGACAGTGGGCAATAAAACCTCGTGAGAAAGAAAGAACACAGGAGAAACTCATGCACCCAAATATGAGTATGGCAGGATAATTTCCTTTTTGTATTCATTGTGGGATAAAATTTTTTTTCAATGTAAAATTAAGTCAACTACTATTTGGTTTTGATTGAGCTATGAAAAACTGAGCTGAGTGTTTACTCAGCATGGGAGCCAGGAGCACACAAGGGAACTGTTAACATACATATTCACTTTTTGTGATTACAGCAAAGTTTTTAACAGAAGCAATCTGGCAGGGGTCTGAAGGAAACCCACTTGGGCCCCAACGAACATGACTGGATGCAGTAGAATGAGGAGGACAACTCCACTGTCTCCTTCCCTGTGCCTGGGAAAGCCTGGCTGCCATTGCCACAGCATCTCTGGATTGGATAAAAGGATGTTTAATTCTGGACAAGCTGCCCCTCCCAGTGGCGACAGGAGTGGTTAAGACTGATTTCCCAGGCTCTACCCTTTTCCTTATGCCACACTAGTATAGGTGTTCATAAGATACACAGACAGCTCTACTTCATAGAGTTCACTTTCAGTGTGAAGGGATCACCTGCTTTACAGCAAAACTTACTGTCTGCTACACCATGAGAACAAATAACTAATTTTAAAAGCACTTTTACCTTTTTGTGGTGTCATCACCTGGTGGCTTACATAGTAAGAAAATAGCAGGCTTAGAGCCTTAGCTGTCTGGCACAGTGGCAGAGGAAAGGGGGAGAGGAGCATGTGGGTTGAATATCGGTTTTTGGTGCCCAAAGCAGCCAGCCTGGCAGGCAAAGCGCCTGTTTCACCTGCCTGAGCCGTGCTGTGCCGAGTCAGCAGAAACCAGGCGTAATGTGGGTGGGTGTGATCACGCAACACGGGAATCCGCGCCTTTTACTGCCACTGGAGACATTTCTGCTGCAGAGAAGCCGCGTTCCACTGTGATTAAGACACTGATCCTTAGGGCGGAGGGTGAGAATGGGACTCCAAGGCATTACACGCCTGACAGCTCCACTCCCTTTCCCGCAGCCGCCGCTTTCACCACCGCGTCACAGCTTGTGAGTCGTGAGTTCGAGTCTCAGCGTAGGGACCGCCCCTGGCAGTTCAAAGCCTCCCTGCCATCCCATCCCATCAGATCTCGGATGCTCAGCAGGGTCAGCCCCGGTCAGTACCGGGTGCTGTGACAGTCCCGAGGACTTTGCTGTCACTGTCCAAGCTCGCTCGGCCGTGGCAGATGGACCTCAGGACTTAAACGGTGGGGCCAGTTCTGGACATGCTGTGCCTCACCTAAAAAATCCACTGTGCAGGCTGGAAGGGCACACCCACGTGGGGAGAGCCCTTCCCAAACCTTCGTTCGGGAAGTCTGGCCATATATATACAGCTTGTGAGGTTTCCCCTTTCCCCAGCCAAGCTCCGCGGCCACAATTCCCAGCACACAGCGCTGGAGCTCCCTGTGTTCCCTCGGACAGACGGGAAGGTCCATCAGCGCGTCCCACTGCCCCTCGGGCAGTGCCCGGAGACACCGAGCCCATCATCCCGTAGCTTTAGAGAGGGGAATGATGCCGAGTCCACCGAGGTCTGAATAGAGGTTTGAGTCAAACTTTGTGCCTTTTTCCCAAGCTGTTAATTAGTAGCTGTAGGTGGACAGTTATGATTAGGTAATTGCATTGGGAGCATCTTGTGGTGCCAGACCTGTTTCAGCGGTAACCAGCGACAGGAGGAGGAGCAATGGCCATAAATTAAACCAAAATAAGCTCCACGCCAATATGAGGAATAACTTATTTCCAGTAAGGGTGGCAGAGCACTGGAACACGCTGCCCAGGAAGGTCATGAGACTCTCTCTCTGGAGGCATTCCAAACCCACCTGAGCGTGTTCCTGTGTCACCTGCTCGAGGTGACCCTGCCCTGAAAGGGGTGTCTGACTGGATGATTTCCAGAGGTCCCTTCCAACCCTGTGATTCTGTGTAAATAATGGCACGGGAAGTCCTGTGCTGGATTTCTGGAATAGTACTGAGCATCCAGGCTTGAGCAATTTTGGAAGGAATAATCTTTGTCTCTCTGCAGTGTTGTTGCACACCAGGTACCCAACCCGATGCTGCGGACAGGGACGCTGCAGAGCCAGATCCACGGGGGCCTCCAGGGATCCCTTCCAACCCTAACAATCCTGTCATTCTGTCTGTAGCCTTGGCTAATCCTTTGTTTCAAGGATAAGGCAGGACGATCCCAAAACGAACGTGCTGTCTGGGTGAGACCCACCGGGAGTGCAGCCAATAGAACTGAGCAGTAACTGGGAGGGAGAAAATTCCAGCTGCGGGATCGCGGCCACCGGCTCACTGACCACCTACTCAGACTGGGGAGAGAACTGACCCTACTCAGACTGAGGGGAGAACTGCGCCTGCAGACTAATTAGAGAGATGTGACTGGCAAAGAGTGGCTGGAGCACTAATTAACAGCGAAGTTGTTCCCCGAGCATCCCTCGGGAGCCGCTCCCGCCGCTCCTCCCTCCCGGGGCGGGGCCGTGGGGCGCGCGTGCGCGGAGGGCCCGGAAGCGGCGGCGGCGACCGGGGAGGGGAGGGAGAGAGACCGGGAGGGGGTCCCGGTGCGAAGAGAGGCCGGGAAAGGGGTCCTGGTGCGGGAGAGAGGCCGAGAAGGGGGTTCCGGTGCGGACAGAGGGGCCGGGAAAGGGGTCCCGGTGCGGACAGAGGGGCCCCATTGGCGGCGGAGGCCGGGCCGGGGTCCCGGTGCGGTGAGAGGGGCCCCATCGGCGGCTCTGCCCGCCCGGCATCGGCGGCCATGACGAACTTCATCTCGGTGCAGCTGAAGAAGGCCTCGGAGGTGGACCTGGCCAAGCCGCTGTGCAAGTTCATCCAGCAGAGCTACCCGGGCGCCGAGGCGCAGGCCGAGCACTGCCGCGCCGCCGAGGAGCTCAGCCGGCTGCGCAAGAGCGCGCTGGGCCGGCCGCTCGACAAGCACGAGAGCGCGCTGGAGACACTGCTCAGGTACGGCAGGGTCTGCTGGGGTAGGGGAGACCCCGCTCGGGGAGGGGAGGGTCTGCTCGGGGAGGGGAGACCCCGCTCGGGGAGGGGAGGGTCTGCTCGGGGACGAGGGGACCCCGCTCGGATAAGGGAGTCCCTCCGCAGGGAAGGGCGGCTCTGCTCAGGTAAGGGAGGCCCTGATCCGGAAGGGTAGGCCCTGCTCGGTAAGGGAGATCCTCCGCAGGGAAGGGAGGCCCTGATCGAGTAGGGGAGTCCCCGCTCGGGGAGGGGGAGACCTCACTCGGGGAGGGGAGTCCCTGCTCAGATAGGGATCCCCATCCTCGCCGTGCCCTCCGTCCTTCACCGTCCCCAGCCTTGGTTCGCTGCTGGGCGCGGCGGAGACGGAGCCGGGTGCGGGCGCGCCCAGGCCCAGGTGTGGGCGGCTCCTCCCTCCGGGGAGAGGCGGCCGGGGCTGCCGGGCCTGCTCTGGCGGCGCGTGGGATGCGGCCGCCCTGGCGCTCGGGTGTCCTGCAGCATCCCGGGGTATCCCCTCCCTCCCTCGGGTGTCGTGGGGTGTCACATGATGGCAGCGCAGGGAGGGAAGGCCTTGTGCCCGGCAGCGTCCCCTTCCCAACAGCTCTTAGATCTAGAAATTGTGAAAACCTTGGATGTTAAGGCTTGGAAGGGAGCTTCAGGATCTAGTTCCGGCTGCCCCCCTGCCACGGTCAGGATACTTACCATTAGACCAGGTCAAGACTGGATCCAGCCTGGCCTTGAACACTGCCAGGGATGGGGCATCCACAGTCTCTCTGGGCAGCCTGTTCCTGTGCCTCACCACCCTCACAGTACAGAATTTCTTCCTAATATCGAATGTAGATTTTCTCTCCCTTAATTTGTACCCATGACAGACCATTTTGCTTTTCAGAGAGAGCAGGTATGTCTTTTTTTTTTCTTACCTTTTGCTGGTACAGGTTTCTTTTCACTTCCTTTTCCGTTTTGAACGTGGGTTGGTTTTGTTTTTTGTTACCGTGGTGATTTTGTTCTGTGTGCTATTTTTAGCAGCTTCGTCATTTATTTGCAAAGTCACATCCTCTTTTTTTTTTCTTCAGAAAGTTTAGTGGGACTTCTGTGGTGCTGGACTTATCTTAGGTTCAATGAACAAAAGATTCATCTGTGCCTTCTGCCTGGTAAACTGCATAAAGCTTGTGTTAGGACGAACTGCTCCATCATCTGCAAAAGCAACCACTCTTTCCTGTATCTATAGACCATTTATGGATTGCAGGATTGACAGGAAAGACAATGAGCTACTGAAGAGGGCCCAGTGGAGAGACACAAAGATGATTAAGGGTCTGGTGCACCTTTATTACAAGGAGAGACTGTAGGAGCTGGGCCTGCTTAGCCTAGAGAAGGGAGGACTGAGAGCGGATCTCATTAATGCATATAAATGTCTCAAAGTTGGATGCCAAGAGGAGGGTGCCAGGCTCTTTTTAGTGGTGCCTAGTGACACAGGACAAGGAGGAATGGCCAAAAACTAAAGTGGAATAACTTCTTTCCACTGAGGGTGGAACAGGCTGCCCAGGACAGTCCTGGAGTCTCCCTCTCTGGAGACATTCCAAACCCACCTGGACACATTCCTGCATAACCTGCTCTTGGTGACCTTGCCTTGGCAGGAGGGTCAGACTGATTGATCTCCAACTCTGTGATAACCCTGTTGTTTTGCTTCTCTGTGTTGGAAATATTTTGAGCCAATTCATTTGTAGCTCATGAGGTCACTGTGATTCATTCACTAGATTAATACTGAGTACATTCTCCTATTTGCAAAGCTGGGATCAAACATTTGGAGGAGGAACAGGATTTGAGTTTCTTAATGCAATACATATATTTTAGTTAAAATGCATTTTTACACAATAGCATAACCTTTTTTAAGGCAAAAGAGGGATTTTCTATTACCAGGAGAAGTGATACTTGCAGACACTTTTCTGTAATATCATAAACAAGTAAAAATATGCTTGATGTTCACTAGAATTTCTTATTTATAAACTTTAAAAATTGAAGAGAAACAGAGAAGAAACAAGTGCTTTGTTAAAAAGAAGGCAAGTTTTGTGAAGTAAGTTATTGATGTTCTTTAAGCTTATCAGCCCTTCACTGAGTGTTTGGACTATAAAAACTGTGACTGTACTATGATAATGTTTTACAGTATCTTTGGAGTTTCCTGTTCTATTCCTGTCTCTTACCATGTACACTTTTGAAGGTACTCGTGTTTATGCCTGTTGAAGGTCAGGGAAATTGTGGCATTATGAGTTGAAAGAGGGACTTTGCCAGCCAAATTGAAGGGCATGTTATTATCTTCCCTGGAATGCTGGAAATGAGCTTCCTTTTCTGGAGGTGCCAGTCAGGTTTGTTGTTACTTTCTGTCTGAAATCCCTGTTTGGCCTAGACACGTTTATGACTTCACCCTGTTTAGCAGTTGTTCTACACTACCAGAAGAAGGCAGCCCTCTTTTCAATTCTGGTCCTTATGCTTTTTCTGGAAGACAAAATGTTTATATGGCATTCTGAGAAGTTTGAATGAGTTCAGTGGAAGGTCAGATGAATGCGAGAGCTGGTACAACATAAATAAAGGCAGTGTTGCTGAAAGCCCAGGGGCTGAGTAGGGTGCCCCTCTTTAAGTGCCAGCAGTTTATTGAATGAATTTATCCATAATATGCAGCTTCACCTCAGGTTTTCTCTCTGAATAAGAAAGGAAGCCATTTGCTGTTTCATAATACCAGTTTTGAGTCAATTCCATGTGCAGTGATCTGTTCTCTGCTGGTGATTGGTGACCAGCCGGTGAATTCAGCTGGCCCAGATGCTGTTGCAGTAAAGTCAGGAGCAGCTGAATTTGGCTCTGCCAGTGTGAACAAGAGGTGAGATCCCTTCTGTGCAGAAGCTCCTCTCTTAAAACATCTGCATTTTAATTAAATTGTATTGCTTGAGAATATTTCTTTCTCTTACCACAGAATCATAGAATGGATTGGGTTGGAAAAGACCTCCGAGATCATCAAGTCCAACCCTTGGTCCAGCTCCAGTCCCTTTACCAGATCATGGCACTCAGTGCCACGGCCAATCTCACCTTAAAAACCTCCAGGGATGGGGAATCCACGCCCTCTCTGGGCAGGCCATTGTAGTGGAAGTGAGATAAGATGAAGGTCTGAATTAACTCTTAAGTTATAAAAAATAAAACCATCAGATGTATGTTTTCCCTTATTTCTTTAAAAGTTAGGGGTGGGCTGTCCCTCTCTGACCATTTATATTCATTACGATTGCTGCAAAATAAGTTTGCTCTTACTCTGTAAGAATATTCTTACATATATTGTGTAATTATTCCCTAAGGCACAGTTGCTTTAAAAAGTCAAACTCTCTGCACATTCAAAAGTTTGAAGTGTCCAGCTGAGCTTGAGAGAAAGAACACAAGTGCCTGAGTGCTTTGTGTTTCCTCTGAAAATTGCCTTAGTTCTCCAACTTCCAGTATTTTCCTATTGCTATTTAAGAGAGTTACTCAGTCATGTTTAAGTTACAACTTTAGCAAGATTTGCATTGAATTTGGGTTTTAAAACTGGTTTGTTAGTGAAGTAAGGTTGAAAGAACTAATTAGAATATGGGTACCCTTTGCATACGTTTACCTCCTTGTGGCTTTTTATAGACCCCAATACCTGGTAGAACATTGTAGACCATTTAACTGTTAAGAAATGAGGGCTTAATCTTCTGCTGACTAATCTAGGATTTACCCATGGGTTTGTAATTTTTAGAAGGCTTGTTTTACTGAGTAGTCGCTACAGATTTGAAGAAAATTAACTCAATTGCAGCCAGATTTCCTAGACAGGCACTCCCCAGTAAAGCTTTAAAAGTGGGTGTTGTGCTGTTGTTCAGCTGCTGAACGCAAAGGCTTCTCTTGGAGAAGTGTTTGGGATACCCAGGGAAAGGGGCACAGTGTAACTGGGAAAGCCCTCACGCTGCTCCCAAGGTTTCTTTGTTTTGTAAGGATCTGAGAATTCTGAAGGGGACATAGGTGAGTTTGGTACAGATGTTTCTCCTTAAATTCTGTTACAGCAGATTTGATTTAGTGATTTTTTTTTTCTGAGTATAATTATAGCTTCGAGGGGTTCCTTGCTGCCTATTAAAGATAGCCTGGACTTAATTTCCTTTTTTCTGGAGACATGGAGTAGTGGTGTGACTTTAATTGGTTTAATTTTTCTCACTCCTGCAGTTGTTTTTAAAACAGAAAAAAGGGGGTGGGGAAAGGCAGGCAGGGGCAGTGCATGGTTTTATTTTGATTGCTCACATTTTCTGAGGGCTAAAAGTTGCAGTTGTGATTTTCAGCTGTGAGTTCGGGCCTCTGGCTCTTATCTCAGAGAGCAAAGACAGATCTTTTGTCCTCTCATGTTCTTTTGAAGGAGGTTTTTCTTTATGATTCTTTGGAGGAGGAACAGGATTTGAGTTTCTTAATGCAATACATATATTTTAATTAAATTCTGTTTTGAAACTCCACTTCCAACTCTTTTTATGTCTGTTTTTTACCGGCATTTGGGAGTGTGTAATGCCTGTTTTGATGAGAGATTGTTACTTTGTGCCTTTGGTCTGTGTTGGTGACATCTGCCCCCCTTTCATTTCTGTAGTTCTAATTCCTCACTGGCACAGCCAAACAACATCCAGCTGTGTTGTGCCTTGTATTCTTTGTGTCCTGATGGTTGGATTACTGTAAATTTAGTTTTAAATTACACCTTTATGTTCACTGTGTAACTGACTTGTGCATCAAATGTGTGGCCTTTCCTTCTGTAGTTATTTTCTGTTTTTGTACTGTTAGTGTTACACTGCCCTGTGGTTGACATCTTCATTTACCATTTTTATATGTTTATGTACACAGTTATATTTATAAAACTAAGAAACTTTACATGTTTGTGTTTTGGTTTTTTTTTTGTCTGCAGAATTTTAAAGAGCTCTTAAATCTTGAGTAGAATTACAAGTTCTCTAATAAAAAGCAATGACATCACATGCTTAAAATAGTAAAAAAAATAGTAACAAATTCAGAACTTGTTTAAAACCAGCCAACCAAACAAAAAGCCCCTTGTTGATGCTGCATTTTCCATCAGTGAATACCAATGGGCACGTTTAGGAGGAGCAAACACCTCCTTGGGTTATTTTGTCTGTGGTTGTGTTGACACACAAAGAACAGGCTGTTTGCAGGTGGCCAAGGCCTGGGCACACCCGGCCTCACAGGGACATTGGACAAGCTTTGCTTCTTGGGGCTGTCCTTGTGGCAGACAAGGACAGGGGAATCGTGGAATCACAGAATCATAGAATGGATTGGGTTGGAAAAGACCTCCGAGATCATCAAGTCCAACCCTTGGTCCAACTCCAGTCCCTTTACCAGATCATGGCACTCAGGGCCACGGCCAAGCTCAGTTTAAAAACCTCCAGGGATGGTGAATCCACCACCTTTCTGGGCAGCCCATTCCAATGCCTGATTACTCTCTCTGGAAAGAATATTTTTCTGCTCTCCAACTTCAATTTCCCCTGGCAGAGCTTGAGCTTGAGCCCATTGTGCCCCCTTGTCCTGTTGCTGAGTGCCTGGGAGAAGAGACCAACCCCCACCTGGCTATAATGTGGGAACTCAGATTGGCTTTATTACTGACTTTTGGTTAACAAGTTAAGGTGAGGCAGGAGGAGACGGCACACAAAGTCTGCTTTTCTTTGTGATACTGTGTGAAAACAGCTGTGTTGAGACCAGATGAAGGCCATGAGGGAGGTGTATTTAAATTTCTGGCTGCAATGATCTTCAGTACCAGTTATTATTTTTAACTATACTTTTCACATACTTGGTAAGTTGTTTAACTTTGTTCAGACTGCCATCACAGTAAATATCTGCACACTTTTTTTGTGTGACTTTACAAGCTTATTATTGAAAGTCCTGTTGGGGAACTGCTGCAGATTATTGTAGCTTTTGATATGGCTTGGTATTTTGTGTCTTAAATTGCACTGGCTCAGAAACCTGTAGTATTATATAAACTAGCAAATATAAATAACCAAAGAATGTACTAAACTTATTGTTGTATGAGTTTTGGAAATTCTTCTTGAAACTTTAAACAAATGTTTATTGCCTGCACAACAGTTTGTGCATGTGCTTCATGCCCATATCAGCAGTGATTAATATTTAATAATACAGGGAAATGGGCACAATGTTAATCCTGTTTTACAGGCTGTGAAAGTCATTGCTGCAGGGTCTTTTGTATATTGGGCACAGAAATTCTTTAGAAAAGAATTTGGCCAGTATAATGTTGAGTGTGTGCCCATATTGCAAGTCCTACAGGAAAAGTGTAGGAAGGGGATGCCACATATTATGTGTTCTTAGCAGTTGGCAGTTTAAAGGTTTTGGATTCTGCATCCAGCCTGTTCAACAGTTGGTGCAGGTGTGGGGAACCACCCAGGAAAACTTCGAAGTGCCTGGATGGGTCGTGGGAGGGACTCTACGCTGGCTGTCTTATCTTCCTGGCATTCTTTCCTAAACATCTTCCATTGTGACTAGACAAAATACTGGCACAGGGAAACTTCTGATTCACTGTGACTGCTGGAATATAATCTAATGAAAATTAAGTTTACAGCTGAAGAATTTTATCAGGGATCAGGCTCTCCATTGGAGCTGTGGCAAATGGCAGCTATTTCAGATGTTGAAGTTGAAATGGTTGAGTCAGAATTTGTAAGGGGTTGGGTTATGTGCTCAGATCAAGAGAGTACAGTGTAGCATGTTAATATTATGTTAAATGCTGTATGTAACTCACTTCTGCAGCATGACTTGATGGACCCTTTGCTTCCCTGTGTGTATGTGGGGACTCCTATGTGTGACACTCTCTTGTAATCCACCCTCCATCATGTAGTGGGATGAGTCAGTTCTGCCACAGCTTTGTCTGTGGTGCTCTTTTACTTCAGACTAGGACAGGGTTTCCACATGATCTGTGAAGGACCTCCTGTTGAACTTGTTCCTCTACTGTAAAAATCCCTTTAGGCAGAAATTCCTTCAAATCCTCCACAGTTGCGAATGAGCTTCACAACTTATTTGTGTGTAGGATTTTTGTGGCTTTTTCCTTACTTTACAAAACCATTAATTTGATTTATCTAATAACTGTTTCTTCCTTTTTTCTTCTAATTTTTTGTAGATACTACGATCAGCTGTGTTCAATTGAACCAAAGTTTCCATTCTCTGAAAATCAGGTAAGAGGCCTTACCAAACCAGTAAACTGAATCATGGCACCTCTGATGGATGACTTCAAAGCCTGGACCTAATCCTCTAAAGAGTATTTCTCTCTGACAAGGCATTTAATCTCTTGGAGCCTTATTTTCCTAATCTCTGTTTATTTTCTAGCTGGTGCTCCCATGTAATCTGTACTGAAACCTCCCCTTTAGTGGCCACAATTGCCTTTGTTTTACAGATTGAGAAACATTTTGGTTTGGGCTAATGATCACTGTGGTCTTGGTCATAAAGAGTAGCTCTGTGCTGATTCCTGTTCAACTCTGTTTTCCAAGAATTCAGTTTCATACTGTGATCCAAAGGCTTTTAAAAACACAGTTTCTATGGGTTGGAATATGATCTTTGGTTTTTGAAGGAGAACAGGAGTTCCATTCACAACAACTGACAGAATAAGCCACTCAGGAGCTCAGCACTGTATTCCTGCCTCTGTATCTACAAATGACATAGTTTTTGTATAGGTATGGTGGTCATGGGGTTTGGGTGGGTTTTTTTCTACCACATTTTTTTAGAATCCTGTCTCTACAGAGAAATCCAGCTGAACTTCTGCCTACTGAAGTCTGGAATAGATCTGTAGGTGTCTGTATTTTCTTGGAAAAAGATGTGGGTTTTTTTTGGGTGTCATATTACAAATATGACAAAATTTATATTTATTTCCACATTAAATCATATTTAAATGATAATATTATGATTAAAAGAAGAAATATCTATCTGTCTTACAGGTTATAAGTAAGGGAGTATTTTTAATGCACTTCTGCATGAGTTTTGCATGTATCTGCATTCACTTGTTTTCAGAGTGCCAGTGTTTTGTTATGATGATCTGCAAACCCTGAGACAAGGAAACTGGAAAACTTAAAGAGCAATACCTGTAAACTGTTCCGTTCAAGGGGAAATAGTCAGTGGAAGCAGCAATGAACAGCTGCAGACCAGAACCTCCTGCGTAGCAATACTGCCAGAGGAAAATGCATTTTTAAGCAGCTCCTTCCTCTTTCTGAAGTAATTCTCCCCAGGCACTTAAAAAGGAGGAATTTTGCTATCATTTCTGGTTTGATACTGGTTGCCTACAACTATTTGATCAGCTTAATAAGGAATCAGAACTAGAAAAAGCAGTCAGTGAAGTATTTTCATTGTCTATGAAATATATGCTGGAGGTATAAATAATGCACAGTGTTTTATTCTCTTTCCTGAGGGCATTTCCTGATAATGCTGCCATTGAATTCACTTGTAACAATGACTGGATTTTGGTACTACAAAACAGATCCAAATAGGCCAGTAGTTTGGAACAGTGGAAAATGCCTGGTGGGTGGTTTCCTTAAAATTATGGCTATACCAGACCATGAGACTTGCTGGGAAAGGAATGTCTTGGTTTGGAAACAAATTGATCTGTTGCTCAGAATGTGAGCAGAGCTGAAAGATATTTTTGAGAATTTCTGTCTTGTCTACTTGAAATGTTTTGAGAAACTTAGAAGAAGGTGAAAAGGTAGAATAACTTTTGTTTTGAATAACTCTTGATGATTTCATAAAACTTTCAGAATGTTTGTAAAGTCATGAGTGAGTGAAAAGTTTTATGCAGTTAGAATATAAGGGCTAAATACATAACTTTGGGGAGGATTTCCTGTTTGATTTTAGAGGTAAAAATCTTTCTTTTTCCCAACTTTCAGGTCTGTGTAACATTTACATGGAAAGATGCTTTTGATAAAGGATCACTTTTTGGAGGATCTGCCAAATTGGGTAAGGGAATGTACTGAAAACACAAGTATTGATGATACTAAACTTTTGAGAATATTTTTATATAGCTGAATTGTTAATGGTCTTTCTGGTATTGTCAACATACATTTGAAATTAATTCAACTATGCGTGACTCAGCTTCGCGAACGCAGATTTGGGAAGGGCTGTCCCCACGTGGGTGTGCCCTTCCAGCCTGCGCAGTGGATTTTAGGTGAGGCTCAGCGTGTGCAGAACTGGCCCCACCATTTAAGTCCTGAGGTTCATCTGCCATGGCCGAGCGAGCTTGGACAGTGACAGGGAAGTCCTCAGGACTAGAACCTACAGCACCCGGCATTTCCCAGGAGGTCTCCCATCCAAGTACTGATCTGGGGCTGACCCTGCTTAGCTTCCGAGATCTGACGGGATCGGATGTCAGGGAGGCATTTAACTGCCTAATTCAACTATTTTGGTAGCAAATTAGTCACTTCAATATTGGTAATGAACAGTCACCATTCAAACAATTCTTGCAAAGCTGAGATTGAATTTCAGATTTCCAGAGGCACAAATAGATGTGCAGTCTGATTGTAGTTGTACTCTCTGCTTTTCAGAGTTTTTTCTGGGAACAACCCCAATTGATACTAATCAAATAAGATTCAACTGTAGGTTTTTGGTAATGCAGCTTTTACTGTTCTGAATGACTACGATCATTACAAAATGTGCTTGTGGGTAAATGAGTCCCCTCCAGAAGCAAAGTGATAGTAACTGACTTTGGTAACCTGGTCTTGGTACCACATTTTTTTCAAGAGAATAGAATGATTTGCCCATGCTCTGAAATTGTTCTATCACTTATTTTAAAAATATTTTCATACAGGTTTGAACAGATTTTTTCATACAGATTTTTTTCTTTGGAAAATAAAAAAGAATTATATTTGTTTCCTGCAAACATAAGGACTTTGAGTCTGATTTTAGTCATATAGGGACAATTCTGTGCTGCAAATTCAGGATCATTAAATGGATTTGTGTCACTTGGCAGTAGAGAAATAAGACCAAATCCTTTTGAGATAAATGAGGAGCTGTTCAGTCATGTGCTGTCATTCTTCAGTATTTCTCTTTATACCTGAGTTGTTCATCATGACTAGCATTGCAGGATGACCATTGCAATTTTGAAGCTCCAGAGAAAGCATGAAATAGTGTAAGAGTGATCACTCAGTTTTTATTTTTTTAAACATTTTTACATTCTCTGTATAGTCCTTTGTTACCAATCACTGGAAGTCTTCACAGTTTCCTGTGTTCTGAATATATCTGCTACAGCTGTGCTCATGTGGGCTGTATGAGTGACAACACACCACAGTTCTGTGCATACACAGGTGGTCTCTGCTTTCTTTTCTAACTGCTCTAAGCCCTTCTGAATAATTGGGGACCTTCACAAAGATGGTGTAGCTTTTTTTTTCTTGGAATCTGGTTCATCCTGTCAGCTTTGGGTCTAACGTTTAATGAGGGTTGAACCTGTTTAATAGTAAAGTTCAGAATGTTTAGTTGGGACTTAAACATCATCTGTGAATCACCAGAGTTTTATCATAAGTGTGAGACAAAAATCCAATAATCATAATGATGATTGCCCTGAGAATTTGAATAAGTATGATGTCACAGCAGCCTGAGAAAGCTTGCTTGTTTGTAGGTTAATTATATACTAGTCTGAATAATCTGAGGCAGATTGCCAGAGATTTATGTAGATGTGCATGTGAAATATCAACGAAATTCTTGACTGAGATTTGAGTAATCCTCAGTTAACAGGCAAAGGAATAATTTTTTTTTTGAAATCTAAAGCAGATCTCAGTGGAAAGAAATTAACAAAAGGAGTTTTTTATTATACATCTTTACAGAGATGTATCACAGTTTATCCAGATTAACTCTGCCATGTGTATATCTCTTTATGTCAGATCAGAATTAGCACTGAGGTTTTCCAGGGTAAAGCAAAGTATTCAGTTACTGAGGGAGCAGAATTCCTCTTGACTTCCAAGAGCAGGTGGTCCTGTCTCCAGACAGAAATTCATTGTAAAACTCCTGTGGCTTCCATGGGGACAAGATGCAGGGGTGTGACTTGAGAGTTCTGGCTGTTACTGTGATGAGGAACTGTTGATTCCCACCTTCCCCTGAATCCCAAATCTTCATCCCAGTGGGAGCTGTGACAGACACTGTGACTGCTTGGGAAGTGACCAGGCTCTCCTCATGGCATGTAATCTGAAAAATGCTGACTAAGGTAATAGGTAGGGCAATAAACAGATGAGTCTGTGGAAAATCTTTATTGCTAAACAGCTGTTCCCACTGCAGAAATTCACACTTAAAGTGCAGTTCAGAGTATAAAGTAATTCTGCGTTTAAAGTTATTTTGCACTTCAGAGACTTTTAAGATTTCCTTTCTTCTGTTTGTTTTAGACTTCTCAGTGTTGTCTAAGTTTACAAGATCATCTTTTTAGAAAAATTCTGGAAAATAAACTACATAGGAGAGATTAGCTAGATAAATGACTCTCATCTTCATGCAGTACAGTGACTGTGAAACTCCTCATGGAAACAAAATGGGGAAAATGGCATGTCAGATTTATGCCTGTTTGAAAATTGTGTGCAGCTCTGGGAGCTCCAACATAGACACTTCAGAGGGGTGTTAAGTCAATATGTAGCTGTATAAGGAGGCTGGATGTTGTGACATAAAACAAATGTGCATCTTGAGCACCTTCATGTTTTAGGGATAAGGTTTGTGAAATTGAACATTCATCACCGCTTGTCTCCTCCATATTCTCCAAGAGGAGTGTCTGGACACTTTTAAGCACTAGTAGGAGACTCATAGCTGCAGTATTTGGTTTTTCCAGCCCTTGCATGTGGCAAATAACCTTTTGAAAGCAATTAATATATTCAAAGTGGTTCCTGTTCAGGTATTTCTAGTTCTGGAAGTGTGAGCTCCATCCTCTGGGGCCATCAAGTACTGCAGGAGTCGCATCTGGACAGGCTACTCAGCTGTCTAGTGAGCTCAAGTTGTAATGGAGTAAATCCTTAACTGTTTCAGTACATGTATAATGAAGATATTTGTCAGAATTTCAGTCTAAACCAACAGCTTTTAGAATGAAATTTCCTGTATGTCAATAGATTGCAAGACAGAGCATGTAAGTGTCTTTGTAACTGGAGAGTTATTGCAAAATGATTAATCTGTGAAAGTTCGTTGTTCAGACTATCCCTCAGGAATACTCCAAGAGCCAAAAAGCTGCATCCTAGTTAGAAAGACTTTGAAATTATTTTGTGTGGGTTTTGATGCTACTGTGTTTATGCTTTAGGCCACTTTCTGTAGTTACTCACATGGAAACATTTTGTGGAAGTGCCAAATTAGACTGTGTAAAGTCTTCTGAACAGAGATGACTTCAACTCTAAAAGTTCAGTATGATTGGGATTTTGTTTGTTTCTATTTGAAACTGTTGATCTTTACAGATAATAGTAGTGTTGGCCTCAGCTGTAGGATGCTGGAGAACTGAGGTTTCTTTTCTTGACATGCTGGGTAACTCTTATTTGCAGCTCTGGCAAGTTTGGGGTATGAGAAGACCTGTGTTTTGTTCAACTGTGGAGCTCTGGCCAGCCAGATTGCAGCAGAGCAGAACCTGGATAACGATGAAGGACTGAAAGCTGCAGCCAAGCACTACCAGGTACAGACACTCCCTGCTTCTGTTTGGAATTCAGAATGAGTAATCTTAGAACATCAAATAGGTATCTCTCAATTTTAAAGGTATATATACACATATCTATCTATCTGTCTATCTGTCTAATCTAATCTATCTATCATCTATCTGTATCTGTATTTCCCTGCTCTTAATTGCAAAGATGGGTTGTTTATGTACCAGTCTTGTCTCATGTTTATTTACCAGATTTGGAGAATATAATTCTGTGCAGTTCCCTATACTCTTGGTAGCTAGTAGCCTTGAGCTTAAGATTTAATAATTTTAGCTAGTATAAGTTTCAGTTTTAACAAATTATACAGTAATAATCTCTTCTTTATGGAATGCATTAAAATTTCCATGTTCTTATGTTGTTAGGTGTAAGCATTTATTTATACTCTGTCATGGTGAGTGTCTCAGTGTAAGTAGCTCCAAGAACAAGAGGTCACCAGGAGTTGTTTTTAGTGGCTAGACAATAAATGGGAGACCATACACTAAAGAACTTTTCTTTTTTTGTATTCTTATACATATTATATTTATAAGAGAGAAAATATGTATGGAAAAAAAGGAATTATAATAATATTATTTTGTTTTACTCAGTTTGCAAGTGGTGCTTTTCAACACATTAAAGACACAGTTTTGTCAGCCTTGAATCGAGAACCTACAGTGGACATCTCTCCAGACACAGTTGGGACACTCAGTCTTATTATGTTGGCTCAAGCCCAAGAAGTCTTTTTTTTGAAAGCGACAAGAGGTATATTTCAGTTTTTGGCTTGTGTATTTCAGTTCTTGTCACAACTTCCATGAAAACTTACAAGTGTTTTAAGTTATTAAGAACATGTAACGGGCCATTCAGAAGATTTTATTTTTGCCTTTACTGATTCTCCCCCTGCTCGTTGCAGGTCATTAAACATGAATTGCAGATGTCTCTTCAGAATTTGTCTCAGGTTCACCTGATAATGCAGTTGTCCCTTCTGCCTTTTTATGTTCAAAACCATTAGTCTTCATCGTTACAGAGGATTTTGCTGGATTATGTTTTTTCCATTCCTCCCTTGAGAACAAAAGACATTCTCTTAAAAAACTGAGAGCACTAGAAGTGATGCATAAAGGGCTTTGCAATTACCCACCTCCTCATCTCTCTGGGGGGTGATTTCACGAGAATTTAGAAAAGAACGTGCTCGGAATCAAAGGAAATTTCCTTGGAATTTGAGGGAAACAAATTCTGTTTGGTTGCTCCTACTTTTAACAAGGGAACTTTTGACCAAGTCTAACTTTTAAATCCCTGGTTTATCTTGGAAAGTGGAATTCTGCAGGTAGAACAAAAACTTAATTCCCTAATTGTTAAAGGTTACTTGTGAAATACTCATTCAGAGCCTGGATATTTTAATACAACTCTTGGAGGGTGTGTTTCAGAGAATTCTGCTGTGGAACAGTACTGCCTTTGATAGAAGATCTCTTGCTATTCTGCTATTCTCTCTGTATTTAGAAGAAGTTGTGCATCTGGAAGTTACAGATACATAAAATAAAACTAAGACACAGAGGTCATGTGTAATTGCCTGCAAGTGTCTCTCTCTCCCCACATCATTTGGAACACAGTGGATGCAGACAAGGGTTATCTTAACTGGGATCTTTCTTTTCTTCACAGGAAAGATCGTTGAAAATTGTCATAGCTTTACTGCCTTTAGAGAATCTCAACAAGAAACTTTTCCCTCAGATAAATTCTGTTTAGGTTCTTTATCGTGCTGCTGGTGGTATTTTAGTCTCTGGCTCTTTGGCTGTTGCTTTGAAATCAATTTGTATAACAAATACATGAACCTTTTCCTTCAGAATGGAGCAGGTGCT
Source organism: Pithys albifrons albifrons (assembly GCF_047495875.1). Classification (NCBI taxonomy): domain Eukaryota; kingdom Metazoa; phylum Chordata; class Aves; order Passeriformes; family Thamnophilidae; genus Pithys; species Pithys albifrons. The sequence goes on along the minus strand of NC_092464.1, from coordinate 49,681,683 downwards.
TCCCTCATTATGCATGACAAATAGATATTTCTGTTATTTTCTTGATTTCTTCTTTTCCAAAACATGCAAAAGACAAAACAAGGCCAATCCAAACCCCAGGTGTGCCCAGTGAACTGAAGATTTTTGTGATTATTTGTAAGACCACAAGTCTGGCCTTGTCTGAAGGACAGGAAGGTTAATAATAATCTGACTATGAAGGCTGTGGATTTTGCTGGATTTAGAGATTCTTTTCCCTGGGGGGAGAAAGACATTTTGTGAAAAAATTGTGTTTGACAACATGATTAACTTCAAATCCTGTTTTTCAAGTGGAAAGTCTTCAAAGTTTGATCTCAAAATGGAAATTTAGCTTCTTGCTGCACTGACATTTTACCTTACTAGGAATTTTCTGTTTTTTCTCTCATGTGACACAATCCATTTATCAGGTTACCAGCTATAATGGCATTTCTGATAGAACTGAGTTTATTTACAAGTTGAAGGAAAGAGGAAGTGCTTGGCAAAAGCCAAATTGGTCAGTCAAATCTGACTGCCCTACATAACTACAGATGGGTTCTTTATTTTCTGAGCCTTTCTTACTGTTTCCTTTAGTGTCTTTAAGTCTGCATGTGTTTGCTGTTCTGTCTCAAGGTTTGCATTGTAGCTGCAATATTGAAAACATGTGAGTAAAAACTAAAGTGTGTAGTTGGAATGAATAATTTTTCCTTTCTGATGATGAAAGATGTGTTCTGAGCTGTCTGCATGATCAGATGAGTCTCCTGTAACACTTCCTTTGTTAATGGAAATGTAGTTAGTGTCAGTATTTTCTTTTCTTTTTTTTTAATGCTCAAGCTGTATGAAGATGCAGCTACTGCACACTTGGTGGGGCTAGAAGGACAGGGTTTTTAGATTTTGTGTGGTTTGGTTTGATCAAATATTTAGTGCACTAGACAGAAATTGTAGATAGAAGTAACTTGATAGATCTCATAAGATCTTTGTCTCAGTTTGTTACCTAAATCCTCTTCACAAGGAAAAGATATTTCTGGCATGTCTTAAACATATTTGATAGAAGGTAAATATGTTACATCATAGCTCGAGCCTGAAATGTTGTAAATAGATGTGTGAACCTGCTGGTATGAACAGACCTCTTGGGAATTCTTTTGATTTAATTTTGGCAGTTAAGCATCCTCTGCAGAATTCCTGATCTCCCCATATTCCCCACTCCTGCTTGTCAGTCTGTCAGTACCTCAGAATCACCTGGATCAGGGGTTGCTCGTTTTGTTTGTAAGGGCAGTGATTTAGGGCAGACAGGCAGTGTTTGCATTGATTGCCTGCCCTCTTTGGGAGGGTTGAATTGCTGGTGCAGGCCAGAGGTTATCTTCGTCTTCTTTATAAAAGGAGATAAAGATTGTTGCAGAATGTTCCTATTTTAACAGTTTTGGCTTCAGGAACAGGGTGAGGATGTGAGGCAGGGAATGCCACTGCTGCCAGTCACGTACAGCTCTGATAGGAAATAATGGTTGTTTATGTCTGGGAATGGTATTCCTGTATTTGCAATGGAAAGGACCAGTCCCTTCTTTCCTGTTGCAGTTTTTGAGAGCCTTGACATGGAACTGGAAATAAGCTGTATTTTGCTAACGGGGTTTCGGGTAAATTCTTATGGCCACACAAGTGCTTTAGCTGGCACAAGGCAGGGCTGGGAAGAAGCCAGAGCTCGGAGTGAGATTGTTGTGGTGTTTATTGGCAGCTTGCCCTTGGTTTGGGGTAAAGTATCACCCTTAATTCTGCATAAATACCAGCAGCTGATAAAAGATTTCTTGTACAACTGGCTGGACCTTCAGTATCATGATTGAAGTAGAAATTCTGGGAACTGCTGCTGGGATGTCAAGAGATAAGAATGGCATCCCAGCTTTGAGCTGTAATGTAAAGCTGTACCCTGAAAATACAGTTGTTGCTGTTTGAAGATGAAGTAATCACCCATTCAGTAGTAAAACCTGCTGATGTTCTTAATTGTTCTTTGTTTTTTTCTTTTCTTCCCCCCAGATAAAATGAAAGATGGAATCATAGCTAAGCTAGCAAATCAAGCTGCAGATTACTATGGTGATGCTTACAAACAGTGTCAGTATAAAGACACTTTGCCCAAGGTTAGTAACTCATTGAAATAATGTGGGATCTGTTTTTATTGTGAATAACTGTTAGTGTTTACAATGTACTTGATGATCACAGAATCACAGGCTATTCTGAGTTGGAAGGGACCCACAAGGATCATCGAGTCCAACTCAAGTCAATGGCCCACAGAGGGGATTGCACCCATGACCTTGGCATTATTACAACCAAGTTTAACCTATACACTTAGAATACATCCTCAAGAAAAGCTGACCTATTGCTGTATTTAAGGGAAATGAACTTGTAATTTGAAAAACAGGGAAGAATCCAGGGGCCAAAAGATAATGTGCTTTTTAAAATAAGTGAAATGTTATTACATGGAGTGTGGTTTTTTGTAACACATTTCATTGAAGTAAACCTAAAATGTTTATGGTGGTATTTAGGGATGCTTTCTTAGAACTTAAAGCCTTACTAAATCTGTTTTCAAACTAACACTTTGTATTGGGGCTTGATTGTCTTCTACTCTCAATGTTTTCCTGTGAAATCTGCTCTCACGTTGAGCATAGCATGAATACTGTGGTACAGTTCATTGACCTGCCAGCGAAAAACATGACTGGATGTCAGTGTGTCCTCTGTCCTTCTGTCTCCTCCTCTTTCTCCACCCCAAAACAATCTTGATACTTGTAAATGATCCTGATTTAGTCGTGACTGTTCGTTTAAATGTTGTAGGTTTTTTCATGCTCTTTAAATATTTCTCCCATAGGTATTATGTTTATGATGATTTCTGAGAGGCAGTGAGGCCATTGCTTTATCTTTTGTTGTTGTGTCCCTTTCTGAGCTGTAGATCTGCCCCTTTCCAGTGGCAAAGTAATTGGTCAATTGATTATTTGAAAGAACATTGTAAGATCTGCTGGTTAACACCAGCTCTGGGAACAGTTACATGTTTAGGAGGGTGACATAAAGTTGATTTGACATGTTGAACTCCAGTTGCAAGGCCTCCCAGACAGCTTTGTCTTCCAAATTTACCCTTTTTTAATTTTATTTTTTTCATCTCTGGGGGAAAACATCACTCTGGTTTTCCAGTGCTCCCTGATTTAAGAAATAAAACCATAAGGCCAAATCCTTGATCTAAGGCCATGTCTGTACTGTGGACTGCAGCATAATGTTTTCTTCATGGCTTGGCTGGTATTCCTGCAAAGATAAGTGCATTTATATAAAAGTCTAAAAATGGCTTTTAAATTGTCTTCCATGTCAATAGTTACTGGTTCTCTTTATTTTGTTCTTTCCTTTCATGATTGTAGAGTTACTTTCTTGATAGTCCTGAAGTGTAATTAGTTTGTTTAATAAACAAAAAAACCCAGAGGACTTATCTTTCCACTCACTTCCATTTCTTAAGAACACTGTCTTGGCTTTGTCTTGGGGTTATTTGGGTGTGTTCTTGCAGCTGTCCTTTCTAATACATGCATGTGTTTCTACTCTTTGAAGTAAATGTTGTGACTTCATGGCTTGAATTTAATCTGTAGTTCTTGTACAATAATGGAACAGTAAGGATTTTGCAACAGTGGATAAAAAAAAATTCAATCCATGCAAAGCCACATGGTCTCTGACATTTACCTCTAATGTTTTAACCTATCTAAACCATTAATTGGGTGATTCTAATTTCCTGTTCTTCTTCCTTTTTCTTCCTGCATCCCATGTTGTCTGTGGTGGTTAATGTGGTTGGACTTTCCCCTGGTCAGTATTTTTATTTCCAGGAGGTGTTTCCTGTTCTGGCTGCAAAGCACTGCATTATGCAGGCCAATGCAGAATATCATCAATCCATCCTGGCAAAGCAGCAGAAGAAATTTGGTGAAGAGATTGGGAGGTTACAGGTGAGAGTAACTTGTTTTCTTCTTTGAAAAATACAGAAAAACTTCAAATCCTGAAAAACTAACTCAAGAGTTCTAAAATTTGTTTAACTAAGAATGAAACTCATTCAGAGTTTGCAGAACATGTTTATCACATGGATCAAATTATTAGCAGCTGCACAGATAGGAGATATCTCTGCAGCTTTTACAAAGATGTATTTTAATGATTTTTGGACAGTTTTGTAGTGCTTTACTTGTTAAATCTGTATCTTTACATTTGCATAGGCTGCTTATCTCAGTATAGCTAAGATGACAGATTTGTTAATAAATTTGCCTCGGTAATGTTAGGAAAAAATCCCCAAAATAATAAAATTCTCTCTGGTCTGTATGTAATTCCTTTGCTGCAATCCTGATTTAAATCTGAATAACTTTTGAAAAATGTACCAACAGGACTATTTTTATTCTTAATAGTTTTTTGCCTCTATATCTGGTTTCTAGGGGCACTCAGGTACAGATGTTGAGTTAAGGTCTTCTTGTGTTTTAAGTACAATAGAGGAAAAATGAGTAAAATTAACTCCTTTCTTCAAGTCTGCTGATCTTGAGAAAGTAAGTGAATGAAGTGCCAGTTTGGCTGGTTTGTAGGATCCATGTGCAGTATCTATCTATGCAGGAGAGCTGATAGACTTCTCTAAGGCTGTGAGATGATTATGTTGACATTTTGACAGTTTCCATTATGTATTTATCAACTTGGTGAAGGTTGGAGCTTCAAACTTCCTATGTATCCTTGTTATAACAGTGAAGTGCCTGTAACTTCTCACAGCAAGTTACTGTGTTAGAGCTGCATTACTCGGTGATAGATGAAGCTCTCTCTGTGCTTATTCATGGGGTTTGAACCTGCCTAGCAGACCTCCTTTTCTAGGACTTTACTGTAATAGAAGGTTAATGTTTGTTTGGGTTTTTTTTTAGTGCTTACCCTGGACAAGTTTGGCTGTATCAGATTCACTGTCATTGTTAAGTTGTTTAGCAAATTAATGATATCCATGATTTTTCTTCATGCTGTGTCAGAGGAAATACCCCTTCATGTTGAGTAGTAAAACTATGGGGGTTTTTTTCTTGTTTGTTTGTTTTTAGTGAAACCTGAGGGAAGACACTCCCTTATTATTTATTTTAGGACTGCTTCATGAACTGAATGTGGCCACAAGTTGAAATCCTGTATTGTCTTATTTAATCCATTTAATAAGCTAAAACTTACTATATCCTGTTCTCCACAGTGATTAAAATCCTGCTTTCATAACTAATCTAAATTAGTGGTTTAGTACCCTTTTTGTTGAATTTTTGAAAAATTCAGTTGCTGTAAAGTAATCTATTTTCCATTTTAAGAGGTAGAAGAATACTGGATTAAATTGAGGGATGGGGGAGAGATGAATGTAAATTCTTGAAATGAAAGTATGTATAGAATCATAGAATATGCTGAGTTGGAAGGGACCCATCAGGCCACTGAGTGGCCCTGCTCTGTACACTCTCTAATAGCTTAATTTCTTTTTTTATATATGCTTTAATCCCATTTATTGTTCTCCTCTCAGTTTGTTTCTGGGAAATACCACTTAGACTGTAGCATTGTATCAAACCAGAACTACTATACTGTGACCTGTGGCACAATGGAAAGGGGCAAAAAAATTCAGCAAACTTCAAATACACTTCACTTCTAATGTGGCTCAGGTTCCACTTCGCAGTCATGAGAAGTTTGACTTTTTGAATTGTGAGTTTGTGTAAATCTCAAGTGAATTGCTTCTTAGTATTTTGTTTTTGCACTTTCATAACATAAATGGGAATAAATTGTAGGAAAAGCAGATTGACTGAGGGGACAGGAATGAAGAAATGGGGTTGGTCTCTTCTCCCAGGCACTCAGCAATAGGACAAGGGGGCACGGGCTCAAGCTCTGCCAGGGGATGTTTAGGTTGGATATCAGGAAGAAAAAAACTCTTTCCAAAGAGAGTGCTCAGGCATTGGAATGGGCTGCCCAGAGAGGGGGTGGATTCCCCATCCCTGGAGGTTTTTAAGGTGAGCTTGGCCATGGCACTGAGTGCCATGATCTGGTAAAGGGACTGGAGTTGGACCAAGGGTTGGACTTTGATGATCTTGGAGGTCTTTTCCAACCCAATCGATTCTATGGTTCTATGACATTGTGTGGCTTCTGAGCTCAGTGTAGTTGCAGCCGTGAGAGGGAGGATCTTGACGTCTTCCTGCATGAATTTGAGCAAGGCTTGAGAAACAATTTGCAGGACCTACAGGAGCAAGAAAGGGATTTATGAAACAACATGGAAATGGTGTGGTGATCTTTGTGGTTTTTTTGAATGGGTGTTTGAGGTTAAACAGAATCACAGACTGTTCTGAGTTGGAAGGGACCCACAAGGATGATCGAGTCCAGCTCTTAAGTCAGTGGCCCACACAGGGGATTGAACCCACGACCTTGGTATTATTACAACCAAGTACTAACCAACTGAGCTAATTACTGTCTCTAGCTCATGAGTGCTTTGTTTGGATTTTGGGGAGTCATAGTGAGGCTCTTTTCAGCTATTAACTTGATAACCTTTTTTCATTTGTTTGTTTTTTCCTACTGAGCTATTTTAGTAAAATATTTCTACTTTCTGATACATAAATCTTATGTGTTGATAGTAGTTACTTGGCTAACTGGGTAGCTCACCTGTTTTCCTAAGTTTAAATGAAACAAAGAAAGGAAAGTTATTATTTCAACTCTATTTTACTTTTTTTTAGCATGCAGCAGACTTGGTGAAAACAGTGGCATCTCGCTATGATGAATATATAAATGTTAAAGATCTGGTTGACAAAATCAACCGTGCACTTGCAGCTGCCAAAAAAGACAATGACTTCATTTACCACGACCGGGTTCCTGACCTGAAGGACTTGGAGTCCATTGGAAAAGCCAGTCTGGTGAAATCTACTCCAGTTGTTGTTCCCCTCAGTCAGAAATTCACTGGTAAGTGAAGTGTGTGGCATGCACGGGGTCATTTTTACCTTGTGAAACACCTGGCCACCAAAGTTCATGTGTCCTGTGAAGAGATAAACATTCAGTTTGTGAATTGCTTAAGTGAACAGCAGTGCTTTTGAAACTGCTGTTTGTTGTCTCCAGTTTGTTGTTGTTCTTGATGATAAATGTAATAAAGCACAGGTTGAAAATTACCTGAAATGTGCACTTCTGTTTAAGACATTTCTCAGATTTTCACAGTAGTTGTATGTTCTATATTCAATTAACCTTTTTAATTTCAGAAGGCGCAGTGACATAAGGGACAGTATCAAGTTGTACAATAGTAACTAACCTGGTTGCTAGTGGTCCATAAAGCTGAAAAATTTCAGTTTGTTGACTGTGCAGGGGAGTTGTAAAAAATGATTCTCTTTCCTTTTTCATCTTTTTCCTTTAAAGAAACAAAATTAGAAATTAAGCCTTAAGGAAAGTCCAGCTTGTAATCCTACAACTGGTTGAAATATATTGCCTTTAAATTATTTCTAACTCAATGTCAGTCTTAAAAACTGAAATCTAAGTACCTCTAGAAATAGATTTTTGTTTTTAAGACATCTTTGGGATCCTTAAACTGTTTATGTCAGTCTCTGTGGTACAACCGGTACAAAAGAGCCATGAAGATGTTTGTGTCCTTGTACTTTCACAGTGCAGCTTGTGTAATTTATGCTGCTCCTTTAATTTCAGACCTGTTTGAGAAGATGGTTCCATTGCAAGTGCAGCAGTCAGTGAGTGTTTATAACCAGAGGAAGGCAGATCTGGTGAACAGGTCAATAGCCCAGATGAGAGAAGCCACAAATCTGGCAAATGGGTAAGTTTAGTTCCTCAGGAGGAGTTATGGAGCAGCCTCTAAGCACTGGTTGCCTTGCAGATACCCAGAGTGCAGCAGTGATTCTTTTATTATTGCATGGCTGGCTGGCAAACTGAAGCCATAGAAGAGGGATTTAGAACTGCTTTTATGCAAGTGTTAAAATTGAGAGCTTATTAAAGTAGTATTTACTTTTCTTCAATATTCCTCATTTTTAGGAGTCTGACACTTGCTCAGAAAAGGTTCCAGTACCATTAATCTATAAGAATTTCATATTCCAATGATCCACTCGATTGTACCAGTGACTCAAGAAATTATATTTTCCCCCCAAAATTTTTGTTCTTTAAAATAAATTAAAAAAAAAATTGTATCAAGCTGACATATAGTAATGCCACTCGAGGCCATTGTTTCTTTTATCTACCAGATAGTTACTATTTAAAAGGTTTGCCATATTTAAGTGCCAGAAGGCTCGGATTACTTTAGTTTTTTGAGAACTTTGAAATGTATTTTTAGTGAGGTGTATGCTAGGAATAAATTCAGTCTGCTCAGTTTGACATTTCAGTCCAGGAGTACATTACACTCTGTTTGCATTACAATTGACTGTGTGATTGTTTGTTGGGATAGCAGTGTGGTTTTCAGGATCAAACTACAAACAAGTTGTTTATTTAACATGTTGACTTTCGCAGTGTGTTGGCTTCCCTCAACCTTCCTGCTGCTATCGAAGATGTGTCTGGTGACACCGTTCCTCAGTCTATTTTGAACAAGTCTAAGTCTGTGATTGAACAGGGAGGAATTCAGACTGTTGATCAGCTGATCAAAGATCTGCCTGAACTGCTGCAAAGGAACAAAGAAATTTTAGATGAGGTAAGCCAAGCAACCACCACACCAGAAAGAAAACATCACCATAAACGTTTCTCTTTAAATGACAATAGAAAAACCCATACAATCATCCAAATGCTTGTTAATAGTACTTCAAAAATATGCTATTTAAGTATTCAGTGCATATCAAGACTTTGCTGTCACATGTGGATATTGCCTTACAAGTATTTTGGTTTTAAAATGCTTGGTGGGAGAGGGGGAAAGGAAACCATTGTAAAGAAATTTGGGTGATTTGTGCCTTTCACAGCTGTTCTTTATTTGTCAATTCAAATTTATGAAATATGTTTAAGCATTTTTTGTTTTCTACATTAGCTGCATATTTTGAAACTATTTCATGTTTAACAGTGCTTATAATGCATATAATATTTTACTTTTGTAGTCTCTGAGATTATTGGATGAAGAAGAAGCTACAGACAATGACCTGCGAACGAAATTCAAGGAGCGCTGGCAGAGAACACCATCCAATGAACTCTACAAGCCTTTAAGGACAGGTGAAAGTCCATGTTTCATGCTTTGGGTCTGGGGATCCTGTAAAGATGTCTGAAGTGTGAATTAAAGTGGTTTTCAGTGCTCTGATACGATCTTTAAATACACAAATTTCATTTTAGGGGAGGTTATGTCAAAATATCCTTATTGCAGTTTGTGCCATTATTTGGAGTTGAGAGATGATGTGATAGCAGTGCATTTGCTGCTGCTTTTGCACCTTGGTGTGTGTGTGCATGCTAAAGTTTCAGAAAGCATATGTAATGAAAAATGATTGTCCTAAGGATCTGGTTGCAGTTACCTCTTAAATACCTCGGTGTCTTTTTCTTCATGTTATCTTTTTTTTTTATTTCCCATCAATGTGTTCTTTTCTCTTTCATTTGGTGTTGTGTTTTGGGTTTTCCCCCCCAGGAGTTAGTCAAACTACTTAGTCAAACACTATTTCATGTTTTCTGTGCATTTAATGTGTTGTTTTTTGAACTAATAAGGGACTGATATCACTGCCTCAGTTTAGCAAAATTACAGGGATTTAAATCTGGGCAGTAGTTAAAACCATTTTCATTCCTATACCTTTATGTGTTTCACTGGAGAATTAATATAGATGCCTAATTTATAACATACTATTTAAAACATAACTTACAAGCCCAAGTTTTGTACATATCTTAATAAATAACTTTATAATGTACAGGCTCATAAAAATGCCTGAAGACTTGCTGAAAAGCATGAAAACTGCTCAGGTGCCAGACTCGGATGAGAACAGATTTAGAAATGATGTAAACACCCTTCTTTGTCTTCCCATCCCCAGAGGGAACCAATTACCATAATATTTTGAGTAAGGCCATGCAGGCAGACGGGCAGGTTAAGGAGCGCTACCAGTCGCACCGGGACACGATTGCACTGCTGTGCAAGCCAGAGGCAGAACTCAACGCAGCCATTCCTTCTGCCAACCCAGCAAAAACATTACAAGGAAGTGAGGTAAAGCAATGGGACTTGTCTCTATTTTGAATAGAAGTGCTGTTCATCTAACAAAGTAAACTTAGATGAATTGGTGTGGAAGCTGATCCTTAACTGCTCTTGTTTTGTCACAATTGATACAGGGGACAAATAACATTTGGAAAAGAAGTTGTCTTTATGTTTAAAATGTGCTTGATTGTATTTTGTTGTGCTTGAACAAGGTCAGTTGCCATGGACAGCAAGACTGGTTGACTATTATAAAAGGAGCAATCTTTGAACATTTTTGTCCTGTATGGAGGTGGGGTGTCAGTGCTCAGGGTCTGGGGACAGTTAGGCACTGTAAGACATGGCTCACTGTATTAAAGTATCAGGCAATTACACCAACTTGCTTTCCAAGAAATTAGTGGCTCATCTACAGCAATATTATTATTTTTCTCATAGGAGTGATTTGAAGTCAGTGATTTTGACTGCAGTTGTAGAATATCCTATTTGAAAGTAGCTGATCAGCCAAAAAAAATTAAGCATTTTGTAGTAATTCAGTATTATTAATGACAATAAACCTCTAGATGAGAATATAGCTTGAGAAATACTTGAAGATCTTTGTTTTGTTGTACTTTGTCCTGGTTTGTCATCTTAAACACATTTGTAAGCAAATCCTCGTGCAGTACAGTGAGTGCAAGATGGAATCATGTAATACAGTTTACTTCTTCAGTAATTCCTCTAAACCTGTTAAAATCTGACAATTTTTACTTTCTAGGTTGTTAATGTCTTAAGAACTTTGCTGGCCAATCTGGATGAAGTTAAGAAGGAGAGGGAACAACTGGAAAATGACCTGAAATCTGTAAATTTTGACATGACAAGCAAATTCCTGACTGCACTTGCACAGGATGGTGCTATAAATGAGGAGGCTATTTCTGTGACTGAGCTGGACAGAATTTATGGAAGTTACACACAGAAAGTGCAAGACTCCCTAAAAAAGCAGGAAGAACTTCTCAAAAACATTCAGGTACAACACTCTGCATGTTTTCTTTCCTCTTAGACTAAGAGCAATGATACTTATATCTCTCTAGTGCTTTAGAAGCCTAGCTTTGTTTTCTACTTTTTGCTTGTTATTCTGTCCTGTGCCAGTTTATACTCCTTTACTCCTTGATCACTGAAAAATACAGGAATATCTCTGTGCTCGCTGGAAAGGAATATGAGTTTTTAGCAGAGCCTTCTAGAGCTCTAATGTAAATTCTCTTGGACCTTTTGTTGGCCAAGTTCTGCAGGGGGATTTGTCCTTGAAAGAAGCTTCACTGGAGTGTTCAGAAGTTTTTGGGTTTGTTTTGGTTTTTTCCCTCATTCAATTTTCATGCTTCTTTCTGGGATAACAGGAGACCTGTCCTTGCTGTCTATGAGAACACATTTTGGGTGTCTGAAGTACATTTGGGTTTATTCATAATTGCTGTTTACAATGTGCTTGACTTCCAGCATGTGCAAAGCTCATCAAAGTAAAGCTTCATAGAATTTCCCAATGTTTATTTATAAATTCAGTCTTAATTTGTCAGTAACACTGGATACAGGTGTTTGAAATATCTGGCAAAAGAGAAAAAGTCTTAGTGCTTGGAGAAATGGCAATAGCAGCTTGAGTAATAATGGAGACTTTTTCCAGTAGGGAAAAAATTCTTTTTAAATGATCATACACAGTTTTTTTTATCAAGGATTTTATATTTGGATATCTTATAACACAATATACTTATGACACCTTGATGGATATTACTTTAGTTTTTTAAGTCTTGGAGTTCAAGTTTGCTTCTGGCAGCTGAAGCAGTTTTTTCAAGTTTCCCTGTTTGTTTATTTTGCTGAAAGAAATGAGTTGTAGGTCGGTGATCCTTCTGTAAGTTTTCCTCTTCCCTATCCTTCTAATAGCTTGCCAAATTTGAAGTGATATATCTTTCAAATACTGACTTTCAGTATGATTTTGTGAATATCAATGGAAGCTAGTAGGGAAGAGAGTCTAATTAGTATAACCTCAGAAAGAGAGTCTGCTTGATGAGCTTCAGAGTTATTAAAGGCAGCTCCCAACAGAACAGGTAATTAACTGGTATCCACTGCCAGTGAGGTAACATGTGGATAGTTCTGGAATATACATTATCCCTCTGCTTGGCAGATGGCAAGTGTCAGAGTGCAGTGCGTGGAAGGTGAGGAACAGCAGGTAGAAGCAATGAGTAAGAGGAAAAAGAAAACAAAACACACAGAACCTTACATGGAGTGAGCTTGCATTATTTTCACTGCTTATTTTTTCTCTTTCAAGAATGCGCATCAGGAGTTTTCAAAGATGAAACAATCAAACAACGAATCTAATTTAAGAGAAGAAGTTTTGAAGAACTTAGCTGTAGCAAACGACAACTTTGTGGAACTTGTAGCCAATTTAAAAGAAGGCACAAAGGTATGGTAATGCTTAAGGGGATGGAAGGATGTTTATTACTTACACAATGAGATGTGAATCAAAAATAACAATAACCTTTGCAGACGTGCTGTCTGGGAGGTCCATTTTTGAGGACTTTACTATTGAAGCAAGGGCAGTAAGTTGTTTGAACTGAGACTGTTTCAACAGCTGTTAAATGCTGCTGAGAAAAGCTAAGAAGCTTTTCTGAGCAATAGGAAAAGTTGTTAATTCCAGCTGAGTAAATGATGTTGTAGCACCCAGATGAGCCATTTTATCTGAGAAATTCTTTCATCTGTTCTCCTGTGGTATTTAATCACCTTATCAAATTTGTGTTTTAGATGTTGTTACTGCATACATGAAGAGAGATAAGGAGAGTTTTATTTCACTTGCTTTTTCTGATCTGAGCTTCTCAAAGGTGTCTTACTGCTTCTGTGTTAAGTATTTTTTGCTGGTTTATTGATAGCTCACTAGAGGAAAAAACTCCAGCCTCTGAGATATCATACAGATGAAGCACATGGAACTGACTGAGAGCAGTAAAACTAAAAGAAAAATATAAAAAAGCCATTACAAAAATAAGTAGTTCATTACCAGAAGTCATCTAGTTCTGTTCTGACTTTTAATACATTTTTCCTGTTGTCTTAAACTATTTTTATATTTACACACACACATAAACCCCCACAAAATAATATAATATTACAGGGGTAGCCAACTGCTGCCTAATTTAGTTCTTGAAAAGCATAATGGAATGCACTGGAGAACTTTACTGGGATGGCAGGTTCTTGGCACTGTAATGATACAACAACCATAACCCAAAACTGGATCAATACATGGAAATAGCACGGAGTCTGAAGGTACTGATTGAGCATGTTGGGTTTTTATTTTTCTTTACTAGTTTTACAACGAGCTGACAGAAATCCTGCTGAAGTTCCAAAACAAGTGCAGTGACATTGTCTTTGCTCGCAAGACTGAAAGGGATGAACTGCTCAAGTAAGATTTCAGTGTTTTGTTTAAGAATTGCAGAAATTCATCTTCGGGGGGATGTGTTTATTATGGTACTTGATGAAATGAGAAAGGAAGAATAGGGATGTTAAGGCTATAAACTCTTCTTTGCTTTAATGCTAAGCCCACTCTTTCCTCCTCTGAAAAATTAGAAAAATGGTAGGAGAAATAAATGGGAAAATCTCCTTTGAAGTCTGCTCTGCTTTTCCTCTGTACAGTTCAGCATGAATTTATTTCATGTTTTGATTTCACTAGGTTCTTTTTAGCCTGCATTTTTTAATTATTTTATTCTTCTATTGAGGAAAAAATTGTGTACCCTGCTCCTGCTGTCATTTTAGCTTGAGAAGTTAGATAAATGCTTCATGGTATGATTACCTTCCATGTGTCCAGTGTGACGGGGGAAAAATGTTGGTATTCCACTCCTGCTCAGCAGTTTGCTCTGCTCTGGTTTTTTTATCATTGTTTAGATATCTGGGTTGCCTACACTGCTGGGGACAGAAGCAGATTTTGTCCTTCACATGAGGAGAAGTGTTTGATGTTGTCATTTTCTCCCATGTGTGATCAGGTCTAGTGGAGTGTGTTTCAAGTGTGATTTTTAGGCTCTCCTCTTAAGATCAAAGCATAACTGAAAAGATTTGCCTTTTCATCAGTGTTCTTTTATAAAAGGCTATGTGCTTTGCTAAAAGGGCTAGTTGTTAACTAAAATTTTAGGTGAAACTGCAGTAGTTGTGCTCATGTACCATATTGTGAATCACAGACTATTCCGAGTTGGAAGGGACCCACAAGGATCATCGAGTCCAACTCTTAAGTCAAGGGTCCACACAGGGGATTGAACCCACGACCTTGGCATTATTACAACCAAGTTTGAACCAACTGAGCTGATCTCATGGGATGCTCAGCCTCCAATTTTTACCTTTCCTAACATGATCTTCTGTAGAGCTGTTGTTTTTCATTTGGGAATTGTTCTTGTAAATTAATTTTTAATTACAACCCCTTCTGCCTCTCTTTGGCTTCCTACATTGATGAAGTTTGGAAGCTGTGGGCTGCCTGACCAAGGTGTGGGGCTGAATATCTCACATCCCAGTATGTTAATGGTCAGTGCTCAGCCTGTGGGATTAGTGTTGACAGAACATGCAGCTGAGTCTTGTCCTGCCATCTTTCACTGCCTTCTGTGTTAACAGTTCTCTTACATGAAACCCAGTCATGGTTAGGGACAAGGATCAGCTTTGGGATATTTCCACACTTCTACGAAATATGTTCTCAGTGCACCCAACCCACAGTTTGAGGGAATAAAATGTATGTTTTGTCTCTGCCCCTTCAGCTCTGAACTAAAATAAAAATATTGTTTGTGGGCTTCATGTTAGTAGAAATAAATTACTTTAGGTAGTTTCTCATTTAGAACTTGTGTGTTTTTTTCTTTTTTCCTCACCATAATGATTGCCCATTGAAGGATGGTTTTTAGTACTGTTTTAAGCTTCACGTTTAATACATTTGGTCACTGTGGTCAAAATGTACTTCACTGTGAAAGGCATCACTGTTCTTGTCTTTGTAAAATCACATTGCAAATTACTACTCACATCCCTTGTTCCATCTTCTAAGACACGAGGTTTTGGTTTTTTCTAGTTTCTGTACAACAGTGTTGAATATTTACTCCACTGTCTGCAAGAAATAGTTTCAGATATACATTCACATATGTAACAGAATATCAAGACAGTATTTCCAGCTTTGTCCTCATCACTTCTTTTTCCTCCCAGGATAACAGTGAGGACAGTTTTCTTGGAGTTTTTATTTTGATCTCGTTTTTTCTACAAAGTTTCTGCAAAAGTTGACAGTTTTGTTCTTTGGAGCTCACCTTTGCATGCTGTATAATAGGAGCCTGTACTTTGTTGCTAAGTCAGACTCCCCTCTTCTGTTTCAGTGCCAGCTATCAAGGTCTACCTGTTATATACTACTCACAGACAGTTTTACACAAACTTGTCTGAAATGTGAAATGCTTCCTTAAGTCTCTCTGAAGAGTCTGCCCTGTCTCACATACTGAATCTTTGCATTGAGATTTGCATTCCTTTTGGAACTGCTTCCTTGGAGTTTTCATGTCAAGCTAACTTTAAAATTGTGCTAATGGCAGCTTGTAGTACAACATGACACCAAAGCCTCCTTCTATCTTACCAAAGTAAGATATGAAAAGTAACTTATCAAGGCTTATTCCAGCACCAGAGGTAACAGAATAGAGAACTTGAAAGCTCATGTGCTGAGCCATTCAGGTTTTTTCCAGAGTTTTTTTGATACATTTACATTTACTCAGATATAAACAATACTGCAGTTTTTCACATGCACTTTTTTTTACAGTTCTATTCCCTTTTCCATAGACTTGAGGTTTTCTTAGGTCCTCAGGAAGGTTTCCAAGTTGCTAAATGTTCTGATTATTCTATACTTTCTGTTCCCAAGGCTTTTGGCTAATTCTGTGATGTATACCTGGTAGATAAAGACATTAATGAAAATAAGTGTAACAGTTAATCAGAGGGTTGGCTAGAGGATGGTTTCTGTGGCAGTGATTTGGACTCCAAATCTAGTTGGAATTAGCTCAGTGATCTTGCTTTAAATATTAGATTCACTCTGTTGCATCTTTTCGGCTTAGCTTGCTGAAGTGTGCAACAAACAATTCTTAAACTAAGCTGTATGTTTGCTTGTTTGTTTTTAACAGAGATTTGCAGCAAAGCATTGCCAGGGAGCCCAGTGCTCCCTCTATTCCCCAGCCTGCATATCAGACCACAGCAGCAGCAGGAAATAAGCCAGCGGCGTCGCCGACTCCAACTCCAGCACCAAGAACCATGGTGGTAAATACATACTGTGGAATTAGTGGGTTCAAAATAGGAGGTCCATATTTTAGAGCTCTGCACTGATCTGTAATTTGTGTATTATCACTCCTTAATGTATCGATGGAGTTGGAAATGTGTTGAAATCAAAGAGGGCAAAATGTAAGGACTTTGCAGAGTATATGTATATATAGTATTATGTACTATTGGTATTAATTTATGGATTTGAAATTATAAGCTTATTGCCTTTTAGATGCTTTGTCTTGTTGTTATCTGTGTAGACTAAATATAGAATGTCTGTTTAAAGTGAAAATAAAAATCTACTAATTGTATAGCCACAGCTTTTCATTCCAAGTCTTCCATAAAGAAGCTCCAACTTAATTCACTCTCTCTTGTTAGGGGACTAAACCACAGCCACCAGCACGGCCACCACCACCAGTGATTTCTGCAACAAGCAGTTCCTCTTCTGCATCAGCACCCTCTGGAACACCTGCAGCTCCTGTTGCTGCTCCTGTTCCTGCTCCAGGAGCCAGTGCACCTGCAGCAGGCACTGCACCCTCACAGGCACAGGGACCTCCTTACCCAACTTATCCCGGTTACCCAGGGTAAGATGTGGCAGTACTTAAGTGTTTTGGGTTTTTTTTATCCTCTTATTTAAAAGCACTTTTTTTCTTGACAATTTAGAATTAGTGTGTGTTGTTTAAAAAGAGGTTTTGGTACAGCTGATGATATGTTTAGCATTGATGATTTTTTGGGTTTTTTTCAGTTTTAATTGCATAACTCTTATAGGAATCATTTGCTGGTACCTTTTGTGGGAGGATTAATTTTAAGTTTTTGCAGCTCTTTTAAAGGAGAAGGAAGATAGGACTGCAGTTTCTTAACTGTGGTTTGTCGATTATTGCCAAACCTTGCTTTAATCAGTTGGTGATGTTTATTTCAAAAGTGTTGACACCTCATTTTTCAAATCTTAATATCATGCTTATGATGATGAAAAACACACAGAAAGCTGCACTTTAGTAGTGTACTTTCTTCTGATGCTTTTCCACCTTCCTGGTGTCATCACAAGGAATTGAAGGCAGCTGCGCTCTCCTTCAGTAACAGGCTCAGCAAATGTTAAAATAGCACAATGTTATTGAGCAGAAGAGAATCCATTTAGATCTGTTCTAGTTCCAGCAAGTTGCCTTTACTCCACCTTCTGCCTGCATTTCTCTTCCAGGCACTGTAATTGTTTTCACGTTTGCTCCTTGAAAGGTAGCACATTTCCTGCTGCCCTCAAAGGAAAATGAAAGGAAAACATTTATGGAGATTGCATGTCTTTTTATACCTATTAATGAGTTATTTTTGCAAACAGCATCATCAGTGTTTCACAGCTCAAGTATGTGCTTTTTTCCCACCCCTCTCATGCAGGTACTGCCAGATGCCAATGCCGATGGGCTACAATCCATACATGTATGGCCAGTATAATCTGCCATATGCACCCTCACCGATGTATCAAAACCCTGGACAAGCACCATACCCACCACCTCAGCAACCCGGATACCCTTTTCCTCAACAGCCTTACTACCCTCAGCAATAATGTATCTGCAAAGAAGCTCTGCTTGTTAAGATTTGGGAGAAGTCGGCAATAAGCATACTAAAACTTCTGGCTTCAGTTAATGTACCATTCTGAACTGTGTGCAGCTCTAACTCCTGTCTCCTGTTAACTCCTCCAAAAAGTCTAGATCAGATCTGATTTCACTAAACTCTTTGAAAGATCTACTGCAGTGGTTTAGACAGTAGACTAATTGCCAGAATTAGAGCCTAATTCAGCACTCTGAAACTGTACACTACATGTTGGGTAGACCAAAATATTTGTTAGCAAAAATCCTATAAATAATGCATAGGTTCAGATGAGAAAAACAAAGCAGTGTGTGCACTGGGTGTGATATATTCTACAGAACCATAAAACATTTCCTTCTATACTCGATTGGTTTGTATTTTTCTTTATTTTAGTTAAAATATGCTATTTTGTCTAATAATCAAGGCCTTGTAAATCATCAGTAAAAATAAATAAATTACTTAAGAATGGTTTAAACACTTGGCATTCTCATTACCATGAAAATGTGGTTTGTGTGTCTGTAGGTTGTTTCATTTGTCCCTTTCATAACATAAAGAACTTCTCAAGAGTTTAGCCTTACAAGTGCATTTCCACCTCTTTTTCTTGATTCTGTATTTTTGTGACAGAATCTGTAATTAACCATGTAAATGTTGGTAGATGAAGTTTTACAGGTAGAGTTCTTTAACTTTGAAGTGTGTTGGACTAAAAAACATTCATTACCATTTTCAAAGAACAATTACTGTCATCTCCAGGGTACTACTTAAAAGAAGGGAGGTCAGAGTCCTCTTACAGGACCAGTGAATGGTTGTTCTAACTTGTGTTTTCCAAAGAAATGTTGATGAGAAATGTGTTACAGTTCAAAGTAGAACAACTATTGATAGCTGAACTTTGTGGATTATGTTTTTAAATGATTGCTTTTTTTTTCCCGTGAAACAATTGATGTATTCCCTCAGGGAGCTTGATATCAGTGGATAAACATTTTTTTTTTGTGGGGAAAAAGGAAATCTTGTAAATTAAAGCACATTGAATGTTTACTTTTGGATTCATCTTCTCAAGGGATTAATAACCTTGCACTACATTTTACATAAGATAGTGAGGAATCTAAGTTTGGGGTTAATGGCTTCTACCAAATATTTGCTAACCATTTATCAGTCTTTATTTTTAAAACAGGCTTGTCTGATGAGGGACTCTCCATTCATTTAGCCCTTGATGAGTTACTTGATTCTGTGGGACGATTGTTTTCTGAGTGCTTCATGCAAGATGTTCTGGCCTTACAGAGTAGCTATCACAGTACCTTTGTTAAATGTTACACCTTTGTTTTTCTATTTAAGTGCCTGATTAAGATATTGAGGTATATTTTATTGTAGGTGTTCAGAGGTGCCAGTTATTGTAGCATCTGGGTGGAAACCTCACTGGATCGTTACTACTCTTCCTCATAAAGAAAGCAGCATTCATATCCACATGAGCTCCTTTCTTTCTGTCTCAAGCTCCTCTTGCTATGTGATCACTCCAACTACTGTGTGAAGACTCCTTGTCTTTAAGACTCCCTAACCCCCATGGAAAATGTGGATCAAAAAGCAGAAATAAGCATTCCTTATAGAACATGAGTGTCTCATTCTGAACAAACTTATTAACCCTGTAGAAACTCAGTGGTGTGGGGAACATGATGGAGTAAGGAATACAGCACTGTAGATTAAAGCTGTGCACAAGGACAGGTGCTTTGCATTTCTTCATAAACATTGCTGAATGGGGTGGCACAGGAACCTCTCCATTTTTTTTTCCCTGACGAGAATACATAAGAGGCAAGCAAGGACAATGAGAAAAAGCTGGGAAGATAAGTGTTTGGAAATAACAATCAGAACCTGATTTTATTCAAACTGAAAAAACAGTAGTTTTCCACTAATTTCACTGTGTCAATGTGAGCAAGTGCAAGCCTAATGCAACCTTTTAAATTCTAAATTTTTCGTATGCTATGGCCTGTAAGTTTTTCAGTTCACACATTAGATGCATTTGAGCTATTGTGTAAGTTTGTTTCTAGTGCCTCAATTGACAAAACTTACTTTCATGCTGTATAAAAACGTAACTTGGTTCAGCATAAAGATTCGTAGAACTGAAATTCTCTTTTTAAAGTTTCATAGATTTGGAATCACTGTCAAAACATTTTTCCAGTTGTGTTTCTGCTTGCTTTAGTCTGCTATTATTTGAATATGTGTAGAAATCTATGCATTATGTTCAGCTTTCAGTTTTTCTCCTTTTTTTTCCTAAAGAGAACAGAAAAATCCAGAGATGTGTATCTACTTTTAAGCATGCAGCTGTCATGACTTTGGTTGAAATGTTACCTTGTTCTTCTATAGTTTATTAAAAAAATCAGTTAGAAAACCTGATTGATGGTGTTTCTCTTGAGTCCTTTGGCTCCAAGTTATTTTGGAAAGGATGGAAATAAGTTACGGGCCCCCAGGTCTGTTTGTGCTGTGGTGGAGACATTTCAGCTACAGCGTGGAAGGGTCACCTGTGTGTGTGCAGGTGCTTTACTGAGCAGCTGCTCTGTAATGGTCACATCCTGCTGGTTGTGTTTATTTCCAAAGCTGTTGGAGTGTATTTCTCTGTGGTTACATGAGGAGGAAATGGTAAAGTTGTGCCTTCAGAAACCTGGATTCAAAGTTTGCTTTTATCAACTCGTGTTAGGCTGAGTTCCTGAACAGCACTGTGGGTATTAAAGTGTGGGTTGCAAGATAATTAAGGGATTGTAAAAGCAGCCGACTTGAACATCAGATTATCGGTCCCCATGGGCACTCCAAGAAGTCAGGTGGTTTTTTTTTAATTCTTTTTTTTCAAGAAAAACTATAATATCATGATTATTGCAATTGCTCTATGGAGGGAAAAGTTTACAATCCTGTCCTTTCAGGGACTTTGCAGTCAAGCATTTATTTTGTCTTGCATAAAAAGCTTTCAGTGCAGTTAATGAGAAAAGCAGGTCTTAGGAAGCAAATTAACTGTAGTTCATCAGTGAAATACCAAACTATTGCAGGGCTAGTAGGTCTTTCCTCAGATTTTTATTTTTTTAACATGGTTTCAGTCCATGTGAAAAAGCGACCTTCTTTCCTGACCACTGATTTGACACTGCCAGCTAATGATGGTTCTTTTACTATCATCCCATATGGGATGAAGGTTTATTTTTGATGCTTTTAGGGCCGATCTGTGGGATCTAGTTTGAACTACACTGAACGTAGGTAGTCACTTGCTATTTCAAAGTACTTTGAGGTGGTATATGAACTTGACAGCCTCACCTGTTGTCAGCTGAAAATCACAAATTCTTTGAAAAGCAAATTTTTGCTCTGCATTAGCTGAGAGATGCACTTGTGTACTACTGAAATGGGTTTAGTTCTGAAGTGACTTGCATCTCAGAAGCAGTTTTCTGGCATATATTTATCCTGACAAAATGTTAAAATAGACTAAGCTGAGCAATTGTAGGTTTGAGTTTTTGTTCCATAATATTGAAGGAAGCTGCCTGAATTTTCAGGATTTCATTATGTTTAAAAGAAACTATTTGGAAAGTTTCAGTGCTTGAAAAGATGAGCTATTATAGCACAACAACACTCAAAATTGCTTTTTTGTATTGTTTATGGGGAGGATTTGGGATTGTTTTTGTTGCTTTTGACTAGTGCTAACCTTCTAGGTTTCCCATTACTTTTGAAAGGTATCTTTGAAATAACTTTTATTTTTTTAAAATTGACCTGTTTGTCATGATATAATTTTTCAAAAACATTATAGTCGAGTTGAAATTTTTCTGGTTTGGACTTACATTTGGAACTATAGTAACTTTTACTGGCAAGCACACGGTTAGGGTTAATCTGAAATGATGACTTTAATCTTGCATCTAATTCTCTAATTGAGTATAATAGTCCCTGTTACCAACAACTGTATCTCATTTGTTGTATTGTGCTTTCTTAATCCCTTTGTCTCCTCCCCCCTCCTTTGTCTCCTCCCCCCTCCTTTGTCTCCTCCCCCCTCCTTTGTCTCCTCCCCCCTCCTTTGTCTCCTCCCCCCTCCTTTGTCTCCTCCCCCCTCCTTTGTCTCCTCCCCCCTCCTTTGTCTCCTCCCCCCTCCTTTGTCTCCTCCCCCCTCCTTTGTCTCCTCCCCCCTCCTTTGTCTCCTCCCCCCTCCTTTGTCTCCTCCCCCCTCCTTTGTCTCCTCCCCCCTCCTTTGTCTCCTCCCCCCTCCTTTGTCTCCTCCCCCCTCCTTTGTCTCCTCCCCCCTCCTTTGTCTCCTCCCCCCTCCTTTGTCTCCTCCCCCCTCCTTTGTCTCCTCCCCCCTCCTTTGTCTCCTCCCCCCTCCTTTGTCTCCTCCCCCCTCCTTTGTCTCCTCCCCCTCCTTTGTCTCCTCCCCCCTCCTTTGTCTCCTCCCCCCTCCTTTGTCTCCTCCCCCCTCCTTTGTCTCCTCCCCCCTCCTTTGTCTCCTCCCCCCTCCTTTGTCTCCTCCCCCCTCCTTTGTCTCCTCCCCCCTCCTTTGTCTCCTCCCCCCTCCTTTGTCTCCTCCCCCCTCCTTTGTCTCCTCCCCCCTCCTTTGTCTCCTCCCCCCTCCTTTGTCTCCTCCCCCCTCCTTTGTCTCCTCCCCCCTCCTTTGTCTCCTCCCCCCTCCTTTGTCTCCTCCCCCCTCCTTTGTCTCCTCCCCCCTCCTTTGTCTCCTCCCCCCTCCTTTTTCGAATGATGTTTCTAAATTCTTGGGAGAAACTGGCTACCAATTTTATTAACCAGGTTTCAAAGAAAACTTTCCTATCAAGCATGAAAAGGGAGAGATGAGTGCCACTGGAAAATCAATGCCAAGGTTTCACCACAAATTGCTGCTCTTGGGCCCTTCAACCCTTTCACGTTTAATGTGTCTGCAGTTCTGCAGTGATGCCCATCTGTGTATCCACTGAAAGGTTGCAACGTCATCACACACACACACACACACACACACACACACACACACACGATTCTGAGTTGAAAGGGACCCACAAAAGGATCATTGAGTCCAACTCTCAAGTCAATGGCCCATACAAGGGATTGAACCCATGACCTTGGCATTATTACAACTAAGTTTTAACCAACTGAACTAATGTCAGGTAAAGCACTCCTGGATGCTGGAGTGCCGTTCTCAGTGCTGGTGTCAAGGCGGCCCGTTCCAAGCAGTGCTTTTGCCAGCCAGGTGCGGTGTGGCTGGTCAGGCAAGGCAGTGCAAGGGCTGTTCCCAGTGGGCAGTCCCTGCAGCTCCCCTGCTTTTGCAGGCTGAGGGGGTGAGCAAGCACATGCTATGGGCCCTGCAACCCAGCTGGCCTTGGCCCCTGCTTGTGGACACGTGCGTGTCAGCAGCTGACAGTATCCAGGTGTCAAAAACACTCCAGACACTCAGCTCTGGCATCAGTGTGGGCACTGGAGAGATTCACACCAAACGCAGATTTGACCTCAAGTAACCTTTCACCTAGAGAAACCTTTGTCCTGTGACCTGAAGTAACCCTTACCTTAGAGTACCTTGTCCTTTGACCCTGAGGAACTTTTGACATTCAGGAACATCTGTCCTTTGGCCCCAAATAGCCTTTGACATTTAGGATCCTCTGTCTCATGACCTCAGTTAACATTTGACCTTGAGGAACCTGTGGTCTCAATTAACCTTTTCCTGGCAGTGACCTTTGATCCCAACTAACCTCTGTCCACTGACCTTGAATAACATTTGACATAGATTACTCTTGGTCCTGTGACCTTAAGGAGCCTTTACCCTTCACTAACCTTTGTCCTCATGTGACTTTTGACCTGGCCAGCTTTGCTGTCGGCAGTGGGTTCCTCTGCGGACCTAACCCTGAGCCCAGAGCAGAAGGTGGGAGGGCTCTTGCTCAGGGTGTGTGAGGGTGTCCAGGTTTTGCTAATGCTGACTTCCACTGGAACACAGTGGTTGCCTGAAGTACATGATTGCCCTGCATTTTGGCTGGTTATAGCATTTACAGATTAATTAAAATGATATTTGCCATCGGTCTGCTTGCTTTTCAGTGTGACAACAAGAGTGTACACAGCATGCGAAGAGAGGCTGGGCTGTGAATGGGAGCTACCTCACACCTGGACAGGTAACTGCAGTGCTGTCTGCCTGAAGATATGCCTATACAACTCAATCATAGAATGGATTGGGTTGGAAAAGTCCTCTGAGATCATCAAGTCCAACCCTTGCTCCAGCTCCAGTCCCTTTACCAGATCATGGCACTCAGTGCCACGGCCAAGCTCACCTTAAAAACCTCCAGGGATGGGGAATCCACCCCCTCTCTGGGCAGCCCATTCCAATGCCTGATTACTCTCTCTGGAAAGAATTTTTTTTCTGATCTCCAATTTAAATTTCCCCTGCCAGAGCTTGAGCCTGTGCCCTCTTGTCCTGTTGCTGACTGCCTGGGAGAAACTCGTGTTTCTCTGCTCTGCATTTCCTACTAGAGATTTCTATGTCTCCCCATTGTCACACCTGTGATGGCACCTGTTATTTTTTGGTAAACTTCTCTGAGTTGAATATACATATATGGGGACATATATATATATATATATATATATATATATATATATATATATATATATACACACACACACACACACGCCTAATGCCTGAGTTGTAAGACAGGGCCGGCCCATGCTGTGAGTGTTCTCAGCAGCAGCATCACAGGGTTGTGTGCTGAGCTTGCAGCAGAGGGCAGACTGAAACCGTGGAACTAGCAGATCTCTTCAGTGTGAATGTATGCGAAAAGAGATCTGAAGTTCATGTTGGTGGAAGGACAGGCAAACCTGTTTTTAATTAGCATCGTCCGCTTTAGATACGTGTTGAAGGTTGATGACCTGGAGCCCGAACTGTGAATCCAGCCAAGTGCAGGGAAAATGACATCAACTGCCCACGTTCACCATCCTGATCAGCTGCAAACTGAACTCGGAGCACTGTGCTATGAAGGTGAAGGGATAGGTAAGGCTTCATGGTCATCCTAAATTCCTTTATTGGTCTGCAGGAGTTATGTGGCTTGTGGGAATTTTCTACCTTTAGTTTGCATACCTGGACTGCCTCTTTCTGAATATATCCAATGTGATTTGAGCTCGCCCCCCACATCTGACTTAAGATGGATGCTTACCTGAAGCTGTTCAAAATTGTCTGATTAGGTTTAAACAGCTGTTGGTGATGAGGTGACAGTGGAGCAAAGTGGATGGTGGGTGTTATCATGACCCATTCTGAGAGTGGGAGTAGGAAAAAGGGTCATGTGTTGCTGGCAGGAGAAAAGTGTGTCAGCAGAAACAGCTCTGTCACTGTGGGGTGGCTACAACACCACCAGCAGATGTTGCACCAAGAGGATGGAAAACACAGAGAGAGGAGGTGTCAAAGCGATCAGAGAGGAGAACGAGCCAGGAGAAAATGAAAGGAAAGCTGAGGGACAGCTGATGGTCTGGGAAACAGGAGGCAAATCAAATGAGTTTAGGACACAGAGGAAGCACGGAAGAAAGGCCCTAGGACTTTGATATGATGGCATCATAAATTGTAACATTTTAGGTGGTGCAAGGAAAACAGAATTCAAGCTGAAAGGGTTTAAGAAGTAACTGAATCAGAAGAAGAATCAGCAGTGGTAAAGGGAAGAGGAAAAGGAGCTTTAGCTGACAGGGAGTCAGAGTTCAGAAAAGGAATTTAAAGGTGAAGAAAACTAATTTTTTTCCAGTAGGTCTGAAGATTTGAGTGAAAGCTGGGGGGTGGTGATGGACAGAGAAGGTCTATAGAGAAGGGAAGAGGGAAAATGCAGCAGATCATGTGAGTTTGATAAAGTTTGTACAGACAGGCTGTAATGGGGAGTTACATCTTAGAAATGAGAAGGGTCATCCAGGGAGTGATGAATTTGGATAGAGGAATCAAAGTAGGTGCTTTTGTGCCTGTCTCTGGTTTTGAAAACAACAAGGGATGATGTGAACCTGCAGCTTATAAAGGAAAGGAGAGATAGCAGGTCAAGGTGCAAGAGCCTAAGCCCTCGTGGTAGATAGGAGTACCTCAAAGCAAATGGAGTTACTTATTTAAGTAAGAAAGCTGCCTTTTTTCTCTAATCAGCCTCTTGCTGCCACTAGTTACATTTCATTAGTGAAGGAGCATTTCATATTCTATTAGTAAATTTTTCATTAGCCAGCAGTTTGCAGCAAGTATTAATTTCCATAAGCAGGAAAGGAGTATGTGATCTATCAAAGGAACAGATGTAGATCCAGAGGGGGAAAAAAACCCCTGCCTGCTACCTTGCTGTTTTTCAGTGTTGTCATATAAGCACATTGAAACATTTTTCTTGTTGCTTTGAAGTAAACAAAACTTTGCAGTGCACTTCCGATCCCCAAATGCAGAGACGGAACACTTTACCAAGCATGCCTGGCATTTCCTTAGCGCTAGATGGCATTGCATGGAAAGACATAACACAAACCCTACTCACCCACCGCGGACTGCACTGCTGTTAAATCTCTGCATCTCACCAGCATCAGCGGCTTTGTGTGGAAAATTTTGAGCTGCATCGTTAAGAGTCAAGACAAAATGATGCAAGCTGATGGAAGAAAAAGTTTTGCTGTGCTACAAAAAGAGATAGTTCTGAAAACATTAGAGAAGTTGGAAGTCTACCTATGTCTAGAAGACTTTTCTGGATTTAATGATTCTCTCCTCACCCCAGCTTTGGCTATGTTAAGCATATGGCATTTCACTGTAGGGTTGTCAGTGGGATTTAACATTGGAGCCCCTCCACTCCCACCCCAATTTTCTGTGAAATAACACCTTTTGCCCCTTATGTAAGGGGCAGAAGGGCAGTAGGTTGTGTGAAATACTGGTAGCAATAATCTACATCATCCATTAATAACCTTGCTAGTATAAAATATTGCTCCTACTCTCTGAAGAAGAGGCAATACCATACACAGGAGTCTTCCTCCTCCTCCCATCTGAACAAGGGCCACAATTTTGGATACCTGTTTATGTTGCTGAGTGGCAAAAGAAAATTGTCCTTAAGGTGACCATGCTATTGGAGATGTCCTAGTTTGTGCTATGATGTAGAACTGACAGTAGGACCTTGACTATTATACATGCTGTAATAGGGTGGTTATGGCAGAGTGTGTGCCCAGGATGAATTTACCTGGACTAATTATTTACTTGCTGTGGTTTCATGGTGGCTGTGTTTCATGTGGCTTCTCTTCCACTGTGGAGCTGGAAACTCAACAGAAACTTCTCGTGCCTTGGTGTACCTCCACTGAGCTGCACTCACTGTCTTTTGGGGTGGTTTGAGGCAATCTGCTCCCTGCATAGGCTGCAATAACATTCATATCACATGGCACCGAAAATGTGCAGGCATTTGGAGCACACTCAGTAGATTTTTCATGTTACTGAATGTTACCTGCCCACAGATTATTGAAACTGTGTGTATAGCAGAAATTGCAAAGCCCCTGTTGCAAAGAGGATGGTCCCAAAGTATTGCTGAACAGTCATGAAAGTCACTTTGAAAACGACTGTAGGTGTAAATAGTTTTCCTCTTCTCGAATGCTACTACAGGTCACAGTGATTTTGTGCAGTTAGCCTTAAGCATGGATGACTGCTTAAAGCATATTCAAGATGAGGCTGATGGGACTTTGTCACAAATATCTTACATGGTAAATGAGTCCCTAAAGCTTTGAATAAATGCAAAGGCTCCAGCTTGCAGGTGTCTCCTTCAGCCAGACCCTTCTGCCCCAATGTGTGCTCTGAGAAATACCTGTTGTGGCAGCTTTGCTTTGCACACTGTGAATTAACGCTGTGCACGGGCAAGACCAAAAAGAAACAGAAATTTGCAATCAGAATGACCTTGACTTCTGGTTGAGAGCCACAGAGTAAGGGAAAGAGCAAAATCGGGCTCTGTGGGAAAGCATCTGGTGTGTGTCTCTGCTGACAGCATCTACTGCAGCGAGCAGAGGAATGGCTGGCAGTTCTCACGGAGAGCGGATTAGAGATTAGGAGGAGTAGTAAAAGAAGACAAAGGTATGGGTTATATGCTTGCATGCTCCTGCAGCCTGGTAGGGTGCAGTCTTGTGTAACTTGCTCTTGTAATTGGATTACTAACTGTGACAGAGGGGCATAAAAACTGCCAACATAAAGGTACACTAAAGGATTTCGTATCTTCCTGAAATGAGAAATGTACCAAGGGGTACTTAGTTTTTCTCCTTAATTTACTTTGGTGATCTGACCTGTCTTTTACTTGCATGAGGGGCAACAGGGTTGCTCATTTTGAAGGAATGAAGAAACGGCCAAACTTTGTTGCCTGTTTCAGTTTCTTTGGGTGCGGATGGCAGGGCAAGGCACTCCAAGGGGTGGAAAAACAGCCAAGACAGATGTTTGTTATATTGTTGGCCTCCCAAACCTTCATGCAGGCTGTCTTGTATTTTGGTGGTTTCTAAACAGGAACCTTGACTTGCAAACTAAGGAACAGGTTTCCCATGGATTTATGCCTTGTGGCAGGCAATGTGTGATGGTGTTGGATGTCCAAACAAGTAGAGCTTTTCTCTTGAAGCATCTTCTGGAGATGCAGCAGGTACAGGAGTGGCCCTGTTCTCCTCTTGTGCACATTCTCTATTATCTAATGACATTTCTTTGGCTGTAGAACTTACAAGATTGCTTCTCCCTTAGGTGGATGCCTTCACAAAATCCTTCCATCTAACTGTCCTTGGAGCCTCAGCTTCACTGGCAGGTTTGTTCAGAGTTGCTGGAGGCCAGAGGAAGAATACACAGATGTACATAACACATGTGTACATACACTCACTCCCTTGCAGGACAGCATCATTGCACAAGTGCAGTTTCCATGGAAACAGGGATAAAAATACTGAATAATGGAAATTAGAGACTCGTCTAACAAGTATTTTCTATCCTGGACAAGGTTATTCTCCTCTACGTTCTGTTTGCATGTATCTTCATGGGTTTCTGAAAGACTGGGTTTTATTTTGTTGGTACTCTCTTCCTCTTATATGCAAAGAAGTACCCTAAGCAGCAGTCCCTGTTATTCCTTCTGAAGAAAAATGCTGCATTGCATCACTATGTGCTGCTGAAGCACCTCGATGAGATACGAAATTCATGTTAAGGATTCTTTCCCTGTGTTGGTTGCTCTGTGACCACGTCCTGCAGAAAGCAGCCTCTGGGGCACTGCAGTAGGTAGCCCAAAGCAGGCTGTGCATTCTTGGTCTTTGAATCAGGGACAAGAACCTGCTTCATGCCAGCACTGGGAGTCTCAAAAAGGCACATTAGACACTGTTTAATCCTTGCCCTGCAGCTCTCCGAAATGGACATTTGGGGCTTTTGGGCTCTGAGCCAGTGGTCTAATGTGCCCCAGTAACTGGCTGTGCCCTGTGCCCTGCCCCAAGCAACCTGCCACAGCCAAACAAAGCCTTTAGAAGCCTACAAAAGTGCTCTTGCAACTTGCTTATAAGCAAAACTCTGCACTTTAGAAAAATCTTACATTTTATTTCATAAACATAGGCATCTGCTGCTAATTAAAGTAGCAGCATATAATTATACCCTTTCTTATTAGTAGAGATAGAGTCTGACAGTTGCTTAGATACAAAATAAGCAACTACAGATTGTCTTCTGCACTTTAACAAGCACACTGAGTTAGAACAATAGAATTGTAAACTTCTTCTGTATTATCTTTGGTAAATGTGCCTGGGAAAAATATGTTTAATCTCACTGTTAGCTTGTAATTTCAGCTATAAGGTTCTTCAGCTACCTCTCTGCTTTCCTCCATGAAGTACCAACCAAAAAGTTTCTGTGGAAAGGAAAGGATACCTCACTAGGGAAAACATCAGATAGAAGGAATAACGGTGCAGTTAACAGCCACCATTTTGCTGAGACCCCATTTTCAAGCTTTTTATATCCCATGAAAGTAAGTCTCTTAATGATTAAAAAAATGCAGGATCTAGTGCAGTTATGCTGTGGTTTAACCTCAGCTGAGAGCTAAGCACCCCCCAGCCACTCACTCCCCACCATGGCAGGATGGGGGACAGAACCTGAAGGGTAAAAGTGGAAGAATTCAGGAACTGAGGTAAAGATAGTTCAATGGGTAAAGCAAAATCTGCACATGTAAGAAAAGCAAGGAATTAATTCACCACTTCCCATGTGTAGGGCAGGTCTTCAGCCATCCCTGGGAGAGAGCAGGGCTCCATCACATGTAACAGTGACTTGGGAAGACAAACACCATCACCCCAAATGTTCCCACTTCCTCTTTCTTGCCCCAGCTTTCTATACCAGAATGCTACCATAAGTTATTGAAAATTTTTGGTCAGCTGGGGTCAGCTGTCCCAACTCTGTTCCCTTCCAACTAGTTGTGCACCCCCAGCCTGCTGGGGCAGTATGAGGAACAAAAGGGCCTTGAATCTGTAAGCCCTGCTCATCAGTTACTAAAACATCACTGAATTATCAATGCTGTATTTGAAAGCACCAATCCAAACATAGCCCCACACTAACTATTGTGGGGAAAATTAACTCTGCCCCAGCCTCAATCAGCACTGTAGACACCAGCAGAGAACTGGGAACATGAAGCATGCACAGACCATAGCTACTATTTTCAAAAGGTAGATGTTAGAAAATGTGGTTGCCTTATTTTTTATGGGTTAAGCTCCCAGCCAAAGCACTCTGGATGTGACAAGATGGATCTACAGCTTTCCTAACAGTGTCCCTGTTGCTTCTTATCAGAAAACTCATGATGCTATATTGAGAAATCACTTTTCTTGCCCCACAGAATGTCAGCTGTATCCTAAGAGGCACATTTGAGTGTGTGACCTTTTCTTTTCTCACATTCTGCTAATAACCCCCAACTTCCTTTGCTCACAAATCCAAAACTCTGTTGATACACACCTATAGTCTCATTGCTCTTGTTATTAAACTGTAGGGAATGTAATCAGAGCAGTTAATGCCACAATAATCCTCCTGATCCATCCAGTTATCTCTGAAGATATCAGAAATGATGCTGCCAGTAAGAGAGATGATATATTTTAGTTAATTCTGCACCTGCAAACCTTTGGGGGAATACACTGAGCTAACCTTACAGATGCTAAAATACTTGAAGCTGCAATGAGATTTTAAATGCCTTTGTTATTGACTATCAAAAATGTTCAATATTTCCCAATAGATGGGACTAGTTTATTCCTGAAAAAAAAGTCATTTTTACCAAGGTCTTTCAATCCTCTGCGGCACTGTTGTAAGAGACCTAACAAACAGATGAGGCTCACAAGGATGCTGTAGGGCTCACAGGAGTGCTGTAGGGCTTGGACTGCAGTGGGTGCCAGGTGAGTGACACAGCCAGCCTGGCTCCTCTGAGAGCCAAACCACAGTGTTTCTTCAGGGCCCAGTTAAGAATTAAGGGTTGGACAAACAGCTCAAATTTTTTCTTCACTTAGGTATGGCAGCTTTGCCAGAATTTAGGGCACTGTTCTGAGGCAACCTGAAGGCAAAGGTACTAAGAAAACAAGCAGGTGGAACTCCCTCCTCAGCAGAGCAGGTTCAGGCAGTGCTCGATTCTACTGCTGAGTTATCTGTTAGCTCACTGGTACAGCAGCTTGCTTGCACAGGTTGATGATGGGACTTTTCAGCCACCTGCATAATTTCTGAAGTCTCTAAGTTCTGCTACCTGTGACTCTACCACTCATGGTCAGATGTAAAATGACTCTTCTTTGTAAGACTCTTTGTTTTGAATTTTCCTCCTCCTTCCCATATGCGTGGTAAGAGTTGCTGTCTGTGCTAACAAGTACTAAATGGGTCAGGTAGGAGTTTGGGTTCAATGTGAAGGTGGTTGTGTGGTTTGTTGGTTATAGCTCACAACTAATGCATCTCCCAGCAGGCCCTCCTGGTGCTCACAAGTCCAGGAAACAGGTTGCTGGTGGAGAATGAGCAATGGTTTGCTCGGCTGCTGCCTGTGCAGCTGGGGCTGACAGGTTGGCAGGGGTTAGACAGGTGGAGTGAGGCTGTGCAGCTGGAAATAAATATGCTTGTTAACTGTCCCAGATGTAAAAAAGGGGAGGGAGGAAGAGGCAAAAAAAGAGGTGGGAAAAGAAAGAATAAAGTAAAAGTGAAAGAAAAAAAAAAGGAAAAATACAGAAAGAAGAAAAAAAGATGTTTCTGAGCCTGAGCAGTCATTGGATGGAAACATGGTGTAAGCACCCTGTGATGGCTGAGTGTTGGTGGGTTTGGAGCAGCACTTTCTCTCCCCAGATGGTCTTTTAGTGTTGGTGCACTGTTGCAGTTCTTTCTCGTCTGAAGCATCACCAGTTTTAGGTTCTGTCTTATTGTTTTGGCAAACGTGCCTTTCAGTAGCTGGTGTGAGTAGCTGAGCAGTCTAGTTGGTGCTTTCAAGCTGGGCAGATCAATAGCACAGCCATTCCTGAAATGCAGATGAAAATGCTTTAAGCTTCAAAGTTTTTGAACTACAAACAGCATCAGGGTGCCAGTAGGTAAAAGCCAAGGCACCTTTTGCTGTTTCAGCCCCTGGATCCCCACCTCCTTCCAGTCTGCATGTAAGCTGGATGGTTTGCTCTGCACTGCGTGTCTCTTTACAGCCCCCTGTGAGCTGACGGGGAGAGGACAATCAGATCAAAAGACACCAGTACACAGAGAAATGGGCAAAACATTACAAGAAGGTAAAGTGCTGCAGTGAAGAACTTTTAACATCTTTTCCCATTTCTGTTTTTGCTACTGGACTATTTCCCTTTCCTTCCCTGTGTGATGTGAGTTTTATCATCCCAGGAACATTAATTTGCCAGATCCACCTTTCTCTGAAAGACCCCTGAGAAGATTGCACTATGAGTTCCTGTCTCTTTCCTTCCCCATTAGATTTTTCCAATATTTTGATGTGGGTTCAGAAGCTTCTTTCTTCTGCTATTTTTCTTTTTTCAGCATGAACTTCATGGTCCCAAGAGACAGATGCAGAGTTCAAAGGTAAGCAAAATGCAGTGTCACTGGATATGCTTCAGGCTCTTCCACATGAAACAAAGAAACATAACAATCCCTTTACCTCTTCCAAACACAAGTATTGCCCTACTTTCTGTTGGACAAAGTCATGCAAAAGTCAGTAAACCCCTCAGTATATCCAGCTGAGTTGTCTGCTCATCCTTTTGATCTGTGGGCGATTGACAGTTGTGTGAGGTGTTTTTTAGCAACTTCCCAGTGAAGTTGCTTGTAAATTCTGTCCCCTACAGAGCACTACAGACCCTTTTCAGGAAACCAAATTTCAAAATAAGATAATCTAAGAGCTTGCTTTCTACAGTCTTGCTTGACATTTTGACTTCAGGCAAGACATGTAAGTGACTTGGTGTACTCTACCAAAAAGATATTTATCTTTTTTTTTTCTTTTTTTTTTTTTATTGATGTGAAACCTCTTCTAAGCCAAACTCAAGTTACCTAGTGGTACTACAGATGAGTTGTGGGAGCTTGCTTTGTTCTTGGACGCAGGTACAGGCTCTACTGATAAAACATGCAGGACTCATGTGTGTTAAGAAAATCAACCTCCAATGAGCTTTCATAGACCTCCTGTTATACCTTTTTTTCCCTGTACTCTACAGTTACCTCACCTTTTTCTATAACATTTCAATAGTTCCTTCCCTCCTTCCTTCCCTCCTTCCTTCCCTCCCTCCTTCCTTCCCTCCCTCCTTCCTTCCCTCCCTCCTTCCTTCCCTCCCTCCTTCCTTCCCTCCCTCCTTCCTTCCCTCCCTCCTTCCTTCCCTCCCTCCTTCCTTCCCTCCCTCCTTCCTTCCCTCCCTCCTTCCTTCCCTCCCTCCTTCCTTCCCTCCCTCCTTCCTTCCCTCCCTCCTTCCTTCCCTCCCTCCTTCCTTCCCTCCCTCCTTCCTTCCCTCCCTCCTTCCTTCCCTCCCTCCTTCCTTCCCTCCTTCCTTTCTCTTTCTTTTTCTTTCCTCAGAAAGAGATCTGCTTCTTTCCAGACAACACATCAGGAATGTGGCATAACAGACCTCTGAGAGGCTGTGGATACCCTGTCCAGTGGTTCAGCCTCTGTTTGCCACTCACCCTGTTGGGGGTTTTGCTACTTCAGCAGCACAAGAGCAAAAATTAGACATCATCCTTCTTAGAAAGTGCTTCACAACACAAGAGGAGGGAGAAGACTGTAGGAGAAGGCTCTCCACATAAGCAATCCTTCCTATGGACTAGCTAGGATGGAAATATTTCTCCCAAGGCCCAGGTCCGTGCAGGAAGGTGTCTGCATGTGGGCTTTTGGTGCAGAGAGGTGTCTGCATGTGGATAAGGAGTTAAAGGTTGAGGGGGTGAAGCTGCAGAGGGGAGGGGTATTGGGTTATGGTACCAAAATAGGATGGGAGGGCAAGGGGCATCCTCTTTGTTCTATCCAAGGAGCACACATGGACTGGTGTTGGACTGGTACCACTTTGTCCCATGATCACTGTGGCCCACTGCAGGGGCCAAGGTGATCCTCCAACTGGGGTGGGTGTCAAACACCACAGTGCCAAAATGGCTTCCTGTATCCCCTCATGTGCTGAAGCAATAGTTAATTTGTGCTCTCACAAATGCACAGACCTCATCAAAGCTGTAAATGCAATGAGTTTACAGCTTCTATAAACTGACTAGCAAAAAACCGAAGGAAAACTGGTGACCCAGGATCTGCTTTGAAACTTCAGCATGTCACCTTGATAAACTGCAGGTTTTACAGTTTGAGGGTCAGCAAAAAGCAGGGTCCCCTTTGGCAGACTGCTCTCCTCAGGCTGGCCAGTGCTTACCTGTTGTGGTTAAGGGATGTCTGAAAGGCACAGCTAATTGGAATATCCTCCTGTATCTCAATGCATCTTGTACCTCTAGCATTGGAAGTATCTGAAGTGTTTTGGAGAAAGTTTAAATGATCCCTGACAGGAAATAAGATTCCAAGTACAGCTCAAGTCTGTCTTTACTCATGCTTTTCTTTTGTAACTTTACTTCCAGGATGTTACTCAAGAACCTGCCTCATTGCTTTGCTAGAATAAAAAAAGTTTTGCTTTTCTCCAAGGTCTTTTGGCTGTTCAGCGTGAACTTCAGTGAATCTGACAAATCTGGGTTGCTTTTGCCTCAGTTAGCAGTACGATACCCAGATAAATGGGTTACACTGAGAACAGTTTTGGTGTTTGCAGTCCAGGCAAAATGGGGGAACATCCATATTGTCACAATGGGGTCATGTTGTTCCCTCGATTAAAAACAATGCTTTTTTCAGAGAATAGGTTTCAATGATTTGTTAGTCACCATGTTTTTGAAAAAGAACTTCCATTTTTCATACTTGTTAATGCTCTTCCCATTCTGTAAACAGTGATGCTCGATCCAGTGTCCTGACACCATTATAATGAGCTGTACCTAATACCTTAATGAAAATGTCTGTATGTAGGCTACAGGGGACATGAGAAGCAATAGAGACTATTTTTCTGAGTGTTATCAGCATGTTCAAAACCCTGTAGTTTTTATAGTTGAGCTGGATTGTTACTATTCATACCAGTTGGCTTTCTTCTTTTTCTAAGTCTGCTCTGGGTATCCAGCATTGGGTGTTCAGTCCCAGTCCCTGGTAATGAACTCAGGATCCTGTTCTGCTTGGGGCTGTACCAGTGGTACTGAGGAAATCCAGCAACCTGGAAAGACTGTGATGACAGGGTGGTTTCTCTGCAAACGCAACTCACATGCCATGCTGTTCTGTTCTCTAACCCACTTGAGTAAATGTTTTGATACCCACATCATACACTTCTGACTTAGGCCATGTCTATGATCTTTCAGCTTCACCTCCAACAGGTAGAATATTTTTCTCGTGTTGTCTGTGCATCCCTCAAAGTCACTACCATGCAATGCACGAGAGCATTATTCAGCATGCAATTCCTCATTCATAAACTTTCACAGGCATTCTCCTAGACCCAGCCAACAAGGACATTTGTTAACTGAAAAGGGATTTCAACCCATGTGCTACAGTGTCTGTGGGGTTGATTGAACCTGCAGAAAGCTGACAAGAGATGATTTCTTTCAACTGTGAAGCCTTGAAGCGTGAAGTTTGCAGCATTGCTCATCCTTTCAGAACACTGTCATAATTTGATGGATTAATCAGTGTTACTTAGCAGGGATACCTACCTGGCAAGACAGTTCTTCAGCTTTTGTGCCTCTCATGTACAAAACTCAAGGCCAATGAGCAGCTGCATTGGGTTCAAACAGCACTGTTAAACTTCAGTACTAAGACCTATGTTAGTTTTACGTTTTACACAAGAGTTTTTTCACTGTTTAAGATACTGCTGTACTTTATCTTAGCTGAGGTAACTCATTACATTTTTGTAACCTGCATTGTTTCATCTGATAGCATTAATAGAGCCTTTGCCCCAGCAATGTTGAGGTGATGTGTGTTTTCCCTCTCTGGAGTAGGTTTGTTACTAACAGTCCAGTGCATATCAGCATGATTGTTTAAGGGATGTTGTGCTTCAAACCCTCTGGTGCAAGTTCTGGTGTCAGCTTTGAAATCAAAGTTTCTGCCTTTCTCCAGTAAGTCTTCAAGCTTCCTCAATCCTACTGTTACACACCAGATCAGTGATTATGGGATCAGAACCACCCTGTGGGGAGAGTGTGTGTGTGTGGAGGGGAAGGGATGGGTCGAACCTCATGGAGGTGGGGCAGCATCATATCCCTCATGGCATGGCCCTGGAGCAGCTGCCAGTCACAAACAGCCTGGAAAAACTACAACACCCCACAGCTCCTGGAGCCCCTGACCCAGCTTGGCAGGGACAGTGAGAACACGGCCCCTCACCCTGGCCTGGGACCCCAGAGGGGCAGAGGCCCCACCTCAATGGTCTGGCTGTAGAGACTACAGTAGACAAAACCAGAGGCATAAGTTTGGCACATGTTGCCACCCTGCCAACTGGATGTTTGAAAAGCTGGCCTTCCACAAAGTCTCAGGGGTAGCTATCTTTCCCTCTTCCTTCTCCTCTCTTTTCCTGCTCCCTCTTTTTCATTATTTCTTTTCTCAGTTCTTCAGGTGGCTTGGAGCTGGAGGATTAGATTTGACTTAAATGTTGTGGATTGGTTGAATTTTGCCTGGGGTGTTGTTGATTAATATGTGCTGGGTTGATACTGTGGTGAAATGTTTTGCCTACCTTGTGTATTGTCCTTTTGAACCTTTGCCAAGTGCCCATATTTTCTCTCTTAAATTAATAAAGAAACTCCTTAGAAACAAGCCTGTGGCTTATTTTCTGGACGTTTTCATAAGGTATTAAAGAACTCTCTGTATATAAATATTAAAGTAATATTCTTGGCAAAGTCCATGAGCCAGCAGCTCCAAGGCTGGAGTGTTGCACCTGACCTGGGAGGTGATCAGCTCTCAGACACAAGATCATGGCATAATTGGGTGTACCAGTGTCCTCAAATATCCTTTGTCCTGAGGAAAGGTTGTGAAACACCTTTTGCTAGTGAAGCTGGGGCCCTTGTTTGGGTTGGCTGTGAGATGGCAAAGACAGGACCCTCACTCCTACCTGCGTGCAACATGTTCAGGTTGGACTTTGGGGCTTGTGATTCCTCCTGCACACCTTTGCATTGCAGCCTGACCTTCAGGAGTTTCCTTTTCCCATCTGATAGAAAAGTCAAAAGCAGGGTAGTTTGCTGCTCTCCCTCCTGTCTGTCCTGGCCTGTGTACCACACTCTGTGCTTGTGGCACCTGCCTGGGCAGCTAGTGTGAGTGCTTTGATTTTAGTTTTCAGCCTTTGATCTGCTTTCCTTGAGCTGTTAATTGCCTTGTTTCATTCATCAGTGAGAATGCTTTTCCCTCAATAGGAGATGCTCTCTTCCTCTGCCCTGTTTTCCTTCCTATTAGAGCTACACCCTGATCGTGTCGTCTGAGCTCAGCTATGCCATGTATTTTCTTCTAATGCACTGCATACAGCAGAATGCAGCTTCTTGAATGACATCTCATCTGCAAATGGACTTGTTTTTAAAATGCTTTAAAAGGAGGTTATTTTATGATCATGCCAAACTTGTGTCAGGACCAACAGGAGGAATGTGTTGTGCAGAATGGGAGGGTTCTGTTTCAAGTTGGATTCAGCCCCTCGTGTGGCAAACAACACTTCTGCCTCAGATCAAATGGTCAGACTAGAAAATGCTGAGCTCTTTCTGCTCTGACTCACCTGGGGCCGCAAGTTCAGCTTAATAGTGTCTGATTTCTGGTAACAGAGATCTTCAGAAGCCCTGCAGTGTTGAAAGGCTTGGATCACCTTTTACCCCCAAAGAACTCCAGCAGATCAGGAGTGAGGAATATGGGCTGATTATGGCTTCCAGGCTAGACCTCATGACTGTTTTGTTACACACAAAAGCAGAGACGTAATCTTTTTCCTAGGCATCTCCCTACAAATTGCATTCTGTTAATGGAAAGCCCTTTTTAATTAACATTTTCAGAGTACCCTTCTTGACTATGCACTAATTAATGTTAGCTCTATTTTGGCATAGAACACAGTATAAAATCTCTTTTTAAGTGTTTTTGTTGTTGTAATGTGAAGAGTTTTACACCTCCCAAGTGTTTCTGGTTTTCACTGTTTAGGTAGCTTAACTACATATGTTTTTAATGCTTTTGGTTTTTCCTTTTCCTTTTTTCCTTCAGTTCTGCTGCAGTCTGTCTTAGAAATATCCTGAACTTTTTTCCTCTGTGCTAATTCTGTAAATGCCATAAAGTCTTCCTGCATCCACGTGAAGACTTTTTAGACCTTTTCTTACATAGAAAACAAAGAACTTCTTGCTGCTGCAAAGGAATTCAGCTTGCTCTTGGCCATAATATGGCCACATCTTATTTAACTAAATATTTCACTTCTAAATGAGAGGCAGTTTTGAAAGTAAAATTTTAATAAATTGAGTATTTCCTTCCTTTTTCCATAACAAAATAACCCCTCTTTAATCCCTAAACACATACAGCTTGTTCCAGTCTCACTGCTGCCGAGCCTGAGCAGCATGGTGCAGTTAAACCTCCTTTTTCTGAGTTACAGAAGGTCTTCTCCACTTGACCCTGCTGGATGTCCACCCACTCTCTCCCCATGCCTGCCTGTGCCATGGTGGGATGCTGCATGTGGGCATGCCCCAAGCTTCCAGCCACTGACCTTGCTCCAAAGCTGGGGGCAGCTTTTGAACTGGAAGAAGTGGGCCCCCCTAGCATGACATCCAGGCTGATTCACCCAAGGGCTTGTGATATGACCTGAAGTGACCCCCCAGGCTTTGGAGGGTGCCAGCCTGTGCCCCCTCCCACTGACAGGGAGCAGCTGGAGTCACAGCCAGTTTGGGAGCAAGGACAGCCAGTTGCTGAGTGCTCCCAGAGGACCCCAAACATGGTGCTTTTCCTATCTAACATGTTTCCCTTGCAGACACCTGTTTTTCAAGCCCATCTGCACAGGGCGAGGGACCTTATTCTGAGTAAAGGTGGGTCTGGCTGCTGCTAAGAGGATGGATTGTACTGCTCTGCACTCCTCTGACTTAGGGTCATGCTGACAGTCCCTCCTGAATCCTGCTAGATCCTCACTTGCTCCGAGATCTCCAGATAAGAATAGACACAGGCATGTTCTTTCATTCATAGTTGTCAAAAAGATTGCCAGAACATTTTTTTTCAGATGGATGTGAACTTGTCTTAACCATCTTTTTCATCTTCATATTAAATTGCTTCAGCATATTTTTGCATAGGGCTATGCCAAGTACAGCATACAGCAAAGTTAATAATGGAAGAGCATAGAAGTTAAAAGTGAATCTGGAGTTTTAAAATTCATTCATGTTAATAATGCAAACTGCTACCTTTTAAAATTCCTTGCTATGTTTTTTCAGGGCTACTTCAAAAATCTCTCCATAAAGAAGGCTAAAAATCATATGCAACTCATAACTCTTTAAGTTGCTTATGATTTTAATGGAGAATCTCCTTTGCTTGAGTGATTCTCCTGAAGACCGTATGAGCATGCGAAGAAATTGAGGAAAGGCCTTTTGTGTTTCTGTTTCTTGCACCAGGGCTGCAACACTTGGTGAGGCTTCTCCGTTGATGTGAGTGTGCTGCCAGCTTCAAA
Organism: Pithys albifrons albifrons; assembly: GCF_047495875.1. Lineage (NCBI taxonomy): Eukaryota > Metazoa > Chordata > Aves > Passeriformes > Thamnophilidae > Pithys > Pithys albifrons. Next base: position 49,641,710 of record NC_092464.1, on the reverse strand, counting down.
TACTGTCCTAGCATGAGGTTTGAAAGAGAAGAACCAATCGGTTCTTCTCACCCTCTGCTCTGAGTTTTGAGATTTATGTTGGAATATTTTCTAATGTCTGAAAGGTTAGTTGCTTTCTTTCTTTCTTCCTTTCTAAAAGGTGGCTAAATTTCCCATGGAATTACCTGGCATAAGAAGCCTGAAGAGACAGAAGTCTTTATTTGGGAACAGTCAAGCTCTGGCATGATGCTGGATGCTCAGATGGGTAGATAATACTGTAGTTGCACATAGATTGCTCTTTATGATTTTTCATACTTCTAGCACTGCTTAAAAGCTGTTCTTTATTTTGTGATACTTAATGGACTCATAGAGCCTTTGAGATGGGCCAATTTGGCAGATTAATATTGACTTAGAGCTGTTTCACTGTTGGTATGTTCACTGAGCTGGAAAGACTTTGCTGGCAAAGTGTATATGGAGAAAAAGGAAGCATTTTGAATATCTCTAAGTTACATTTGATTACAAAGACGTAGAAGAGGCTTGGCAAACAATGTTAGCTGCTTCTAAACACCAGAATGGATAGAAGTACCACGCCAGTTCTGGGGGCTTGAATTTTAATTCTTGAAGAATGCAGGTTGGAGGGGTGCAGCTGCAAACAACCAATAAAGTTGTTCCCGGTCAGTGCCCACAGCAAATGCAGAAACTCCTTCTGCAGCCACCTCTGTAGGGGCAGGCCCATGGCCAGTGACTCATATGGGCAGATCAGGAAGGGGGCCTTTTTCCTCATGCCCAACTCTAAATAGAAATGAACTCCATTTTGTTTGAGATCTTTCTCACTGGAGACCATAGGCAGCAAATGAGAAGCAGCAGGTGGAGGCAACGCCTGCTCCAGGACCACACCAGTCTCAGCAATTGGCTTTCTCCTGGGGTCTTTCCCAACCCCAACTATGCCTCAGGAGCCTGTGTGTGTGGCAAAACCTGACCAGGTATGTGATAATTTGAGTCTTTTGCTGGGGTTTGCGCGTCTCTGGCTGCATGACAGGTAATAGCCTGCTTGCTTTGTTAGATCCAGCCTGGGTCTGCTCAGTGGCAGCTGCACAGGAACTGCTTGTGCTTCAAAAGGCAAGTGTTGAGACAGCAAGTGTTGTGCTGCTAGAGGTTGAGACTGGCTGAGTTCACAAGCGCTCTCAAGGAGGTCTCTGTGGATGAAATCTAACAAGGTAAATGAAATCCCACCTGAGATGGGATCCCTAAAAAGAAAGGGGGAATAAGTGCGGTCTTTCTCCTACCTACAGAATGACAGTGCCTCTGAGGCTGGCTGCTTATGAAGGGTCTGTAAGCCACCAGTCCCCTTTGCACTTGCTTTGGAACTCAAGGAATTTCTATCTTGTTGTCTTACTTTTTCCTGGTGACCAAGCTGTCTTGGACCTGGAGCTGGCTGTACTCAGGGCCCTGGCTGTGATAGCAGTGCAGGATTTCTCCCAAGCTTGCTTAAAAGGACATGGGCTAGTTTCTTCATTTATGGGCACTGGTGACTGGAAGCCATTCCAGGCTTGTATTTGCCATCTGCTTCTCCAGTGGGAAGCCAGAAGGAGCAAAAGTAATCTCTATTTCCGACTATTTAGCTGTATTTATTTTCCACTGCCTGCCTCTCTGCTTGCAGTACTGTTAATGTTCTCAGAGCACCTGAAGTCATTTATTTTCTGCCTCTGCCTGTGGCAGTGGTATTGCACCCAAGAAGGTTTTGCTTGAGGCCTTCTGGGCTTGCTCTAGGCATGTGAGAAAATAAATAGACTTAGGAACAGTATGTGTTAAATCCATTGTGGGTGTCTAGACTGCCAAGGTTTGTGTATATTTTCACTTTTAATAAGTGTACATAGATATATTACCAAGTATCTTGTAGACAAACATACTCTAGATGCTGCAAACTTGCTGTTGGTATGGTCCTCTCAGGAGCCATTTGAACAGCATCAGCTTCCCTTTATAAACACTGTAACATTTCTTTAAAAACTTATATTACTTTTGATGGTCTCCATTTAATTAGGAACATCTTTGCTATGTTTGTCTTGTTTTATGACCTTTCCTGGGTCATCCAAAGTCCTCGGTGAATTAGGAGGCTGCTCTGTTGTTGCCAGGGTGTTCAGGTCTTACTGCTCTGAACTGAGCTGTGCGTGCACAGTCCAAGGTTCAGGGTTTGGGCAGACAATAGATGAGTAAAGGGGCCAGTTGACAGGGTTTTTTTTTCAAGAATAATGAGGTTTGGAGTGATGAAATGGCTATAGTCTTCAAAAGTAACAAGACTTATTTCTGTGGTTATAGATGGCTGAGAGTCAAAATGGGACCATTTATTTTCAGGACTAGCTCTTTGGAAGTGCCTGGTTCATGCTTTGAATAACTTGTGTTTTCCCATCCTTCTGATGATCTTTTGCAGATTTGCCTACACTTACTTCAAATTTCAATCAGCTGTGTTCCATCACACCAGGTGGCATCACTGATATGACCTCTAGATACTCACTGACAGACTTCTTGGCTGGTGGCTCAGTCATGAAAACAAGAGAAAGACTGGTGCTTTCAAGGTGGGGCAGGTGAGTAGAGCTGCTGCCTCCAGTTTATAGCCCGTCTGGCTTTTAACCCTGAGCCTGCAAACAGGGAAGATCTGAGGAAAGAACATGAGAGGGTAAGCTAAGCCTGTTTTTCTCTTATTTCACTTGGGTGCATTCACCTTTTCCCCTGTATCTTGTTAGCAAAGGCACCCGCTGCTTGTCTGACTACTAGATAAGGCTCAAGCTGCAAAAAGGCTCATGAGATGCTTAAAACTTCTGCAATCTGAGCTCCCATGTCGCTTCCCTACTTACCACAGGGGAGACAAATCTTCTTACCCAAGTGTCAAATAAACCCAGCAGCAAGGCTGGAAATGAGGTAAGGAGCTCTGTGTGACTGCTTGGTCTCTGTGGGAGCTCCTGGGAGTGCACTTGGCCCTCCCCTGCTTTAGAGGTGTTGCCTGGAAGTTTGTGGGCACCTTCAAGGTCATCCTGGGCACTCTGGCACCAAAGAAGTCCAGTTTGCTTAACAAAGTCATTCAAGGTGACGAAAGCGATTTGAGCAATTGATACAGTTTGCAGTAACAGATGAGAAAGGGAACTTCTCATCAAATAATTTAACTTTTCCTGTCACGCTGCTGCCCCCAGGTTTGCTCTCCCAACAACCTTCTGATGGCCTGTGTTCTCAGAGGTCACTGGAGAACCTCTCTGTCTATTGAACAGGTGATGTAGGAGGAGGAAAATCTAAAAAGAAATTGGTCTTTTATTTCCCTGAAATTGAAACACATGAAGTTTTCTAGAACATCATGTCAATTTGCTCTTGCTGTGGAGAAAGACCAGTGCTATATATAAATGAAGATGCTGGGGTAAAAAAATTCATGCAAACCAATGTTTTATTCCAGTGCAAGCTGAAATGGTTGCACAAGAAATACAAAGCATCCGGTCTGTGTTCAACAGAAGTTACAAGAAGCCATAAAAAATAAGACTTCTTTCCCCTTTTTCTGAAGTTACTCAAAAAATTACAAAATTAAAAGTAACAGATGATTATTATGAATTTTCCTTCCTGGGGATTTATAAATAACTTAGTTATTTTTGTTTTGGACTGTGTTTGACATTCACACAGCCCTGTGTAGAAGGTAGTAAGATGGAAGAAGGTATGATGAGAAACTTTAAAGGGTCTCTTTGAAACAATTTTTAGGCTTCTGATCAGGCTCTGCACTGAAGCATAACTGGCATTATGGTTTCTAACCTACCTCTCTTGAAGTTTAAAATTGAAACATAGAAAAAGGATTTTTCCAGTGTACTCTCCCAGGTCACAGTCCCAATACTGTTGTTTGTTAGCAATGAAGACTTTTTAAAAAGGCACCTTCTCAGGAGATCAGGGAAAGTGCTCCATGAACTTTGCAGCCCCTCTGGTGACCTGAGCCACCTGCTCCCCAGGTCAGGCCCTGTGACTCATAATGTTTGCCTCCAGGAAGACGACGATCTCTCAAACAAGAAGGGTGGCATTGAGACCTTTCAAAGCTCTGGGTTGCTCACCTTGAGTGAGGTAACTAACTAAAAAAAAAGGCATCTGGTAGGAAAACTCGCTCAGTAAGGCAATACTTCAGGGTTTGCCAAGACTGGGCATTTATCTGCTATTTAGTCAGCACCCATAAGGATAGCAACTAATTGAAGCCAAAGGGACCAATCACAGTATAAGGTGCCGGGCAATGTGAGTAATGATAATACTATTTGGCCTTTAATTAGTCATTTAGAGTTCATTTCAGAACTAGAGAGCTTAGGTGGGATTCACTGCTCCTGCATACCAGTTCCTTGTGGATTAATTTGTGGCTCCCATGAAAGCTGTGAAGGGGCTGGTGACTGCAGAGCTGCTGATGTTTGCAGGTGTGTGCACGGCTCTCCTACGCTATCCATTCATCACTTGAGAAACTGGGATTTGTCTTCTCTTTTTTCACAAAATAGCTGTGGTCTCTCAGGTGTCTCAAATCTTGCAGATTTCTCTAGGTGCCCACTAAATTAGAGCAGCTTTGCTGCAGCTAACAAGCCTGGCTACCTCCCAGCTGGTTTTTTAGCTGGTTGTCCAGCTGTTAACCCGGCCAGGAAAGAGCTATGGATGGATGTCTGTCATAGCACAGTGTTTAGTTTTCTTTCTCATTCCTTATGTTGCTGCAAGTATAAGATTAGGGTTGAACACTTGAAGTCTGTGAGAATTAAATTCCTTGATTATTGTCCATTAACATCCATTCAGGGAAACTGGTTCTAAAAAGAATCACAGAATAATCTGAGTGAATCTTAAGTGAAAAAGGATGGATGGATGTTCATAATTTTTTTTTTTTTTTTACTGCTGAGTTTATTTTAGGAGCGTATCTTCCTGGGAACCTTCTTGGTTTGGTTTCTCTTGTCTTTTCCTGTATACTTGAATAAGTAGAATGACTACTATGGTGGTTGCTGATGAAAAATGTTGGATGGGCAGATAGGATGAGTGTTGTGTTTTGGTGCACCCTTTGCACGTGTCCCTTGAGGTCTGAGTTGTTTCCTGGGATCCTGTGGCTATTGTGATTTGGTGTTTATTGCTGCCAGGGCATTGCCTCTGCTCATTAAATATGATATTGCTGTGGATTTAGAGAAGTGTTTTAGTGTTAATCATCTTCTCTGCTAATCTCACACATGCCCCCCTACTGTGTAAAAGCTCCACATGAACTTACACGAGTCTTCCCTTGGCTCTGTCTCTCCTTGTTTCTGTTTGTGCTTGGCTTGAGCAATTATATGAATTGCGGTGAGTAACACATCGTTTGCTGAATCCTGCCAAGAAAAAGGTCTCCTATTCTTCATAGTGGCTTTTTTATTTTCTTTTTTTGTAAGCTGGCTTCTGTAGTATCAGTCTTTGTCTGCTTGGGGAAATGAATCCTTCACTGAAAAATGGTTTTCACCAATACATCTTGCTGATGAGATCACACATTTTAAGCAGTGCTCCGTTTAGAAAATGCAACTGGGGCTGAGGAATCCATTTTGGTACTTTGGGTCTTCTGTATTGCTGCTAATGAATTATCAATGGGATGAGGTCTTGATTGAGTAGTAGGTGGGCACAGCTTTGAAGGAGAGCTGCTGTTCCACCAGGGTGAGATTGAGAGCTGAGTACCCTGTGAAAGGCAGTGAACTCTTGTGCAGGTGAGTGATACAGTAATTCAGACACTCAGGTCAATGCTGAGCTGAAGGACAACAGCAGCAATCAGCTTGGAAGTGAGCGCTGCAAGATCTGCTTGTTCCCACCAAAGATTTCCTCTAACAGAGCCTACAGGGTGGTCTACCAAGCCTGAGGTTGGGAGGGAAGTTGCCGAGGGGAGATGGACAAAGCTAAAGGATGTGCATTTTTGCAGTATCTGAAACAGAATCATCTAGATTTAGATTCTGTCTAGAGCCTTACCCTGTGAAAATAGCCCTCACAGCAGCACAGGACTAGATCCTTGCCCAGCTTCAATTTATGAAACGTGAAGCTTTGACTTCCCTCAGTCCCCAACTCCTGCAGTCTAAAGCTGCTGAGGAGTTTCATAAGGATATGTAGCTACTGTTATCCCTGTTAAAAGAGGTAGAAAAATGAAGCACAAGCAGTCATACTTTATCAGGGAGCAGATTGGACCTGTAAAAAGAAAGAAACTGCTTTCCACAGTTTCCACGTTGCTGTGTTTATTGAGCCTATTCCTCTTGGCTGCAACATGCATCTGAATATACAAGTTTTCATGCTGCTGCTTAACATGGGCAAAACAGAGAATTTAAAAATCAGCCCTTTGAGGAGCAAATATTTTCAGCCCTTCACTTCCCCCCCCCCCCCCCCCCCCCCCTTTTTCACTATTTTCTGAGCTATGGAAGCCTTTAATTTTGCTGTGTTTGACTGTCACCCCTGAGGATGTGAGTCATCAGTGAAGAGATGGGCACCAAATTTGTGTTCTGTGGTTTCTATGTAGGGACACATCTGTCCTGAGGCAGTTCTGCTTTTTAAGTAGCAGGGGATTTTAGTCAGTAGAATAAAGGCGTTTTTGACTAGGAATGATAAAGGTTATCTAGTAAAGGCTTCTAAGAAAAATGCTCCCCTACATTCTTTCCATTTTATGTTTAATAGGATTTTGTGCCACTGAGTGTCCAAAGTCAGAGTTTGGTCTGTGGAAGCAGCACAAAAAGATGAGTGCATACCAGAGGGCCTTCTTTCCCTGTGTGGTTCTGAGCTTAGAAGGGTCACTTCTCTGCTTTTGAGCACAATTCCAGGAAGATTGAGATAGATCTTATTGACACTACTAAAAAAACAGTGGTGTGTCCCTGGGCTCTGAGGCAGAGTGCCACAGTGAGCTCCCAGCAGCAGAACTCTCTGTGCAGCCATTTATTCTTTCCTTTGTCCCTTAGGTTGTTCCCATTGTTACAGTGTCAGGAGGCCCTGGGAGTTTTGCAGCTTCAGAGAGCTTGTGCTGACTAAATGAGTGGTTTATATCAGCTACCTGATGTGCTCTGGGACAGAGATGGTTGTGATTTACCCCAGGAGTTCAACACCACTTGGAACCAAGTCACGAAATTTTGCTTCTGGACAGGTACAAATCCCTCCAGAGTGCTTGGTCTTGTCTGTGAAAAGGCCATAGCTATGTTGAACCAGCTGGAAATAATGATGCATTTACTTTTTAAAATTCTGTTGTGGTCATCCCTGACTTTATAGTCTCTGTTCAACTCCAAGGAAAGCACAGAGACCTTTTTCCAAATAAGTCAGTTCAACTAATTGGCACAGAGTACTCTGTCGCAGGAGGAATAGTTGTTCTGGTCCTAGAGGAATGATTGGTGCAGTTCGAAGTGAATGGAGAACAGGACTATTAGACTGGAGACCATTCATGAGGTGGCTGCATGATGCAGTGAGTTTTTCTGGTTTTCATACCCAGAAAGGAGCTACCAATAATGAATCTAGAAGCATCTTGTGCATGTAAAATTGAGATTAATGTGACTGATCATGATCACATGTAGTTGATATAGTAAAGCTGTAGTATTGAGTCTTAGTCATAAGTAATTTTTTTGAGTGGTGGTGTGTGGAGCAGTGAAGCATTTGGAAATGTCCCTCTCCTTCAGACCACCACCCTGCTGACTGGTATGTTCAGGAGACATTGGGTAAGAGTCTTGTGGAAGGGAAAGTTGCTTGCAACCACTTTTGATCCTGGAAAATGTGGTAAGTATTTTTCCTCTTTAAACAGATCAACCCCAGAAATACTTATTCTCTTCATGTCTGCTGGTTTAGGGCATCCTGGGAAAGCATTTTGTGTTGTGAGTTCATTCAACATAAGGATATAATGTTACTCAAACTCTCTCACTACCAATGAGGGGACTTCTGGGATTTTGCTTTTTCTATTAAAAGTGACTATAGGTGTATAGGAGTCTAACTTCCTAAGCCCATGAACTTGAAGTAAATGAATGCATTTTCTCCAGTTTCCTATGGCTTTAATCTCAATAGGTGTTGATAATATAAGAACAGGGAAAGGACAGCTTGTTGTGATGGATAGTTTAATCTTGTCTGCTGGTAAGATACATCGGCCCATCTAGAGACCTGAGAAGTATAAATAGCCTTTTTTAATACTGATAAACAGTAAAGGGGAGAGGGGAGGGGAACTTAAGGAAATATGGCATCTTAATTGATATTTCATCTTAATTGTAGTTCTCTGCTGAGATCAACAAAACTGGTCTGTCCTTGAACTTTGCTGTTTACTAAGTCTCTCCACCCCACAATAATTGTTTCCTTAACCCTTAGTAGATGGGTGACATAATCTGTGATACAGCAATAATTGTACAACAGCTTGATGATGGGACTTTTTTGGCCATACTTCTTATATGACCGAAACAATCAGCAGGCAAAGTATCTGTCTGCCCCTTCTGGGACTTTCTAGGCAAAATTCTAACATAAGTGATGTCTTAATACAAAGAGAAGGAGCTTAGATAATCCAGTCCCCTACAAGACAGCAAGGTGTGTTTCTTCTTATTGCAGCCTCTTTGACTGCATAGAAAAGGATTAATTGGGGAACAGATGGAAAATGTGCAATTTGACTTTATCACAGAACTGTAGTACTCACAGTGACACTTGAAGAGTTTGTTACATTCCACCCTGAGAAGAGACAGGTCCCTGTCAAGAACTTCTTACTGCATATTGCCTGGCTATCAGGCAGGGCTGGCTTATATCAGATTTACAAGCTGATCTGACATAAGAGAAATTAAAATTCCTACAACCTGCCAGTTGATGACCAAGCAGCCACTGCTTGGGTGTACAGGGCTGGATATTATTTTAGAAGATCTAACATGGGAACACATAATGAAATTGAGTATAGACTGAATATAAGGTCAATATTTCCCAAGAGTGAAGTCTAACAGACTGCAGAATACTTCTGGGGAACCAGCAGCAGAAATTCTGTTAGATATGGTCTCTGTGTGAGTGTTCAAGAAAGAAACCCCACCATGCAGACCTAAAAAGGACACTATTATGCCATTGGGAATGAACAGGCATTATCTTGGCAACAAGGGCAAGCTGACTCAGGCTAAACTGGCTGTGATGGGAGCCACTTGCTACAGAAGCAGTTGCTTCCCGATCTGTGCAGCAAATTTTTTTTAAAAAATCAATATTTATATATATATATATTTATTTTATATATATATATAATTAACATATTATTTAATTGATTAAATGTTAAAGTAGGGTCTAAGCCCATTTCTCGAATAAGGATATTATCATTAATATATCCAAGAGGAGGCTGAAGTTCATGGGAAGTTCAGAAGAAATTTGGTAACCTCTCCTTTCCACAGTCCTTGCTCTGACCTTCAGGTATGCTGATTCTGATCCACCTGGTGGCACCTCAGCTCAATCTAGTTTGTAAGTGTGTTGCACCAAAGTATGTTCCTCTCATAGTGTTTCAAGACCACCAAGTCCAGAGTGGTGATCTGCCCTGACAGAGGGGATCTATTGCCTTTACCTTTAAGACTTGTTTTGGATGGCTTATTTTTCTTATTGCTTCAAGAACCCAAACCCTGAAGGACTCCAAAAGGCAGGCTCAGTTACCTACCCCACAGAAGGTGGGGCAGCACCAGAGGTGTATGGTCATGCTCAGTGTGGCCATCTCTGTCTGGCACAAAGCAGCCACTGAGAAACAGCACAAGAGCTCAGCATTTTGAACAACTAGGAATTGGCAGAGCTTTGCTGTCGTGTTTTAGGAAAGTGATCCCATACCTCAGACTGGGACTGCTAACTCTATGGTGTTGCATGGAAGGGGAGATGTTGGCATCTGAACTGCCCTCTGTAACACTTGCATGAGTCACTAGTAGCTCTCCAATTATCTTGCTGCTGTGAGATGGGAAAGGATGGCTGGACTCTGGATTTTAAGGGCAGCCTTGTATATACCTTCTGCAATTGTGATATGTGAGCCTGGGAGGGCAGACATGAAGGACATTCTTTTCAAAGAGCAAAAAGGGGCTTGTTTGGCATTACTCAGTATGCTGGAGAGGTGGAATAAACTTAAATATCCCCTTCAGTTTTGTTAGGAGAAATACCATTTGTGTGTTACACCATGACTAGCAAAGACAATGGGACAAACATTGGTATCCTGTTAATTATAAGCATGTTAATGATATATATTTCTGCAAATAGCATTGCAAATCTATTTCCTGTCTTAATTTTGTGCTGTGCTGTTTGAAATGTTAATGAAGCCAGAATTTTCAAAGGTCATCCTCTGAATGCATTTGCTTTTTTCTCCTCTGTTTTGTTCCAGAACATTTTAAATGAGGTTTTGTACTTAATGTTGCTAACAATGTTAACTTTCCTATTTAATTAATGAAGGTGTGGGAACATCTTTGCCCTGGTCAGTGAGTTAAATGAGAAAAGCTCTGTCTTTGCCTTTAAATCATCCCTTGGCATTTTCCTTCCACGACGTGTGTCCTACCTCTCCTCTTTTCCCCAGCAAACCCTACTACTTTCTTTCCATAGGCTGTGTGAAAGAATGGTTTGAAAAAAAGAAACACCACACACACACACACTCCCCCACCTTCCCCCCCCAGCCCAAAAACCAACAGGAAATAGCAAATTTAGCAGAACTGAACATTGTGTTTTTCAAGGAGCCATTTATCATCCTTGAAAAGTTTTGATTCTCCACAAATAATAAAGAAAAGGACTGGTAATTGCTGCTTTCAGCTAATTGACAGAATTGTGTCATGAAAGAGGGAGAATTTCTGAGCTACCTTTGCTGATGACACTTGAAGGTTGTTTTAAACTGTCAATTGCTGTTAAATTAAGAGACTGTCCCTCATTTGTGCTCATCATTAATCCAGTAGGTGAGTTTCATTTGTTTTTAATACTGTTAGATGACAGGGAATTGATAAGTGTAAAGGATGTTTCCATCAGCTCAGTCTGTATGATGATATTCACCTTAATATCGTAAAGTAGTGCCTGATTCAGCTTCTACTTTGCAATCTCTCTGCTTGTTTCACTGGAAAGCAGATGAAGGCTCTTAAAGATTCACTGGTGGAACCATACTCTTCCTTCTCTGGACAAAATGTCACATAAGTAGAGCACATGGCAAGGGGGAACCTGTATCCTCTCCCCATCAGGGAGAAAGTCAGAAGTGAATGGATACAAATTTCTGCTGGGATGATGGGTAAAGCTCCTCCATGTCCACCTTGCCTTCCCAGGTGCCCTTATACAACAGGTAACAGGCTCTGCAATTTAGAAGAACAGGGGCATAAATTGGTGGATGAAGCTGGTGAAGGGTCTGGAGCAAAAGTCTGATGAGGAGTGGGTGGGGGAACTGGGGTTGTTTAGCCTGGAGAAAAGGAGGCTCAGGGGTGACCTTAGCACTCTCTACAACCACCTGAAAGGAGGCTGTAGCAAGGTGGAAGTCATTCTCTTCTCCCAAGGAACAAGCAATGGGACAAGAGGAAATGGCCTCAAGTTGCACCAGAGATGGTTTAGATTAGATATTATGAAAAATGTCTCCATGGGAAGGGTTGCCAGGCATTGGAACAGGCTGCCCAGGGAAGTGGTTGAGTCATCATCCCTGGAGGTGTGGTGGTTGAGGACATGGTTAGTGGAGTACTTGACAGTGCTGATTAGCAGTTGGACTTGCTGATCTTGAATGTCTTTTCCAACCCACACAATTGTCTGTTTCTATACTAGAGGTGTTGGTGGGATCAGGTCATCTTATTCCCCCACTTCATGACTATGTCCGTGAAGAAGTGTTGCCATAGGTGTCTCCTTTCAGAAGGGAACAGAGGGCTAAATCTGTCAAGCAGGCACACCTTTAAGGGAATTTTGCTGCCTCATCGGGGCTCTAGTTAAAGATATTTCCAGAAAACTAGTATGCCCCTCAGATTATTATTATCTGTTACCGCTTTTTTGTAACTTTATGTTTCTTTGAAGTTGCACTGAGAAGTCCAAGAGAGATCAAAAGAGATTCCAGGGCCTTGCAAAGATTGGCAAAGTGATCAGAAGCATGGCTGATATTCTCCTTTATCCCTCCCAGTTGTAGGGAATAACTGGGTGGATGCAGTTTATCCTTAGCTGCCTCTGAAGCTGATGTTCTGACTGAATTTGGAGGTTTTCGGTCATGGGGAAACATCAGGCCTGCTGGGGCCTGCTGGGATTCACATTTCTCAGTAGGGGAAAGTTAATGGAACTAATTGAAAAAGCTTTAAACTAAGGTCCAAGGGGAAAAGGGCCAGAATCAGGTGAGACTACAGGATAATGAGGTGGCATGACAGTGTTTGAGGGATGGTGTGCTAGTGAGGGCTTTCACTCTGTTCCATGATGTACTGAGTATACTGGAGCATGTTTGGAATGCTTGTTCACTGATGCACACAGTATGAGGAACAAATAAAAAGAGTGCAGAAACTCTGGCTGAGTCCCAGAGATACAGATCATTGGTGTCAGTGAGACTGGGTGGGAAGAGTCCTGTGATTGTAGTGCTGTGAGGGAGAGTTATAATATCTTTGGGAGAGATAAGCAGGTGAGACTCAGGGATAGCATTGGATATAAGGAGGTGTTGGACTGTACAGTGCTTGCTGTTGGGGACAACATGGGTAAGAGCATCTGGATAAGGATTGAGGAAAAGCTAATAAAGTGGATGCTGTTGTGGGAGTCTATGAATTACTCAGCCAGATGACACTAACGTATTATTCTGTAAGGAATTAAAGGAAATCTGTAGGTCAGTTGGTCTTATCACAGAATCACAGACTATTCTGAGTTGGAAGGGACCCACAAGTATCATCGAGTCCAAGCCTTAAGTCAATGGCCCATACAGGGGATTGAAGCCATGACCTTGAAATTATTACAACCAAGTTTTAACCAACTGAGCTAATCTCAGGGTCACCTTATGGGAGACTTAAATTTCTCAGATTTTAGGTGGGATTATGATAACAATGAATGTGAACAGGTCCAGGAAATTCCCAAAGCATGTTGAGGATAAGTTTTTGATACGAGTTCTAAGATAGCAAAGTAGAAGAGGTAGACCCTTAAACCTGTCAACAGAAGTGTTCTTAGGGCTGAGATAATTGGTGGCTGTCCTGGCCACAGTCATCATGAAATTCTTGATTTTAAAATCTTTGATATTATAAAAATTGTCAGCGGAGCTTCTACTCTGGATTTTGGAAAAGTAGACTTTAGGCTGCTTGAGAAATTAGTTAGTAACGTCCCCTGGGGAAAAAAGTATGTTAGCAACAAAAGAACCACACAATTAAATGCTGGTCTGTTACTTGATGAAGTTGGTCACCTCAAAAATATAGTTGATATAAGCAGGGACATTTAATGTCTTCTTTGTCTTGGTCTTTAATGCCAATGATGGGCCCTGACAACCCCTAAAGTTGAAAGCCTACAAGGAGGGGAGTGATAAGCTCCCAGCTATCACTAAACTGCTATAGGATTTTCTGCAGCAGTTGAATACCCAGAAATATATGGGAGACAATGGGATTCATCCCAGGGGACTGAAAGAGTTGGTCAATGTTACTGTGAGACCTCTGTGTTACTTAGCAACAATCTTGGGAATCTGGAGAGGTCTAGACAACTCAAAACTAGAAAATGTTGTTCCAATTTTCAAGAAGGGCAAGAAAGAAGACCCTGATAATTACAGGTCTGTTACTCTCACTTTGGTGCCTGGTAAAATTATGGAGAAGTTTATTCTGTGAATTACTGAAAATGCCACTTGAAAGACAGTGCAGTCATCGGTCAAACCTGACATGTGTTCATTAAGGGAAACTCATGCTAACTTAATATCCTATTATATGACAAGGTTATCCTCCTAGTGGAGAAAGGGAAGGCAGTAGATGTGATTTTTTTAAAATTTTCTATTTTTACCAAAGCTTTTGATACTGTTTCTCGCAATATCCTTTAGGACAAAACATGCAGTGTACAGCTAGACATGTACACAATAGGGTAGGTGAACAATTAGCTCAAGAATTGGGCTCAAAGAGTTGTAGTAAATTGGATAGCATCTGGCTGGCAGTCAGCCACTAGTGGTGTTCCCCAGGGCTTCATTTTAGGGCCATTTCTCTTTAATGCTTTTATCAGTGACCTGGTTACAGGAGTTCAGTGCACAGTAGGTTTGCTGATAGTACTAAATTAGGGGAAGCTGTTGATTCCCTCGAGGGTAGAGATTCCCTTACAGAGGGATCTTGATAGATTAGAGAGCTGGGCAATCACCAAGTGTATGAAATTTAACAAGAACAGATGCTGGATTCTGCACCTGGGAGAGAGTAATTCTGGCTGTGTGTATAGATAGGGAAAGAAGAGGCTGGAGTTATGACCTTCAGAAAGGGATCTTGGGGTTTTGGTTGATGAAAAACTCAATATGAGTCAATAATGTGTGTTGGTGCCCCAAAGGACCAACCCTATCCTGAGATGCTTTAAGTGCAACATAGCTAACAGGTCAAAATAAGTGATTGTACCACTATACTGAATGTTGATGTGGCCTCACCTCCAAGTACTGTGCAGAGCCTTAGGCTACATAGTGGAAGAAGGATATAAAGGTATGAGAATTTGTCCAAAGATGCACAACAAAGATGCGAAAGGACTAGAGGGCATGACTTAGGTTCTAAGTAGGAGGCTGAGGAGTGACCCCATTTGCTATCCAGAACTTGCTCGTGATGGGGAGCAGAGAGGGAGGTCCTGATATCTTCTTTCTGGTGTCCAGTTATAGGATGAGACCAAATAGCTGTGCCAGGGGAAGTTTAGGTTGCATGTTAGGATAAAGTGCCTCACTGAGAGGGTGGTCAAGTGCTGGAATAGCCTCCCTAGGGAGTGATCGTGACCCCAAGCCTGCTGATGTTCAAGAAGAATTTGGACAATTCTTTTGGACATACAGTTGAACCTGTATGTTGCTCTGCACAGAGTTGGACTCAATGATCCCCATGGGTTCTGTCTATGATTCTGAGCTGTAGCCTGACTGAGTTTTTAAGTCTCTGATATGGCAGAGTGAAAAAGAAAATGGCCAAAGTGGTAATATGCAGATTTTGTTTTTTTACTGACTTAATTGCAGCGGAAATTGAGGAAAAGAGCACAGGGTTTTAACAAGGTATTCTATCAGTTGTACTTGTGTGTAACCATAAATATATGCAGGTGAAGCAAGCCTGAGGCCTTTTGAAGTAAGACTGTTATTCTTGTAATTTAGATATCATGATCATACTGCACATGGAAGGGAAGCGTTCCAGTTGAATTTTACCTGTTTCTAATAGAAGCAACCCAGAGTTTGCTTCTTGTTTCTTCCATGAAAGTGACTTTGGTCCACTTCTTACATTTCTTATTTTGCTACTGAGACTGTCTCAGTGTTTTTTGCCTTCACTGCCTAGAGCTGGAGAGTTCCTCAAATATTATTTTACAGCACATGTTTCTGCCCACATCTCTGAATTTGCGTGTTAGAGCACTTCAAGGGCAGCTTTCCAGGCTGCAGACCCAACTGTCATTCAGGTGCAGAGGACACATAATCAAGCCTCTGAATGGGGTTCAGCATGTGCACAACACGCAGACATTGCTGCTTTGTCCCTATGTAGATGATGGGGAAATATTTACCCAGTAGCAAACAGCTCTGGATACAGACAGGAGAGCTGTATGGGAAGAAGTGTGTGGTATTCACAGCTCAATAACACCCAGTAGCTTAAAGCCAGACTTTTGGCCAGCAAGACTCTAATTTCACATAACTGTGGAGGTTGGAGACTTCTTAAAATAATAGTGCAAATGAAAACTGGGTTTTCCTAATGCCAGCTACAGGCAAGGTCATTCTCTGAGGATGGCATCACTGGAAAAATCAAACAAGAATGCTGTTGGACTTGTCAAAGCTCAGGGGAGAGGTTTGTGGGAATACCTGCCTGTGGAGCACAGCAGTAGAGCTGCCCCAGATCCTTTTCCTGATGCTGCAGAAGAGAAAGGCTTTTTCTGCCTGCTCCTTACTGAGGTTTTCAAGCAGCAATTGATGCAAAGGCTGATCTCAGCTTAATTTGCAACTGAAAACAGAGGAAAAACCCTACAGGCAGAGATCGTCCTCTACTAAATGTTAAGTGAAAATGAGGGTTTGGAAGAATGCAGTTCTTGGAAAAATGTATATCATAGATGAAAGTTTCTTATGCTTCTACTCACAAAGTTTAGAGCACTATTTTTCCCTTCTCTCTCCCCCCCCCCCCCCCAAAGATAAAGACACGCTGAAATGGGGTTGGGATAGTCCCCAATCCAAACTACTGGGCAATAACTTCTGTAATGTCCATGTTTTGGGAGGCTAAACAGTTTAGCTATGTGTGTGCTAGCCACGCAGTGCTATTATCCAGATGGGAATTTTTTAATCATTATAGATTTAATCACAAAGTCTGGCCTTGTGCCTAAAGCACTAGCACATCCATCATGATGCATTTTGCTCTCTATGGCTTTTTATTTTATTTTCTCAAAAGAAAGACTGTATATTTGGTTTCATATTAGAAACCAGCTTTGTGAGAAGATTGATGTTTTTAGCAGTTCTTGGTATTTTCAGATATTTACAAGGCACGGGAAAGTGCAAAAGGAAAACAATGTGACAACAGCTTTTCTCAAGTAGCACAAATATTTAAATGGAGGTAAAGTTCTTTGTAGTTCCCTTGCAAAAAATGTCTTTTTTGTTTTGTGAGGCAATTATGGATTTTTGTGAGCACTCCTTGCTAATCAGGTTTAATGATACTGAACTCAAATCACATTATAGTTATTTTCCGAGGCTGTTTTAGAGACATGCTGGCTGCATTAACCTAAAAGAACAAAGCACAGAGATGATAACAAGAAGAGTAAAAAGAAAAAGGAAAGAGTAGAGAAGCAGGATTGTTGTGACCTGTGGCTCTACCTCCTGCACCATGAGAGTGGCACAGCACTAGGAACAGGCCCTGGTAAAATTAATGATAAATAGTATTATCCTTGAATTTTGTGTAAATCTAAGGCACTCTGGAAAAAAATCATTACTCTTAATATTTTTTTATCATGAAGTCTTGCTGATTTAGCTAACAGAAAACCTGTGCATTGTGTGGTTGCATTATTTTAGTATAATGTGCTCTTTCTTCTAGCTTGCCAAGTCTAACTTTCTGTTGTTCAATACCAAGGGTCATGACTGAGCCTCAATCATGAGCTCACAAGGTGATGAAAATAGGGACTTGAGGCATGGAGGAAATGCCTACAAGAAACTGATAGTAAAATGTGCTACCTCTGGAGATGTGTAAGGCTTCAGCAAATGGACATGAAATGATAGCACTAGATCAGCTACACTGCCCATGGGGAGGACTGAAAGGGGCAGCCCTTGCCAAGTCCCATCCATCTGGGAAATTGTTTGCTTCTGGGCTCTGCATATCTGTTGTGTCTTCTGAGGACAGCAAATAACAGCTTTACAGACAAGGCCATGTGAGTTGCCCACTTCCATGGTCTCTTGCATTTGCCTCTCCTCTGTATGAGTTAAAACACATGCATTCCATATGCTGAATACATGTTATCTGTAACTTAACATAGTAGGCACTGTCTCGCTGGAAAACTAAAGCTTTGAAAAATCGGTAATAATGGAGCCAGTTTTAAAATAAAGTGCTTTTTTAGGTGTTTTATTTTGTTTTCCACTAGAAAACCCTGAAGGTAATATAGGTCACATGTTTTTCTCCTGTCTGGATAATAATTTTGTAAAGCCTGTTGATATAGGCTGTGCTTTAAATCCAGAGTTGACAGGCATCTCACTGAGCTGAGGAAGGGGTACGATCAAGTTGGAAGTATCTTAACATTCATATATGTATACTTTTACATGTATGTACTTTCTTAGTCCTGGTAAGAAAATAAGACAACACACTGACACATTTGATCCATTCAGCTCTTTTGTTGTGTGCACTTATTACCTAAACCCCTCCTTGTTATCCTTAATATGTACTGCGGGGATAACATAAATTACCTTGTGAATTTCCCTCTGCTATAATTTTGCTTTATAACCTCCATAAAACACCACGAACACTTCATCTGTAATTAGTACATGAGTTATTTGTGGTATTGTAAAGTATTAAACGACTGTAACTGTTGCCTTTTGGCACTCCATATCTCTCAAATGGGGATGTGGTCTAGGGTATCATCAATCTTTTCTTTGTGGTTCAGAAAAGGAATCCATTTTCTTTGATAAAGCACCCATTGGTCTTTGTGATCTATAAATCATTCTTTCCAAAGAAGCCCTTTGAAATACCAATTCAAGGTATTCTCACAGAGTATCACTTTATAGATTTTTCCAGGGATAGAAGATAATACTTGTGCCTATCAAAAAGGAAGATCTGTACTATTTTTCATTGAATTTTGTAACTTTGGTAGGAGCTCTCTAAAGGCCCAATATTGCCATCTTTGGTCTTGTGTCCTGCACACAGTTAGAGCTTTTGTGTCAAGATAGAATTTCTCTGATGTCTAAGTCTGAAATGACTGAATTAAACACAGGATCCCACAAGGCAGTTTTCCTTACAGCACTAAAAATCCTTAGCCCTGTTAATGAGAAACATTGGTGTATTGTCTGTGCGGTTTTGTTTGTTGTTTGGGGTTTTGCTTGTTATTTGTTTGTTTTCTGCCCCTGGAAAACTTACCTTAGAGACCCTTCTGAAGTAGACCTTCCATCAGAGGCCTTTCATGCAACTCAGTCTGAACATGTCTTATGTTCTGTAAAAATACTTGATATTACAGGAGCTTGTTCTGAATGTAGCTGTATAAAGACTATAAACCCATTCTTGATAACTGTGTGGTCCTCAGTGAAGAGGAGGTTGCCAGATGTTGGGGTCTTTATGCCATCACCCTCCTGCAGCTGCAGTGTGTGGTGGTGTGGGTCTTCTGCTTTTGTTCTTAGTTTTTCTTCTAAAAGCATTCATATTTTCAAGACTTTTGTTACTCTATGAAGGACAGAAACTTTTCTTCTTGTAAGAAATCTCAAAATTTCAGCCATGGCTTTAAGGAAAATGCCACACAGTATAAAAGTGCTGGAAAAAATTACCAGGGAGACAACAAAGCAGTCACAGGGTGGCTGCCTTTCAGTGGTATAAGAAATAAATAGCACTTAAATGTGCAGAGTTTATCATTCCATGGAGGCCTTCAGCAACCTGCTGTACAAACTAAATAATAATAAACAATGTAACTCTTCTATATAACTAATCCTTTCTGTTTCTAATCTACTGGTTTATTCCTGCAGTGGCATATTGTGTGCAGTATTTATCTCAAGGTATTGTTATTGAGCTCTATTGTGGAAAGAAAATGAATTTATCTGCATGAAACTACAGAGTTGGAGAGGCATTATGTGGCTGTATTTACGCTTCCCTTCTGTTTAGTGATTATACTGTGTATTCCCCCCCAAGTTATCTTTTGGCTGACTCTGAACAGCAGGATATTTGGTGTAGGCTGTGAAACAGATTTAAGAAGTCAGAAGTACTTTTAATCCAGTCCTAACCTCTTCAGTCCATAACCTGCCTGTGGAAATAATATTATGTTTCCTTTTTTTGTTTTTATGGCTTCCTCACAGGAATGCCATCAATCTGCGCTTTAAGCACTTCCAAAGAAGTGAGGACAGTCATTAGAAGAGGGGAGAAGGGTGGTGGTGGGGGAAACCTACTGAAATTGCATCCTTAGTAATGATAAACACCGTAGTCCTAGAGGGTGAGAAAGAGGCCAAGATCTAAGTCTTTCTTGGGGCAACACAGGAGGGATGGGGTGTGATGGCAAATATGCTCCTCAGCCTGTATTTCCTGCTGCCAGGGAAATGTGAGGATCAAAAGCTTGTGCAAAGAGTGGAGCCTCCACCACACAGTTGTCCCATCTAAAACTGTATAGCAAAGAGTAAGCAGCATCTTAGATCTGATCCTAGAATGAGAGGATAAAAGAGAAAAATCACACTTCTATTTCTGTTCACTTGTCCTTCACAACATTAGAAACGGGGTGGTTGTTTTTTGGATTTCAGTAAGTCAATTATTTCTTTGCTTTTTACTTGGCTTGTATTATGGGTGGTGTCAAGGTAACCAACAACTACCAAAGCTTGATGCTGTTCCCATCGGTTTTGTCAGCCATAAAAAGGGAACTGAACTTCTTTTTTTGAGATCCAACCTCCTGAGCTGATGCTCCAGAAGATCCAGAGCAACCAGCTGCAAGGGCTGGCTCAGCAGCTGCTTCCTGGGGCCTGAGAGGAAGATGAGCCTTCTGGTGATTGGCATTAGGCAAAGGGAAAAACAAAATCTCCTTGGCCTGCTGCAGGATGTTGGGGAAGGGATTTGAACTCAGGAGAGTTCTTAAGATTTCTCCTTAAAGCACCCCTTTGCTTTTCCTTATGGAATTAAGGTACCAGTTCACTTTTTTCCTACAGTTAATTCAGCCCTGCAGAATTGCTGTGGAAATCCACTGGCTTCAGCTTCTTGTTTGACTGCCATAAACAAGGAAACCCATATCCTCCTTGCCAGTTTCTCAGCAGAACCAACCTGCTTGTTCCTGGGTAGCTGGGTGAATTGGATTTTGGAAGCATGCTTTATGTCTTTGAAGTCTTTTCTGGCTAAATATCATTAATCTTTGGAGTGATTCAGTTCTTAAGGTAATTTGTGGCTTTCTTCTTTTCTTTAAATCCTTTAAAGGCATGATATGGAAAAACTTCTTTGCTCCCAGATTATCTGGTGTAATTAGAACAGTGTCACTCAACTTAGTAAAGTCCTTTATACATGCTTTTTTCTGTCTTGTTATGATTTAAGTCCATGGTACATGGGAAAAGGTGTGATATTTTGTTCATTTATTGCCTGTTTCCCCATACACTGTATTCCTTAAACTATTCAGAACTTCTTTTTGGTTTTGTGACTTTTAGGATGTGATATTTAGCTCTGTTACTTCTGTGAGGGGTTACTGTCTCTGTGGAAGGCTGTGAGGAACTTTCCACTTGTGTCAGGTGAACCAGTTCCCTTTTCAATACATGAAATGCTTGTGGAGAGGATGATGCAGTGGAACTGGAATGTCAAATACGAGTTTATTGGACGTCACTGGGTATGCCACTTCCCTCACCTTTGTGCCTCTATTGATGAAAAAGGGAAACTGCTTGCTGAAGCACCTCCTTAAGAGCTGTGTTCCTTGGAGGGAAATAATATGATATTGTTAGTACCTCGTGTCAGTGTGTCCCAATGTCAACAGTGAGAGAGAGACTGGAGCGAGGCCAGTGGAGGGATATTAATGTGTTGAGGGGATGGGGAGACTGAAGTACGTGGGTTGGTTTATCCATGAAACGGGCAAGGTGGGTGTCTAGGGATCTGTTTGCAGCCCTTCCATCCCCTAATGGGGGGCTGTAGAGAAGATGGAGTTTTCTCAGTTGTACAGTTAAAGAGGCAATGGGCAGAAGCAGCTGCATTGAAGATTCTTGTGGCATCAAGGGCAGATTCTTCTCAACAAAGGGTGCTCAAGCTTAGGAACAGGGCCCAGGGAGGCTGTGGCCTCTCTAACCCTCAAGGCTTTAAAATCTTGATGGGTGGAAGCTCTGAGCAACCAGGTCTAATTTTGAAGCTGGCATAGGTCTGAGCAAGGGATGGGCATAGATGACCTGTGGACATCTCTTCCAAACAGTGTTTCATGTTTGGGGTTTTTTTTCCATTGAAAAGGTTAGCTGCAGTGTTATTTTAGCTAATACGTTGTCTTTGCTGGAGTACCGGCTGTGAATCCTTGTGGTCCTCAACCAGGAGCTGAATATGGCTTCTCAGTCTCTCAACTCCAACTTGAGGTGTGTCTTTCCAGGCTCTGTGTAACAGGTTGTTTTCTTTTCCAGTGCTCAGCATGATAAGTGAACTGGCTTTTCTTTGCTTCAGTGCTTCATCAGATTGTGGAAAACTTCATTGCCCAGGCATGGCTTGTATCTTGCTTCTACAAAAACCTTAATTTGGCAGAAAGATAACTGAGAAGTCATGGAATGCTGTTCTTTTTTGCTTTCTCATCACTTCAAATTTTATTCATTTGAATTAATGCTATTTAAAACACTATTCATTAATTAGTATTTGGATTACTAAGTGAAGCATTCTCTCACACCTTATGTAACTATTTATCATATGAACAGTTGAATGACCATGGTGTTCAGTACTTTAATAGCTGTTTTGTAATTTTTTACTATAGAGAGTATGAAAATATTGAAGCCAGCTTGTGTTAGGTGCATATGTTTGGTTTCCTTGTTCTTTGGACTTATCTGTTATTGTTGAATGGCTTCTTTGTTTTTAAGTATCACACTTTAATCGTCTAAGCATGCAAGGCTAAAACCTTCTAGTGTTGGGGTTTTTTTTGAAAGATTTGACTGTGACTGACTTGTTCACCACTTGAATCTTGGAAAGGAGCGTTTTATTTGTAGCCTCCCAGATCCATAATAATACCCTTTCCATGTAGCTCACATTCTTTCTCAGAAGCTGCAATTCCTTACAAATTGCTGAATAACTACACTGTGTTTTGCTTGCTTTCTGTTTGTGCTGATTTCCTAGCAGCTTTCGCCATTCCCTATTTGTCATAACTGTCTGCTCTCTGTTCAGAGTTCAGTCTTCTTAATTCTACAAGTCTTTGGTATTCCAGTTGTGCCATGTGAAACCTCCAACAGGCCTGGTCTTGCTTAGTGACTATGTTTTCAGGACTTCACGAGTTATCTTTGACCAGGCAGTCTCCTAGGAGGAACTCTTTCCCTCTACCTTCATAATGGGGGTGGGGGCACCTCCCTAGATTGTCAAAAGAATTTAGTAGAAAGCTGTTATTTGCAGAGATTTCTCCTGCTGTGTTTGAAGGACAGAGGAAGACAACTGAGTTTTCCCAGGAGCCTGGGAAGGCAGTGTAGCAGCAGGTAGTCATGCAAAATCCTCTCTCTGGGGACAGGAGGAGTGATGCCTATAAAAATATATCTTCAGGGTCCAGTCTAATTCTGATTCTTTGAGGAGTAAGAGAGTCAGGCTTTATCTTCATGTTCTGAAAACTCTAATTTTGATTTGACAAAATGCTGGAAAATATTGGGAAAGGTTAAACAATCATGCTAATTGCAAATTAAATGTTCCTCATAAATGCTTCAAACTTAGAAACTTTTTGTCATTTTGAGTGCCCCTAGGAGTTCAGGGATTGTCGTAAACTGCCGTCTCTATGATCCATGTCACCTTCTATTCAGGAGTACAAGCAAGAGCACAAAGTTGCCTGTCAGCAAATTCTGATGTGCTGCTGGTTCTGTTCACATCATGAGATGTGAAGAGTTGCATCCATAACACTTTTAAATAGTTACTCTGTGTGCTTACATCATCCTTTCTGTTAATCTTGACCTAAACCCTCCATGGCAGTGCTTTTCACACCTCAGCTATCCTCTGATTAAGGCTTTATTTGTAGTTTATAATTGAAGTTTTAAAATAATATGGAATCTAATTACTATAGCTGTGCCACTGAGGTAATGGAGATCTTTAGAGAGGACCTGTGAGTGAAATAGGGGGTTGAGGAGCAGGATGTCAGTAGCACATAAAAGGACCATGCGTGGGCTGTGTGGCTCTCTACGAGGAGAACGTATGACTGGGAAAATTCACAGTGTAAAATCTCTATATTAACAGCTCCTAATGTGAGCTGAGACTGTGGTGCTGCTAATTACTGGAGCTTGTTTGTGCGTTTTGTGCTATGGGGAAAGCTAATTAACCAAATATAAGTTGTATGTGGATGATATTCAGTAAAACAGTGTGCAATACAGGGTATTGATAACATACATAGGATATAGCCCACAGTTTGGGTTCTTTGGATTGAACATGCTGGAGTGCTGGACACAATCTCCAGTGGTTTAATTACCCATGATGTGACGTTTCTACTATTTATCAAATTTAACATTAAATCCAGAATTGAAATGCCTTCAAGAGCAGTGAAGCAACAAGTGGGAGATCAGTTGTATTCTGGAGTGCTGACAGTGATTTTGGGGTCCCAGCAGTGATAGTCTTTGAAATGCAGATACTGCTATGAACAGGCAGCAGATTGCTTGGTTTTTTTAATTTAAACTTATTGCCTTCAAATCTTTTTCCAGCCACATTTTCTTGAGGAGAGATAATTTAAGTGCCAGCTCTATTTACCCATTGTGCTTGTTGTGTGTTTATTTCTTTGCCCTCTCAGTCTTTTTGGTAGATGAAAATGTCTTTCAGTTGATTAAGAACTTTTCGAATACTTTTTGCTGGAAAGAAGCTGCCATCCATGCAGGGTGGAAGGTGCTGCCATTTAAACCAGTGGAACTACTCTGATGCAAAAATCTTTTATATGTACTAGGAATCAATTTAAAGAAATTTTTTCAGCTGCTTGGACCAAACTGATTCCCTGGTTTTGGACCCATTTGCTGCTTCATCTTTTTGTATCACAGTTCTGCAATCCGTCTTTGGTATCAGAGAAATTTCTGGAGCTCTTGCAGACTGTGTTTCAAGAAATTCTTCCCCAGTTTGAGTAGGTGTCTCTTACAGAGTTCAAATTATATTCACAAATAACTTGTCTGTATGTGCATACCCCCACGGCTCTGTGCCTCAGCATGCACCGTAGGATTACAGATGAATTCATTAAAATGCTTAGGCATTCATTGCTGACATTTGTTCTGTTTAATTGAAATAATATCTTCACCTTTTAAACTTGGCTTTTATGACACATCAAAACTTTGGAACATTTTCTTTTCAATTATTTATAAAGCTTACAGTTATTTCTTAATTTCTCGTTTAGTTGTTGCAGAACATATTTTTATGTGAGTATGTAGCATATAATAACATGCCCTTCTTCTTAAGAATGCTGCCTGATGTGTGGCTTCCTTGAAAATGCATCTTCTACGAGCTGTAGGATGAATGTAGGACCCAAGCAGCTCTGTTGAAATGCACAGACAGTAGTGATGTTATGCTTTTGAAACACGGGTAGTTTCAATCGATATGTGGTTTTTTGTGATGTAACCTGTCCACTGCTGCACGTAGCTCAGCACCTGGAGCTGCCTGAATGAGGATTTCTTTGTAACTCAACTACATTGCAATGACAGAAAATGCAGGACATTCTGTCTTCACTTAAGCTTGTTCCAATTTACTGAAAACATGGAGGGTTCTCATGGGTGAACCTGAGCTTGACTGCTTGAATTTACTGATAAATAAGCCTGCTCTTCCATGAAACATCCATTCTACATGTTTGTAATTGAGATGGAACAAAGAAGGAAAAGAGGGTAAGAGTTTATTGACAGAACAGTGTGTTTTGTGTTCACAGACTTCAGTGCAGTCTTGTATTATCAACTGAACCACTGCTCCCCTAGCATACAGCTGCTCTCTGGCTGTCTTAATCACTTTGCATCCCAACCTCTAACAGTGCCTTCAGAGTGTCAGTACCAGCAGGTCACTCTCTGAGTCTGAAGAAACATATATTGTTTTGTTGTGTCTGAAGGGGAAGAATAAAAGCCACTTCTGCAGCATAAATAGGTTTTTGCCTGAGTGCAGAAAGCCCCAAAGGGTGTTTTTACATATGGGAGTCTCTTCATAGATTCCTACATCTGTAGCCAAGATACAGAGGAAAAGCAACTTGTCTACATGAGTCCTCTGTTTCTGTGAGCTGCAAGGGCTCCAGTTTTTCAGACTGAGAAGGTTTTTATCCCTCCCTGACTTATTAGTTTATCCAGCCAGGCACTTGGGAGGGCAGAGATGGCACTGATATGATCCACAAGCCTGAGTCCTCAGAGCTCCAAACCTCTGCTTTTGCTCATATTGTAACGTTGCACCTCTCAGGACCACTAATTGAGGCGTGTATTTGATTTCACTTTCAGTACAGAAGTTCTTTCAGATTTTGAGACTGTGTTCTTTGTAAACAGGAGCTTTTTTTTTTATAGTGTTACTATTGATGATCAGTGTTGGCACTAATACCTTTGCTGTGGGCTGCACACGGAGCTTCAGAAATAGCACAAGGTTGTTGTCAAGTGCAGTGAAAAGCAGCGGTGTCTTCTACAACAAAAAATAACTTGCAGGAGTTCCTGTGGAGATGTCTGTTTTCTTGATCTTCATGTAAGTGCTCAGAATTGGTGTTTATAGAAAGACCTTAGTACTAATCCTTCTGTAGGTTCTTTTAAAATAATGTATTTAACATTTTTCCAATTCCCTGAAAAGTTTCTAATGATGCCTCCTACACTTCTTTCAATGAACACACAGTCTCAGATTTATTAATGCATAAGGTGTCCCAGAAATCAGTTTAACTGATTCCCATCCATCAGTCAGCATCACTTTTTTTGTTATTTGGCAGAACGCATTTCTTTGAAACTCCATTTTGTAGACTCTGGATGATATCTCTGTCTAACTTTTCTGAAGAAGAGAGAGAACCTATCAGTTTTATTATCTAAGATTGAAGGGTACATTAGCAGGAGCCAGAAATCTACTTTCCATATGAATATCGAGTCTGTTCTTCAGAAGCTGCCTCT
The DNA here is from genome assembly GCF_047495875.1 of Pithys albifrons albifrons. NCBI lineage: Eukaryota > Metazoa > Chordata > Aves > Passeriformes > Thamnophilidae > Pithys > Pithys albifrons. The sequence continues at coordinate 49,615,276 of NC_092464.1, read as the reverse complement.
CACTCACAGTTTTTAAACCTTAGAAATGAATTTAAGATTCAAGAAAGAACCAACAACACTAGTTAAAGCAATATTTAAGGCCAGGCTTATGGAGGAATGTGAAGTCTGTAACCATAGACTATGATGCCAAATAAATCTGAACTGGAAGGGTTATGTCTCAGAGGACCCTAGTGCACAAACCTGCTGCAAAGACTAGATTTATCTTGCTACATTATCAAGCAGTTGTCTTCAGTCCTGCCATTTTATGTCCATTCTCCCCCTAACAGTACTGCTGGTGGCTGTCCTGTGGCACCAGTCTCTGATGAACACAGAAACACATTGATTTGCATTTCTACTCTGTGGCTTTACTGAAGGATGCAAAAATAATATTATGCTACTTTGGCCATAAATACTTCCTGTACTAAAGCAATCTGGTGGTCTCTGGTCAGACAAAAGGCAATAATGGGGACACAAAGACAAACCTTTGTTTTGAGGACCTGTCATCTTAGCTGGCATCTGGGAATGACTTAGAGTTTCCCCTAGACAAGCACATCCAAATCTGTATCTGGAGCTGAAAAAGCTCAGCTGTGACGATGAAAGACTTGCATCTCCTATGGGGCAAATTTGGCGATAAGCTCTGAAAAAGTTGATCAGCAGTGCCTTGTATCCAGTCTAGAAATACTTAAAACAGAAGCCTGGAGTTTACATTTAAGCAAGTGAAAATTTTTGTGTGCTTAACTGTATGCTCTGGGCATGAAGATGAGTAGGAGCAGTTCCCTTAGTGTGTCTATTTGGGTTTGGTGATGGCAAAGGTATGTTACCAGACCTCTCTCTATGCACTGGGACAATTGAGGTTGTCCATGTTTTGAGTCAAGCAGCTTCCTCTCATTTAGCAGAAGTCTGCAATGCCTTAGATAAATTACATCCTTGTTTTTCCTGGGGGTGAAATCTCTGTGCAAGACCACAAGCAAGGCTCTATTTTACTGTTTCACAGCAAAATGGTGCCCACAGCTTGATGCCTTTTCCCAGAGCATGTGGGGTAGATGTGGAATAAGTAGCAGCACATGAAGTCAGCTAAGAAGCAGATTGTGTACTGAGCAATCGTGTCCCGGCCACGCTGCACAGCTGAGTGCTGGAGCACAGACCCCTGTGCTCCTTACACACAGTGAAACAGGAGTGTTGGGGATGCTGACAGTGTAGGTAATTTAGGAGTACGAGAGTGTTTGCATCAGCATGTCTTAAATAGGAAAAGGAGTAGAAGCCTTGAGTCTGGAAAGTTTTACATTTGCTTTAATCAAGACTAGAGAAGAAGACCTAAATGTGACCTGTAAGGCTTTGCTTCTTTAACAGGTATAAAAAAAGGCTTCAAGCTGGTGTGGGTAACAGCACAGTAGTGACTTAAAGACCTGAGAGAAAAGAGCTCGCTGTTGATACTTGCTAGTGAGGAAGAGGAAGGCAAAGTTTTTGTTTGAGCAGAGACCTCCTGACTCCCTAAGAGCACGTCTTAGTTCATTTAACTATTCAGTAGGAATCCATATTAATTCAATGCAGCTCTTTTCTTCCTGCAAAGCAGAAGCTGATGGAACATTACAACACGTTTCGTCTGTTTTGTGTTTTTAATAAGATTGTGACTAAAGGGAGCAGGTCAGCCTTGTGGCTGTTCCCAGAGGATAGAGTTCAGATGTGTCATACCCAAAGAATAATATCTTCCTTTTCCTAAGATATACAGCTTCTGTTCAGAAGTGGGTTCTGGCCTTTGTGAGGCCCTGAGAAAGATCTGTTGAGGAGTCTAGTAGATACAGAGAGTGGACAATTTAATTAATATTTAACATCGAGGAGCCTTCATCAACTAACAAAATGAAATCAGTGTTTAAGAACAAACAGGAATGGAAATTTGATTAGCCTGCATTCTCCTCTGAAAAGGAGAGTGATGACATAGGAAAGTCAGGTAATGTGCTCTTTATATAGAAAGACATTTCTGGATGATGTTCTGAAGGCAGATGTAAATACTTGATTTGTTTTCCAGGCTGTGCCTACATTGGATAATGTCACTTTGATAGGACCCACTGGTCGCTGGCACTAAGATTGCTGGGTCGTTTATGCCTGAGGGAGAGTCCCAGTGCTGGAGTTTGGGCTGTGTGCTTTACATGCCATGTGGCTGTCAGCATTTGGGCCTGTGACCTTCTTCTGGCTGATGCCTCCCATGCTTTGGAAAACACACAGAAGCACACCCACCACTGCACAGAGTTCATAGAGAGGACACATAGAATCATAGGAACTGTTATTGAAATCTGTGGTCTTTGCCCTTTGCGTATTTGTTTGTGTCTGTAGAAGAGGGTGCTTTGTGCATGTTTGTCTAGTTTACAATTGACAAAATCTGATCTTGCTTTATGCTCCCACTAGTTTGTTTCCAGAAGGTGCTGTGACACAGGTGCCAAGAGAAGTGTATCCATTGTGAAAACAAAAGACCCAGATGTGCTTGTATAGTTTCTTTTTGTGATTAAAACTTTTCTTACTGCATTATTTTCAAATAAAGTTTGCTGTCAGGTAATAGGGCAATAAATGTCCTAAGCAAAGCCCATTTATTAGATAATCTCTTCAAACCACAGTCATAGCTTTGCACAGTACCTGACATGATACTGGTATTAGATGGCCAGTTAGTAAAGGACAGGCTGTAAATAAAACCTCAAACCCCAAATGGCCTTTAAATCTCAAGTCATTAGAAAGATGAGTCCTTAGCTTCCATCACTAGCACCATAGCAAAGTAGATGTAATACCCCTTGGCTCACTGTGGCTACTGAGCACCAGATGTGACTGGTCATGTAAGAGGCAACACTGGAGAATTGTATGCCATATTTGCTTAGTACTTCAGGTTGCTATAAAAACTTGAGGATAGGATAAATGAGAAGAATTGGAACAGTTTTTGCCCTGGCAACAGGATGAGTCATGTTGAAAAAGTCTTTGCTTTCCCTGGAAAGTGACTTGAAAGATCAAATAGGAAATTAGGAAATTATTGTTTTTTCCTTGAAAATAGTGGTGTATTCATTATAATTTCACCATGCAACCAAACCATCTTATCTTGTTCTACAAATCAAAATGACTACACAGACTTGTAGATGACTAGTACTAACTTGAATTTATTTAGGATAAGTTAGACATTAGTAACCATTAAAATACTAATCTGAACGCGTGGTCGTGGTTACATTGTCATATGTGAAATTCTTTTGTGTTTTATGGTTCAGTGTGCGTTTTTTCATATGCATGTGTTGCTTTTCCTTTGGAGTTTCATAAAAATGTCTTTTCTCCTTTCTTAAGGGAAGATCAAGAAATATCAGCATTTATAAAGGACAATTTTCTGGGGTAGGATGCTAATTAAAATTACATTAAAAAGAACTTGAACTAGAACTTGCAATCTGTTGGGTGAAAAATGTGAAACACTGAAATTTCACAATCTGGGTTTGAAAAGCATTTTACAAGGTACAGTGGGTGATAAGTTGGTCTTCGTTTCAGTCCCGATGAAAACAGAATGACCTGCACTGCACACTTAGCCTCAGGTAGTCCTACAGAATCCTCCTAGACATTATCTAAAAGCATTACGGAAAATGGGAGTTTTTGTAAGATAAGGTCTTTAAATCCAGGTTCACCACTTCCTGGAGAGCTGTGCAAATCAAAGGTGTTTCATTACTTGCATAGTTGTCCACCAGCTTCAGTAAAGACTGGACTTGTTTTCCATATAACAGTGGATGAAGAAAAGGAGTAAATTTCAAAGGAGTTTAGGCTGTTGATTTCTTTGATACTCATGACTTTAAGGAGCTACTTAAATTTAAGTAACTTCAGCTGTATCCTCCTATTAGGGGTGTGCTATTAACTGATAGCAGATAGCATGTCTGTCCTTGGTGTGCTAGTCTCAGGGAACCAGCTTGTGCTGCACAGGGAATTCCAGTCCTGGGCTCTGATTGTGAGTTTTAAATTCAGTGGCCAAATTCTTGAGACTTTCTAAACTTTTCCCCTGGGTCAGGGCTGCATTTCTTCTCTCTCTGCATGTAGGTGTTTGCTCAGCTGATAATGTGTGTTTATCTGTGAAGCCCTGGTGCAGGATAAAGGCAGTCACAGAAAGTAAGGTGGCATCAAAGCACAAGTTTGTTGGCCTGTTCAATGTCAACAGAAAGTGTTGCCTGCCTGGGAAGTATCACACTGGGAGGTGACACAAAATCAGAATTTTCACGTTCTTTCTGGACTATTTGCTATGACTGACTTACACAGCTATATTGAGGAAGAGTGGTGGGTTCTTTCTCCAATTTCTATTTTATTTTGTCCCCTGTTCACTGAACTTTTATGGCTGTGGAGAACACAGTGTATTATCTCTCCAACCTATCCAGCCTTCACAGCCAGACAAATGCAGTTCTTCAAGTGCAACTGATGCAAGGAGAATGTTATTTGTGTTTTACAGTTTATTTGTGTTTAAACAACTAAATATCATTGACCACAGAGCAGCCCTGATTAGAGTTAATGTTGTAAAAGCAGATTCTTTAGAGAAGTGGAAATTCATGTGGAATCAAGATGAATATTCTTAATAGGCCCTTTTATTTGACCAAGCAGTAGTAATAACTTGTAATTGTTATATTTGTGTTTCCAGACAGGTCAGTAATTTGCTTCCAAAACCACTTGGAACAGTATGTGACCACTCATAATGCAAAGGTTTGTTCTGGCTAATCTTCAGCATATATCTTTTGATCTCCCATTGAAGATTAAACTATGATGCCTAATGTGGTTCTTGAAAGGGACACCTCTGTTATGCTGTGCTAAAAGAAAATGTTCTTCTTATAGTTCTAAAGTGGAATAAATTAAACTTGACAATGCTGCTATGAAGAGAGGAAGTAGGGAGAGACCAGGATCCCTGAAGTCATCACTGAAAAGCAGCACAGCTCTTCATCAGTGCCCTGCTAATTTCTCTGTAATGAGGCATGGGCAGAATAAAAAAGAAAATGGCACAAACTCCCATTTAGCCTCAGGATCTTTAATTTCTCAAGGAAAAAAAGTTTGTAGATCTCCATAGATATAAAAGGGCAAAATATGTCCTGCTATAAGTGACTTGTCATGGTCTAATTTAACTTCAGCAAAATGCCCTGTCACCTGAAAGGGATGTTCTATGTACCAATAATGTCACAAGCCTCTTATCTCATTCTGTTGATGACAGTTTAAAATGTTCTAGTAAATGTACAATATAAGAAGGTCAGAGAGAAATGAAAAATACCAATACTTAATGCTTAGGACATGCAAAACTATTCTGAGTTGTTGGGAAATTTGAAAGGCACATTTCCTCACTTGTGAGCAGTCTTTTGAATGTTTTGATCTTTAATGAAGTCTTCAGAATTCATGGCATCCTGGCAAGTCCCACAGAGCACCCAGCTGTTACAACTGGCTTGCTGTGCCTGGGTGATGGACAACTGAGAAAGGAGTCTGTTTTGTGTAGGTGCTGTGGCCTTGTTCCTTGCATTAGCCCATTGAGTCTGAATGGGCAGAAGCCAGATGCTTTTGAGGGGGAGTTGGGAGCTACAGAATCTTTGCTGGCATCTGCCAACATTTAATAGGGATTCATTTGGGAATGAGACATTGAAGCATTTGTTAGGATCATTATACACACGTGAGAAAGAAACCCATGCATGGCTGTGGCAAAGGGGTTTGTCATCAAAAGATAATCAGTTGCACCTGTCCAGCACATGGACTTCAGAGGTAATTAATTGCACCTGCCCAGGAGAGGAACATGACACCCATTGGTTGAGGGGCTCTGCACTCCGCCCCTTCTCTGGGGTGTATGAGCACAGATTCAGCTAACTGAGGGAGACCAAGAAGAAGGAAAGCACACATCTTTCTCCTGTGGACTGGTGAGTTTCAGCCACTTTTTCTGCTACACTTGGCACCTGCCTTCAACAGCAGAATGAAGGTTTCTGGAAGCTTGTACAGAGCATGCTTGTATGTTCAAGGTTGGGATTGGATATGTTTAGATGTGTATATGGTGTTTGAAATCTCATTATAGACAGCTATAAATTGATTCACTTGCCTGTACATCCACAAGAGACATAATTTGAAATGTCCTAAGATATCCTACCCAACCTCCAGCTGCTGCTTCAGGCTGTCCTTAATATCCTGGGAATATCAAAGGCTGGTGGGTGACCTATGTTTTGGTGTCAAGTTCAGCACTTGAAGAATAAGGTGGGATAGACTGTTTGTTGCCATTGAATGCTGTAAGGGGGTTGGTATGATTGCTGTTCCTGGGAAGCTTTGCCATGGAAGAACAACTCAGTTCCCTGGGGTTTGTAGCTACACAAATTACTGGGAAGATAACTCTGTACCACTGACTCTGAATTCCTGGCTAGGCTGGACAGTCTTGGTGCTGAGCTGAGTAGTTCTGCCTCCTTTGTTATTTTGATCATCTGTGCCCTCTGGGCAGCTGTGTCATGTTTTGGCAGTTCTCAGCAGGAAGGCCAGTGCAGTCATTCCCCCTCCCAAATACAGTGGCCCTTTGCTGCTTGTGAAGCTGAAATATTAATTTCTGAATGGAAAGGTTTTGTATGCCTCTTATCTCTGCACCTGGACTCTGAGTCAGGTGTTTTGTGCTCTCAAGATCTCTTTCAGAAGCTGTAGCAGAGTGGCTTGTGTTATTTTTTTTTCCTTGTCTTGGGACTTTTGCATGTTTGGAAATGTAGGGAAGTGCTCTTCAGGCTGTGTGGGAAAGAAACCTGAGGCTGGTGGCTTCTCAGCACATCAGCTGCAGTGGTGGGGTTATTAGCTACAGTTACAGATAAAGGTACTTTAGGGGTTTTTATTAAAAACCTCACAAACTATCAGAAAATTAATAAAGGAAGTATTGTATGCTTGCATGTGGCACTAAGACTTGTTAACTCTATTATTAATGTTTTATTAAGAATACTCACAAGCAGGTTGTAACAGAGTTTATCTCAGTCTGAGCAATGTGAACAAGAGATGTCAAAGATCACAATTGCAGAACAGTAATTATTTTTAGTGAAAACTGACTTTTTTTCTTGGTCACCTTACAAACAGATTAAGGTGCCTATTTTAACTCATGCTGCTATCTCCAGAAATGCAGTGTGGTTAAAGTACCCTCAGAAAATAAAACTTTACTGAAGTTTTATATGGGCCCTTGATGTGGAAACATGTTTATTACCAGTTTATAGGCGCTTAAGGTGTCATTGCCCTATAAGGTTAATTGCTCTTGCAACTTCAGTAATGGTAAATACCTGGTCTGCTTTGTTTTCAATTAACCCATTTTTATCCTTTTGTCTCAAGTCATATGCTTCTTGCATTTTTAATACTCTTATATATGTTATAGAAATTAAAAAAAGTTTTTAGGCTGATGTAACTTTTAAATTGTATTTGGCTTTTTTTGTTTACTTGCAGGGCCACTAAAGAGAGAGGCCTCAATGTAAATCATGTTGTAATGTAGTTGATGCTTAACTAACTGATGTGTCTTGTCATCCTCAAGTATTATCCCTGTCCTCACCCTTGTACTATTCTGCTCTTTTAGTGAGCATGAAGAGAGTATTTACTTGTCTTAGGAGCTTGGGTACAAAATAAGAACCTATAGGGTGTCCTAAGAAGATTCTTTTGTTGTCTACTTTAAAACAATAATGTCAGGACTATTATGCCTTTGGTGTGGGTAAAATAGGAGAGCAAAAGAGATGAGGGTGAAAACCTGCGAGGTGGTGTCATGTGTTGTGATGGCAATACTGGCATTTAAACATCAAGATGCTTCGTGGGAGGCATTTGCCTTTGTGCGGTGCTCCCAGGTGGGATAGAGGCGGTGTTGGTGATTTCCCACAAGGGCATGAGCACACAGCTACCCACCCTACACACACAGCAACATAGCTCAGGGCACAAAATGCAATTTGTGGATGCATTAAAAAAATATGTGCTGAGAATATAATTCCTCAGGAGCAAGTGTATTGATCGTTTGACTGAAATTATTTCTTAACTGAAACGCAAAACAGTTCCTCTTTAAACTTCAGACTACTTGAAATCAGTTCTGGTAGAGAATATATAAACTGCATCTTCAAGGAATGGTGTGCCTACTTTTTCCCCCCTACCAACAGATGCTGTTTGGATTAATGTATAAAGACTGTTGTCACAGGAGCAAGATCTGATGAGGTTATGAGATTCTCTTGAACTTTAATTCTTGACTTGACAGCTACATAAATCAGATGTTATTGCTGCACATACAAATGTTCATTTGTTTGCCAGAGTGGTAGTTCATTTTTGCCCAGCTGAGATGTTCCTTTCTTTCAAAATTTGGTAATAATTCAGCAGTGTATTTCACCAGGTTTGTATACACAAATGACTTCAGTAGCATCCAAAAATGTTTGTTGCTCATCTGGGGCTTTCCATCATCAGAGCTTTGTCTTTTTTGGCCTGTGGCATGGGGGAGAGTAATTTCAAGTTGAAGCTTCCTTTGGTGGATTCAGAGATATGTGTGCTTCACCTATAATTTTCTTAAATTAAGAGTATGTGTGAGATGTTAAATTCCAGTCTTAATTAGATCTGAGGTGTTTGTACCTTGAGTTTTTGGTTTCATTTTATTTGAGCAAGGAATCTGTCTTAAAATCCCATGTTTTATCCTTGAAATTTAGGGTTTGTTCAGCACTAGACTTTTTTGGTAACCTTGCCTTTGTGATCTTAAACAGAGCGATTACACAGGTGGCTGTGTTATTTAGTCAGTATGTTGGTAATACCTGGGATTAACAGTTTGCTTTGCTCACAGCCTTACCAGGCATAACAACATCTCCTATGTGTCAAAAGTTTTTTCCCAGGGAATAACCTTTGTGCTGTTCTCAGTCAACCTTCTCTTACCACTGAGGTTCCCAACAAGATAAAAAATATTTTGCATGCTTTTCTGATTTCTCTGTGGACAAGTTGGTTAATTCTAATGTTTCTTCAGGCCTTGAACTTTGAAGAGGTCTATTTCCTTATGGTTGCTTTTACAAAAACAAGTGATCAGAGAAAAAGCCACCATCAAGCCTTGGTAGATTTTCATTAGTAGTCAGTGGATTATATGGCAGTTAAATGCCTCCCTGACATCCAATCCCATCAGATCTCGGAAGCTAAGCAGGGTTAGCCTCGGATTAGTACTTGGATGGGAGACCTCTGGGGAAATGGCGGGTGCTGTAGGTTCTAGTCCTGAGGACTTCCCTGTCACCGTCCAAGCTCGCTCAGCCGTGGCAGATGAACCTCTGGACTTAAACAGTGGGGCCAGTTCTGCGCACGCTGAGCCTCACCTAAAAAATCCACCGCACAGGTTGGAAGGGCACCCACGTGGGGACAGCCCTTCCCAAATCTTTGTTCGCGAAGCCGAGCCACACACACACACACAGTGGATTATGTGAAGTGCTGGGGTGTTTCACTGATTCAGCACTGGTTTTCAGCGTTGAGTAGGTGGGAGTCAGAAGAATCTTGGTCTACTTGTTTCTAACAGTTCATGATTTAGTATAGAAATTAATCGTGATTCTTCTGCAGTGGGCCAGGAGGGTGGCTATGCCCTCATGAGGAAGAACATGACCACACTGGGACTGAGCATTGTACTGAGTGATGCTAATCCGTGGAGAAGAGGCCCTCAGATCCACACTATTTCTGGACCATAAGAACTCAGTTTATTTTTAACAATATAGGAAAACAATTAAGGACACGTAATGCTGCTGCATTTTTCCTCAGAGTATTGAGCAGGGCAAAAGCACAGGTTATTTGGTTAACTCCTGAGGGTGGCAGGATCAGTGGAGTCCCAATCTGTGTTAACACATGTTGCTGAAGGGGACAGATGCTTGGGGATGCAAAAATTATGCTTAGAAGAATCCCTGGGAAATCTTTGCTTCTTTAGATAACCTTTTGGACAGGCCTATATATACATGTGTGCTTTTCTCTGTAGAAAAGTGTTCTATTTATTCTCATTCCTTTACAACCTTGCTTTGATAGTGTTTACTTTGAAAGGTACAATATGGCCTTGCTTTGTTCACATATTTCTAGCTTAAAAAGTCTGCAGTGAGCAAAAGCAGTTAGAGGCTAGGATTCATCTGCCCACAACCGAGTTTCCTTTACAGTCAGTAGAGATCAAATCAGGACAGTCAATAGATCCTGGAGTGTAATTCCTGCTATCCTAAAGCAGCACTTAAATGGGTCAGTTAAGCCACGCGTGAGAGGTTTATTTCTTTCCACTGATTTCAGAGGGATAGTAGATGGCTGTGTCACAATCACCAGCCCTGTAGACACTGGAGTTTGGTGATGTGCATCCCACCTGCTGTGCCAGTGGAGAGTGGCTGCTATGGCAGGGTGCCTTCTCTTAGGACAGTCCAGCTCTGCCTTTCAGAAGGGCTGGACTCTTCTGCAAACCCAGACATCAGAGTCCATGGGCATGAACATGGAGCCCCCCTGTGTTTTGGAATGCTGTGCTCGTACCAAAAAAGTGACATGTGGAAATTAAAACTTTTGAGTTTACATAACCTATAGGAAGCAAGTGAAGGGTGTGTTGCATGAGTTTTTGGTCAAATGTGCTTTTTATGGTAAACCTACAGCAAGTTGGCACTGTTTGGAGCAGGGGCTGAATTATGTGATCTTTGAAGGCCTTTTGCAGTCTAGTTCATTCTGTGATTCTTCTGCCAAGAAGTCTTTATACTGTATGATTATTTACTGCCAGATTTGGAACTGGTCTGTATTCAGACAGGTATTCAGATCACAAAACACCTCTCAACCTCAGGTGTGAACCCTGTCACGTTTTCTGACGTACTGCTGAGGCTGGATGAGGAGCTCTGGTTAGTTTTCTTCCCAGAGATGAGGCTGAATCTTTACAGACAACCAGAGTATTGCTTTGTAGGATTAAATTAATTTTTCCCCTGCCTCTACAAAGACTAGATATATAAATTAGAGTGGAAGGAGATGTTCTTCTAGGAACATATTATAAGACTTGGCATGAGTATCCTGGGAGCCAGAGCTAAAGATGGTGAACATATGGGAAAACCCAGGAGGAAGCATACAGTTTTAGGTTCTTAAACCTAGCTCTTGGATTGTCACACTGATGTAATGAAAGGACATGAAATGAGTTGAGGTTATTAAACCCTATAAGTTACTGAGTCCTATTGGGGATCACATTAAAATGTAATTAAACCAAGTCCAGATATTTTAATTTCCAGCTGGAGATTTGTGCAGCATAAGCTGAATCTTATTCCAGTTTGAACTTTACTGAAAAAGCGCTTGTTAATATGCTTATTTCTTTTTAATATTAGCTGAGTACACATTATTTAGGCCCATTTGACTCTAGTAAAATAGTAAGTATCAATATTAAAGTCATGGTTCAAATCAAATTGCTGGGAGGAATAGAGGCTTGTTCACTGTTAGCAGAATTTCACTCCCCCCAAAACTGTGCAAAGTCTGCAAACAAATCTCCTCTAAGGCTGTGTATTGTTCCAGCTGGTCCACTGCTGGTGTAATGCTCTCCATTATAGTCTGAGAGGGAATAATAGCCCAAACTGTTCATTCTGCTTATTAGGAACATGGGATTATGCATATTAATATGGGATTGTTTCCATCCAAAATTCTGCAATTACATTGTGGCACAAACTAAGTTAGTTTAAAACTTTAATTCTAAGAACACTAAATGTCCTATAAAAAAAGAAAAAACCCCAAACTAGTTTGACATCATTGCTCCAAACAAAACAACACATTTCTGTGCGAAAGGTGATTTGAGAGCAAGGGTTTTTTACTGTCGAGGGTACCATCCCTATTCATGTAGAAGATGTGGAAATCAATGGAGAGAACAAAGGGGTAGTGCCTGCCTGGTGATGTGCACGCACACGCTGGGTTTGACTGACAGGATGATCGGACACTTTGGCAAGGTGTGGCTGAGGGAACTGTGAAAAACATGGATTGCCCCCCTCCCCCCAGGGTCAGGAGAGAGATTCCAGCCTAAGGCTCCCACTCCTCCGGGAAACTGCCCTGGCTATTGGAGGAAATTGAGTTGGTACTACGAAAACATTTGAATTTAGAAACAGTTCTGGGATAACCAAAGCTGACTTTTAGGGAAAATTTAGTATTGACTTCTAATTATTTTGCCTGCTGCACCTGTGAGAACATGAAAAGAAGGAAACGTAGGACAAGGAGGAGGATGAGGAATATTTTCAGGGAAAAGAGAGATACTGTTTCTTAAATATCCCTCTGTTAGATAAACAAGGTGCCTGAGACAACTGGGATAGAGGAAAACTTAAGAGATTTACTTTCCTTTACAAAGTCTTCCTGTTTGAGGGTATTAGAGGTGGTTTAAGATTGTGTAGGCAAGTTGGAGTAAAAGTTGATTCAAGGACTCAATCCAAGGATAATGGTTTGTATTTAGAGGGATGAGAATGTGAAATTCTCTTTTTACTACTCTGTGGTAGAATGAATCTTCTTGTGCTATGCAGGGGTTGAATACTTCAGTGAGTGACTGTCAAATTAGGGAAAAGGTCAATTAAGGATACTTTTACCCCTCTCTCAGTGATTAGGAAAAAATCTAGACAAGTGGGGAAGCATTTGGTAATGTGTGACAGTTCACTTCAATATGCAGAACAGCCTGGAGAAACTGGCTCAGCAGCAAATCTGTGTGTGGGAGTCAGCCAATGGTCCCACATTAATTAATGAGGTGAGGAAAGAAATGGAAATGCTTGTTCTCAAAGTTCATTCTCTACAGAAGATTTATCTGGAAAAGGTTCTAAATAGACTTAAAGGAAATCTACACACTTCTGAAAAGAATTTATATGTACAGTTCTGGGCTGTTTGAACAGAGGTCTCAAAAATAGAGTAGGGCAAGTGAGAACCAGTTTCCCTCGTTGGTTATTTCAGGTTTTATTTATTGAACAGGTGAAAGGTCCAAGGAATTGAGGGCGATATTTGAGCCAGTTATTCTCCTGTCCTCGCTTGAAGCTGCTCCCTGCAGAGTGTATACTGAGGAAGAGCTGATGAAAGAACAGGGATTAAGGATCCTGATTTACCCACAGAATAGCAGTTTTGTCTTGACAAGTTATGTGTTCACACAGGTCAGTGTCTGAGTTTATTCCATATCCAAAATATTTCCTTAATGCTGGCAATATGACAATGACTTAAAAAAAAAGATAAGAGTGGGAGATGAGTGGTGACAGAAGATGAGACTAAGTAGCAGCACAGAAAACATATCCAGCTGAACAGGATAAAGTAAAAAATGAATGTCCTGTGGATAAGGGGAACTATTTTGGGTGAGGTCAAAACTGAGGGGGGAACAGGTCATGAATGCAAGCTAGAGAAGGTAGAGCTTGAAAGGCACATGGGTGGATTTTCTCTTCAGTGAGCCGAGGCAGCAGCTAGTTGTCACTCTGCTGTTAAGGCTGAGTTTTGAATTACTGCTTCTTACATTTGAAAGATGTAAGAGATCCTCCCCAAAATGCTGGTTGAGTGCAGAGCTGGTTTTCAGTGGAGTGCAGAAATAAATAGGGTCAAGAGCAAAAATGACTGACAAGTGGGTCACTGTGGAAGTCAGTGTCCCATGGCAGACAATGGCTTTACCTCAAGTGATCCCAGCAATTCTGTGCACTCTGCAGGCTCTCTTCTGTATGGCTGGGGGGTGCTGGCAAAATAGATGTAATGCATAGGCAGGGAATCCAAACTCACTTGTCTATTAATGCAAGCTTGATGTTCTATGCTTGGATTTGCCTTTATACACCCAGCTCATGAGATGTTGCTGTGGCAGAGGAATGAGAAGCTGCCCCTGTAGCCCTCTGGGCTTGGGAGAGTTGAGATTAGCTTAGTTGGTTAAAACTTGGTTGTAATAATGCCAAAGTCAAGGGTTCAATCCCCTGTATGGGCCATTGATTTAAGGGTTGGACTTGATGATCCTTGTGGGTCCCTTCCAACTCAGAATAGTCTGTGATTCTGTGAGTTGGTTTGAGTGCTGCTGGGGCTGCTGCTCTCTGTCCCAGATGAAGTCATGGCTGGAGTTTGACTTTGAGTTGCTGCCCTGGGCTCTGGGGATCATGGTCCTTGTGCAGGAAGGTGCCATCTCATGCTCTTCTGGAGAGGAAACCACTGTACAGGAAAGCTTTATTTTATAAAAAGAGTAAACTAGCAGCTAATGGTGTTGAATGCCAGTAACTGCCTTTAGGAGACTGTAACATCCAGAACAAAGCACTCAAAATGCAGAAAATCCAGAGGCAGTCAAATGTGAAAAGGACCTAAATAGTAAAAATCCTGGAAAAAAGCAGCTGGGAAATATTTGAACCTTTGGTTTCAACTAGTAGCATAAGGAGAAAAAAAAATAGAGAAAAAGATCCCATTTCTCATCTTGCATAAAATCCTCCACAACAAACAACCCCTTCAGGTCTCAGGTGTTTTTGAAAATTAGTGGGACTTTAAATATGCAGCATTCTGAATGGCATCATTGCACCTTTCAAAGAGGAAGAAATTGTATTGTGTGACTTAATAAAGCATTTCCATGCATCACATTTTACTTGAATTTCTTTTCAATTTAAACGTAAATTGGAATTTCCTTAGCTTTATGATTCTTTTTTTGAGGGACTATTACAATATTTCTGTAATGTTTTTGCCTTCACTATACTTCTGTAATTCCAGACTAATATAGGTTTTATCTAAAATACTGAATAAGAGAGAGCTAATGCTGGAGTTTGAATGCCCTTGAAATTATGTGTATATTTAAAGAAGTCTCTTCTTTGATAAAATTGATTGAATAGTGAAGGTAGCCCTGTCAATTGATCCCTAAAATGCTGGATAAACTAGAAAAACTGTTGGGTTGAAGGCTATTGCCTCTCCCTCTCACACACATTGCTGAGCTCAAGTGGGAGCTCTGGGAACTGGAACTGCTTTTATGGAGTAAACAGGTTCCCTTTTGTTAGAGCTTTTCTCAGCTTTGCAGGACTCAGCTTAATGCCCTGCTGTTGATGTCATTTCAAAACCTCATATAGGCACTTTTAAATCTCTGACAGACCATTATAATTAACACGATGGGCCTAAATTTGTCTAAATGAGGATAGATTAGGTGGTTCAGGGTTTATGGCACATAAATACTGTTTGGCTGAGAATTTCCAAGTAGGGCAAAGACCCTTATGAGGAGCATCTATCCTTTTCCACAAGAGCTGCCTCCAAAAGATGACAGTTTTGACACAGGCCATGAAGTGGCAATTGCCAAACCAAAATATGTGTTCACTGAATAAAGAATTTTTTTTTCTGAGACTGGGGGAAGGACAGAAATAGTCTTTCTTCTAAATGTTACATACTGGGGAGAGGTGGAGAGAAACTCTGCATGCTTGGCTGAATGGTGAAG
Source organism: Pithys albifrons albifrons (assembly GCF_047495875.1). Lineage (NCBI taxonomy): Eukaryota > Metazoa > Chordata > Aves > Passeriformes > Thamnophilidae > Pithys > Pithys albifrons. Next base: position 49,599,957 of record NC_092464.1, on the reverse strand, counting down.
TTAGCATGAAGTAGGCTAGAGAATTAATTGTATAGACATTCACATCAGGTAGACCCTGAATTTTTTCATACAGACAACTTCTTTTGTTACATTAATGTCATTGGTAAAACTCCCAATTCTTCTTTACCTCTCCAGGAGTTTGCTGGATGTCTATATCAAATTTTCCAGAGATAAGGAGACATAGGAACTTAGTTTGAACTCTGTTTTAGCTGATTTTTCTTAACAGCCCTACACTGGCACTTAGATGGTAGATTATTGTAGTGGTTCAATTTTTTCTTTACCACCTATTTTTCTATCAGTATATCAATTAGTTTGATAATTTTTGATACAGGATTATTTTTGTGAAAATGTTTCTTCCAGTAGTCAGATCTTTGGAATCAGCATAAATGGAAAAGTTTTCCTGTTGTCCTCTGGATACAGAAACATGACAAAAAAGGCAAATCATGATATAAATCATGAGAAGACTGTGAATTTGCTGTAAAGGATTATTCTAAGTTCCTTAGGTTAGAACAACTTGATGTTTTCTTAGGGTGGAGACTTTGGAAAGACATTCAAAATGGAGAACTTGTTTTGCTTGATGTAAAAAGGGGATGACAGTGGAAGCCATCCATGGCTTTTTATTACTTCCAGTTTTGCCAGAGGAGTTAAAAAAGGCCAGTAGCTATTTATAAATGATTTTTAGCAGTGACCTATGCAGTCCACACTTTTACGCACACAAGGGATCTCTCACAGTAAGGAGTGCTAAGTTTGCATGCTTTAATTTAAAATCCTGCTCAAATAGAGTTTAACTGAGACCTTAACTCTCTTGACATTAGACATAATTATTAGGCAAAGCAAGTACAGTCTTTTATTAAACCAACTAGCAGTGGTGGAAAAAGTGTGCAAGGAATTGTCTGCTTTTTCTACCTGTACATGTCAGTCTTGGGGAAAAAAACTCAAATTGTTTTTCTTTCCATTCAAACTTAGTCTTGCTTATGTTCTCAGATCACCAAGCTCCATCAGCACTGAAGTGTCCATTGTTGTTAACTGTAACTTATACTGCAGCTGGGCTGTACAAACACACTGTAAGGGATGGATGGTGCTGCTGGGAGAGGCTGTGCTCTAACTGAGAACAAGACTTCCCTGTGAAGTATAACAGGCATAAGCAGAGGGAACACCATGGAGGGATTACCAAAAAAGTGGGGGTTTCCCTTGGTCAGCTCTCCATCCAGCTCATTTCAAGGAACAGACTTGTCCTGGAGTTCTCTTTGGAAGTTGCCAGTAGCCTCTCCTCCTCCTTGCTGGCAGTTATTAATGGGATTGAAGGCAGAAGAGGCAGTTTTGAAGGATGAATTAAGGGATATGGCTGGAACTGATAAACCTGAAGATGTTACATGTTAATGCACAGTAGATGTGGGCTTGCAATGCTAAGCTGGCCTGTGTGTCCTGCCACAGACCTCTGGAGCATAAAAGGTTTGGGAAAGTGGGGAGAGTTCATACCTAGGACCTGGGTTAGGCTCTTGAGTCAGAGAGCAATTAAAAAAATTGGTCTGAATTGAGGTTTAGAACACCCAGAAGATCCAAGAGGCTGGTGAGATGCTTGACCTTCTCTCTTGTGCTCAGATAGTAAAATAGGGCTGAAGTCTGCTTAGATTTTCCAGCTGGAATTTTCTGCTTTAGCAGAAATGTAACTGATGCAGTTCATGTATAAATGGTACCTGCAGCATGCTGTGAATCCCTGACGAATTGTGGGTGCAAACAGCAGCTGTGACCACTGTGTCCTATTCTCCAGCTGTCCCTGGTCTCGTGGAGCAGAATCTATTAGAGAATGATGCAGAGATTCCTGAAAAGTTGGAAAGCTGTAACAAGAAGATCTTGCTGCAAAAATTAGTCTGGTTTGCAAGAATAATTATTTCATATTCGTTGTTCTGAGTTCATGTTTTCTACATTAAAATGGAACCACAACTGGTGAAATTCAGCAAGTGTATACATCAAATCTGTTAGAATAGTGGCCTAATATGCAGTATTTAATACAAGACTCAGGAAAAGGCCATTAAGTGTCTCAAAAGGCAAATTTATCTCCTCTGCCTCTGTCCCCACACTTGCCAACATCATTTCCTAATGAAGCTTTGTAGGGCCTTCTGCAAGAGCTTCTAGTCCCCAGAACTAAGTCTGGGTCTGAGCAGACAGTGATTTATATCAGGTTTCAAAACATGTGTAATCCATTTCTGTGAAATATTTATATTCCCAAGAAGAATTTTATCTTGGGAGGATTTCCCAGCAGGTTAGGTACATACCTGTGCAGCCTTCATTTTTCATGCTTTGATGTAACTGGGTCTGTTCAGGAAATGAGTAATTGCTACCCCATCATGATTTTTGCTTTTTCTTAGAATTACAAGTTTAGCTGCTGCCTGTGACATTCTAACCTGAATCTGATAAAACAAGAACAAGATGCTGCCTTGGACTGTAGGTGAAGTTGAATCTTAGATTGCTTTGCATGATCCCTGAAATGATATGCAATGTCTCCAACACCAGAGATGCTTTACTTCAAAGGATAGTAGGCATTGACTTCATCCAAGACAGCAAAAAGTCCTTTAAACTATGACAAATTCAAATCCCATGGCCTAGTAATGTTATGCTGTTTTGGCAAACTATCCTTAGGGATGAGGCAGCACTGCCAAGTCCTGCTGTAGGGGATGTTCAGCCACTGCCCCGTGGCTATCAACCTTCCAGAGCTTGTGTTTACAAGGGCATTGCTCACCAGGTGTGAACACTTCCAGGTTGTTGTACTTCTTGAATTTTAGTGTGGAACTGCAGGGCAAAGGAAAGCATTCTTAGTACCTTCCACCTGCTAATTGTAATCTGTAGCCTTTTTATCTGATGGTTTGAGAAGGCCATGAGACTAAAAGAGGAAGCTCAGGCTGTACTACCTGTGAATGATCTGACCAACATCTGCTGGTCATTTAACTTTTCCCAGTTGCTTTTTTAAAATAAAACAGAGCAGTGTAAAAATTGGAAAAATACCTAGATTTTGCAGTGGCAATGATTATAACATTTTTCTGTAGAAATACTTCTAGTGGTGTCCATAACAGTAACTGGGAATCTTTGTTCTCAACCTTGAACTCCAAACTGCATGCTTTTATCTAAGATATGCATTCATTTTTTGGGGGAAGGCTATTTCGATGATCAAATGTTCATTTTCTATCATTGTCTTTTTTTTTTTTTTTGTGAATGTTATCTGCCAACCATGGTCATTAACAGTCATGAAAAAAGAAAAACAAAGAATGAAAACTGAGACAAAGCCAAGATACAAGAAATCCATCTAGTACTAAGACTGCATTGGAATAAGAATCATTATTCTCACCACTCATTGAAATGCTGTGGTTTAGTTTTGGTTTCCTAAGCTTACCTGTGTTACTTAAGGAGCTCTGAAACACTAGGCTGAACTAGACAGAGATAAATATACTACATGCATTTTTTTCTTAAATGCAAAGCCTATCCTACTTTGCAGCATAACGTCCGATTTTTCATCTTTGAAGTGTTTTCAGCCCATTTACTTTTAGTCCTAGAAAAAGAGTCATTATGGAAGTCAGAACTGAGAAAGGGAGGGTGCGAGACTTGCTTCAGGCCACAGAGAGAGCTGGTGTCGGGGCTAAAATCTGCTTGCTGTCATTCCTGGCAGAGGTTTTGAAGATCTGTGCTGTACGTTTGATTCCCACATGACTCAGTGTTATGGGCCCCCAAGAAAAGCCAGCATTTACTTTTTAAACAGGGCAGTGTCTATGTTTTGTTGCTCCACCTCCACTGCGGCAACACTAATGCAAGTTCCAGCATTGCAGTAGAGAATATGAGGTGTTTGTCAGACGACTGCTTAGTGTTTCTCATAATGACATCTCTACACAAATGATAATTCAACAGTTCTGTGTTGAAGTTATCTGATGGTGACAAGATTTTCAGAGTCCATGGTATGGGGATAATTGGGACTCTTGCTAATAATTCTGTGCACTTTTTATTTTTTTTCTCAGTGAAATGAGATTTCACATGGATTAATTATTACCTGCTATAAATAAACCCTACGAATGGCAGTCTACATCGCAGAGGCAGAGGGTAGCTGTCGTTTAATATATCACAGCTTTCTACGCACCTGTTTGCCCGATGCTGTTGCCATGGCAACTGCACTTTATAAGAGAAGCTCTGCATAATTAGCATGGATTGAGGTCTATATCAATCAGAATAATTTGGAGGAGCAAGAAGAGCCCGAAGGAGAAGGCAAAGCTACTTGTCTCTGTAGGGAAGGTATCAGACTTCCACTGTGTGGTAAATAGAGGCAGTTAGTGGAAGAATTCAGCAGAATTAGCAAATTTTAAGGGAACCAAGTTATACAAAGGATTGAAAACTCAGTCCCCTTGTTTTTCATTATGAAACACTATTAAAATGGGCTTTGAAAAATTAACAAAGACAAAAAAATATATATTTGTGTAATTAACTTGAAGGTTTTGTTATAAGCTAGGAAGTTTCATGGGCTGCACTAATGACACCGGTCTGGGAATCTGGCAGCGAGGCACAGCTCTGCTGGTAATGCCCAGCTGTGACATTTGGACCCTCTTCTGAACATATAGATAACAAAAATTAGTTAGTTGAAATAAATGAGGGAAGGATAATAACTTATGGACTCCCAGATGCTGGTTTCATAACAAGCCCTTGTGCCTAAGGTTCATTGCTTTTTGCTAAAGCTGCAAGAAACACAGCAAATGTGGAAATGCAGTTATCCATTCAGTGCATCAGCCTAATAACAACACAGCAGATTAAGGATAGAACAGCAACTTTGTTTAAGTTTCCTTCCTTCTTGTCAGCTTGTGTCAGAAATATAACTTTAAAGAAAATGGCTTAATGGTTTTGGAAAAGTCTGAAATGGAAAAGTTGTTATTTTAAAAAAAAACGTTGGATGAGTTCTGTGTGTGTGTTTGTGTCCAGACACAAGTAAGTGACTGAGTGAATCTCCTGGCAATACTGTGTTTGGTTGCGAGTCTCGGCTGGATGTGATACAATATTAATGGAGTGACTGTAGTACAGGACTGTAGTACAGGACAGGGTTGAACTCGATGATCTCTGAGGTCTTTTCCAACCCAATCGATTCTATGTCTTTGACTGTAGCTGTACACCTTTGAATTCTTCAGGGGTCCACTTTGAATGCAAGTGTCAGTGTAACCTTGTATTTCTGTGATGGTAATAAACATTAATAATGTGAGTCATCAAAACAGCTCAAGAGGAAAAGGTGAGGAAAACTGGCAAGTCTCCTTTTTTTTGGGATTAGTAGTGTCGGGGAACAGTTTCTAACACAATGGATAGTAAAGGTCATCCAACGAAAGGACTTCTGGTAAAGCAGTAATGTGATGGGGTGTAGTATGTGTATTACATTGGCTTTGAAGAGGCACTTATTGAAATCAGTCTAGATCTGAAGAATTTGTAGACCTTATACAATATATAACTTAGAAGTCTTGGATGATACTGCAATGGCCTTTGCTACTTTTTATAAGTTATGTAAGAAGATTGTTATAATCGTCTGTATTGGACAGATTGAGAGGAGGGGAAAAAAGGAATTAAAATCACAAATTGCTTAAGTTCATTTCCACGGTATTTTAGTCTATGTTCTGAAATCTTCCCTTATCCCCAGGGTTTTATCCATTTAGAAGCTTGTTGCAATGCAGAATGCTTCACTGCAGTTGGGAGGGGAAGAGGAGGGGCAGGCACTGTTCTCTGGGGACCAGGGACAGGACCCAGGGAATGGCCTGAAGTTGTGTCAGGGGAGGTTTAGGTCAGATATTAGACAAAGATTCTTGATCCAGAGGGTGGCTGGGCACTGGAACAGGCTCCCCAGGGCAGTGGTCACAGCACCAAGCCTGAGACAGTTCAAGAAGCACACTCTTGGGCATGTGGTGTGACCCTTGGAGCTGATCCTGTGCAGAGACAGGAGCTGGACTTGATAATCCAACTCAGCATATTCTGTGAGAGACTTTCACCTGTGCTGAATCTGCTCTAGGTGGGGAGACACTTTAAGGCCACAAGCACAGAGTGTCCTCACCACTTTCAGAGCCCTGCTATATTGCTATTCTTCATTCTGCCCAAACACCTTCCTGCATGATAGTGCAGCTTAGGCACTCAAACCAGTACATGCTGACTCCCAAAAGGGTATTTGGGGTGCTCCTTTTTGAAAAACACTCTGAAGAGGGACCCCAGTAAGAAGAGCAATGGGTACAGCTTCTTACAGCTGCTCTTGCTCCAGTGTGGGTTTGAACAGGGCAGAACTGGGTGCCACTGCTGGTGTCCTGGGCAGGCTGGGAAGGACATTATTAAGGCATGTGATAGGTTTTACTTGGAAAGGAAAGTGCTTGAGGAGTTTAACTGCTTCCAGAGAAAGGTTGCAATTGAGTGAAATCTCTTGGGTTGTAACTTTGAAAGGAGGCACCTACATTCAGTAGAAAAATCCTGCTTTTTAGGAGCAAATCTAGCTTTAAGTCACTATTTCAAGTTAAGCATTATAGCTCTGAGAGTAATGATCCAGCCTAAGTGCTTCCATAAATTCAATTCATTAAAATAATATTTCCTCTGGCCCCAAAAGTGCCAGATCTCATAAACTACCCATTTGAAATTGTTAGATAAGTTTGGGGGTTTTATTGTTTTTCAAGAGAAAAATGTTGCCTCGAGACTCGGAATGTGTTTGGTACAATTTAGTCAATTTTAGAGGTGTTCTCATTGGAGTTATTCCTCATTTTACTTGGTGTGAAGGAGAGGAGAACTGGCTTCTTAACTCTAGTGCTGCAAATCCATTTATATCTATACACTAACAATTTATAAAGAAAGGAAAAATTTAAACAGAAAAACTTAAATAATGTGCAAAGAAGTTTGGAAGGTAATCTTTGTACCTCATTAAGATTGACAGATGGCATAGATGAGCAGTTATAAAAATTTCTTAGCCTATGTCACATTATTCTGTGATCTAATGAAACAGTATGGTAGATTTTCCTGCTGTCTGCTTCCATCTTTTTCTATTTTTTTTAAAAATCAAAAGCTGTAAGTTTTGTCCTGTCTATTAAAAATGGTGAAAAAAGGCATAAAAATCCTCTGTAAATCAATTACCATCTATTTACATATGCACCATATACATATCTGATAGAAGAGGTGGAATAAAAATTTCCTGTTATAAAGCCTTGGAAAACCTAGATGGAAACATTTTTAAGCAGATGTTTTTAATTTTAATATTTATATGTTAAATATCTTAAATATTTTTCATGTTTATAAAACTGAATGAATTGAGGCAGCAGGAAAAAACTACTGTAGGTTTGAATAATTTAACAAGGAAAAAGCCATAGATGCCCTGGCTGCAGCAACATTGCTGGCACTTTAAAGGTAATTGTTGGGGTATCATCCTCCATGGAGATGAAATAAAAGTTTGCTCCCCGCCCACTGCCTTGCCCCCAATACTTCACTTTGGTGGTATTGGCAAAGGGCTGCTATCATGAAAAAAAATAGAGAGAAAGCACTGATTCATTTCCTCTTGCCTTCAAAAGGCTCATTCACTAAGACTTCAATCGCTGTCAGTACTAGTCCTTTTGAGGTGAAATGAAAGCCTCACATGTGCATTTTCACTTTGCTAAGGCAGCCAATATACTTGCCATAAAAATACGATTAGACTTAATTTCAGTGTGTCTTGCTGAAAATAAAAAGGCTGTAAGGAAATTGTTCTACCTTTGAAGTTAGAGCTCATCAGTGAAAGGTGCTAAAATGTTACAAGTTAGGAAAATGAGAACAAAGATGTCCCAATATACCTTCTAGTTTGTCATGACAGCAACAAGTGGTTGGTACTTTTTGTAATTTAGAAAACTTCAGTAAATTTGGAAAACATCATCCTCTCAATGAACAGTGAGCAATGTTTAACAAACACCAGGTGATGAGGCAGGCACAGTTACAGGAAAGATCTTTAAAGCACTAAGGCTTAGCATCATGTATTTGGAGTTCTGGTTTTGCTCAGAAACTGCTTAGTATGGCTGAACCCAACAGAGTAAGTTTCTTTTAGAAGCATGGTTTATTTTGTTGTTGCTGTTGGTTTTTGTTTGAATTTCCACACCTGATACCTGCTTAAGTCTGAGAAGAACACTGGGGTACAGCTGTTGTTAGTGTGCTTTTATTCCACTTTGTAACACTCCAGCCCTGAGAGCTGCAGGAGTTTTACTTAAATATATATGTATATAGATACAGGGTTCTTTAATACCTTGAGATAGTGTCGAGAGAATAAGCCACAGAATTTTTCTTAAGGGGTTTCTTTATTAATGTAAGGGAGAACATATGGACACTTGGCAAAGGTATCAACCCTGCACATATTAATCAACAACACCTAAGCCAAGATCCAATCAATCCACAACACCTAAGTCAAAATCTAACCTCTCTAGCTCCAAGTCACCCAAAGCAACAAGAAAGGAGCAAAGAAAGAGAAGGAGAGGAGATAAGAAGAGAGGAGAAAGAGGGAGAGGTAGCTACCACTGAACTTTGTGGCAGACCAGCTCTCAGATATTCAGATGGCAGGGTCACAACATGTGCCTAACTTACACTGCTGATTTTATCTGCTCTGGTATTTACAGTCAAACCCTCCAGGTGGGGCCTCTGCCCCTCTGGGGTCCCAGGCCAGGGTGAGGGCAGTGTTCTCACTGTCCCTGCCAAGCTGGGTCAGGGGCTCCAGGAGCAGTGGGGTGTTGTAGTTTTCCCAGGCTGTTTGTGACTGGCCGCTGCTCCAGGGTCATGCCATGAGGGATATATGCTGCCCCACCTCTGTGAGGTTCAACCCATCCCTTCCCATCCACACACACACTCTCCCCACAAGGTGGTTCTGACCTCGTAATCACTGATCTGGTGTGTCACACTCTCCCCCCCCCCCCCATTGCTTTTCTTAACCTAGCCTGTCTCCAGTTTTTCTTCTCTTGTGGCTTGTTTTAACACCTTCTCTTTCATGGCTGGAATGGGAATGGAAAAGCTTTGAGACAGAATCAGGCCTGTAACCCTCCTGTCTTTGGCAAAACTTGTGGCATTAGCTGACTTTTCAATGTAAACCTGGCACAACAGGCTTTTAGGAAGCACTGTGTAACTCAGATGTGTCTCATGTAGCCACAAAAAACATATTTTGGAGCTTGACATTCTGGGGAAATAAGGGAATGAGAAAAGAGTTGTATCTCAAACCCAAAATTCTGCTAACCACATTCAGTGCCCTGCTGGCATACAGGGTTTGGAGGTTCTTTGGAGAACAAAGGAATACACAATTTTCTGGAGTGAGACTGGGCTTGAATTGTCACATGTCCTTACAGGGTTCCATTAAGTGATTCAGAGATGCTTGTGCTGGGCTTGCATCTGAACACAGTACCTGATGGACAGTAATGCAGTAAAAGAAAAAGGTGCAATTAATCATGGCGCAAGGAAAAGTAGCATCCTGAATCATCCCTCTGAAGCTCAGGGAGCATTTAGAGGTCTGTAGACAGCAGGGGCTGCTCATCTTGCTTAACTATGTCTCCTGCCATGGACACAGCAGCACCTTGCTTTTGTAGTTAATGTGGCAGATTCTCCCTTTCTATCCCCATTTGGCTACCCATGGAAGTTATTTACAGCCTCAGCAGAAAGATCAAACAACGCTGTGGTAAGTGGCCCCTATGGGCGCTGTCAGGTTTCCAGGTCTTTAAGACAAATGTTGCTCCATGTTTGCAGCACCCTGTGTGCTCTGCATTTTGATGCAGATTTTTATTACCTGGCAGGTGGCTTGGGAGTCACAGGTGGAAAAAAGGGCTGAGATCAATAACGGAGAATGATCAAGTCATGTCAGAGAGGGGTCAGCAGGCAGCAGTTGTGGAAGTTGCCCCTTGACATGACTGTCAGGGGAGTGGTGAGTGTGGGGGACTGCCTGGATTTCTGAAAGGCATGGTGCTGTGTTAAGAGTGCCTAATTATAGCTGTCACTGTGGCCAGCTAAAATAACAAAGGGCTCTGAGCAGGGATGGTGAATAACTGCATTTTGTTCTGATTGTTGGTGTTGCTGCTGTCTCTCTGTCTTGCACTGGGCTGTGTTGGTGCAGGTTCCCTGATGTGCAGGCTCTGCTGGTGCCAAAGAGTTGGGAGAGGCCCTGAGAGACACTCTAGTCCCATGTAACCATTTTATTCCTGAGATGACTTCATCCTCCCTGCTCTTAAAAACCTCCACTGTCAACTTCCTTTAATGCACTCACTTTTCTCTATCAACTGGTGCTGGCACTGTTGTATCTATAGACATTTCAATGTAGGATTAACTTTCCCAGCTCCAAAAGTCAAGTGACCACGACTTCTGGCAAAGGCTATAGGCTGCTATTGTGCTTTAATCCTGCTTTGCTCCTTCCAGGGGCAGCCAAGTCCTGCTTTCTCCAGGAAAACCTGCAGATATTGTTTGATTGCAATAATTCACTAAAACCCTCACAGTTTTTGCAACCTGGTTGCCCTAACAGGTCTGTGACAGGGAAGGGCCTTGTCAAAGTTTCAGGAAGGACTCTGAAGTAGATGTAGCTCTCTCTTAATTTTGTCTTAGTTTGTGTCTTCTTAGAATTGGATAAGAGGCAGATTCTGCAGTTTTCTTTCAGCACATTCCAGGAAGATGCCTGTAAGCAGTTTCTGCATTATAGTCCCTATTTATATCTGTAATTAAAGAAATAACTATCATCATTATCTTTCTAATTTCATAATTACCTCTTTGAAATAATAGCCCTGTTCCAGGTGTTTTCTAAAATAAAACAGCTAGGAAAATTAATTTCAATTAGAAAGGAAAAAATATAAACTGAAATGGAGTTTTATTTTAAAAAAAATCAACCTAAAAACACAATCACAAAAACTCTCAACCAAAAGCAACATGCTTTTCTTGGAGGGTATTTCATTTAGGTAATTAAATCTGTGCAGTGTGAATGAACCACTGGCAGCGGTGCCCTTTATCAAATGACATTTAGAGCACATTAATCTGCTGAATTCTGAGGCTTCCCAGCAGCTTAAAACACATCTGGAGGCAAAAAACCAGTGAATTCTTAATGGGAATGAATAGTCTGTTGGTATGTAGTGCAGATGCTCCAGGCTTTCGCACTTGGAAGATTTAGTAATGTTGAGAAACCCGAGCTGTATACATGTAAATTCATAAGCAATCACAACTTCATGGTGTGTGCACGTTGGTGTTCAGAAGAAAGATGGGTTTTTCATCCAACAGAAAATGAGAGAACCCATGAAGGGAATGCTCTTATCACAACCACTGCTTTCTTTTCTCTTTCCCTACTGCTTCTTCCAGCACCTTTTGTACTGTCTGTGACTACAACAAATTCTATTTTCCTTCTGAGAACAGGGTTGCAGAAAGAAACTGTTTGATGTGGGCATGTGGAAAGGAGCTCTCAGAGAGCTGCCAAGCCTGGCAGGTTTTGGGAGAAAGTCATGCTCATTAAAACTCCAAGTCTAAAGTTGAATTCTGCAGCAGTGCCTCTTCTGTTCTCCAGCTTTAGGCAACCCTCCAAAATGATCACTGGAACAGAGCTCATGCAAACAAATACGTCCTGAAAGCACATTGTTAAGGTCACAACTCTTTTCTGGAGTTTTTCAAAGTGTCTCTGTTGCTTTGACTCTTGTGAGGTTGCTGCTGCTGTTAGGAATTACACCAACATGGGTATGCTAGCACCCACCTTCACCCAGGCCCCATTAATTTTTTTAAGTTTTCAAAGTATCAGTGATGTTTCTTCTTTCCTAGGCTTTAATTCATTCACACAGATCTGCTGGGATGTAGAGAGTCCTTGATGAGTTCTTCTAACCAAATGTTCTGCACAGGTGAAGGGCTCCAAGTCTGTAACTTTGTGTGTAGCTGCTGCAGCTGCTTGGCCATCTCTTTAGAAAGTCTTCTCTGGTAGGATTCCTAAAGTCTGTCTGGGGTAAGAACTGAACTTCTCAACCAGCATAAGGAAATGCTATAGCAGAGAGTGAGAATGATCAAGAGAGTTCCCTTTGCCTCTTTAGAGATAAAAGTCTTGGGGATGCTCAGTGTCTGAAACTATCAGATCTGGATGTTATGTTAGCCATGTGCAAATTCCATTTCAGGGTGAGATTGGCACATGTCACCTCATCCCACCAACCAAACCACATGAACTAAATGACTGTTTACAATTAAAACAGTTCCTTTAAATTATCAGCCCTTTTACTGATAGCATGGGATGACAAACTTGGCAAGGAGGTCCTGAATGGGTACTGGAAAGGGTTGGAATGAAAAATTACCAGTATTCATTCATGGAAAGGCGTATTTCAGATGGTGAGTGGGATTACAGATTGGAAGAATAGAAACTAGGCATTTAGGATCTCTTTGAAATTAATGCTTCAAAAAGCTTTTGCCTTCTAGGGAAAATATTCTTTGAACATTGCAAAACATACGTGAATTTGCCTCTGATGTATTTTTCAGAATTGTTCTATTTCTTTGTGTTATTAACTAAGGCTATTGCTGCTTAAGGACTTGATCCCATACAGCTTGCCTCTTTTCTCTCCTTGATCCTGCAGTGAAGTCACAATACTGCTTTTTTTGTGATATTACGATCATTTCCATGGTAACAGACTGATGTCCAAAGTATGGGATCATGACTTTAGTGTGGGATCAAGCAAGAGGAGATAAAATTCTTATTAAAATACACTTTGTCAATAAGAGGAAAAGGAGCTAATAAAAGAAATCCATTAATGTTATCTTTTCCTTCTTCAACTATGCATAAGTGCAAATGAAATTACTTCTTTTAAGGAGCTGTTTATTTTTTACTTGTCTTTGTTTATCAATAAAATGTTAGTTTGAAAAGAAGCATGAATTAAACTGCAGCTACTATATATAGAAAACATATTTAAAATCCTGATGGTAAATATTTTTTGAAGTAGAGGAGAGCTTTCTAATACCAACAGACCACTATAAAGCAATGGCTATGGAAGGTTGCTTGGCAGACCTTCCTCAGAAAAAATTTAGAATAGAATCATAGAATCGATTGGGTTGGAAAAGACCTCAGAGATCATCAAGTCCAACCCTTGGTCCAACTCCAGTCTGTTTACTAGATTTGTTTCTAGGTCCCTAGGGAACTTCTTGATCCACCCCAGCTGAGACTCTGCTGCATTGGTCTCCCTTCATCATGGTAGTTCTCCCTTAAGACCTTGCAACACCCATAGCAATTGTTTGGCTTCCAGTCACCCACACCAGGGAGACAGAAACCACATCCCCAGAGAGCTGTTCTGACAACCCTTGCATGTGCATAACAGAGAAGACCATCTCCTGCTCTGCTTTACAGTACCCTGACCACAATAGATATTGTGGCGGGCATCATAAAAGCCAGACATTGTCAAAAGAAGCCCACCTGCTACTGGCAATCCAGATGCACTAAACTAACTCATGAAATAAGAACTTTTTCAAGGTTACCTTTGCTTTGCGTGTTCCTCTTTTCCAGACCTGGGACTGTCTTAGACTGCATGAACACTTTCTGGATATTTCCAAATAAGACCAAGAAAGACAAAAAATACCCTGGTTTAGTACTTATAATACTGCAAAAAGTGCCCTTGATGCAACAAGAGGTTGGCAGACTGGTCTTCTATCATGCAGTGACATACAGAGGCAATGGAAAAGACTCTTTCTGAACATTAGGATATTGTCAGTCTTGTTACCTTCCTCCAACACCTTTCTCTAAACACTTGTCATGTCACAAGGAAATACTGGGACATCTGTGCTTCTGTAAAGTACCTGTGGAACGTATGGCTGGCCAGCCTGTGGTTGGGACACAAGGATGGCTGAATTTGGAATGTATCAACCTATCCCATGGTTCTGTGGAGCCATTACGAGTCAACCTGTTACTCTGAACTCTCTTTCTGACTTTTACCACCAGACTGAGACGTCATATTCTCTGTTCTCATCCCAAGGGCCCACTTCTCCTCTGGCTTACAGTGAGACAAGTTAGTAGAGCTCCCCAAGGCCAATATGTTGGTGTAAATGAGAAGAGAATCAAGCAGTGGGTGAAAGTAGTCGTGGGCGCTTCTGAATCTTTTCCCTTTAGTGCCTGTGGTGATTTATGCACAGAACTCCTATTAGCAACAGTGGGAGAAGAGATACTTACATTGCTAAACAGGATTTTTTTCTCAGCTGCCTGAAGCTGCTCAGCATAAGCCTGTTGTGAAAATGATTGGAGATTTAGAGGAAGGAATGCCAAAGAGAAACAAGAAAACCAAAACTAATCCTAAACTAAGCAACTGTAAGAATTGAGGGGAGCTTTGCTGGTTTTTTTTCTGTTTTGTTTTGGGTTTTTTGTTTGTTTCTTTCCTTGAAACGTGTAGGATTTTTTAACAACTAAATAATTGTTCTTCATAGTCCTGATTTTTTTAAATAGCTCTGTGGGTGGTGATTTGCACAATCACTGATGAGTGTGGAGGAAAAAGGACAAGGAAAGTTGCAAGTTAAAAAGCTGGAATCACTTTTCTGCTCATTTCCTTCATCACAACTTGCCTTATAATAGCAGACCTCTGTAGAAATCCAGCTGTTGCCCTTGCTGTTTCACAAACTGGGTTTTGCTTCTTTTTCCTTTTAATTGTAACTTTTGATCTGATTGCCAGCTTCAGAACTGTTGTAATTAAGACAAGTTTTTCTTCTCTTCTGCCTTCTCTGCAATGCCTTCTGGTTTTCTAGCCTCTTTAACAAAAGGCTTATTCCCTTCCCTTGAGGTGCAGACATGAGGGCAAGCTCCTCCTTGACACTGCAGGGCAGAATCTGCTAGTTCTGTTATTATCCACGTCCAGGTATTGCAGCAAACTGGCAAGAGTTAATCTTTATTAAGCAGAAGCATATAGGACCCACACAGACTATATAGTTGCACTGTATTCTCATGCTTACCATTTCCTTTATTGATTTGCCTGTCTAAATGAGTACTTCTAAACTCTGTGGGTGTTTTCCAATTAGATAAAAGGCAATTCATGTCACCCTGCTGCAGCTGTAAGAGCTATAACCCAGAGAGCACACAGAGGAGGACTCAGCAGAGCAGCCTGGTTTAATCAAGGTGGCCTCCTTCAGCGCTGCCTCATCTGCAGGACATCTCTCTTTGCAGGCAGTGCCTCCTTTATTCAGAGGAGCTTTAGAGGAATGGGCTGCAGCTACAGGAACTGCTGTGGCTGTGCTTTATGGGCCAGCTGTATGGTTAGGGGAGAAGATGCATGAGCTTCCCTCTCTTGGACTGTTCTGGAAAAGAGTTGCTGCCAGGGCACTGCCCTTTCCAAAAGGGAATAAAATTATCTCAGAAGACTGTCACTGCTGCTTATGTGGATGGTGCTCTTGTTGTGAGAGCTGAATCTGATAAACCTCCTACTGGTCAGAACTGAGCAGACATTTGCTGACTGTCATGCAGTTCCTGGAGAATAATAGACTGTCTTTTGTGGGAGATGCATGTTTTATTGTGTGGGCAGGGAGCTCTTCCTTTCCCCTTCCTGAGAAAATGTCCCTCTGAAGGACAAACTCTGGGCATGGCTGAGGAAACCACAAAGGGAACTGAGAAGTTTCACTCTGAAATTCTGTTTACATTAACATTCTGCATCCTACCCTGGTTTTGATTCTGAATTTCTCCTTGTTGCTGCCTTTCACGCTCTGCCATACACTCTCCAGCAGACCACCCAGCTGAAAGACTTTGGGTAGATGCTTCCTTTCTCCTCCTGAGCAGGGTTCCTGTGCATCTTGCTTTGCTATCCATCACCATTTCCCCACACTCTTTGATTTCTCTAGTGACACATCCCATGGGACCTCCATGGAGCATTACAGCTCTGAGCGTGTTTGTCACCTTTACGTAGGTCCACTGGAATTGACCTCTGATGTATAAAGTGAGCAAAGAGCTGTTCCTAATGCATTAGCTAGAGCTCTGTGTGAGACAGGGAAGGCATTTTTGGCCCTATGTATTTGTATTTCTTGAGAGAGAAATGTGGGTGGTTTGCATTGCGTTCTACCTGTAGATCTCTTGGAAGATATCATGACTTCATACAAACTCCAAGTCACTGGCTGACTCTAAGCTAAGTGGTATAGATTTCTCTTGGTGTAGTCCATGGTCTTATTCACCATCTGATATATAAAGTATATCTGTAGTGTCCTGCAGACTAAAAGAGCTTTTAGCTTTAACTGTAGGGTACAGAAGTGACAAGAGTATAAACTCAGGTGAGATTTGTCTACATATTGTGCAGAACTTAAATTCCTTTACCTGCATAAGGTCTCACCCAGAACCTTTTCAGTATCGGATGTTTTTTTTCTGAAGGGACAAGTCTATCTAAGTGCCCGTTTGAGCAGCAATGCTGCTGTAGACCCCAAACAATGATTGAGTCTTGGAGAGCATCAAGTAGCCAAGGAATTATTTTTGGTTGCAATTCCTGGATTGTAGCAAAGTTGCAATGAAGAGTATTTTATTTACCTTCAGTATGTTTTATTCTTACCAAAGTTAATGCTGTAATATTTTATCTTTACATAAAAGAAGAGAAAGGAATATGCTGTTAACATGTGATAGAAAGGACAAAATAGTGCTCTTTGTTGTTTTGTCTTTTATTTGTACACTTTTGAGAAAGGGCAAGAGAGTCAATGGCATTTGGCTGTGGGCCTCCATTACTTTAGGTAAGGATCTCATGTTAGTGCTTGTGTTTCTATCCAGAGCAGCCACAGAAGTATGCTGTGATTGCAGAAATTCTGGGTGTGATTTTGAGCAGGTTCTTCACATTTATTTCCTGGGCTTGAAGCAAAATAGGTGGTGGTTCTTGATTCAGAAACTACTAGTATTTTTTTCTTTGGCAACATAAAGTAAAAGAGGCACCTCAATGGATGCTGGGAAGGTGCTGGACTAGGCTGCCTGAAAGAGATGATTGGGATACTCTCAGGTTTGGAGCTCTCCTGATACCTTCTGGTCTGGGGCAATACGCAGAGAGACAAGAAGCTTGCCAGTGTGCCAGCTCACCAAAACCAGTTATTGGACTCCACTGTATTCAGGAGAGGCAGCTGCTCCACCTTCACAGTGTAAAGAAATTAGTCCCTGCTAAAGGTAATGCGCTTCCTTTGGGTAGCATAGCTCTCTGTTCAGTGTGAGCAGAAAGTGCTCCCAGCAGGGATTCTCTTCCCATTGACTCTGATGTCAGCCAGGCTGAATGCTGCATCAGCTCCTCAGCCTGCTCCCCTGCAGCCCCTTTTCAAAGGACATTAACTGGCCACTTTTAAAAGTCTAGTTACTGGTGCCATTATTCACAAGATGCTCAAATCCTTCCAACGTGTACGATGCTCTGTAGGTGGGATGTTTCCAGGCCACAGGCTTCAATCCTCAGAAGCAGTGCAATTTTTGGTGAAAATAGTGTTGAGATCTGGTAGGTAAACCTTGCTTGTCAGGAGCATTAGAGCACAGTCCCAGTGAGAAAATACACAATGATTTGTAACTCCTTTCCCCACAACTGGAACAACCCTCTGGCTGACCTGCAGCTTTGCATATCCAGTGTGTTATTGCCACCTGGTTGCTCTGACACAGAATGTGACATGGCTCAGCTCTACTTACTCTTCTTCTGGGGTGTCACCGGCCACATTAATTCATGTCTGTCTTCTCTAGCCTACCATTTCCCCATTTAACTTTTAGGAACTCAGTTCTGTTGGAGGCTTGAATCCTCCTCTTTCAAATTTGGATGAAATTAGCCCCTGAGCTCAAAAGATGAGGGAGGACTTGTAAATTTACACATTTATTGGACAGACAGCATGAATGTATAAGCATCCTATTATTAGAATGTTATGTTAAAAATACCTACTAAACTGCCTGGAAATTTATAGGGTGACTCTACTTAAACATCATCATACAAAATTACACTTGTCTATAAAAATATTTAGAAAAGCATTCCAGTGAGGAAAAATAAGGAAAAAAAAGCCCAAATAATCATGATAAATTGCATTTTTCAGCTGTCATTGGAACATAAGCAGAGAAGGAGAGGCTAAACACCAAAAGGTAAAATGAGTAATTTGTTACTTATCTCTCATATTGACAGATGGAGAAAAATGTGAAAAAGGATATGTTAAAAGTATTATAGATGAGTTGGAAATACTTTGATAGCAGTTTGCATTTATTTCATTTCAAAAATTAAGGCAGTTGATTTTTTTTTTCCAAATGCATGTTTGACTGCCTCTAGCACACTTACAAGCATGCTGAAGGACTTTATTAATTTCAAGAATTCTTTAACCTTGCTTCATATCTTCTGAGGGATGTAGGTTTACTCAGGAATGTACCAAGCACTGCATCAGAGGGCAAGATGAATAACATTAGGGTTGCCATGGGTACTTTGCTTTTGAAATGTTTCACTTTTGATTTTAAAGTCTAAACATAAAAATCCCAGTAATTTTTGGCTTTTGTAGTTTAGCACTGAATACACACATAAATTAACGACTTACTTGTGGTTGTAAGTGTAGCTATTACTGTCTAATGTGTAATTCCCCATATGCAGACAAGCTTTGTTTTTTCCCTTGTTCTCTGAGTTTTAATTGCCTGGTGTTTTGCAGTAGGACATAAAGAGCAGGTGTTCAGAAATCCTGTTGAAATTAAAAAAAAAAGAGGAAGAAACAGGTTATTTTTTTGACAGAGACATTTCCTCTGGCATTTGGAAGAATGGAAGGAAGATAAATGAAGACCAAGGTTTTTATTGATACTAGTGTAGGCTATAAAAAAAATGGAAATCAGGAGCAGAAGTAGTCTGTGAATAAAGACACGTAAATGACATTGATTTGGGGAATATCAAATTGCAGAGCATTTCCTTTCCTTTATGCAAACTCATGAAAGCAATCTGTTGCTATGAGGAGATTAAGTGATTCTAGCCTGAAAGTTTCATTAAAAGTTGTTTGATGTTCACACCAGTGCCTGTAGAGGTGTGCTGATGAGGTGGTTGCTGCTGTGTTGAAATACAGAGTTGAAGTCATCCCGGGAGGCCTGATCTTGCCTCCTGTGTTGCTTGCTGCAGGGACCACAGTCTTTAAGGCTGGGGCTTTGAAGCTTACTTTTTGCACCCCTTCCAGCTTAAAATATTGGGGTGATGCTCTCATCTCCTGCTGGATAGACACAAGGCTGAGACCCAGCATGTGCTGAGCCTCGAGCTGCAAAATTCTTTATTGAATATTTTCACTAGTCTACAGACAGAGCTGAGCAATTACTGAAGGAGCTGCCCCAGCCCTTAGGAACAGCATAGCTGTTGGTTGAGTCTTTCCTGGCTTTGGGGAGAGTTTTGCAGCCTGTTTTTGGTTATGCTTTGCCATACTGTGTTAGTCAGTGAGGTGGTTTTTGGGAGCATCTGTAGGAACCCCAGTCACTGCTGGGTGGGCACAATGCTGGTCCCACTTGCAGGGTTTCTCTTCAGACTGACGGGAGTCCTGGGAGGCAGGGTATGTCTGTTGGCCTCCCTGCCCTCCATGGCAGTGCTGGTTTGTTCCCCAGATTCCAGAGATGCAAAGAACCTAAAAGATCATCTTGTCCATCTGCTTGGCTGACACAGGATTGTTCCCTGCAGGGTATTTTCAAGTGTTTTGTCTCACTTAATTGATTCAAGTGGTAGGACTTTTGTTACTTGTCTTGGGAGACATGTTTCAAAATATAATAGACTTGCTTGTTGAAAAATATTTCTAGATATGTAGCCTATACTTTTGCTGGTTTAATTACTACTGCCACTTTGCAATTACCAGTGCTAATTAGCACTGCCATGTTCATTTTTAAAACAATGAAGTGAGCTCTGAAGTAAGATGGCATTTTAGAATTCTGACAAATACAATTGGATGAATACACATCCAGTGGGAAACTCTCCAATAAAATTCATTATAAATCAAAGTAAAGCATTGAGATGTAAAATTTCTTCTGAAATAAGGGGTTCTGGGGAAAAAAACCCCAAGCACTTCAAATCAGAATGAAATGTTTCAAGTTTAACAGTATTTGAAAGACTTGAATTTAACTTAAAAATAGTCTTCATTTTAGTTCTCTCACTTTCCATGCTAACACTTTTTTTCCTAATAACTGATATTTTGGAGTAAGGAAAACATCTTTACTGGTGGCTGAGTCCCTTGATTCAGCTGTGTGATGATGTTTCATCTACTGGAATACGGAGCTGTTTTCTTGCTTTCCCTGGGGAACTGGGACACCAAACTCTGAGACAGTGCCCTGGAAGAATTGATTTCCATATGAGCCTACGGGTCTGACTCTGACTTCAGAGGAAGCCCCTCTACTTTTCAGCAAAAATCTAGGAAACTTTAGTAACCCTCACTGCTGCTTTGCTGGAGGTCAAGAACAACTTTGCCTGGAATTATCTGCAATTGTCACAATCCCATAAATGGCTCATTTTTTTTAGCCAATAACTTCCAATGGAAAACTACTTTGCTAAGAAAAAATTCTGAGCAGGTGTTTGTAGAGTTTCTGTGCAAATGAGCAGAGAAATGATGGTTATGTTGGAGAACTGCTGGCAGGACTAAATACCTTCTGGTTACTGGAGATACACTGATATGCTATTCTGCCTCTTCTCATCTTGTGAGATGTTCTGGGGATATCTTTTTAATGGTAATGGCCTCATGTTATAAGATGTGCCTTGAAATGAAATGGATTTTATATACTCTTACCTGCATTATAAATGCAACACTTGTGATACGAGTTGATGAGAGTTATTCTTGATAGGGTTTAGCTGTTATTTCAGCTTCAGTGCATTTTAATCATGCTTCCTCTGTCAAACGTAGCAAATAATTCCATTCTTCACTCAGGTCGCCTTTTCTTTTTCTCTGTGACTCTGGGAAATGAAACAGAGCAATAGAAGCCTTTCAGTTCATCTGTATGTTTGTGTGTCTCTGCCCTTCACCGAAAGCACAACCTTTAAAAATCCACGTTGTTTTGGGGAAATGTTGCCCTATCTGACTGATACTCTGCAGTGCCTGTAAAACTGAAGTGCCCTGTAGTGTTTAAGGCTAGAAGAACAATTAATAGTGGGAAGGGAACCAGTACAGAGGACTTCAGATCTTAAGTCCATTTGCTGGAAGGGTTTTCAGTTTCTAGTCAAATCAAAAGAAAAGTGGATAATTTTATGCAGAGAGGCCAGAAATCTGAGTCAGATCAGCAGTGCTCATGTTGGGATTTGGAGGCAGTAACTCTAAAGTTCTGCTCCTGATTCTCTCCCTGATGTGCATTTTAGTCTGGGACAAGTCACTCAGTGTCTCCAGCTTTATTTTCTCTTCTGTTTTCCTGAAGGTAAGAATATTTGCAATGATTAAGAGGAGGAGTGTATGGTTGTGCAAATTGGTAGGGTGTTGGTGTTTATTTGTTGTTCTTTTGTTTGTTTGTTTCTCACAGATTTAAAATGAATATATAAAGCATGTTTTCTGAAAACTGAAACTTGTACCAGTCTATAGTAGTATTCTGTCCTCCATAGGATTGATATGCTTGCTCCATTTTTATTGCACTTTTGTTTCTTTTGCCAGTATTTGATAAGATAAACTGTGCTCTTGTGAACAGAAGATGAATTCTGAGGAGAAAGTTGTGAAATGTGTCAGTGGAGGGTATTTTCAAGTAATAATCACAGTATTCTGCTCTACAATCTCCTGGGTTTCAGGGACTGTACAGGTAATAAGCGGCAGGCTTCCTTCCTGGACAGGGAGGCAAAACCACCAAACCTTCCCCTCTTTGGGAACAAACCCCATTTGTGCCAGTTGGGTTCCACCAAGGGCTTTAATGGAAATTTTTGAGCCAGTCAGGGAAGGCAGTGATGATTCAGAATGTCTCAAAGGAGAAAAAGGACCTTTTCACAGGAGTTAACAAGGCTCATTGAGAGAGCTTTTTAAACTAAATTTGAAGGAGGAAAGGGATAAAGCCAGGCTAGTTATAGGTAGGTCTTGGAGTGGTATGCTGATATTCTTTCTTGGGACAATGTGCTAGCAAGGTCCTTCAGACTGCCCTCTCAGGGAGGTAAGGGGTGCAGATCCATGAGAATTTTGAGCAAAGGCTCAAGGACTACCAATGTTGAAAGTCATCTAAGTGCCTGAGAAGGGTCGCATATCATCTACCCCAGTGCACGCACCATGAGCAACAAGTAACTGGAAACTATCGTGCAGTAGAAAAACTGTGATAAAGTTGCCATCACAGAGACATGGTGGAATGACTCACACAACTGGAGTGCTGCAATGGATGGCTATAAACTCCTCAGAAGGGGCAGACTGTCTAGAGCTTAGTGATGGTGTCAATAGGGTTGAGTGTTTATGGGTAAGAATCAGCTTAAAGGCCGGAAGACAGGGATGGGCAGCACAATGAAGTCTCTATAATTCAAGGAGAAATGGTCAGTAACCTGCCACACCCCCCAGACATCCATGAGTCCAGAGAGAGAGAATGAAATTGGGGGAGGGTCTGAAGCACAAGTCAGATGAGGAGCATCTGAAGGAGGTGGAGTTGTTTAGACTGGAGAAAAAGGGGCTCAAAGGGGACTTCATTGCTCTCTACAACTGCATGGAAGGGGGTTGTAGTACCCAGATAGGGGTTGGTCTCTTCTCCCAAGTAACAAGCAACCGGATGAGAGGAAACGGCCTCATGTTGCCCCAGAGAAGGTTTAAGTTGGATATTAGGAAAAATGTCTTCCTGGGAAGGGTTGCCAAGCACTGGAACAGGCTGCCCAGGGAAGTGGTTGAGTCACCATCCCTGAAGGTATTTAAAAGATATGTAGATGTGGCTCTGAGGGATGTGGTTTAGTGGACTTGGCAGTGCTGGGTTAACGGTTGGACTTCATGATCTTAAATATCTTCTGCAACCTAAATGATTCTATCATCTTATTGTAATCATAATATTTCCTTTAGGCGCCTCTTGCCTTGTACAAATGACTAACCATGGGCTACATTGAATTCTTCTGAGTTTGAGCCAAAATGATATTGTTTTGATATCAAATGGAGTTTATTTCCATTGCAACAGGCTTTGTATTTGTTGACATAAGTGTAGTAAATAAAACAAAATAGGCTCTGTTATGTAAAAATACTTTGGAGGATTATTCCATATAGTTGCAACTTAAAAATCCCTAATAATGATAGGCTTGAAACATCAACATGAAGAAATTTCTGCATACAGTTTTACTATTAGTCAGGAAGATGTTTTATGCATATATTCTTTGGTGCATGGGCTCCCTCTGGAGCTTTATCTTATTAAAAAGCCCCCAAACCTTAAAGCGCTTTTAAAGGCTTTAATCAAAACCATCGAGCAAACAAAAGAAATAAAGGCTTTGTTTGTGTCATTACAGCGTTCAGTACAAATCTGTTTTTCATGCATGTTTGATACGTGACTGGAGTTAGACCATATTGTGCCATCTTAGGAAAGGAGCCATCAGAGTTAACGTCTAGTTGGACATTAAAAGAGCCTTGTGTGAAAACTTTGCCACACAGCACACAATTAATTAATTACAATGCTCTGAAGATGCAAAGTGCCGTGTAAATCCCAGGCATTTGACACACTATTTAGAGTCTAATGGCTAATTACAGATTTGATTTTGCTTTCAATGATTCATCATCAAAGGAAATTTTGTTACTCCGAATATTTACACTATTTTCCATATGTTTTATTAGAGTGTGAGTACACACTAAGGAAAAACATTTAATTAATTAAAATCCAGCTCTGCCAGTATTGATGCAGACACTCTTAGTGTCTTTCTCTGAGAAATTGCGGATAAACTTGGACAGAATTGCATGTATGAAATCTTTTTTGTGATTCTGATATTCTTACCAACTTTTCTTTATTAAGAACAAAGTAAGCAATAAAATCTGTATTGGTTTTCCAAGAGGCGAAGGCAGTAAAAGTCATATTTCCTTGAAATGTGTTATTACTATTTGCAATAGGAACACTATTCTGAGGAACAGTTTCTCTTTATTTTCATAAAATGGGAAGTTACTGTCCTTCAACCAACTGCATTTCCCTTTTAAGGTGGATTCTGATTGATATCAGTAACCAAATACAGATTTGTAATTCAGTATTTTGCTCTGATCTGTACATCTTGTCTTGACATGAGCCGTACTGCAGTTTGTCCATCTCTCAATGCACTCTGACTGTGGACAAGGCAACTCAGAAATTTTGTCACCCTTATGACTATTACTTTTCTCATAAAAGAGATTTTTAATGCATTATTTGATTTAGAGGAATTTCTGTTGCATGGAAGCCTGAACGGATTTCTCTTCTTGTTTCTTTTTGATAAGTTTTTTCAATGTCTTCTTAGCCTGTCTTTATTTTTTTTTTCTCTCCCCCCAAGCCGTGCCTTTTCCCCCAAAAGAATAGCACCTTGCACCATTGCTTTACAGAAGATGATGGAGGTATTTCAGTACTCAGCCTGTACTGAGTAAAGGTGTTCTGTAGTAAGTGAATGTTTTCTTGTGGAGCTTGAGGAAGGAAGTCAAGATATTCAGCTCCAGAAACAAAGGCCAGTCAGTCATTTTTTTCCTGAAGAAAAACAAAAAACCGCTAAGCCAAACACCTTCATCTTATCATGTTGTCTGTTTTCCTCTTGAAGTGTCTTGGCCTGGCTGACATTGCTGATGTTTCTGATATGAGAATGTCATGGATGTTTATACAGATCAGAGTTTGTTTGTGGCAATGGCTGTCTGCTCCAAGAGTGTATTCCATTACACAAATGTTTATCTTCCTTATTTTTACATTTTAGTTTTGCAGATCCTCTTTCCTTGTTAGGAAAGGTTAATAGTGATTATGGTAATCTTGCTGTTTATTCTAATTTATTAGCAGATGCAAGGCTAGCAATATATGGTTAAAAAAATTAAAGCCATTATTCTCAAGACTATAAGCTGTGAGACTTCTTCAGTTAATAACTCACATTTTTTAAATTCAATTTTCACGTTAAACATCCCATTTTAATTTTTAACATTTACTGCTTTTTGGAAAATTTTTATTTCTCGGTTTTGTCTCATAATTAAGCTCCCTGGGCACACTGTGTAAGTTAAAGAGCACTAATAAGCAGGACATGGCACAAGTTGTTTCAAATCATTGGCCTTTAAAGAAGACACCTTGAACTTACCATGGTTAAAAAAACCCCAACCAACTAAGAGAAGCAGTAAGGCCCAGTGGGGAAAGTCATTGTAGTGGGTATTGTGGCTGTGGTCTTACCTCATGAATAAAGTGTATTGATGCTAAAGATTTCCTTTCAGACTGAAGCTCAGTTTTGGTCAGGCTTGGGACATGGTGCATGCAGATATTTCTGCATTAGTTTTCCTTTCCTGGGTGCAGTCAGTTTCTCAGTTGGTGGCAAATGGCGAAAGGGACTTCAGCCTGGCAGTGACCATGTTGCAAAGTCCCACAAGGCTGAGGCTTTGGGTGTAAATGCAAAGCATCTTCCCCAGGCAAGCACAGAGGAGCAGCAGAAGTTGGATTGTAGTGGAGCTGCAAGGGTGAAAGCGGCAGGTACAGGATCAGCAATATTAATAAATGAAAATCCTGGGCATCTAGCCAGATCCCATAAAGTGGAAAAGGTCTCATTTTACCTTGGTGACAGACCCAACAGTTTGTGGCTAAGCAGGTATTGCCAGCACCCTGAGATTTGTCCCTTCTCTGCTTTGCTGAGTGAATCTCAGGTGAACAAGTGAAACCCAAAAATGCCTTGATCCTACTCTGCTAACGGAGACTTTTCCTTTGTCTGCTGGAGCTGCTACTGATGCTGCACTAACCTGGCAGGGTGATTTTTTTGAAACTCAGGCTTCCTAAGCAAAGCTGGTGTATTGAACATACAATGTTAGCTCAGTCTGTAATCCCTCATTTCTCTGTTTTGGTTCAGTGAGGACAGTGCTTTCATTTGGTTCCCTAAAACCCCAGTGAAAACTGAACTGAAAGTTATCATTGTGCTGCAACTGCTACTATGCCTTTTTCTCTCCCTCATTTGTCATGTGACTTGATTAGTTTTGAGATCATCTGATGAAGAGATTGAAGTTTTAAAAATAATGAATTCCCATTAGTTTAATGAAAGCAGGTGGCTGGTTGGAGAAGATGCAATGCCCCATGATGGAAAAAGTTTTGTAAATTCTGTGGAGGGCAGAGAGATGTGGAAAACACTGGGTCAAAACTTTCTAGAAACAAGGCTTCCTATATTTTCCTGCTAATGGCATTGTTTGCTTTGTGTTTTAAATGCACAGAGTTTGTGATGGCAGAATGGGGGTTATTCTGTTCACTTGTTTTATGTGAGGAAATTTTCCATACAAATGATGCATGAATGGATTTATAGTCCTATTTGAGGTAAGTCTGGGGCTCTTGAAAGCTCTTTTCAGCAAGAAAGCTTGGTGATTCATAGGAGTTTGACAGCACCACCAAACTTTCTGATTTATGAGAACATAAAATGTTAAACCATTCCTGTTTCTGTTGTAATTGGCCAGCCTGGGTCTCCTGTGGGGAAAGTCTATTTCACATTAAAATAAAATAAAATGTCAAAGTTATTTGAGGATGGAAAGGATTTTTTTCTTTTTAATTAACCATAACATTGTTTTTACACTTAAAGATTACTCCTTTCCTTTTTTACCTTCTACAGTTAATATTCCGAGGAGGGCCTGTATGAACCTGGAGTTCTTATTCCTTAGTTTATATTCCAGGGAGATGCACCTCCCAGAAACTTTCTAAGAAAAGGCCAGGGAAATCAGAGTTTTTGAAGGTCTTATAGTCATTTCACTGAATATATTTAATCTCTTTGTTGCTATATGGACAAACCTAGACCTATTCCCACTGGCCCAAGTTTGTTCTGGATAATATAAATGGCTGCTTTTGATAGATGGGACCTGTCTTTGCAGAGACTAAGAGGTCAAGTATTTTAGACCTCTGTTTTGTTGCATTGTTGTTTTATGGTTTTGTCTTTTATTCCTGTTTATATAAGTCTAATCCAAAGCCCAGTGAATGAGATAAGTCTTGCTTTGTGCTACACCGGAAGGAACATGTAGATAGAGCTGCCTGGAAGATTTTGACACTTTGCTTTTGTCAAAACTGAAACAGCTTTGTGGACTCTTTGAGAAGCAGGGAAGGAACCACATTCCCTTTGGCTGTGAAGACTATGACTCGAGAGTGTGAGCATCCAGCTCTGACTCCTGACCACACAGAATAACCCTCAATCTCTTGCCTCAAGTGATCAAAATATACAGGATCTTTTCTGTAATCTTCTTTTTAATGTCAGTGAGTACTTTAAATATTTTCTTCATTAATACACAGAGAGATAATAAATTAAGCACTGTTTTCCAACTGGTCCTACTGATGGTCATGGTGTGCTTAGTATGATCATTCCCCTTTTGGCTGCTCCTACAGCATCATGTGGCTTCAGTGGCATGATGGTCATCCCAAGCAGTAAAATCTCCCTCTGTGCTGAGGATCAGCACCAAGCCAAGAGGAAACATAGTTTTTGCAGGAATCCTAGTCTAAAAGTGAATAAGGACTTTAATTGAAATTTAGGAGTGAATTTTAGTGGTGGTTTGTGTCAAACAGGAACCTCTG
This sequence comes from Pithys albifrons albifrons, assembly GCF_047495875.1. Classification (NCBI taxonomy): domain Eukaryota; kingdom Metazoa; phylum Chordata; class Aves; order Passeriformes; family Thamnophilidae; genus Pithys; species Pithys albifrons. The sequence continues at coordinate 49,572,437 of NC_092464.1, read as the reverse complement.
CACTTTTCCTGCATGTTGTTTTTGCTCTGGTGAAAAAATTCTGCTTGATTATTTTCATGGATGCATAATTTAGGTAGTTTTCTTGTGTGTGTTTTTTTTTTTTCAAACCTACTCCTTTCCTCCTTCTATACTCCAAACAGTAATTTCTTGAATAATTATCTTGTGAGTGAATTTTCAGAAAAGAAAAAAAAGACAAGTATTCTGCTCAAGCTGTCAGATAGCATTACAGCATTTGTATGATGAGCAAACACCTATCTTTGGAGGTAAAATATGGAATAGGGATCATGCACAGTGTGTAAGTATGGATGTTTGTATACATGCATATAAACTGTGTGTATACATACTCATGTATGTACATGTGCACACATAAATATGTATATGTAGGCAGGAATTTTTGCTGCAAGTGTGAAAGGTCAGCTGCAATCTGTGTATCCACATATTACATGAAATTATCCACACACTGTATGTTGAAAAGAGAAGAGCTTTGAAACAGTGAAGGTACATAATCAAAGAACAACATAATGACTTGAAGGATACCATAGTTTTGCAGTCAAATGTCTCAGACTTTTAAGAGAATGTAGGAGAAAAACCTCATCACAGCTGCCTGCTTTTGCAGTTGCTGTCCTGTGCAAACAGACTGCATTGAAATGCAGTATGATGCTTTAGAATAGAGCACAGTGCCATTCAAACTGTATTAAAAAAGGGCATACTTCAGCTAGGCTCACACTGAACCAAAGAGGCTCTGCTTTGCTAGCTGGATACAAAGAGTGCTTTTGCAGAAGTGAAAAATGCATGTTTGTCCTTGTTTATAATGTGAATATCATGTATGTTGTCAGGTCAAAGCAGTCTCCCAGCACCCAAATAGCATATAAACTCTAATCATTCAGGATGGAATAAGTTTATAGCAGGAGTGATAGGGGACAATATCAAAACTTCCAAGGCATAGAATCAACAACACAAAATAGCAACAGGGATGGCTAAGGTAGGATTTAGTCTTCTGCTCCTGGAAATAGGACATCTGAGCAACAGACAATGTTGAGAAATCACTAATATTCCATCAGCCTTCACTCAGTTTGTGTCAGACACACTTAGCAAAAGGGGCAAAGGGGAAGATCTCCACTTTTAACAGGGAAGAACTGAATGGAAACTTGTTGACTAATTTGATATTTTTAAATCAAGCTGGCTTGAGAGAACATCATCAAAGGCTAAAGCAGTGCTGAAATGTCACAACAAGTTATTCCCAGTCAAAATACTGGAGCTGTCTCAGGCCCAGTATTACTGAATATTTTCATCAGTCACACAGAATACAGGGTAGAGAGCATATTCGTTAAATGCATAGGTGACAGTAATCCACAAGGGACCTCCAGAGTATTTTAAGGGAAGACAAGAATTCTAAGTGACACATTGAAGCTAATGTCTGAAAACAGCAAGAGGCCATGCAATAGCAACAAGGCTAGATACTACAGGTAGAAAGGAACAATCAACCTTACAAATCAAGTTCTGTGAAAACAGGTGAAGTGGAACAAAACAGAGGCACAAAAACAAAAGAAAAAGATGACTCTAAGATGCGTAAATGTGAAGTAACTTGTTGTTCAGATACTGCTAAACTACTTGCCTGTAGTAGTTTGCCCAGTTTGGGTGCCACACTTCAAGGAAGATGTTGAAAAACTGCAGTGAGTCCAATGAAGAGCAAAGAGAAAGATAGAAGTTCAAAGACACAAATGCATGAACAGCAGCTTCTTAGCCTAGAGGAAACGTGAGAGGATGGGGATCTGTTAACATTTTTCAAATATTTAACATAGTACACATAAGGTTGTGGTTAAGGTTTAGAAAAAATTTGGAAGGAACTTGTTGAGTAATTAGGGAGTTGTCAAGTAATCAGGCAATGTATTTTTCTACCCAGTATGTAAGCAATTGAGGCATGTGCATTTAAAGTCACAAGTGTGAATGGAGAATAGTTAGTTTCAGGCTTTAAAATTATTTCTTTAAACTTGCTTCACTTAAATATTAAAGCTAGGAAATTGGCTTGGCTTCCTGGGTAAGCTTCAGTCACCTTGATGAACATGTGCAATGATGTTTGGGTAACAAAAGAGAGAGCATTGCCACGGTGATGCTTAATTGAGCTAAATCCACATATAATCGTTCCTGTTGTAGTGAAGTACTGTAGCATTTAGATGAAGTAAGCCACTTATAAGATCCTGCAAATGTTTCATTGTGTGGCTGCTTCTTCTCTAACTTACACTGACGGGGATGAGAAAAAGCTCTATTAAAATCCATGGTGCTAGGCAACTGTTAAACATAATTTGGTATGACAATATTGAGGCAGGCTAATGTCTTATTTTATTTTCTTTTTAGTAAATTATTCATTACTATTATAAGTGAATCGGCAGAACTCAAAAAATGTCCTCAAAAACAGCTAAGGAAAACATATGGATCTATTGTCAAACTGCTGATGATCACAGGGAAGGATGTTCTTGCATAAATCTGAAAAAGACAAATAGGGTTAGCCTTTGTCCTCAGTCATCTCTTGCTACTCAAGTTTATTATCAAAAGAGTGTTACACAGATTCGGGCTCGATTTCACTTGAGTTTTACACAGCCTAATTCATCTGTAGCTTTAGGAAAACTTGCTGCCACACACATGCCAATCTGTCTAACCCAGGTAAGCTTATGGGCAATATCCTGCCTTGGTAGCAGTCAACTTATCTGGGAAGAGAGGGCTCAATCCAGCATGCTCACCCATTCTTGTTTTTTTTTTTTTTTTCAGTTTTAATTGGAATTTGGTAGATATTTAAAAGAAAGGGAACAAATGGAGAGGTCCAGAGTTATTTCACATTTGTAGTTCTTTTCTGGGCATGACCTGTATTCTTTGGTCTTGTTTAACCTGCCTGTGGTAGGTGGAGATGGAGGTCACAGCCCTGGTTTAAAACAAATATCAGTTTCTATTATCTCATATTATTTATTTTCTTTCTTCATAGGCTTCTCAGCTGAAGTTAAATGCTCTGGAAGTTACTTGTAATAGTTCATGATTTTCTTCTGCAGGAGAAGGTGAAATACTTCTAGTCTTCCTAGGAGTCAATAGTTTTCTTTAAACCTCTTCCATGTGTTTTCTGTGCACTTGCATTAAACTTTCCCTGTACCCTTTAAAAAAGATGCAATCTTATGCAAGTGTGAATTCAAAAAAGCAGAGAACCATGTTTGACTCGTTTCCTGAGAAGGGCAGATGGGGTTCTTGGCAACTGCTCATTCTTTATTTCTGAATATTGCGTTAAGCAGAGTTTTATACAGTCTTTGCCTGTTCTCTTTTTCTCCAAGTTTTGGTCAGCCTGAATTCCAGAACAGCTGGATCATTTGTGAAAAATAAATGCCAAAAAGTCCCTTGAGTCCTAGATCAGCAGCTTCTTTTTTCCAGTCTTTTATGCTAGAGAGTGAGTGATGGTGCCTGACAGTGCTGTGGTTCATAAACCTTTCTTTCCAGTTGTTTCTGTCAAATGTAAGGAAATATCTTCAGATGTTGTTTTAGACTAACAATTTGTCCTTGGATTTCTTGCTGAAAGCTCACTAAGATCTTATTATTCAGAACTCAGCAATTCCTGAGAGGAGTAACTTCTGCAAGCTGGACTGGGAGTTTAGGTAATGTAGCAATATTTTCTTGAGCCCACTACTTACAGTGGAAAAGCAGAAGAGGAAAAAATATGAATGAAGCAATGAAAAGTATATCAGGTGCCAGTTAATGAGAATGAAGCATTCTGTAAGTTTGTGCATATTTTACATTAAAACAGAACAGCAGACTTGGTTAGAATTTAGTCCATAAGAGTAACAACAGCTACCTCAAATAGATCTGAATGTGTACTTCAGGAGAAACTAGAAGAAATTGGTTTCCAAAGTATGAAATAATACTGTTTTTTTGGGGTACGAATCCTTTCAGCTTTCCTAAGGGCTTGTGCGTTACCTGTAAGTTAGAGATGGAAAAGCTTTATTCAGTCATGAACAAGCCTGTTACAGGTTTGATTCTCTCGACTGCAGTTTCTAGTGCTGTGCTCTCCTAGTTTTGTATTCTCTCAACAATAAGGCTACATTTCCTTTTTCTCAGGAGGCTATTCCACAGCCTGATAGAGATCATTGTCAGGAAAGATGTATGTGTATCAACCACTGTCAACCTAAAACAAGGTGAATGAATTGATCACAAAAGAGAATAAGACTTTACCCCAGTTTCAGTCCTGGTGAGAAACTGGAGCAGCTGGCCCAGAAGTTGTGAATGTCCCATCCCTGAGAGGGTTCAAGGCCAGGTTGGAGAGGGCTTTGAACAACCTAATCTAATAGAAGATGTCCCTGAGCAATGGCAGGAAGGTTGGAAGTAGATGATCTTTGAAAGTCCATCACAAACCAAATTGTTCTATGAGTCTATGAAGTAGTTGAGATATTGAGTGTACTGTTTCCAAGAGCTCTGATGCAGCAGTGTATGGCCAGTCATTCTGTACTGAGCTGGTGCCGATCCTTCAACACAAGGAAGTTCAGTCTGAGACTGGAGCTGCTCTAGTTTGCAGACAGGTTCTTGTCAGAGGATAAAAGCTTACTACATCATTGCTGGATTTATTTCACCTAAAATTAATTCTGCACAACACTTCTGAAAATTTGTCATTCATTACTTGTGAAGTAGTCTAATTAACCAGAGGTCAGTGACTGATAGCTAGTCAATGCTGGTGAAACCAGGCTTCTCCCAAAACTTGTCACAGGAATCAAAATTATATACTGTGCATTCCAGTCATTCACCTGGAGCACATTTAAAATATATTCTCTGTGTTTGCTATTGTAATATTTTGGGCATTTCTAGGCAATTGACATCTGCCTTTGCTCATGGCTTGAACAGGTTGGGGACACTTGGCTCTTTTAGTTATTTTTTTTTTTTAATAGCTGAGTCCCTTCAGCTGGTTTATTTAGCTTGCTTTCATGCTCTATTTTTTACTGACAAACAGCAAACAGTGCTATCTACTAGCCAGGGCTGAAGGCATGTCAGCACATGGAGTCACTCTGGGACTGCAGAAGCAGGGATTTTTACCTCCCTAATTGCTAAGCAGCAGCCGCAATAAAGAGGAAATACGTGTGTTAATTTTTCTGTAAGTGTGCTCAGTTATGTGAATCTTTCAGCTCATCAATAAAGTCAGTTACAGCAGTGCTTGCAAAATACCAAGAAAGCAGGTTACATTGTTAGGGATGTTTTAATACCTACTTAACCTAATCACTAAACTAGTAATGAAGTTTCCCCTCTGTAATACCTTCCCAGTATATTTTTGATATGCTTGTAATCTTCATAGATGGTTTGCAGAATTCTTAAAATCTCTGGTGGCTGAGCATTTGCCGAGGTGACCTGACTTAATGAGGGAAGGAGCTGAGAGGAGGAACTTTCTGATAGACAAAGCTAAGCAGCCAATAAAGACCACTTAGAAATCTCCTCCAGTTTCTCTTGGCCTAAGGCTCCTCAGATCTGAAAAGAAACACTGGAAATACTTTTGTCTGTCTGCTGGAAGCAGGGATGTGTATTGTGGCTTATCTTTGCAGTCAAGCCCACTCAGTAACCCAGAGTGAAGGCATTCCAGCATCCATTTGTTGCCATATCACCTCTTAAGGGTACACAAAGTACAGTATTAATGATGGTGAAAGCAGGGTGCGTGCCATGTGCCTATGTGTATTAGTGTGAGGGGAGTGTTAACTGAAAGAATCTCCATTTTGCTTTGGTGAGAAGTTGCCTTTTGATGTGAGGAAGAAGATAAATAACTGGACCAGGTTTTTTTTCGGTTTTTGTCAATATGGACTTGAATTCAGGTCAGAGAATCCAGTACACACTCTGTGAATTTATGCTAGTAAACCTCTGCCCGCACAGACTTTCCCAGGGAATTAGCTCTATTTTTTTCCTTTGTTCCAAACAGTCTTCTTTGCCTGTATTTCCACACACATTGTGTCCTTTGGGAGGTGTTTGATAGAGGCAATTTGTAGTGGGGAGATGGATAAAGGAGTCTGGCAATGTGCCAGGTGTTCATTGACATCTCTTAACCAAAGCAAGTGTATCAAACTAATAGGTAGCTTTGCTCAGTGTCTGGTTCATCTCTGAGTTCTTTGACTTCCTGCCCCAACAGCATTTTGTCAGTGAAGAAATAAGGAGCCCATTTGTCTTCTGTGTGCCTTGCTCATGGTCTCAACCTGCTCCAGCTGTTTTGTCCCAGTCCCTTTCAAGAAAGAGGGCAGATTTGCACCCTGTACCTCCTTTTGTTGTTTGTTTTTGTGAATCTGTGTCCTTTTCCTTCATAAAATATACCTATCTGTAACACAGTCTCATACAGTTGAAGGCAACCTCTTGGGACAGCGTTGCCATATACAGACATTGTGCAACTCGATGAAGAGAAACTGCTGTTTTCAGGAAGTGGGGCAGTTCCCAGGGCTTTGGATTGTTGTTGTTTTTGTTTTGATGTTGTTTATCTGTTGCTTTATGCATGTACAAATCTCTAATGTGTTTGACATCAGGTTTTATAACTGTGCAGGCAGGCGTTCTGGTTTTCGATTCCCTGTGGAACAGAAAATTCTGGTGGGCAGAGGGTGAAACCCGACATTTCAATGGTATTGTTCCTTAATTAAATAGTGCTATATATAGATAGGAATCTGATTCCTAGAGGTTTCAAATAAGCAATTAATTTTTATGTAACTTCCCAATACATTTTTGAATTAACGATAATGGATATTATTTCCTGCTTCTCACTGGGCAATGTTTAAATTCATGTCCATGAAATGCTAGCTAGTCTCAAATACATCTTGGGCAGGTAGAATGCATGAGAAAAATGGGTTTGATAAAAGCAGTTGCTAATTTAGTTGCACTATCTGCTAGGGAGTTTATGTCAAGGAAAGGCAAAAAGCAGTCTAAGGGAAATTTAGTTTTCTATGTGGGATGAACAAAGGTTGGAAATGTGCCTTCCCAGCCATGTTTTTCTTTCTGCATTACTTTCTTTGTGAGCTAAGGTTTTCCAATAGTTATAGACGTGGATATGCTTGTCTCATTAGGGGCAGTTTTTGTAAATGCAGACTGACGCACAGGAAATCCAAGTTTTCTCCCACGACAAGCAAAGGCTGTTGATATATATTTGCAGTCAACAAAGGTCTTCTTTAACTCCTTTGGTTTCCCATGTATATTTTCACCATGGCAGACTTGTTTGGTCATTTGGATACCTGGTTTCAGCACAAGACATTCTCCTGCTTTCTATCCCTGAGGAATCTCCATGTCCTACCTTCTGATGGGGGTCACATCTATTGGTGCAGTGCTGCCCCTCACTGCCAGGGAATATCTTGGGTATCTCACGAGGGTTTCTTTGCCTCTAATGAGAGGCAATTAGACAGCCCCCGAAAGAAAGTAGTATGATCAGCTCAGTGATGTTTTGACACCTTTTTTTTGGTAACAGACAGAATGGGGCTCATTGGGTCCACCAAGGTGAGTGGGATTCAAGAGGTCAATCGTGCAGTCCCAGCTGAGTGCTCTGCACGGTGTCAGGTCTCTCTGGTGGCATAACTCTGTACTTCATCTTTAGATTAAAGCATCTGTCCTGGATCTTAACCTTTTCTGCCTAACTAAAGGGAAAAAAGTGCTTATGTTCAAAACTTGCTGATACAGTGGGGCCTTGACACGTTTTGGTAGTTTAAAGAAATGTCTCAGTTTATTGTAGTGAAACGAAGGTTGTATTTGCATTTGATTCTGCAACTCTAATCTCATCAAAGTTAAGACAGCCAAGACAAACCTAAGGCAACTCCATACATAACATAACTTCTTTATGCAGTCATGCTTAGCAGCACTGCTATATACTCCCAGGACAACTATGGCCTGTTTTTTAGTGTATACTGGAGTGTTTCTGTTTCTAATATACAGGTCTGACTTTGAGGAGAAGGAAAACATGGATTTTGTAAGTTTTGCATGCTGAGAAATGCAATTAAAAGTAATTGCTTCTATTTCCGAAGTAAAACATGCCTTTTAAAAAGTGTAATGTTCACCATTACCCAGGGGGACATTTCTGCCATGTAGAGACAGTTTCCATATTTCACTTTGTAGGTGCTCCCATCTGCCCCTCTTAAAGTAGTTTTTCCTGAGAAATGAACAAAGCAGTTTCCTGGAAAAACAACAAAAAAGAGCCAGTATATAAGGAAGAGAAACTCAGCAGTAGAAAAGTGAAATAAAGTGATCATTACATCATTTTAAAGGCATTTGTGCAAATTGCCATATAAATATGAAGTCTAGACTGCTGTGGTAAGTAGACATTTTAAGATTGAGATGTTTTGTATACAACTCTGATGCTAATTGTAAACTAAAAAGATTATATTGATATATTAATCTTGCCTTGTTTCTTTTCCTCATAAAATAAAGATAGAATTGTCATGAACTAAAGTTGTTTTACCTATAAACCTTTATAAATAAAGGAAAAGCCAGTTTACTGCTTGAACTTTGAGAGGAGTCAAAACAATGTAAAATGGATTTGGAAACAAGTCCTGACCTAATAACTAATTTTTATGAAACAGTGTAACACAGAGGCCCAGATCAGAATGTCCCTTTGGAATTTTGTACCTGGAAGTGTAGATACCTATAAAACAATACAGGTTTAAATCATACTGAAAAGGTAGACGTGGCTTTCTGTTTACTCTCCTGCCTGTCTGGGCTGACCCATCATCACCTGGCACAGATGTGGGAAACAGGCAGAGAGCTCCCTTGTGTTCATCTCCCTCTGAGGGATGGGCAACAAAGCACACAGGAAAGCACAGACGAGGGGCACAATTTTGCATTTTCTAGGTTATGAACTTTATTTTTTGGGGGGTAACTAATTCACGGGGAAGAAAACTGGACAGGTATTAGTTTTGCCAACTACCTTAATGTTTATGTTCCCCAAGGTGCATGGCATATGCAGGGTAGAAGTCTGATTCTTGCCAAATACTATGGAAAGGAGAGCATGGAATGGGTTACCTTTGCATGCTTTCAAATGTTGACAAACTGATGGGATTCGCACAGCCTCATCAGTGCTTTCTGACTTACTGAATTGTCCAAATTATTTTTTTTTCCCTCTCAATTCTCTTTGGACTTCCCTTGTAGTTCAACCCTTGGTGCAGATAATCTGCAAATAAATAAATAATCAAGCCATCTCAATCTATCGAGTGATAGTAGACTTACAGGAGGCTTGGGCCTCTCTGCGAAAAAGCTTGGTTTGCAGAGTGTTGATGTAGCCTCAGACATGGGAGGTACTTCCAGAAGTAAAGTTGGAGTAGGAGTTGGGGTACTGGTAGGATGCTTGGGAGACCTGGTGCCCTGACATCCTGCTCTCCATAGATTTCATGCAGGATTTGAGACCAATCACTGTGTCTCTCTGCATCACAGTTACTCAGCTGTAAAATGGGGACAGCTGTCCTTCTCTGTTTCTCAGAGGACTTGTGAAAATAAAGGCATTAAAGATTGTGAAGCCATCTGTTGCTATGGTGATGAGGTTTATTTAGGCACTGAAGAACCAAGATTAGAAACTAATATGTTTCCTTGTACAACTTATTTAGAATATGGATGGGCGGTGCTAATGTAGAAGGTCTGGTTGTGCCTCCAGTAATGTGGTTATTGATTCTCAGTGGCAACAGGATCAGTCCTCAGGAGATCACAACAGACACGTTTTGTTAAACTCTATTATTTTAAATGCCTCAAATTGGGTCAGTTGCATAATGCCTTATGGTAGCCTGTTGGACCAAATAAAAATGATGTGCAGGATTTTAACACCTGTCATAACTGCCAGATGCTTCTACACTTCTTGTCAGGTGTTTGGAGTTAAGGTGAGTGCAATGAAAGTATGAAAATTCAGTGGCAGGAAAGGTTTGCAAAATTCCTGTAGGTACTGGGAGAAAGAGTGGGGAAACTTTAAAGGGGAGGGGACTTCCTTGTGCTAGATCTGTGGGTGTGCTGTGGCAACGAGCAAGCTACAGAGGAGTAGAGCACATGGAGCAAAGGGCTCGGGGAAAATGGAGTCAGTGGGATACCTGTGATACTGCCATTGATGGGGAAGGCTGAGATAACTTCCTTTTATGAAATGGTTTGGCCTACGTGTGTAGATTTTATATCCAGAGATTGATGGATTTTTGTAAATCCCATTTGCCTGTCTTTTCCCAGTGCTGTGATGGTATCACCAGTACATCAACCCCATTCAATATTATTGAATAATTTGGTTTGCAAGGTGCCTCTGTGTCCTCTTCTCCACCCTCCTGCTCAAAGGAATGGAAACTTCGCTGCTTTACACCATTTGCATTTCCACTGGAAAACAAGAACATATTTAGAGTGAGGAGTTTAATAACCACTTGGTTCTAATGAATGAAACATTTGGGGTCAGCTATAAGATAGTTGCTTTTATACAGCCTCTTCAAATATGAAATAATTCCTCTAAATCAGATATTGAGAGAAGTTCCAGAGATGTATGTCCCATCTCCAGATGGACTAATTTAATATATCCATGAATTATTTGGCACATTTAAATACATTCCTCTTTTCCCTGCACCTGTGACATAAGTATCACAATACTATGTCAAGATAGTAAATTGTTCTGATTCTTATACCAGGGAACTAGCTATTCCTTTCCAGGCTTTATAGTCCCTCCTTAATATTCTGTTTCTTCTTAAACATGACATGATTTTCCCCCTGTGTATTTGTGTCTAGGGTTCATTCTGACATCCAGTTCTCACCCAGCTGTTTTTGTCCAGTTTTGCTCCTTTTTCCTCTGATGTCCCTGATGCAGCAGGAGCATAGGAGCTGGTAAAAAAAAATGGAGCAGCTAAATGATCATATATTCCTGCTTGACCAGTGTGAGTTTTTTTCTGGTCTTTAGCCAATGAAAATATGACTGCTAAATGCAAAGATCTCTGAAGACAGAAACCCAAGAAGCCTTCCTTATTTTTTTGTCTTTTGCCAAGGCATTTTAGTCAGAAGCAACAGAAAAATGTACATTATTTTCTCACTTCTGAGTGAGACACTGATTCTAATGTTGCAAACAATTTATTTGGGTAGTTATCTGTGCATAACCGCTAGTTTTGTGAGTAATTTTCTTTAAAAATAGCAAAACTGTGTACAGTGCTCTCTTTAGTGCTGTCTATTGTCTAGTAAATAATTTCGGGAGGAAGAATTCTTGTTTCCTAGAATTTATAATTAGTTTGTTCAGTTATTCTTGGCTTTTAAGTTGAGGCTCAAATTTTACTTTCCTGTACCTTTGAATCATTGCAATGACTTTGCATTTGCTTCTCTTGCCTGAAATAAAAGTCAATAATCTATGTGAATGCACTTCAGAAATTCCACAGGTGTTATAAGGAAAAGTGGCTTATAAATTGAATTTAGGTGAAGTTGGATGCTGCTGAAACATAAAAGCAAAGGTTACATAACTGTGCTGCTACAACTCTGCTCATGACTTGGAAGGCATTTAACTCTTCAGATGATCTCCTGAGCGGGGCATGAAACACATGGGAGAGCAGCCTGGGAATCTCTGACAGGATTCAGGCTGGCCCTGTGCTGGCCCAACACCTCTGCAAGCCTCACCCCTTGCTCCAGGGGCTGCCCCCCAGGGAAACAGGAGGGATTGCTCTCATTGCTAATGGCTGGGATACAAATGTCATAACCCCATTCTTCTTGTCAGTACCTCTGTGGTGAAGGGACCAGAGTTCCTGGCTTTTTCCTTTTAGCCTGTTGGCCTCAGACTTTGGTTCACCAGGGATATTTCATTGAGGGATTGCAAAACTCTCTTCAGGCTGTTTGTAATTAGCAGATTGTAGCCCTTGTAAAAGCTTGGAGTGGTTCCTTTGCCCCAGTCAGTTGAGGGATGATTGCTCAGCTAATCCTCCAGGGCAAGAAGGGGATGAGCAGGCTGAGCATCAACACCAAATGAGAAAAGTGCATCATTACAGTGTGCCCTGTTCTGCTCCAAGCACCTGGGTGAATTCACAGGGAGCAAGGCATGCAGGTAAATGGCCCAGAGTGGTTTTTTTTAATTGCCTTGTTTCAGTGTTCTCCAAACAGCTCAAAGCTTACTGAAGGTTCAGTGTTATGTCCACAGGGTGAGTTTCCATTTGTTGTGCCCAACATTTAGTAAAAGTGTTTCCAGGTGAAAAGCCTTTGGTCCTTCACTGCATTTCCACACTGGAAATCAATTTAAACACTGCATCTCCACTGCAAACTTACCCTCTCCTTTGGAAACCAGACCTGGTTCAAAGGCCAATGGACTGCATATGAGCTTATGATGTAGATGTGCACCATGACTGAAACCTGGTAAGAGCAGTAACTTCTTCCACTTTTGTAGAAAGAATGTTTCATGAAGGATGGCCCCGTTAAAGTTAACTTTGCAGCTGATGGCTGTATCCCTGTCTGTGGCAGTGCCAGTTCCAACCCTCAGTGACTGCAGTAAAAGATTCAGTGGGTCTGATTATGGTCTAACTCAGAGGTACTTACACCAGGAGGATTCTGTGGTGGCATTATTGTTTGTGTATAACAGTGTCAAAACAAGAGCAACACTTCTGGGAGGAAGTCTGGAATTTTTCTGTGAAATTCAGCTCATTTCTTGCTCTCCATTATCCTGACTTTAGGTTATCCCTTTCTATGCCAGCCAGCATTAGAGAGACCTGTCATTAGGTGAGCAGTCCCCAAAAGTAAGGTGTGGGATCCCTGAAAGTGAGCTGTAGAAGTTTGTGGCTCCACTTCTGTCTTTAGTGCCATCTTCTTTGCCCAAGAAGGGAAATTATTTTAATTACCTTTATATTTTCTCTAATAGTTTAGCTGAGATTTTGATACTCTCTGAATTGAATGCTTCTGGCTTTCATAAAATAAGTAAAACATTGCATTATTAGACAAGGGGAGGGAAAGAGAGAGTAAGACATTTTTGTCCCTCAGTGAATTCTTAAAAAACTTTCAAACATGTGGTGGTATTCAGAAATGGATGAAACCTAGATGGGAATTAAATATTAAGATATTAAGGGTGAAATAGTGGAAAACCCGCACTGGATTTTGGCCAAAAACTGGAATGGAGGAAAGCCCAGACTGGATCACGGCCAAAAACTGGAATGGGGGAGAATCGTTGAAATTCAGAAATCGATGGAAAGTAGATGGGGTTTAAATATTCAGATATTAATATTTAGGGGCAGGAATTTGCCTTCAGGTGAAGGATGATATTTGCATAGAAACAAGAATGACTCCTATGTTGTTAGGTGAGTGTCTAACTAGAATTTAAAATTCCTGTGCATCAGTCACCTTCTACCTTAGATGCAATGGGAAATATACTAAGCAGGGTACCCAACTCTCCATCATGTCCTGCCGCAGGAACTGGTGGAGAGAATTCATAAATAAGTTGTTTCAAAATCAGATGCTGAACCAAATTTTATCACTGCACAGGTAAAACTTTCATTTTATAGAAAGGCTGAACTTTCTCTTTTCTTTCTTTTCCTTTTTACCATGAAAACCATGCAAGAAGAGGGGAGGCAACTACTTTAGAAGCCATTAACTTCACTGCAATTTTACTTCTGTAGTTTAAATTGTATGAAAGCTCTCACTGATTTATTTTCTTAGCCACCTCTCTGCCTGGAATTATAATCTTTAAAACAAAGTATCCAAAGGTAGAAAGGCAGTGAAATGCCTCTGTTAAGTTCTGCTGATTTGTGGTACTGAAACACAAGTGATTGTTTTTATCATAATGTTCTTTCTGTGAATCTTTGAACCAGCTTTCCTGCAGAGAAGTTGTTTCAAGTTCAGTTCTGATTGAACTGAGCTTTCCCATTAGGTGGGTGACTCAGCCTGAAGAGGAACCTGACCCTTTCAGCTGCTCTTTCTGTTGCTGCACCACTAGGTAAGGTCATCTTCTATTCTGTAACTTACATTTCAGAAATGTTACAGTTCTGCCACTTGTTAAAACATATATCCAAGGCCAACTTGGTTCTTTAGTATTTCCCCCCCTATATTTATTTCCCATTTTTTTCTCTTGTGCCTATGAATTTACCTGCTTATTGGATCTTGAAAATGCCCCATAGAACTACTGAAGCTACCATGAAAATGAAAAATATTACTTTCATAATGAATGCAAGCTGAAATAGTTAAAAACTTTTATTTGCTTCTCTGTGCAAAATATCCAAGTGACTGTAGCACCTAAACCACAGAGAGTCAGGCATTGTGGTGTCTGCTGGAGTCACACAGAGGGAAAATATATGGCACAGAAACTTCCCAAATTTGTGTTGCTAGAGCCCAGCATTGCTCATCTTCAGTCATTCTCATTGGTTCTGGATGTGCTCAAAGAGGTACTCGTATAAGTCCACAAAACAATTAATTACTTGAGATTTAAATATATTATCTGTTAGTGAGCTGACTTTAGGAAACCTCTACAATGGCAGAATCACCCTCCATTGAGCAGGGATGATGGGCAGCACTCTGCAGTTTCTTATCATGCCCCCGCTCTGACTGTGGGGATCTTGTATTTTTGATTTTTTGGTTAAAAAATAGGCATTTTTTCCTCATTTCCATCAAAGTGAATAAGGAATTGCTTACTGATTACTGAAAAGTGGTGGAGGTGAAGAGGGGTCTTAATCAGTTTCCACAGGGAAATCTTTAGGACTCTCTTGCTGGACAGGTACAGCAGTACTTTTCTCCATGTCTTTTCATGTGCCATGGGATTATTTTTGTGTAAGGAAACACTGTATGTTAGAACAGTGTAACTCTCTGCGACTTGGAATCATTTTGGCCTGTAGATTAAAATAGTTTTCTGAGAAATTTACTGACTTATGTGTATTACCTGCAAGTTTTATTTCAACACAGAGACTTGCAAAGCTTCTGTTTATTCCTAAGAGCTTTTAAGAAAGCTAAAGAAAACTTTACCTTGTCTCTATGTCTCATAAAGGGGTATGATTGTCTGTAGATGTCTTAAACCATGTTTTCAAAAGGTGTAGAATATATTAACCCCGAACAACTTACAGAAGAGCATTAAGTGCTGATATTGTCCAAACACAGTACCTCACAGACAGGAGTTACACAATGCTCTGAGTTGGAAGGGACTCACAAAAATCATCCAGTCCAGCCCTTAAGTGAATGGCCCATACAGGCATCAAATCCACCACCAAGGCATTATTAGCACCATGATCTAACCAGCCGAGCTAGTCTCAGGGCCAACTTTTCAGTATTTCTTTTGTGATTGGTCATGGTATCTAGTGAAGGTTTCTGTCTATCCTAGTTAAGTCAAATTCAGCATGACTTTCATTCAGTGCTGGAAATATCATTTTAAGATAGCTTTGTGTTATTTTCTCCTCCCACATGGAAGTTTAGCTCCATACAGAAGAGTAGGCGCTGCCTCATTTGTTGGTGTGTGTTTGTGGCTCGGCTTCGCGAACGATTTGGGAAGGGCTGACCCACATGGGTGTGCCCTTCCAGCCTGCGCAGTGGATTTTAAGTGAGGCTCAGCATGCGCAGAACTGGCCCCACCGTTTAAGTCCTGAGGTTCATCTGCCACGGCCGAGCGAGCTTGGACAGTGCCAGTGAAGTCCTCAGGACTAGAACCTACAGCACCCGCCATTTCCCAGGAGGTCTCCCATCCAAGTACTAATCCGGGGCTGACCCTGCTTAGCTTCGGAGATCTGACGGGATCGGATGTCAGGGAGGCATTTAACTGCCTTTGTTGGTGTACTTAAATATTTTAATGATTAACACTTAATTTAGGTTTAATCTAGACTTGCTTATTTTCTCTGCTGTAATGTCATAGGCAAGGTCCTTAACCTCTGCCTGCCTATAGTTATCCACTTTTAAAATCATTATCTAAATAACAACCTACTTATATTGTTAAGGATCAATTAATTTATTAACTAATTAACCGTAAGCACTCTGAAACTATAATGTGCTATAGATGTAATCTTTATCATTAACAGTACTTCAAAACTGCTAATGCTAAAATCTTAATTGGCAAAATTTATTACGTACTGAAAGTATGTTACATCAACTCAGAACGGGAAGGTGCATTATCTATATATGTGTGAAGGCAACTACATTACTGACAGTGGACATTGCCTGACTCTGGGCTTCCCCCATGCCAGCTCCAGTCAGGGAAAACATCTATTACCAACCATGATGCACTGTAGTGTAAGTCCAGGGAGAATTATATGAGCAGTCAGGACTCATTTTCAGTAGATATAGATCTATATTAAAGTTTATTCCTGCCTTATGGTCTGTTTGTAATCCTTCCCCATGACCTTTCAGAGTATTTCCCCACTAATCCTACTCTGAGCTGCTTTTCTTGACAATGTGAAAGGATTAGCAGGAAATAGAATTTATTTTGGGATATTAATTGCTCCAATACATGGTGCTTCTTTGCATGTCTGCCTTCTTCAAAGTTTGCTTCTGCTCAAAGTGTGTGCTTCCTGCTATGTTGTGTTAAAGGGCTTTTAGCAAAGGAACGACGTTGCTCGGTGATGGGGAGGATGTCACTCTTTGATCAGCAGCTTTTGTGCCTGCTGAACACCCTGCTCTGATCTGAACACTGTCTGCACCCCTCTGGATTCTTGATCTGTGTGGTTTGTTTGCTGCAGTTCTTGTCACAGTATTATGCAAAGCTTGTTAAAATGCTGACACTTCCCTCCACCTCTGTATTATTTCTCCTGTGTTATTTTTGTGACCTCTGGCTGAGGCATGGCCTCTGTATACCTCATATACTAATGTGCTGTTGTTTATATCAGAAATAGGATGCTCTAACTTGTTATCTCCAACTATCTGGGATATGAAAATATATATTCAGCAAATACATCCTCTTTGTTACTTTTCTGCCTTCTCTTCAGTGCCTTAATATAGCCCAGACTGACCAAACCTAGCTGCCTGTTCCTGGCAAATTTTAACCTTCACAACTGAGCATGAAAGTTGTCAATCCTGGTGTCTCTGCAGGATGTATACATATTCATAGGGCAAGATTCACTACAAAACACCCCTTCATTGCATCCCTTCAAAAGCACGTGATGATGCATGGGTACCCAAGGTGTGTCACTGGGCAAGTAGGAGCAATTGCCATTTTTTCCTTACCCTGTTTGAGGGGATTCTGTACAGCAGAAGTTCTTGCCACATGAGTCATTGCATGGTATTTGAGGGCAGGCCCCAGATGTCTTTTCCAAGGTGCTGAATATTGCTAGCATTAATTTTTTTTAACCACACAGTATATGCCGCACACTCACGATCATGAAGAAAACACAAGGTACCTTAGTTGTACCTTAAGATAAATTTAATGAGATAAGGGACGGCATGGACCTCATGTAATTTATCTGCAGTAAAGGGTAAGTGACAATCACCTTGGGATCTGGGTGGTATGAAAGCAGGTGTTTATTACTAATGACATGTACCTGCAACAAAAGATACATTTACATGTGGAGTGTATTGCTGAGTCGATCAAAGTACAGTATTTGCAGTAGTGATAATGCACTTTATCATGTAGCATTGTTTGCCAATCAAAGAGGAATTGCTGCTATTTTCACCTCTCAGCCTTTGCAGACGCAAGGTCAAGCTAGTGCTTGCGCTCAATGGTAGATTTAACTACTCTGCAGCATCACAAGCTCCGTGTTTGCTCTTATTTACTAAATATACAAGAAGCAGAATTTATAATTTTGTGAGCATTGCAGTCCAAGAACAAAAGCTGAACTTTTATCTACCCTATATGTGCTATGGACAGCATTTGTTGTCTTTTCCCACAGATGAGACACTGTGTTGCAAAGAATAGATGTTCTGCCTTCACTTCATGTTGGTAGGAATCATGACCCTGATTCTGCTCCTACACCAGTGTCCTTCTGAATGAAGGTTGTGAGAGAAACACTCTTTGTTTAGAAAGTTTTATCTGTTTTACTAATCTTAAACTTATTTTTATGTATTTTGTCACTGGAAATCCCTCCTTCTGTGGGGTGAAATAAATCCTAACTGCATACGAGCATAAACAGCTAGTGAACAGCAGGAATAGTTTGAGCTTTGCAATATAAACTTTTCAGCCATTTTTTTAAGTTATGCAAACAGTTTGGTGTGCAAATAACATAGAATAAAGTGATTTGAGAAAGGAAAATTCTTTGCTCTGAGGGAACGCTGCTCTAATCACTTCATTCTTACGTGCAGTCCTAGGACTTGGCTGTGGAGATATTGCAAAGTGCTTGTTCCTATGGCAGTCTAAATCAGCAGTGTGGGAGCTGGCTGCTCTGCATTGGCAGCTGAAGAGCCAGTGGTGGCTTTTTCAGCACTTTAACTATGTAGAGAGGGAGTCCAGATCTGTAAAATCACATCCCATGTAGCAAACAAAATTAAAAAAACAAAAAACCAACCACCAGCATAAATGCTGTTTCTTTTGAAATGGAAGCAAGAAAACACAGGTAAACCCCTTCTGTCTGCTCCTGTCGCTGCAGTAGGACTCTGGTATTAGTTTCATAAGGCTGTTCAGACATATAAACACCTTTTCTTTTACAATTTCTCAAATTATTCCACAGTTGCCCTGGAAGAGAGATTTCTTGCGCAAAGAGATATTCCCAAATCCCCTATCCAAGGAGCCAGGTTAATGAATAGAGATAACCCCTCTGCAGTAAGGCAGCTGGATATTTAGGCTATTATGTCTTTTTAAAATTTTTTTTAAAGCCTTATCTTCCCAAAACTCTCCTTTCCCCCTCCCCTACTTTTGTCATACCAAAAGCTCAGTAAGATTCAGGCAGCTGGTAACCTCCAGGTCACTTGGATGCTGCTGCTGCCTCAAAATTATTTCCCTGATATGAGCCAGATTATTTTTTTCCCTTGGAGCAGAATCTGGCCCTTTTCAGTCTGATCTGTTAATGCTGACTCTTTTTCTGCCTTGGTGCCTGTAGTAACATCGATTGGGTTCTGCAGAGGCAACACTCTGGGGGTGCAGAGGGATGTCGAAGGCCAGTGGGGATGTAACATGCTCATTATTTAAGGCTCACTAATAATCACAGTAGTTATGTCTTGGTTGCCAGTTTTTAGATTTGTGTGTTGAAACATCTTGAACAAAATGTTAGTGAGAGCATTTCTTCAGCATCCTGCTGACTGAATTCAAGGTGCTGCCTCGTTTGCCATCTGCCTTCGAGCTCGCAGTAATAATTACAGCAAGTCTCACAAGTGCTGGAAAAAGAGGTATGTCAAATGCATTTTCCTTCCTTTTGAAGGTAATTTTCATTTTCTCAATTCATTTGAAACTACATATGATTATGATCTGCAGGTGTGAGAGCCACACAGAAGCAGACAGACATGTGTACACTCCCAGGGAACAATATATCAACTCCTAATGTCCAGGAGAGCATATTCTTATCTTAGCACTTTTAAATGCAGTGCTGGAGAAAATTCTCTCATTATTACTGCTCTGATCCTTGTGCATAGAATCTTAATGTCTCTTATCAGTGTGACAATATATATAAAAAAAGCACACTTGATTTTGCTGGGCATCACTGGAATAATGTGCTCTGCAATAATAACACACATTATAAAAGCTGCTCAAAGTGAAAGTCATTTGCAGTTTGCTGGAACTTTGATGGATTTCCAGTTTTAGTTGGGCTACTGCTGTTACCTGTAGGCTGTTTCCAATCCTTGCAGGGTTAAAATGGATTGTGAATAGCAGAGAGAGGTAACTGAAGTAGATATTATTACAGCATTCCTCAGGATGCTGTAGGCATTTCATTTAATTGCCATTTAGAGCACCTGACTGTATTCTGTGTACTTGGTGGAGGAAAGAGGTAAGTCTGGAGACTAATCCAGCAGCTTTAATTTAGATGTGTGTATTTCCTGCACAGTTGCTGTGGGATGTGATATACAGTGCAAAGTACAGGATCCTTGACCTGTTGCTAAAGATGCAGAGCAAAAGGGAGAGTAGTGGCTGTGATGGACACAGCCACAGTGAAGATCATCAGGATGAAAATGTAAAAGCAGTACTACATGGTGAACATTTTCATGTGGTGCTTGAATGCTGCTGAGGAGTTTGGGTCCTAGAACTGTCTTTTGTTTGGAAATGATTAAAGACCCAGTGCACTGGAGCATTGGTCACCCTGGAGGAGGAGGTTTGAAGCTGGTACAGCATACGAGCTGGACCCAGGCACCTGGTCCAGCCCATCCTCATGCCAGGGTGTATAGAGAGCTATCTTTCAGGGCTCTGTCTGGAATTCACTTTGAAGCTGTGGAAGAGCAAGCAGGCAGAGGGAAGACTTACCACCAAGAAAACTGGAGTAGAAGAGAAGAATGAGTGAAGATTTGCTCTTCCTGGATTTCATGATGGTGTCACCTGCTCAGTGTCACCCACTGGAGTGGTCAGCTTTCACTCATTCAAGCTGCACGTTCTGCTAAAGGTGGCTGTCATGAGTGAATTCTTTCCCAGGCTGCTTCCTCTCATGAGTTTGGAAAGTCATGGACCGTGCAGGGAAAAAACAACTGAAGCTGATGGGCTCAGGGAGGGAAACTTACAGACCATCCAGGCCATGGATAGATTTTAGGGAATCTAGAGAAGGGTTCTTTAGGAGATCATGAGCACCAGGTCTCTCTCAACCTGCTTAAATAGTACATTCTTGCATGCCTTGAAGTAATGCCTCTACATTTGTGCTTGCGTGTTCAAGAGTCAAGCATTCTCAGCAGCTTTATATGTCAAAGCCAAGACCAGATTTAAGTTTTCCTGAGTATAGGCCTTAAGCAAACCCGCCATGTTATGGTCATATTTCTTTTTGAAGGTTTAAACTAATTCTGGGGTAGTGGAATATCTTGTACCTTTCAGACAAGAATTTCTATAAGTCTCCGGACAATGAAGTCTTGTTTCCCTTGGATTTGTGTTTCATGGTAATTTATGAGCTCTGAACAAGAAGTTTCCCCATGCCTGGGGGGTATGCCATCTTCTTTTCTCACCTTATTCTGTGCCTTGGCCAGTAGACTCTCTGTCTAATACAGTCTGATCTCATCCAGTGGTCTTTCTCTAGTGTGGCCAATTACTTGGTTACCCAACAGCTTTACACCAACTGTAGGACTCCACCCTTCTGTCAGAGGTAGCTGAAATTATCCAATGGGGTCAGAAGTTATAAAGTGTGATCACATAAGTCATGTTTCCATAGGAACCGGCTAAAAATACATCTGTATGAACACTCAGCGTCTATCATGATGAACTATTATGTAAGTAGGTTTTTTTCCTCAATAAGAACATTGCAGCTGCTTGTTAATATTTGGTGGCAGAATATACAGACAAGTTTACGAGTCGTCCTATGTGCAATTGGCTGTGTGCTTATTACATCGTCTGCCTTCACTAGTGCTGACTAAAATGGGAAATTAACTGAGCATCCTTTCTCAAGGCTTATAAACATCCAGAAGATTAAAAATAGCCTGAGGCTTAAAAACTTCTTCACCTGGTAAGACAAACAGAATTCTGTACTAACAGTCATACAAACATGAGTGTTGTAATTGTAAGTGCTGTATGTGAGAGGTGGAGAGGAAGGATGAAGGCCTGTATGTGGCAAGTGTGCCACCTTGCACCCTGCCAGCCTGGGAATATTTGCTATTTGCAAGTAATGAGTCTCTGTAGAGCAGGAAGTTGACATCAAACCAATTATTCAAATTATAAACATTCTTACCTTGGGATAAATGTTAGGATGGTGGATTTTTGTGGAGCGGTGCTTTGTATGAGATGGAACAGAGAAGGTATTTTTGCTGTGAGCTGACACATGTTATAACATCATACATCTTCCATGACTAAGTTGAATTTCTGTGTTTCTAACTGCTTTTGTCTGTGTTTTCAGAAACAGGTTAGGAATTGTCTATTGTGCCCACTAAAAGATGGGACTGGATGATGAATTCTTAGAAAAAAAAAACAGTGAAAAACTCTGATTTGACAAATTGCATAGAAGCATCTAGCTTTGGACTTCTCCAAATCATTCTCTAGCTTGTTACAATATTTTGTCCTTATTTCCTAGAATTTATTTTCTAAATATCGAAGCCATTTTTTCCCCTATTCTGATTTTCTATTTAATTTTCCTTCAAAATTACATTAGGGTTAAACAGTAAAGCTTAGCATCAGGGAATCTTTTGCTTGTTTTTTTTTTTTAATTAAAATTTTAACAATAAAACAACCTAAGACTGTATATGCAATTATATAGATTTATAAAGTGTACATAATGCTGTGCTGTCCATATTGTTCCAAAGAGGAAGGAGGAAAGAGTCCATATGTCTTCTGAGCCTCATACAGTAGCATGCCACTGGACAAATTCCGAGTTGTGATTATTAGCAAATGATGAATAACTTAGAGACCTGGAGTTAATCATCAGAGATATTATTTAAATTAAAAATGAATTCAAGAATTCAACATGCTGTCTGTAGACAATTCATTGATAGGAAAAAAAAAAGGATTAAATTAATCAAATAAATAATTCATTGTAAATCATGCAGTTCTAATTATAACAGGGTTTTAAAAAATGGATCAGCTCCTCAAAGCATGGCAGAGTTCTGCTATGCGTACGTATCACCACAAATGCAGCTGTCAAAGTATAATCCCCGTTTTAATTGCTTTTGGTTCAGAACAATAGTTAGGTACAAAAGTGGTAACAAAGGCATTGACCTACCCCATTTATTAAAAGCTATTTTGTTTGCCTGCTTGCATGACAGAGCACCCTGCGCTAGTGCTTCTGCAATTTGAGGAAGACCAGCCTACCCTTCCCAAACCCTCAAAGCAGAAGTCTGCATACAAGTGAAGTTTCCTGACCTTCTCTCGCACTGACTGCTAGTTCAGAGGTCTGTATCTTCCTTTTGCAAGGGGTTGGCCATTGAAAAGGTGAAGAGCAGACCTTTCCCAGCTCTCTCCTTGATGACCAGGAAGCAGCGCTGGCCAATGCTCCTGTGGGACTCTGGGTGGAGCAGCCTGTGGAGAGGAACCTGTGTCAGGAGCATTGCTGGGCAATGTGCATGCTACTGAATTTTAGATGGAGGATGAGGGGGGAAACAGCATGGAAACTAAGGAGGCCTGGATGAACACATTTCTTCTCAGGCATCCACTGGCTCACGGGCCACTTCAGCTTCCTGAAGCCTTTGATAGCTGTGAACTGGGTTTAGCAATCTCTAGCAGACCCACTGTGCTTTTGTTAAGAAAGGTTGGATCAGATGATCCTTGAAATCCCTTCCAACCTGGCATTCCATTCCATCTCACTGAGCCACTGGCACCATTGCAAAGCCTATACCAGTGAACAGGCACTATCTGGCATTGCAACCTATTTTTGTTTGTTTGTTTGTTTTTTGCTTTCTCCTACTTTTTTTCCCTACCAGTAGAATGAGGAAGTCTTCTTTGAGACCTTTCTTGTGTTTGCAAAGCAAGAGTTGGATGGCTCTCACTCCCAAGAACTGTGCTGTGTTATCCAAGGCACAGACAAATCCAGTTCTGTGCCCTGCAGTTGCAGAGGTCCTAGTTCAGTTACCATTACAACAAGGGCTAGCAGCAGTTGCGATTTCATCAAATATCCATATAGATTTTGAGCAAAACAGCTCTTACTGCCTTTAATGACTTTTAGGGTAGCTCTGGATCGAAAGTATTCTAGAAATTCTGAGTGCAAAAAGATCTGGCGTGTGAACTGCAGCATCCACTTCACTACAAATGGCTCTTTTTCTAGACAGCCAAAAAGTCTCTGTCCTGTCAAAATTTTTGGGTTGACTGGAAAGTTGACATTCTTTGTGATGATGAATTCAGTGTTTTTGAATATCATCCGTCTCTTGGATTTGTCACATCATCAGGTCAGGCAACAGCTGGTGGCCTGACTCTGTGACCATGCTGTAAAAATGTCCAGTCCTTTAGCCACCAGAAATTGTTGAAGATACTAGTTTTCTCTGTGGTCAAATAATAAAGCAGAATGTACCTTGTCTACAGTAGCTGTAAGAAGAATGAGAAGTGCAAGAGTGAGAAGAAGATGAGTATAAAGAGGATTAAAGTTTCCTTTATGTTAGCTGTGCCGTATCATATTAGCAAAAATAAAATCATCAGAAAAATAGAATCTCGCAAATGTTTTTACACATCAGCATTTTGTCTTCTGAAAATATATTAGCAGCAGCTTTTGCACTGTCCTAGCAAAATTTGCACTGGCAGAAAATTGCTTACCATTAGTATACAATAACACTCCCATTTCCCCCCCCCCCTTAAATTTCAGATCCCTAAATACTACATAATAGTCACCAATATGCTGGTGACTCTGGGATTTTTCTAATGTTAGTAATATTGAATGTACTCAATGTTTTTGCCTTAGTGATATGAAAGAAATCAGCTGGAGAAAAAAAGACCAATACCATGTGTTAGTCAGCCTCAAAACATGACAAAACTCAGATTACCACATGCTGAATACAAATGTGGTAGAAATGTTCTGAAACTGCGATCAAATAGCTTTGAATGTCAAATGAAATTACTTTGGGAGTCTTCTAAGCCCTCTTCTTAAAGCACACTGGAACATAAATCCCCTACTTTCATTTGATTAGTCCAAAAGGCTATAGGATGTATTATTAAATCTAGAAAACATGACCAGAGTCTTAGTCATTAGCATCACTGAACACACAAATTCCTCCAAGTCTTTTTTTTTTCCTTGCTCTGTATCTGTTGAATGGAAAATCACTAGTCAACTTCTAAAATAAAAGCACACCTGAACTGCACTGGTGTTTAGTTATAGATAAATAATTTTTTAAAGAAAATGCTTTGGGATGTTTGCATCTGCTCAGTGTCACAGCAAAATAATTAAAAATTTATATCATTAGTGAATATTAGTAACTGTGGATAAAGATATTTTGTTCTTCATGGGTGATAAGCATCTAAAGTTAACAAACTCCCCTGCAGTACAGGGGAGTTATAATCAGCTTTGGAAAGAAAGCTTTGATGTAATTAAGTTTATAGAAGTGTGCACCCTAATCTGCCTTTAATAAATAGGTGCAATACTGCACATTTTGGTTTTTTTTTTAAACCTGGGAAAATGATAACAAGAGAGTGAAGACAACTGTGCAAAAACATTGATATGAATAGTAATAAGATGACCTGCAATCCTGGAAAACACCTAAGTTTAAGAAAGGATTTAAGGTTCTATTAAATCTAATAAGACTTCAGAATGAGCTTGGAATTAAGCATGTTGTCAAATGCTCTCCTTGCAGACCCTTCAATCTGTGGAAAATGTCTGCTTCCCTATGACGGGTTCTTTTTGAAAGAGGTTGAATAGAGCATTAAAATGACTGCACTGGCCCATGTGGCACAGTATCTTACATTGAACAGACATACAGAATGTGCCAAAGATGTAAGTATAGGGCGAGTGCTTAGTCCTTCTAGTTAGTAAACTCAGCTTAAAGTCTTAGGTCCTCAGCCTGGTACACTGTCTTCATGTTTAAGAGCCTTGGATGGATTTATTATTTATTTATTTTCCCCTCCACTAATTCTGATCAGTTTTTCTGGGTGTGCATTTTTGGCATTCTACAGGTTTGGTAACAACTTTTACAGCTGAGCTATGCATTTTTTGTTTTGAAGGTACATTCTGAAAGCTTTGTTTGATGTCTACTAGTTCTTGTACTAGAAAGGATTATGAGCAATTGTTTCCTGATCTCTTTATGCTTTTCATGTTGATTTTCCATCTCCGTTGTATCTTTTCAAATATTTTTTCCGATTGAGGAATTCCTTATTTGGAAGCTGTGCCAAACTTTGATCACCTTTATCATGTTTCTTTGTGTCTCTTCTAGCTCATCTTATAATCTTTCAGAGATGAGGGGAGCTGAATTGAACACAGTAATTAAAATGGGCGTAATGATGGAGTTTGGTTTTCTGTTTGTTTTTTTTTTTCCTCTTTCTAATAATTCCTAGCATTCTAGTTGGGTTTTTTTGACAACTACTGAGCACCAAGCTGGCATGTTCACAAGGCTATCTGTTATAACTAACATCTCTGCCCAGAGTTTTAATAGCTAGTTCAGAGCTCATCACTAGATCTTTAACATTAGCAATCATCTTTTTTTCCTTATGTACATTATTTTTCATTGTTGCTTTCACACCTGACATAGAATGTGGTAGTGACCCCTTTGCTACACTTTGGTACTATAAAACACCAGGTCAGAGTTTGAACAGAGTTAAACGCATCTTGGCTTTGAGGACTTCAGTAGAGCCACACAGCCTTTTGCCTTGGCAGAGGAGCTGTTGTTTGGAGTCCCTTTAACTTTTTGGCTAAACCAGTGTGTTGAATTACATGAATATAAAATGGGGAAACTGATCTAGGTGACAGAGAAAGGGGAAGATAATCTGCTATATCACAAATTCCACCTGTGATTCTCACCAAGAAAGAGGTGTTGCCTCTTTTGGTTAAGAAGTTGATGTCGTGTTGTCACTGACTGCCTGTACAGCTGTGTGGGGTACAGCTGTGTATTGGTTGATGCTGTGGAAGGAAGTGGCTTGAAGAATACCTTTGAGGGTCAGACTCTGCAGCTGTTGGTCATATAAGCATAAATTAATGCACCTTCTTGAGCAGATCTCCACGTCTGAATTTTCTTGACAAGTATGCCTAAAGGTCCGTCTTAAAGATCTGCCTCTGTGAGGATTCCCTAAAGAAGTCTGGTGTTGTTATAGCAGGGGTGTAATTTCTGTACTGTTTTGCACATGGATTCTTTATTCAAGAACCTTATTTTTGGCTTAACATGCTTCACTTATATCTGCATTTTTCTCACGGCTGTGACTACAATAAGAAAAATAAGCCCTTGATTCTATGGAGTATTTAAATAAATGCCAGTGAGGAGTACTTTCCACAAAAATATTTCTTTTCTTTGTGGAAAAATAGTCCATATCTTTAGGAGTGAGAAATTATCTAGTCTCAGCAAAGGATACTATTATTAGTTTCAGCTGCAATATAAACACAATAATTTGTGCAACTCTCTCTTCATGTTTGCAAATAATACTATGAGGATGAAAAGGAAAAATAATAGCAGCCAGACATGGACCTGGATCTATCTAAAGATGCTACTGATTCTTTTAGTTTATTTGTACTCAGAAGTCAGGTTCTGTTTGTGGAAAAAGAGAAAATCAGCACTTTTCCCTTCTACCAAGATTTATGTGTATGTTGCAATTAGGGCAACAGATTATGCGTCTAATTTTAGAAAATCTTATGTATAAAGTTGCAAGTATGCACATGCCTCTACAATATCTGACATCTGCTGAAATATACAGATATTTGTTTTGACACTTGGACAGTAGCAGAAAATACGTTTGTGTTTTGGGTTTTTTATTTTATTTTGAAACATGTCAGTGCAATAATGAGACCTTAATTCCTATTTGCCAGTGAGATGGATTTTGAAATCAAGTATTTCTGATTCATTTGCAGGCCATTTTCTCTAGTCCACACTGGTTGCTTCTGAAACCTATGGTATTTCTGTGAGATGCAAATTTTATTCAATAACCTGCTCAGCCCCTTTCCCCTTATTCCTCCTCTTCATGCCTGTCATAGTCAGGACTTCATTGTTCCGTGCTCTTTACTGATTATTGAAGGATATATTGACTCAAGAAGTCCTGTACTCCAGAAGACAAGATGACCTCTATCTTAGTGTCTGAGTCTCTATAAACATTCTACAAAGCTTTCAAGTGCTCACTCCTTTCCAAGAACTCTAGATGTGCTTCCATGCCACACATCTTAGCTCACACTAAGTCCATCCATGGGCCAAATGATTTTCCAGTGCTTACATCAGTTCTTGCCCTGAAGGGCATTGACGGTCCCCTGCAAAGCCACAAAACAGAAGAGGATTTTCCACAGCTAAGGGACTCCATCAGCTACCCCAACTGTGTTGTGATTCTAAGATGCAGCCTTTCTGATTTTGTTTTCTGTTGTTTATGTGATTGTCTGCTTTATGTTGTGCCTCTTGTGCTGTCAGTGAGTTGTAACCTGGTGGTATTCTCTATAAATTGCTATGACTAATTTCATTTTTTTTTACCCTGTCCCTAAGTTCCTGCATTGTTTAATTCTCCTGATTTTACTTGGTGTTTTCAGGAATTCCATCCAAAATATGCTGGTTTCTCACACTTGTGATGAAAAGATGATCTTTTTTTTTCTTTCTTTGCCACTTTTAGCATTTTGCACTGCCCTTGTAGCCATGGATATAGTGCACAGTTCCCCCTTTCTTACAGTTCCTTCTTCTTTCTCAAAACCCATTCTTTTTCTTATCAGAACCTGTTTTGAACAGCAAAAAAGACCTGAGTAGCACTACAGTAAAAGTCAAAGGCAAACAGAGAAATGTCAGAGACAAGTACAGTTCTGGAAGGTTTCTAGAAGCAAAGTTGGGATTTAAGGTCGCTTGTGATGTCAGGAAAAATATCTTTTCTCACCTATGAGTTTGGCATTAGGTGGTTTAACTTTATAAGATTATTAGAGGATAATTTTGCTCAGGTCTTTAGTCTTGGATTCTTTTTTCCTTGCCTGTAGAATTCTGCAGTATCTTGGTGCTTCAGAGCTTTGGCCAAGCCTTAAAGGAGAGTCCTGCAAGATACAGGTTTTTTGTATCTGGACACAGGAATAGTCTGCATTTTGGAGAGTCATTCTGATGTGTGCTTGTGTAGCACATGGCACAGATGGCTGTAGTGTCAGTTGGGTTCATACTTTAGCAACACCTAATTAATCTCACTATTTCTTTAGAACAATGGTGAACACACACTCCACCTAAAATGCACTACAAAATTGGTGCAATTACAACAAACACATCAATCTTTTTACTAAATTTTTCCAGCTGCTTGTGCTGTTGTGGTTATAAGAACGATACAGTTTCTAGTTCACATTATTTTGTGACTGATTTGGGGTTGTTTTCAAACCACCGTGTTTGAAAACAGTGTTTGCTGACTCCTAAAAAGGAAAGTAGGGGAGGTGTGTTTAAGTCACTATTTTACACTTGGCTTCAGTTTACTGCATCTTCCTCTGTGGGAGAGGGGTTTGTCATCAAAAGGTAATCAGTTGCACCTGCCCAGGAGATGGACTTTAAGATAATTAATTACACCTGCCCAGGAGAGGAACATGACACCCATTGGTTGAGGTGCTCTGCACTCCACCACTTCTCTGGGGTATATTAGCACAGATTCAAGTGGTTGTACTTTCTGAGCTACAAGAATGAAGAATGAGTTAGAGTACTGAGCTATGCAGATAGTAAAGAACACGAATATCTCCCTCATGGACTGGTGAGTTTTTGCCTCCCTTGCTGCCACATTCCTCCATTTGCAGCCTCTATTTCAGCTGATTGTTTCTTCCTAGGCTCTAATGGGACAGCATTTCTATGGGACCTGTGTCCTGTGAATGTAGCAACCAAGGTACAGAGTTTTGGCAGTTCTGTGTACCAAGGTGCCATTAGATCGTGGTGTTGAGAATATGGAAGAATAATGTGCTTGCCTATATATGTTTACTGAGGATTTGATAAATGTGAACTTTTCTGTTTAGCACTGGTGAGCCCACACCTGGAGTGGGCTCCACTCCTGGCCTTCCTGGTGCATGAGAAATGTGGACACACTAGAATGAGGTCAGAGGAATGGCACAGACATGATTAAGGAATTGGGGCATCTCTCATACATGGGGGGACTGGAGGAGCTGGGGATATTCATGCTTGGAAGACAAGGCTTAGAGGGATCTTTCCAGTGTGTGTATTAACACCTGATGGGAGCAAGGAAAGGGGAGCCAGACTGTCCCAGTGAATACCCTGTGGTGGGACAAGTGACAATAGGCACAGGTTGAGTTACAAGAGATTTCATCTAAGGATAACTTTTACTCTGTGAGCATTGGTACAGGTTGCTCAGAGACATTGTGGAGTCTCCATTCCTGGGGGTATTCAAAACCAGACTAACACCAAGGCATCCTGCTGTAGCTGAGCTTGCTTGAAAAGTGAGGTTGGACTAGGTGATTTCCAGAGTTTCCTTCACACCTCAACTATGCTGAGATTCTGTTGTTCATATTGACTTAAGTTATTGCAGAATCATAGAATATGCTGGGTTGGAAGGGACCCATCAGGATGATCCAAGTCCAACTCCAGGACACTCCAATAATCACACCATGATAGTGTTATCTAAACGCTTCTTGAATTCTGACAGACTTGGTTCTGTGACCACTTCCCTTGGAGAGCCTGTTCCAGTGCCCAACATCCTCTGGGTGAAAAACCTTTTCCTGTTATCCAGCCCAAGCCTTCCCTGACTCAGCCTCATGCCATTTCCTCAATTTCTGCCACTGCTCACAGTGAGGACATCAGTGCCTGCTCCTCCAGTTCCCCTTCTGGGAAAGTTGTAACTGCAGTGAGGTCTCCCCTTAGTCTCCTCCTCTCCAGGCTGAACAGTCAAAGTACTCTCAGCTGCTCCTCAGGGCTCTTCACCATCCTTGTGGTCCTCCTTTGGATGCTCTCTAACAGCTTAATGTCTTTTTTATGTTTTGGTGCCCAAAACTGCACACAGTTGTCCATAAATGGCTCATTAAATGGAACTGGGCTTTTATAAAGGGAAAATAGATGTCTGTGTTGATTCCAATGATTATAATAGGCTACTAAATTAAAGGCTTAGTCTAATGAATGTGCTTTTTTGGTCTCTGCTGTAACTTTCATCCTTTTTCTGAGGACTTCCCCCCCTGATTCTTTAATTCTTTTGACAAATTAGGGAAGGTTTTCAGTAGAAGATGGAAATTATTTTCTCTGCTCTAGGGGAAGAATTCTGGGCCCAAATGCTCATAAATTTTGTCTGGTGATAGCCAGATACACTTTTAGGGCTCTTAAAAAGAATAATTCAAATAAGAGTATTGTTCAGTAATAAAGTGCAACTTCTCCTTGTGCATCAAGTTAATTTCCAAGTATGGAGAGAAGAAAGTGTTAAAAGTCCCACCACAGGTGCATTTTGTTCTTTTAGATCAAAGTTTACCAGCTCCCTATTTCATTTATATAAGTGTTTACTAAAATGGTCACCTCCACAAAGCCAAGTATTCAGCATTTTAACATTTTATAATGTTTCAGGTATTTTCACTGATTAAGCCTCTCAACATCCCTGTGATGGAGATGAGCTGGTATATATTGCAAATTAATAATTGAGAAAGTTAATAATTCAGTCACACAGCTATTTTATTTAAGCTTTAGTCCTTTGGATTTTAATTACATGCTGTAGCAACCACACTTTGCTTCCCTGGTAGGGAAAGTCCTTTAATGAAGAGCTTTATTACAGGAAATATCTTGTTCCTCTCCTGCTGATCAGGAGAGCTCTGTTGGATGGGTTTCTGAATCAGTGTGGTAAAAATGGTGGATTTTACTCCAAGACAAACTTTGGAAGGCACACTTGACATCTGATTGGCAGAAGCAAAGGATTTGTGTAGACTTGGCATTAAATGAGGGCAGAAGTTCGTTAAAGTGCCTGGAGCACTGTCAGTCACTTACTAAAGATCTGCTCATGAAACAATAAAATATGCTGGTAGCAGAGCCTGGATAATCTTCCCTCTCTCTCCCTCTCAAATCCATTATTGGACATATTCAGCAGCCTTTTAGCTCTGTCTTCTGGAGAAGATAAACTGCACCTATGACTTTCTTTCTAAGTGAGGAAGGATTTGAGTTGTGGAAAAAAAAATCCTGACAATAATTCTGAGAGGGGCAAGTGTGCAAATGAAGTCAGCTGGTTCAGCTCTTGGAATGATTCAAAGCAACCTTAAGATTATTCTACTATTTTCAGGTTGACACGGGCTCTAAGCAGCTGTTCCAGCAGCTGGAGAACCACAGTTTTGAGCTGCTGCTGACATTTGCCTACATCACCTCCACATGGAGGAAAAACAATACAGAGTTGGTGTTTCTGACTTGACAGTGTATGAATTCCCCATGCAAGGGGAATCTCCTGCTGCCAACCAGTGTGGCTTTATGGCTCCTCTGTGATACTGCAGGAGGGTCTCATTAGAGCCCAGATCTGTGCTGAAATAAAGCAGAGGATGGCTTCTACTGCTTGTAAGGGCACAGCTAATTCTTTTTACCGGTTTTCATCCTTGCTTGAGGAGGTTGCCAAGTTAGTTCCACATTTAGCACCTTCTGTAGAGATAGGTGGCTGAGAAACATGTCCAGGTTTTCTCCCAAGAAGCTTGGATGGTTTGTGAAATGTGTGTTGGAGTGCTCAGATATGACTTGTCTTGCTGTTCCTTGTGAAAGGTGTTGGTCAGATGTGGGATTGGTGCTGATACAGATGTTGATACTGGGTGGTGATGGTGGGGCAGGACCTGGGTCAGAAAGGCAAAGAGCTGTGCAGTTTCCCTGATGCTCAGTCCCAAACCTTTTTTCCAGTGCCAAATACTTCAGAAACTAAATCAAAATCTGAATACTTTGGTGCCTGCGTTTCTCTCAGAATGCTGACAGAGCACTTTCTGATGTCAGTGTCATTGTAGCTTATATGATGCAAATTCTCACTCTCTGCTGCCCTGCAATGTCTCTCGGGAGACCTGTTTCATATTAAAAGACTGGCCTTTGCTCTCACTAACCCCAATATAAATCTAGAATAATTTTTCTATTTTCAACAACAATTACACATGCTATTCAGCGCACACGTTATGGATGTGGGTCCTGCCCACAAGTCAATTGAAAGCTCAGATGATTAGAAGGTGCCTCTCACTGCCCAGGACATTTTCCATCTTCTTAGTTTTTGGTGTGGACTTATTCTTTTCCTTTAGATTTATGTTCTCATTCTGTGGTGCAAAATCTAACTTGCATATGAGTGCAAAATGTGACCTGGACATGCTCATTTCCATGCATTGCTTGGATTTGAGCAGACTGTCTGTCAATAGCTGTGACCTTTAGCATTTCATTTCTTCACCTGACTGCATTCACCTGGGTGGTGATGTATGTTGGGCAAACTAATACTGCTTTGGATGCCTCTGATATTATCCATAGATTAGAAAAAAGTTTTCTAGCCTCTATTTCATACTCTGCTTTTTGTCTAATTAATTTGAAAATGAACAACACCCTTTTAAAAGAAGAATATGAACAACAAAAGGAAAACAAGACTGCAAAATAAGATTCATGAAAAATGTAGTAGGTACAAAGTAATCTGAAACTCTGTTTCAGGTGTGCAAGTGCTGTGATATCCCCTCTGGCTTTTATGCCATCCAAGGTTACTACCAAGCTGTTGGAGTTCACTGAATAAACCACTGAACACTGAAAATTCTCCCACTATATCATGGTTACAGAAATAGAGGCACTAAGTAAGTTTATGCTGATCCACTGGGAACATTTTAAAAAAGTTTAATAGCCCTTAAAATTCCTCATTTCTAACCTGTCATAGACTTACCTCATGACTGCTCATTTTGTGGTGTTATAAAAGCAGGTAGAAAATGAGATTTCTGGCTCAAGATCTAACCAAACCCATCATTTCTGTTTAAGACACCAAGAGCCACATAACATTTAAGCCTGGATGGTAATTTCTTTCTACATCTACTGCAGCAACAGAGCAACACATTGCATGGCTTGAAATGCTTCTGGTCTAATTAGAAGAGCTTACAAAACTCTGTGTAAAGATTATATGAAAAGATCACTAGACAGAATAAATAGCAGGAGTCTATTTTCAGTTCTGAATATCTCACAAATGAGAAAAGTATCTTTAAAATATGGATTCTGTTGATAAGATTGTTAAATAGCTGCAGTGGTTACACAGGTTTTTAACCCAAATTGAGAACTTCTGCTGTAATTCACAGAAAAAGGAGTTTTTGACTGTCTGCTACACTTCCAGTCTAGTAGCTCCAAGTATCTGGATCCTGTCCAAGTGCACCTGAGCACAGCACCTGTTGTGGTAAAGAGCTTAACAACCCACATAACTTTAAGCACATTAATTATCCCCACTTTTCTGAGAGCATTACTCAATTGAGGGAAGTGTCCTCGAAGTGAAAGACATTCACCTAAGCATTGCTGGGTCGGAACAGAAGTACCCAATATATTACAGGAATACTTTTGTGA
Source organism: Pithys albifrons albifrons (assembly GCF_047495875.1). Taxonomy (NCBI): domain Eukaryota; kingdom Metazoa; phylum Chordata; class Aves; order Passeriformes; family Thamnophilidae; genus Pithys; species Pithys albifrons. The sequence goes on along the minus strand of NC_092464.1, from coordinate 49,538,480 downwards.
AATAAGGGCTCATTATAGTTTCTTTACATACATGACTGAAAACATGAACTCTTATTAGATGATTCAGTAGTCAGTGGAGAAAGCTGGAAACTAGCCTATAAAATCACTCCTGTTGGGATGTTAAACACCTATTAAAAATTGAATTGATTAAGGGTTCAGTAGTTCCAGAGAAAGGTGGTAAAAGACTTAAACATCTGCCTTCTCAATAGGTTGATAAATTAAAAGAAAGGGCAGCTGCTGGGAACCTGCATTCATAGAGTGTGCATTTTTACTTGAAAAAATTGAATGTGTTGTCAAATGTATCACCAAATTAACCTGACAAATGGGGTTTATTTCTCTGTCATTATTTTCCCTGCTGTGTTCTGTACCTCTTGGATGGCTCCAGTCCAGCTGAAGCAAAGTGCATGTGCAGAGGAACAGGGAGGCTGGGGAAAGGCAGAGATCATTTTAGGATGGCCAGAGTACTCCTCCATATGAGTCCACATTTGGGGCATAAACTGCTTGTGCTGTAAGGAAAGGGTTTGTTTGAGCTTTATCTTTTTGGTGGAGTGGGAGAAGAGTTTCAGGTCAATTACCCTTCAGCAAAGTCTCTGTCAGTACTCCAGGAATGCACCAGTAGAGTAGATGGCCATAATTCTTTTTCACATAGCCCAGTGGAGCTTTGCATTTTTCTTCCTACGGAGGACAAGCCACCTCTTGAACCGTGTCAGAAGTTGAGTTCCCATGACTGTAGCTGTGGTAGGTGGTATGGTAGTCTGCTCAACAGGTCTAGGTTTAAAACCAGGTCATTGAGCCTTATAATAAAGACACATGGTCTGGTACAGATCTCTGCTTGCCTGGGTTGCTACCTGAAGTTCTGGATGAACTCGGGAATTTGCCCTTCTGCATTTAAGTGGGAGAATAAATCTGATGATTGAATGAAAAGCTGATCACAAAGCTAATGTACAATTTCCATTGGTGGCTCAATATTTTACACCTGGTGAAAGAAAAATTTCATGGGGTCCCTTAAATTACTGTCTTCTCACTCCTTGTTAACACAATTTCATAAATTGTTATTACATTTTTCAGAGTGTGCAAGTTAAAGACTTCTCTTTGGCCTTGAGCTTCCTTATATCTTGTTACTGATGTTGATGTGGTGGACTAGATGACCTTTAAAGGTCCCTTTCAACTAAAACTATTCTATGACATTCTGGAGTGACTTCTCTAGACAAAAATAGCCCATAACATTCACTAAACAGAATCATAATTGACCAAGAGTTAAAATTCAGCCACATTTAAACTGGATTGGAATCAAAAGCAGACAAGATGGATGAAACAATGCTGAAGAGGTGTTAGAGGCCTTAAACATGTGTCTAGGCTATATTGAACCCCCACTTTTCTTTTCCAGAATGAGCTGTGGGGACCCAGGGATGGTCTTGCTGAGGTCCTGGTTGCAGACAGTTTGGGAAGGGAAGGTTTGGGGCAGGAAGCTTCTTTTACCCAAGTTCTCTGCTGGTGCGGCTCTGCTGGTGAAAAATTTCTGCCTTGTCTCATATTTTCTCTTCCTCTGCTATCTTTTGAAATCAGGGATCTGTGTTTTCAATTTTGTTTACTCCATGTTTTTTCTATTCTGTTAGTTATTGCGTGCAAACACATCTAGGAACTGGGAATTCATTTCACTGACATGCATTTTATTACTCGCCTGATAATGAGTGGGTTCATGACCAATGCAAGTTCCCTGCCTAAGAAGAAAAGTCTGTTTTGCTCAATACTGATGGTAAAGTGGCTGTCCAGAATATAACCAGCCTTCATGGGCACTCCTATAAGTTACAGTATTCTTGGTGCTCAAAAAACCCTGGGAAATTATTTCTTGCTTTTGAAATGTAAAAAAAAAAAAAAAAGGAAGTTATTCCCAGTGTGATCCATAATATCAAATGCCTTTCTGACAATAAGTCAGACTGAAAAAGAAACTTTATGCAGCAGTGTTATGTAAAGAAAACTATGTGATCCTTACAAGCAATAATAATATGAGACTTAATCCCTCTTCATCAAAATGTTTCCAAAATATAAAAACCTCTTCTCACAGTATCTTCCAAACCATTCACAAACAGCTTTTGAGCCATTATCTGCTTAGATAATACTAGTACATTAGAAGATTCAGTACATGTAACATCACAGAAGATTATGTAAGATAAACCTTTGAGTAATTGATATAATCAGGTGATTGACCTCTGTGGATGTATTAATTTGTAACAAGGGTTTTTTTGTCTGTTTGCTTGGTTTTTTTGTTGTTTAGAGCCAAAGTACATCTATTCCTGCTATGGGGTTTTATTTTCTGGTAACAAGCTTATTTTTAGCCGGGTTAAAGCCTCAATTTTGTCTGTTTGATTTATCCCCAGACTTCATCAGGCTGTTTCAGGTACTCATATCAGTATTTATAATTCAGCTGGTTCAGAAATAAGGGCTGAAAAAGCTGTGTACAAAGGAAAAAAAATGTCCTTTTCGAGCTCTTAAATATCCATAGATTTAAACTCCAACTGCTGATATTTGGACCTGCAAATGGGAGGAGGGGAGAGAAAGATTTCTTTTTTTTCCAAGACCAGTGCATAGAGGTGTGGGACTGGAAAGGACCTCCTGAGCTGAGGCAAACCCTCTGTCTTGCAAGTACTTATGTCATATAGTTATGTCAGAAAGAGGTTCACACTGCACCTTAAAATTAGAAGGAATTCTTGTTCCTTTTGGAATTCCTTTTACCACTTTCCTACAAGAAGATGGCTATTCTGCCTGTCTCCTCTTGTGACTTCTGTCTACTCTGTGATCATGACAAATAGATGGGGTTTTTTTCATGCCCTTTAGCATAAGTCAGCATCTTTCTTAGTAGGTGCTTATTTTTGCTTTGACTGTAGATACCATTCATATCTCCTGAAGCCCTTGTTTCACTTCTGTTCACATCCTTTTGGAAGATGAAACTGTTCATTTTTTAATTATCCTACTCATCTGCTCTTGATTCAGATTTTTTTTCTCTGTTTAAATACAGCTGCTTAGAGTTGTACTGCAGTTGGTGCCTCTGTAACATCTGTGGCCATCTGCGATACATCTGAGTACAATGGCACTGATACTTCCCTGTTTCTACCAGAAATGTTTTACCTGGTAACAAGGACTGTATTTACACTTTCCATCATGGCTTAGTAATCCTGCCTTCTGTGAATACCCCCAGGCCTTTTTCCCCTTCTGTCATCACTGACTAATGAGTTCTCAGCTTAGGGAAAGGCTTCTTGTGTCTAGTCTGTAAGTGCGAGGTGATGCCACTTTTGTACTGCAATTTGATTGCATTTCCGCTACTCCTGTTCCTGCATGTCTCAGGTACTTCCCACACTACATGGTACTGCTCATCTTTACCAATGACATCCCTCAGCAAGTGTCATTGCTCAGTCCTGTTTTTAACTGAAGTTGATATATGAAAATATGAGAGATGTGAATGGCTCACGTTGATTTTTCAAGCTGCAGCCACAGTCAGATTCATTTTGCACAAGAAATTAATTTTTAAACCCATACCACTGTATTTCTCGCATTAATCCCTATCTTTTTCTGCTAATAAATATTTTTAATCAAATGATTTTGTCACGTCAAGTTTGATGAAGGCCCTGTATTTATTTCATCTAGAAATTTACCTATAAAAACCCCCAATAATTTAATTTTGCATTGTCATGCAAACCATGCCCCTGATCATTAACTCTTCCATGGGCTCTATTTCCTTTGTCTGCTGCTGCTGCTACTGGCAATATACACAGACCTAAATATCTCCTGGCAAGACAACTCAATCACTCATTCAAAAAATCTCTTGCTAATTTTGAAAAGACTTATAGTAGTGTCTTTTTATCCCCCTTAAGAAGCCAGTTTCTTTCCCCTTACAATCTGATGCAGGTTTGCCATCAAATTCAGGTTGCAGAAAGACTAGAAGTCATGATCCTTCACAATAGAAATGTTTCTGGAGATAAAAGCCTAGTCCTCTCATTCTTCAAAGTTTAAGTTTTATTTGGGTTTCCAGGTGCAGTATTTATTGTTTTGTACCACTGCCACGTGTGTATTTGCCTGCCCTAAAGTGCCTCAGACAACTAGAAAGACTTAGCTAATTATCCAGTTAAAAGACACACACTGTGAAAATAGCCAACTTTTTTCTGTATTTTTATTTTGCCTCCTGATAAGTTTTAAAGTGAAATGCAGAGGTAGAAGAGTAAGTTTGAAATAGCATCTACCCAGGTTACACTTGGTTTTATCTAGGGCTCTATGCACCAGCCTTCCTGAGCTCCTAAATTCATTCTTTATTGCAAAAGAATGAATGTTAACACTACCTTTCATTTCAGTCTTGACATTTCAGCAAATTTACCTCTCTGAATCACTAACTGAACTCAACAAAAGGTTTTTATCTGCTGATAACTTTCCATCGGAGAAATTTAAAGTGCCAGATGACATTAGCTCTAGATCAATGATGTTATTAAATTCTCACCTTAAATCTCACATACAGCAAGCTCTTGTCAGGTCACATGAACAAGATGATTGCATTAGTCATACTACAAGAGTGATACTCAATCCAGTAAGTTCACTATATTCAGGCTGAGTTTGATCTCCGAGAGGACACTTCATATCTAACATGATGTGGTTTCTTTAAATTGGTGTTTTTACTAGTTATATTCTTGTCACTGTGATTTATGCCCCTTTTGCTCTGTAGTGTGCATTCCTCAGTATTCTTGCTGCTTTTGTTAAACTGTGATCTGCTACAGTATAAAAAACTACCCTACAATTAGTCCATTCCAGACATTTCTTCTGTTCATAGTTCAGCTTGAAACCAACTGTACACTTTCAAAGTACAGTGTCCCTGAACTGGCCTCCAATTTACAAAACTTAATTAGCATGACTGACATTTTGCATGTGGGAATTTCTGCAAGGATCTGCTTGTGAAAAGTTTAAATACACTAGCTGAAACATTGATGAATTATGAATGATTATAATTAAATGGTTTTATTTCTTCATTTTTTTAGATTTCTTTCCGCACTTTTTCTGTCTTCTCTTAACTCAGTAATATCCAGATGGCTCGGGATAGCCAGATTTGTGTGTGTGTATGTTGATCTTGAAGGAAACCAGTGGCATTGACTAGATTTGGGGATTAAAATGAATTTATCTGTGGATTAAGAACTCCATATGCCATTCCTAGTGGGTGTTATGAAATAGGAATCAGCTAGCTCCAGAATTCCTAATACACTTATAATCTTTTAGAGCCTAAATCATCTCAGTATCAGAGCTCTTCAGCAACTTGAATGCACCTACAACACCCGTGTGAGTTAAAAGAGTTATCTCCTGATTCTCGTAATGGGATAACTGAAGTGCAGGAAGATTAAACAGCTAAGTCAAAGATGATAAGAGCTAGAAGACAGTTCTCTGGGTTCCAGGCCATTGCCTTGAACAGAGGGTTTTTCCTCCTTGTGTACCAACCTTACTGAAATCAGCAGTGCTCCTGCCAGAATGTTCCGTGTAGGAGAGCTCCTCAGGCAGAGTAGAGCAGGGAGGCAGATGCTGGTCCTCCCTGTCTTCAGAACTGTAACTCTCTTTATGGCATCTTATGTGGAAAATCAGAGGATGCTTTTTGGACTTGAATTGTGCCTCCTAGCCCTTCTGGTAATTACAGGGGGGTTGTAAGTATCACAGGTTGATAGCTGATGAAAAGGGAAGATGTAGTGCTCAGGAAGTTGTTGTGTCGCTGTAAAATGAATCTGTGCGTGAGTTGAGAATCGACTTTTGCTTTTCTGAGGTTGTCCTGTGCCTCATCTGCCAGACCCAGCATCATCTCTGGAGCAGACCCCACCTCACTGGTTGTGTCAAGGAAACAGTAGCAATGCTCAACAAAGCAGCAGGATCTTGCATTTAATTAGCATTTGCAGATGGTTTAAGAGGGTATTTTTTTAAGTAACATTGGGGTATCTCTGTTGCATACAAGTCTGAGAGAAAAGTGATGACGCTGCTTTCTCTGTGTTCCTTGTTGACTCAGCTGCCCCAGCCTCCTGTTGGTTTCTATGTCACACCAGCTCGTAGTACAGCCTTATTTCCTGTGACTCAGAAGCATGAAAACTGTATACCTACATATGTCACCTTTGTGCAGTGAAAATAACCTAGCAAACCCAGATATGCTTATTAAGGTGTCTTTATTTTATGTTAAAAATTCCAAACCAACACCACAAGGAAGTTTCTGGGAGTCCCAGAGCACAAGCAGATGTGCCCTTTTGGTGCTGGGGTTAAATCCATGCTTCAGCAGGGACTGTTTTGTATTCAGCCTTTCTTATCATTGTTACCTTTTCTCTTGCTATTTAAATGTTTTTTCCCTTGCTCTTTCTTTTTTTTTCCAATTTTTTTCTAAGATCTAATAATAATATAAAACCATTTTGATGCTCACCACTGGTTTATTAAATATATTTTCCATTAGCCATGGTACTATTTCTTCTGAGTTTCAGTCCCCAGTTGAAGTACAGCACCACATCCAAAATGTCTGGTTTTCTCTCTCTCTTCTGAATGGTCCCAGCTCTATTTTCTCCTTCATCCTGCTGCAGGACAGGGCAGTAAAAGACCTAATTTCTGATACTGTTTTTTACCAGTGTGGCCACACAAAGCTGGAACTGGCCTGGTGTTTGTTGTTTTCTTGCCACTTGTGGGTGGACAAGGGCTGTCTCAGTCCCTTCTATGGCCCCACATTGCTGATAAGGGATTTCCCTCTCTTGAGGAGCACTGCTGAGACTGAGGGGCAACTGGGACCATACCATGGGCTGGCTCCTGCTGCACCCCACTCCACCCTCCACATTCCATGACCTCAGGATTGTGCCTGTGCATCGTGCTCCAGCAAGAGCAGATGGTGTTGAGTGCACCAAAATATCTATACATACAGGGTTAAATGGCTGCTGCTGCCTTTAGAGCAATAGTGCAGTGGTGTGGGACCCTGCAGGATGCTGTTTCTCCCTCTGGTTACATGGACTGTGATGCAAGTGGATGGGGCTTAACCTTTGCTGATGAGCCCCCTGATCCTTGTGATAGACCCAAACCTCTGCTCCATGGTGGTGCATGAAGGGACAGAGGCCATGGTATGAGGTGTCACCAGTCTCCTGTGTAAAACTTGGTGCTTTGAAGATTTTTGCCTTCCTAGTTGGTGACAGTGATGTTCTCTAAAGCTTTTTCAGTGTAATGTGTTGGCATTTATTTTCAGCTCCACCTTGACTGAGTTTTATGTTATTCTTTCATGGGAAAACACATTGTTTGCAAAAGCAAGGGACAAATAGCAGACTAGAGCTGAGCCTAGTAAAAGCAGGTGTTATGCAATTTGTCACTGCACGACTCTGCTAATGCATCGTTAGTCCAGGACTGCGGTACCCCTGCCATGTTTTAAAGTGCAGAAAGATAAGCATATGCTGTACCCTGGAGTGCCTTAGCCTATAAATGTAATTCAGAAATATGGGAAACAGTGCTCTGAATCTGATGGCCTTTTTCGACACAATTACAGGAGCAGCGTGAAATGTTGAACATTTGTAGCAAGGGTGCACAGAGCAAACGGGAAGTTAGATGTGCAGGCTGTTAATTCAAGCCTAGATAAGCTTCTGACTAAGAGGGTCTTAATTTGTTTTTTATCCTAGTATGATGCTTGTATGATTGTAGTTTTGCTGAGAACCTGTTATAACCTATGCTTTTCTGTAGAGCCATATGTAATGAGGAGGACATCTCACACTTTTTAATGGTCCTCTACAGACTTCAAGGATATGAATCTGAAAAAGCATTGAATATCAAAATGTTTGTATTTGACCCCATATGAAGACACTTTAATCTGGAAAAAATGTGCATTGTTTGAAATGAAATGAAAAGGGCAACAGCTGAAACGGATTGTTTTCTCTCAAGGCAGACAGAGACAAGGTATTCAATCCCTAAGTGCCATATTTTTGTCTCTCTTTGTCCTTTCAGGATCACTTTTCAGGGAAGGTACCAGGAACATCATTCAGTGTTCTCAAACTCTTGCTGAAAAAATTGGGCATTGAAAGCTTTCAACACCATAGAGGAGAAGCTTAATTCCAGGGCTCATGGGTAGGAAAGCATATGCCTGTGCTGCAACCTCCCAGTGAACACCCTCAGCCTTAAATCACATTGGCAGTACAAGCCAGGCAAGGATGGGCTGGCCACTAAGAATTTTTCAAATGGCTGAACAGTGACAAATCATTCTTCTGGTTACCCACTGGGACCTGAATGAATGATCAGAGCCTGCAATAAAGCCAGGACATCAGTAGTCACTGGCTCTGTGAATAGTTAAGAACTAGACAGAGATTGGGCAAAGCAAGCATCACCAGGTGCACCCTTACAGGGAACACATAGGCTCTGCATTTCATGTGTATAAAGTCAGAGGAAGCTTTTCTTCTGATTTCACTCAGCAACAGGTGGTTAGCTGGTGCAGGTGAAAAGCTGAGCTTCTCTGGTGTATTTGTCTTTCTGTTTCTTAAGGGCAATTTGTGTGAACGAGTAGATGGAGAAACCTCAGTTTTTCTAACGTGGTTCCCTTTGATCTTACCTGTTGGAAATATATGATACCTAAGCAATTTTCCTGGCAATGAGTTATGACACAATCTCAGGAGAACGTTTTGGGGTAGATTAGAGTCTTTTTTGATCCGCACATGTGTGCAAATGAATGTTCATACAGCTGGGTGGCAGCTCTTTCAAATAGCAACATTGGAGAATTGCGGTGCTCTCATTCTTTGTATGTTTATGAGTCATTATTCTCTTAATACTGTGAGAATTTTTTTCTCCCTCCTGCTTTTTATTCAGCAAAGATACTATTTTTGCATTCTGATTGAGTAAAATGCTCAGGACTGGTTCCCTTTCAAGTCTTTATCAGTAGCAGATGCTGGACATGATATCATTTGACTTTACTGCATTTTTTTCCAATTGTACAGGGTTTGTGGCTCCCAGCAGTGTGTGTGTGTACTTGACCAGGCACTTCTACAAAAAGCAGAGGTTGTGTCCCCTGGGGGACATCTCATCAGCAGCCCTAAAGGTTGCTGTAATTTACTCGGCTATAAGGAATGTGTTCTTTCAGGCACTGTTACCAAGCATGGCAGGTTGTCTCCCTTTTCTCCTCATGCACTTCAGCATTGCCAGGCCTTCCTTGGGAATACTCCTTCCTGCAGACATTCCTGTTGTGTAAAGAGGTAATAGGGACTAAGGCAAGAGAAACACTATGTGGCATTCAGCAGGACCAAAGCACAATGTCCAGCTCCTTTTCAGAAACATTGAAATCAGATAGGCTGTGTCTGTCTTAAATTTTGGTAATATTTTGGCCCAGGTTTGGATAATGCTTCAAGGGACTTTCTGCAAAAGAATCTGAACCTGCCAACTTTTGCCCTTCCTCAGCCTTGTGGTCCACTGTTCAGAGCTGTTCAGGTACAGGCATTCACACGGTCATTTGTGGCTGTGGCTTTTTCTGTGCAGCATGTGGCTTGAGCCCATGCTAGTGATAGAGATTCTAAGGTGAAAGGACATGACTGCTGCTGGAAAAGGGTGCTCCTGCCTCCGAGAATATCTTCTGTACATTTCTGCTTCAGTCAGTCCTTCAGATATCACCCTGAAGATTATTTGCTGCCTTCTGCTGTGCCATGTAAATCCTAGTGTTTAGCAATGAAGTATGCTGTTCCTGGCTGTTACTAATTAATACATTTTGACCTGTCAATAATTAATGTGGAAACTGGGAAGAATATTGCCGTGGAGGCTACAGTCTGAGATCTGCTGCCTGGCAGTGGTGGATGTACACATCCATTATATCAGGAAATTAGAAACTGGAGCAAGAACTGATCTGACTGACATTTTGTAAGATGCAGTAAATGGGCCCACTCAACAAACACTACATTTATATGAGGGTATGAATGATATGTGTTTAGGGAAAAGATATTATCTATCTTATGAAGGTGCAGTTAATACCAGACATCAATTAAGTATAGTTCATTAATGCCTCTGGGTAATCTTATTTCTGAATGAGATCAGAGGAGCAACTTAGAAGGACTGACAGAGGCATTATCTTGGTAATAATCTCCATTTTTGCATGTAGCATCTCTCATAGGATGAGCTAAGTGAAGTAGCATCTGGACTGTAACAATAAGAACCTTTTCAGATGGAGAGACTGTGCAGTGAAAAGTAACAGTGACTTACTGTTTGCTGCAGTTAGATTTGATAGGTTTTTTGAGATATGCCAGTCGTGATAGTAGTGCTGATATGATAACGGTTGGTTTATACACTCATTCCCCATCCTCACAGGGGTAGGTTCATAGGAGTAGTTGGAGGGAGGGAAAACTATGGTACTGTTAGAGATAAGGGTGTGATGTTTTATTGCTTCTTCCTGCTCTGGCTGAAATACTCCTTTATATATTGAGAGATACAGTGTTTGAATGGAACCAGTTAGAATGTTATTTTCTTCAATTAGATCAGTTGTCTCTACATTTGAATCCCAAGTGTAATGCACCGGTTGCTGTTAGGAAATAAAGCACGCGTTAAGTGAGGTGGCAATGACAATTGTGATCCCATATCTTACTTCCAGTTAGTGATGTGGCTATCAGGAAAAGATAAAGAGAAAACAATTTTCTTCAATGTATCTGGAAGAAAAAGGCTTAAGCTTGGTAAGGAGCCCAAGTCTGCAGGGTAACTTCTGAGAAGCCTCACTTTGCTAGGTTCTGCTAACAAAACAGGCTCCACACTTGCATTTTGACATTAAAACTAACTGCTTCTGGAAGTGGCCCTTTTTTTCCACTGTTCTGGTCTTTGTGAAATCTTTTGCGGCTTCTTGTCTAAGTCTAATTTGTGTCACAGTTGCTCCTGGGTCTTGAAGCATATGGGCTTTCTGCAGCACAGGCTTGAGGGTGCAGGAGGCAGTGAGGAGACTGAGCATCACTAGAGGCAGAGGGAACCACAGGGTGTCAGGAGGGAGAGAGAAATGAAAATGGGCTGCATGCTTGTGGCACAGCTGAGCTGTCTGGGGTTATCCTTTTACCAGAGAGAAATGGCTAAAATGGAGACAATAGAGAAGCACTGCTCAGGAGAGGTTATGATTTTGTCTCTAGATGTTAAGACAAACAGCAAGTAGCTTGCTGAAACTGCAGTTCTTGAAGCGGGATGATTTTTCCAAGCCACTTTTTACTTCTTTGCTTGAAGTAGAAGCTTTGCCTACACTTAGCATTACTAGCGCTGGTACTTTAGCTTGCAGACCCTATTTGCAGGGGAGAAAAAGGAGCTTTCCTGCTCTGGCATCTCCATAGATATTACATCTAATTCTCCCCACCCTCATCCCCTTGAGGTGAGAGATCATTAGAGGGATGCTTACCAACAGCTGCCATCCCTGCAGCCCCCAGTGCCGTGTAGAGGACCAGCACTGCTGTATGCTTCTGGTTAAGTGCTGTGGCATTGCCATCCACCTCTTCCTTACTCACCACGTTCTTCCTTTTCCCTTCTTTGTGCAGCATGGAGCATCAGCCTTGCTTGCTCTGTGGGTATAATAACATCTACAGCTCTCCAGAGCTCAACACAGCCTAAAGTGTGATAGGTTTATGGCAGTATATTTCAGCTAATCCTTGTTCATATCTGGGGTTTTCTGTTTCAGAGACACTCAGAGTAGGAAGTCATGTCAAATACCGTATAATAAGAGAGAACTGGAAATTCTGACTCTCTGAAGGGATTAGTTCCCACGGGCTGTTCATACCATCATGCATGGTGTTTGAGTTTTCTGCTTCCCACAACTCCCCCCAAAGCTTTTGGGATCCTCAGTTATCTTTTTCTAGTAATTATTCCGCTTTGTGGATTTGGGTCTTTTCCACTACCTGTGTTAATTTGACAGTTGTACAGCACATCCAAGGGAAAGAGAGAATCCATGGAAGTTTTCGGACTTGAGGGGAATATTCAGAATAGCATAAAAGCAAATCTGGTGATACAATGTAAGGCAAAGCATAGCCATTTCCAGAAAAACTCTGCTTGAAGCATCCCTATTAACAAAGTTTCTGCACCCTACTTACAGAGCTAGCAGTAATATAGCCTGCTTCAGACCAGTAAAATTTTATTGTATTACCTTCCTGTCTGCACTATAAGTAGCTCAGTTCTTTGTCAGGCCATGCTGTACCTCATCTGTCAGCTCCTATGGCAGAGAAGGTAAGGGGGAAGCATATTTCATGGTGCCAGACTCTTGGCAGTGCCCATCTTGCTCTCATTTTTAGGGCAGCTCTGATGCAGATTTCTGCTGTGGGCTTGGAAGTAACAGTGCTGGAAAACAAAGAGTCTGTGGAGCTGCTTCACCCCTTCAGTGCACAGGAAAACTTGCAGCTTCCAGAAGCAGAAGAATTGAAATTAATTTTCCTTGTTTCTTTCCCCCCCTTCTCCTCCCCCTTTCCTTCCTGACAGCATTTCTGCTGTGGTCCTATCTGATGTTGTTTTTCAGGCATATTTGCTGCTGTCTCCATATAAGAATCTGATGTTTTCCTTGCCTAAGTGCTGTCCCTCACACTGGAGACTAAGCTAAGTAGCTTTGCTGAGCTGAGTTGAGGCACAAGGACTCTGTAGCTCTCCCTGATGCCTCTGCTCTAGGCTTAGCCTTGACCACTGCTGTTGGTGCCACTGAAACCTGAGTTCTTCATCCCTCCTATGTAAAATTAAATTAAGCCAGCATTGTTCCCCAGAGTATGCATGGAGCAGAAGGGGGAAATAAGACAGGAGAGAGTAGATGGTGAGCTCCCATAGACCCTTTTAAAGAGATGAATCAAGAAAAGCACATTTAATAGGAAATCTCTCTAAAGCTTTTTTCTGAAACAACTTTGCTATGAGGCTGAGGGAGGCTTCTAAGGCTGGTGTTCTGGTTAGACAACATGCTACTGAAGGGCAGACAGTTAGCAAAGGCACAGTATTTAGGCTATTATAATACATTTGCTCACATATTGCACTATAGGAGTTGAACATCTTCCTGCCTATTTTCAAAATGCTTCCTTTTCTTATGGCTGACTAAATCCCTAAATTCAGGGTTTATTCCAGTTCACATTGATATGCCAAATTCTCACAAAATACTTGTACCTATAATTTGGTGTTCTAGCACAATTTGTGTAAACATGTAATCTCCCATGGTTTTTGTGTCCATTTTCCCCCACTGCTGCATTCACTGGACATCTATTAATGCTCCTTAACCAAAGGAAAGAAACAATCTTTTGAAGTCTTGGCACTGGAGGCAGAAACTTGGAATAACATAAAATTATCATGATGATTTGTTTAAATGATTAAAGTTTTTTAGATGAGTTTTTCAGTTTATGTATCTGAACCAATTAAAAAAACCCCAAACCACCTGCAACTAAACCCCCATAAAATAAATGAGCATGCAAATGTGATACATTCATTAAAAGACCCATGGATTTTTATATCTTCATCAAAACTCTGTGCAGTTATGCTGAGCATGGTGAGTTCATCTCCTTATATTGCTTTTCCATGTTTCTTCTTATTGTATATTTTTCATCATGTGTATCACATTTCCTCTAGATTGTCCCCTGTGTAATGTTAGAATCCAGATGATTACTTGGCAGGTGGGCTGTATCTCTTCATTGTCTTCTTACATGTCTTATCTAGTCCCACTGCATATCTAAGGGGTCTTGGCTAGCCTTGGAACAAAAATTAGAAGAGTATAACAGCAAACCCCATTGCTACATGATGCATAAAACAGAAAAGACTTCACAAGAAGGATCTGTGTCCCTTTTAATGTGTGGGTCATTCAGACAAGCAAAATGATTCAGCTTTGATTACCCAGGAGGCAAACAGCAGAGCCAGGATGAAAACCCAGATATCCTGAGCTCTGATTTAATCTACATCCCACTGGTCAGCAGTGCCTTTGTGGTGCTGCCATCTAGAGAATGTTGGGTTTGCACTTGGTAAGCAGCAGACCCACGTAGAGGTCTGTGAGAGAAATCCTACTGAAGGCAACAAGGATGGCTTTCTTGGGTCTTATTTTCTTCCCTCGATAGTAAAGACAGATCATGAATTCCCCTCATTTCAAAATAGAGTCCATAGATCAAAGTGTAAAAAGACACTGTATTGTGCAAGGAGTGAAAGATACACAAGCCAAGAATGGGCAATGAATTACATGTTAGTGCTAAGTATCCTGCTAATTAGTATTGTAACCTGGAGGATCAAGAATTTCCTGTTCTAGGTATGTGTGCTGATTCATTGAGAAAATGTGCAGTGTTAAATCGTCATGTCATATTTTTTATGCATGCAGGACCAGAGGTTGCAAACAGGGTTGTCAAAACAGCACATGTGGGATTTCACCACTGTGAAATCTGGATCTCTTACATACCCATTTAAAATCTGTCTTCACTTAAAAAAGCGTAGTAGGTGGGAGGATATCTCAGGGGAAGGATCACCCTGCTGTTTGCTGTGTTTTACAGCTCTATTTCCCCAGTCACCTTTTTTTCTGGTAGCCATCTGAGAGTAGGCACCAGATGAGGTGAACCTTTGGAATGAACCTAAGGTGCCATCACATATTTTATGTGATTTTTCAAGAACCCAAATAAATAAGCAGCCAACATCCACAGCACTAGTGCTTGTAATAGCAACACTGTCATGTTCAACATTTCCCCTGCAGAGTACTTCAGCATTACTGTAAAAGTAATAGTGGATTATGCCCACAATGTGCAGTAGGCAATTTCCTTTGATAACTTTTGGGATAGAATCAAGGAGAGGGATTTTCACTACTAACACAACCCACATGGCTCTTTTGATTCTTGGCATAATTTTGTTCTCAAGAGGAAATAGCATGATTGAAGAAAATGACACTGTTGTGATGTCTTCAACTTTTTTTTGGTGGTTTTTGGCTTTTTCTTGACTGTTCAGTATCAAGATTTAAATGAAGAATAGTAGCAGAACCTAGTCAGGAACTTGCCTGCCATAAAAGAGGGGCTGCATTTTAACTGCAGAACTGAAGATTTGTTGAACTTGAGCCTCAGATTTTGGTAGCATTTTGGGGGTTTGATTTTTTTTTTCAGAAACATTAACACAAATAACATTAGGTCACACATACACATTGGGTCATAGATATAATTCTTCTTGAGAGGTAACACCTATATAATGGAAAGCAACTGAAAGTTACTTGCTTATTTTGGCAGAATTGGGTTGGGTACAACTGGTCTGCTACAAGGAGTTTGCTCTCTGACATTGATAAGAATACAGTCAATCTCAGCAAAGGTAGCTGTTTAAAAACCATTGAAGGATTTATCAGTAATCTCACTGAATTTTCAAAATCCCCATTTTCCTCAAGACAGTATTGCAAAAGGGGACTCCACTCTTCTGTCTTACTGTTATTGTGAACAAAGTTAAGGATTTGATGGGCATTAAAACTGTCCTCTTTCAAGAAAACACTGGTGTGTGTCACTGAGAAAGATACGGTGTGCTTTGCATCATCCCCTCTGCCCAGGCTTAGTTTGGCAGCTTGCATGGAGGCTGCATGCCTAGAGCACATCATGTAAAAGATGCTGCTCTTGGCATTTCTGTGCTCTCTTGCTGTCTGTTGCATGAGTAGGTCATTGGAATTTTGTTGCTGGTCTTGTAGACTCAAGTGTAGTAGTTTTATGTTTTGGTTTCTTTTTATATTGTGTTCTAATTTATACTTCAAGTCTTCTTCCTTATTGCGGGTAAATGCATATTAATGGTAGGAATATTACATATTTGGCAAATTATGTTACAGCTGAAGTCTTCACAAGCAGTACAAAACTATTTGTGCTCAGATGTATGGATGATTATTTTCTCTTTGTTTTCTTTTTCATTACCCTTTTGAATTAAAGTCTCCTTGTAAAGTCATTATCCTTGTTTTAAACAGCTCTCTGTATTGAATATGTCTCCCTCTTTTACTCTTCTTTCCTTTGCTTAGATTGGTTTCGAATTTTCTGTGATTTCTGAGCTCTAATTTCCTTATTATTTCATATTTTTACAATGTCCTGTTAAAAATTTTGATATGTGCGTACTCTGTTGTGGTTTTTTTCTTTCTAAGTGCATGTAAGCAAAAAAAGTAGCAGGAACATTCTCTGAAAACTATATTTACAGCTCTAGTGGCAAGCATTCTCCTCTTACACTGGAAAGCTGTGAAAAGCTGTCAAGATGTGAATGTGCATAGCAATGTCCCTGACGACTGGAGCTGATTTGCTTTTTAACTGCAGCTTCATTTTTTCAGCTACACCAAATAGAATAGCAAAGAAGCTCTTCCAGTAAAACCCAGTGAAACACAGATGTCAAAACTAAAATTGCAGCATCTCAAACTAAGCCACCCTGTTCTCTAGTGCTGCATAGAGTGGCCATAGATACAACAGTACCAAGAAGAACCAGTTTTGACTAGGTCTAGTTCATTGCTTTTCCAGTTCCAAAATGATCAGAAATGTTCTCTCTGTGTGTTATAGTACCTGATGACTTCTAAAATTTCATCCTGCTGTTTACGAGACTCACCTGAGGACAAGCGTAAAAGGATTTCAGAATTGCCCCATGCTAAAGGAAGGAAATAAGAAGGGCTATGTTTGTTATCAATGTCATAGATTCCCCACAGTGGCAGGTGCACTCCTTGGAAGTGGACAGTGTCTCGTAATATGGAGTAAAGGCAATAAATTCTCTGTTTCCTGCAGATTTCAGTGATAACCATTTCTACCTGGTGACGTGATTTCTCCTAGACAGCCTTCAAGTGGCAGTTTTTTTTGTCCTACAAAACTTGTGTTTGTTAATGGAAGTTTTGGGGTATTTTAATGGACGTGCTCATTTGATTTTTTTAAAGTTGTCCCTGTCTAAAACAAAACTTACCAGATGAGGCTGTTTTCATTGACTAAACAAGCTGCCAGGCTGGTACCTGCTTGGTACAACTGGGTAGAAGACCTGCCTGACTATTCAGCTGAGGATTAAGCACTCTAAAGCCTTTTGTCTGACTGGTGGAATATCTCCATCGGTGGTCTGTCAGTGACTGATTTCTTAGGTGCTTACTGTGTGCAATCAGCCACTTCTCCTTCTCTTGGATTTCTCCCACTCTGGAATTGGGCAAAAGGAAAAGTGTGGAAAATCTCCAAGAAGAAAAAAATAGCATCAATAAATAGTAGCTACTACCTCCTTTCCTAGGCAAATGATGGATGGGAAAGAAGGTTAATGGAAGGGTGCAAAAGAGTTAGATTCAAGTGTTTGGAAAATCGGGAGATGGAAAACAATGTCTAATCAGTGGAGTGGGGAGCAGAGGTGGGGTAAGAAAGAGCAAGACTAGTGAAGGCTGAAACAGAGGAAGGGGCACCAAGGGTAAAGGAACAAAAATTGAAAGTGAAGAACAGACATAAGAAAGAGGGATGGGGCTTATTCAGAGGCATATTTTCACTTTTTCTTATACAGTATAAGAGAGTACTTGTTCTGAGAAAGCTTGTGCAGGAGAGAGGATAAGGAAAGTGAAAACAAGATGGGAGTAGAAGGAGGGAACATGTTTTCCACTGTCAGTTTCTGTAGGCCTGACAAATAAAATACCTTTTGCTTATCTAGAGAGCACAGACAATTAGCATAGACAATTGTTGTTGTTTATTTTCAACGGATAAATAGGTTTGCTGTGTTATGTAGACATATCTCCTTAAAAGTCTGTTATGGGGACATTTGCTCAATACCCCTTATCGCTCCTGTCTTTCATGTTGTGAGTGGGTTATGTCTTCAGTGAGGGCATCTTGTGTTTCTAGACCTTAATTGCAAAACTTGGCAGAAGGTTTTAGAAGTGACGTAGCAACTGCAAAGTAATGTCACATGAGACTGGTATTTTCATTCAGTTGGCAGTTCTCCAAAGCACTTCTATGTAGTCCACTGTAGGATCAGTCAGTTGTTATGAGGAGAGATTCAGCTGTCAGAAAAGAAATGCAGGGCATGGACGGCTGGGTACTGACCCATCACATTGATGGATTGGCAAGAAAACACTCAAAGTTGCTTTTTAAATGTTCAGGCTGTGGTCCAATTGAATCACTCAGAATAAGAAAAATAATAATTTATTGGTAGCTTAACATTTGCTGTAGTGAGAGAGACTTAGGCTCCTCTTAGGGTGCACAGAGACAGATGCCTGTGGGAAAGGTGCAAGAAATGTTTTCACAGTCAATTAAGCATGAATTCATCAGTAGAACTTTTCTTCTAAATTTCAGCACTAGCTACTTCGTGTCCTGGGGCATAATCTCTTACTGTTTGTGTAAACATTGCTTAGCTTACCTTGTGTAATAAGAGATTAATATCTTGATGTCCCTTTAACTTGCCCCAAGTCTGAATAATTGATTATTTCCTTCTATTTTTGGTCATTACTCATTCATAAGTGTGAAAGTCAAGCGTGTGTGACCCTGTTGTTCATGTTCTCCTGGTTCTTTAATGGAGAACAACACTTGATGTGGGTTGCCTGCATGAACAACAAATTCCTCTGGCTAATCCTCCGTGCACTGCTTTTTATCAACAAATGGCAGTCAGTCAAGAAATGAGAAAACCAGCTCATTTTACATCTATTAGGAGGAAGGGCTTGGGTTTTTTTTTCCATGTACAATGTTCATTTTGCTGCACAGCATGAGATGCTGATGTTTCAATATGGGAAATACTGACTTTCTGAGCCAAATAGAGAATTTTCTGAAATTTGTTTTGGGGCATGGACATTGCATCATCCATCAGGGAAATAAAGCTACACTCAGGTCTCAAATCTTTTTTAGCTCACAGATGAGAAAATTCAGTGGACCCAAGTCCCCAGCAGCAGACATTTATTTGCCTTATGGAATGGCTGAGCAGTTGATAGACTTGAGAAATTGGTATGCCACAGGGAGGAAAGGACCAATGCATTTTCTGGTTGGAAGTTTTGTTGTAACTATGGGCATACTTTATAAAATGTCAGGCATTTTAGGGCAATGTACAACACCTTCAGCACTGGTTTTATGACTGCAGGATAATTATAATAATTCTAAGGCCTTTCTATCTTGTCATGGATCAGTTAGTAGAATCTGGACATGGAAAGGGTTTACTGTAGGGTCCTCTCTCCTTTATTCCTCAACTTCTACAGTTACTCTCACTTCAGTGACAGCTCCCAAAGTGTTATCTAAGTGCCCTAACCTTCAGCATGGAAAGTTTATATTTTTTGTGTCTGAAATTGATCGTGCATAAAAATGATGCCATGACATATAGTGACAATTGACATGGTACTCAATGATTTTTCAGTGCCTCCCCCCCTTGGTTATCAGCAGAAAGAGAAAATTAGAGTCACTAATCAAAACGCTTGGGTCTCTAGAGTTTAATACATTATGAATTGGCTTAATGCTTGCTGATCTTGTGTATGAAAATAAAAGACTTTGGTGACCTCCAGCCATGTAGAAGATACCTTTTCTTCTCAGACAATGACCTGTTTGCTCTTGTTTCTAACTGCCAGGTCTGACTGATTATTTTCTTTGGTTTTCAAAAGAATATTCCCCAAGTTTCCTAAAGGGGCCTTGGTTGTCAGTTTGTGTTTTCCAATTTACTTTCAAAAAAAAAAAACCAAACGAAAACAGGTGAGCAACATGTTCAGCCAACTTAGAATTTGTTTTAAGGGAAGGGAGGCACTCAAGGAGAGCTTCACAGTGCTGATGTAATGTAATAAGGAGAAGTATTTAAACCAGCCTCAAAGAATAATTTTCAAAAGTCCTTTTAGGAGATGTATGCTCTTTTATCAGAAGAGCTGTGTCCCTGTCGCTGGCCTTCCATAGGTATAATATCCTCAGGACCCCAACAAAAACTGCATGTTTCCAGACATGTAATTCAAGATCATAGAGACCTCAGTGTGTAAAGTCTCCTCTACCAGTCATTGCTGCTACGTAAATGCATTTGTTTTCTATCCTCACCACTGCACACTTACCTGTTAGTTTTTGGTGGATTGGTAACAGAAGGTGTCTGGGAAGTCACAGCCTATGTCCAGTCACAAAAGAGTTGGGGTCCCTGCAGTAGTACTTCTTGAAAAAAAAATTGGAATATGTTTCTCACAGGAAGATCACAAATGGATGTCACTTGTGAAATAGCAATAATAATCTCTTCTTTGGCCTCTCTTCAGGACATGTCATGTAGTAAAGAGATGAACTAGTGTTCTCTTCCCCTCTTTCTGGATGCTTTATTCTCTACTGGTTTTTCTCCTTGTTTTTGCTTCTTAATGTGCCAAAGAGAACAGCTCACTTCTGACAGTGAAATCACATTTTCAGGGATTGTCAAAAGAAAACATTTGCCCTTATCTTGTTCCTGAAGACACCAGCTACCCAAAAATGTGCCACCTTCTATATTAGGTTTCTCAGTTGTCCTATCTCATGTTGTGGATGGATTCTCTCTGCTTCCTCCTACCCCTCTCCTGCTGTCCCTGGCATGGGACAGAGAGGAACAGTTCAGAAAGATGTGCCATTTGCACTTCTTATTTATAGCCCAGAGGAAAACAAATGGAGAACGAAGCAAATCATGAAAGCAGATTTTCTGCCGCACACAAAGCAGACTGGAACTGTAACATAACCAACATGCTTAAATCCAAAAAACATAACATTTTGGTTAAAGAGTGGGATCAGATTGAGGAGGGAAAACATTCAGGTCTAGAATTTAGCTAAAGTGTCTGGTAGAAATGGGAGCTAACGTGGGTTCCTCCTCTGGGAACAGCTACACCAGAGAAGTGAAAGCATAGTGTGGTGAGAGCAGGTGTTCCAGGAGTCAGCAAGGAGCACTGATTCTTCTCCTGCACAGAAGTAAACCAGCAGGACTGCTGCCTTGGAGAGACGGAAAACATGAGGGAGATAGTCAGACCTGGAAGTGAAGCATAATCTCTACTTAGATATGGAGATATTTATGTAGACTAGCCAAAGAAGTGCTAAGATTTAACTGAAGCTATGTTATTTTCTGAAACACTGTCTTCAGTTTTCTCAAAGATAACAAGGCAGTGACAGAGATGAACAACTTATTTTGCCCTCTTTCAAACACTACCTGAAGATGGAGATTTGCATTGCACTTTGGATACTACATGGAAAAAGGAGTGTAGGTGCAAGATGACAGAAAAGAAAGCAAGAAAAGCAGCTGAGCAAAAGCTAAAGCAGATATTGGAGGGCATAAATGGCAAGTTAGCAGACTAGAAAGACAGTGAAGCACAAGGAGAAACCAAAGACAGATATATGCCACATATAAGAGGTAAAACCTTACCAGAAAATATATTATAAAACCCAACAAAAACAATTGACATGGCGTAAATTCTTATCTCCATGCTCTGTTTGGGTTGTGTTTGCAATTTAAGTAATAAATTTGTATGGTGGGCAGGTAAACAAATGTACATTTACAAGTGTAAACCGTGATTTCTAAGTATTTTTGTGATTTGTGATGATTAATAGTGTTTCCTTCAGGATCCATGGTCTTTCTTTGATTCTTTCAAGCAAGAAGGGAAGAAAGGAACTGGGAGGAGGGAACAAATCTGTGTTATCTACTTTCAGAGCAGTATCAGCAAGAAACATGTTGTTTATCTATCATGGGGAATTAGCAAAATAGCCAAGTACTGTCACAAGATCCTATTTGACACGTAGCTACATGTATGCATAATCTATATGTAAGTCCCCACTGTCTGCAGGAGGAATGTATAAATTATTAGTCCACACTGTTCCAGAATTTTCATTGAAATGAACTCTTTCTTGTCAAAGTTTACTGTGTTAAAAGTAGAAAGAAATAGAGAGAAATTTCACACAGTTCTCCTTAAAATAAATATTCAGAGCAAAATAGGAGATAGTTAAAACTCGATTTCTCATAAGCAAAACAAGTATTTGCAAACTGACTGCTGGATTGTTCATAGAGAGACAGCCTAGCGTTTAGTCTCCCTGGGCAGCTAATCCTCACCCTTTGAAAGGTATGAATAAATCAATATCATTATGACCATCTTACAGGTGGCTAAGCTGAAGCAAAGCTTTCGCTCCTTGGAGACCATAGATACAGACATGCAATCTTCTGTCATGGTGAAACACTTATTTTAATCCTGAGGAAGGATAGAGCTTTTGGGGTGTAAATGCAGACGAGTGATTCAAGAAAGCATGGACAGAGTAGTTTATCTTGCTTAGAGCTGATTAAGAATTAGTCAAAGAATTTATTTTTTGAGCGTGAGTCATTTAGTTTAAACTGTAAAATCAATCTTCTTATTGTTTAGTTATTATTCCAGAGGAATGCAGATTTATTTACGGTCTCTTTCATCAAGTGCCTCTATTGTCCTTGCCACAAATTATGACATTTTTCAGAAGGTCACTATAACTCTAGAACAATATTTTTTCCCGAATACATGCAAAATATAGTTACTAAGGTGGTCTATGGGCTGGACCATTAGACAGTGAATCAGGAGATCCCCTTTCTTATGCCTAGTGTTGTGTAACACTATAGTCTTGGGCAAATCATGTAGTTAAAGACTGTTGGATTTGTTTGGCTTTTGTCAGGAGATAGATCTGTGGAAGAGACAGGCTTTTGTTAGAGATGGTTTGAAAAAAATTAAATTGGGCCTTTATTTATATTATGCTGATGAGGGAATTGGTTTTCGATCTTAATACCATAAAGTTCAGGATGGTTCTGGAGATTCCTTAATCATTACGTGGCTGCAGTAACTGTGATAGCCATGTAATTTTCTTCTGAAAGGCTTAAGGAAGTCATGTTTCAGGAAAGATTGTTGTTAAGCTGTGAAAAAGAGGAGTAGAGTCCCTACCCATGATCAGGCTGTAGAGAACATGTCACTTCTGTCCACGCTCCATCAGGCTTTTTATGTCAGGTCCAACATACAGTGAAGAACTGGACAAGGACATGTGGTCCCACTGCATCATGTCTGCTGAGCAGATTAAAACAGTTCTTTCTCTGGCCAAAGTGGAGATCTTTGCTTGCAACTCTTGTGAGAGAAATATGCTCTAGCCCTTACAGGCACATTCATTATCTGTTGGTTTGTGTATGTGCAACTGACTGCAAAACTGAGACTTGTGTTGGAGAAACAGAGCAGGTTTATGGGTGAGGTGGGTGTTGACTGCTTGCTCTGTTGATTGTATGTATGCAAAGCTGAATTGGAGAATTATATTTGGTCTGTGGAATTTAACACCCAAATATGGTATCAGGGAAGCATCCTGAGAGGAAATTGTTTATTAGACATATGCTCTGTGTGTGTGTGTATGTATTCTCTGGTGGTGTTACATATGCATTTCTTATACTAGCTAGATAGGGATGAAAAGAATGCTTTTTGAAACGTTTAATTTCTTGAGTGTTGAGAGAGAAAGAATGGATCAATTTATAAAAAGAACATACAGTAACAGCAAATCAAATTGACAGTTAAAAAACCCTATACAATTTCGAGCACATTAGGAAAGCATTACGTATCTCATTACAGATAGACTGTAGGAACAGAGCAAAGAAAAGATGGCTAATTACACATGCTCAAACAGAGCACTTTGTGCAGATTGGATTGGATCATGAAATTAATCAAGTATATGTGTTGAATTAGCCTTCAAAGGTCAAAGACAAATAAGCAGGATATGTGTGAAACTGATCTTCTCCAAAAAGCAAGTACACTGTAAAAAATTAACGTCTGCATCAAGACACTTTGTTAGCAGTTGACAAGACTTTCACACATGCTCCTGTCTCCCTAGGTGTATTAAATCTCCCTTTTTCAGAAAAAACTTAAAAAGTGGGGAAAGAAGCATGTGATTCCTTACAAAGGACATTTGGAAGTCAGCAAAAGAGACCTTGTTATGAGTCCTTTTGATGAAATGTTCAATCCTCTCCACAATGCCCTGTCTATTAAGAAAATGGCATGATAGGGAACTTGGCAGAATATTGAATCTGAATATGTGAGGCTGCAACACCCCCAACAGCTAAACTACTTCTGCTGCTGAGAAGCAGCAGAATTCTCTCCTCCATTTGTGTCTATGGGGAACTTAGAAAACTTTTTAGACTGATGTGCTTTGTTACTTTTGTTACTGGCTCAGAAAGTATCTTCTGCCTTAATTTGATTACAAAGACAAAGGGAAGATTTTTTGTAACTTCTCAAATTATATATCTGCACATATAATTTTACTTCTTTTCTCAAAAGATCCTCTAATGCAACAGACCTCTATTTTGTCATAAAATGAGCTTTGCAAAAGTCAAGTTACTATAACAACCAAGTACACCTTTGCAATCCAGAAACCATGCTCTTATGCCAGTCTTCCTCTTTGTTTTAGAATCATAGAATCATTTAAGTTGGAAAAGACCTTTAAGACCATTGAGCCCAACCGTTATTTTAACTCTGCCAAGTCCACTGTGTCCATAAGTGCCACATCTATGTGTCCTTTAAATGTCTCCATGAACCATGACTCCACCTTTTCCCTGAGCATCCTGTTCCAAAAGGTTGGATGACATAGCTGGATAACCTCACCGATGAACACCAGGTTTATACAGACTTAAAAAGTTTCACAGTTTGTTACATATCTTTGAGAGATTTGCAGCTTTATGCAGACATTTTCCTTTCTCTGCAGCTAATCTAGAAATGAACCCAAGACTAGAGGAAGAAATTTGTCTTATTTATATACCGAAATACCTACTTTCTTTTAAAAATAATCCTTCTGAAAAGCCAGTGGAAAATATTAACTAGGATCATCATTTGATGAACTGGATTATTTACCTGCTGACGTGGCTGGGATCCCACTGCACCTCTGTTTTCACTTTCTGTGCTGTGCTCTTTTCACTTTCTTGAAGCTAGAGGCAGCTGCTGGAAGAAGAGACGTCTTCAGACAACTTTATATATGTTAGAGGATTAACTGAGGCAATTTTCAAACCAGAGACACGGACAAAATTGTATAAATTACTTTTCCTCTGTTTTTCTGATGTATTGTTTTCCAAAGTCCTTAAAAGTACTAAGAATTTGACCCTCTAACTCAAATGAGAAAGTACAGTGTAGTACAATTTAGTTTATGATGAATCTGTTTGCTAAGCACTGTTACCTTTTTAACTTTGTAATTTGCTGTCTGAAAAAATACCCATAGTTTTAGAATTACATTGTCAAAAACGAAAAAAGCATAGATGAATACACGCAAAAAGCCACAGCATGCAACTCAGCCTTGACCCTCTCCACTTCCATCTGTTCTCCCCAAGTAAATTATTACAGTGTGGGCTCTCTACTTAAAGTGCTGCTGCTTGTGAAAGAAAACAAGCTGGGGTAAGCTATTAAGAAAATAACACTATTTTGGCTTTAAGGCTAAAGTGGGGAAAAAATAACTTCATTTAGGCTACTCAGAGATTTTTAAAACTGGAGTTGGTCTTCCCTGGTGTCTATTAAATGAATAAACTTCCAACCTTTCTACAGAAATCTGTCAGAACTTCAGATGAAAATCTCTTGATGTATGCCATAATGATTGGTTTGGAAGTTGTTGAAGGCAGCAGGAGTGAAAATACGGGGGAAAAATTCTGTCCTCCAGGGCTGGAGAATGCTGGAGAGAATCAGCAGCAAACAATGGCTGTGGTAAAGGAACTTTCTCATGTCTCCTAAAGTGCAGATTGAAGCTTGAAAAGCAAAAGTGCCTTTATATGTGCATCAGAACATTTTGGTGAGTTGTTCCATGTTGCTGTGTGTACCTGTGTCAGTCAGGACTGTGGCCTTCCTTTGTAGCTGTGAGCAAGGGATTTGGAGGGGTAGAATTAGAGGTGAAAGAATGAAGAGCTGGAAAAGGTAGCCAGGACATGATCTTTTTGCTCTGGGGCTCTGCTAGAAGTCTCAAGGAGAGGCCTGTTGTCTGGTCAGTCAAGTGAGAGCACACTTAGCAGTGTGCTCTGAAAAACAGAAGCAAAACATCTGGCAGCATTCAGGATTTTAGGTCTGTGAAGGCATTGCATTTTCCAGCAACTTTACAGAACAGGAAGAGGTAAGGACCAAGTCTTCAAACCAAGCTGACAGACAAGGTGGGATTGAAAAAAAAAAAGGGAAGCTGAAGTGGAGTACTTTTTTCATATTTATTGCTGGTAACAAGTATGAAAAAGAATCTGAGACTCTTGCCAGGAATAATATGGAGAAACAGAGAAAGAGAAAAGCTGGTAGACACTGTAAAGATCCTAACAAGACTGTAACAAGCTTCATAATAGAAACAAAGAAATAGCAGATGTCCTTTACCATGACACAGGATCTATGTCTGCTATTCCCTACAGAATGGCAGTGAGATACCAGGAGTCCTGCCTTGAGAAAGGCACTGTGACTCTGGATTGCATTGGAAGAGAAATGTTCAGTACAGAAGGGAAAGCATTAATGTTTCTCTGCAGAGGATGTGGATGTCTGTGTGCCCTTCTGAGCAGCCACACTCAAGAAAGATAATTCAAATTGGAAAAGATATGGAGGAAGCTACTAGAGTAGTTAAGAGAATGGAGAGCCTTATCTTACAAATAGAGATTAAAGGGACATGGTCTCTAGATTAGCAGTATCAAGGATGAGCAGGGATGATTGCCATCTACACACATATCAGGAGTGTAAACACTAAAGAATGATAAAAAACATACTAAGACAAAGAACAATGATGGTAAATGAACAAAAGGTCTATGCTATCTGTTAACGAGAAAAAAAGATAGAAATTAGAATAAGTTTTTCAACTGTCAGGGCAATGCAGAAAACCCCTTCCTGAAGGTTGTTAAAAAGGAGTTTGATAGGTTTATGATAGCAATTTTTTGATGCCTTCTTTAAGATTTAAAGTGCTGTCTCTGATGAGCCAGACTCGCCTGCCTCCTCCCACGCTCCTGGAATGAATAGATGTGTGTGTTACTGAGCTGAGATCTCTACCCTCCTTATGTAACTTTGGAAACATAATAGATTGACTAATTAGAGCCAAGGAAAATCATTTGCATGACCACTGGCAGCAGTTTACAGGATGGTTACAGAAAATCTTGTTTAGCCTTAGAGAAAGGCAAGCAAATAACAAGAGGAGCTCATTTGCTCAGGAAACAAACAAACAAAACCAAAAGGACCAAATGAGACAAGCAAGTAGTAGAAAACAAGTGCAAGGTCTTAAGGTAAAAGTTTAGTGGTAGCAAGGTGTAGATGGACAGTCTGAGAATGTACAGGTCTTGCTTTCAGTGTTAGTGCTAGGGAAAGTGATGGAATGAGTAAGGCTTAGCCACCACCAAGTCCATAAAATGGGAAAAAGAACAGCTTAATGAACTGTGGCCACTACAATTCCAGGAAGAAAAAAGCAGGAGAGCATGGAAAGGATTGGTGAAAATGTGAGTGTGAACCTGAAAGTTAAAGCTCAAGTTAAAACTTCACTTGTATTACAGTTTTTAGATGGCAATTTGTGCTCAGGTAAAAACTTTGATTGAGTTTTATAGCATATATGGAGAGAAAGTTCTGCATTGGGCTATTTCTTTGAATGGGCTGACCCGTTGCGGGGAGTTTTCTTGTCTAAAGTTGTGGAATAACACTAACATGCCATCTGAGCTACAGTTGTTCTGGTTCTCTGGCCTGTACTCCTCAGACATCACAGGGACATCAGTTGAAGATGTCTCCAAGATGTTTAGAGAATTTGCATCTCTGGCAGGTCCAAAGGTCTTAGTGGAGCTGCTGGATGAAGGAGAGGCCAACAGACATTACACGGGGCATTAAATCAGTGACCAGATGGACTCCATCTGCCCAGTGGCCCAGCCTCAGTGTAATCCTGGCAGTGCTGATAAGCAGCAGGCCTACATCAGGGTAAGGTGAGTAGATCCTACTGCTGTGGAAGGAAACCATTTAGAGACTGGTAGCATATGCAAGCTGCTGGCATGACAAGCAGCAGAGTAACTTGCCAAGACAACCCTGTACACTAAAAGATCCACAGCTGAACACCATCAAACATCTATGGTGTGTGTTGCCAAGACCTCAATATGTTGAAATGAAGATAAAGTAATACCTGGAAAAAAAAATTGCTGATGGGAGATACCAGCAGCTGGAAATAACTGAGGTAGAGGTAGCTATGTGGAGAAGGAAAGGCAGCATGCTGCTATAATCTTCTTGCATTTTGATCAGGAAGATGTGATCCAAAAAAGTACTGGACAGGGTGTGCTCCAACAGACAATTGAGAGATTCATTCTGTTGGTGTGAACAGAGCTCAAAAAATAAGCAGCACAGGAGAATATGTTGTAGGATTAGCTGCAGGTGCAGAGTGGGATTTAGTTTAAAGGGTGAATGTTAATTTCAATGGGATTAGGAGTTAACTTCATTAGATATTAGTACTCTACAAACTTTCTTCTAAATATTTGTTGTAATCAAACTATTTATTTCTTGGTTTCTTTGCTGAGGTGTTTTTTTGATGACTGAATTGAAAAACAAAATCCGTTTCATGCCCAAATTTGAACTTGGAGAATACTTTGTCAAGAACTGTGATCAGACAGCTGAAAAGCTTAAGTGCATCAGAAATGAGACAAGCTTGAGAGACTTTATCTGGGAGATTTCTGAACTCTCATTTTGCACAGAATGAGAGATAGGGTTTAGATAACTCAGATGACACTTGGTTAGATATTGTATACATTACAGTTAGTCTCAGATGAATTCTTTATTGTTTCATTTGAAGTGTATGGGAGGGTCAGATTTGTAAAAAATTCTTTCCTACTTGAATGAGTGAAATGAAAAAGGCAAAGATTTTTAGAATTGATTGACATCCTTTTGGGTAAACTCTTGCAGTTCTGGCAGAGTATTTTGGTCTTTACATGACAGTAGGTCTCTTCTGAAAATCTGTCTTTATATATGTATTTTAAAGGCACAGAGGTTGTAGCTCTTGTAAGCAAACTTGTTTGGTGCTTAATCCATTGCTACTAAAGTCTCATAGACTTGGGAATTTTTAAACTCTGGAGCCTTGTAGACCTCAGAATAGGGTGGTAGCTACATGCAGCCTGGAGGGTAGGATAGGGTCCACAAATTGGGTTTGGGAATGCTTTGAGAGCATGTGTGTGGGCAAAAGGCAACCACTGCCCAGTGCTCATGAACCTTCACAGACCCTCTTTAATGCCCTTGCAGGGATGCAGCTGCAGAGGCTGAACTCGAAGTTGCTGATGTGGTTTTGGATAAATTCTTGAACTTTAATACTCAAAATTATGGTCTAATCCAACCCAAAATAAAAATTTCAGGATTACAGCCCTGTACAGCTGTAGGGAGAAGAAAACCCAGAAAGCTTTTATAAATATATTAGATGGTTAATTGTTCAATTTAGTGCTTGGTTGGCAACAAAATCAGATACATGTGGTAATAAGGCTGTGTTTTTACTGTTATAAGACACTTTGGGATCTTCTGAATATGCAGGGTGCAATAGTATATTAAACCAAATTGTAGTTCTGTATTTGATGATTTGGCTCTGTTAGAATAATAAAATTTGTTTTTATTGTAGCAGTGAAGAGGGAAACATTTTGATAATAATTTACTTTCGTTATCCATTTATATTACTTTTTCCTACTCAATATTTTATTTTTATTTTTCAAGCAAAGCAGACAGTCTTTACAACCAAAGAGGCTGATTAAAAAAAAAAAAAAAGAAAAAAAGAAACCTCAGTCTGATTAGTTCTGTTTTCAATAATATTTAGTAAGGAGATTGTTGGCATAAGAACACAACTATAATATCCATCAGCTCTCCACTTATTCCAGATATGTTTACAGGAAAGCCTAAACATTATATTTTAAAATCAGCATGATAGTAAAAAAATATTGCCCTTGAGATTCTCTCAGGATGTAGGAGAGAGATAGTTTGGAAGAAATGATAATATCTTTTATTAGGTCAACTGCTGTAATGGAAAAAAAAAAGAAAAGAGAAGTAGTATGTATGGGATCTCACTTGTTTTTTTTTCCCCATCTGTATCCCACCTTGTCTAATCAATCAAAGGCAATGTTTCTTTCTTCAAATCTTGCCTCTTTTAAATATCTCCATGCAAAATCTTGCTAAGGTACCATCTGTATCTCATGTTTTCTCAGTCTTTAGTATTATGTTCAGCCCCTAGGTCTGGTAATTTTCTTTCAGAGCCCACTACTTCCTTACTCAGCTGGATTTTGGCCATCTGCATGGGTGGCCAGGGATACCTTTTCTCCTCCCTTTCTGCTGCTGATGTCCTATATTACTCTTCTCACAATTAGCTTTCTCTTTCCCCAACCCCCTAGCATCAGCCTCAGCAAAAAAATAACTGTTCTGTTGGTGGTCTGCTGATCCACTTCTCTGTATTTTGTCTCTAATGTGTGCCAGGAGACATGCCAGGAACAGGATGAAATATCCTTTTGGTTATCTAGACTTACACACCCAATGTGCCTGAGGTCATGCCGTGCACTCCTCCTCTTGGCTTTCTGTCCTCTCTAGAGGCAATTATAAGGAGGTTGGATCCCCCTAAATCTGTGACTGGGAGGTATCCGTGTAGTGGTCTGGTCCATACTTAACGTGTCTGATGGTACGTCCTACCTGCCCACAAAGAAGGACACGTTGCAAGTCGGACTTAAATCTGTGGCTGTGCAACCTTTGCTTCCCTCAAAAGGGGAGAATATCTGAATTTTGGTATCCAGCCTTAACCTACATTTTGGATTCCTATTTTACTGCTTTGAGTTGCTCTTTGTGCAATACAGGCATAGTTTGGTGCAGCTTTTAGCTCTGATCAGTCATTAAATAACAGGGCATTTTTCAGCTGATTAAAAAAAGTGTATTAGGAGAGTGGAGTGCAGATTTCTTCAGGATGTACAATTAACCTTAAATGAGTGAGGAAGGGAAACAGCAAATTAACAACCTGGCCGCCATTATTCAGTTACCACACTCGGCTTTCCTCTCTGTGTTAATCACACAGATTGTTACACACTTTGGGAAGTTAAGCTGACTTGCTGTATCAGCACAAAGCAGAATCTCACCGAGGAGATCACACAGTGTTTCCAAAAGCATCTGAAGGAATTTATAGCTTGTGAATTACAAAAGCAACTCTAATTAGTCCCGAGAGGCAGTTGCATAAGAAAAGCTGAGAACACCACCTCATCATATTTGCTGCCTTCTTGTGATTTTCCTATGAGGTTCTGATAATGAATGTTTTCTAACAACTGGAGCTCAGAGACCCTATGCACTCCTGAGTAAACAGCATCCCATATTTGCAGTCCCACGAAGATCAGCTGGATAGCAGTAGTTTTGCCATGTGTCAATATTGCCACAGTTGCACAGAGGTTTCAGCTGGAATATTCTGTAGCCACCTGGGAAATGCCTGAAGTAAAATCAAAGTCCTGGCAGTGTAGCTGTAGACAAACCACTTGGAAACGTGTTGTTCTTTGGTATGTTTTTATTTTCTATTTGTGAGGTGTGGGTTTTGTTTTTAAGCTCTGGAGGTATGAATTCTCAGTGCTTTTCAAATGGTGTATGTTCCTACATTATGGAAATCTATGGAAGTTTTGGTGTGGTATCAGTGGACTTGATTTCAGATGGTTAGAAGCATGGATATGGGTAAATGCAAATCATCACTCTTGAATATTTTTTAGGTCTTACCATATTCCATGGCCCATTCTCATAATTTGAAATAACATGAACCAGCTGCCTGGAAAAATTTAGGAGCCCTGAATTTAAAAATTCCCCTCATGTGGGATCAGTTGTACAGGGGTTATAGTGTTGGGCCCATTGATAGATGACAGTCTGAGAACTCCCTAGGCTGTAGTTGCAGACTAGTAACAGTTTTCTTGCTGTCTGTTGCAAAAGGAAATGTGAAATCATGCAGTGGCTATCTCAGACTTTGCAGACCTGTATGCCTTGATTTACCAGTCATCAGGAGCACTGATAGTTGCCTGAAGTCCCTCAGGTCAATATGTGTAACTCAGTGGTACCATGTGTCAGTAGGTTTGACATTATATAAGAAGTTATCTCCTTAATCCCATAATTTAGTTGTGAACCTAATTCTGTTATTTTTCATTTCTTATATTGGTGAACAGTCTCTTTGAAATGAATATTTTCAAATGTGAATACCTAGAGGTAGGAATTGTGTGTAAGTACTCAATTTTTCACTAGCAATGAAGAAAACAAAGGGACTAAGGAAATCAATGGGAATTGCTGGAAGTTCTATATTTTTTTAAATTGGTTTGTTTATTTGGTTACTGATATATGGATTTATGTGCTTGTCATTAAGCACCCAAGTACAAAACTCTTGTCCTCAGGTAGTTGGTGATTTCTCTTCTATTTATCTTGATTAGTAGATGATTGCACATCCCTTACAGAAACAAAAAGAAAATCTTCATTCTCTTCACTGATGAAAAAGAAATACTTGAATTAACATCTTGATAATTAAAGAGCTCTATTAGTTTTACAGGTAAGAGAGTACCCAAGAGGTAGAAAAGGAAAAAGAAGTGAGAAAAGCTAAAAACAAGATATGCAGGGTAGGTAAAAGGGATGAAAGACAAAACCAAAAGTTATATATCATGGGCAGATCATAAAGTGAGATTTACAAGATTATTTCTCAGTTAAGTTTTGTGTTTGATCATGAATTAAAGACTTTGGAGTCAAAAGAATCTGCCTTTTTGATTGCTTGTTAGTTTTATTTTCAGTTCTTAATTCTTAGAAAATCAACTATCTAGCCAATAACAGGATTCCTGGTCAGAATTCACATATGGTATTTACCAAGACAAATCAGGCTTTCTGAAAAGATATTTGCAGACTTGTAATACTTCGTGTGGCTCAGTCATGGTCTTTGTTATGTGTAAAGTGATCTCTGACTGCAACAGAGAACAGGGCACTTGCTGAGATCACATTCCTCTGAGGAATGCTCAGTGCCCCTTGAATCTCATTGACTCCCTGAATCAGCAGCTCGCACAAACACACCTCGAAAGTGTGTTACCAAAGCAGCAGGTAACAGTTCATTGAAAAAGTTGTATCTACTGCACCAATAGATTTATTCAATAGGATGATTGTCTGTGCTGTGCATTTGATAAAATACAGAGTGTTATCCCAGCATCTTTGCTCTTACTGTAATACAGGATAAGTGGCTCTTTTGTGATGGTATTTGATCATTAAGTGCTCAAGAGAGGTGATCTATCTTGCCAGTTCATGAAATTGTGACAATAGGGTAGTCCTCAGACATTAATTCTGCAGTCTTATGTGCTAATAAACATATTTTCTAGGGCATTAAATAAACTATGTAAAACGTTGAATGGCTTTGAGTATTTAATTAAAAGCCATTGAGCCCCATGTTCCACTGGCAGTGAGATGCTGTCCTAACGTCCCTGCATCAGATTAAAACACAAGCCTGACTACTCAGGATTTGCACATGCTGAGAGAATTGCAGCAGGACCTGTTTGATCACTGAAGCAAGAGAGAAAGGATCATGGTATAGTCTTGATCCTTGTCTGATTCCTGAAACAAGATTGGCAAATTGATCAGGTCAACAATGTGTGCAGGTTATAGCAAGAGAAAAGTGTATCTGTTGTTATGGTGAGGGATGTGAGGGGTAGGCTGTTATCAGCTGCCTCTCTGCAACTCTCGTCAGTCCCTCCTCAGTAACGCTGCAACAGAGAAGTTGGGGTGAATCTCAAAGCAGCTCCATCATCTCCCACTGCCTGGGTTGCTCCATTTGGTTGTCCCTAATCTAAAAGGTGTCTCTTTTTTGCATTTTCTAGTGGTTACTTTCTTGATTGCATCTGACCGTTGATTTTCCAGTGCTCCTGTCTGGGTTGCTGCTGACCCTTCAGACAGATGTTATGATTTTGGCTTAATTGCTTCTGCCAACAGGCCACCTAATTTGCACTTCTCAGGTGATGACCTTGCAGAAGATGCAACAAAAAATCCCAGTGCTGATAGCAAAAGAAAAAAAAATATTGAGAGAGATGACATTTTGAAGTGCCTCAAGTGCTCCACAGAAAGACATAGAGGACCCTTTGGTCTTTCCAGCCTGTTAACAAATAAGTTTAATGGGCAATAGGCTGAGTGTCAGTCAAATGATGAATTGAGACAATGGTTATCTCCAAACAACTCACTTAGTGTACCTTTTATCTTGAGGCAGTGATCTTTGTGAGAGGATCTTGGGATGGCTGCCATTTATCTAGACAGATGAACTCATTTATAGGAAAAAGATACAAAGACTGGCATTTCTACGGTGTGGTTTGAAGCTACAGTGTAAAGCCCAGGGTATCTACTATCCTTGGGATGCTCAACTGTGAAGGGGAGTAAAATACTAAATGGATCTAGAGAAAAACAACTGCAAAAGGCAGATAAGGACTGTGTTCTTGTGAATCCATTTCTATGCAGTGATCAAAAGAGGGTGAATGCCAGAGGACTGCTGACATGCCATGTCATGACAGTCACCCTTGAAAATGAGGTTATTTGGCAGCAGACCTCCTTTGAAGGGATCTTGATGGCTGGGGTGTGAATGGGAAGCATGTGGGTGGCACCCTGTGGGTGTCTGTGGGCAGCTCTTGGCTCTGTGTGGATTCTGTGGGTTACAGTTGAATCTGCAAAAGAGGCACTTCTCAGGTAAAGATGGACGTTCAGAGAGAATGTGAGGCAGAGAACCTAAAGAAAGGGTAGGAAAAGGATGTGAGGAGGAGAAATGTTGAAGAAGGGTCGAGGAGGGAGGTGGGAGAGCTGCTAACTTAGCATGCAGGGAGCCTGCAGCCCTGAAAATGAGAGCTGGCCAAGAGATTTATAATCATTTAATTGAGGGAATGACAGTGGGCCAGGAGGGCTGACATGTACCAATTAGATTGAACAGAACAAAGGAGGGAGTGTTTATGTTTAAGAACAGCACTCCAATGCTCTCTAAATTGGAGGGAGATGCCCAAGAAGAAAAATGTTTGCAATGACTTATCTGAATCATTAGCACTGTTCCTCCAGGTCATTTCTGCGCTGTTCGGAACTCTGAGTCCTTTACTTATTTGTCTATTCAATCGTTTTAGTTTATTAGAATTTTTTTGCCTGATTATGCAGGTTTAATTCAAGTAGATTTCCCTTTCAGTCTCGAATTAGTGAGGGTTTTGCCTGAGTAATGGCTAAAATATTTGGTTCTTCAAACTATTATTCCAGTATTGTAAAGCCATTATTCCTCAGTAGTCAATTTGTATGTGTACCTGACTTGTACCCTACCTGAATTAAAAAAGGACATTACAAGAAACTGTGAGCCAAAGCCTGTAGAGCAGGAGAGAAAGGTCCACTTCTTACAGGGCTTTGAGCACTGTCCACATGCTTTCTAAGAAGTTCTTTCTACTGATGAACAGAGTATAATTAATCTAAAATTAATTTCTAACATTTATAAGAGTCGTAACAAGTCAGTCAATGGAATTGTACTTTACTGAGTGAAATTACACTTGTTTTGTTTTTTTTTAGTAGTTCCACAGTTAATAGAGAATTCAAAAAGAAGTAGTTCAAATTCTGAACAGGTACATTCAGACTTTTTCTCTGATAAAAGGTATAAAGGTTGAAGACATCTAAAGTGACTT
This sequence comes from Pithys albifrons albifrons, assembly GCF_047495875.1. NCBI lineage: Eukaryota > Metazoa > Chordata > Aves > Passeriformes > Thamnophilidae > Pithys > Pithys albifrons. Next base: position 49,503,038 of record NC_092464.1, on the reverse strand, counting down.
TTGGCGGGGTTTTAAAAAAACCAGAACATTTTTGAACCCTTTATCATTGTGATGCGAAGGAAGTTTTGCTTTACTTTGCTTTGCTTTCCTTTTGAATGTCTACATTTCTGTTGCCCTTAGCATGTGAAGCTCTCCTCGTGACTGTGTCCTTTGCTGAACTTTTCAACTGTGCCACTAGCATCAAAATACATTTTAGATTTACCTCTTACTCTCCACCGGCAAATATCCTTCTATGCTCACCTGATATCAAGGGCTTGAATATCTCTCCACAGGTTCCATAGTTCATCCCAGAGTCCCTCTAATGTAGGACACCTTGTGAATTTTAATTTTTTTTTTTTAATGCAGACTTTGGCTTATTTTCCCCCACATTTCCCCAACTTCTTTCATAGCTATTTTTGTTTACCTTAAACCTGAATTAAGTGTCCTCTACCTTATCTGTACTTGTTTTAGAATAAAAAAAATCCTCTGTAATGTTACATGTGCTAAGTAAATGGCAAGAACATTCTTGCAACCTGTATTTTTTGAAAAATGACTGAGGACTTTTGTTTTACCTGACACTTGTTATCCAGGAGAAGTGAATCTGCTTTCTGGTTCAGAAGCTCATTGCTAGGAGCAGAGACTTTGTTTACTTATTTATTTTCATTGTTTGGTACCATCTGGAGGTGACTTTGAGGCAAAAGAAAAAAAAAATCAAACTTTGCAATTAGAAAGGACCCCAGGATTTTCAATTGTTACCCAAAATATTTTGAGAACTAATAAAAACAGACAATATACCTTTGCTTGATATTTCTCTTTACACATTCTTTTTCAGAGCTAATCCAGTGCTCTGAGGAGGGGTGCTTGGGAGTGGAAAAAGGAGTTCTTCATTGTCATAAGCCTTAGCATACTGCTCTGGTACACCTGCCCGTGAAATACATTTCATGCCTCATCTGTTACCTAAATGAGATGTGAAAGCAGTTCACACCTCGTTTACATTTGCGCTGTTTTATGGAACAGCATAGGTGCAGTTCCACTGAAAGTAAGGAAATGAGGTCACCAACCCCCTTCTCTCTCCTTGGATTGCATCCACACGGCCTGATTCTTTCAGTTCACTAAACTGGAAATGAATCTATTTCTCTGAAGAAAGTTACTACAAAAAGCCAGCATCCTCCAGCATGTGGCAGTCACTGGCATTTTACAGAGAGATAAGCTGTCCACACTGAAAATAAAAATGTGAGCTATGCATTTACATGAGATATCTGAACCCAGAGTGATTTCTTCTGCACTGAACAGAGTATAATCAAGGTGAATAAACAAGAAAATTGACTAAACTGATATAGAAATAACACCATAAAAAAGGCAAAAAGAAGTCTGTGCACCTGCGCTACCCTCTCCTCGCAGCAAACAACTGCAAGAGTGCAGCTGAGGGGGGAGGGCAGCTGAAAGTCAGGGCAGTTCCTTGGTCTGGGAACCCTGGATGCTGGGTCAGAGATGTTTCTGGAGAGCTGCAGAGATTTTTAACTCCAGAGCCTGGGTCTTTGATGCTTTATATGTTATGCCACAAGAGAAAAGTACAAAATCCTACCTTTTCTTCATTTTTAATTTCTGAACTTTTTTATAAATAACTGTGTAAGAGAGGACAGTGAAGGCTCAAGGCTGTAGACCTTCAAATTCAACCACTTCTGTTCTTTTATCAACTGAGCATTGAACATAGTGGAACTGTAAATCTTGCAAGGTACCATCTCCATTTGTCATCTTGCTAATGTTTCAGAAGACACAAACTGAAAATATTAGCTTTCTTTGCAGGAGTACTCTGGTTTTTCTTCTAGTGTTCTGTGTTCTTTGTGAGACCAGGATGTACTGGCTGGACTTCACCTCACATAACAGAGTATGAAACAGCCATTTACATCTGAGCAGTCAGCCTTGACTGCTGCTGTGAATGCAGAGAGACAAACATCTCAGTAGCATGACTATTCTTGTAGGAGAAGATGGAGCACGATATAAAGCATGATAAAAGGCAAGAGCTTTTTATTTTTTGCGTCTACAAAGGAAATCTAATGTGTGTGTGTCTGTACTGAGCTTAGGGGACATGAATTCCTGTCCTTTATCTTCTAATGCAAGGAAGACAGTAGGATAAAGGAGAAAATTCTCATGTTTTTCTGAGATGAGGCAAGGCAAATCTTCTCAGTGTCTTGCACTAGAGATGCTAATGGTTCTCATTTCATTAGATAACTACAAGAAAGGCAGATCAGGGATGCCAGTGCATAAACAAAGAGGCAAACAAATCAATGCTGTGTTGGCTTCCACCACGCGACAGCAGAAATATTATTGGCCAATTGGAAAAAGACAAAATTTATTGAGGAAGAAATGCTATTTTCAAGCTTTATAAGAGGAATCACAAACATTAAGAACTAACAAATGGGAGAGTATAAAATATTGGTTGTCTTTGCAAAAATGACAAAAGGGAATTGCGTTGGACCTGGTGGAGACATGTGAGACTGTAATGTGCTGAAATTATTATCTTACAAGGCTCTGGGGTTAAATCACTATATGAACATGAAAACTTAATAAGTAAGTTTATTCTAATGGCTGGCTCTTTGGCTCAGTTCTGCAGCCCCTTAGGCACAACTGGAGAAGGTGCCTGGAGTAATGCACAAGATCCCTCTCTTTGAGCTCAGGTTTAATGAAATAGAGAAAATTATCTGATTTGTACCATCATTCAAAGCTGTATTTAGCAATATGTTAATGCTTTACTTTCTCTCTGTACAATGATACTTCTGCATTTTCTGTTATGTGCCTGTTGTTTCTGCAGCCCTCGGGCAGAACAAGTTTGTGAAGTGTCTTGCCTGTGCTAAGGCACTTGCATATGTGGCTTAACAAAGTTCAAAGCAGATTTGAGGTAGCCTTCTGTTGTGTGGATATGTTTGGGCTGCTTCACTGGGGAGCAGCACCACACTGACTACCTTCCTGAGAAAATATGCACCCTTCTCCTGCTTTGCAGCTTGACACACCTTTGTGAGGTTCAGAAAAATCTCATCCCAGGGCTTTTTCTAGCTTCTGTCATACTAAACGTGTTAGGTGTGTATTTTGTTTCCCATTTCTGTTGTATTTTCTTTGCTTTCACTTTGTTTTGGTTGCAACAGGGAGGATTTAAGCCATGATTCCACCCTCAGTTTTCCTCTGAAGGGAGGCCTTCCTGGGAATCACCCTGGGAACACAATGCTCCTTCAGTAAACATCTGGAAACACTGAAAAGAAGATGCAGTATATTCATTGACGAGAAAAATTTCTTCAAGGCCAAATTGCTGTGTGTAGTTGGACTGGAAATGCTTACAATGAATCCTGCCAGACCTGAGAAAGAAGATGCAGTGTCTAGTTTTACAGGGAGAAATTTCACCATCTTTAAAAGTGCTACTAAGATTTGGATTATTTTGTGGGCTGAAAAGAGTGGAATGAAAAATATATCTCCTCTAATTCACAGAGAATAGGTGTATTAACTTCTGGGGTCCTGATAAATACATAGGGACTGGTAGCCTGACAGTGTAAACATTTTGATCTCTTTGAATGACCAAACACTGTGTTGATGGCCAGTTCACTAAATCCTCTGCAGGCTTTTGTGATCTGATTACATGTGCAAAGCAGTGCCTGGCAATAAGCCAAGAGAGCTCATGGGCAGTGTATGTAGCAGGCAAACGGTCCTGTTGATGCTAAACACGGCATGGGAACATCTTTGTGCTTTAAGGGGCAGAAAATTGGAGATAAAGAACAGGCATCTTGGTTTCTTTTGAGGTTTTACATCTTTCTAATGTTCACAGGAATTTAGGTCTCACCTGAGTCAGTGGTGAGTCAAACGACATAGTTTTGCTTTTGTTTTCTTTCTGTTGTGTCGGTTTATTTACAAACTCCCGACAGTCCTATATTTGAAGTTGTTTCAGGTCAACCAAATTGGGCGAGCAGTTAGGTAACATTTTCCCTGGCTTGTCATCAAAGTCCTACTGGTGATCCAAACTGTAAAGCCTAATGTTATGAAAGAACTTCACTAAGCATATTCTTCAGGTTAGTGTAAAGGTCAAAAGTAAGTATCCTTGAAGGGTTCATGTTGATCTGTGGTAAAAAGTTTCTTGGATTTAGCTCTGTAGTTTCCGGTGCTGATCTTAACCCAATCTGCCAGACCTCTGCACCAGTTGCTTGAAATGAAGGATGGTTTGCACAGGAACTATCCATACCCTCATCATCTGAGCTCTGAAAATATTTAGACTTGAGGTCTAGTCATATCTCCTGAGAACAGACATGAAGGCCCCTTAGAGCAATCTTGGACCACCATGACTCCAACACAAGCTGACACCACTGAAAATGCTAAACTAGTAACTTCTTTGGAGAGGAAGAGAGGGGAGAAAAGAGCAATAAGGGGAAGAATATGAAGAGAGCTTTTCTTTAGTGGATAATAGGACAAATGAAGCATTGGAGAGGTAAAAACATTTGAAAAGGTTAACAGGAATCTCTGTGTTTTTTAACTAAGGCCAAATAATTCTGATTTTGCCTAGTAGGTGCAACACTTCTCTGGAATAAAAATTTTTTCCGCAGAATTTTACATTGTAAAGATGTGTCTTTTCTTGAACAGTTAAAAGTTCAGTAAGACTCTTTTATATTGCATACAGACTTCTGTGAAGAACTTTATATCTGATGTGAAACAGAAGATTCCTGACTTCTGAGTCACCTGGCACCTGGTCAGTGTTCAGTTTCTCCTGCTTAGATGAACCTTTTCAAGGAAACTTCTGTGGGTTCTTAGGTTTCGCTACTGTTTTCCTGTTGGTCTGCAAAATAGTAAAAGCACATGACATTGCTGCTAGAAAATGCCCTTTGATTTTCCTTATACTCTGTCCTAATGAAGGGAAAGAAGTTCTGCTGCCTCTGAGGGACAGGGGAGAAAGGAGAAAGCTTGTAAACACGTGGAAGTTTACAAAATTTGCTTTCTTTTTCAGCCTATCTGGAACTTCATGATCTCACTCCAAGGGTTATGGAGTGAGAAACTAGTGAAAGTCAGGGGCTTGAAGAAATATTTTGGTTATTTCCATCTCTCCATTTCTCAGCCATTGTGTCTCATGTAGACAGACCCCCAACTAAATTATGAAATGTTGCATCCATTATTGCAGTATTTAGAGTTTAGATGAACACCCTAAGTTGTCAGAATATTCAGCAGTAGATCCTTCAGTGAAAGTCTAGTCTGTTCCATTAAGAACCTAATTGTTCTTGTATGTCCAGCATTTTCCAGAAGGATAGTGCTTTATTTTTGCCTTTGTTTAGAAGAATGTGAAAGTATTGGCAATTTATTCACAGTGTGAGACAAACAGCTATTAAGAGAATTCTAATGAAGGTCTTTAAATAGGATTTGAAGATTTATTTTTTTTATTGAGTGTTGTATGTTAGTACAAGAGAGAGAAAAATACAGGCATCATAGGCCAAGTATGGAAACAACTTGCGAGAGACAGCAAGAAAGAGGACTGTAAGGAGGCAGCTTCAGCTGCAGTACAGGGGCCGGTACTAGAGGCTCTGTCACACCAAAGCCAAGGCAATTATCTCCAGATTTCCTCACAAATTATCATGTAATGGAGTGAACAGACTGGGGGACACTTGAAATGCACCTTCACATAATGTTCCAAGGTGGAAAGGGCTTTCCTGTTTTGGGTTCGTCTCATGTCTCTCTTCAAAAAATTGCTTCTTAGTTCTGCCTTTTCTATATATAATTTAAAACAGCTTCTACCTGCTGATACTCCCTTAAAAGCCTACGTTTTAAGTACACAGAGGCACAGTTTCAGGCCTCGGGCTTCCCATCCTTACACCTCAGTGACCTTAATAGTTCCTCTGCCTACTGAAGTGATAAAGAGAAGATGTACTTCTGTTGGGCCCTGCTTCCCAAAGTGAAATATTGAAGCTTTCATTTTGTTAGTGTGAAAATCCTTGCTATGTGTTCCCTCATCTCTGACCCTCTATTTTGTTACTGTTCTGTAATCTTTTGGGCTAATACTAGCTCTAATGCCAGATTTTAGTGGGGAGAGCATGATATACCTAGGGAAGGCAACTTCCCAAAGGCTGAGTGTCCTTCCCTGATGAAAGACTCCTTGATTAGTGGACAAGAACATAAAGGTCAGCTATCACCAAATGCACGGTACCAACCTTCTTACCATCTGAGTGCAATAAAGATGCTGATGACTTCTATTGTGTTAGTCCATAGATCAGCTTTATAATTATCAAATTCCATTCAACACAGCACATTGCTGAATGGCACAGCTTGAGATGCAGTTTTTTCCCAAATGAATGCTGATATCTCCATCCCTTCTAAATTCTTACACTTTAATAATGTCAAAATGTTTTTCTCAGTCCCTGGACAGATTTCTCACGTGTGGCACTCTTGCCTACACTTGCCCTGTTAGATGTGGGCTTTCAATATGGGGGCTAGAGGGAATCAAAGCCCAAAAACCTTTGCTCTTAAATAAGGCTTTTAACGGGGCTTAGTTTCAGCTAAAGAGCAACCCTATTGAAAATAGGTTACTAACCTCTTCAAGAAGCCAACCAAACTTCTAGATTTAATTCAAAGAAGGGCTTTGCTGAAGTGAGTAGAAAAAAATTAGGATCCCTCCTGCCAGTGTTCAAGGGCCTCAGGGTATGAAGCCATCCCTGAAAAATACTGTGTTGATATCCTAAAGGGAAAAACAAACACAGCATCTCCAGCTCTAACAACTTGTGCTCTTAGGAGCAGCTTTCATTTCAGTTTTTCAAACTTTTATCTGAAAGGGCAGAGTGAGTTCACTGCTCACATCTAGCAGGTGCAGCTACCAAAAGGACAGTTCAGTTTGATTTCTGACACTGCATGTTAGCAAAAGAGGAAAATAGGATTTACTGGTTATGAGAGCGACTGTGTCTGCAGAAACCTTCTTCCCTCTCCCATTTTTACTGCTTTCACTCTCTGTGATGGCATCTTGTTTTGCCAAGATGCCAATGAAACAGCTGATTTCTTTTACAGTCTTTTATGCGTATTCACCTGCACTAGGACAGCAGAAGGTGCAGTATATTGCAGCTACATCTAGGGGGAAATGTGTTACAGTCACAAGAGACACCAGACAGACCCCCTTTTCCCCCATTGGACTCTTAAGAATCACTTCTGCACCTGCTCATGCATCAAACTCCCATGGTCCCATTGGCAGTGTGTGAGGTGCAGCTCCTTTCCCCCAGTCTTCAGTGCCCCCATCTATTCCCCAGTAGTTCCATTTATTATGCAAGCCTCACAGGCAATTGCCCAGTCTTTCCAGCCTCCTGTATGCATGGCCTTACTCTTAAGCTTTAATTCTGAAGGCACTTAAAAATAATCTATTTTCTCTCCCAGCTTTCCTCCTTTTTATTTATTTTTCTATGTCTGCATCTCATGTGCTGAATATTAAATAGGAAAACAAAGATGTATATCATCAGGAGCACAGGTGCACCTACCAGGCAGTGAGTGAAAACAAAACAATTCATTTAAAAGGTTTTGATTCACTATTGTGTGCTCATATTTTATTTGACAGCCCAATATGACACCTTGAGTCCACCTACGCCTGCATGCAGCTTGGAATGGAGATGTTTTCTTGGCTCCTGCACGTAAATTTTTGCCATGGCTCTGCTTGATGTTACTTGGCATGGGTGCTTTGCTAAGTATGCTGAGGTGGGAGAGGATAGGGAGGGAACGAGAGAAGAGTGAGGGGTGAAAAAGGAAAAAAAATAAAAGAAAAAACATGAAAAGAATATCTGAAATATTTATGAGTTTATTTATTTCCCCAGTTTTCTAGTCTCGCTTCTATTGGCTATAGGCAAAGTTTTCATTCATTTCCCGGGTCTGTGGTTTTGGTATGTGCTGGACAATCCTTTGTCTAGCAGGACACAAGGGCAGAGATTGACTATAGGTGACTTTGCTGAAAGTTTGAGTATCAAGAACAGAAGAAAAAATTTTGTTCTTTACCAGCTTGAGTATTTGCTTTCAGAGGAACAAGTTCCCCTAATATTTTGTTCTGTTCTGGTCAGGGTAGGCAGCAAAAGTGACTCTTGCATGGCTGAGGGGCGGAGCTGCCTCTCCTGCTCAGGCTTGCTGCATATCCTTGTAAGATCACTTCACTTTGTGTGCTTTTCCTTTCCTTTCTTTGTCTCCAAAGACTTTAAGCTTTCCTTGAGACAAAACTTTGATGTGTTTGCTTCGTATTTTCCACACAGGAATTGGCGAACTCTGTGGTGGTGGTGGCTTGTGTGTGGGAATCTGCTCACTCTTGTCTCACATGTGAAAGAGATGGGATGTGGATTGTCCCAATATTTGTGTTTGTGGCCTTGCCCCATCTTACTGAAAATTCATCTTCCATTTGTCTTACTCTGCAGCAGGAGCCAGAGAGCAGCAACCTGTATCCTGGCCTGTTCAGGATTCTGTGAGTGCACACTGGAGAAATGGAGAGTTAAAAGTGCACTAGCTTCCATGTTATTTCTGCTGTATCTTCCACACTGCAGGCTGTGGAAGGATGTGAATACAGAAGAAAAAAACCCCAACATTAGGCTATATATTTATGGGCTCTGAGCTAACTGTTGCCCCAGGAGCAAGATCCTGACAGATACTTCAAATCGCAAGCCTTTTATTTTTTTTTAACCAAATGAAATATTAGGAGTTACCAGGAAAGAATTAGAGAACAAAGCAGAAAATAACCTTGCTCCTATCTTTAATATTGTATGCATTTCTCATCTCCTTGTCTCAGGAAGAATGTAGTGGAACATGAAAGGATTCAGAGGCAACAAGAGTGGGTAAAGACAAGTAAGGACTAAATAAACTAGTCTGTAGAAGAGATGGCAAAATGTTGAAAGGCACAGAATAAAGCAGATAGGAACTGACGGTATGTTGTTTGTGCCGGTGGGAGAGCTGAGGTGTATGGAGTGAGGCTGGAAAGAGCAAGGCTCAAACCAAACAAGAGACAGTGGGTGGTTGCTCATGCAGTGGGCACAGCACATCTGTGCAGCTCTGTGCTGCAGAAAGCTGCAGACGCTAACACTTCCCAGGGAGTTTGAAGGGGGACAAGACACATTTATCCAGTTCTCCAATTGCTGTTCCTCCAAGATGGTAAAAGGGTTTCATGGCAATAGAAAAGATAGTGGTCATGGAAAGGGCCTGAGATCTGTGAATGCTGGATGGATTCTGAGCTTTCATTTTCCCTGAGGAATCAGGGCTCCTGGAATGAGCATGAGTTGGTTTGAGTGGTGATACCTAACCCTTTTACCAAAATCTTCAAACTAAAGGTCACGGATATTCAATAGTTATAAGAGCGGTCAGAATAAGATATTTCCCTAGGGCAGGAAGGGGGATCAGTGAGAAATAAAGGGCAGAGTGTCATCTTAGGACAGGAAAGGGAAACCTGGGAGAGGTTTCTATGTGTATTACCAAGATGTGTCAGCAGAGGTTTTGCCATGCTTCCTGGCAGGACAGTGACTCACATGTTTCATAATATGCCATGCCAGCTCTGGACCTGAAGCATGGCCATCTCTAAGCCAGCAGAGATACACTAGTTTGAAAAGGCACTTAATGAATGGCTTACTAGGTGGAAATCAGAACCCTCTTGTAAGGGAAGATAAAAAGCAGAGAAAAGACTTTGGACCTTGTTGTATTACAGTTACCCAGAGAAGAGCAAGAAGCTATTTTCTTTAGAAAGAATTGATTCTCTGCAGTGGGGATGTCCATCACTTGAAGTGTCCAAGGCCAGGTTGGATGGGGCTCTGAGCAAGTTGGTCTACTGAAAGATGTCCCTGCCCATGGCAGGGGCTTGGAACTAGGTGATCTTTAAGGTCCCTTCCAATCCAAGCCATTCTATGATTCTTTGATGCTACATGAAGGACTTCATGAAATATTGCTAAAACAGTGGATGAAGAATAGAGCAATGTGAGGCACAGACTAGCTACTTGTTGGTGTCTTCTGTGGGTTAGATAAGAGAATAACTAAATAAGAAATCCTCATTGAAAAACAGCCTGTACATGGGAAGAGCAGGCTTGGTTGACAGCACTGGTGATATAATCCTAACCAGAAACAACAGCTCAAGAGAGCCAGAGCTAATCAGGTATTCTGAAGGATAAAATTCTGGAAAGATTACACTGGGTTAAATTATGCCTGAGCTGTAGAAAGTGCCCAGGTAGGAACTGGAATAAAATATATAGTCACCATATGTATACTTTAATTCATAAAACACTCACAGTGAGTCACCCAGCTGGCACGGAAGGCCAGTTACTACTTAGGATAAGGATGCTGCAACTTTGCTGAAGCTCTGTGGTGTCACTCTCGTGGACTATGCTGTGTACACTTTCTCCTGAAGGATATGATGAGTGCAGCCACATATTTCTGTGTGATATTCAGTTATACTTACCAGAAGGAGAAAGTAAATGTGCAGTACTTAGTGCCTTAAAGGTGATTTTTCTTTGCCTACAGGGAGATGGAGATGAATTGGTTGTAAGTTATGTGTAACTTGCTCAAAGGACGTGCTCCCAGGAGCATCTTTTGGGAATGAGCTGTTGAATGCAGTGGAGGTAGTTACCTCCAGCTCTGATTCTGTGTTTGTAGAGATGCAGCCACTGAAGGCTGAGATGATGGTGGGTGGGTTGCTACGTTGATTTATGCCTGCAGTCATTGGGTATTTGTGATCAAGTTTCAGTGTGCCTTGGTTATTTCACAAAGTTTTCCAACAATTCCAGTCAAGCAAGACTTGAACTGGCTGTGCCAGTGCTATGCTCATCCATCCATGTGAGAGCTCTCAGGAAAGCTGAACATGATTGTACTTTCAACTGGGTCTGTTACACTGCATTAAGCATTGAAAAGGGCACTTATGCTCCAATTTTAAGAGGTTTGATTTCTAGTTTCTATTTTAATACCAAAACAGAGACTAGAAAAGGAGAAGCTGCGTTTCTATCCAGGAAGTCCCTAAGAAGCCATAAGGAAAAATTCCAAAGGATGCCCTTTTGAGAGAAGGTCTTGGTACCCTTTATGCCCATTTTTTATACCCTACGTCTTTTTGCAGATCTAAAATGTGAGAGCTTGCCCCTCTGTACTGCTTTCCAAGCCTCTGCACAGGAGGACTAGAAAAGAGTAAGCACACAATTTTGGGTGAGAAGAAGAGCCTATACCTTTCCATTTCTGTTTTCTGGCTTGATCCCACTGTGCATGGTGGGAAAAGTGACAGCTTCAGGCACTTGACCAACTGTGTTTACTGAGCAGTGCTTAACCAGCTTGGTAACGATTGTTAATTCTGAGTCAAACAGATTTATCTATAGAACTCAGTCTTTTTGTGTGCAATAACCTTTCTGCAAGAGTTGCTTTTCCAAGATGGTTGATGAAATGAAGTTGGATGCCATTTCATTTGTACATCTGTTACTACTGTTTTTATTTACTTGAGCTGCTGAATTGTTGTACAGCTTACAATACAGTCAGTGTTTTTATTGGGGGTTTGAAGAATAAATGTCACATTTATGAAGATAAGCAGAGAAGAAGATTGAGCCAGTGGACATTTTTCCAAGTTTGCAAGGAAGATGTTGAATGATTTACACACCTTCAGAAGATTCATATGCCAATGCAGAGCATGAATTTGCAGAATGCCCTTCTGAAACCTGCCCAGAGCCATTGTTGCCTTCCAGTTTTGGAAGATGTCTGCTTGGAATAGAATCATGTAAATAAATTTTTAATGCCTGGGATGATACATGACAAGTGCATTTTGGTGGAGTTTGCTGTAATGATTGGTTTCACAAATCAGTGACAGCCTTGGAGTGGAACTGTGGTTGCCTGGAAAATGCTGGTAGTGGAACTCATCAGAATTTTGTATTTCTGACATTAGTATAGTCCAATTTTGATGGAATTATTTTGGACATTTAAGCAGGAGGATGCGACAGAATTCTGTTTTATGAGTCTGTTTTGCAAATGATAAATAGAACTTCTGTACCATAAGAAAACCATATCTATACTAGAAAGCTTCTCAAATGTCCACATACATCATAAAAATGGGAGACATTCTGTTTGAACAGAAGTGTTCTTGGTAAAAAAAGATTAGTAACTGGTGAAGGGACAGATAAAGACTTATTTTAAATGTTACAAAGGGATTTATTCTTGTACTGGAATTGTCAGTAGGTATTACTTTGCTGTTGAGTAGTGAAGTATTGTATGGCACAATAGACACGGCAACAGTAATGATTTCTTATCCCAGTTTATCTGTAGCTCTCTAGAAATACCAACCAAATTTTTAACTTTCAGTGGAAGGGCTTGAGAACAGCTGGCCAGACCTGGTAAGAGCTGAATAGATGGAACCCACTTATCTGACTGCTGGAGAGCTAGTCTGGGGAGGAGGTACTGGTGACCTACTGACAGCAATAAAAATAAGACAGCAAGTGCATAGTGACTTCAGAAAGAACAGTGATGCTTTTGCAACAGAACTTTACCCTCTGAAATATGACCAGATGGCTATTGCAGCAGAAATAGCTGATGGAGATTTCAGAAAATGGACTTACCCACAACACATTCCAGTTATTTTAGTAATCATGTCAATTGTTGTCCAAAGATGGAGCAAAGTGTTTAGTAAGATCCGTTCTCTGGGCACTGGCATGGTTCAATGAGTGCATAGAAAAACCACATAAGGCAATACAGGTACAGTACAGACTGCAAGTGCTACTGAAAATGTCCTGTTGCCATGTGGTTGGGTTGAGCCTGCTCCAGAAAGTAAATGGTAGTAACAGAGCATTTTCACAGCTGATGGACTGTGCCTGCTTGTCAGCACTGTGTGAAGATGTAGAAAATCCTGCAGAACTGATGTAAGTTGTAAAGTTTACCCAGAGATATCAATAAAAACTGCTGAGAGATGTAAAGTAGATCCAAGGCAAACAGTATTTTCAAGAGCACAGCAGCAAGACCCACACCAAGGAACACTTTTTTTTTCAGCGGGTCAATACAGTCAAGCCTAAGTAGATCCTTGAACAAAGAATTTGAGAAAAATAAGCATATTAGAGAGAAAATTTGTCGATCCTGTACCAGATTTCCTATGTAATATGCTGACCAAAGTTCCCTGTGTGGAAATTGAACTGAAATTATCTCAGAAGCAAGAAACAGCAGCATGTGTTTAATGACTCAGATGATAGATGCAAATCAGTCATAACCCACACATATATCCTTGAGCAATTCCTGCATTCATGTCTTGCTCAATATCTCAGAAAGCTGCAGCCCAGACCTAATTAGGACACTGTTAATGTAATATAGTGGTCTGTATAAAAGTAGCATATTCTCTCTTGAAATGTTGTACTTGAAGCACTGGAAAACAAGTAACCTTAACATTTAGGCAAAGAGAAATGAGCTGTTACCTGCCCTTTTTCAAGCTTGGCAAATACTGTGCATACATTGATTTTGGCAAGTATTTTCATACCACTGATCCTAATCCAAAAGGGTGAAATAGTCCACTAAGCTTGCGCCTTGGAAATTCCACTTGTTCTGTCATGTTTTCTGTGCAAACCGTCAAGAAGGAATTTGGGAGTGAATTCTGCTATGTGAACTCCTCCTGTTCTGATCATGAAGCCTTTGTTAGACAACTGATGCCAAGAGGCATTTGGGCAGTTAAAGTGTTTGCACTGCCATCACCCAAAGCAGTCTGGGCATCTGGAAATCAATTGTGTCGATTCCCCACCAAAACAGTGACTGCACATGAGCAAGCAATGGTCTCATGCACCCAGAGACAGGCAAACCACAAATCTGAACCACCAAAATACTGATGCTAAGGAGGAGAATGATGTGTAGTATCATATCAACAGAGAATTATGATATAAATTTTAGAAACAGTAGTTTCTTCTAAGAGGTTTACACCCAATCTAACATGCTTTGACTGACAAAAACATATAGTTACGTTTCTAACATTTGAAAAACTATTTTGGTTTCTAGTTCCTTAATTGCTGTAGCAATCTAGGTGTGATAATACATATAAAAAGTGTTGTAATAAAAAAAAATGTGTCAGCCTTTATGAAGGTACTGCTGCAAAGATTATAGTCATATGTACTAAGGTATTGGTGAGCAAAGATTTTTATAATTATTGTGAGCCTATAAATAGAGACATCTGAAAAATAAAATTAAGAGAAAAATCTCAAGTGACAACAATAGCATATTCATTTGTATGATTCCTTGGCTTTTAGGAGAACTTGGGCTATCCAGCAAGTTCTTGTGGCTTACTGTGAGACTTTGGTAGTATAGACTGTTGCAGACTGGATAAAATTTTTAGTGAAATTTAGGAAAGGAATTACTGGCTAGAGTTGAACTAAAACAGAAATCAGGTGAGACTTAGATCAATGAAAAAGTACTGCTTTGTGCAATCAGAATAATTTTGTGTGACTTCGGATAAAAAAATTAATTTTATAATTTTTTTAAAATTGCTATTATTTAATTTTTTTTGCTCCTGCTGTTAAATATTAGCATTTTTAAAAAAAGTAGGCAGTTTTACAGTGAAAATACAAAGTTTTAATGAGAGAATGATATGGATAGGATTTCCTCAGGTTTTTCTCTCTCTCCTTATCCCCCTCTCTCCCTCCTAAAGTGATGAAACACAGAACAGGAGACACCAGCTGAGACAGCCAGTTGATAGGAAAGATTTCACACGCCACTTCTGCTGAAGGGAATTCTTTGTCGCCTTTGATCACAGGGAGGAAGTGACCAGAAAAAAAGTTGAGTCCAGCCTGTGTGTGGCTGAGGTGGTGGTTTGCAATGTTCCTACAAGTTCTTTGATTTCTAGGGTGAGGTGTATCCCCATTGTGCCTCCTTCCTGGCTGCTCTGACCTCCCTGGTGGACGACACCATTCTCCTTGTTGCATGTTAGAGATACTTCACCTTCTTGTCAGAGTGAAACACTAAAGTAAATGAGCTTGAGATCTGCAGGTGGGCTTTTTTAAATGCAGAGTGCTGGCAGCTGGCCTGCCAGGCAGCGAGGGGAGCACTGCTGGACCCTGATAGAGGAGTTGGAGCAGACAGTCCATTGGGAGCACAGGAGTGGGCTGGGAGCCTCTGCAGGGCTCCCACCATGGCTGGACTTAACAAACTGTATCAGGCAGTCAGGCTGACTGATGTGAGCTGTGTACACTGTTTTACAGTTGGAGTTTTATGCCAAATAATTTTCTGGGGTCTTTTCTGCAGTGATGTCCTTGACAGGTGGCCAACTCTACGGTAGGGTGAGTTGTGGTGCTTGAGAAAACAGATCCGTGCAGTGACAACATAAGGCCGTATATCCTTCCCTGATAGATGTTTCTGGTTTATGGAGCTGCAAGAAATCACTTTTCCTCCTTTCACAGAATCACAAAATTATTTAGTCTGGAAAAGACGTCCAAGACTATTGAATCCAACCTTTGACCAATCGCCACCTCATGAACTAGACCACAGCACCAAGTGCCATGTCCAGTGTTTGCTTGAACACCTCCAGGGATGGTGTTTTCACCATCTTCCTGGGCAGTCTGTCCAAGAGCTTAGCAACTGTATCTGTGAATAAATTCTTCCTGATGTGCAACCTGAATCTCTCCTGGCACAGTTTGAGGCTATGGCCTCTTGTCCTGTCACTAGCTGCTTGGGAGAAGAGGCTCAGCTCCACCTTGCTACCACCTCCTTTCACGTATTTGTAGACCAATAAGGTCACACTTGAGCCTCTTCTCTAGGCTAAACAACCCCAGGCCCCTCAACCACTCCTCACAGACCCTTCACCAACTCTGTTGCCCTTCTCTGGATGTGCTCCAGCACCTCAGTGTCTTTCTTAAGTAAAGGGCCCAGAACAGGACACAGTACTCGAGGTGTGGCCTCACCAGTGCTGAATACAGGAGGAGAATCGCCACTCTAGTCTTGCTCACCATATACTTTTGATACAGGCCAGGATGCCATTGGCCTTTTTGGCCACCTGGGCACACTGTTGGCTCATGTTCAACTGTTGCGACCACCCCACCAAAGTCCTTTTTCCCTGGGCCACTTCCCAGCCGCTATTAGCACTGCATGGGGTTGTTGTGACCAAAGTGCATGACCAAGCACTTGACCTTGTTGAACCTCACACAGTTGGCCTCAGCCCATTGATCCAACATGTCCAGATTCTTCTGCAATCATCTGTAAACTTACTGAGGGTACACTTGATCCCATCATCCAGAAAATCAATAAAGGTGTTAAACAGGACTTTGTAAGGAGATAAGTCAAAAGTCTTTCATATTCTTTTTTTTTTCTCCCCCTGACCAAACTAAGTCTCCAAGTTCTGCTGGATGAACTGGTGTGAAAAACAACTAAATAAGGATGAGAAGATAAAGATTCCTGATCACTGCACATCTTAAAGATCAGCACCCCTTACACTACATCGCTCTTTCCTACTTTTAGGTGGTCGAATAGTTCACACAAACTCAGGAGACAGGCCAGATTCAAATGATTTAGAACTAGACCTAGGTTTCAAAGGCTCCAAAATCAACTTTCTCATCAGATCTGGGCTTAAGTTTAAGCTCCTTGGGAAAATTAAGTCCAACTGCAAAAAACTCCACATGCACAGATCCATTTCACAACTTCAGATGTGGGCAGTGATAAACAGTTCTGGTGTTAGACTTTGTCCCTGCTGGATTCTAAAAAAACCGGATTTTGTTTTTCTTTTACTTCTTCAGGAAGAAATTTTAAACCCTGCTGAACTCATCATCTTGGTGCTGCAGTTTTAGAAGTCTCTTCTGAGTGTGTTGGTCCAATGCAGTATCGCACCACCTGCCAGGTAAAACTAAAGCACATCACTCCTCCTGAAATTTCATATCACACCATTAAATGTTTGGAAAGTATGTATGCAGCTGAGTGATTAGTGGATAACTGAAAGCCAGTTCTGTCCACATATCTTTAAAATCATGCGGACATCATCTTCTTTGAAAGAGTTTTAGGCTTAGGACAGAAAACAAAGGGGTAAGCCAAATGAACTCTGTGTTATCTTTTGCATGGGTAGTCAGAGTAGCCTGCTGCCTTTCTACTCGCAGACTAAGCTCTGCACTTTCCCTTACTCTCCTTGTACAATCAGGAAACCTACATAAACCCCATCCTTTCTGAAGAGCCATCCCCAAGGAGGGCAGCTATGTGCAAACTCCATATAATCCCATGGAGTGGTTTCTGGTAGCTTCCCTATTGTGCAGATCTTGTGACTAATCTCTTGTCTCACAGTTCATATGCATACATTTAATTTCTCTGTGGAGCACTTGGGCTGAATCCTTAAGTGGTGTAAATCGTGCTGGTGCCATTAGCCATGCTAACTTCAGCAAAGTTGTGCAGCTGTAGATCCAGACCCCTGTTTAAAATCAGTTCTCTCAACTCTGAATTCATGGGTGTTATTTTCACCTATTGCTTAGAAAGGCATATAGCTGAAATAAATAAATAAATGCATAAAGTCAAGAGTATTATAGGATGTGGCTCTGTTTCCATGGAAACCTGATCTTTTTCTTATCCAGTTCTTTTTTCTCTGTTAGCCAATTTAACCTCTCTATCCTTCTATTAAAACTCCTCCTCATTAAGCACAAGGTTGCAGGGTTTTTGCAAGAAAAATGTGGGCAGAGAAATATCAGCTTTTGCATCAGTTTGGTGAATATGAAAAAAATGCATCTGAGCTATAAGGGAAGAATGTGGAGGAGGGTGAAGGTAGTAGGAAATATAATCATATTAAAAATAAAAATATGAATCAGTTTGAATAATCAGCCTGTAAATTGGTAGCAGCCATGCTATCCATAAGTCTGTATCTTTTTTTCCTTTATTTGTTCCGTTGCACATGACACTAAGAGATGCCCTGTCACTCAGGTGTATAACTGGGCTCAGTTTGGAGCAATAAGACACAATATTAGTTATATAGTGGTATGTGACCAATAACATTTAAAAGCAGAATTTGCTGGCTGACTGGCTCGATGAGTTGGTGTTGGAGGGGGAGCTGGATATTGTGGCAGTGCTCTGTCTCTTTCTTGTTTTCATTTCTGAGTCACTTTCTCAGCCATGGTGGCAGGGCCTTCACATTGAGAACTGGTAATAAGGGTTCAATTATTTTCTGAAAGCCTCCTGCTATTTAATTGCTACTCTGCAATGTACCTTAATGATTATGGAGGCTTGTGAGCTATACCTGAGTGCTTTCTACTGGGCTAAGTTGCTCTTTCTGTCATAATTTTGGACATAGCTTTTGTCCTATCTGCACTTCCAGTAATATTGCAGTGATTTTTTTGTGTATGGTGATCTGACACAGCCTTAAAAGCAATAACATTATTTTTCACTCTGCCTGCATTTTGTGATTGCTGAATAATAGAGAGTGCTTCAATGGCCAAGTGCTGAACTGCCGCACAGGGCAGGAGTGCAAGTGCCCAAGTCAAGAGATATTAAGGAAAATTACAGAAATATTCTGCATTTTTGTTCCATGTGGTGGCTAGTGTTTTTTAAGCACATATTGTGTAACGTAAGTAAGCTTTCTCCAGTAAGCTCCAGGCTGTTCCTGATCTCAGTGTAGTCTTGTTAGTCTTCACAAAACTGTGCTTTCTTCTCTGCAGAGAAGGGTCAAGAAGTTTGACTGTGGGTGAGAAAGATCCACAGGGGTGAGAATGCTTTTTTTTGTTTTATTTTTTTTGAAGGAGCAGTGGTCTGGTTTATATGCTGTATGAAAATAACATTCATAGTGAATTTTATGATACTAATTGCATGTCTGAGAGAAAGACTTGCTCTTCAATACATCAAACATTGTCTTCCTTTTCCCTATCTTTTGTGTGCCCAAGAACTGCAATTCCTCCTTTACTTTGCCTGGTTTCAGGACACGGCTTTCAGAGGAGTTCAGCCTAGTCATGTCTGAAAATGCATTTGGAAGGGGAGTGGATCAAACCACCTTTTTTCAAGGGCTTCACACTTACAATGCCCCTCCGAGAGCAAGGAAGTGCAGCTGACTTGTCTTTGTCGCTACAGTGCTGTTGCCCTCTTCCTTCAGCAACACCTCTTTCAGTGTCCTGTGTATCTGATGGCCAGGAAGGAGCCACGGCCAACCATAGACAGGGCCACACTTCTGACTTGCTCAAGGAGCAGTTGTGAGACTGGTTTCAATGTTTTCAAGGTGCTAATCAGGCCTGCAGCCTAAGCTGTGATACAACCACTTTTCTTGCCCTAAGTATTCAGCAGAGCTTCATGTCAGAGACGTGAGGTGTAAAACTAACTGAGCATGTTGAGTTCATTCTGGGTTGGTTGAGCCACGTTACATGCACTTTTCAGCTTGTGTGGCTCTTTTGAAGCAACCGGTTGGATTTTCGAAAAATCTTCCATGCTATGGCTCAGTCACTGGCTACTTATCAAGATTTCCAGCACTGAGAAAGAAAGACAAAGCAAGCTGCAATGTAAATAACTTTTTGGTGGGCTGGAAGCAATTATTGCCACTTTTATAGGCAACTGCCTCTTTTTCTGGGATCTGGTACTTCATGTCCTCTCACATAAACAAATGTGATCTGTCCTATGGCTAAAATACCTCTGTCCCATACTTGGTACCCTTTGTGTGACAGGGCCCTTCTTGTGCCCACAAAATGTGACCAGATGTGGGCTTGGTACTTGAAAGGATCTGTCAGTCAGACACTGATAAGGGAGAAGTTCTTTTTGATAAGAGAGAAGGGCGAGGGGATCTAGGAGACAACAAATTGGAGAAAGGATGATAGATGACATGAACTGCACATCCAAATAGTAGGTTATAAAGGCTTCAGGTCACTCACAAGCTGTCTTCTGAAAGCAAGTTATAATGCTTGTCTGAGAAAAATAAAAGCAGAGAAAGTCTCATTTCCTATTGCCAGAAATACCAGAGTCATTCAGTTCCCATAGATACCAATTTAACTGAATATGTATCACTTTCTCTAATTATATCTTGGATAAATTTGGTGGAAGCAGGGAACAGGATAGGAGAATTTCCACAGGAAACATGAAACATCGTACTAATCTTGATTTAGGGTCTTTTCTTTACATAGGAAAATATGCCCCCTGGTAATTCTAGTATGCCTGTGCTCTTGCAATGGACATCTTTGCACAAGACTTCTCTTGAGAAGATCTTGAGATCTTTCAGAAAAAAATGTATTCCACAGGAGTATTCAGTACCTCAGAACAAACGCCCAGTTGTAGAATCACAGATACAAGGGCCAGAAGAAATCATTTATCTTGCCTGAGCTCTCGTATAACTTGAGACATGGAATTTCACCCACTAATTTCTGCATCATAACTTCTGTCTTAACTGGACATTCGTTTCTGCATGCACTGCATTAGTACTTTATTTTCCATCAAGGGATTATCTTATGTGTTATGGAAGCACCTCCAGAGGAAAGCAGATACAATTCCCTCTTTCCCTCCCCTCAGGCAGCCACATCATAGTGCGGTGAGGCTGAGGGGGGAAGCAGCTCCCTGGGGGCCAGAGGACTGCTGACCTCTGGGCTGCGGTGCTGGGAGCTGGAGGGATGCTCTGGTGCCGTGGTGGGAATGAGGAGTTGCTGCTGCAGTAGGCAGAGATGAGCAGCCAAAATTGCGAAGGGGCTGGAAATCTTTTGGTAGTGTGGTCCAGCAGGAACTTGATTGAGCTGTCAAATGTATGTCACATAAGCCCTGACTGCCCACCAGGTCATTGTAGAGTTTGTGGGATTTATGAGGACAACTCTGGGGTTTGATTCTTGTTTTCCCTTTGCTGTCATTCTACTTCCTAGAGTGGAGATTTTTTTATTTTATTAAATATTTACCTGTTTAGGATTCAAGTATGCATTCACATGCACACAATACTAAAGAAGCTCTGAATATTGAACTAGTAATTCTACTGAAATGCATGCCTGAGATGACAGCTCACATAAATATCAGAAAACAACAGGGATATTTAACTCAGTTGGATAAACTGATAAGGAAAATATACCTCTTTATTCTGATGGCTATCAAGAACATACTTCAGCTCTCAAATCTGGTTTTAGGTCTGTCTTTGTTCCAAATCAAGCTTTTATATTGAGAATTCCTGGTTCAGCCATGGTATTAACAAAACTGGTGATTACCATCTTTCCCCAGCCAATCAGACTTTCAAGGGGGAGCTCTAGTGGATAGGACACAGATAGGTGAACTCCTGTGTGCTTAATGCAATGGTGTTAGATGCTTGGTAGGATTTCTTCTGCATTATAGACAGCTCTAGGCATGCTCATTCAGCCAGCCTGTGTATTTAGCAAGCTGTGTCATGGCTCAGGCTGACAGCAGATGGGATCACAAGATGCAGTGCTGGGAGACAGAAGGCTGTGAACCAGGTGGTTTTTTTGGAGCTGGACACTGACAGGAGGTTAGATCACTGTGCTATTTGCTGAATAATATAAAATGCTGAATAATATGAAATGCTGAATAACGTTCCTTGTGTCCATTAAAAACATTTTCCTAATTGATCTGAAATCAGAGGTGCATTGAAAAAGAAAAATGTGGATGAGAATAAATTTGCCTTTTACAGGTCAGGCAGAGAACAAGGTAGAATGTGCTCTTCTGTGCTTTTGTTAACATCTTTTAAATTAACAATGCCTACAAAACAGACTTAGGTGCTTGTGTCAGTCTCTTTTCTCCACAAACTCCAGTGCATCTGAGTCCACTTCTTGCCAACCTCATGAAATCCAGAAAATACTTGACACTGGATCTGTGTCAACATGACATTTGTTCCCATTGAAGGTACTTGCTGGGTGCTTCTTCCTCAACAGCCAGTGCTGCAGGGCTGCCAGCTACCATAACTCTTGGGGGACTAGTAAAACTCAAGGTCTTTTTTATATTTTATTTATTTATTTATTTATATTTCTTCATTGTGTATCTCTTTGAAGATGATTTATTGTTTTCAGAAATTACCTCTTCTATTCTAAGGGTGTGAAGGAAGATTGAAATTATGAACCTTAAAGCTAAAACTACATTTTAAGAAATGCCACATATTTTATCAGATCAGAGATGTGATCAGTGGCTTCTGAATACTCTGTATGCACTGGACTTTAACTTCTCTTAGGTAGTCTTTTATTGCTTTTCACACTTTTTTCCCCTGGCAGTCTTCCATGTTGCCTTTTGCCTCTTGGTTTTTGGTCGTTTTTTTTTTTTTTTTTTTGTTAGACAATGACAAGAGAGAGAAAAGAAGCACTCTTACATTTGGCATCTGCTGGAATATGTTATCAAATTTAAAAAAAATTAGCACCACAATAGCTACATTATGTCATAAACGTGAGAGTTCTGTGTTGTGTTGACTTCATTATAATTACTCCAGGCAGAGTTAATTATGTTAGGTGTGCCAAAAATCTAGTGGTTTCAAATGATTGAGCAAACCTTTAATTGACAAATGGAGATGAATGTCCTCTGTCCTTCAAAATCCCCCATTTAGGAGAGAAACTTCTGCCACTCATCTTTGAAATCTCTGCAATGGTTGGTAACTTGGCACTGAATTACTGGATTTTGCTGGCACACATATAAAACCTGTCTCTCCATAGCAACAAGAGATAATCATGGTAAAATAATGCAACTAAGCCATATAAGTGCATTTTATTCTGCTGCTTCCTATCCAGTTTGCCTTATATGATTTTCTTTTCATAGTCAGTATAAAGCCACCATATAGACTTTTAGGGAGGAGTAATACCAATACACAAAGTTAAGCTTTACAAAATCGAGAAGAATTTAGCAGTTATCCTTCCCAAACATTGCCTTGAATAGTGCAAGAAGAACCATGGGAAAGTGACCATTTCTCAGTGGAAAGCAGCTGGAGTAATGTGCCAGTTTAAATTTCATAACAATTCTTTCAAAATCCCAATCTTGCTTCCTGTTCCAAAGTTCTTTCTAGCCACCTACTAAACTCACTGGTATTTGCTATCTTATTCCAATTTTAACAGGAAGATATATGGACTTAAATAAAAGACAAAGAAGCTGAATGCAGGAAGAAAAGGGAACGACAGAGCTACAGCAATAGTTTCACCCACTTTGGCTAGTAATGCAAAAATCTTTTTATTCCAAAAAAGAAAAATGCTTTTGATTAATCTTAAGAGTTTTTTGATGATGCCATTCAGTGTTTTCACTAACTTGCTTCAAAGTTTTCTGCCTGAATGCCTAGGGTTAGTAGGATATAACATCCAGCCTATGGATCCTGTCCAGTTTAAAAATCCAGTGGCTTCATCCAAGTCACAGTCTTTCCCAGATGATCTGCAATGCCTTCCCCTCTTGACTTGAAATAATTAATTCATAATTCAGCATTTTAACAGGTCAGACCTTTGTGTGGCTGCACCAAGGCTGTGGATTCATTCCCATCAGATATGACAATGGAAAGGTTTTGCATCACCTCACATCCTAGCAGAGGGCTGGCTACTACGCAGAAGAAAATGAGAGTCTGTACTACAGAGAGTTTCATGTCTCAGACACAGGAGAGCAGCAGTGGGCAGGGCTGCTGTACCAGGCACTATGAGACGTTACTGTTTGGGAAGGAGGGCACTCAGCCCAGCCCAGTCCACCTAACATGTCTAGATGTTTCTGTGCATGACTATAAAGCTCAGTTTTCTGTCCTGCACAGTTGTGCCCAAAATAGTGGGGTTGTGGCACAGGACACATGACCATATGTTGGGCAAAAGGTATTTTAAAGAAGGCTGTATCCTCTCAGCATGTTTCTCCAGAGACCACTAGCTCCCTGTGGAGCATCCTCTGCTCCCCCATTCCAGAGACTTTGTAATCACAGCTTTCAGTCTGCAGCAGGTAAATCTTAAAAGCAGATTCACCATCTCAGCTACCAAGAGACTGTACTATATTCATCCAGATTCTTATACCCTACACAACCATGTAGCCTACCTAATTTTCCCTTAATAATTGCTTTCTAGCATGAAGATGCTTCCCCTCCCAAACTGACTCACTTTACAGCTGAAAACAAATGATCGAGTGGAGACTGAGAGTGTTAAGGAAGCACCTGACCTCCTGCTGTAGTCACATCTCTGTTCAGGAGAGTGCCAGAAAAGGTCACAAGGAGCACAGGGCTAATGATGAGCAGCTTGAGAAAACTGGCTGTACAGCTGGGTCATTTTTTTTCCCCCAGTTTGCAATATTTTGCACTCAGAATGCCCTCTGTTTCTGGCATTTAATAAAAACACAAATTAAGTTTGCTTAGTCATATCCAAAAAATTCTAGATATTTATTGACACCAACTGATCTGCAAAATGGAGTTATTATTTTTTTCCTGCTTTCTTTCAAGGTATCTACAGCTTCAGTAGATCTAGCACAAGACACAGTAACATACTGCGACGAACTGAATTACGATTAAGCTGTAATAACAGTGGAGACATCTGTCAGTGCTGAGCAACAGGTATGTCAGCCCTCCTTGTTTCTTCTCCTGAAGGAGAATTATAACAGTAGGCAAAGTGTGAAGGAGGATGAGGTAATGACTTGTTTCTAAACTTACACAAGAAAGTAGAGCATTACTCTGATTGTTCTTTACTGCAGCAGTACAGATTGAGATGCTCTCATACACCAGAGCACTTGTGTGCAGATTCATATGCAGAGAAAAGTCCAGAGTATTTTTATTATTTCAGATTTATATATTTTAGTTGTGTTAAAACTTTTTTCTTTTTTATAATGTGATATTAATCATCTGTTTTGATGTGGAATAAAAATGTATGGTTGTAGGTATCATGAACAACTCAGTCCAGACAGCACTGCCAAAGGAGAAAAGGAAATTGCTCAGATATACAAAGTTAGGTTGGAATACTGCTGTTGATCAGGACTCTAAAGTATAATAGGAGGAAGGGAGAAGACAATCCAATTCTGTTGAAAAAAGGTGAACTGTCCCTAAATGCTCTAATCCCATTGATAGGACAAGAGGTATGAGGGTATGAGTGTTCTTTTCAGGAAATATTCAATTTTTGAAAATGTATTTAACAAAATAAGTTCTAATTGTGTTTAATTTTTATTTGGTACTCAATTTCACTTGTTCTTAAATTCTGCCGTGGTACAGATGTAAAAGAAACCGGTATTTTCCTCTGAAGAAGTAACTTCATTTTAGCTATAAAGTAATGAGAAGCTTCAAGTAATTATAGCACCAAGCAGTCTTTCAGAAATACGCTCACCAAACTAAATACTTTCTTGGACAAATAGACCCTGAGCTGGGTTACTTTTCCACTCTGAGCACATTATGTTATTCTTGAGCTGAAAACTGAACACTGGCCCATCACTGTACTCAGAATACTCCAACAACTACATTTTATTAATCCCTTTTCTTATCTTTTAAATAAATGTCATTCTGGTAATTTACTGCAGTGAAAAGAAATTATTTCCCTCCCTGTATGCTCAGGTCTATGCATTCTGTCACGTAGCCAACATTACTGCTGATGGACAGCTTAGACTCTTTCTTTCAAGCTAATGATTTCATTGTCTGAAGCTCATGCTGGTATTTGAGACATATTTTCAAATTTGAAATCCCAAAATGCCAGAAATATGAAGGGAATGTGGCCATGGCAATTCTTTTCAAAATAATTGGGAGAAAGAGAACAAAACAGAAAAATGAAGCATATATAGAAATGGATGTTAAAAAAAAAATCTTTAAAACCAAATGTCAAGAGAAATAGTTAAGGAGTTTCTCCTTTCACTTAAAACAAGAAGAAAGAAGCTGCTGCACCACAGAGAGCTAGAGAGAGGTGAAAATGCTGCTACTTAATGCACAGCCGTGCCCTGGATTTTATACCCAGATCTCCCAGACACCTCACAAAAGACAAGAATACATCAGTGGTTCCAGAGCACTTTTTCTGTCAAAACATGAATGCAGGCAGCAGGGAGAGGCATTTCTAGAAAGGCCAGTCCTTTCCCCTGCTGCTGTATATTTTTTAAGCCTTTCCAGAAACCTTTTTGATGGGTGGGAAAAGCAAAGTGAACAAAAACTGGGATTTTTCCTTGCATGACTGCAGATCGAGGCCGAGCATGCAGGGCAGAGAAGCCCAGGATGACCCATAAACAAGCTATTAAGGTACTAAGTCTTCCATGTCTGGTTATTGCAGAGCTGGAAGGATGGACTGATATTAGTGCTATTCCTTGAAGGCAGATTTAGCTTTCACAAGCCTCATTATTATACCCAGAACACTGTGCTAGTACACGTCAAGCTTTATAAATGCCAGTTTCCTGGCACAAGTAATTTCCTGGATCCCCTTACCTGCTCAGAGCCCAGCTCCCCATTCTGGTAATGCTGTTACCCTAGATTTAAGCAAGGGTCTCTGCAGGTAAGGTGGGCTGTTCTCAGAGCCCTTTGCAGGACTGGGCTCAAGAAACTAAAGGTTTTCATTGCAATTAGAGGTACTGCCAATTAAACCCTTTATTCTTGTAAAGGCTGGTTCAAAGATGGATAAAGAAAAAAAAATCACAATCCAAACAATGGAAGTCTACCTCCAAGTCTTCCATCTCTGACTTGTAAAACCATGTGGTTGTTACAAGGAGTTTGTATGGGACTACAGGGCATCTTCTTGTCTAGTGGTACGTGCATCCACTGCCTATAAGACAAGAAACGTTTCTCTTGTGCCATAACAAAAAGGCACCTAGACATGTGAATTTAGGGGTGAAGATGGCTCCTGGTGAGAAGTTGGTCTGTCTCAGGCTTCATCTGCTGCCTGGTTGTAAATACAGTTGCAATCCTGCCTCTCTTTTCATCCTTTCCTCTCTGTGTATGTACATATGCAGCCTTGCTTTTGTTAAATACAGATTTCCTCAGTGTTTTTGCAGGGTATAACTCTATCAAATCAATGGCAATGGGACATGCCAAGCTTCCCAAAGCAAATACAAGCTGCCTGCTACATATCCCCTAGAATGTAACACACAAGCCAAATCTCATCTCAGTCCTTTCCTTGGGAACGATTAATGCTCACTCATCTGAGTCCAATTTTTTAGAGTTCATGTTACAATGTTCCTACAATTGTGCCTAAAACACAGTGGTATATAGCACTTCTATATAAGGAGCATACTAATGTGTTTTGTCACCTGACACATGGTAAAAGCATTTCAGTTCCCAGGAGAAATGAGCTGTGTGTGTGGGAGTTACAGCCACACAGGTTCAACTGCATATATTCTCTGCAGAATGCTTCACTTTTCTGAAAGTGAAATAAACCCAATTCCAATAGTATAGTTTTTTCTGCTTTAAGGGAAACAAAAAAAGGGACCAAGTCCTAGTAGAAAAATATGAAGAGAAGGAACTGAAAGAGAGAAAGAGGACTAAGGAAGTATTATTAACATCATGCATGTACTTACTAAACAGAGAGGAAGTGGAAATGGAATTAAAGGAATGGATTGGCCTCCTTATGCTTTGGTATTGCTCACGGGGTAACACAAAGGAAGATGTGTGTACTTTTGCCATGAGTTTTGAAGGAGGTGGGTATCTGAGGTAAGCCAATGCAACCAGATTATCCTGGTATGTTGTGCAATGTGAAGCATTGTTGTGGAGCTATGATGAGAAAACTGGTTGGTCCAGGGGGAGCAGCCATTGGGAGAGGGTGCATTACTGCTACACCATGTGGCAGCCTTCTTCCCCACTTGTCAGCTCCTCTGCATTGCCTTGCTCTATGCAATTCCCAAAACAGAGCTCCAAACAGCAGTCAGATACCACAGAAAAATGCACATGTATAGTAAACAAAGAATTGCAATGAAAACCCCCATACATGTTCCTAAGCTCTTTTCAAATGCTTCTAGACTTTCCAGTATTTCTTTAAAAGAGATGTGTTTTGCAGTGTCTAGGCCTTAGTGCTGAAGAGACGCAGCCTTTTCTGTCTGTCAGCTAGCCTGCTGCTGCTCACTGTGATCTGCAAAAGGCCCTTACCTTGCCATTTAAAATGTGCAAAATTATCAGGAGACTATTTAAAATAGACTGCCCAGGGCTTGTGGACCTGGGACAGAAGTATTTTATGACTGTGCTGCTGTGGGTGTAGGTCCATGTGCTTTGGCCTTTTCTATAATTACTGTTTAACTCTAGGGGGGTTTGTCTCTGAATGGATGAGTTCAGTGCAACAAAGATGGAGCAATTATTGAAAAGTCAAACCAGAAAGCAGCAGAAAGGCTTTAGGAAAGAACATTTGGTTGATGGGAAAGACTGGGGAAAGAAGCCAAAAGTGATGAACTAGTGACCGAGGTGGTGATATAGGTGATACTCTCAAGTCACTGTCAAGACTGACACTGCTGCCAAGGAGGTAATTAACTGGTTAAACAGACTATTTGAGAGGAGGAAAAAGGGATGGCTTCTCCATAGCAGATACACAAGTCTGAGGTTTAGCAGGGTTATCTGGGAACCCTTCAAACTGCCCAGACCACATCACGCACCCCAGCTGTGTTCCCGGATATGTATAGGGGTGAGGGGTGGGTGTGCATCCATACTCATCCTGCTTGCCCCCAGAGGGGCTGCCTCTGTGTTTGTGTTGGAGAGGAGCCATTTTGTACTTAGAGCAGGTCCCTGGGTCTGGTACCCTGAGAGTCTTGAGGCTCAGATTCACAAGTACTTGTTATTTCCCATGCAGCTGTCATTTTCTCAGCCAGCAGGGCTGGGGTTTTGGCGCAGCAACTATGTGTACAGCCTGCTCCTGGACCACCTTGACCCTTTATTTGTCCTCAGAGAGCTGCCTACAGCCACTCTGAATTGAGGACTTAGCTCTTTGTTGGGAGCAGAGACAGCCAGCAATCTTTTTTTTTCAAAGAAACATATTTTTCTAGAACTCACATCTACTCAAGCTTACTTTGTCAAACCTGGAAAACATTTATCAATACCTCTCTCGCTTCCCTTTATCCACCACATCTGTCTCACCTGCTGCCATCCTCACAGGACCACTCTGGCCAGGGCAGGAGTCCATGTTGAAATGCAGTGCTCAGTGAGGATGTTGCTTCCACATTCTCTTCAAAGAGGCTGTTTATCCTTCTCTGCTCATTTACAAGTGGCTGGATTACCTCCAGTTCAGGTGAATGAAGGCAAATATCCCACTTTTTTCCATAGGACTTCTTGCCTTTCAGCTTCAGGCAAGAATTTAACCTGTTCCCCTTATGAAAAAAATGCAATCTGTTGGATCACACAACTTGAAAATTAAAGTCTTTGAAAATATTCTGACATGCACTACCCTGAAGAAAACTGAGTTTTAAGACCACCTTAAAATTGTTTTTATCTTGACACCACTTTGTAGCAAATAGTCCCCTGTCAGCATGGCTGTAGCCCTGTTCTTTGAATCTAGCATCTTTCCCAAGTTTTTTCCATCTGCTGCTTCACTTTTGCACCACTCCCAGTCTGCCCACAACTATCACTTCAATTCTTAGTCTTTTCCCAATGGCAGCCCAAAGACTCCTCAGTTCTTTTCACAGCTCCTTGCACCTCTCCTTGCTCCCTGCAATTCCTCTCAAAACACTTCTTGGACTCTTTCCTGAGTAAGAGTCCCTGTTTGTGCCATATTGCCCTCCATTGGCCACACCAATGCTTGAAACCACAAGGGCTCAAGAGTGTAATCCATCTGGAGAAGTGTTTCTGATGTTAAAATGGAAACCCTTAACAACCTGAGCCATTTGCGTGGGAATTTTAATTGGAAGGTCATCACAAAGGAAAATGATCAGATGAACACAGTGGTTTTGCATGACTTGTTTGTGAGAGACTTTGTGTAGACTTTCAGTTTTGAGACAGTCATTTTTTCGGAGCATGAATAGAGAATTTTCATTCATTGGTGGCTTAAACTAGTTTTCATTTTGGCATGTTCAAAATGAAACAAGGTTTGAAATATCCACATTTCCTTGCATAGTGAAACTTCTTATATATTCTGAATACTCCTGCTCCCTACTTCTTTTAGAAGTGTTTTTTTTAGGTTAGAGTACTGAGATGTACCTTTACTTACTTTTTTTGTGGTGCCTTTCTTCTCACCCAGTCATGGTGTTACCACCAGCAGTGTCCTGCTTTTCAGTCCCCACCCAATTTACTGTTCCAGAACCATAGCTGGAGTAGCACAACCCATGTCTTAGAAAGTTAATTTTGTGTAAAATGACCAAAAATGAATTTCAAAGTTTTCCCATCAAAAAAAACCATCTTAGTCTATCTTAAGCCTTCACCCAACTCTCTCAGTTTTCTAACACCACAAAAGCAGGTCCTTCTCCATCAAATGGTAAATGTTTTCCTTCAGACACACTATAAAAATAAAGAACAAGACTGAGCCATTTCAACATCTGAAAAAAACCCTCCCACTTTCAAATTCCCTGTAATTTCAAAACTTGCCTTGATTTCCACCAAACTACTTGGAACAGGAAGGGATAAAAGGCAACAGAAAACAATCTAATACAATATCTTTTCTGTGTGGGTAGCTAAGGGAGTTAAAATCACATCAAAGTTTGATTTATGATAGTAAAGGTGATGAGTCTAAGCAAATTATCTGGATAGGGAATCATTAGAGGACATTCAGAGCTACCAGTGGGATCTCCTTATACCTGTGTTTTCCGATAACATTTCAGAAATGCTCAAGAGACACCAGCAGCTCAAGTGTTGCATCTATTAAAGGATCCAACAGGCTCTGGCTAAATTATTATTTATTATTTTTATTGCACTATTGCCTAAATGTCAAATGATTCACAGCTGTTGCAAAAAAAGGCACAATCTTTTTCCTTGTGGCATCTTTCCTACATTAGGGGAATTTATAGCAGGCATTTTCAATCTGGGTTGCTGCTGAGGTGAAATTCTTACCCCCTAGATAGCTGCTGTTATACCAAGTTGCAGTCCATCATGTTGTATGTCATGTCATGTTACATCCTACTGTGACACATGATTCCCTCTCCTGACTGGTGAAGCTTTTTCCCTGGGGAGCATCAGTTGTGGGTACAACTGTGTGGGTTAATACATCCGGGCACCTGGTGGTCCCTGAAGGGTTTGAAGAGTAACACTGATGAACCTTCTCTGGATGGTGCTGTCACTTCTTCCCCTCCTGCAGTGCTGGGGTCTGCTGAAGAGCAGAGCAAAGGTGAAAGCAAGTGGAAAGCTTGGGTTGCAGCTTCAAGTCACAGGGATTGCACTTTCACTTTATTCTCCAACTTTATACTTCATCACCTATCATGCAGCTCTCAGAGGAGAAAGAATAAAAGTAGATTATACACTTTGGAGAGGGAGCAAGTATATTTAGCTGCTGCTGATCTTGTAACTTCTGTTACTTTGTATGTGGCTAGCCATCCATTCTTGCCAATTACCAGTGCCGTGATTTGACAATAGCGGAATGAGATTCACAGCTACGCAGTCACAGCTTGAGACTTTGCAAATGAACATTCATGGCATGCTTCTCAGCTTCCTTTTTATAGAAAAATTGGCACTTGCAATTATATACTTTTTAACAAATACTCCTTCTGCATCCCTAGTTTCCAACTTTGTGATCCTAAGGGAGCATTCTTGCAGTGCTGAATTTCCCCAAAATAAAAGGAGACAGAGGCAAATTATGACCTCTCATAAGGAGAAGCAGCTAACAGAGGCTATTAAATGAAGATATCAGTCATCTGATTTGAAAAATATAGTTAATCTAAAAGTTGTATTATTTTTGGCATCATCAACTGCATCTAATTCAAGAGACGATTTTCTAGCTAAAAGTTTTTATTTCTTCAGGAAAAAAAAGTGAAACATTAAAAGAGCAAAAACCTCAAGGCAAGGAAAAACTGTTCATTGTCCTTAAATCTGCAGTAAAGCCTACTGAAAAGGAAGTGATAAGCAACCAGTACTAATGGTCAGCAGGTAGACTTACAGTGCTGTGGGTCACAAGAGGTTAAGGCCAGTGATTGTCTCAGGACTCCTGGAGTGAATGTCTCATTACTATCTCATGTCAATCTTAGAGTAGCCCAGTGCATACTTATTTCAAGTTTTAGCTGAGTGCCAAGTGAATTTTAACTGCTATTAAGTGCTATTTGTTAAATCAGGTCGGGATAAAAATAACCCCAAACAACCCCTTAACAGGAGATGGCTAGGGGATTCTTTTGTTTTGTTTCTGGATTTGACTAGAACGGAGTTGAGCAAAACTTTCTCCCTTGGTTTCAAACAACTGCTGTTGTGGCTATGTGGCTGCAGGGCAGGGTGATCCCTACTCTGTATTTTTGGCTGATTTTTATTTTGTTTCCTTCCTGTTTCCACAGATCTCATGTTTCTTCTCTTCCCCCTATATCCGCCCTGCATCAGACTGTGTCCCTGTTACTGCACCCCAGTTTCAGTGACAGCACTCTGGTGGAGGCCAACCCTACCTGCTTCCCCAGTGGTGACAAGACAGATTACCTGGCTAAACTGAAGCAAATCTTGTTAAACCTCCATTTCTGAGAATGGGGTTGTAAAACAAAAAAAAGTCTTTACTGAGCTCCTCATTTCCTGAAACCATTCATTCTGGGAAAAGAGGTGTAGAGGAAAAGACTGCCTTCTTCAAACCCATCAGCAAGGTGTTCCTTCTTGGTCCCCATCAAGTGCTTTGTCTGTGAAGCTGCCACAGACATTCTCCTCTTTAGAAAAGCAGCTTTGCTTAACCAGATTTTACCCACATAAAGCCCTTTAACTAGTAGTTTCCTAGGTGGGACTGGCTGTCCACTATGAATGCAGTGGGATCCTCAGGAGATTGTCAGAGTTTTCCATTTTTTGTTTAGGAATTCTTGTTTTCCAACAGCCATTTATATAGCCATTTAATGCTACTTAGCCATTGTAGTCTTACAGTCAGTAGTTGAATTGCATGGTTTTCATGAATGATTAAAGGTAAGAGCTATGTCCACATTACCAAAACCAAGATGATAACATCTGATATAGACAACACATATCAGAACTGGAGATTATATTCAGAGAAATAAATAGAATTTGCTCCATTTAGGATCGTAAAATATCACTGAAGGTGTACTACTGATGAGTCATGGTTTGTAAAAGGAATTGGGAGTACAAGACAAATAATGAAGTGCTCGAGCCTGTATTTATCTATCCTTATTTATGAAGAAATAGCTATCGTTAGAACTATGTTGATGTACCAAATGGTCTGAAGAATATATAGGCTATAATAGTTCTCTAAGGAGGAAATGTATTAATCAGTCGTGTAAAAAATGGAATTAAAATACATTCCTTTTCTAATTTTAAGACATATTCTACAGTCCTAATTCAAAGAAATCTGCTACTGTTGTCATGTTGCCCCTAGGTATAGACATAGACAGGAAATTGTAAGTCCTTATTTTATTGGAGTGTTAAAAATCTTTAACAATATGACTGTGAGGGAGGTATGGACAAGTTCTAATTCTGTGGTTGGATGTTAGACTTGATGGAGAAACTAGATTTAAAGAAATGTATAATCTTATTAAGAATCTCATATTCTGGTTTTAAAATAGAATACTTTCTTTTATTATTTTAATTTATATTGGAACATATGATTCAGGAATTTTTATATTAATTGCCTTCTTTTTTTGCCACTGAGACCAAAATATGAATAGCATCTAAGTTTTTTCCCTTTTTATCTCTTTTTGGTTTTTAAAATGTTTACTCTTTTCAGCAATGAGACTCAATTATTGTAAACAGATTATCAACTACGCTTTTATAATTTATTTCTCTTTTTGTTACTCTGTCTTTTCAGTCTTGTTGAACTCTGATGATTCAGAACATGGAAAAAAAATAATTTCTGTTCACTCAAATGCTTATAGTTACAAAAGAAGAAAATAGAATGAAAAGTCCTGGAAATCTTGAAACCCACTGACATGAGAATGCTTATTTAATTTTATATAAGATATCTTGTTTAAAATAAAAAAGAAAGAAACTGAAATAGCATTTCTTAGCAGGACCCTGTTCCTGACACAATCTCATTTTTTGTAGGAAGAATTTCCAGATGACAGTTTTCAACTGCAACAGTTGCTAGTTGTAGGAATGACAGAACAGTTGGAGCAGTGAGGCTTTAAGCTATTGTTCTTTTTCTTGGGGTAGCCTTGAAAGAATACATTCACACACTTAGCAAGGCTGAACAGTTTTTTAGTAAGTGACTAAAATTTAATTTATTTTTATTGACATCAATCATCAAGATAAATATCTTGATTCTGAACTGTCTTGTAATTTTCAAATATAGAGGGTAAGTAGAAAATAGTACTAGGCAGAATTCTGTGTTGTCAACAATTTGCATATAATTTTTGCTGTTTGCCTAAATAAAAGTTTGTGTGATACAGTAGTGCAGTGGACAAGAAGTGGACAGACAAACTCCATAGTGATATTTTGATCACAGCTGATGATATTTAGCTGAGAGGAGTCTGTTCTGTTTCAGTCATGTATTATCACACACACACACACACACACACACACACCATATATATAAACATACATTTATTTATGTATTATATTTTCTATATTTATATATATATATCAGTATCTGCAAACTGCATTTTCTGAGGCAGTATTGCATCATCTAAAAAGTGAAGTAAAAGCAGCCTTGGCTAGGAAACAGTCGATAGCCATGACAACCAGATTAGATTAAATAATTAATCTGAACTATTAATCAATTTGACGACTGATAAGATGAGATCCATTTGCTTGTGTTGAAGAAGGGTTTTCATTATGAAAGAAAAACTAACCTCGAGATGGAAGCCATCTAAGGTATAGGCTTGTGAGGACAGACTTCGGAGAAGCATGTGCAGCTAAATTCAGTACAATTTACAGTCCCACAGTCATGATTAGGTTTTCAATACAAAGCATGGGAATTCAAAAGTTCCTATTTGGGAAGCCTTTTCATATTACATTTTCAAGAGCCCAAAGGATCGAAATCACACATGGTGGGTATTTCTTTGATAAGCCAAGCTGTCCCGGTTTTAGGAAGTGGCAGAGCAGTGATGCAGCTTCTGCCAGCGCACTGGCCCTGCATTGAAACCAATGAGCTTTCCTGTGGCTGAACTCAGACTGAATTACTCACGTTTCAAATTCCTGCTCTCCTGTGTGCCATGACATCTCTTCTCTGTCTGTCAGCGCAGTCTGTCTGAGTATGGGGGTAACTGCCACCATGTGAGCTGCTCTTCCCTTCTCTTAAGTGTCTGTAGCCTTAGGGACCACTAAAAATGATACCTGATATCTTGCCAGCCTCTGGGTGTATGTGTGTATGTGCATGCATATATATATATATATGAATATATATATGTATGTGAATATATATATACATATATATATATATATACATATATATACATGTTCACAGACTATCATGTGTATTTATGCTACCATCCAGGTAGACAATATAAATAGTGATTAAGCTCTATTTCTCTCTGAAATTCTTGTTTCAAATGCAGGCTTACATCACAACAAGACATAGATGCCTAAAAAGGTAGATGGAAGTCTTCTGGAATTTAAAATGACCCCAAATGCTGAAATACCAATAGGTATTTTATGTCGACAGGCTTGTAAAATTCCTGCCACACACTGATTTGTACCTCTAGATGCTAAAACCTGGTCCAAAAGTACTGTGGCCCCTCTCTGTTTCCCATTTGTCAAATTGTGCATCATTCTGTGGTCACACCACTCGAGAGGAGCCCTGCAGGTGGCTGAGCAACTTCACTGCTGAGCAGCTTGGGTGCACACCAGGGCTTAGGGGAGACAGGCAAAGTGGGGAACTGAATCCTCATAACTGAATTACAGGAAGACCTAGCCCAGTGCTAGGATGGCTGTGCTTTTGGACAATATGTAAATGAAGGAAAGAAGGGAAGAGGTATGATAATTTTTAAATCTCCTTTTGTTTGGTTTATTCTAAGGGAAAATTATCTGGAATCTCAGGTCTTGTTCCTTCAGTTTAGTTGTTGAAGAACTGCCTGAGTACTGAAGTTTTAGCATTTGGATTTCCCGTGGCTGTTAAAATAAATGCTAGCAGAAATACAAGCATGAAAACTCCAAGAAATTCAGCAAACATCTGTACTTAAAACAATCAGACTATTCCCTCTCTTTTTGGATTCCCTCTTTAGATAGTGTTTTCCACATACTGATGTCAAAGTATCACACACTGTCTCTTTCGCTGTAGGTACTTTTTTTGGATGAGGAGCAGTATTTAAAAGCATTTATGTAAGTTAAGACAAAGAATTGCCATTCGGGAGATTTGTTTTAGAAGTAGAAAGTTAGTTGCCAAAACCTCTAAGTCATAACTTAAACTCTTCATTTTGTTTCAAGTGTAGAAAACTGGTGTGTGACTTGCAGTTCAAGTTATTTACTTTTCCAGATCATACTGTAAAGGTCCTGCTCTGAAAAAGACTGAAAAGAGAGTCTGGTGCACGTGTAAAGAGAGGACCAAACCCATTGGAATCAGTGTCAGGGAGACACTAATCTGGTCAGAAACATTTAACAATCTTTTGAGGCACTTATCTATAATTTTTGAAGAGGAATACGAGCATCTAAAATTGTCCTTAAGGGGCTTAGACTCAATAGGGTTGCAGACACTGAAACCCCTACAAAGACTTAGGACAGGTGAGGGAGACATTGAGATTAAATGCATGTGAACTTCTGCCAAAGAAGTCTGCCTCGATCCTCTATGGAGACTGAGGAAGGCTTCTTTCTCTAGTCTGAAGCTGGTCATGTAAGCAACTTTCTGAAACTCTTAAAGCTTTTTATTTCTTGTGTATTTTGCTTACCTGACCCAAACCCCCATGGGAGTGCCCATATACCTTTGAGGATTTACAGTGTATGGTTTGGCTTGTAGTCAAGACTTGCATCTCAATATTAAAACAACTACTGCAGGAAAATATTTGTTTGCAGTAATTATAAATCTTTCCAAAGTGTCTCTGTAAAACTAGAGGGAACACAAATACCTTCCTCTGTCCTTTGTGTATTATCTTTAAGATACCATAAGGAATAACCTGTGGGCTCCAAGACTCTTGAGAAAAGATAATCAGCAGCATTATTTACATAAAAATCAGTATTTTCAGACCAAGTTGTTCCTTTAGAAAATGTAGTATTTTAGTTTTAGAAATGCTACATATGTAACTACATCAAAGAATGGTCATCGTGGCTTCTCTGAGTCCATGTTTGCTTTGGTAACTGTACATGGAATACAAACCTACTTACATAAAATTCTGAAATTGCTGAACTTTTAGCCCCAAATGCATGGCAGAGACGCTAGCATTTTGTGGTTGGTAGTTGGTTTGTCTAGGTTCTAATAGCCTCTAGAATGTTCTTTTATCATTAGGACTATTGACTTATGTTTACCACCTTGGCTTCAAATACACATTGTGGATTTTTTTCTGAATTTCTAGATAACAGTAGGCAGAATTGCAAATCTTGAGACTGCCAAAGAGGAAATTGCAAGCACAGACCAGTATCACTGCAATTTTTTTCTATAATTTTATTATGGGTCCCCTATAAGCTTGGTTTTATGTTTTTGCCTGGGATAAACCACATAGGAATATCTGAACTGGTACTTTGAAGCCTTAGAAGGAACTTCAGAGAAAGGGTAACTCAACAACTGCTTACAGAGAAACAAAGACCATATCTAGTTTGAGAGAGCCAGGAAGGATTTTGGTTTCTTGACGTGAGATACTCTGGCCTGGTCATACCTATGTTAGCAAGTTGTGTGGTGGAACTGGAGTGGGTCTGGAGACCAATATGTCTGGTATGTGAAAGCAAAACTGCTTCGGAACCAGTGCCATGACAGGGTCTTACTTTCATAGGTACTATTATTGTGTGAGCAAGGAAAGAGTGCAGATAAAATATCACAGCTAACCAATAAAAAATGAAGCACTCTACAGAAACATTATGATTCATAAAAAATTAACTCCAGGCTCATGTATGCAAAACTTAATTACATAGACTTCAAATCTCATCAGAGTCATTGTTTAACTGCTCTTCCCTGATACTAGACTAAGTCTTGAAACATTTCATATCTATCATTTACTTTAAAAACATTTTAAATGCAGCAAATATTTAAACTTGAAAGAATATTCAGCTTCTTTGTCCTGGGCTGTTTGTTATGAGGATTCTGTTGTATTGCTATTTAGACAGACACTCTGCAAATACAAATATGAATGAAATAAGACTCTTGAGTCCACAATTAAAGACATTGTAAACCGGCATTACTTTATTAAAGCTCATGAGGGCAGATTTGTCTTAGTAGAAGAGTTTGCTGATGTCTGGTTTTGAAAATGTGATTCAACATGGTTGTCATTCTAGTTAGAAAAGTGGGAGTTTTGGTTCTGGGCTAACCAGAGTGCCTCCAAGAAGTAAACATTCACCCAATTCAACAGTCTATGTTAATGCGTCAGGATTTTTTTCTTCACCAAAACCCAGAGGTATTCGTGGGCATTGGATGCTCAATGCAGTGCGAGGGAACTGTTTGGAGATGTTCTAAACATTTTTAACATGTTGTCATTCAGTGTCCACACAGATGTTTAAGAAGCATGACTGTTCTGAGGCACAAATAATGAGCTCCAGAAATCCTATATAAAATCATTATATTTGAGACTTTGAAATAATCCAGGATGTAACAACAAATATTGTGATTTTTTTATGATTAAAAGGAGAAGGAATAATACTACATCTTCCACTATCAGAAGGATCCACTAATTACTCATTCTTAATACTATACTGAAAGATAACAACTGGTTTTCCTTTGTTATCTTCAGCCTTGACTATACTTAAATAACATTAGTGTTGAAGTACTGGTGGTGACAGTACTTGCTGTGCAGCAATATTGTGGTCTGCCAGGATGTCACTCCTGCTAATAACTTCTCTGTCTCGGTCCCTCTTTTCTCTGTTGTTCAAAGAAACGTATTTATAATAGAAACATTTTAAGTCCAGCTAATTTTTTTTAATGCTCTGCAGCAAATAGTGATGGGTGTAGAGCCTGGCACAATTTCTAGTATTGTTGAAGTGCTGCATAAGGAATTTGGCTGCCTTAGTCCCATTAAGGTATATGGGAACCATATGGCCAGATCCCCAAGTACTCCTTTAAAAAATGTAGGAGATTGTGTCTGTAACAGAGCATAGGATTTTAAAAGTGCTGTTCAGTGCTCCTCTTTTCTAACCTGTCTCAGTTTTTTATTTTCTGTGTTTAACTCATGGAAATTGCTGTAGATAAAGAGTCATCTTGGAGGCTGGATTCTGGGTCATATCCTGCTTCCCGCTGCCTGGTTTTCCCACTACTGACTGTGTGTGGACATGTCTTCTGCAGCAGTTCTTCTAACAACGTGTCATTTGGGGCACTGTAGCACACGTATCTTGTCTCTGTTCTAAACATTGTTTATTAGATATCTTGGATTCTTTACACTACCCTTGAAGAGCACAGACAGGTTTATCAACTGAGGAACATTTGTCATTCGAATGCTGAAAAGCCTTCTGAAGTGCAAGCCTCTGGTTTTCTCTGGTTCCTCTGACTATAATGTGTTTTTTAAAGTTTTCATTTCAGAATTACTAAAATTACTAAGCCTTTTTTTTTTTGAGAGAGAGAGAGAGAGACAAGGACAAAAGTCCTTTAGACTTGCTTATGACAGAGAATGCTCCTATTTCTCTAATGTGGCAACAGGTACAGGAGAAGCCCTCAGGGAAAATAGAGGAACTGGGCTTTGATGAGTTAATATACAGAGTGAATACTTCTTACAGGTTTTCAGACCTATAGAAAGATTCCTGCAACACCTGCCCTGGGAGGCCTCTGGGGCAACCCCCATGTGGAGGCCTTTGGCTGAACCTGGCTGGCTCCTGCCACCAGAAGGACACTGGGATCACCAGTGCTCAGCTTTGGAGTAATCCAGTGGAGATAACAGCTTGAACGGGCCTGAAGAGGATGGAAAGTTTGCAGAGGTACACACACACACATATGGATATCTGTACATGCACACTTGTGTTTTGCAAGGTGCATACAGTCTGGCTACCAAAGCATCTCCCAGCTGGTCCTGTTTATTCACTTTTACGCTGTCCAATATTGCATGAACTGACACCCCCCTCCCAACTGTAAATAAGCAAAGAACAGTAGAAAGAAAAGAAGATGGGTGGAGAGAACGAAAGAGCATATTACCAGAGAGTGTGACTGGTATATACTGGCACCCAATCCGTTTTTCCTTGTTGCACTTATTCCCTGACTCTACTCATGTGAGCTCTGTGGAATTTATGTTTGGGATCTGTTTGCAGCTGACAAGGGGTATCATTTTTTTCTGTCTGGATAGATCTGTTTACATTGCACTTGAATATTTTAAAGGAACTTCAGAGCTGCATCTGACATAGCTGGAACTTGCTTTTCTTACTGGAATTTCAAGTGGTCTTTGCTGCCTCCTTTATTCAGGCAGTCAGTTTTGTGCAAAAGGTATCTGTGAGGTACAGCAAAAATTAGATGGCGTTACTTCC
The DNA here is from genome assembly GCF_047495875.1 of Pithys albifrons albifrons. Classification (NCBI taxonomy): domain Eukaryota; kingdom Metazoa; phylum Chordata; class Aves; order Passeriformes; family Thamnophilidae; genus Pithys; species Pithys albifrons. Next base: position 49,462,744 of record NC_092464.1, on the reverse strand, counting down.
TCATAATTATGTAGCAGAGGTCTTTTGTCTGTGTTTGAGAATTATAGGGGCATATACACCTTGGGTAATTCTTCAAAATAAAGGCTGGAACTGAATTTTTAACATAAAGCTGAAATGTGTAGCTGAGTTTATTATCAACATAGGTTTGTGGGCTGCTGCATCAATGTACATAAGACTGTTGGAAAATATGAATTGGTGTACTGTGTACAGATATGACCCTTGCATACATGATTTTCCATCTGAGAGAAGTGTCCACCAGACATTTAAGTGATAATGATTAGACAGGAACAAAAGGAAGGAAAAAATATTCTTAGATTCCCCTGAGTTCCTTTGAATGCCTCACTGGCATGTAAGAACCAAAAACCTGCCAGAGAGACCTCTAGAGATGACACTTACTTCATCCCCTGTCAATCTGAACAATCCTTTATTTTTGTAGTTTCTGGATGCACCAGACTTCTGTCCCTCTTTGCTCTCTGTCCCACTGGCTTCCTTTTAATTTCCAGTCATTGGTGACAACCCAGCTAAATTCCTGCTTGACATAGCTGAAACTTGGTTGCAACAGCAGGTTCTTGGAAATGCCCCAGACAATGGACAAATGCCCCAATTCTCTCAGCATCTGTGCTAACCTTGAAACTCTACCTGGTAGGCACAGTGCAATCAAAAACTAATCAGTGAAATCAAGCTGAGGTTTGATCTTGGGAGCTAATAGGAGAAAAAAAAGATGACTGTGCAAATATGGTATGGCTTTCAAGGGAGGAGATTCATAAAGCCATTCTTAATCATCAGCATCTCAACAAAGTCATGATAGAAGGACCTGGCAAAGCCTGTCAGCATCTGTGTTAATCCAGTTAATTAGCAGGAAAGGACAAACTCCCTTGGAAGCACCTATGTGTTGGGCAGGCTCTCTTCATATTTCATTAGGATTATTGTTTAAAAGGTTGCAGGCAAAACTGGGCCTGTATTCCTTTAGAGCTTTCCTTCCAGTGCTAAAGTTGGGGCATGTTGAAGGGCATGTGGGGCTGGGAGGTACCATGGATCAAAGAGCACCAAGCAAGTTCACAAGGACACAGTGCGACAGAGAGACAGTAGCTTGAGCTGCAGCCTACACAGTCTGAGTGATTTTCTTCTCCCTCCTTTTCTGCCTTGCTCTTTCAGCAAGGGGGAAAAAAAAAAAAGGGAAAAGGCTGCAATGTGTCACAAAGGAACAGACTGGCAGACATCTGCCTCTTGCCTTATTTATTTATTTCTTTTTTTAAAAAAAAGGAAAGGGTACAGAGCCAACTCTTCACTCCAGAGCCCCCAGTCCCTTAACAAACCAAATGGTGGCTGTTGGCAGGGTATTGACAGCTTGTTAATGAAGGAATTCTTGACAAAATGACAACCTGTGTGGGATGCCTTGTGAAGCTGAATCCTCCCACAAACCAGTACTAAGTAATTAGGCGATGGTGAAAATAGCAACTAACTACTGTTGGGGAGAATAGGAAGAGGGGGGAAAATCTCCTAAATTAATTATACAAGCAGTTCTCATTTGAAAAGTATCCTTCTTCCCCTTCTCTGAGACTACACAGCCGTTTTCCCTGAACTATTTAATCCTCTGAGTTTCTCTTAGCAGGCCAAAGGGAGCATCTCAAAAAACTGAGCCTGATGGCCGTGAATTCAGTGCCTTTTTCTCTGCAACTGCGATCAGCAACTGAAGCGCTAATGAAACCCAAACCATAAGTTGGTCGCTGGGGCTGCCCCTTCTGCTCCCCAGAAGGGCCCTGTCTGCTTTACCTTGCTCTCTGTCCCTCGATTTTTGTCGGATTGTTTCAGGCGGGTGGGTCAGCCTGTCAATAAGACAATAGGTTTTAGCCCTCTGAGGGGAGGCTGGATGATGATCAGCCAAAATAGAGAGCTTGAGTTACAAAGCGGGTCTTGCAGAAAGACACGTTTTTCATCGTGGGCTCACAGAGCAGCATCCTTGTTCGTGACCTCGGCATCGGTATCAGGTGCCGCAGCTTTTGCAGCAGCTGTAGCACAATCCATGCCTTGTGCCGGAATTACATTTCTGGTGGCCATTCAGTTTGCTCACTAGGAAGATACCATTCTCCAGCCTGTCTTGTACAGGAGCACATGATTATTTAACTAAATGGTTCAATAAAATAGAGCATAGCAGTTTGTACAAAAAGGAAAGCAATATATTCCTTTTTAAATGTTGAAATTTTTTTCCCCCTCCCACAGGCTGAAAACTTTTGATCAACTGTAATATGGAACAAGTAATTGAATTAAAACAAATAGGAGTATTTTGTTTGGGTTTTTTGTTTGTTTTTGTTTTCCTAAATGAAATCCAGAATTTTGAGAAATTCAACTAAATTAGTGTTTTGTACTCTTAATCTGTTTCGTGTGTTCCCTCTTTGCTTCTAGGAAACAAATTTGCTTTCTACAATTATAGTTTCAGGTACAAAATACAGACTGAAATGAACATTCTATACCTTCTATTTTTAAAATAATATAAAGAAATTAAGAACTTGTAGTCTTTGAGCGCACTAGAACAGCTTGTTTGCATTTTCAATTCTTCATTACTTTTTTGTTTTGAAGGAGCCTCACTAGAATATCTCCTCTATTACTCAGTTTGTACTTAAGTTTGCTCTCATTTGTGGCTTTTGTAGTCATATGCTGTTGAAGCGTTACAAAAGCTACAAATAACTGCTTGAGGAATCATTCACTGATTCTTGAAATGGATGAATAATAAAAGATCTATACATTTAATTCTATTAAGTATTTTTGAAGGAATAGATATTGACTTCTGTTTTACTGTGTAAGGTCAAGAATAGACATAGAAAAGAACACTTTAAAGGTTAAGGGTTTGCTTTATAGGGAGCTGTTAAAACATGTAATGTTTCAATAACCTCTTGTATCAGTAAGAAGCAAAAGGCAGGTCAGTATACTAACAGACCTATGACAAACTTGTTTATGCTGCAAATAGACAATTTGTTTTGCCTGTATTGTGGGCCTCAAATTACTGATTATTTTTTTGAATGACTCCTCACCCCACTCCATGTTCAAAGAAAGCCAACCAGTTTTTGATGTTGGATAATTACATTGCTCAGTAGCATTGGCAAATTAAGGATGGGACATAAATGAATGCTTTATAATGTTGGTAGTCAGTATTTTTTGTGATATGAAGAAGTATAGAAATATTGATAATGAAATTTTGACCTGTGCAAATGTATGAATGCATATTAGCATAGAATCTTGCTTTATACAAATTAAAAAGCCGGACTAAAAGTAATTTTGGCTTCATTTGTGGCATCTGAATTAAAGTTTTTGGAGGTGTTCATATGACACAAGGATGAAGAAATTACTCCTGAAAACTATTATGCTGTTCACATGGTAAATGTATGCAGTGGTGTTCTTAAAAGTGCAGATTGTGGACACCTTTTTTGTTGGGAGGATTTACTCCATGTTCTGACCCTCAGTACTGGGCTACAGTATGGTACAAACCAAAGGAAAATACAAACAAAGGAAACAAGGCTTGTCAGATGCTGACTATATTTAAAAAGTAAATATTAAAAAATTAGTCACAAAACTAATTAAAATCTGGACTGGACTGTAGAGAATAATATTTCTTTCACATAAGTGCATATGAGGTGCTGTAATAAACTTTCCCACAAATGGGAAAGCGAAACGTGTATGACCCCTTTATGTTTCTGCTGGCAGTTAAGGGCTGGTTTGGTGCTACTGAATTAGGGAGAGGCTCATTTACAGTGAATAGGATTTCTTGTGTGATCGTGCTCAGGGGGTCAGGCTCTTTGCTTGTAGACTGAGGGACAAATATTAAGGCTACCACTGATTTGAAGTTCTCAGTACCCAGGGGGATGCTGCAATCTGTGCTAGTCAGAGATCTTGACCTCCCACTTGTGGTGTCTGTTGAGAAACTGGAACTAGCATTAGTTTTATGAAATCAATTTTGTGGAAAGTGTAATCTTGCAGAGTAGGTAAGAGGTAGAGCTCATCACTGCTTCTGAAGGGGACTGTGAATGGAGCTTGCTCCTCTGACGTGCTAAAGAAAACTCATATTTTATGTCAAGAGCTTTGCAAGGCTCAGCCTCAGCCAGTTCAGTCTTCTGTTGTATCAAACTGTCAGTGAAGAACCATATACCAGAGAATTTCTTCTTACTACAGGGTCTTATTTGTCCAGAAGCAATCTGAACTGCAGGCAAGTTCCAAGTAACTCCATGAGTGGAACAACTGTCAGCAGAAACAGACTTGTGCAAGCAATGCAGACTGTGAGAAACTCACTTGCATGGGATTTGTTCAGCTGCTGAGCAACAAAAATGTGATGAGATCTCTCTCACACTGCCATTTATATAAGTTAATCTGCACATTCCTTGTGCTAGCTGAAATAAAGGGAGAAAGCTTTTCAAAGCCTGACAAAATTTACCTATTAGTACCCCTTTATGTATGGGCTTCTGTTAAGTTCAGGTGCTCAGAAAGGCATCCAATGTGCAGCACAATAGTGATATTCTTCAAAGACCTTTCTCTTGTCTTATTGATGAAGAAATGTATCCTATGTTGCATTTAAGGATCATGCTATTGGATTTCATATAGAATAGCAATGACCAATTGAAATAGAAGTGCCTTAAACATTATGACATTTGTGACATAGAATCATAGAATCATAGAATCGATTGAGTTGGAAAAGACCTCCAAGATCATCGAGTCCAACCCTTGGTCCAACTCTAGTTCATTTACTAGATCATGGCACCCAGCGCCACGTCCAATCTGTGTTTAAAAATCTCTAGGGATGGTGAATCCACCACCTCTCTGGGCAGCCCATTCCAAAGCCTGATTACTCTCTCTGTAAAGAATTTTTTTCTGATATCCAACTTAAATTTCCCCTGGCAGAGCTTAAGCCCGTGCCCCCTTGTTCTATTGCTTAGTGCCTGGGAGAAGAGACCAACCCTCACCTGGCTATAACTTCCCTTCAGGTAGTTCTAGACAGTGCTGAGGTCACCTCTGAGCCTCCTCTTCTCCAGGCTAAACAACCCCAGCTCCCTCAGCCTCTCCCCATAGGACCTATGGTCCAGTCCCTTCACCAGCCTTGTTGGTCTTCTCTGGACCCGCTCCAGCACCTCAATATCCTTTCTGAACTGAGGGGCCCAGAACTGAACACAGTACTCAAGGTGTGGCCTCACCAACACAGAGTCCAGGGGAAGGATCACTTCCCTGGTCCTGCTGGTCATGCTATTTTTGATACAGGACAGGATCCCATTGGCCTTCTTGGCCACCTGGGCACACTGTTGACTCATGTTGAGCTTCCTGTCAATTAGTACTCCAAGGTCCCTTTCTGCCTGGCTGCTCTCCAGCCACTCTGTGCCCAGCCTGTAGCGCTGCAGGGGGTTGTTGTGGCCAAAGTGCAGGACCCGGCACTTGGCCTTGTTGAACTTCATCCCATTGGAATCAGCCCATCTCTCAAGTCTCTCCAGATCCCTCTGCAGAGCCCTCCTGCCTTCCAGCAGGTCTACACTCCCTCCCAACTTGGTGTCATCAGCAAATTTGCTGATGATGGACTCAATCTCCTCATCTAAATCATCAATAAAGATGTTAAACAGGACTGGACCCAATACAGACCCCTGGGGAACACCACTGGTGACTGGCCGCCAGCTGGATGCAGCTCCGTTCACCAGCACTCTCTGGGCCCGACCCTCCAGCCAGCTCCTGACACAGCAGAGGGTACACTTGGCCAGGCCATGGGCTACCAGCTTTTTCAGGAGTATATTATGGGAGACAGTGTCAAAGGCCTTGCTAAAGTCCAGATAGACCACATCCACAGCCTTCCCCTCATCCACCAGGTGGGTCACCTGATCGTAGAAAGAGATCAGGTTGGTCAGACAGGACCTGCCCCTCCTAAACCCATGCTGGCTGGGTCTAATCCCTTGTCCACCCTGAAGGTGCTGTGTGATTGCACTCAGGATGAACTGCTCCATAACCCTGCCAGGCACGGAGGTCAGGCTGACAGGCCTGTAGTTGCCAGGGTCCTGCTTGCAGCCCTTTTTGTGGATTGGGGTGACATTCGCCAACCTCCAATCATCTGGGACCTCCCCAGAGAGCCAGGACTGTTGGAAGATGATGGAGAGCAGTTTGGCAAGCTCTTCTGCCAGCTCCTTCATCACCTTGGGATGGATCCCATCTGGTCCCATAGACTTGTTAGGATCCAGCTGGCTCAGTAAGTCGGTCACTATTTCCTCCTGGAATACAGGAGGGGTATTCAGCTCCCTCTCCCTGTCCACCAGCTCCAGAGGCCAGTTGTCTTGAGGGCCACCTGTCTTACTGGTGAAAACTGAGGCAAAGTAGGTGTTAAGTACCTCAGCCTTCTCCTCATCTTCCTTAACTATATTTCACTCCAAGTCCAACAGAGAATGGGGGTTTTCCTTGCCCCTCCTTTTGTTATTAATGTATTTATAAAAGGACTTTTTGTAACCCTAACTGAAATAGCCAAATTTACTTCAAATTCCACTTTTCTTTCCCTAATTTTTTTCCTGCATGACCTAGCTCTATCTGTAAATTCTTCGTAAGTAGCCCGCCCTTTTTCCATAGTCTGTAAACTTTCTTTTTATCCCTGATTTCTTGCAGAATCTCCCTATTTAACCAAGCTGGCTGTCATCCCCTCCGGCTGGCCTTTCGGCACACTGGGACAGCCTGTTGCTGTCCATTCAAAATCTCCCTCTTAAAACATGTCCATCCCTCCTGGACCCCCTTACCTTTAAGGGTTGTTTCCCAGGGTATGCTCTGAATCAGTTCTTTGAATAGGCCGAAATCTGCTCTCCGGAAGTCCAAGGTAGAGGTTTTAATGGTGGCTCTCCTTACATCCCTGAGGACTGAAAATTCTATTATTTCATGGTCACTATGCCCCAAGCGGCCTCCAACCACTACATCAGCTATCAGCCCCTCTCTGTTTGTAAACAGTAGGTCTAGCAGGGCCTTCCCCCTAGTAGGCTCATTTACCAGTTGATGAAGGAAATTGTCCTCTATACACTCCAGGAACCTCCTTGACTGCCTCTTCTCTGCAGTAAAATTGTAAAATTAAGTTTGCAAATTGGTTATCTAAACTCACTTTCTGTCTAATCCATAGTAAATATTGTGATTCTTTCAGAGCTACTGAGCACCCACATTTCTTTCCTATTTCTTGAGATTAGTCAGGGGTACTGAATGCTTGACAATTTTGCAAATGATATGGCTCAAATAGGTGCTGGAGTATCACCACGACAATTCTGTTTCAGTGGGTGATTTACAAAATCTTCGCCTGAGATCTGCCCTTTAATGAAGGTTCCTACACATTCAGCACCAGATCTTGACTTGTCCAACTTTGTGGTTGTTACAGCTTCACAGCCAGTGAGTTCTCTTCATGAAGGCTGTCAGCCAAGCATCTGAATTAGAGCCTGCAATTCAAGTCTATTTAAATCTAATAATTTCTGTAGAGTAGGTAAGGAAAAGAGTGACAATCTGTAAGCAGCCTCTTTTCCCTCAGCATCCCTGGCTACTATTTTTCAGAGACTCTGCAAGAAAGACATTTGTGAATTTAAAAACACAGCTGTGCTTTCTCTGTTTTGATTGTATGAGCTAAGAAAAATGTCAGTAATGTCAAGTTGTCTCCTCCTTAACCAGCCAGCACAAAACCAATTGCTTTCTCACCAGTGCTCACCTATTCTAGTGACTGGGGAAGGCTGATAAAATTGTAACCTGGTGTTATCTCCTTCCTGTACCGTAGCCTGCTTATTTCTCCTCACCACACGGCCTCAGTGATGGGCTGCCTGTGACTGCATAACTGCACAGTGCCACACACAGTGTGACAACCTGATCCTTGAGAGTGACTCTGCCAGCACAGTCCAGGTGCCATCCATAGCACCATGAAGCAGAGCATTGTCTCAGTGTAAGTGGATTTTACTACAGTGCAGATGCATATTGAGGGAAGACACAGATGAAGAAAGCTGCACCAACACCAAAAATGCACATATATACAGTATTTTCACTCTGGTGAACTTCCAGCAGAGTAATGGCACTGTGTTAAATTGCTGTTATACACTTTGAAATATTTTACAAGAAAAGACCTAAGTAAACACAAATAAGAAACTGAAAAGCAAGGCAAAAGAAGTAAAGGAAACTGTCCAAGGAGACTGCAGTTAACCATGAGAATTTCTAAGCAGCAGGCACATATTCAGCCTAGTTTGTCAGACCCTGCTGTCTGATTATTATTTAGAGTGAAATGTAGGTTGGCTAGTTCACTTTATTTATTCACTTTAATCATCTCACAGCTCCTTCAACTCCAGGGCATTGCTGATGGACAGAAGATTTATAATTTGGAGAAATCGTGAGCCTGGAAATGGGTGAATTGCTACAGCTCTTGTGCAGGTGTCATTTCATAGCAGTAGATTCTCTGATTTAGACCAGTGGACATTCTGGGTTAAGAGAAACAAAGCTCATTTAGCAGCCATTAATATATAATTGGGAAAACAGATGTTGCTGCATTACTATTAGAATAAAAACTAGGCAATGTTCACTCTATCTCAATAGCAGGCTATCAATATTCTCAGCAGCATTATTAGTATTTATTGAAAATCTTTTGTAAAGTACTACAAGTTTGCACAGAGGTAATTTAAATCACACAATTAGGATGCCTAAAACCATATACAGAAGGATAAATGCTAGTAGTGCTAAGTACTTGATTGTATTACAGTGCTATTCTATGGGGATTAGAGCATTTTCTGTCACTGTTGATTGCATGGCAAAAAGAATGAGGAGTTTTTTACACATATTTCTGGGTCTGACAGGTTATGAAGTCTAGGCTGTGTCTCAATATTAGCCTGATCCTGCACAACGTAGGTAGTACTGTCCAGCAAAACAGCATGCAAGTGACACGTCTCAAAATGCTGAATCTCATCTTGCATAAACTATGCTGTGTGTGCATACAGAGTAATGGTTTTATAAAGCATCTATATGTAGCCTGTTTGCTTTGTTTTTACCAGTATGCAGTTTTGGAAGACAGTATTTCCAAATTCAACCAAATTAGCTGTATTTATTGATTGCACCTTATCATAGGACAGTCTTCCCCTTTTACATGAGTTGTTCCATTGTGTGAACTGTGAAAAGATAAAAAAAACCCCAAATCGTTTTTCCATCTACACAGACAAGTTTTAATTTCAGTTCCATGTAGTGTGAAAGTTTCTATTGGTTCAATAGGAAAATGTAGTTCTGTATGTTGTATGAAAATTTAGCGTACACTTAGGTTTAGATTGGATCTTGAGCCACAGAGCAGCCCAAGCTGGTGTCAATCAGCCTGTAAACTTTCATTGTGTTACAGCCCTAATCAATATTGTGAGTCTGATACAAACCCCACAGAATTCACTGGGAGCTGCTGGACCCATTCAGTGATCTTGTTAAGAATCTGTTCTGACTAACTGAGCTTTCCAGCTAAGGCAGAAGTCTGACTGTGCCATAGGCCTGTGTCATCTCAGAATGGGAAATCAGTAACCCTACACTTTGAGGAATTTGTTTGCTGCTTGCTCAGTGTATGTTATGAAGTGACACATGGATTAATAGTTTATCTGTTGCACCTCTGTAGTCATTCACTGAACTCTACTGTGATGCTGAGGGGAGACAAGATGAGCCAGCACTGGTGCCCCTGCAGCAGGGAGGGCACAGAGCGTGTTTCTTCACACATGTGAGCTGTTAGAGGCTGTGATAGTCTCTACATCCCCTTTTACTACTCCTACCTTAAGTAGTAACACAGGGGCCAAGCAAAATGTGGTGTAGTGCCTGACAGAAAAATTTTGCCAAGTGGGGCAGGAGGATGATGCTCTCCAGAGGCATAGAGATCCAAAAGCGTTACTAAGTGGGCCAGTCAATACTGAATCCATTTTTCATCATTCATTCATAGGAAGAAAAAGGATGTCCAACTTAATCATTGCCTACAGAAAATAAACAGGCACCTTGTCAACCCGTGAGAAAAATCATTCACTGATGCCAAGATAATGTTTCTAAACAACTGACTGGATCAAAGGTGAAATTTAATTGATTATGTGTTAAATAATTTCTCTCCCTGTCTCTGACATAACATTCTCTCATAGTCACAGAGTGAAAATACCCAGACAGTAGGCCGAACAATTTTCTCCTTGTTGCCATAGAAATTTCAGGCGATTATCCAGCACTGTGGCTGGATTGCTTGTAGATATACAGAGTTTGATCCTTTTTCACCTAAATGATGTAAGTCAAACACAGCTCTGCTGAACTCAAAAAATTGCAGAACTGGTGTAAATGAGAAAAGGGTCAGTGCCATAATGATAGCGACTCTCCTTCTTTTGCCATTTTTTTTAACTCAGTGAAAGGTTTGATTGAATTTTTCACATAATCTAAAGAGCATCTCTTGTGGACAAGTTAAAAATCCTGGGTCAACTGCTACAGTTTTTTTAGGATTTATGTTAATTGCTGCTAAAGGGTTTGGCGTAGGACTTGAGTGCTGCTCAGATTCATAGTACAGTTGTGTCATCACAGAAGGATTTATGTCTGAATGTGGAAACAAAAAAGGTAAGAGGAGGAACTAGAAGAACTATAAGCATTTTAGCAAAGCAGCTTGTCTGGATTTGCAGGCATATCAAAGGCAGGGTAGGAGCAGATCTCCTGTCTCTCTTGCTTCCGTTTTACTAGACAGTGCTTGTCAGTGTAACAGCAGGGCAGCAGGTAACAAGAAGGCAACACTCTATTAGCTGGTTTACTTATACCAATATTCATTTGTCAGATCCAGTGTGTAGGCTAATATCCAACTGGGCATTCCAATAAACAGCATATGACTATGACATCCAGCTGCGTGCTGTTTCCGTTGTGTTGAATTAATCAGAGTTTGGCTCTCCATGTTTCTCATGGGGAGGGAGAGCTGAAGGAGTGGAAACAAATGAGGCTGAGCTTCTTTTGTATCAGGCATATATATTTGTAACAGTGCATTTGACCCTTGCTCAGGACACCCCACAGCTCTCCAAGTCTCTTCCCACCTTCTGCAACAAACCACTTCCAGTGCTTGCTTGGGAGGAGAACTTGCTGGGCAGCTGAGAGGGACATGTTCTGATGGAGATGTCCAGGACCTGAGGCTCTCTCTAGGTCCAGCTCTACTGTCAGGACGCTGAGTTGGCTTGGACACAACCCTGGTACAGAAAGGGTGTGACCTGGTGGTGTACTGAGGTTTCAGCCCAGGCTTGGACAAGTACACCATCAGCATCACATATCTGCCGAGGCCCCGTGGCTTCACCCTTGACCGAGAATTCCAGTGTATGTAACAGTGGCTGAGAACAGGTGTGTTGGGGATCTGCAAATTCCAAAGCAGGCCTTGTTGTTTGTACATGTAATTATGCACACAGAGTTTCAAGTATTATGTTAATTTGGACTCATTTCTGGCCTCCAGTGTGGGGACCATGGAGTGCATGATAGTCCCTGGGATGCAGTGTGGATTGTGCATTGGAAGCACTCGCCCCTGAGGCCAACCAGGCACATGACACACAGCAAGACTAAGTTATTGTTTCTCTGAGCTGCATCAGTCTCGCATCTGTAAGTGGCTTAGGCTTTCAAGTACTAAGGTTGATGGGATGGCACTGGTAGGGATATGAACCGTCACTACAGGAACCTTGAGTGGATCATGGAAAGCTTGAAGTCAATCCCCATGGCCTACAGAAGCCTGGGTCTACAGACAGATTATCCAGCAAAAAGTCCCTTACCAGATAACCCTTCTCCATGGAGACTTTCCTGCCTTTTCAGATACTTAGGGTCATAAGGAGAAAGATTTGCCACATTATTTTTCTTCTTTTTTGTAGCATAGGGATTTCGAACATCAGGGCAGGGGTGGTGTTAGGCACCTTCCTTGTGCACAAAAATGACTCTGTACAATTTACACTCTACTTTTGCCTGACAATAATTTCACAGAATTGATGGCTGAATGCCTGGCAATGGATATTAATACTTGTAGATATTAATGCACTTCAAAGGCATTAAGACATTGTCACCTCTGAATGAGCTGTATGTTCTATAGCACTCTTATTGGAAGCATTACGGATTTTTACATTTGGACCATCTGTAAATACAGCAGTTCCATGACTCATGTATTTCTTTTTCCCTACTTGAACTCAAAGAAAAATTAATCTGGCCCATCTGCAGCTGGATTTATTTAGAAAATCTGATTGCCTTCCAGACACCAGTCATCCATGCTCCAGGGATGACAGTCTTTCCACATGCTAATTAACTGAGGACAGAAGAAATCATCACAAAACATTCCCATCTTTGTGCCTGCAGCTGTAAATTCAGAATTAAAGTAATTTGGGAAGAAATAATGTTGTGAAGTGTCACAGAAGGTTTGCAACTGCCAGTGCTTTTAAAGGAGCTAGCTATGCTTATAAGCATGCACTGAATATCATGCTGAAATATAATATTTACTTGTTTAGTGACTTCTTGATTCTGCCAAAAAAGCCCAGCACAATTTGGGCTCTAGAAAGCATCTTCATAATTCAGATTAGAAGCTGGACCAGGGAAGCACAGAGGTAAGGGCTAGAAGTAACTCAGGTATGGACCCTCGATGTACACTATTCTCTGTTAAAGTAAGGTACTGAGAGTTATTAGCACTCTAAGATGTGCCAGGAGAAATGACAGAGGTGTGAGGCTCAGCTGCTAAATAAGGAAATCTAAATGAGCAATATCTTGAACTCCATAGATTTATGTTATACCTGCTGCCTGAAAGAGACAAATGTTAGTTATTCAAGAAGAACCACATGTAAAGTCTTACATGTTACGAATATTATGACATTGGTAAGTGTTGCATGCAAATGGGGAAGGTGAAGGATGTCCTTAAGGATTTCTCAGTGATGACTACACTTTCATCAGCTCTTACCTTTTACCAAAAATCTTGAGATATGTGCTCTTTTCCACTAATCCTTGGTGCTATGATAGAACAATCTCAGATTGCATAGAAAAGAAATCAAATAGTGAGAGAAAAAAGTCCAAAACCATAATTTAAAACCTTCCCCATCCACAAGATGAATGAAAAGAGCCTAGCATTTTATCTTTACCTCAAGATTTGTCCTTCAGTAAAAATGAAAATAACTCCTTAGCTGCAGGACTTCACTCATCACAGTGGCTCTGAGCTGCCTGTTTACTCCCATTTACACCCACCCTGATTTCCCAACAGAAATCTTTGTGGGGGTGAGTACATTCAGGGCTGTTCCAAATCCCATTAGTCAGTCAGAGTCTTTCAGTTGCCTGTAGTGGTCTTTGTATCAACACTGTGATCATTAATAAGAAGTTAGTAATGGCCATTCCAGTGCCTGGCTACCCCACAAGACTTCTTACAACATTTTTCTGCAGCAGGAAGCCAAACCAGTGACTGTTCTACTTTTATCTGTTCCACTGAGCATAGTAGGTCTGCATGAGGAGTGCAAAAAAAACAGTTAGGAAAATGTCTTCTGCTTTTCTGTCTTCCAAGTATCTCCTTTATTTTGGCATGCCTGCATCACTGTCAGCTGAACCCTAAATGCCTCAGAAATGAATTACAATTCAGCTTCCCCTGAGTATTCTGCACTGAACCGTTTTAAAAAAATAATCCTTTTAAAAGAATGACAGATTGAGAGCAAAAGCAGTCCCAGAAGTTTTCTATCCACTTTACTTGTGACTCAAACCCAGGGTGTATAGCTGGTTCAGACAGAACTTGCAATGATTTTCATCCTTGTAGCTCCTGGCTCCTTGGGAACGTGTTACTGAACAACCTCCTGTTGCCTGGTTACATTGGTAAATGCATGTGCTACCCCATGGCTGTGAAGGCAGCAAGGGTGGGAAATTTCAAATGGAATCTGGAATGTTTGTATTTACTAATACAGTGAGCCAGAGCACTCAACAAATATAGAACAGTGGTGTCAGCAATCCATGAATGGTGGCAGAAAGCAGACACATTTTTAATGACAATCAGCAAGATCAGTGAAGTCTGGGAACTAAGTCCACAAAATTTGTAGACAGGTTATCTGTGAAAGATGACATTGGTTGTTGTTGGTTTTGGTTTTTCTTTTTTTTTTTTTTGAAGGGGAAGACTCAGTGGCTCTTAGGAATTTGTGAGTCCCCAACCTTATCTAATACAAGACAATACAAATCAACTGAACAGCTGCAACTTTACTTACTTCTGGCTCCTATTGTGTTTCTGATGGGAAATCTGGTAAAGTAAAAACAGTTTAGCCAGTCTGTATGAAAGGCTACAGTAAAAAACCCCAAAGATTCATTTCCTTGACTATTTATGTCTATTTTTATTTCTAGTGCTGTGATCCTGTAAATTATGATGAAATAATGTAGTGCAAAACAACTCCTCTGAAGCCTTCTCAGGACCTGGGGTATTCCCATAATCTCTTGAGACAGGTTTAACTATACAAAGTAAAAGACTTGTAAATGGTGGTGCAGTGTGAACCTGGTGCATGCAAGGAGGGAAAGAATAAGTGTATCTGAGACTGACTCTGTGCATTACATCAAAAAGGTGGTTTATGAAATAAGGGAGTTCAGGGGCCAGGCTGGCACATGCTGGATTTGCACCAACCCATATGCTCAGCTTCTAGCCATGGAAACTAGGCATGAAAGAGGGACATGGTCTTATAGACTGGAATCTGGAAATGACCCTGGCAGACATCAGCTGGCATCTGGTCAAAAACTTGGTTCCACGGTGTAGGTAACATAACTTATTGCAGTAATTTATGATGTGGATTGTAAAGGTGCATGTATAGTGCAGTTATTAAGGTGGCTGACACTAAAAATACACCACTTGTTTTGCTCCACATTGGTTAGCTTTAGTGCCTACACTGCTAGAGCCATTTAGTAGACTATGATAACTTCCTATGTGAGTTTTTGATTTACTACACATTCCTCATTGAAATTCCTACTGGGAAAGGAGCCCTGACAGAATGTTGGACTCAAATCTGTCTCCTTGTGATGATAGCAGTTTCATATTTCTGTATTACTGCTCCTACATAATAATAAAAAAGCCCCTAGCCTTTATTTGACTACAGCTCAGTTGCATCTTGATTCCTCAAGCAATAGTTTAAACCTCCTAAAAGGGAAGTGTATGCTCTATAACATGCGTGGCCGAAATGAGAGGTGTGTGAGCATGTGAGGTGTATGTTTCATTAGCAAGGCACTTTTCATGGTGCAGCACATACAGGAGGATGTGGGCATAAAGTGCCCACAAGGACCCTGCTGGAACTGGGGATGGGAACTTTCTTTTTCTTATAAACTGGTGTGTTTTCAGGTGCTGCGGTTTTCAGCAATGGTGTATTCCCACAGAAAGCAAACTCTTTTCATTGAAAAATACCTGCCCAAGTCTTTTATAACAGTTCTGAAGTGAGACCCGCTCTAAGCTCAGTAAATGGTGCTTTCCATAGTTAGGGCTGGAATTTGCCTCAGATGAGTGGCTATACCTCACAGGTACTGTGGATTTGCTTCCTATGGGACTTAAAAGAGATATGCAAAGACATAAAGGAGATAAGTATCTAGCTTTTGCCACCAGATGAAACTGTTCATTTAACTAACATTTTTTTCTCTCCTATATGGATATTTCATTTGTGTTCATGTGGCTGATTCTTTGTGTTGGTATGGTCGTGCCAGCAACAAGTTACTTAATTATATATATTTCACCCTGCTGTGTTGAAGGCTCTAGTTGTCATTCTTGTGATACTCAGAAATGTTTTTAATTAGGCTATGCCACCTCTGCATTTGGGCTGTGACAATCTGAATCTGTTTGATCAGAAGAAGCAGCAAAATATGTCTGATGTGACCAGTGCTTCAAGTAGTCCACCCTGATTTACCTGAGTTTTAAACTTGCATAATGCACTGAGCAGATACTGAGTCTTTTCAGAGATTTTCTATCTCTGCCCAAAGGGCTTGGCAGTTTAAACTGTGCCAGCCACATTATGTGGTCACAAGGATGTGAATGAATCTTAAGCTGACATATGCAAAAAGAAAGGGGGGGGGAAATATTATTTTAAGACCCATATTGTCTTATCAGTCATGCAAAGATGCCAAGTGAACCTTTATTTAAAGTCTCAGTTGCAGCTGAGTTGACCCTGCACACCGTACAAGCTGACTCCAGACTGCATCAGGCCCAGGACAGCAAATTCTTTTAGCAACTTGTGCAACCTCCCACTTTCTCATTTGGGAAGCTGGTCTTGTGTAAATGCCCTCATGTCTCATTGCTTTGAGCTGGTTTGGCCAGCAGGTTTAGCACTGGAGATTGCTCCAAGATGCCAAGAATGTTTTCTTAACACAGCATAAGCAGGCAAATAGACTACTTGACCTGGAAATCTGTGCTGTGACTCCAATTTCCCTCACATCTTTCTGAAAGCAGAGGAAGTTTAGCTTAGATCTGTATTTCTGTGTACATACAATTGGTGTAGGTTTAGTATGCTATGATAAGTGCCAGAGTGTTTTGTCTAGCTTTAAGAAAGCAACCATTAACATGCAATGTGTGTAGGTGAGCAAGAGATCTTATTAACTTTCTCCTCTATTTCGGGATGAAAACGTGCATATAATGGAAATAAAATTACTTGTTAATGACTTTGGTAATGCAGTGTCTCTTAGAAGGGTATTTAGGCAGTGATATGACATAGTCAAGAAACAACTGAAATTATGAGTGTTTGCACTTGCTGCTCTGTTTTAGCCACTGGCTTCCTTTTCTGTAGTTACAAATTGCCAGAGCAATATCTGCAGCCTCAGTTTAGCTCACGGTGAGTGCCTTGGCAGAAGCACAGGAGTCCATGGCAGAATTCCCTCTGGCTTCAGCAGGGCTCTAATTTCTCCTTCAGTATACAGTTGGTGGAATTGCTGAATAGCTTATAATAATGTTACTAAGCTTTTAAATAGAAAACAAGATATAATTAAGACTAGACTGAGGACTAAATCTTCAAATGTCTGTGCATACTTGGCATGTAAATGATTGAGCAGGTAGGCAAATATAAAGCTTGTAAGGGCAAACTGCTAATAGTGCTTTCAAGCTGGTTTTCTATCTTAACTAGATACTTAGTTTTTAAGAATAGATCTGCATCTGTTAGCTGTCTTTTAAACCTTTCAAATACACATGTGTGTTTCTTATACTAACTGAACCCACCAACCTGCTTTTAACTCCGCAGTATCATTACTGAGGCTTTTTTGTCACTCCAAAGAATGTCTATGAGTGCCTTGAGCAAGGGAGATGTGTATTAGATTTGACTGAGGTCTTGTTAAGGGTCCAGAGAAAAACAGGAACTTTTGAAGATGTTGTTGTTCTCTGCTACTGTTGGAATAAAGGAAAGCCTTACACGAGATGATTAAACTTTTCGTTTTGAGCACAGGTTTATGTTACAGATTCCTAACACCTCTGAGGATTTCTCTTGAGAGATTGCTAATGGGAAGACCCTTTACAAAAGATCAGTTGCTTAGATTCACTACTGCACTAGCACAAAATTTTCTTTTAGCATGCTGACAGCTTTATTGAGTGCAATCACTTTAGAGGAAGTTCCTTAGCTCTTCTTGGATTATTTCACTCCATGGTTGTCTTTATCCCATGTTGCTGTCCCTGCCTGGTCTGCCTATTCCTTCAGTAGCAGAAAAATATTTTCATATGCAGTAGGGAACATATGCAAAGAACATTATTTTTGCCAATGTGATACTTGTGCTATGGATGTTCTCAATAAATAAGGCAGGAGGCTTTAAGCAGAGTCCAAGTGTGAGCAGAAAAATAGACTGAATGTCAGGGAAAGAAGGACATGCTTTCAGTGATGTCTGTGGTCCTGAACTCTGGTGGAAAGGATGGGGCAAGAAGCCATTTACCCTAGTGGGTGCTACATATGTAGGCAACTGTTAAATAGTATGAAAATGCCCCTTGGTATATCTGGAAGATCTTCCATGAAGAATTATGTGCTAACCTATTCTCCGGTATTAGCCCATTCTTATACAATTATCATATGTATATATTATCCTAATATTATTTTAATCCCTATATAAACCTAATATTAGCCTATTCTTATGCTGTAGCATCAGAGGCAAAAGGAGAAAGGCTCTCACATTTTTGATGCTGTTTCAAATATTTAGCAATATTAAAGATAAATATTAAAACATTTCTCTCTTGCACTTACATGTCTGACTCTGACAGATACATCTACAATATCTGTGGAATATGCAGAACAAGGCAGCACCTATTCAGTTTAAGGGAAAAAAAAAGCAGAGTTAAGGGAGACCACATCTTTTGCAGAAGTCACTGAGTGATTTAGCTATATCACAAGTTTCTCCATTGTTCTCTTTCTTCCAAAATTCTCTGTGGTTTCAGCTCTGAGGTCTCTCATTCACCTGTAGTGTATTGTCTCTAAAGTCTCCTATTAGTATGGATTTTTAGCACTATAGTGAGCACCCTAGAGGGTGAAATTAAATGTACATGACGACAGAGTGCTGAAACCCAGCAGAATTACAGTTTCAATTACCCAACTACAAACATGGATCGGAGGCATATTCCTAAACCCTCAGTTCCTTCTGGGTCTCAAATGACTTCAAACTCAGGTACAATTTCCTTGTTCAGTTGAAACCTGTCTTATTTCTACTCATGGTCCATTCATTTTCCTGAGACAGACATTAAAGACATTTATTCTGGGAGGCATTAAGAATTGCTTTAGAAACATGAGCTAATATCACTGTTGGGAAATGGTCTTCTACCTTCTCACACTCTGTGTCTCCAAATGACGTCCGGTGCAAGTCCAGAGGCTGAAATTAGAAAATACACTGCAGCTGCTTAAATAACCCAAATTCATTTTGGGTGGTTTCTCCAGGAGTATGGAGCTATGTGCATGATGAGCCAGCCACTCCTGAGACCTCCAGGCACTACCAGACCATAATCTTATAATAATAGATAAGAAATATAATAAGAATTGTTATTATGAATGTAGCCCTAAAAATCTGAGTGAATATATCAGCTCTGGCAAGTATATCCAGATTTGAGACAACTTATTCTGTTTTGTACAGCATTTAGGATACCATGTGGCAAGGCTGAAATGGACAGATATTACAGTTTGGTCCATGCCAAAAAATAAAAAAGAAATAACACAAAATATAGGCTCAAATACATTGTTGGTAAGGTTAGTATATGTTGGGAAAACATGCATACAAACCCAAAGAATTTTAATAACTTAAAAGTAGCTTTTTAGTACGAAGTCTTTGGAGCAATCCTCAGCTTACCTCTCCTAGTGAAAAGCATGAGCCTGCCAATTATATATGAAATATCCCACAAAGTTGTGCAAATTCATATAGTGTGACCAAGCTGAAAGTGAATGATAGTGTCAGATGTTGGCTGTAGCCTTTCAACAAGAACCACATTAAAAGTTACCATAAAGCTAAAGCTATTAGACCTTAAGGCAGAGTGAGGATGTTCTGGGCTCATGCTATTATTTCATGTTGCTAAGAATTTTAGGGAATATGTGGTACAGTTGAATGGAGTTTCAACCCTTTCTGGTATGCTGCTCATTACAGAAATAGGGATTAATAGAGAAAGAATGTATCAAGCTATTTAGAAATTGCTGAAAGGACTATGAATGGTGGGCCCAAACTTCAGTAAGCATAAATTGGCACAGCTCAGTTCAACTCAGTGGACTATGCCTATTTTAAATCTGCTGAAATTCCAGCTCATTATAGAGAAACCTTCATCCATTTATAGATCATAGCAAGAAAAGGTTAAAATTTAAGATCACAGAAGCAAAACATTAGTAGATAATTTTACCTTTTTCCTTTTTCTTTTTTTGAAGTAACAAAGTCAAAATGACCTTTAAAGATGACATGGTATTTGGGGTGCTAAACAGTGTTTTGTTGCAGAATAAATCCAATCTATTATTAGGATGATAAATTAGCTGTATTTCTTTTTATTGCAATTTTAATTTTTGCTACACTTTTACAAAAGGTATCATAAAAAGTTAAATGTGTCTGACAATTTTAAGAAAAATCCCACAACCAGCAACAAGAAAAATCTATCCAGCTACAGGCTCTTAGACATATATTCATAGCAGTGTTCTTGCCTTATTTCAGACACGGTCCAGATTTTTCCCTGCTAGCTTTTCACTTCAGGTAGCTCAGCTCAAACTAAACTTTTAATTCTACCCAGAAAGTTAAAAAGAGAAAAGAATTTGGCCCCTCGCCTTTCGTCAAAGAAGGAAGTTGTGCTGGAGGTTTGGTGGGACTTGACAGCAAGGGTATAGCCCCTGCAGATCTATTTTGTGATAAACATAACCCTTTCCTTTTGACCAGTCTAGTGAGAAATGACCTGTACTTTGCCAGGGGGACTTCATGGAGTAAGTGTTGTCCTACAATAGTTTATTTCTGTTGGAGAGGCTTAAGGGAGGTGGCAGTTGGGAGACGTGAGCAGCTGCAGCCAAACTTTCCCACTGCCTGGTGCCATTGCTGCCCCTTCAGAGTGCAGTGCTGGGGCACTCCAGCTTTATGGCAGGTTTTGTTGGTACAAACAGCAACTACACACAAAGTGGGTGTATCACACACACTGCTGAGGGCACAAGAAAAGAGTCAAGGCCTGATATGAAAAAAAGGAATTCTGCTGAGCTGGAAGCTCTTTGCTAGTTTAGGCACTGCTCTGGCTTGTGAGAAGAAAGCTGACAGGCTGATATGGTCCTAACGCTTTGATGTATTTTCTGATATAGTTCAGTAACAAAAAGGCCCAGACACACACAGGTTCATTTTTCCCTTGAACCAGAATAAATCAGGAGCAGTGGCATTACATGAAAGCCACACTGGCGTAATCAGAATTGAAACAGGGTTTCTTTAGCAGTGTGATGCTATGAAAGATGCTATTTTGCATAACCCTCTCAGAGAAATGAGCCCATTCCTCATTATTTTTAATGCCACAGAAGATGGTTTTGGTACTTGGCTGAGCTCTCTATTTTCAGATTCTGTTGTCCACTGATTATGACTTTAACCCTTGAGGATTAGATTTTCTGTGCAGGCTCTCTGTCTCAGGCTTAATGTTTTTATGAGGAATGCTGCAGGTGAAGGTGAGTCAGCCACCTCTCAGAAGGCAATTTGGATGAAACACATAATTTTGCCCTAAAAGAGCCTCCCGTCTTTCCCAGCTCTTTGATTTAAAAATCAAAATCCCTGGTGGCACAAGTAAGCCTCAAAGGGCTCCATTATATCTCATCTAGGTCTGTTGTTTCCCTCTCCACAGGGCTGTGCTGTCGGGGGGATAATGAACAGACCTTGGGTTTGTCCTGCTGTTTGGGGGATGCTGCCCTATGCCTGGAGCTGCCTTTCCTGCTCCAGGGTCTGACTCCTGAGGGATTCCCTTGCCAGCCTGGTACTGCTCAGGGATGGTGGGGCTATGTTGCCCTTGTTTGTTGGCCACAATGCTGGGCCCCATGCATTCTTATGCTTGGAATATGATGCTAAGAAAATTTCATTAAGGCAAAGGAGGCACGTATTAAAAAAAAGTTAAGGCTGCAAAGTTAGCCCCTCAAGAGTTTTGAGTTGCCATTCTCAGTCTCTAAATATGAATTGTTTGGCTAGTAATCATTTTCCCCAAAGCTTTTTCACCACGTGGCTGCTTTTTCAGTGTTTTCTTTCAGTCAGGTCCACATGGCTGAGGGGTTGTGTTTAGGGCATCCTGAACAAAGCCTGCTCCCAGTGTTCCATGGCTGCTTCTTCCTAGGAGCATATTAAGGGTTTTCAGGTTTGTGTCTAAATGCTTGTGAGTATTAATTTGTTAATACTCGTGAGGGTCTGGAGAGGTGAGGTACTACCTCCACCCTAATGCTGGAGAACAGAGGCCTGAAAGCAGGTTATTTTAAAGTTTTAATATAAAATATTGTATTATGTCTTTTTAAGTATCTGCTAATGTGAGATACCAAGCCTCCAGTCTGAATGTCTGCTTTGTAGACTATAGAAATATGTTCAGTGATGATGATGAATTCATTTCAGTCCTGTGTGGTTGTAGGTTCTGCAAACCTGACACTGTGCATCTCCTAATAGGTACCCAGAATACAAATAGAATCATTACACAGATATTGATGTTGGCTAACTCTTTGAGCAATGTGGCAGCATCAATGGAAATGTTTCAGAATGTGCAAACTATGTGTAAATTCATTCTCATTCCCTGCAGAAGTGAATGCAGTTTTTACAGGCACTTGTTTTCCTGTCAAGACACCTGAGACTTGGTATATAGCAAGTATCTCCAAATGTTGGGTGCAGGTTTCATTTTGAGAATCTTTTGTCCAAAGTTATTGTCCTCTCATTTCTCTATTTACCTAAAGACTTCTAAAGTTGGGGAAGTGTTGATCTCTTGTTGTTTTGTAAGAATGATTCTTATAAACCTGTACCTATTGTGGTTGTGTAGAAAAAAACCCTTTTGATGAACAAAAAAATACTTAGTTCCAGTTTTATGTTAATATTTTCATCTACTCTTTCTGAAAAGCATTCAAAATCATAAGTCTTGCTTTGGTGTACTGTAATTTCAAATTTTCACTTTATGATGAAGTCCTCCAAATGATTCATATTTTGTGGTCTTGACTGCATTGGTATCTTTGTGTGCACATATATACAAAATTATAAAAATATATCTAATGTAAGTTACATTTAATGTTTTATTTATAAAAGGTAAATGTAGACCCAAATATTTACTAGTTGGAGCTCTAAAAGTAAGTTTTAATTTTTCCTTTTTTCTGACTCTTGGATTCTTACTTAGATGAAAAGTGATTTCTATGAATAGAGAATGCATTTAATATACTGTGATCAAGTGATAGGTGTAAAAACTGGTACTATATACATTTTCTTTATTATACTAATTGAGCAAAACTGGCATGTTTCTCAGACTTTTTTTTTTTAGCTGTCTTTTTTTCCCTATTGTTCAGCAGGAATACTGTTTTTTTAGTATTCTAAGATTAATTATTATACTGGTTGGATGAACAAGCATCAGGGCCTTAATTAAAGAATGAATTCTGTAGAATTAACTTTGTACAGAAAATATATTTCTTTTAAACAATGAAACTATTTAATATTTGAGCGGTAATAAACTGTATTTTTTTACTTGAATGCTGTGTCCTATTACAGTTAGATAAAAACAGCGGTAATCTCTGATTCTTCACAGTTTGATTTCATGAGAGATAAAATTTATGTATTTTTGGAAAATACTGCAAGTGGGAAATTTATTGAGTTGTCAGCATAATAAGCATAGTGAGGACAAAGTCTGAGGCTTTAGGCAATTATGTATGAAATTAATGTAGCAGAACTCTGTGCAAGACCTTATTGAAAATTAAGGCCATAGTTATCTTAAATACAGTTGATGGCAGTGACTCTCATTCTCTCATGGATTTCTCCCACACACGCACTAGCACAATGGCCAGGTGCCCTGGCTGGGATGACAGGTGTGCCACACGGAAGAAAAGGAATGCTGGCTGTGGAGCCCTCATTACACCTTTGGGGTTCCCATCCACGGTAACGGCAACTGCTTTTTGCACAGGTCTGTCACTCCTTTTTGGAGTCAGCAGTTGCATCACATTAAGAAGCTCTTTGCTGAGTTTCAAGATGAGACAGACCTTGAGGAGGAAGCTTAATTGGAACCACACTTCCCCCCCTCTAATGCTTTACAACAACGAGGCCTTCAGCCCAAGGATATCTGCAGCCTGGCTGCAGGTGTAACATCTATACCAAAGATGGGGGAGAAAACAGGTTATGTGTGTGGTTAATTTGGGGCAGATGTCTACTGCAAGCAAGCTGTGCACAGTCTCCTGGTCTGGTACCTCCAGCAGTACAAAGTTAGTGTATCACAATGTGGCAGGTACTCAAATTACACCTCATTGTGCCAGATGCACAGTATAAAACCGGTCCCTTATTCAATGTCCTGGCAATTTAACAAGGTGTAGGAAAAAATTAACAAGCAACTAAATATGGAAAATTGCAATGTGCAGGATGGGCATGTACAAGTTCTCAGATCTTCCACCAAATCCACACTTCTGGTGGCTTCAGGCAGCGTGCTTGTAGTCCATATTGCTCCAGAGCAAATCAAATAAAGCAGGGAAGTTGCCCTGACACATTTGTAAGCCAGACTTTTCTTCAGGCTGCTCTTTTGAAAAACTAATGTTTGCAAAGTGCTGCAAACGAAGTGTTGATGCACTATAGAATAGAAAATATTAATATGATTGATTTGAAGTAATAAAATATCTTTTTGAATTCCTGCTCTTTCAGGAGACATCCCTGAGGGACTGGATGACAGGGCCCTTATTAAACTGACAGCATACATTTTGAGATGAGAAATTAAACATTTGATTCTAGCATTTGTATAAAGAAAACAGAAATCTCTGAGAGGTCCTCAGAGATGGAAATGGAAGGGGGAGGTCACTGGTGTTATTATAGATGGACCATCCGTATTAAATGAAATAAAAAAGAATGGAAGTTATCATTGCAATTCTATCTGACACGTTTCCTCTGTAGAAAATGATATGGCTTGACACAATGTAACCTGACATAAGCAATGTGATGTTATAAATGAGCGGTACCATGGTTAGTTGTAATGTATAATTTGACACACTACCTGAGCTATGCATGAGCTGGCAGAAAGTGTACTGTGGTTCACTGAGTACCCAAATTGCTTTCAAATGACTAGCTTGCCATGTCACGATGTACAAAAGTAAGCTAGCTGTTGTTTAGTCTTTCAGTTATAGACTGAAAATTGTAGGCACACAAACACACTTTTCTTTTGAGTTTTGGGCTGATGCACAGGCACAGGTGCTGAACCAAGGAGACATTAAATTCAGATTGGCACGTGAAAAAGATCACTGCTACTACTATAGAGTTAGTAATAGAGTAGTGTGACTTTTGTTTTCTGCCGTGAGCTTGGGAGAGACCCAGGCTGGCCTGAACACTACAACACTGCTCAGCAAGCTGGGATACGATGAAGTGCAAAGATTAACTTTGAATTAGAGAGCCCAAGTGCCCATGTTCTGATGGTTCCAGCAGTCTCCAGATCAATAAGAGCATGTTGTTGCAAGTTCATGAATTTTCTGGTGAATTCTACCTTTTGACCAGGAGAAGGATGAGAGTAGTCAGAGGTGCACCAATACGTGCTTTTACTGCCAACGTTAGCATTGTTGAGAATGGAAGCAATTCTTTATTACTTTAAAAAATGTGCACAAGAGAGATATACCTCTAGACAGATGAGTGGGAAAAGAAAGGAAGAGAGACAAAATTCTGTGGAATTGTTCTTTCTCTCTTCTAGAAGAAAGAGAGCCCTGCTGGATCAGAGAAGGAATGTCCAATATTCTCTTTAACATATGAAGACTTTTTCTATCTTAAAATAGAAATTATATTTATATAAGGATAATATAGACTTACCAATCAAGCACCAAATCAGTTAATATTTTTTCTAAAAGCAAAGAATGCTGCTAATGTTGCATAGACAAGATGGTTTCAATGAATGAGCAGAAGCACAGCATAGCTGTAACAGGGGGAAGAGGGACCATGCAGAGGAATGTGCTTTTAGATGGAACTGGCAAGAGAACAACACCTGTAAGATGCATGAAGGAATTCTGCAGTGTTCAGTATCGATAATGATCCTAACTGTGTCAAGGTTGCTTAGCTAGTTTATCTTAATATAAGACTTTGAATAAGCAGACAGTGCTCCATAATCTGGAATAACAGTGGATTGGGCATCCAAGTTGTAGAAAAATCTGAGACAATATAAGTACGCTAACATTCTCTGTGTCCTTCCACAGAGAGACATTCTGGGTCCAAATGGGTTTATTAGCACTGATGAAGGGATGGCCCTGATAATTTCACTCCATCTCTGGTGTTCCCTGATGCCTTAGGTTTTGGGTGTAGTGCTGGAAGAAAGAAAACCAACAAACCATTTCCCATCTGTTACATGACTGTGTCAAATGAGCCCTAAGGAAATACAGACTGAGGTGCAAAGATGCTTATTCTGAGGGAGGCATTTTGGGTTGTAAAAGACTGAGCAAAGTCTTTGATGGATCTCTTGCAGTTCTAGTAGTGTGGAACTGCATAGTATCCACAGGTTAATTAGCACAGGTTCTGGGAATGAGAGGAGCTTGTGGTCTTAGGCCCATCCTTGTCCTGGGTATTCTGCAAGGACATTGCATATCACTGTTCAAAAGTGATCATTCTCAGCTTAAGGTGGGAGAGCACTCTGTAAAGTTAGAAATGCCTTTTCTAGAAGGAGTTTGAGGGACCCCAGAAACATGCAATGGTTGCACTGTCAGGCAAAAACCTATTTATGGCTGGCATCTAAAATTCTGAGTAATCCTGCAGAAAGGTGTTCCTGTTATGCTTTTCTCAATCTTCCTCTAGTAGCAGGTGCAAACTTGTGCATCAGGTATGTGGTGTCTTCTGCAGTCTTCATCCCCTGTGGTTATGCTGAGTGACAAAAGGGATATCCCCAGGTTCAGACACTTGGATTTCTTTCCTAGATGCTGGGAAGGAGAATGACAGGAATCTTTTGACTTTTGGTACATGATCAGTACAAGGCAGGGTATTCTCACCAGCCCCACACCAGGAGACCTGCTTTGTAGATGTAGGGATTTCTGAGCTGGCCACAGTCTTTGCATCATTGGATCTTTCTTTAGCACATCTGGCCCACAAAGACCTTTGATTAATTTGCTGTGCCAGTATCCATGCACAGTTTCCATGCTGGATTACATAAGAGCTGATTATTATTGCTACAGAAAGTACCTAAGTGATTTTTGCTGCCTTTGTACAAAGCATTTAAGAAAAAAATCCACAAATCCCTCTTGCCTTTTCAGAGATGTGGCTGGATATTCTATAAATGTAGAATTCACATACACAATTATTCTGATTCTCCAGAGAATAAGTGCATTGTTTTAAAAGTTGTAATTATGAAGTTGCAGTATTAAATAAAACAATAATTATTTCACTACAAATATTTTCAAAGACAAAAAACATGAAAGAAATGAAAATGTTTGTTTTCTCACTGTCTTGTCCAGTTCTGAGTGACTGGATTTCTGCCCATCCTGTGACGATGTGCATTCCTCACGCATACTGCAGCAGATGTGTGGCAAACCAGAAACTATCTGTGACCAAATTTTTGATGGATGTAAACCATCACCATTCTGTGCATTTGGTAGTCAGTTTAAATGTTCTCAGTTTTTTTGGTCCTGGTTTCATGAAAGTCATTTTGCCTGACGAAGCAGATAATTTTTAACAGCCTTCTCCCCTTCACCCGTCTTTTTTAGCTCTAGAGAGACTAGAGGTGAAGTATATTTCATTTGTGAAGTAAATGGCTAAAGCTCTATTTTGTAACTTCTTGATTGCTTAAGCTACACATGGTATAGCACCTTACATTGTTTTCATTTTGATCCAGTCTCTTCCTTGTTTCTGACTCCGTTAACATTTTACAAAGCCAGAAACAAGTAGGATGTGGTGATTTGCCCAGTTAGCTGCTGTGTTTTAGAACCTCTGCTGTGCAGGAGATGTACAGGCATGGCTCCTGCAGAGCTGAGCACCTTGCCAAGGATACATCAGAGGATCTGGACAGAGATTGGCAATGACATGGAGAAAAAAATTATGGCGGAGTCAGAAGAAAACTTTTACTTCAAAACAGAATGCCCAGTTGTGTGCTAGAATGGACTTCATTAGCTCCTGTGAAGGAAGAAAAGCAGATAAAGTGCAGGTGTGTTTGGAAGCAAAACCTGAAAACAAAAAAAATGCACCAAAAGGAACCCACTAAACATTAACAAAGAACAAACTCAAAGTGCTTTCTAGAAGTTCAGCGATACTTGTTTAACATTTGTCAGGACTAGGGAGAGCTGTGGGTCATCTCTTGTGATCTCTATGTCTTTTAAGATTTTCCAGCTGCTGCTTTTTACCTTGAGATAAAGTTTTTCATCTGTGTGGTGGTGGGGTTTTTTATGACTTGACCTTGATTTTGCTGTTTAAGTTTCAAACCTTGCAAAGCTCCCTTATTATTGACACACCTGGCACAAGAAATCTGTGTGGAAACACAGAGAGCATATCTTGGCAAGAATCAGGACCTGCTGGAATCTGGATAGGGCTGGGTGCTGATGGTGCTGCTCACACCTGCTGGGCTGGGACTTTGCCTCAGTTTTCATAGGAATTCCCCTTCCTCCAAAAATAAGACAATGGTTCTTGGGCTATGTGGGCATCTACAACTCCAGGTAATGCCCAGCAATATTAGTGTGACAGAGGATATAAGCATTCAGTACTGGAATTCCACAAGTAACCAACATTACCTGTGAAATTGGGAAAAAACAGCAAATGATTTTGGTGAAAAGATGCACATATTAGAAATGTTAAAATGACTAATTTTAAAGGTGAATGAATTGATTTCCATATTAATGGTGCTTCCTTATTTATTTTTAAAATGAAATCCTTTCAAGCTTTTTGTTTTAGAGTAGCTTTTACCTTCTTAAAAAAACCTTGGCCTAGGTAGAATGTGGAGAAAAGCAATAATCAAAATCATCATATAATGCCCAAATAAAACCCTTTCACATAAATTATAACTTTTCACAGTGATGGCGTTTTCCATTTCATTCAATATCTTTTCCTCTTATTGTACACTCCTGCAAATCATACATATCAAAACTGAAACATTTTTTCTGCATTTTTTTTCCATTTGGCCTATTTGGTTCTTGCTCAGACACATCCTGTGATGTCTCCTGTGCTGCTGCTGTGGAGGGAGGATGAGTGGCCTGATACTGGATCAGGCAGTGCTGCCTTCTGTCACTGTTACCTGGCAGGACACATGAACTCTGCCAAACACCTTGACTCCGTCCTCTTCCTTCTCTGCAGGAGAACTCAAAGCTCCTGCATTAAATCTCTTGAGCTCTTTTACTTGCTGCTTTTCAGGTAAGGATAAACATGAAAGAAGGCTTACTGGATAGTTTGAGAAATCTTGGAGGGCAGAAGGTGCTGTTTCAATTCCTCTGACTACAGAGGGGAGGAAAATATAGTTTGTATGCCTCTGCAGTTTAAAAAAAATACTTGGATGAAACATTTTTGCAGAAGTGGGGAGTTTCTTGAGAATGCCTTCTCATTTTGATTTCTGGTACTGTGGGTTCGTTGTGTGTGTGACCTTGACAGATTCTATGATATTTCAGGGACAGTGAAAACCTTCAATGACTGAGTTTGCATAGATTTCTACTTGTTTGCTATGATAACTTAATTATTCAGAGCTAGAATCCTCTGGACTTGAAAACTGTCTGAAAAGCCTGTTCTTGCAGTTGTATACCAGATACAGAACCAGTGCAGCACTTTTCTCAGGACTAGCGTGTAGTCAGCATGTTGAACTTTTTTTTAATAATCTTACAGTGTAAAATATAAAGAAAAGGGTCAATTGTCATAAAGCCATCATCCCATTTTGATAAGGAGGTAGCAACTTCTTTTTACTCCCCAACAGGTAAACATGAAAGAGAAGAATTAGCAGAGTAGCCAAGTGAAAATTTTTACAATGTGCTTTTTCCGATGTGTTGATTCGATATCAAATGTCAACATCAGGATTTGTTAACAGTAAGTTTTAGGAGCTTTAAAAAAGAAGGTTAAGGAAAGTTGAACTTTTGTCTTATGTTGTCCTTGACTTTGATATATTGTAGTAGGAGAGAGAAGTAATTCTGTGTTTTGCAGTCATGAAAGTAATTGTGTATATTGTTCTTCAGAAAGATTAGACAATATCTGAGTAATCAAACAGTTACCCTTTTTAAAAGTTTGGGCTGATGTTATCTATTGTAGTTTGCATATTCTGACACACAGGAAAAAGATGCTGAAAGCATCTTATTGTTCCCTGTAGAACTTCTTTGTTTCAAATATTACTAGTATGCACTTTCATGGTGTACTCAACCCAACTCTGCAAAATACCATAAAGTCCTGAAACTAAAAAATGTTCCCTGGCCTGGATATATTTTTAAATTTATATTGCTTGCATACTGCACCATTTTCTCCTTCTGAAATGGTCAGATTCAGACCTGAGCATGTACAAGAAGTCACCTGGGGCTCAGTAATGACAGCAGAGGTTCAGCTTCTTTTTTAATGAAGACAGAAAGGTGGTCATATCTCCGTGGGTCAACAGCAAGGTGTGGTGGGGAAGGATTCTTCTGTACTTTAGCAGCTGTGTTTTCTTCACACATGGAGGTAAAGGGCACAAGATAGAAAGGATTCAGAAATACTCAGCTTCTCATGTAAAAAACCTCACAGCAGGGATTTGTTTCAGGCAAACCAGCTATATAGTCAGAGCGATTTTAGAAAAAAAAAATCCAAATGGTGTGAAAACATACTAAAAAAGCTCATGTTAATGGAAGAGAATGAATTTTTTGGTGGTTTTTTCCCCCTCATCCCAGTGGAAGTGAATATGCATAAAAAACATTATTCTTATCATAATGGTGTAAAAAGATGCAAAGTCTTTCCTGTTAAGTATTCATGAACACTGACTTTGAAAAAGGAAAGAAAATCTTGCTTCCTAGTGTCTTATATTTTGTATCTGATCAAAGGGTAGAACCTCATGAGAATCTGAGTAAGGGCTGCTGTGATTGTTGCCTCCTTCTGAGTGTCCCTGAAGCAGAGCTGCTGTAACATGGACTCTCCCAATCTACCTCAGGGCAACGTCCTCTGGATGGGATGAGAGGAGCAATCACGAGATTAATTCTTGGGCACAACTGCAATGGAAGTTGCCAGCTGTTTCCAAACATGATTATGCTCTGCTAATATCAGGGACAATCAAACTGAACCTCAAATAAATATGTAGTCTTTCTCTGTAGTAGTTCTACCTGAGGCTTTCTGGAAGTCTTCTAAAAGTAGACTTTTTTTCCTCTGATATTTTAGAGGTGGTGTAGGGAGTTTAAGAGAATTTGCACAAGGTTATTTAAGTCTAGAAGTTAGGAAGAGAATTTAGCTATCTCACTAAATCTACTTCTTAGATGAAATTCTCTCATCTACCACAACTGATTTTTGCATAAAACATGAACCAAGCAAGGCATTATTATTTTTGTCTCAAAGTAATGTATTCCTGTTTGGTGAGGGGAAAATATCAAAATCTGTCTTTTCCAGCTACTTGACTGACAGGCTTCTGCTGTGCTTTTAGGAAGTTTTGTAACATTCATGTTTGATAAACTAGTGTGGATGTGTGTGTACCCATATATACATATATATATATATATGTATACACATGGCTTTCTCCACATGCAGATTTTCTGCATATGGAACTGCTTAAGAAATCAAACAATTGAAATGCTAAAATAATGATGCTTAGATAATACTTATGAGTCCCTATCACTGCCCAGATAATAGAATTTAAATAAATGTAGAATTGTTACAATCGGTATAGATTATATGAGTTCAATCTTAAATTTATTATTGTCAGAATAATCAGATGTTCTGCATTCCATTGGTGACTTTTTCCTCCTGGTTTTGTGGTTTTGCTTCAAGGTGGCAAGGAAAGTCCAAGACTGGGGCATGAGCTAATTACAAAGACCAAAATAGCATTGGTGGCAGTTGGAGAAACACAAAGAAGGTGGAGGCAGCATTACACTGATGCTCTGAGTGCCCCTTAAAACCCCAGATCCTGAAGATGTGTAATTGTGACAACCTCACCTCTAAGAACAGTAACAAAAGAGATTCTACCCTCACAGCTATAGGAAAAAAAAATCATCAGTGCTAATTCATTATGACTGAAAGGAATAATATTTTTTTTGTGGTAGAAGAATATGATTCTTAATGCTAGTACTGGGATCAGCACTGGAAATACTTTCCTGGGATGTGCAACTGATCCAGCATAAGCAACAGATGTTTTGCAAGGGGTTGTGGCAGGGGAGCAACATATCTCATGTAAGAGAAAAGCTACAACATTAAAGTCCTGGGAGAAACTGTACAGTGAACATCAACAGGTAAAACTTGTTACCTGAAATCTGTAAATGTAGAGTCCCCCCTGCATTATCATAATAGTTCATTAGTGTTAAAACAAGATCTCAGCAGCCGGTATATGTATGTCTAAATATTTAAAGAAATCAGACTTCAACAGATTTCACAATTTTAGTCTGTCGAAACAGAGGCTCTTGTACTCTTAAAAATAATTATTTTCAGCTTGAGTTTTGAGAGGTGATATGCATATGCACACAAAATCCTCAAGCCCTATGCTCAGGGATTAAACTGAATGACCATTATATAGTCTCCATATAATAGAGATAACTACAATTCAAGGAAACATTCAGACTCTAGAAATAAGGGCAACAGGATGGGGAGAGCCCAGTCTCCCTAGAGATCAGCAAATCTGACTAGGCATGAGAAAGGTGACTGTCAGCTTTGTGCAGTCTGTTTTTTCCCCACCATCTTTCTGAGTGAAAGGATGCACATGTTTTTCTGCAGAGTCTTTCTAGAGCAGCAAGCCCATCTTGCCTTGGTGCCTGCTGGCTGAAGATTGCTGAACCTGCATTTCCTTTAGTCACAGGTTGGCTGGCAATGGTCTAATGGCATCCAGTTGACAAGAAATAAGCTTAGGGATTCATTCTCTGTTCCAGGAATAAACTGGGATTATTGAACTATTATTTTTTCCCCCCAAGGTGATCACTTTCTTCATGGGCAGCAGGGGAAAAGATGAAACAAGCTAAACTAGATTAAGAGATTTCCTCTTATTCCCAGCTCTTATTTTCATTTGTTCTTGTTGTTCCCCCCCTGCAGTGCTGTGGAACTGCAGCTCTGCTTTACCTTGCAGTTAACCTTTGAAAGAGAAATACAGGAATGTGAGTCTTTTCTCCTGCTCTGAAGGAAGACTGAAAATGCAAGGTGGTAGAAATTAGAGGGAAATTAGGATGGTAAGGGCAATTGCTTAGGAAGGAGTTTATGCTGTAGGTAATGAGCACAGAGGATGCACAATCATGAGGTATAAACTCATTCTGTGGCGTGCCAGAATGGCGTCCATATCACCACACCTTTGTCTCCCTGTGTTGGGTTGAGCTGCAAAAATGCGAACTGCCCAACACAGAGAGAAAGGGTTCCCCCCCAACCAAGGGAAAAGGAGGGAGAGAAAAAAAAAACCCAAAACCTGAAGTAGCAAGCATCTTATATAGTACAAAAGAAAGATAATTAAAAACAGAACATGATATAATACATATATATATATATACGAATGTGAGAAAAGAAAACCCAACTAACAACAGTAACTACCAAGTCACCCAACCAAATAATACAGATTACAACCATCCAAACCCCACCAAACCTCCCAAAAACTCTTGCAAAGAAAACTTCCAGCAAGAGAGAAGTGAACAAGAAAATGTTCCCCTCCCTGGATAACAGAGCGGGGATGGTGGCAAGGCTTGATGTCAGTAGAGGCAAAACCCAAAAGAGACAGAAGCTCCTCCTCTCTCTCTTTTTATGCCCTCTTGACACTTCTTGATGATGTCAGATGATATGAAATACCTCTTTGGTTGCTTAAGTCAGGTGATGCTTGTCCCTTCTGATCTATGTCACATCCTTTGGGCCTGCTAAATTTAGACCTAAAGCCAAAACAACCACACTTCCCTACATAAAACCAGTATGCTGGGTAAAACCTGCTTGAGAGGAGACATGAGAAAAATACATGTAAGGAAGAAGCTCTGTCTGTTTTTCTTCTAAAATGTGGAAAATGAGGGGTAGGTGCTGGCCACTGTTGCCTGTACAGAGAAAACTGAGTATTTTTCTAGGATGTGAAAGGTGTTTGTTTTAATTTCCTATCTGAGAAAGCTGAAAGCTTCCTGTCTTGCTCAGAATTGCACTCATCAATACTTTCAGTCCTTTGGGTTGGGTTGTTTTTATTAAGGAGATGCTTGAAATGAGAAGAGATTCATGAGACCAAGTAGAACAAAGGGATGAGGTACCCTATGCCCTACTAGTTGGGATATTTCCCTGGAAATTTTGGTATTCAGCTCCCTCAAATGCTAGCTTGTCATTTCATGATATAGTGCAGGTAATCAAGGCAGAGCTGAGCAGGGTTCTTTCTTTATCAAGAGTTGCAATTTTGATAGAATATATCTTTTCTCTACAGAGGTCTTGCTTTAAAACCATAAAACCTATTCTGAGCCTGGACCCAAATGCTTTTTCTAGACTAGAATGAGATATATTTAATGAGAGACTTGTATGTGCATGCAGTTTACACATAAAAATTAAAAATTCTATTCTCAGTTTTTCAAAAGGGGAGAGAATACTTCTTCCCCATTCCTGGAGGGAATGCAGTTTTAGATGCTGAGATTTGCATGGAATTTTCTGCCCATAGCTGAACTTGGGTAGTTTGAAGGCAGTATCCATCTGATGGGGAAAATAAAAGGGAAAGGAAAGGATCCCTTATTTATCCTGCTGTTGAATAGTAAAACACAAGCCAGCAGAACGTGTCTGTGGTCATCACCTGTGGAAAAAATGACCACTGAAATTGCTGCCATAACAGGGTTCCCAAAACATGCTGAGCTACTGAGTTTAAAGGTAGTTCTATGTGTCTACATGGTCAGCAGTCACAGCAGCTGTACACGTGAGCTGCAAAGTTGAGCTGTGCCATTTGTGCTCCTAAATCCTTCCTGTGCTTTGGGGAACCTTGGCCTTTTTCAGGAACCTAAATTTAAGTTTTGTTATATGAAAGACAATGTTTAGTCATTCTCTTAAAATATTAATTTCTTTACTCCTTTTTGTCTGGCTTTAATGTCTCAAAATTTCATCCAGACCAATTCTGTAATAGAGCATATAAGAAATTGGTGGCCAGGCTCCTTCTGATTTAAGTAATTTTCATAGGAGTTTGAGAGGCTTGTCATATTGTTCCATGGGGCAAGAATAGGCCCCATCTGGGGTTAAATTTAAGGTTTCCAGCCTTCTAGGGGTACATAATGAAACAACAGCAAATAAAGTGTTTTAAAATGCAAGATGAGTTTGTTCTTTTGAGAATGCTGTATTAAAGTAAATGATTCTGAATGCCCATGGTGGGATGGAGTACCACAAACTATGCTATTCCACTGTAAAAATAAATAGCAAAACAATAGGGAACTGAACAGGCTTCACTGCCTCATAAAGTTTGGTATTTTACATCTACCTTCCCACCTCCATTAGATGCAGCAATTAAAAAGTGGGCCATGGGACTGTTCAGACATAGAAAATTAAACAGAGCTTTGAAGATGTCGCTGTAAGTGTCTGTGAACTATCTGTCATCTCTAACTAAAAGAAAAGAAAACTGAAGGTGACTATTTGGTATTGGGGTGCAGAACAGTCTGAAGGTTTCTGGGGAGGGGGTGTGTGTCAGCCTCCTGGGACAAAGTAGTTCAATTTCTGTGCACTTTCCCTGTGCATTTAACCCTTTGTCTGCTCTGTTGCCAAGTGTTTTCCACTCAAGTGCAGTTCAGGTTCTCAGTTCTCTGGTTCTGCATCCTGATCAGCACAAATGGGAGCTGATGGGGCTTCAGGGCACTGACAAAGACTCATTACTTTAATCAGTAGATCCATGACTCTAGCGACTGAACTGCTGCTTATTCTTTACAGCATTCACTCAAAGAGAAAAGGACTTGTGTGAGTCACTAAAACTATTTTTTTTCATAGCTGAAATGAAAATCCTGTGTTCTCCATCTTCTTTTGTTCTGTCAGTGCTTTTGATGCTGGGCTGTGCGTCTGAAAAGTGTTTGGACTGCAAAGTGTGTTTGTGTTCCCAAGTGCTGCAGAGAAAGCCTTCCTCCTCTGGACCTTGGGATGGGCTCAGGCTCAGTGAGTGTGTTCCAGCACTGGGCACCGCAGAGCCACTGCATTGCTTTGCTGGACTTACTTAATTTGACTGACTGACTAACATATACCCAGGGTCTTTTCCTCTGAGCCCCATGTTTACAACTATTTTAACCCTTTTACCCATAGATGAGATTTTTGCCCCATACTCACAAGGCTATAGATAGATTTTATTGACCCCAAGATGCTTTGTTACTCACTGGCTCCCACCTGTTCCTATTTCTAATGGTCGGGCTGTGGCTGATGTGAGTACACCCTCCCCCGGTTAGAATTAATTGGCCTAATTTAAAATCCTAACAGGTGTCTTTAAGCTGTAGCCAGAACCAGGTGGGGGAGTGCCGGGGTGCTGTGACCCGGCAGCCAGGTCGGGGGGAGCAGAGCATCCCTGCACCTGGCACACGCGTAGTTTGGCCACTCTCAGCCATGGCACCGCACATCCCATCCTGTTCTATGGCCCTCTTGGAAACCTGTCAGCTGAACGGTAACTAAGCTGCCTTTTCATTCTCTGCAAAACTTTGTAAAGCAACCTGTCCGTGCTATGGGCCTGCAGAGATTGCTGCAAAACTGGGGTGGGGAGAGGGGAAGGAAGGTAATCTTAGTGTTTTCTCCTGAAAGGTAACTACTGAGTTAACTTCTGATACAAAAGTGAGCAAAGCTCTATGTTTATAGCTATAAGACTCCTGATGATAATGCCATCAAAACAATTTTCCTTTTTTCCTCCTCCTCTGGATTTTTTGATGCACCTGGTGTGAGCTGCACTGAATCCAGACTTGTTTCAGCATGGGCTGGAATAATGTTACTGGAGGGAAAACACAAGTAAGATATTTGTTGCTGATATACAAAAAGCCTGGTTTGTAGACTTGTTCCAAGTTACATCCTTGTTGCTTTCTATTGTTTGACTTTTCTTTCTTGTTTCTGAGAATTCTGTTGCTATTTTGAGATTTTCTGCAATGTGGACTCTGTCTTTGATCTTGTTTTGTTTGTTCTCAGTGTTTTTGCAATCCAAGCAGAATCAAATGGTATTTGGAAAACAGTATGTTTGAACCTTTGGGTGATTGCTTGTTTCTGCAAGAAATTCAGAACATAACATTTTTTAAAAATTTATTTGGAATACTGCTAATTCTTGTACAATCTAGGAGACAGAGCTAGACTTTTTTTTAAAAAAATAGGTTTTTTATCTGTGAAGAAAGATACAGTATTAATTGAAAGGCTCACTAAGTCAAGCAGTTTCAGCTGGCAGTGTTATTCAATGATTGTCACTGTTCTGCACTTAATTCTAGGAGTCTAAAATTAGATCACTAATTCCAGACCTGCATCCTTCAATGTTTATTTGTGGGGGATGCTGTCACAACTCTAAAGGCATTTATTCCAGCCATATTGCAGATTGCTTAATTTTTCTAACAATGGTGCTACTAAGGATGTTCCTAATTATGAATATAGAAACTTATCAATAGGCATTTATTTTCTAATGTCTTGGACAGAATTATATATCTCTGAATGTATCTGTTAGTTATATCCATGTTGGCTAAGAAAACTTTGGTGGCTTCTCATTTAATAATTTCTTTTCTGTAAAAATTGTCAGCCATCTGTAATTCCCTTTGAATGTAACCTGGGAGATCTAGTTTTGTTAGTGTTCAGTAACTGTGTGTGCTACAAAACTGTCCTTGTCTGCCAGTGTCAAGTGGCCCAGGATCTCAGCAAAGCTACGGATCTGGTCATATAAAGTCTTAACAGCATATGATGTGGTTATATTTAATTATTGTTGTTATGTATACTTATATCTTGTATATGTTGTTGCAATATATAGTGTTCCATATTACGATCATATTCCCATGGTAATGGCTGTGTTTCAGACAAATCTGGAATGAAACATCCCTGTAATTAAAAAGCATATTCTCTGTATTTTCCTGTAAAAAGATTAAGCCTTTCTGTCATCTCCACACCCCTAGTGATAAAGCTTGGAAGTGTTTGCATTTTTTAGATTTTTTGTTGGGGTTTGTTTGTTTGTTTTGGGGTTTTTTGTTTGTTTTGGTTTTGTTGTTGTGTCTGGGGGGGGTGTTGTGTATGTTGGGGTTTTTGGTGTTTTTTTTCTTGAAGCTGTGCTTGTTTTAAATGTGAGGACTTTTAGTCTTGGTTTTGGTGTTTTTTTTTTTTTTGTTTGTTTGTTTTTTTCTGAAGACTTCAGTGATAAGGACTGTTTGTGACAGTTTATTTTACAATAGACTGAAAAGGGTAGTATTATGTTTTTTATTCCTTTAAGGAGCTGTCAATATGCCATGCATGAACTGAAAGAGTGGCTAAGTGGCTCCAAGTGAAATGAGGTTCCAAATTATTTCCCCTTAAAGCATTTGACTTGTGACTTACATTTGTTAAATCCTATTAAAACTTAGTGTTGAAAGGTGTTACAGGATGCTATTTGCCATAGATTGACAGCACCTTTTCAGTTAAATTTTGAGACTTTCCAGTGTAGCAAACAGATATAATTCATGTTATCTTTCTTTTTTGAAATGAGAGACAATGAGGTACGGAAAGGGAGAGGAGAAAAAAAACTCACACAGCCCTGAACTTTAAGGACAGTTGGCCAAAGTATTTCTTTCAGATTTTATTTAAGAAAGGACATTAATAAGAGTTATGACATAAGGTATTAATAATCTTTGTAGGTCACTTATAGTAGCTCACTCAACAACAAAGAAAAAACATCTTTCTGGAAAATTCTTCTTTGCCGTCTTGCTGAGGTACTGCATTGAAACACGAATTTTCTTGCAGAGGAAAGAATTTTGAAGGTGGAAAGACAGAACTTCATCAGCTTTGCAGCAGCTAAGCTCGCTTCCCAGGCCAGCTGTCACAAAACATTTACCTTTGTTTACAGCTAATTTGGGGGAGGGGGAAATGTTGCCTGTGCCATGTTCAATATTGACAGTGCCAGCAGACACTCTGTGTTGTCAAAATGAATGGAAATCATGTAATCACACAGCTGGGGCTGGTGGTGGCTTTGCAGAACCTTGGGGGGTATAGTGCTCTGAAAGAGGCTCAGCTGTGCCTTGGACCCTTGAAAGCAGCAGCCTGTTGGCATCATCACCAAGTTCTGTCAGGCAAAATGTGCAACCCCTCATGCATATTGCTTAAATCTGTTGTACTTTTCTGTGGGCAAGTTGCATATAAAGTAATAAATTTGATTAAAGAAAATTGACAAATATTTAATGCTTGGGGTCTCAGGGTGACATCTCTTAGGACTGAAACCTGACTGTCTCACGAAGAAAAGGCAGGCAAGGTTGAATCTTACATGCACTTAAGATGTGATACTGGGCAGCTTGGAGGTCTCTACAAGGTAATCATGTGGGTTTGTAGGATTTGTGAGGAAGATGGTGGAGTGAGAGCTAGGGATTTGAGATTAAATTGTAGGGGAGCAAAATAGGATGTGAGATGGAGCAGTTTTTAATTCATGATTAACTCCACTGAGGTTGTGGTTCGTTCCAGCTGGAGGAAATGTACCTTATTTTCTCTGTCTCCAGTTAAATACAAGAACATTCCAGGCCTTTAACCATGACAGCTAAGTCTTGGTACTGTGTAAAACAAGCCCTTAGCTATGTCTGTGTCAGCTGTAGGACTAGTTTTTTCTTTCTTTGGCTATTTTTCCATAGATCTGTGAGCAAGACCAATATACAATGTTAATAATTGCTTAAGAACAGTCTCAAATCAACCTCTGTTTCTTGAAAAATGTAAGAGGTGTTAGTCATACACAGAGACGACTATGGTAAAAATCAGATTTTAATTATTTTCTCTCATAATGGCTCCCTAATGTATTTTTCCTGCAAAAGCCTTAAGGTTATAAAAATGGTGCCAAGTTTTCGCCTATGCCTGTCAGGATTACTAATTTACTATGATATCTGTTCATGTTAGAAAATCCATACAAGATCAAAGCTGCACAATCATAGAATATGCTGAGTTGCAAGGGACCCATCAGGACCATTGAGACCAACTCTTAGGCCCCCCCAGGACACCCCAAGAATCACACCATGTGCCTCGACTGTTGTTCAAAAGCTTCTTGAACTTTGTCAGGCTTGATGATATGACCTGGGGAGCCTGTTCCAGTGCCCACCAACCCTCTGGATGAAAACCTTTTTTAATACCTAACCTAAACCTCCTCTGATCCAGCTTCATGCCCTTTCCTTGAGTGCTGTCACTGAGTAAAGATGCAGCAAGATGATGTTGTGCTGTCACAGAGCATGCACTCTATAGCAGGGCATGGGAATGATTTTGTGATGAGTTACAACTACATTCTCTTGGCTCATCCTGCACAGGGACTGGATTACCTGTTCATTGAATGCTTTTTAGACTGTAATAAGCATTTACTGACTGAGGCTGCTTCATCTGGTTGAAATGTTTGTATTGCCCAAATGTGGGTATGAATGTATATCTCATAGCTAGTCCCTCGTTCCTAGTAGGAAGGACAGAGAGAAAAAAGGATTATAGCACACCCATAGGTCAGCATGAGTCTCTTGATTCAGACTAGTAATTTACAGGAAAACAGCAGTGTAGTTTGCCAAAAATCATGAAGTATCCAAACAGGACCAATTCATTTGTTTCTGGGAGAGCTAGCTTTGAAAAGAATTTTTTATTCACCACGTTTCATGCAAAAACAGTGACAATTTCTAAACTGGGATAAAAAGCTGTCCCCCTCCCCTAGAACATGCAATTAAAATATCACAATATTTTGCTTAGGAAACTGGTGTGCTCTCCAGGATCCCTGAGTGCTGCTGTGTGGAACTGACTGGGTTTGACAGTTTTGCTGCTGTTAATCAGTGGGGTTTGCTAGTGAAACTAAAAGGATTATAGCTGGTTTGTTCCGTAGCTTCATGGGCTCCCTGGGTTCCCTGATGAGTGAGAGGCTCTCCTGAGAGTCACAGACTGGGAGCTCAAGTGGCTCCGAAACCTGCAAGTCTTCTCATCCAGCTCCTTAATACTGAGGAGACAGGTAAGTAAACAGTTAGAAAACAGCACAATTCCAGCCCTGCCTCTGTCTGTGTTCTGTCAAAAGAAAGTGTTTCCATGAAATATTAGCATTTGACAAATTGTAGTTTTATGATGGAATAAAGATGAGTTAGAAAATTTGTTGCATCTGAATTCTGATCTTGCTTGCATCTTGCTTGGGAACAATCAGCTCTTTGGATGAACAGGCAAAAGGTAGAAGTTTATTTCTGCTTGAGAAGCAGCCTATAGCAATGTGCTTTTTACTCATTGGGCCTTATTAGTTTGAGTTTCATACTATGTCGATCTCAGATACGTTGGTCTTTGCAGTCTTGGAAAGCAGAGAAGTCAGTGAAGGAATGCTTGTTCTCCTGGGGTTAACCTATGACACCCTGGGCTTGTGCAGCTCTGTCCCTGCACGCAGGCAGGTGCAGATGCTTGTGATTGCTGCATGTGTGGGAATAAGGTGTAACTGTAACTGCTGCTTCCACAGGCAAAAAATGTGATTTAATTTTTAATTTTCTTTTAATCGCTGTTCTTTAAAAGGAGAGTATTTCAAAGTCAATTTGGTTCATATACCTCTTTAAAACATAGGTAATCTGCATCCCCTAATTCTGTTTGAACACTTATTTAGTCTGAGTGATAGTTTGTTTTTTAATCATTTTTTCAGGGTTTTTTGATTGAGCTTTTTTCTCTCCCATATAACCCAGCAGAACTAGAGTGACAATTTCACACGAGATAAATCTGGCAGTGTGTGAAGTACCTTTTGGAGAAAAGGGAAAGAGAGAGAGGAAGAAACCTGTCGCTAACCAGGCTTAGGAATTTTTCTTTTTATCACTTAAACTAAAAAATGCAGGCAACAATAATCCTTGGGAAATGACTTCTTCTGCATTAGATCTGTTGGTTAGGAAGTATGAAGACTCCATTTCTGCCTCTGGTGGCTCATCTAGACAAAACCAAATTGTTTTGCTTCTCTGTCCTTTTCCCTCTTTCCTACAGATGGTTGTTACTGTGGGTTCTAAATGTAGCTGTGCATCTTGGAGACTTAGTGGTTTGCCTGGTGCTCAGCACAACAGAGATCAGTGCTGGTAGGAGCTAGAGGGCTCCATATTCTGCATAAGATTTTCCAAACACCTCTGTCCACAATTAGTGTTCATAAGACAGGCACACAAGTTAAAATATTGTTTGTAGGAGCATACTATAGCAGATTAAGGCAGAAAAGGTATACTACTTAATGAAGCTCTGTGACTATCCTATTGCAACAATGTGTTACTCAATTAAAAAGAATCCATTTAGAAATTTCTAGTGGGCTCAGAATACAATTCTGACTTCACAATTTTGAACCAGCACAGCTTGTATAAATGCATCCTTTTGATACAAAACCAACTTGAAATGTATTGAACTTGAAACTGGAGATTTTATTGTGTCAGTTACCCACTGTGTGTATTGTGCTGAAAAAATTCAAGACCCGGTGTAGACTGATTAAATCAGCCTGGATTTCTTAGAGCATTTTCCAATCAGGCTCTTATTCAGCACACAATGTTGCTGACATTGCTAAAGTTTATAATGACATCTTTTTTCTTCATGCAACAGAGGAAGGTTTTTTAAATCTTACTTGTACTATTTATGGACCTTAATAAGTCCTTGAATGTTGTGAATTGTAAAATTTTTGCTAAGTGATTTCTTTTAAAAGGCATGGAGTGGTCTGGCTGTTTGTACAGGAAGGGCTGGTGGAGGCATGTTGGATTCTATTGTACACAGTGCTGAGCATCTTAACTTAAGGGTATCCTGTCTCTAAATTGGGATTGGCTGTTCAGCTCCACTGATATTAAATCTTAGGCTGGGAAATTGCTTGCTTGGGGATTTCGCTCCCCCCAGACCTTTTATTATGTGTGTAATTTCTAATGACTCCTGATTTATAGAAGGCAATCCTAGAAAAAGAAATAAATTGGCTTGGCATTTGTGAAAATGGATCTTGAAGTGCAGGTACAGTATTGCTGAGCCACAAAGGGTCCTGAAGTAAGACAAGAGAGTCAAACGAATGTTCACTGAACTACAGAATTAGGGGGTTTCTTGGTTAAAAGGAACTGTTTAATTGTAAGTCCAAGTTGGTTCTTTAGTTGCTATCCAGATTTGGCCTGTTCCTTTCAAGTTCTAAACTTTCTTGTTGTGAAATTAAATAAAAATTTACTCTTCAGGTAGACTAATGACTGCTGAATGTCTCAAATCCTTGGTTCTCTCTAACTTTAAAAGAGATTTGCAAGTGTATCTTAGCCTCATTTTCACAAACTCTGAAGTTTTAAAAGTCTGAATTTCCTGGAAAATCAAGAAGATTGCATAACCCATCTCTGAAAATAAGAAGTGTAATTATAGATCTTTGGGATGGTTTTGGAACTATTACATCAGAATATATATTCTGAGGTACCTAGTGGGCAGACGGATGAGTACCCCAAAAGCAGAGCATATTAAATGAAATTTGTAGCTTTTGCTTATATTTGATGTGTTTTCTCCAGCTCTTTTAGTACTTGTATTTCTTGAACTTATTTTTCATTAATGTAGAAGGACCCATTCAATCATTAAACTTGAAGCTTCAGGTGTCTCCAGTCAAAGGTCAGGTTCTGGGAAAGAACACAGTTGTGGTAGAGATGGAATGAATCAGAATAAAGTTAGATGAATAACAAGCTGGCCATTGTCCATATTTGAAGACAGTGCTCCAAATAATTTTTTTTTGAGAGACGGGAATCTCTGCAAGAATAATTTCCTTCTTTTATGGGATAACTGATAGTTGTCATTTTCCCAAGAAATGTGTATATATTGTGGAATGGCAGAATGTGAATGAAGACTTCTTTCATGGGAAGTGATTCAGGTATGACATACCATCTGGACCAGGGGATTCTCTCTGAAGATGGAAGAATGCTGTAAAGAGAACAGAAACACGTCAGTTAACAGGTTAACCCCGTAAAGAGAGCTAGAAACTAGAAATTACATGAAAGGGAATGTCAACTCAAGGACAAGTGAGAGCAAGAGAGAGACCCTGTAATCAACAGAACAGGAATAAAATGCACTGGTTTCAAGCCTATGCACAAAAATAAGCAAGTAGTGAGAAGAAAGCATAATGGAAGAAGCTTTCATACCTTCACTGGGAAACCAGCACAGCTGGGTAAGTCTCTGATGTGTGTGTACACTAATGCTTGTGGCAGGGAAAACTGTCCCATCTGTGCTCATACACATCTGGTTACCATCGCAGAGGCATCAGAGACATAGTGGGATAGCTCACACAACTGATGTGTTGCCATGGATGGATACAGGTTCTTTAGGAAGAACAGGCCAGGAAAGTGAGGCAGTGGAGTTGACCTTTGTGGGAAATGATAGCAGAAACACATGGAGCTCTCCTGTTATTGGATGAGCTTGCTGATTGCTTATGGGTCAGAATTAGCAGGCAGACCAATGTGGGTGATATGGTGGGTGTTTGATCAGGACAAAGATGTAGGTCTTCAAAAATGTTAAGGCCTTCAGACATCTGGAAGAAGCCTCATGTTCACAGGCTGTGGTCCTCTGCGGGGACACCTCTCTGTGCTGGATGGGCAGCACAGCACGGCATAAGCAATATGGGAGGATTCTTCCTGGTGTACAGTGATGATAATGTCCTGTTCTGCAGGATTTGTTATTTACAAGCAAGAAAACACTGGTCAGAAGTGGACTTGCTTACAATGACCTTGAAATGGTGAATTTCATTATCTTGAGAGGAAAGATCAAGGCAAATAGCAGGATCACAATCTTGGAATTTAGAATAGCTGACTTTGGCCTATTGAGGGACCTGTTTCAAAGAATACTATGGGATATAGTCGTGGAGAGAAGAGGGATCTAGAAGCCCTGGATGATTTTCAGGAATAACTGACCCCAGTCTCCAGAATAGTCCATTCTGATTATCAGAAAAACAGGCAAGAGTGGCAGGAGGCCTGCAAGGAAGAAACTTGCCAAAACTTGAATATAAAAAGTATGAATAGATGTAGTCAGTTGAACTGGGAGGAATAAAATTACACCTCGGAGTGTAGAAATTATATTGGGAAAGCCAAAGCCTTCATGGAGTTGAATCTGACAAGTGAT
Organism: Pithys albifrons albifrons; assembly: GCF_047495875.1. Taxonomy (NCBI): domain Eukaryota; kingdom Metazoa; phylum Chordata; class Aves; order Passeriformes; family Thamnophilidae; genus Pithys; species Pithys albifrons. Next base: position 49,417,909 of record NC_092464.1, on the reverse strand, counting down.
GTGAGAGGGAATAAGCAGGGCTTCTCCAAAAAGAAAGCTGCGGAAGATGTGGGCCTGGTACTGAATGTGATGTCCTGATGAAAAAGAATATTGAGAAGGCCAGTGTACTTGTTTCCTTCTTTGCCTTGGTCTTTCCTGGGAAGATGTGCCTTCAGGAGCCCCAGTCCCAAGAGACTACTGGGAAAGCCTGGGGCAATGAAGGCTTATCCTTGGTAGAAGAGGATCAAGTTAGAGAACACTTCTGCTGGACATACACAGATGGATGAGACCTGATGGGCTATGAAGATACCCATGAGCGCTGATGTGGCTGGTTTATGTCATGGGCTACACTTCATCGCCTTTCCAAGATCCTGGAGTTTGAGATGAAGTTTCCATGGGCTCCCATCTTCCAGAAGGGCAAGCAGGAAGATCCAACTGCATACCAATAACACTCATCTTGATCCCTGGGAAAAAGAGTGAGATCTTCTGTAAGCCATTTCCAAACACAGAAAAGATACAAACAGGATAGAGTGATTGTTTGATTGACTGTCCAGGAAGAGAGTCTAGTGTCTCTGTCCTCGGAGATACTCAAAATCCAGACACAGCCCTGAGTAGCCTGAGCAACCCTGAGCCTTCCAAGCCAAAGGGGTTTGACTGGGCAATCTCCAGAGGTCACTTCCTGCCATTACAGTTCTGTGATTCTGTGTTTTAAACAGTGACACAGTGAAGGGAACTGCTCAGCTCATGGCCATTTTGTGCACACAGCATGATCTCCAGTCAGCAAACAGGACTTCTTATAGTTTAATTTGTTCACTTCAGAATTGAATATCCAAAATTATAAGTTCCTTTAACCATTTGTGCTCTCCTTGTTAGAAAGCTGATAAATTTGATTTTCATCATAGGTGGAGAAAAGTTTGTCAATTATTATTCCGGACTTAATTTGACTTCTTTTCACTATTTTAACAGACCTTGTACGTAATTTCTGAGCTCAAGAGTTGCCATCTTCTATAAAGACTGTACTAACAGTCTATACTTTTTGTTTCTTGAAGAAATTCTGAAGCGTTACTACTTTGAATTTGAGGATCTTAATGGATTTGCTCTTAAAAATATATATAAAATTATCCTTTGTGGGTTTTTTTAGTATGAATAAAGATAGTAGTAAATACTGCCAGAGAGTACTTCTCATTTTTAGGCTCAAAGTGCTCTAAATTTTTTGTCTAATTAATATTCACAATACTCTTGGGAGGTTCATGTATTTAATTATCCTCATTTTATAAGCTCTGGGAGTAAGAAAGTGGCATATGGGACCCAACAAGCCTTTGCTTTTTTGCATTTCTACCCAGTACCAAAACACTGAGCTCCTGTATGACACATCAGAAAGTGTTTTAATAGAAAGAGAAGTGACCTTGAACTGAGTCAAGATCTGCTTTAGGATCTAGCTTGCTCCCAAGCACTAAGCTGTTTTCAGTCATGAACTTCCCTACTTTCATTCCATGACACCAACACCAACAAAATTCGTCTCGGAGAGGAAACAAATAGAACTTCATTGTTCCTTTTCTCTTGAAAGTTGTTGCAAGATTTTCTTATGGTCTATTTCGTAAGCTTTCCTCATGAACATGTTGCAGTGAGTGACAAATGCATAGACTAAAATAACATTTTAAATGATATTTTATAAAAAATTAGAACCTGACATTTCAGTAGCATTTCTGTTGTGTGTCCCTTCCCAATTAATCATGTCTTTACAGACAGAGCAAAAACCAGGGTAAGTACTTGCTTTTTTCAGATTTTTTGAAGGTTGATTAAGTGTAGTAGAATGATGGAAGGAATAAACTGTTGCTCTTCTGGAAAAGTATGCCACAAACTGAGGGCAAAGGTTGTTGAACTACTTGGCTCCTGCACAGCAGTAGTGTACTTAATTCTTTATGAGCATCCTCATTTAACAAACAGCAGGGCTTCGTATAGCCATTCTTGATGCTGCCTTCTAATACAGAGAAGGAAGTATATTACAAGTATTAATACAAATCTAGATTGAATAATTAACCTGACTTGGTTTGTCCTGCATAGTGAAGCAAGTTCCACTTGTGAGAATAAAGCAAATAAATCATTCTTTACTAGGAATTGTTGCTTGATCCTTTTGAACAGCTTACACTTGCTGGATTTGAACAAGTTCTGTTGCAGCTGACCAGCCATTCCCTCAGCCTTCTCAGATGGGGTGTTGCTTCAGTGCCTTTAAGGCAGGGAGCTATTCTTGCCCAGTAGCCCAGGTGCCAGTGTTTGCCTGTGACAGTACTCACTGATATCATGGCTCATATATGTACATATACTGCCTTTCATTCTGCTTCTCTGGAAAAATTAGGCTATGTTGGGAAGCCTGTATTATGGGAGAAGTAACTCCAGAACTCTTTGTGTCTCTCACTTTCTGTCAAGTGCTGTTAATCTCAAGTGGTTTCTTTAATAAAGTTGACCTATCAAATGCTGCTTTATTTTAGATCTTTGCATCTGTGAATTAGTTACTGATGGACTTTTGGTCTGTGATAAGTTTGCTATATTTAGGGTAATGATATCAATTGCAAGGCTGGAATCCCAATTTAAAGCAGAACTGTCTCCTGTCTTTGGTCATATGCAGATGGAAAAGTGTTGTGAATAATGTCTACATGCTCCAACTTATTCCTGCAGTCTCCAGAATGGTTTCAGGCACACACTGCTATTAAAACAATAGTCTATTATTAAGATTTAAATTTTAGTTTTACTTCAGCATTGTAGCTGTTCTTCACTGTATCATTCAATGGATTTGGTCCACAACAGTTGTGTGAATTTTAACTTGCATTGGAAAATGGTACCTTTAGAGGTATCCTAATGAAACTTTTGCCAAGACATGTGAGGGTTTTTGAGCCAAAGTGACAGTGAGGAAGAGGCAGAGAATTCATAACCCAGTCATTTAACACACTCTTCTAGCCTTAACTAGAGCACTAGTTGGAATTGTTATCATTCACAACTGAGATGAGTGCTCTTGTTGGCTGTTCAGTTGTGGGTCTGCTTTATACTTCATGTGAAGAAATAAATATTCCCAGAGTTGTTCCCTATTAGCCTTGATTTTTAGATGAATCCTAAACAATAAGACTTTTTTTTATCTGCAGGATGGAAAACCTCTTTTGTTCTCAAGTTGTCTTTGTTATTTCATTTTCATTCCAGCAGAGCAGACTTGTGAAGTATGTATAGGAATGGTGTTGTTGAAGTGCTGCCTGCTACTGTTTTAGGACCAAATTTGTTGTGGCGATGTTAGCCAAACCTACTTGTTAATACAGATATTGATGTGCAGGAGGGGGTCACAGCTGGGTCTGCTGACACAGGCTAAACTTCACTCTCTCTCTGGTTTTTATATGTCATTATTGGAAAAAAAGTAGAACAATAACAAGAGAATATTTATAGTGGGTTTAAGTAAATAATTTTATCATGTTATTTTTGAGTGATTGAATGGATACTGTAGTCTAATACATAGACTAAGTTGTCAGGGATGAGATTAAAGAGATAAATCATAGAGGCATCTTTCTAAAATGATAAAACATGCCCCCACCCCCAACCAAGTGCTGTACCTGTCAGAGGTAATACTGATTTTTTTAAACCATCTGTTTCTTCACAGTAGTTATGAGATTTTGTAGTTTTAAATAAAATATTGATTTATGCAAATGACAATGTAACAGATTTTGACATCCCAAAATATCTCCTCACATCCTGCTTCAGCCTCTTCCCTCTATTCTCTTCCCTTCCTTCATCGAACTATCTGCAGTAAAATACCAAAACAACACATCTTGCCATCCCCTTTGGGTTAAGGTTTCTGTTAAGACTCATGAGCAGGCAGAGATACTAAAATTAATAGATTAGCTCCGGCTGCAGGTGCATATCTGCTCCATCACTTATCTCTGTGGGCTGCAGGGGGACAGGCTGCCTCACCATGGTTGCACCACGGGCTGCAGGGTAATCTCTGCTCTGGTGGCTGGGGCTCCTCCTTCTTCTTCACTGACCTTTGTGTCTGTGTAGTTGCTCTCACATTCTCACTTCTCTCTCCAGCAGCAACAGTGCAAGAGTTTTTTTCCCTTTCTTAAAACAGGTTATCACAGAGGCACTACTGCCATCACTGGTGAGCTTGGCCTTCTTGCAGGAGCCACCACAGAATCCCTCTTACTACCCAAACCTTGCCATGCAGACTAAATATATATGCCACCATTTTGCTAAGCTACAAAAGCAAGTCCTTCTATTTGGTTTTCACGAGTGACTTTGTTTTTTTTCAGGGCATATTTTTTTAATGGAAAAGCAATACATAACTTTCCAGATAAGGTCCCACCAGGGGCAGATATGATGGCTTTTTAATTTTCTCCCTGACAACACCTCTTGTAATGTGCCCTTTGTCTCTTTCATAGCCATGTCACTTGCCTTGAGAGCCAAGAAAGCATTGAGTCTGCCCCAGCCCCAGTGGAGCACTCCATATGGTGCTATGTGGAAAAATACTGTCTAGACTGGAGGAGAGGGTGGTTAATGCAAACACTTTGGAAGTGACTGAAGGAGATAACAAGAAACTGTGTTGAAAGGAGCTTTAAGGCTGGAGGGAGGGTTTTAGTGGAGCTCCTCAGGGACTGGCTTTGACATTGATCTTATTTATTATTTTCACTAATTACCAAAAAGTAGGATAAAAACAAGAATGTGCTAATGAAATTTGCTAATGGCTTGAAGTTGAACCTACATACGAGACCATCCTGCAGAGCTGACCTTGAATAGTGATGAGGTGGAGGTGGAAAGGAATTAGTATTAAAATCATGGAAATTTGTGTGTTTGGAGGAAAAGCAACAAGTATTCCTGGAATTTGTCATTCAGTGGGGGGACAAAAACTTTGAGGAAGGCTCAGCTGTATAATTTAGACCATGTATCTTTTTTAGTGTAGAGAGGTCTGATCCTCCCGCCACTGGAGGGAGACAAGGACCAATGAGAACAAACACGAGTAAATGCCATACGATGTGTGAATTCATGTGTAAGAGCTGGAAACAAGTCTGACCCTCGTGGTGTGGAGGATGTTACCTTGTATAGATCTGTCCATTTTCAGTTGCACCATGTCGAAATGGACAGTACAGGACAGTTAATGTGTGGGAAGGGAAGTTGCAAGAGGTCTGTGTTGCCCTGATCTTTTATTCGAGCACGTGTCATTTTGTAGTAGGTACTTAAAGAAAAAAACCAAACCAATATAAAAAACAGATACAAACCAAACAAAACTAATAGGGAAATGCAGTTGTCTTGATTCAAAAGAGTCCTGAGGATGATGATTAAAGGACCTCTTAAATAACTGCTCTTAATCTGTGCTCCCTGGAAAACTATCATTAGTTTATTTTAAATGTATTTCTTTTTTAACTGTAGTGAAATGATTGTGTTAATTGTTCTGTATTACTGTTACAAAATTGGTACTATAGCTGTTCAGCTAATAGACTAATTTCATTTTACATGTTTTTAATAGAAGATAATGAAACTGCAGACAAGCCAATGAGATTTCAGTAAAGGACAAAGCACATGTGCAGTCATGAATAGAGAGAGATGTTAACAATAACACTGAATTAAAGGAGAGGAAATATTTGCCAAGAAAAGAGAATAGTCATTTAATATTGTTCTCTGCTCCAAACCAATAAAACTGCAATACTCCAAAATTGTCCTGCTAGGGACATCAGACAGTAACAAGACTGACAGACTGCAGCTGCAATGATTGTTTTTTAAATGTGGAGGAAAAACAGTTAAAGGAATGACGACACATCAGACAAGTCCTAATGTAGTGATTATTCTCACTTTTTTTTTCCTATGCCAATAATTTGGATGCCCTGTCTCCACTGTGGAAAATACTGTACAGGCAATGCTCTCTTTCTAGCTGGCATGTGCAGTACTTGGTCAAAGATATCTGTGGTGCATGAATTTCCTAGTCTGTTTTGAAAGGTAAGATTGGATGAAATTGCAGCAAATCAAGAAGTTTCTATGTAGTTTGCAAAACAACTTTTCCCTATTATTTACCAGAATATTTCTTCCTGACTGGAAATTCTCCCCTTGTTTTTTTTTTTGTATTTCTTCCTTCTTTGCCCTTGTGGTGGCTTCTTTGGACCAGTGTCCTTATTTAAACTAAATTTCTTTTCTTTGTTGTAAAGCTCCCGGGAACTTATATGAACACTTGGCTGTTTTGGTTGAAGTCTCTGTTGTTAGAGCAATCACGTTCACAGGATTTAGCACCTTTTGATGCAATTTAGCTCTGGTGATACTTAAGCTAGTGTTTCACCTGAAGTCTGCAGTTATTTTACTCCCTCATGAATATGTTAATGAATTATTTCACACTCTTTAAAAAAATATATCTTTGCAGTCACAGAGCCAACTTGGCATCTCGGGGTGGTATTTAAATAACTTCATGGAAAATGTATCAGTCTATTTTTTTTTTAAAGGATAGTGAATAAATTCAGTGTGGCACGAATCTGGCAGCTGCATTGCAAAAAATATTCAGTGCAAGTAAATTATGCATTTTTTTTTGTTGTTAAAATAGTTCAGAGGATATACTTTTAAATGTTATTTTAATTACTACCTTTATTCTACTGTTTCTAAATAAAGGTATGCTTGGCAATTTACTACCTGAAATCTGATAGTCTAAATGTGTCCTTACTTCCTGATGTAAAATGTATCTTTTGTGAGCAGTCTCATATTCTAATTTTTTCTGTCAGATTGGTATATCAGCCTGTTGCTTTTGTTATATGCACAAAGACACAGGTGCATAATATTACTTTAATTTTCTTCATGTCACACCTTATGCCTTAGTTTTTTGTCTATGGAATTTGCTGTATTGATTATCTGTCCTTCACTTTATCTATGATTTTAATTATTTTTATTTTGGATGACTCTGGACATGCTTTCAGACTAAGTACTGCATTGTTTTAAAGTTCATTTAAACCCATATTTTATATATTAATTAGAATATATTAGTACTGAATGTATTAAGTTACAAGTATTTTTTGTATTTGTGGTTTCTGCTATGTTTTGTGAATTATTAGAAGCCTCATTAAAAGCTTGACAATAAGAACCATACAACCTGCTTTCCAGATCAAAGTAGTTCAAAGAAATCTAGATGCACATATATATTTTCATTAATTTTGTATTTTTACCAAAGCCTGGTTCCAGTAATTTTGCATTTTTTCACTTGCTATCGGTGAGTTTTAACAAGATTTTTGATCTTACAATACTTGTATCATGCTGGGGTTATTCAGGCAAACAAATATCAATCCATGTTTTGATTTGAGGGTACTTATTTCAACTTTTATGACCACTGAAATTAGTTTTCTATATTCTTTGCTATCTGCCCTCTGGGGGAAAGAACAACAGCTCTATCCATTGATACTAAAGGAAGTGGCAGTTTGGGGAACCCAGTTTTGGAGAAATTTTATGATTTACCCAGGACTTAGTCAGAAGTCCTTGGCAGAACAGCACTCCCAGATACTGGGATAATGCTCTGACTCCTCTTTCTCTTCACTTTCTGTGACCTACATGAACCTTCTCTCTCCCTGTCAGCACTTTGATAATGTGATTTAACTGATTTCTGTGGTTGGAGCTACTGCTGGCTGTGACGCTGTTCTTCAGCTCCATGAAAATGCAGGATGGGGAAGGGGTTTATCTCCAGATTACTAGTGGCCTCAGTGGGTCTGTGGGTAATGGAAGGAAAAGTGCTGTAACTCAGAGAGTTGAAGAGAGCTAAAGTCCAAACTAATATTGAAGTGTCAGGAGGAAGTACTTCTCCATTCTCAAAATAAAAATAAAACCAAGAAACTTCGTCTCTTTCTGTGTACAAAATAAGAGGGTTTATGTTCTAGTCATAAAATGGATGAGTATTGTGAAGCTTCAATTACTTCTTTCTCTGTGTGGGCACTCTAGGGTGCAAAGGGTTTGGTGCACTTGGGTGCAAATGCACTCAAGGGTTTCAAAACTTAGGAAAAATAATTTATAATGTTTCTTTGCACTGCAGCAGACTATGTTTGGGCCTCTAGAAGTCCTTACTCTTAGTATTTGTGCTTCAGATGTCATGGCTTGGAACACCCAGTGAGGTTCAGTATAGCACCAGTGAGTTTGCTGTTGACTTGTGCTAACCCCAGTAAGGCATTTAGACAGATGGGACATGAGACTGAGGTTGTAACTTAAGCAGGGGATTATAACTGAGCCCTCTAGGGAACTAGAAGTGGTTTTGTTCTGGTTGTAAATGTAATGGAGTAGATATTCTTTGGTGAATTGTTTATGGTTTAAGCTCTTCCTAAAGACAGGTTGGGGTGGAAAATGGCACTGTGACTTCATGATGTGAATCCCTCATGTCTCTGTTAAGATTAGGCCTCTGCTGAGCACTTTGTCTTGTGGTGCCTTCAGCACTGAAGGGAAGGATAAAACATTGATGGAAATTACTCTGTGAAATTTTCCTTATATTAACATTGTGAGTGAATGCTTTCCTTCTCTTCAAGATAGGCTTCTAAAACACACTAGCAGGTGAATTTGGGTTATTTGGGATTGGCTGGTTGTTCTGAAGTGTAACAGTCTCCTTTACATCAGATGGCAAGTTCTTGTCCACCATGCCCATCATTGTCATCCACAGCCTCCTGTCCTGACTGGTAGCCAAGCCTTGAAGGGGTGCAGACCTGAACCTTGGCCACCTGTGGAATGAGAATTTGTAGATAATACTTAGAACACATTAATTTTAAAGGAGTTTTGCGTGAATATAGATTCCAGAAATAGAATTATCACCTGGAATTTAAGAAGAACTTAATTTTCAAGTATAATACTGTAATCTTAGACTGGGATATGAATATCTTTTTATTCAGATGCTTGGAAAAAGAAAGAATCTGTGTACAGAACATGCTGTTATGTGTTTGCTTGTCTTGCTTTAGTAACATGCCCCTTCAATTCTGTTGCTGTGGAGCTGAAATTTGCCACTATGAAAGAGTCATGAGATGTTGATATTTTGGATCTTGGTGAGCTCTGCCAGGGTCCTTATATATAGACAGACCAGAACTCAGCCCAGCCACAGTTTGAAACAGCCAGTTGAGAGTCAGCCCCAGACAGATATTTGCTGTGTTGGTGAGGGGATTTGGCCAAGGCACTGATTTTTGTTTGAAAACTAACGCTGTGTTCTAAGAATGTGCAGAGAGACAATGCCTGTGAATAACAATTTCATATTTTATTTCTGGTTTTAATATTTTACTGTTTCTGAACAGTTATCATAATTAGAATACTTCTGTAATGTAACTTAGATTTGTAAACTAATTTGTTTACAGAAAAAAAGTGTCTTACTGTGTGAGATGAAATCAGTTGTATGTGTGAGAGGATGCCAGGTACACTGGCCCAGCCTAAAGGGATGGTGACTATTTGCATACTACCAGAAGTCTCAGTTCATTTTGAGAGCTCCACAGTTCAAGAATCAATTGGCTTTGCATATCCCAAAAGTTTAGGAATTGATTTTCTAAATGGTGATATTCAGGGCATAATGATCATGTCTGCCTGTTATTATATGATCAAATGTATCCCATGGAGGGAGAATTATTTAATCTCTGTGGAAACATGGAAATTTCATGATGCATTAGGTCTGTAATGGACACCTTTTTTTTTTTTGCAAAGAAATGAAATTGTTTTGTCTTCTAAACATATGATCTGTGATGCCTTGAAGGCTGCTTGGAAAGGTAGATAATTAGCTACCCACTGCCTAGAGAAATAGCTTGGAGATTTTTAGAAGCCTTATGCAAATGGTTTGGCATATTATACAAAATTAGTTTCAGTTAGGCTCAAATTTACCTAATTTAATTATCTGGAAAAGTTAATCTTTGACTTAGGAAAAGAAGGAAGAAGAAGACAGGGCAAAAAAGTACATTGGCATGTGGACTGCAACAATTAGATAGTGATAGATTTATAGCTGCCATTCACTTTGTAGATGTTCACCTTTAAGGCATCAGTAATGACGTTCTTTTATAAGACTCTATCAAAATTAATACCCTAGACCACAGGTGAAATAATTACTTAACTGAATTAAACCCTGTTGCTGGATATGGCTGTATCCTATTTTAGAGACAGTGAACTCAGCTGGCAAATCTGCAGCCTCCTGGGAAGTCTCAGCTCATTCTGAACATTTTGCTTGAGGTTTCAGGGGGTCTCTGGCATGGAGAGAACAGTTATCTGAAGGGGAAACTTGACAGTTTCACCAGACCTACGTTCATATGCCCATAACCTGTGGTGGTCTGTTTTATGCCTGCGTGGTGTCTCCAGCAGCCTTTTATCCTCTGTCTTGGTTATGGATGCATCAAATTTCTTCTTGATCCAGGGAAGATGGTCAGGAGATTATAGGAACAGGTGGTGCACAGCTGATTGCTGGTGGCTAGCTGTTATCTGCCTTTTCAGTATGCAGGGCTCGGGCAGAGAGCAACAAGGAAAAGGAAATATATTGGAAGCTGCTCAGGCCTTAACAGCTTGGCCTGTGGTTTGGTGGCTGAATTGAGACCAGAGAAACTGTGAACAGGCAGTTGTGTGGCCCAAGGTAGGTGGGAAGGCTCACAAAGCAGGACTGTACTAGCAGGGAACTTTTGTTGCATGGAGGATAATATGAGGTGTTGAGTATGTTGGGGTGGTGTGGATGGGTCAGTGGTGTCACTAAAGGAAGGAAGAAGTGCAGATCACTGCTGGATGATGGTCAAGTGGGGTTATTACAGACAGACCTCTGATGATCCCATCAGAGCTTGTAAGATTTATAGCCAGTCTTCATGAACTGAATTTCTGCAGCTGCAGTGAGCTCTTGCTGTATTTCAACATGCATGATGGTTTTGTAGAGTTATTTTAACAACCTCAACTGCAATTTGACCACTGTAAGAGCGAATTCCTTGAGCAGTGTTTAATACATCTTTTTGCACAAATCTTCTTTGGACAACACTGGCTTCATTTGCTGCTTTTGGAACATAAGCTGAAGTTTTCATCTGGGATGTTTCTTTGTGAGTTCTTAATTTTCTCTTTGAGCAGTATGTTGTGGTCAACTTCAGAAACATAATTTGAATAACTACAGCAAAAACTTTTAAGTGGCAATTATTCTGTATATTTATCAGTAAAAGAGACGTTACTTCATAGGATAAATACAGTTTCAAAGAAGCTCAAAAGCAGATGGAATAGTTTAGATAACCTCCCAGTGTTAGGAACATGTTTAGGATGTTGTTACTATAAGCCACATTATATATTTAGGATAGTATTGAACATATAGGGACCATTTGTGATAGTTTCTATGGAGCTCTGAACTCAGGGTTCTGTTGAATCTATGACTCTATGACCTGTAGTTAAAACACTTTTGAAATGCCATCCTAGAATTCCCCCTGGAGCTTTACAGCTTGGGGAAAGAAACTTAGGAAGACATACTGGGGGACTGAGAAGTGTGCTGTTTTGTTTTGGACAGATCAGCATATGCTCAAATATTAATTCTAAAATAATAAGGTTCTGTACAACAACACATTTGCAAGGAAGTGTATTTTACAGCATTTAATAGCTGTTTTGCATCTTTATGGTGTCCCATCGTTTCATTCATGTGTAGCAGATGCTTGATGAAGACACTCCATTTTCACTTCTGTCACCCCCCCCACAAAAACAAACAAACAAATAACCAAAAAACCCAAACAAACAAACTCCAAACCCAACACTGACACAAGAAGTTAGCAAATCCATTCCATGGCAGCAGGACTAGTTTTTCTGTCCCAAACAGTATTTTGACAGTACAGGAAGATTGCTTCTATCTCACTCGTACATCCTGGGTTTCTCTACACTCAGTTGGTTAAAACTTGGTTGTAATAATGCCAAGGTCATGGGTTCAATCCCCTGTGTGGGCCCTTGACTTAAGAGTTGGACTCAATGATCCTTGTGGGTCCCTTCCAACTCAGAATAGTCTGTGATTCTGTGATTCTTTGGGATCTATTCTGTAGGTAACGCAAAAATAGTAATTTTAAATATGAAAAAGAACCTTAAATTGTTTGTTGGTTTGTTTTTTGTTTTGTTATTGAAGTTCTAGTTGGAGAAGGGCTTTGTTACATTTTGCTTGTATTATTTTTAAATAGATACTTTTTTGTCTTTACTTACAATAAGGTGTTAGAACTTGAGGCTATAACATTTTCTTTACAAGACATTAATTTTTCTATGTTACAACATTTTATTATTACTGCCATGATCCTCAGGGATGGCTCAAGAATCCTTTCTAGGACCTGCAGCTCCCCATAATAAATGCTGTTCTTAGCCAAAAGTTACAGTGTTAAGCAGAAACTACAAGCAGGTCAAATATTGGTACTAACTTCTTTTGATTTCCATTATAACACCAAGGACGTAATTTTTAAGCATGACTTTCTAACCATGAGCAAGAGATTTTGTTGTATGAGTGACTGATCGCTTGAACAAGTTGCTCAGGGAAGTTGTGGAGTCTCCCTCACTGGAGATAGTCAAGACACAACTGGACACAGTCCTGTGCCATGTGCTCTGGGATGGCCCTCCTCGAGCAGGGAGATTGGACCTGGTGACCCACTGTGGTCTCTCCCAACCTGACCCATTCTATGGTGCTGTGATTTAGGTTTCATACATACTGCTCTGACCTTATCTCTGATAATCTGACTCATTTACCTCATGTAGGAGTATCTTGATGACAAGACACCTTGAAATCTGAGTATCTGTTATGTAAGTAGCCACATTCTTTATAGTCTTCAAATATGCAAATGTTTGTAAATTCTCCTTTCCAGTTTTTATTCATATTTGCAGTGTGGTGTTAAAAGTAGAGCCAGAAGCAAAACTTAATGTGAAACCCACACTTTTGTATCTGTTTTGGCCATCACTGGTAACTCAACAGTGTTCTAACTTTATAAAAACAGCTTTTCATTGTTAAAGGATGAAAAAAGGGTTTCAAACTAAAGCCTAGATATTGCTAGTAAACTTAGATCTGAAAGTGAATCTAGTACTAGGAAGATATTAGTTGAAGAAAATAAAGATAAATATGTTTTCTTCCCCCACAATATCATCACTTTTATGATGGACTTACCTCCCAGTTTAGAATGATAAATAATAAATCCTCTTTTAGCCAAGAACAAAAATATTATTCTTACATGCAAGTATGTTTCAAAATGCTTTGTTAGTAATGGACAGGGCTTAATATGTGCTTAAACACTAAGAGAAATTTCTCAGTATTTTTGATTTCAACAGTGCCAGTAAAAATACAGACACAGGAACACATGCCGTTTGGCAAGAAGGAGCTAATGTTCTGTAAGCATACAGAGGGAGAATACTTGGGTTTTTCCAAACATAGAAAAACACTGGTTAGAGGCATATGAGCTGATAGATAGCATTGAATGATCCTTTGCAAGTCAGCACTCTGCCTCACAAAAAGCAAAGGAAAATCTTCTCCAGTTAATTTACCCCAACTTTAATAAGTGTCAAGTGTTCTTGTACTTCAAGGCACATATTGACTTGCTAACCTTCTTCTAATCTAGCTTAATCTTTGTCAATATTTACCTCTTCATGCAATAAAAACTGAGAAGTCAACAGAACCCAACTTCATCTCTGTTTTTGAACTTGTGCCATTTCTTTGTCCATTTCAGTGCAACTCATATAGATCGTGAGAAAAAAAAATTAAACTTGTTATGTAACTGCTGTTATGTATTTTATAATAATAAAACTTGTTGAACTGTTTAGACCTCTGGCTGTAAGTAGAACTCTCCTCAATTATTCTACAGACCTTAAAAAATATTAGGTATTTTTGACCTTTTATAGACATTTCTTGTCAGACTGAGTATAGTATTGCTCTACTACTAACCAGCTGAATTCCTTATTAAATTAAGTGTATAATACAACTTATAATAAGGTTCCTTAGGTGGCTGGTTTATGAGACAATCCCAAAGTATTCTGTGCAAGCATGTACTTCTCTAAAAAGAGATCATTACAAGCAGATATTTAAAAGAAAATACTGGTACTGATCTCTTAGGATGCATCTTGCTGTACTCATCTGTTTTGCAGCTCCTAAACAAAACCTGTGGAACAGTGTAAGGGACCTGAGAAACTACTGCTTTTGTTTGTCATTGACTCGCATTTCCAGTTATGCTGTAGCCCTGAGGTGACAAGGGGACTTTTCATGAAGTCAAAATCCAGCCTAAGCCCCTTGTTTGCTATGCAGATACTGAATCTATCAGAGCTGAGCTGCACTGTGGTTCTGAGGACAGCATTTCATGCCTCTGTTCTGGCACTGAACACTCCGAGTCAGATCCCTCTAATGTCTGCGCCTCATGAAATCTAAATATGTAGAGCTGCTACTGCTGCCTGAGGGTTTAGAGGATGTGGGAGCTGTTGGGACATCTGCTGCCTTCACAGAGCTCAACTGAGCTGGTCTACCCAGATGAACATCTTCTCTGTCCTCATTGCATCTTTAAACTTAACTAAGCTTATGTCCTAGCTCAGCAGGTGGGACCAGCTATCACTGTGTGTGGGTGATCAAAGCTGTGTATTCTACCCCTTCTATTCATTCCCCAAGGACAATGGACCATTAGCAGCAGCTGCCCAGGGAGCCATTAGTACCGGCACACCCAGCCTGAGGGGGCGTGGCTGCTAATGGGCCATCAACAGTTCAACAATACCCCCTGGCTCCCAGAGTTAATCACCCATTGTGTGAGTCCCCGCCCAGGGGGAGGGACTGGGTGCTCCCTGAGGGTACATAAGTGGTGGGTAAGACCTTAGGAAGCACTTGTCAGATCCAGAGGAGCAGCAGGACCTTGACAGGAGGAGATTACTGCTCTCGACCAGACTACAGCCATCACCTGCACCTACAGGTTTCTCACTTCTTTTTGCTTTGGACTTGGGGGGAACCACACGGGTCTCAGCACAAGGGCTAACAAACCCCTTTGGATTTGTGCCCTAGGACACTGGGTTATACGGCTGGGTTTTGTGAGTTGAAAGCAATTTCTCTTTGTGTCAGTGTATTTATTGTAATATAATTACTAAATTTTAGCCTCTGACTTATAATCTCTCTTGTGGTGAGTTCATTTCCCCTGCTGGTTCACCTTTAAACCACCACAGCTTACAAAGGTCTTGTGAAAGTAGCAAAAATCTGATTTTATTAGTGTTGTTGCTCAAGGTGAAACATTTATTCCTTGAAAAATGTTTCCTTGATTGCCAACAGGTTGGTTTAGAGCTAGATGATGACTGTATTGGTGAGTATGGCTTCCCTGTACGTGCTTTTTGCTTATTTGAATATTAGCCTGAAAGAGTCACATGGCAAAGAGCAACCACTCAGATAAAGCATATATGCATGGAGGGCAAAGTTCAGACAAAACACAGAAATGGAGGTAGTGGTATAACCCCATGCTGACTAAGGGAAAGTAAAATGTGAGAGGTCAGGAAAAGAGTTGAAACACACAAGAATGACTACTGAAAAGAAAGGGGAACTTGAGTGGTGACCTATGCCCCCAGTTGTAATTTATGTTCCATCTCAAATCCCTGACTCCCTGTGTGGATGTCTCATGTCAAACTGTTGTGGTTCATTGTCAGTGCTGAGTTAGTCAGTGTGTGTGTCTTTGGTGCTGGTTAGAAAACTGCTGCAGATAGAAATTAACAATATTGTAAAGATTTTTATGATGTTTAATAGAGCTGGTTCCATATTTTCCTGCTCAATATTTTTTTCACATCAGAAAAATCAAAATGCTTTTATGTAAATTGCTTATTTCATTGAAAATGTTGGGCAGCAATTGTTTGAACACCTTGTTTCCCTTTGCATGTCTTCACGGTATATGACTCAAAGGATAGATTAGCCACAAAAATTGTGTAATATCCTTTCTCCCCAGTTTGAATTTTCAACTTGAGCAGTGGTCTGGTGTTTGCATTTAGCATCAAGCACCAGCAATTAACCTGAATGAAGATACCTTCCCTCTGGTAGAAGAGATGATGAGAATCACTTCATGTCAATGGGACCAAACATTCGGAGAACAGCTTTTAATCAAGATCGATACCAATAATGAGAAAAGGGCTTAAAACCCAGCGAAGCAATAATGTGCATATTAGTTTTTTGATTGAACATGCTGATAACCTCAGAAAAAACATTACACCAGTCAACCTGTAACAAACGTAATGGGACTGCCACTCTCACAGGGGGTTTGTTTCAATCAGTTCCAAACTCTCACAAAGGCAGACACCAAAATACTTGTGTACCCCCAGCTACATCACTGCTCTTTTATGCAGCACATTCCAGCAGAGGCTTACTCTCAAAAGACATTGCTAAATTTTTTTTCTCCTCCTATTTTGAGGTATAATTGACTTTCTAAACAATATACTGTTATGCTAAGCATTTCATTTTGTAGGCAAGAGAATAACTACTGTGTTTTCATTTTAATATATAATTCCAGCCCAGTAATCCTACTGGGAAGGTTTTTAATAAGACATGAAATTTCAGAGGAAGAGAAAGCAGTAGCATGAATGGCCTGTTCATATTCCTGCTACAGTACTTGTTTTCAGTATCTGAGGTAAGAGATATTTAATGACCTTTGGGTTTTATAATTTATTTTACAATTTCCTACTAATGAGTACCAAGGAATGTAGCCATGTCCAGATATGATGCTAATTAACAGAGTTACTTAAACAACCAAACTTAGTCTGAATTTCAGCATAGTTCCTTCCCAAGACATAACTCAGGTCTCAAACTCATGATGGCTCTGTACTTTTGCAGATAATGCCAATTTTCCCCCTTGATTCCTTGGTTACATGAAATTTGTACAGTTGAAAATTCAAAACTGGAAAAAAAATCCTCAAAACCGAAATCCAAGTGTTTGGAAAACCATGTCCTTCTGTATTTACCAGCACTGTGTGCTTTACTTTGGCATTGCAATATGCCAAATAAAATGTCAAGAGTACTGTTTGGAAGATAGAAAAATTTTAATTCTTTGTCAGTGAATGTGTTTTTTTTTCTTTTTCATTTCTTTTTTTTTTACCAGAAGCAGAGGAGGACAGCAGCAGACAGAAGTGGGTATAGAAATACACAACAATAAAAATGCAATAACTTAATGCCAAAAGGAGGAGTGATGTACAGTCATGTTGAATTTAGACAAAATCAGAAACCCTGTTATTGTAATCTGAAATGTGTGGGTGGACCTTTATGTCAATGTTTGTGATGATGTGCACTGGCATAAACTCCAGCTGGAATTTGCAGGAAGATTTAGTCTTTTCCAATAGATAACTTGTTAGAGATGCATACACATACATATGTATCTTCTACCCACATCTTTATTTATGGTGATGCTTTGTTATTTTAACTTTGTTGTGATGAAGGGAAACCTGTATATAGTTTTGAGATGTCCTTGAGGTCTATCGGTCTACATATTACACTCCAGAGTTTTCTAGGCATGGTTCAAAAAAGCCTGGGAATTGAATAGCAGATGGACAGGAGAAAGCTTTTTAAGGCTAACAGTGGTATGTCATTAAAAAATCTCCAGAACTGTTTGGTTTAAAGTGTGCATGAACTTCAGGAAACTGACCCAATGGCAAATGATCCTCACTGAACAGTTGGGCTTTATCTCTTGCCTGAAATGGTTTTGACTCTTTCTGGCTTTTAGATCTTGCTTTTTACTTGTCTGCTGCATTGGAATTTTTCCACTATAGGTTTCTTGCAGGCAGTTACAAGTCATCATTAAGCTACTCTTCTCAGTTGACTAGACTGATTTTCTTTTTTTTTTTTTTAGCATATCTAACATTTTAAAATAATTTTCATTACTCTTCCATTATTTTATTCCACAGTATTTTACCAGATCCAAAGTAAAACCTGGAATCCTTTGTGACAAAAATTAATTCTTTGTGAACTCCATTTCAAAAGAAGCCCAAATGAAATGTTTTGGTTTTGTTGCCCCTTTGGAGGATGCTCTTGTCAATATTTCCTCCCAGTAGACAAAACCTAGGAAAAAAAAACTAGAGGCTCAGTCATCATGGAGGTTAAATATATTGGCTGTCTGTGTTCTGTTGATGTTAATATGTGCATCTGCCCTCAAACCAACCACAGTCCCATGGCTATCTGCTTGCAAGCCACTTGTAAGATTAAAATTGGTCACAACTTCCCCAAGAGGTGGACAAAACCCCATCACTTCAATTTTCCTGATGAATTTGGTTTTCTTTTATTAAATTCAACATGTCATGATAAATAGATTTTTCTGTTTGATACGTGGGGTGAGGACAGAGAAAATTACTCCAGCAAGGATTCTAAACGGGATTTACTATAAAGTCTATCTGTCTTTCCAGGGGTTGTATTTCTCCTTGTGCCATGCCTGTGAGAGCATGAGTTTCAGCCCAATTAATACAGCATCATAAAAAGTTTCAATCCCAGAGCCTGTCAGGAGAGAATTCCTCTTCTCACAGACGAGCTTTGATGCTGCTGCTCTGAAGCAGCACCTTGTCCCAGCAGAGCTATCTTTTGTTGCCTTTTAGAGGAACTGTTCATCATGTAGCTCCTTTCCAAACAGTGAGATGGCTCTCAGACATTAGTTCAGAAACATGTCTTGGATCCCTTAAAACAAAGCAAGAACTCCCAAAGTCTTTTGCTGATTACTGTGTCTTGTGATCACAAAGGTTTTTGGGGCAAGGGTTCCTTCCTACAGTGCCAGGTGTCCAACTCCTTACCTGTCTGCTATATTATTTGGGATAGAAATCTGTGCAAAAAGCTAAAAGAATACTCTTTTTAACATGAAGGACTTATTTCAGTCTAGTTTATACCTGTTCTTTAAAATGCAATAAAAAAGGCCGAGTTGCAGATGTGTAATCTCACTTGTCTTCCATTCTTTATCCCTTGTCTCAGCAGCAGAAATTCTACAGCATGTCTCAAACATGTATAAACTTATTGTCCTTACTTCATCAAAAAAAGTCTAAAGTAAGATAAACAAATACTGTCTTTAATTGAAATAGCTTCTTTTTTAACTGATATTCCAAGTCAATATAAACTGTCATCCTTAATTTGCTTTGTTCAAGTGTAAATGGAATTGCACCCATAGTAATAAGGTGGGAAGGAAATAAAGTCCCTCTTATTCTTTAGGGATTTTTTTTTCTTTTAACAAGTCTCATATGTTAATGAAGCAGATGGTCACTTCTAAGAGCCAAAATAATCTTTATGTATTTGAATGGCATGAATACTCTCAGGTCTGGTTAAGTCAGACACAAAATAGTAGTATGTCTGTGTGCCGGTTTTGTCTGAGGTAGGATTAATTGTGTTCACAGTGGCTACCATGGGGCTGTGTTTTGGATTGATGCTGAACACAGAGTTGATAATATGGTGGGTTTTGTTATTGCTGAGCAGGGCTCACACAGAGCCAAGGCCTTTTCTGCTTTTTGTACTGCCATGGTGGCAAAGAACTTGAGGTTTCATGGGGAAGGGGAAGGACACAAAGCTTGAACAGAAGAGCCCAACAGACCAAAAGGATATTCCAGACCATATGACATCCTGCTCAGTATATCAAGTGCAGGGAACAAGAAGGAAACGGTGGACATTTGGAGTGATGTAGTTTTTCTTCCGAAGTCACCATTACACATGATAGGCCCCTGCTCTCCTGGAGAGGCTGAACACCTGCCTGCCCATGGGAAGAGTGAATGAATTCCTTGTTTTTCTTTGCTTGTGTGTGTGGCTTTTGCTTTCCCTGTTAAATTGTCTTTATCTCAACCCACAAGATCTCAAGCCTTTACCCTTCTGATTCTCTCCCTGATCCTGCTGGTGGGGGAGTGAGTGAGCAGCTGTGTGGGACTTTGTTGTTGCTGGCTGGGGTGAAACCATGATAGCTTGGAACACAAAAAATGGTACAAAAATTCACTTAAAACCTTCTGTTTTGAAAAAAACCCATCTGAGATACCCTCTATTTCTACCTTCTTGAATTCCCTAGAGATAGATTTACAAGACAGGTTAAACTAGGGACACATCTCCTTCTTCAATCTCACATTTATCTTGTCTTTTGAAGTGCTACATGATAAATGACCTCATGAAGATGCAGTATTTAATGCTGTGCACCTCTCTGGTTTTATGCCTTTAAGAAAATTTGAGATTTTTCTAGCAAATGCTTATTTTACGTGACTTTACTGATGTGTTTGGATTTCAAATAATGTTTTCATTTTGTCTAGTTCTGTGTGACATTATTCTGGTTCTGGTGAATGACATTTAAATAATTGGTCTTAAGTAAGGAATATAATTGTCTTCAAAGAATTAGTTTCAGAGAAAGTTTCTCTGCAATAGAGGCGAAAAACCCCCACCCAAGCCACACAAGAATGAAGGAACCTGTGGCATCTTTATATCTAGTTTCCACTGCAGAGCATCAGAGAAATAGAGAAGCGATCAGTTGTCAGTCATTACACCAGTGGCACTGTTTCTAATTTGATTTAGCTTCAGATTAATTGAAACAGGCAGTATTGATTGCCACTAAAAGAACTGGAAGTTATTTCATATGACAGAAGTCGAATGGAATACTTTGGAAGATGAGTCCAACTCTTACACAGACATGCTTTTCTTCTGTTTTCTATTTGTCCTTGAAGGAAAGAACTCTATTTGCATTTGTAAAGAGATGCTTGTTCATAGTTGAATGTGTTATGCATGATCCAATCTACTGCAGTTTACGAAGGCTTTCTAGTCCTCCGTGCTCTGAAAGATAATATATTTGGGCTATCAGTTTTTGCTCATCTCAGATCTTCTCTACAGAAACATATATCTTTCTGTTTTTTTCAGAAATCAATAACCACCTCATATTTTGTCACTTGCTGTCTGCCAGAAATTTCAGAGTCAGAACTAATCAAGAGCTTATTTCTGGATCTTAACAGATTGGACAACAAAGCCTACAGCATTAGTGCAGGTCAGTGAATTGCTCTTGAAAAAATGGGAGCACCACCTAACAACATATTTAATTTTAGTTCAGTGAATAGTTGTTTTATTCCTCAATCGCACCTGAATTTCACAGACAGTTCACTGATGCTTTTATCAGGCCCATTCTAAATGATGCTTTTCACTAGTTTTTAGTGTTTTGAGTGCAAGTGAATAAGAAATACCTGAACTGGATTTCACTTTCTTCTTGGAAATAAAGTCAAAGCACAGATAGAAGCAGGAAATGGAGCCACAGGATTTTAATGAGAAACCTTACCTGCCAAGTTAATCCTTACCAGGAAAACTAAAGTAGACAGGAGGCTTTCATTTCCTTGCCACACCACACTCTGAACAAGTAACAACACGTACCAGAGCAGTAGCACTGCTTTATTCCCAAAGCACTGCTCAGGTGCTGGAGAAAAGGTCTTCTACACCTGTGCACAGTTCCAGATGGTGACTCCTACTGGAATGAGGGACCCTGCCACATGTGCACACACAAATTTTAGCTTCCTTGTTCCACCACTTTTCTACCAAATTCTGCTTCTGGTTCCTACAGTATTGTGGGAGTGAAGGAATGGCTCAAAATCCCATATTAATTTCTGTGAAGATATTTAATATTTAATTTCATATGCTGCAGTCTACAAGCAGTTTAAGCATTTTGAGTTTCAGTTAAGTTACCTACAGGGATGGGTTTGTCCTTGTTGTAAGCATGGCCTAAAGCATCATAACGTCCAAGCAAAAGAAGCTTTTGTACCAAATGAAAATCAAATCAATATGAATTGATACATAGTTTCTGTAGATGTTCCAAACTGTCAGTGCTGGAAAAAGATATCCTGGGCTTTGGAAGGATCCTGATGGTGTGCCAAGCAGTTGTGCTCCAATGAGTAAGTTTGTATTTCTAGTAAAGTGCTTAGTGGTGCTTGATAAAGAGGTGTATTTCCACCGATCATTGTGTTCAAATAAGTTATGTTCATGTTTTGGGTGGAATTTTTTGGGGGGAATCACCACAATTGGTTTATAGTGATGTTCAACACTGGCTAGCCTATGCAGAAGTCCATGTAACTTCCTATTGTAGACCAGAGTTTAGGTAAGTTTGTGTCAAGTTTCAGAGTTTACCAGCCCTCTATGTTGAAGAGGACTGGGTCACTATTATTTTTGAGCTGGCTGTAATGTGACAACCTCCCTAAAAGTCTGGAAGTGTTTTGTTTATTTTTAAATAAATGCTATTAATTTTTTTAAAGGCAGGCTAAGTTCTGCTCCAGAATGTTTTCTGCAGTCTATGGTCTAGTAGTAAGTTACACAAAACTTTGGTTTCCTGCAATCGTTCTTGACTCTCAAAGTAGAACGCTGTTCTATATAATTTAGTTTTTGGTTTGGATATAGTAATGGCCAAGTTGGATAACTAAAAACAATATCCAAGCAAAACTGCAGGCACACACTCCTAATGCATTCCTATTTCAAGGTAGAATAAATGTGCATATCTTCCCACCAAGGTGTTGACAGATGAGTTGTAGCAGTTGAAGTTACTTCTCCCAGGTGTCCATCCTTCCCCTGAAGAGAGTCAGAGATAGAATATGTCTGTGAGCCTCAGGCTGTTCAGCACTGAGTCTGGCAGCCTTGCTCCAACCCCTTAGAAGTGTAAAGCAAGTTGTCAGATTTTGCACTCAAGTGGGAGAATTGAGGCTATATTCCCTCTTGTTGACTGTGCAGGGTAGCAACCTTTGCCTGTAGTAACAGTTAACTGGTCTAGTACCTTTCACTGCCATAGACATGTATGGATCAG
This sequence comes from Pithys albifrons albifrons, assembly GCF_047495875.1. NCBI lineage: Eukaryota > Metazoa > Chordata > Aves > Passeriformes > Thamnophilidae > Pithys > Pithys albifrons. The sequence continues at coordinate 49,395,245 of NC_092464.1, read as the reverse complement.
AGATCTAAGTGCTTTTCATGTATTTGAAGCCCCACCTGTCTTGAGAGTGTGCTCTGCCTGGGCTTGGATCAAGGTCTTTGAGATCTACTCTGAGTTGATAGCCTTTCATTCATGACTGTGTTCATGGACACTTACACAGTATGAAACTGAAAGCTCTTAGTAATGCAGAATAAAAGTTCCGTAAGTGAGTAGTCAGGAGAGAAAGATAACTATCTCATTATAATATCAATTCTTCTAATTAGATAATTTCTGTAGATTACAGGTAAAAGAACTGTTGCATGTAGGAATGCACAAGATGTGACAAATATCATATGTATTAATGTCATACATTGAGGTAATGAGGCCTTATTTTTTACTTATTTGTGTGTAGCTAAAACTTTCTGCCTTTAAAGATGATTTTAAGACTTTCTGCTTTTCTAATTTTGTTCTTTGGATAGATTATCATCTTATGTTTACTGAAATGTGGATGCTTTCTGCTTGACAAATAAGGCTGAAATAGAGAGGCAGCACTTTTAGTAGGCAAATTGCTATCTGAAGGATGCAAACATTCTTAAAAACACCAAAACTTTAAAACCAGAAGTAAAAAAAAAAAGCCCACACCAAACCCCACCTGCTGCTTCCCAAACAAGACATAAACCCTTCCTCCTTCCTAAACAATCTATCATGTTTAGTACTTGTTACTGCCTATTGCTTCACTGTTAACAAGCTGTCAGTTATCAAGACCTTTCTCTACCATTCTTGTCACTAGTATATTTGGAAAACTGATAAAGATAATATACTTAAAAGATTGAAAAGAATTCCAGTATGGAAACTAGATTAACTGCATTCTCCTTTGCTGTTTGAAGCTGCACATCTAGATCCTTTCCAGAGCGGGATAGGTCGCTGCCTCTTTGAAAGACTGTTTTGCTGCAAACCCTCTCCTTGCTTTTCAGATTATGTGTTGATTGTGACTCATGTCACAGCTCTTGTCTGAGAGGTCTGTTTTGATGATTACATGAGAATAGTAGTGTAGTGCTCCAAATCCATTTAAATCACTTGTAAATGACTCACCTGTTATGTCTCTTGCTTCTGCTATTGTGTGGTACCTTCTTATATGTCAAGGTGAACTATTTCCTTATGTGTAAAGAATAGGTTCATAATCCCAAAAAGAATGATGAAAACATGGTAGTTCAGTAACTACTGCAACTTTGTTATAGGATGTGTATGGGTTTCTATTAGGCAAACACCTCAACTATAAATCTGAAATTTTTTTCTTAATTCCCTTGATCTGTGTTACCAAGCAATTGTATCAGACCTAGAGGACAACTATTGACAGGAATAACAGGACTGTCTTCATCTTCACAATGGGACCTTCAACAGCGAGTTTCTTCTCAAGTATTGTTTTCTGGTCCCTACAGTGTCTGGGTGCATTGTTGGACTGCAGGTATTAAGCCTTTTTGAGATGGAGCTGTCCTTCTTTTTCTGTGTTTGCTGAGCATCAAACTGCAGGGGTGGTAAAACAGTATAGCTGGAATGATGCAGTGGGTTGAAGCCACTGAAGTGGGGCAAACCCTTTTTTAATCCTTTTTCACCTTTCCCCTCCCTTGGGTCCTGCTCTGGCTTGTTGTGGTCTGTGCGGTCTGTGCAACAGATCTAGCTTTTTTATGACTTTGCCATAAATTAATGGAACACACTAAGTCAGAAGAAAAATGGTAATTGCATTTGTTGGGTTAGTTTCCTGCTGGATTAATGAGGTGAATTCTTTTACTACACAGTTACAAAAGCAGTAGAGTTGTGAACAATTGTCCAATAGGGAAAGTAATAGAGGCATACTCTTTCCAAATTTCTTTCATCTCTGTATTTGTAAATAACACATAGATAATGGCATTTCTTCTATTAGCAACACTGTCACGGTTTAACCCCAGCTGGCAACTCAGCCCCGCACAGCTGCTTGCTCATTGCACCTGGTGGGATGGGGGAGAGAATGGAAAGGGTAAAAGTGAGAAAACTCATGGGTTGAGACAAAGACAACTCAATAGGCAAAGAAAAGGCTGTGTGCAAGCAAAGCAAAACAAGGAATTAATTCACCCCTTCCCATGTGGGGGCAGCCACCCCCAAGAAAACAAGGCTCCGTCACCCATAGCAGTGACCTGGGAAAGAAAATGCCATCACTCCAAATGTGTCACCATTTCCCACCTTCTCTCCCAGCTTTATATGCTGAGCATGATGCCAGCTGGGGCCAGCTGTCCTGGCAGTGTCCCCTCCCAGCTACTTGCGTACTCCCAGCCTCCTCCTTGGCAGGATGGTGTGAGCAGCAGCAAAGGCCTTTCCTCTGTGTAAGTGCTGCTCATTGCTAATAAAAACATTCCTGTGTTATCAGCACTGTTTCCAGCACAAGAACAATGCAAAACTTAGCTACTATGGAGAAAATTACCTCTAACCTGGCCCAAACAAGCATAAATACTAAGGTGCTCTTTTTTTGGTTGTTGTTGACTTTGGTGTGATTTGTTGTTGTTGTGTTTTTTCTCCCTCTCAGCTTGTTACCATCTAATCAGGGATGGGGTTTCACTTTCCTCTTTATGAGCCTTACCTCAGATAATTGCTTGTGCTTGTTATTAGCTGAATAATAGTTGACCATAACATTGATTTTAATAGTCCATTATAGCCTGTGTGGACCCTGGGAGACTAAAAAGGCTGTGGTATATGAACATAAAAAGGAAAAATTTAATTGCATTCGATGAAAACTGCAAAGTATAGAACAAAATCAATCTTTGCAGCATTAGGTAGTTACTGTTTTCTTAATGTAGTTCAAATTCATCTTTCATATAGTTCTCTGTATTAAGATTAAAATTTTATTTTGAAGATACTTTGATTCTTTTGATAACTTTGTTTTGAAACCTTTGTTTTGAACTGATACTAAGGAAGGAGATCAGAGTTCCCTGAAGGGAAATTTAAAGCATCATAAGTGCATCTGAGTCAGCATATCTTTTTGGTTTCTCATTTGCTTTTTTCCTGTTTTAAAATGTAAAAGTTGATTCCAAAGGAAAATAGAAACCCAGTTCTGCAATTGTTAAAGCAATGTATTAAATTTGTCCATGGTTCTGCCTGATTATCTGAGTCCTTGGACCTCTGGAACAGGTATATTTTCTCTATTTCTAGTGTCATTTGAGGCAACAGGAGATGCTTGAGAATTATCAGGACTTGGCTCCCCTCAACTAGAAAGGAGCTTGGAGTTGGTAAGCAGGAATATGACTCCACGCGTTAAGGCAACTGCTCTCAGGAACAGATGCAGCCTCTGCAGGAATGGGCAGGCTGACTTGTCCTAATCACATCAGCTGGCATGGGGATGGGATGTCTGTCTATTTTACCTCCCTCCTGCACCAAGTGCTGGCCAACAATATCCCTGAGGCCTGGAGATAAATCTGCACTTGTTTAATAATATTGTCAATTCTATCCAAATTTAGGAACTGTTGCAGTACATTGGAACTTATCCTCTGCTCCAGGTTTGTTCAGGTGGATTCTAACTGACTTTGTTAACTAGTGACGAAATACATAGCTTTTTTCTTCTTTTGAGTTGTTTTGTTACTTAAAAATAAAGAAAGAAAATGCACATCTTGATGCTGCCCTGATTTCTATTGACAAGTAACTTGTTAAGGTTGTACGCTTTAAAGAACTTTCCTTGTTTAAAGGCTAAAAGGTTAATAACTGAACCCAGATTGTCTCCAGTGAATCAAGCTCAATTTTCTTGAGCCTATTGAAAGCAATCTGCTCCAAAGAAGCTAATTAGAGAGAAGAATATGGAATGTCTGGGTAACACTGTGTATATGTTGTCATATATATTATGCACTTCATTTCCTGCAATTTTGTGATATTATGTAGTTGTGTCTAACTCGCTTTCCTTTTTGGTGGTGACAGTAGTGAAATCAAATGCATCACCCTCCAAAATGCCTAACTGGACCTGGCATGATACATCAGCAAGGATACTCTGATACTGGTAGCTGAGTAACTTTCCTAATAAAAATGGTACTGTCAGACCTATCAGCTTCCTGTGGTTGAATTAGTGGTTGTTGGCTGGCTTAGATGACACTAAGTATGAGAAAACCACATTTATTTAGTTAAGGATCCTTACTTGAGGCTTGTAATATTAAGCAAGTAAGCATGCTTTCCATCTGTGATTTTAGTTACATTTAAAGACACATTTGTCTTACTCCGGTGGATTGTTTATTTTGAACTGGAGAGTAGTAGCTGAGGAGCCATTGTTGTGTTTTGTTCCATGCAGGAGGGAAATGTTTCTTCATTATATAGAAGATGACAGCATCCCGTCAGACCCAGATGTAGGTGACCTTGAACTTAGTTGAATTGCAAAGTCTAATTTCTAGACCCACTTATGTTATGTGGGTTGTGGATTTGCAGGTCTAAGTTTTGACAGCAGTTTCAAAATTAGTTGCTTAAGTACTGAAAACCTTATTTTGTCGAAACTATGATAGAACATGTTACAATTTTGAACTTGCTTGATATTGCTTAGTCAATGGGTCTGGTAAACTGGTGGTGGATCAGATCCAATGTGGGGTTCCCTTGAATCTGAGCCCTTTAAGGACTCCACTCTTGCTTCTGAGAAAGCCTTTATAGTGGAACATCTGCAATTCACTTCTCATACTGTTGGCCTGAGACCTGAAAAGTGTCTCCTTCTGTGAAGACTGTTAAAGATGTTGGCAATGATTGTGTCTATCAGGTAGAAAATGCCTAGGTACAATGGCAGTGGGTGGGTAGCAAATCCCCCAAGATAAGGAAGTGGCTTTTTTTCAACAGCTACTTGACTGTTTCAGAAGCTTTCCTAAATCTTCTTTGCCTTCCTTAAAGCTATGTTTTAAGATAATCCAATTCCTCTTTTAAGCCCCAAAATGTTACAGCTGAAAATAGATGCTGAAAACAGGGTTTTATTGTTTATTTCCCTTAAAAAAGAGAGAGAGAGAAAACCAGCACAAAATATCAAGGGGTGGAGGAAAGGGAAAAATAATTTCAAAATCTTGGTCTGTCTTCTCTTTGTATGAGGTAATAAACATGAAAATCAGAGTAATTAATCAATGTGAACTTTTCAGTTTCATCATTGCTACCATGCACCTGTGCCAAGTAACATTGTGCTGATTGTGGGCAAAAAATAATTCAGCATATTCATTAACTACCTCTGTTTTTTGTGCCTCGTTTGCAGAGCAGGGGCCAGGGAGAGCTGGGATTTTGGTTCATGCTGAGCCAGTGTTGTACAAATGGAGTAGAAACTTTGACTAAAGATCTAAGCTCTGGGCTTTTATCCCTTTGCTGCTCTAACTTGAATAGAGACTGTACCTGAGCACTGGTGGTCGTTTACCCTGTTCTTGTAAATGTGTTTATAAACAAGTTGAGTAGGTAGAACACATTTAGTGGCATGTAGGTTTGGAGTCTGTGTTCTTTTAGCATGTTGGAGACGGGTCTGGCTGCACAAGGGGTTACTGGAAGGAGGGGAGGTCTTGAAAGATGGAGGCACGTGTGAAGTTGATGTCTTCCTCCCTGGCTGTGAAGTGCCTGTGAGAAGTGCCTGTGAATTCCTCCGGCCCAGTGGTTATTAACATCTGCTGATCAGTCTAGTTTCTGTTTGCTGGACTTGCATCTCAGCTTCCCTTGCTGACTGGATGAATTTATTCATTTATTAGCCTTGTCTAAGCAAATGTGATCGTACAAAGTTTATTTTGTTGGTGCTAATTTTTCTGAAAAAATTTTGTCTATGTTAATAACAAATTAGAGAAGGAAACTTCCCAAATCAAAATGGAAAAACTTCTGAAACACTAATTTTTAAATTTTATGTTTTTAAAAAATATATTGTCATCTCTGCTGCTGCAGATATGGGAACATTATTTTACATGCTTTTGTGTCAAACCATTTAATAGAAAAATACAAATTGAGATTCTCCAAACAGTGCTAATTACAAATTGCCCCAGAGGATGTTGAAAATAATGGAATCTCCATATACTGGCATCAATAATTGTAAGATATAATTATACAGTGCTACTTATTTGTTGTGAAATAATGAGAATCCCTGCCAAATGTGGAAGAAATAATTGGAGGTTTTGAAAGTGCAGTACAGTTTTCTGTTTAGAGATGTCATTTCATGCATTCATGGGAACGAAAACTTTTTTGTTTTGAAATTTCCCACAAAGCAGAACTTCAGAATTTTGGTCCACTTTTCTACTCTGATTGTTTAAGCAATCTTTTATAGAGCAGGAAAACTATTCATATTCTGGGCATTTTTGTGTTTGGGTTATTAAACTTCTGGCTAGATAAGACAGTCAAGGATTTGAAGGAGATCTTATTCCAAAAGTATATATGGCTACCAACTACCAGTTACATTCTCTGACTGACTACATGGTAGGGTGCTCAGTCACTTTTTTTTTGTCATTAGATTTTAGGCTGACTCAGGTATCTATCCACAACTGTGTTTAAAAGTAGAGATACTACATGTGACTACCTGATAGAATGCATGAACCTTGCCTGAGTATAAATAAATAATACAATAAAGATAAGTATTTACGAAATCCTGCAAAGAATCAAGGAAAATGACAATCCACGACTTCTACAACTCCTCTGCTTTTTAGTTGTCCACCTTATAAATTATCTGTAGAGGCTGTTGGTACTCACTTCTCCTGGCTTGTGTGTTATAGCTGATTTTTAAGTACAGGCGTTTACAAGGTCAGTAGCTCTGTAAGCTTGGCCAAGTTAAATATCTTGCATGTTCAATGTTTGTATGCAGTCTGGACTGTTACTAGTCAGGTACAATGATGCCCCCCGTCAAATGAAAAGCATCATTCTGGGACTTCATTCCTCTCCCTAAGCCCAAAGCCCCATAGTCCAGTCATAGCCAAAGCTATCAGAAACCAGCATAACAACTGTAATAATTTCAGGTGTGGGTTGATAATATCAGTTATGGGTCTTGATATTGTTGTTAATGAACTGGAATGGTAATCTATGATATTGCAGACCTTGTTTACTAAATGCTACTTGCCATTAAAATAAATAGGGGCTAAGGGGAATTGATGAATGTGAGAAAGCACAGATGAATCTGGAGCACCTTGTGATGATCCAGCACCATTCAAACTATTTGACTAATCTTGTAATTCATTCACATGACAATCATGTTCATGATGGATATGTATTTCTGTTGGCACTTCTGCCATCCCAGGTATTGGGGGCAAGAGATGGTTGTGTCACACGACTAAGTGATAGATAACTGTGTCAATGTGAACTGTGTAAGAACGTGAGGCATGCAGAAAAACAAACTATTAAATGATGTGTGATTTGTTTCAGCTTTTTGAAGAATTCTTCCTCATGAAGAAGGCAGCTGAAAATTTAACTCTGTGCTAGCAGATAGAACTAATGCACTTGGGTTAGAAAGTGTCATCACACTGATGTTGAGTTACATCAGTTTATGCTGTTCTGTTTGCCTCTACTGTAGACTGCAGCAGCATTGGGAATAAATGGCCCAAGATAAAGTATTTTAGCTTGGCATCCTGAGCATGAAAGCTGAGAGAAACAAAGTCTAGATAAAATAGTGCAGGACCCCCATCACCAGTCTCAGGGGAGTGTGGTGTGCTTCAAAACCCAGTGGGCTCTGGTGGAGTTTCTACCTTTTTCCGGCTGTGTGAAAGTTTAAGGTCTTAAACAATCTAGGCCCCTCTCCTGCTGGAGTAAACCAACCAGTCATGTTTCAGTCATGGGTATGCACTGAACCCAACTACTTAGTCTGCATTAATAAATTAACTAAATTCATGCTTCCTGTGTTTTGAGAGCTACTTTCTTTCCGGCTTTCGTTTCCCCCACAAGATGTTTGCGTTCTGTTATCTTGTGACGTCCTAGGATTTAGCCACTGGGAGTCAAAGCAAAATAACGTAACACAGAGGAATCAAGTATTGCAGTTTAGAAAGAGTATTTTACCATAGGAACTCAAAACCACTCAAACTGCAGCTCTTCAAAGTGCCTTGAGTTTTTTCATAGCTTATTGGGAACTTGACCCTTTTAATGAGACAGTGTTCCAGCAGTACTTTTTGTTGGGTCATGTTTCTTGCCCAGTTGCTCCTGTTACTCCTTCTTGCAAATCTTCAGTTGTGGTATTGACTGATTTTCGTAGTCAGAACAAAATGTTGCTCTTGAACACAGGCTGAATTTCTACTCAAAGTGAGAAACTCCAGAACTGCCACCATAGTTGGGGTTTTTTTCCACCTGTGTCCGTTTCAGGTTCTTGTGCTACTTACTACATGATTTGAGCAGTGCTTGAGATGCAGTCAAAATTCTAGTTTTGCAGCCTTGATGGCTGTCAGACTAACTTTTAATCAGGTATCTGAAGAACAGCCAGCTGCCTGGAATGCTGTGTAGCAGGGAATTCTTACAGCTAGCATTCAGTGCAAAGAACAAAGTAGAATGTGTAATTTTATATAAATTTCACACTTCCCTCCTGCCCTCTGCAAAGGCAACAGTGTGGTCTCTTTTGTGTTGCTTAGTGTTCCTCCCTAGGATGCCTGATAGCAGCCCTCTGCATCCTTATTGCCCAGCAGCTTGTTATGTCTTTGAAGAAATGATGTGTGTGTGTATCACTAACCATCACTTTCTGCAATTGCTTTCAGAACTGTCATCTAAAAGCTGAGGTTTTAACTATTGCTTTTAACTGTTCTTATTTCGTAGCTAAAAATACCTTCATGGAAACAAAAAGTTACTGTATTAAAAATAAATTTTCTTCTAAAGAAAAGGGAATTGTGATGCCATCTGTACTGCTTCTGGCTCCCATTCAGCTCCTTCAAATGAATGCCAAATTAACAGCAGCCCTCCTTCCTCCCTGCTTCCTTCTCATCCCATAGTTCTCTTTCTAAGCTTCATCCAGAATCCTTGAGAAAGTAGGGGGTATCACCTCTGCAAAAAACATAGTGGGAATGTTTCATTTATTTTGTGATTATTCTCTGTGGCTGTTACAGCCCTGGTGTTTCATTCCCTATGGTCTGACCTCCCTTCCCTGCAGGGAAGTCTCTGCTTATCTGGGAAGGTTGAACTGAAAATTGTGTCAGTTTTTACCGTGATGCTGCTTGCAGTTACAGGTCTTGGGGACCATTGTCCAAGGTTCATGGGTGTCCCTGATACTGGTCTTCACATGTGTCCCTCATTTCCAGCATCGTCCCTCTTTGCCCCAGACCTCTCCCTGGGCTAAGATCTTCACCTTTCTGGGCTCCCTTCTGCTTTCCAACACCACACCTTCCTCTCAGGGCCCTGTGTCCTGGCATGAGATCCTTTTTTCTGGAAACGAAGTTTGTCGAGTCTAAATAGAGTATGTGCAGAAGCACAGCTGAGGATCAGCCTCTTAATTTATGCGTTGATCTAATGCTTCTTTATTAGCAGCCCATACTGGTGGCAGCCAGCAAGTATCAGGCTCCTGCTTTAGAGTTCAGGAGTTCAGTTTTGGGCATTCACCCATGCACTTAGACACAGTTTTCTGCTGCCTGTGTTCACAATTTCAGCTCATTTTTGCAATGACTGCAGCTGTCTAACTCTCTGTGCCCTATTGGATGTGCTTCCATCCTTGGACTTGGCACCAAAAGGAACAGACCCACACATTTTAAAGGCTTTTTTTTTCATGTTTAATAGTTTTGATTATGTATGTGAGTTTGGCATAGGATGGAAGACATTTCTGAGGAGGAGCTAAAGCGCTCATATAGCGTGTATTATTTCTGCTGAGGTAGTCTGTCTCTGCTTTGAAGGGGAAATTTAGTTACAGTGTGTTTGTTTCATGAACCTAGTTATTGGACTAGTGTTTTCCAAAATGCTGTTTGCAAGGCTAACACAGAGCTGGCTGCTTGTGTATTAGCTAAAACTCTCCTAAAATTCTCTGCTGTTCTCCTTTTTGAATAAAAACAATTCCTATGTTTGCAGATAGGGTAGGGAAAATATTTTTATGTGACTGGGGGAGAGCTGTTGGTGCTTGTGCCACTGCTTAGAGGGGAGGCTTTTTTCTTTTTTTTTTTCCTTTTATTTTTTTTCTCCTTTAGGAAAAGGCTAAATTGCTTCCAAGAAGAGTGGAGTGAAGCTCTGAAATTCTCCCATGGAGTCTTATTTTGTAGCCAGATTCCTGTGACGGAAAATGTTTTGTTCCAGCTCTTATGAAGCTTGGTCTGGGCTTTGTGATCAGCATTGTCCCATAGAAGCACAACTGTTTAGGAAATTTATAGATAGCAATTTGGTCTCCAGTGTAGCAGAGGCTCATCTGTTAATTGCTTTGAAGATTAAAGTCAAGACCTTCAACTGGCATCTGAAACTGACTTTAGAGATAAGCCCCAGCTGTGAACTTCCGTCATCTCCTTCCCAAAGCCTTTGGTATTTAGTGGATAATAGATAAGCAGGATATCGAGGACAGCATCTAACTGATGTTAAAGATTTGTATTATGGAGACATAAATTGTTATGAGGGCAAAGCTAGTTCTCTCTAGTTCTGTTATCCAGGGGACCTCTCCAGAGAAGTCAGCAAGGTATGCACGTTAGGCCAGGTGTTCCCAGTGAAGTGACAAGTGAGTCAAGTGTTGGCAGCATCCACTACATAAATAACAGCCATTCAGTTTGCTGATTGAATTGATATGGTGATTTTTTCCTTTTAAATTAAGGGTAGTCTAAAGGAACATTTTCTAAGGTATGGTGGCTCTCTCTTGATAATGCACCACTCTACTCACTCCCCCCAACCTCCCCAAATCAATTTGGATTTATGCCTAATTTTATTCTGCTTTTGTTTAGCCATTTTGTCGCAACCTCTGTTTTTCAAGGCAGTTTCATTTAAAAATGTTTTTGGTTTTTTTTTTCCCTTGCTAAAAATGCTGAAGATAAATACTTCTGGCAGGTTAAAGAATTTGTTTTGAGATGTTTAGAGATAACTGAATTCCCTGGTAGTTTTGGTTCCATCACTCAAAATGTCATCCTTCATCAAGAGCAGCACCATTAGTCAAGTATGATGCAAGCAAATAGGGATGTTTTCTCAGTGATACTCTACTGTCAGCCTGTAAAAGGCTGTTTTAAATACAGTGCTTGTTAAGTGAGCCCTGTGGATGGCATTTGTTTTTTTCATGTTGGAGAGCAGTGCCTAAGGAATAGTTGTTGCACTTGACCAAGTAAAAGGACAAAAGTTGCAGACACTTCATGCACTGCAGAGCGTGTAGCATGTTGCTAAAGGCTGGAAAATTAAGACCTTCCGAGGAAGATAGTGACAACCCATTTAATTAGGAGTGGATACATTTCAGAAGAAAAGAACAGAAAGCATTAAAGTGTGAGGGAAACGGAGGTGAGCATTAGAGAATGAGCAAGTAGTTGGTGAAATCTAAAATAGAAATGAATTAGATGCTGCATGGCTGCTAAAGGGAGGCTGAGCAAACAATCATCAGTGAGAACTCTGATGAAAAAGTAAGAAATACGTTTAAAAAGAACCCCTAAACCAAACAACGAAAAAACAACCAGCCAAAAAACCCCAAGAACCAACCAAACAAAACCTGCCCAAACAAAATCAAAAGCCTCACTCTAGTTTGGCTGTTTCTGCTTCAGTCTAGTTCCTCTCTAAATTTGTTTTCCTACAATTCCTTACTTGAAGATCACTTTTCCTGTTAATTCTGGTGAGGCAGTGCAGTGTAGGCTATGATTTGCTCTGTCTCATAGGCTTGGGTAATACAGTCTGTCCTCTTTGCAGTGCCCAACCTGGGACCTCTAACAGTGGAGTTATCCTTTGTGGGACTTTCCTACTTGGTTTTATGTTGTAGGAGATCGTAGGTGGATGACTTGTGTAACTGGCAGCATTGTTGATCTTGGAGAAGGGCGGGAGCCCAGGGGAAAACAGATCAGACAGCCACAGGTCCTTCCAATGTGCAGCCAAGGATCAGGGTATTAAGGAGATGCGGAAATAGGCTTGGGTCCTGGGTTCTGTTTCAGGAGGGTGTTAGGGCACCTGGTGAGGGAAGAAAAGAGCATTTCCACCCTCTCATTTTATAGGAGGGAAAGAAGGCGGGGGGAGAGCAAGAAAAAGGAAGGACTTGAATTTCAGAGCTTTTAATTAGCTGCTGGGGAGCTTTTTGAAAATGATGCTGAGAAAGATAAGTGTTACCCTTTTGCGCAATGAGCAAAATCCTCTGTGCTTCTCTTTCTTTTCCCTGCCTCCTCATTCCAACTGTTTATGATGCTATAAAAAGTGGATGTTGTTCTCTCTGCTACATCCTAGCCCTGCAGCTGGTGCTCTGTTTTGAGAAGCAAGATGGTGAAAAGAGGATCCTATGATTTTGGTTCAATTTGCATCCCTTCTTACCAGCTCAACTATTTGGAGCTCTCGAAACCAGGAATGGGGCCTTCCTTCTCTGTCTTTTCTTTTTGCTTTATTTTGTTAGTTTATTTGCATGGGTGTAAATAAAAGCTATTTTTAAAATATTTTCTGCTTTTAGTAGATATAAACATACTGATCTTGTAGGTAATGGCTATCCTATGACATGTGAACCAAGCACAAATGAAATTGTTAACTTCAGGAAGCTGCAGATAATTTAATGTCTTTTTTTAATTATTTTTTTTTTAACCCTTTGGAGAAAGGACCGGTTGCCAAGCACTTGGTCAAGTTGTTTGTGTGAAGAGGAATACAAGGCAACCCTATAGAGCATGGTATTATTTCTTTGTGAGTTTTCATCCTAAGAGTATCTTAAAAGTTAAGCTTTAATAAACATGGCTTGCATGTAGCAGAGGTGTATCACAGGTCCTTCATGCAGGCATCTGTTACATATGTTAAAATTGTCCCTTCTGCAGAACCAATTGGCCACCCCTGGTTTATTGACAAAATAAAACTCCTCAGCTTTAGAGCTAGATGGACATGGGTAACTGCTGGTTTATGTCTTGAACTAATGGCCCAGTGAGACAGACAGACTCAAAGATGTCTTAGTTACTGTGCTTATTAATGTTTATCTTAGTATTTACTTTAATACTGATTTATATAATTTTTGAAAGGTGAAATGAGCTTTCTTTGCCTGCATGAAGAAAATACTGTGTCTACCTGAGCCCTTCCCACAAAATGTGCTTGAAAAATCATGGGTGTTTTTTATCTCCATGCAAAGTTATGAGACACTAAAGATCTTTAATTCCACAGCTCAAAATGGTACATATCGTACTGTTACAATAATCTCCCCACAAGATCTGTAAAAGCAAGACATCCTACGGCAATTACATTTAAGATGGAAGCCTCACTGCATTCCAGATACACATGGATAAGGATAATCTTTGTGTATGTATGTATGGCCAAACTTCGCGAACGAAGATTTGGGGAAGGGCTCTCCCCGAGTGGGGGTGTGCTCTTCGAGCCTGCACAGTGGATTTTTTAGGTGAGGCTCAGCGTGCGCAGAACTGGCCCCACCGTTTAAGTCCTGAGGTCCATCTGCCACGGCCAAGCGAGCTTGGACAGTGACAGGGAAGTCCTCAGGACTGTCTACAGCACCCGGTACCAACTGGGGCTGACCCTGCTGAGCATCTGAGATCTGACCGGATCAGATGGCAGGGAGGCATTTAACTGCCCGGTATGGTCTCCACTTAGACTCGAACTCACGACCTTGTGATCAGAGTCCAGAGTGCTCACCATTACACCACGGGACCGCCCTAATCTTTGTAGATGCTGTAGCAAGCATTCTACCATGAATACCTATGTATCCTTAGCAAATTTTTTTATAGAAGTAGATGCTGAAGAAAATTTTCAGATGTTTCAGACAATGGCAGCTTTAAGGAAATATTAGCAGCATAATGTTATTTTTTGGAGGGGTAAGATGGATGTCTGAGCTCAATTTGGACTGTATTGGATTATGGATAGTCCTAATTGAAGTGATACTTTCACAGTCAACTTTGAAAGTTGCAAGTTCAAGCTTCAATACGTGTAGTCTTGTCATGATTTCTTTAGTGCAGAAGTAACTGGGGGAATGAGGATATTCCTACATTTTGTCTTAGGGAAAAATCTTTATGGTTTCCTCTAATTAAAAAATATATTTCTAAATAGCACAGTGCTGTATTAAAAAATTAAAATTGAATACAAGTTATTGACTGGGTAGATACTCAAAGGATTGCTTGGACTCTGTTTTTCTGTCACTGATCATCCATTGATCATTGAGGTACACAAATCAACAACTTCTTTCTAGTTTAAGCAAAACTGTGATGCCAGTTGAGTTTTTCTCTCAGTATGTGCTGTGGTCTTTTAACCACGTATTGAGGACTCTTTGTTAGGCCAAGTCTTGAGGTGCTTTTGGCAACTGCAGCTCTCATTGACCTAAGAGAGATCAGTAGGTAAAACAGTAGCCTGTGTATCAGCCTCTTGGAACAGAGAACAGTTTAGCAAATATCCTTTGAAATCCTATTTGGAGGCAGCTGTTATTTAGAAGGCTTAAAATACTTGTTATAGATAGCTTGTGACATTCCCATCCATCTTGTCTGCGATCAAAATAAATTAAGAACTATAAACAAAGCAGAAGCATTCAAAGACAATAACTCAATAATACTGGACTGATTTCTGTCTTCTATTCCTTTCTGTCTTCAGGCTATAAAACTGAAATTTGCTAAAATTGAGTACATCTTTAAAAATTAAATAAATTTTAACAAAAGAATTTTTATTTTTTTGTAACAGCAATGGCAATGTATTGGGATGGAATGGCTTTATTCTGCCTGATTAGAGAGAATATCATCCTTATCCCTATCTGTATAAATTCTGAGGATTAGTTACAGGTGTAAATGTTGCACTGTTTTTGCCCTCCCCAAAGATTCTTGAAACTGTGATTCTGACTGATCTTGGTCCAGTTTCTGCCAATATGAATTTCTACAGGTGCCTTGATTACAGGGGTATCATCATTCATGAATGATATGGCTAGGACATGGATTATCTATTTATTACCAACTTAATAACAACTATATCCTCAATAATAAATTACTTATTATTTAATCAGAACGAAGAAAAAGGATCATTCTTTTCTTTACTTGATGGAAATTTGCAATGGGCAAATCACCCAAGTCACCCCCCAGCTTTGTCCTGTTGGTAACCAAATGTTTGGATGGTCTCCAAACATTGTTGGAAGTTGTTTGATCTGCATCATTGAACTGGAAGAACTGAATCTTATAACACTCTTTCTGTTTTTATCGAGTGTTGAGACTAAGCATTAAAATGAGAAGGTAAAAATGTGTAAAACAAAGGCAAGAGAATTTTGATGCTCTCAGATATCAAATAAGTTGTTGCTGGATTAGAATTTGAGAGAGCTCTTGTCTGAAGGAGCCGACCAGATCTATCAAAGTGTTGCTTAGTGTCATTTCCGAGTTGATGACAACATTAGGCTGTTTTGGAGGAGAGATGATGTGAATACTGATAATTGGTTGCTTGCTTAGTAATTGGGCCATATATCAATTCATACTAGAAATTCTAATGAACAGCAATTCACCAACTATCATTAGATGGTCAAAGATTTGTCTATTATCTGTTACCTTTCCTATAACCTTGCTCACTATTTCAGGCTAGTTCTTTAAGCAGCTGCTTTTGATAGCTCTGTAAATTAATGGGCATTTTGAAGTTTTGATTATCTCTAACTGATTTGAGATGAAATTGTTTATTCTCTCTCTCTCCCCCTACAGAAGTTAGAGCTAAACTGTTTCACTTGGCAGTCAGAATGCCCTCTTTGAAAATCTACGCTGTGCTAATTGCATAGAATTGAAGAGTAGTTACAAAGAACTGCTTTGTTAAAATGTGTCCTGGTAGGTTCAGGTTAATTTCTGAGAATTATTTTCAAGTATAATTTGGGACCTTTTGTGAGAACAAGGAAAATGCTCAAACTGAGTTTCCATAGATTAAATCATGCAGTGCTCTGCCTACCTAACAAGGCAACCTGAGAGACAAGCTCTGGAGAAAAGTCCTCAAGAGATCAGCAGTTCTGGGATTGTAGTACTTAAACATAAGAAGCATGGCATAACTGGAGGATGTAGCTTTGGCAGTAGAGGAAGGGCTTCTACTTTTTTATATCTTACACTTTGCTTGTGTCCTTCAATTTTTTCCAGTACTTTGGGTGGGCTGATAAGCAAGGCTTCTCCTGAATTTCTTTCATTTTTGGAGTGGAAAAAACTCAATGCCTTGTAAAAATCTTAAAAGGGATCCACTAGGTGTCTGTGAAAAAAAAGAGGCATTTTAAAAACACCCTTTGAAGATAACAACTGTACAGAGGGCAATTTGACAGATGAGTAGGGGGACAGAACTGGAACATTTTCTGGCTGTGTGAATTGCCACAGTTGATCACATGTAGCTGCCAAATTTCTCCTTAGTTAAATGACCCAGTAAAAATCAAGTAGCAGTAAATCTGTGGCTCTTGCTCAATGCTTCACTCTGCTTTGGGTTAGAGATCCTTGACATTCAGGGCTGTGATTGTCATTTGCCCCCTAGATTGTAGCTGGTTTGGCATGCTTTGGTTTGCCCTAATTGAGGTTGGTTTTAATTTCCCAAATAATAAAGTTCTTTCACAAATGGAGATGTAATAATAAATCAAAAAAATTGTCACAATGTATCTGACTTTCTTGAACTTCCTAAAGGTATTAATAAAGATGAAGACTAAATGCAAAAATAAAAAAATGAGATTACTATTCTCTTGCAATGTGAAAAATGTCATTTGATTTTCTCTCTCTGACCATGAAAGAAATGACTATGGGAACAAATTGTTCAATAAATACAGATGAGGAGTCGGGGTACAGGAAGGGATTAAGGGAGTTGAGTTTTTTGTTTTGTTTGCTTTTTGTTTGTTTTCTTTGATAAACTTTTTGAACACAGCATTCAAATGTATTTCAACTTTTTTTGGTTAGTTTTGCTATTTACAACTTCATTTCCCCTCTCATGATGAAGAAAGTGAGTCTTTCCATGCTTATTGCACTGGATGCATATACCATTTCCTGTCATTATCCTCTGTTTACAAGAGAGAACCTGTGAGAGGCTTCTCACCACGGCTTTATTTACCATTGCTTGGTCTTTCCAATGTCCTCTTGGAGGTTCTGTGACATTTTAGTAAAAGCACAGTTGATTTGTTCTCCCTGATTTTCCCCATCTTTCTTTTTGTCTTCTCTTTGTATTGCAATTCTTTCCTACTGCCCAAGCATATCAGCTTAAATCTTATCAAGGGAAAGTAAATTTGGGATACTTCTCTTTTTTATGTCTACCTTAAGATATGTTAAGCATTCCTAGGTTATTTAATATCTTTGTTCTTTAAATCAAGTATATTTAATTTATTCCCTATTGGGCTCTGTACCCTAATTGCCTCAAAAATTTAGGCTGATGAGGATTTGGATTGCAGTTGCCCTTCCTGAATCTTATAAGGAATTTTTTTCTGAAAATGAGAAGCCCTCAATCTTATCTGTATTTCCATGAGATGATGTGCTTTTATTTCTCAAATTCTGGAAATAATTCAGCTTGTGTTTTATTCCCAGTCTCCTGCACCATTAATGGAATGAGCATGTTGTGTTCTGTTTTTTGGGAGGATGGGAGAGATCCAGTTGGAGTATCTGAGCTGTAGGGTTGTTTTGTTTTTTTTTTTTTTTCCGTCTCAAACAGGCACAGTCTGGAATCAATCTTAAACATGTTTTCCAGAATGGTTGTGAGTGTTTTTTAAGCCTCCATAAAATGACTTGTGATTTAAATGATAATAGATCATCCTGCTCTGATCAGAGATTAGATCTTTATCATCTTATTTGGTTTGGTTTGGATGTAAACTTGGGTTGCCTACTTGAAATTTCAAACTTCTAGGGAGATAGGCATAGACTGCATTCTAACAGACATGCAGTGCAGTGAATGTTATGCATATATGTATGTCACTAAATGAATATTTTTCCTAAATAGAAGCCTGCTCTTCTACTGTATTTTCTGTGCTCATATTTTAACATTAAATAAATCCACTGTTGGATTTAGTATCTGCTCATATTTGACCTGGATGAACTGTGCAGGTCTAGCTATCATCCTGAGCTTGTAAATGCTTTCTTGCACATATAAAATTAGAAACTTGGAAGAGAGAGTCCTTGCATAGTCACAACCAGGAACAGAAATAATGAGGCAAAGTAATGAGCAGAAATTTCAGTTCTGTAACAGTGTAGAGACAGAGGTTTGTGGAGCATTTACCCAAAGTGTCAGCCCCTATATATTGAACAGGTTCTTCTTAACTCCTGGGCAATGGTGCCAGCTGGATACACCAATGAGAAGACAGCAAGTGAGACCAAGTGTGGCTCTTTGCAACTTTTCTAACCTCTTCCTCCCCTTCTGGAATTTGGAAAACTAGGGAAGAGGCCTACTAGAAGAATAAGAAGCCACTCTCAAGAACTGTGAACTATGAAAGTTGTCCAGAGCTTCCTCTAGTTTTGTTTCTTCACCAAAGTTTCCAATGCTGTTCTAGCTGTTGAGATTGCATTTGAAGGCCTTTGTGAAAATGCTACCATTTCACAGCAAGTACAACCTCCCAGGATATGGGATTGAAAGGGATAAAATGTTGAATCCAAAATGCCACTCTTATTGGAACTGGAAATGTTGCTGATATGTCATTCAAGCCTTTTATTTTCTCTCATATAAGAAAAGTGTTTCCTAAAAACGAATGAACAAGCTAACCTTGACACAGAAAACCTATTTAAAATGAATCTTTGGGCTCTGATATAACTGTATCCTGAAGTTTCCTTCTTGTTTCACTAGGCATCTATACTGGCTTATAACATTCAATTTGAACTTATGTTGAGTTGTGGGAACTTTTGAGTACTAACTGAAACCATCTGAAAGGAAAATTATACATTTCTCTGAGAAATTCAAAGCAGAAAGGTTTGTTAGATTATTAAATGTGGAAAATATAAAATTTTTTTCCATCTTGGAAATCTTGCTCTAACCTGAATTTTTTTTTAACCTTGCTTTTAGCAAGGAATAAGATTCCAATTTTAACTGAAAATGCTTAAACACTAAAAATGCTTCCATGGCTTACAAAACTGGAAAGAAAACACTGTGATAGAGGACTAATATTTTTACCTTTTTTTTTTCTTTTGTGTGGGTGTATGAAGGCATATTTTGGTTGGGGGTGTGCATGTTTCCAGAACTGATGCTTCCTGGCATGCGTTTGATGGCTGTTGATACAACTCTCCAATGATTATAAAAGTGATTTAAAATACAGGCACAGTGAACATAATTTGCAAATGGTTCTGTGTTTCCTCTTTCTTTATGATTGTGCAAAGAAGCTGTCCAGTACACGATGCTCTTGAAACACAGTCTGTGTTTGCACCCTGGATGGGTGCAGAGCTCACCATCAGAGCCTCACCTGAGCCTTCTCTGGGAATGTGCAGTGGGTGAGCTGAATGAGCTAAGGCAGCTCCACCTCGGTTGTGCTTGCTGCCCTCTTGAGCAACTTCTGAAAATTTGATGTTTTAGGAACGTACAAGCTTGGGAGGAGATGGGTGCTCTAGGGATGGAGATAGTCTGGCTTTTGCAGCAGGTTATGCTGGAAAGAGGAAAGGCAGCTGTGTTTGCAATGGCTGCGTGACATGCAGAAAGAGCACAAGTATTGTCATGGTGATCCTGTTGTCCCTTACACAGTGCTCTCATTAAGAGTAACGAGGCTCATCTGAAAGTCTTAATAATCTTTCAATATATTTATTAAATCCTAATTATTTATGAACAATGCTAGTGTATGTAGTTGAGGTCGACGTAGCATGCAATTGATTTAATTAGTGCATCATGTCCAGTTATAATCACTTCTATTGTTTTAATTACAATGGTAATTGATAATTGAGTATGTATGTTTTTTCTTGCAGCTGCAGTCCTAAACCTGTTTGTTGATGGTGTAATTGTTCCTTGCCCTTCATTTTCTACCACCCCTCATTTATTTATTTATTGTTAAATTAAGATATTTGAAGAGGAGATAGAGCTATTGCACAAAACTTGTTTCAGTCTGACTAGATCATGTAACTGTGTAACTGAATGATCATCAGAGATGACTGAGAGATCCAGTTTTACCTGTCATCTTCCTTCTTTCTCTGCCATGTTGGCTCTTTGGTTCTGATTAACCCATGCAAAACCTCTGCAAAAGCAAGGAGATGCCTTTTGTGTCTTTCAGTCACTTGGTGTGATTTTTCTGACACTCAATACATCATGTCACCATGTACTCCAATCACCAGCAATGATTTTATCAATTCCAGCAGCTCCAGTGACTTGGAGAGTTTTGCCATTACTGAGTTGGCTTGAATGTTCTGAGAGAAAAACAGGAACGGGGAATAACAATGCAATTGTTATTGAAGTCAGGCTTGCAAATAGCTGCAGTCTGACTTAGAGTTAGCATTTAATATTTGAACACATAAGAGCTAATAATAATTTCTGTTGCAGTGGAACATCTGTTAGTTAATTAGAACTTGAATTATTGGAGAACTGAAAGCAATTAGCCAAAGGTTACAAACTAATTAGTGTAATAATATTGTTCAACTGGCCCTTCCATAGCTGAAATTGCAGCTAGATTCCATAACTGAAAAAGCTTTATTTTAAGGCCCCCCAAAATCTTGGTTTGGAGAACAAAATTAATCAATGGAAAACATTTCTGCAAAGTTTGAGAATTTGTATAGAATTGGTCTAGGAATATATTTTAGATTAGAATTAAATTTAAATTGAAACCAAACAGAAACCTTTTCATTTTGGATTTTAATCTTTTTTTTTGTCTCATATAAGGTCAAAAATGATTTGTTTTCATTCTTCATATCAGTGGTATGGTGAAATCTCCTTGGAAACAAATGCAGCAGCTTTAATTGAAGAAGGTCCATTATAAATTAAATAAGTTGTTAATATTGTTTTGAATAATGTTGAGGAAGATCAGTTTATTTCCATGACTTCACAGGCTGCTACTGACATGTTTCTGCTTTCATTCAGGTAAAAGGACGTTTTGGAAGGTTTTTTGCTATTTGAGTATATCATGTGGCAACTGATTTAAAAAGGGGACAGTTTGTTTTGGTTTTTTTTGAAGATGATCAGTATGTAGATACTGGCTGAAAATTCAGAAGCCTGTTTGAGAGCTGAGGGATTTTGGTGGGTGGAAATGTGATGTGTGTGTTGACAAGCTCCCTCACAGTTCTGAGGATCCTGCTCCGTCAAGGGCTGTGCTACCTGGAAATAAACTGTTCTCTAAGAAATTGAACTAACAAAGTCAGATTTCTTATGGATTCCTCCCCAGTTATGGCTGGAGTCTCTGTAGTCTAACAGAAAGTGAACTTGCAGCTTTCCTGCGGCGAGGTGACTCGTAATCTGTGCTGAGAATTCTCTGGTGGGAAACAAGTTGAGCTCACTCCTCAGTCTTCCCTTGGGCAAGGGCAGTAGTAATGCCTCTCATTTATCTGCTTGCTTGTTTTCTGAAAGTATGAAGAAACTCACTATCTTTGAGACAATTACTGCTTTATTAAAAATAAAGGGCTTCCAAAGTCAGTGATGAAGGGAGGGAAGTGTGTCACTTGCTGACATGAGCATGGTTTCCTTAAAGGCATGTTAAAAGCCTCGGTGTTGCATTGGCAATAAAAAGTGATACGGCTCCTCCTTGAATTGCTGTACTGACATCCTGTGTTGTTAGACTCATTGCTCTTGAGCTCAGTGCAGGTGGTGCATGAGGTTTAATAAAGAATAACCTCATCTTCTAATAGAAGTTTCAAACTCCCAGTAAGTCTACTTTTGATTTTATGTATCTGAAATAAAGTGTGTTTTTCATGAGAAAAACATTTAATAATGATTTGCAAGAGTTTTGAAATAAAAGAGCACAGTGTTGTCTTTCAGCGGGTTTAGCTATACAGCTTGATTGGGTTTTTTGTTTTGCTTTGGGTATTTTGTTGTTGTTTGTGGAGCTTGTTTGTTTGGTTTGGTTTTAATTTTTCTTTTTCTGGAGAGAACTCTAAGAATACTTTCCTACTCTTAAGGAAACACATGTAAGAAAATGGACAACTGGATGTCATGCATATTGCTAAATTTAGTTCTTTGTCATCAAATTCTGTTCCTTCATCTGTCCTGCTCCCAGACTTGCAGCTGTGCATGGTAGGCTTGTGCTCAGTGCATTCTCTTGCTGGTCACTTTGCAAAGTTTGCTGTAGTGAGTTATTTGATACAGGCCATAGAACTGACTGGACTGTTTGATCAACCAGCTTTTGAAATGTCTGAGAAGTCCCTATCCAGAACTTCTAAAGAGCTTGCTTACTTTGAGGAAATGAAAAGCAAGCAAACAAAACAAACCATTTTGGCATCTTTGTGAAGAGCGGTATGTTTTACTAATAGTCACTCTCTTGGGTTTTTTTGTTTGTTTGTATATTTTCATGGAGGAATGTCCTGGTCCCATCTGTGCAGCAGATACTACTGCATTAGCCCTTTCACTTCTAACAAAATGGTGTTACATGGTTAACATCCTAAGAGGACATACACCCGTGAAAATATCAGCTTTCATAAGCTTTAGTACAAAGTTTGGTCAATGTAAAACACTCTGGGATATTGCCTGTTGGAAACTTGAAGGAACCTTCCCTTTTTTTTTTTTTGTTTTTGTTTTTTTTTTCAGTGGAGGTTGTTTTTTCTTTATTTAGGTGTAGGTAGAAGTTCTTCAGGATCAAGGCTGATGAATACTGGTGGTGTTACTGGCTTTGGCTACACCCCTCCTGTTACCAGGTATCCCCCCTGGGGACATGAACCATTTCATCAGGTGGACTTTGCCCTTCTTGTATGGAGAGACGGAGCTGCTTGGTATTGGGAGCTGTCATTCCAGCATACATTTTGCACACAAAAGGTAGTTCAAAGCAATCCTTAAAGCAGTTTTACTCCTTCGAGTACCTCATTACCCATGCACGCTCACATGCACATGGAGTTTTGCATTTTCTCACTGCCCCAGGCCTCCCATATGTGTTTGCTGCCTGCCTCACTGACACCTCTGCTGTGAGTCAGCAGTCTGGGAGGGAAGGACAGGCATCACAGCCATTTTCCTTGCTCCTCTTCAGAAAAGAAGTCTGCTGCTGTGACACAGAGAATAAAACTGCATTCCCCAGCTCTTTCTAAAACATGCACGTTGCACTCAGTGTGATATTTTCTTCTCATTGGCACTATTCAGTGTTTTGTTCCAGTGCCCTTCCAATTATTACTGTATATTAATTTTGATTAGACAGGAGGCTGCTTTGTGAGTCTTGACTTCCTGCCAGTACAATCAAGTGTGAGCCATGGGAATGAAAAGCAAATGTTGCATTGAAAACCTTGTGAAAAATATAGTACTTGTAATTCACAGCACATATATATAATTTTGAAAGGAATACAAGTCTTTGTTAATAAACCAGGAATTGAGATAGGGCATGTACCCTACCCTTAAAGGGGGAAGAATATATGCAAATAGATGGAGTATCTGTATAAACTATTTTGTTTGTTTATGTATTTTCAGTACTCAACCTTTGGATCTTTTCAATTTTTAATCAGCTGTTCCTTTAATGCATCAACTGTTGCTATATAATAGATGAGTAGAACCCATGTTAGGCAGGAAAAATAGGAGTGGCATAGATTTCTGAAAAACTTACTGCAAAATATACCACAAAAAATTCAGGCAGGAATGTTTGTTAAGGCAAGATCTTTGGCTTGTGCTGTTGGGAATGGACGAGCACAGCATTGTCCCTCTCCTGTTGTCCTTTCTCCTCACTCCCAGTTTCGTTTGTGAATTCTACAAGTTTAACTCTTGAAGCTCACCAAGAAAGGAATTGTAGTACTTGCATTTGGGGATGGGGCCTGAAAAAGGAGTTTTAATTTTTTTTTTACTTTTTTTTACTCTACTTATTTTTCTGGCTGAAATAATTGTCCTTCTTAGCCCCCTTGCTTTGTTTCACACCCTTCTTTGGCTTGTGACTACCGAGTTGTCATCATACATTACTTACCGTTGAGAGGATAACTCCTGTGGGCCTGCTGTACATAGCTCAGTCAGCAGCAGGTGCTGAAGGAGCAAAGCATGTCAATATTTCATGCATTTCAAATCAAACACATTGGTTCACATATGGCTGCTCCAAGGAGCACTGTATGTAAGTATGCTTTCTTTACCTAGTTGTGCTAAACTGCCATCCCTAATGCACCTTCAGCCTGGCAATATAAATGTGATTGCAAGTAAGCAGGATGATACAGAAATGTGATCCAGCTTCTGAAATCAAGTACCTGCAAATTACTAAATGACACATCCATGGTTGGCAACTGAAGAGGGTTTTGGCGTGAACCTATCTCTATGACAGAAAAATCACATATAATTATGGAATTACAGAATGGGTCATAAGGGGTGCACACAAAGGGGATAAAGGTTTAGTATGGCCACCTCCTATTTATTTGCTCCTGATTTTACAGATGCAATATCATTTTAGCTTAGACTTTCATATATAACTTATGTCTGCTGGGCATGGAACATCATATACTTGTTTTTACCTCTATCACTGCTTAATCACTGCCATTTTCTTAAAATCTTCCTTCAAAAAGTGAGATTGAGCTCTGAGTTTTTAGTATTGAAGCATTGGACCTCCAAGAGTTGAGCTACAGAAATAACTAATTCTGACCTAAAAGCCTTCTCACCCTGCAGATGTGGGGATGGCTATGTCTGATAAAGAAGGAGCAGCTGACATGTCTAGTTGCATTCTTCCATAAGTTGTACATATTTTAAGTACAATTTCCCCCTCTCTCGATCTGGCAACACAGGCCTTGGTTTTGTAGATTTATGTGCCTCTCTTGTTCTTTAACTTAGTACTGGAAAGAGGACCACTCAAATGAAAATGAAAGAATAATTTTTATTAGTCTGCCTCACTTGCCAAAAGGAAAACCAGCCAAGGGTGTCTCTGGCTAAGGATTTTCACACTTTCAAGTTTTCTGCATTAGAACCCAACCAAACAACAAAGACGCTACTTTATATGGACCTTAAGCTGACTGCTTAGAAGCTTCATGTTTGGGTAATGTTAACAGCTTTTGCAAAAAGCAAACATACCCCCCAAAACACCACCAGATAAACAAGAAACCAACAGACCACCACCACCAAGAGGACAAATGACAAAAAAAGAACCAAAAAGACTTTTGTATTAATTGCACAGCAAAGATTAGCCATTGTGAAAAAAGGAACTTGACTTTGGGATTTAGAAGATAGTTTTTAGTTTTTAATTCTGAGGCTGAGACAGTTACTGAAGAAATCTGAATGTCTAGCTACCCTGGGGAGAAATCAAGGCATAGTGCATTGACATTTTTGTCCTCAAATTATTCTAGCTGATCCTTTGTACCATTGATGGACGTGTAGTTAAGACGTACCTGTCTACTGAACATGGAGGCGATAGTGCCGAGTACAAGGAAAGGGAAACAAGTGGCAGTGTATGAAGATTTTACTTTGGTGTTTCTGTGTTTGTACTGATTGAAAAGTATTAAACTTTGTTTCCTATTTAATGGGGAGGATATGCTATTGTCTTTTTGAAAAAAAAAGAAAACAGGTCCTACTTTGTTTTTAAGCTACCATACATTAATGGTATTTCCTACATGCAATGTGGAATAGTTTTTTTTTTGATTGTCATTTCCACACTGTCTGTTATAAAACATTTCTGAAATCTTGAAACAGTCTTGCTTAGAAAATAACTATGCCAGTTAATGCTGCAGTTGCAAGGTAAAAGATGCATCATCTGACACTTTTTTGATACATTTTTTTACTTTATTTTCAAATTTTGAACAAAATTACTTACTTTTCTTATAACTTCCCCCTGCTTTCCATTCCCTCTCTTGATCTGCCTGTTTTCAGGATGTTTAGGACTCTGAATATTTATCCTCAGGGACACATACTGCAACATAAATCATGTTAATGCTGTTGAAACAAAATATCTCTGCTTTGATTATATTGCAAAACTAAAGAAGATAAAAACAGAAGCCAGGTAATCCTCTGCACTGTGGACTGAGAGAAGGCAGCAAAAGCTGGATGCTGCAAACTAGCATAATAAGCAGAAAACAGACAAAGAAGAACAAAGCAATAGAGGCCTTATAAGAATGATGTGCTTTTGGAAATATTTTTAAAATTATATTCTAAGGAAGTTTATTTATCTCAGCTCTCCTCTGTTTCCTGAACAATGGGTGTCAGTGTTATCTCTGCCTAGATACACTGTAATGTGAAATCTCCCATATGTAGATCCCACCCCATTCCAAAACCTACAAATGTATTCAATATCTCAAAATCCTTTCACAGAAATGGGAAACAACAGCTCTCTGTCACCAGCCTGCTCTTGACTTTTGAAAGAGATTTATTTAACCCACCATGGATAGGAGCAGTGGGTCTGATGTTAGATGTCCGCAGGTATATTGAACAAACTCTGCAGCATGTAAGATTTTCTTTTAATTTCCTCTAAGTAAAAAGTGCCTGTGTAGAGGGAATAAGCAATGAAATGCCTGACTTTGTTGCTAATCCTTTGTTTTATTAGCAGTTGCCCAGGAGTAGCAAGGATTCCCTCCCTTCTACAACCCCCTGTGCCTTCTGCTAACTTGCTGCGTGGTTCTTTTTTAATTTATAAGCAGGGTTTTCAAAAGTAAACACTTGATACACAGTTGAGAGGTGTTTGTACAACTGTGTGTACATTGCCATACATGCAGAGACTCAGCAATTTAATGTGATTGGTTTTGATGTGTGACAGTATTGATCCCAGGACTTCCACAACTACCTGTGCAGCTTTGGCTGCAGGAATAAATCTCTGGGAAAATAAACAAATAGGTAATAAATATGTGACTAGTTTACAGTGTAGGTGGAGTGCCAGAGATTATGGGTCTACCTGCACTATCCTCACTCACTGCACTTAGATTTTGTCTTCCTTGGGGCAAAACGCTGATTCTTTTTATCATTAAGTGATTGTCTTCTCTGCAAAACCAGCAAACAAACCCCAAATTCAACTGAAATTTTTACAATAATTAGACAGATATTGTTATCCCACTGTAGCTCTCTGAGACTGATCTTATGCACCCATTCCTTTCTTGGGGTGGACTAGTGAAGAGCTACCAACATGTTTTAGGTTATATCTTAATGGGATATTTCAACTTTGTCTAACACAGCTGAGGTGTGTCATTTTGACCACTGACTGTGTTCACTGAGACCATATACTCTGTAAATAACAATATATTCTCAAGTTTTATCAAGCACTAGGGAGGTACTGCTGGTGGTACCTGTTTGTCTGTGCTCTGTAGAACAAGGAATGAGTGTTTTGACCTTTCTGTGTGTCTGTGTAGGACACTGTGAGGGGAGAGTATATCTCATACAGAAAATGTGGTAGGACAATTAAGTTTCCTTTATCTTAGACAGGTGAGGACTTGGAAGGAGTAACTTCATTTGTGTCTCTGTCTTAACTGTGGATCAACTGAGAATGATGAGCAGTTGGGTTTCTTTAATTATAAATTCACCTTCCTCTGTACTTTATCAGGGAGATATACTTGGTGCAGGGTCTAAAATATACTGATAGGATTCAGCCACTTCTTATTTAAAGCATTCCTGAAGGAGGGTTTGTACTTTCCTATGCCACAGTTCAGTGGCTACAGCACATGTCCAGGTGTGGGAGACACCTGTTTTTTGACATGCCTGCCGGCTTCCAGGTGCCCCTAGCAGGTTCCTGATAGCCTACACTTAGACTCTGAAACTCTGAGAAAGGTCATCTTCTAAGATGCCTTCTTCTCAGTAGCATGTCACAGTAACTGCTTTAAATGGATTTGTAGGAGCAAGTTCTGAATGCAAACCCTACAAAACAAAATTTAGTTTTCATCTAAGGATACTGAACTGCTTCAAAATGATCTCAACTACTAAAATTAGATTTTCACTAAATAAGAGTTCTCCATGGATGTAACCCTGCTGTTTTCTGCATTGACCTAATAGTGTGGTAATCTTTCTGAGACAGGCCGGTGTTTCATGTGTTGCATAATCTGAGGTTAGAACTTTACCTCAAGTGTCTGTGGGAAGGTTAGAAGCTATAATGCTGTCCTATTGTGCTTATAGTCCATTGAGACTCCGTTTCGTTATGTCCCTGAAAGTAAAGAACATTTTAATCAGAATTGGTAACTGCCCAGCACAAGGGAACATAAGTAAATCTTTAATGAAAATTGCAAATGGTTTGCTTTACCAGTGGATATGAATTTTCTCACTGAAGGATTCACTGAAAGCTATTTGAAAACCATCTGATTAAATGGGAAAGAAAGACCTTTAGAACAATTTAAAATTAATTTAACAAACAGCCTAGAGCTTGATCTCATTTGACAGCCAGTCTCATAAAAAAACACTGCCCTTCTGACATTCAGTCACAGTCTGTTTCTTTCTGCTGCCACTGACTCTCTTCCAAAAGGTGGATGCCTTTCTGAGAAATAGTCACCGACTAACCAGCTGGGATCCTATTAGGCTTGAAATCTGCACCTAGCAGTCAGCTCACTTCTCTGAAATTTTCTGCTGACTTTCTGTTCTGCTTCATTTAAGAGGTTTACTTTTAATTCTTCCAGTGTCTTACATACCACCATTTTCTCAGTACTGTGAAAGTGAGGGTCATGCAGAAGAAGTGGACTGAGCTGCAGCAGCCAAGATCCTATGGACACAGGCAGTGAGAGCTGCCATATTCCAAAATGGTCTTGAAATATGTGTATCTGTGTTTTCCTATTAGTACCTTTCAGCAGTTCTTCTCCCCTTACACATTGCACCACAAGGAGTCCATTGTATTGTTTTAGGAACTAGTGTGGTCCGTGCTATGACCTCAGTTTGCAATTTAAGTGTGCTCTGTCATCAGGATAGAACTTTCTGTTCATGGCAGACCTATGGGCTAGTCCTCTTAATCATACCTTAAAAGAAATAGTGGCAAACTTAAGCCCTGATTTCTCATAAACTTTCCCACTTGAATCTACAACTACCCATGACAGTGCACACCAACAAATGTGTGAGGAAAATTTTTGAAGTCCCTTCTAAGAATCAGGATTTACTGGGGTGGCTGTGGAACTGTGGGACAAACCAGGGGTCAGGCTGTGCTGCTGTGCTGCTGTTGCTCGGGCTTCTGGGTGCATGTGTGCCCATCTCATTTCTGACTCTCGGAATATCGCATGGAAAAGTTTATCCTCGAAATGACAGCTCCCTAAAATATTAAAATCCTTGTATGTTCCCTGCTGTCCTCAGCTCACCCAGCCAGCTGGCAGACAAGAACTGAAGGAAAATTTTTAGACACTCTCTCCCTCTTCAATAACGAAGGATTTATGTAAGTGCATATTGGCACATATTCATGTATGAGAACATATACAAGGACTTGCTGAAAATACATTTGCAGTATTAGTCGATAGAAGCTCCTGGGAGTTTAGATTTGTTTTTCTGTCTCTGTATGAATATTAGAAATATTCTCTTTTCACTGCTACAGTTAAGTGTCTCTAAGGTTATCCTTTTGAGTGCAACCACACGTAGCCCAAAAAGATTCACTACTTTAATTTTTTAACAAATGGTGATTGAAGCAAGGACTATAAATTACTAGAAAAGCAGCCAGATTTCCTTTTTAGCTTTTACAGAAACTGAAGATGTTCAGGAAGTCTGTGTTATTCAGTAATGTGCTCCACAGCTCTGACTAGTTGTGAAAGTATTACACTGCTTGCAGTAGTGTGATTAGCACACACACTTAAAATATTTACAGAGATCTCCAGTCTTGTTTTCAAAAGTAATTTTATTAGATACACAGGGTGCTTAATCTCATTGTTTTTAATGAGATATAGATCCTATGTTAGAGATAGTACAGCAGAATATGAAGAATATTTATCTGGGGTTAGGAGGGATGGGGGGAATACAGAGCTGGGAATCCTAATCTGGAAAGGAACAGTGAATTTGGGGAGGGAATTGGAAAATGTCAGGCACTCCATGTGGTACGTGCACTCATGACTGCACAAGGTATGACAGGACATTGTAGAATGTGCTGTGTAAGTACAGGACATGGGTGATGTAGAGACAGATGGAACTATTGCACTGAAGAAAAATGCAGCAAAGTATACAATTACATCTCAGATTAGGAAAAGGTGAAGAAAAAAATAAAATAGTTAAAAGTTCTCAAAGGCAGCATAGTATATTCTGCTTTACAAAATGATTTTTAAAAATGGAGTTTCATTAATATCAGAAATATGAATAAGGAGGAGATTTATAAAAGTCTTGACCAGTTTTCATGTAAGAAATTCAGAGAAGTTATCTAAGGATAGGGTACACTTACTACAGATCATGGTTACTAAAACAAGGTGTGTGAAATATGTGCATATATAGTATTTTGATATTATTGATTCTGACAAATTTAATTTTTTTTGTGGCTCATCGATCATACTGTCTATCGATAATACATTGGTGAGTTTTCTGCTTTTTGAAGGATTCTGTGAGGAAACATTTACCTTGATGTATGTACATTATTTCACTGTTACTCTTGGTCTTTCTCTTGTGAATGTGAAGAATATTCTCTTCCTCATGGGCTAGGACCTTTCTTTCTATAAGTCTCACTGTATTTTCTTTGTCATACCTTCTGGCAAATTTAAAGAGAGACAATTTGGATATAATAGGGATTGAGCTTTTTTTATAACCTCTTAAATAATTAAGTTCCCTCTACATCTGCACTGTCCAAGAAAGCCTAATCCTCTCTCTCAATTAATGAACTTTATAATTTCCCTGTGTGACAAGTATTCCTGCAAGAGTTTTTCCTCATAACAGTTTTGGCAATAGATTTGTAATCTTTCCTGAGTTATATTTCCACAGGTTATACCAGGTGAGTGTCTAATTAGTAAAATTTAAGATAGCTTAGTGAGAGACTTATTTGAATTTTTCTTTCCTTAGAAATGATGCACCCAGAAATATCGTTCCTTGTTTGCTTATTTTGAAAGCTGTAGAAAGAATTCAGTTTTAATTACAGACTTTTTTTTCAAGTGCACATAATAAATATGCTTAGCTGCTGACCATTGAAAGGGTTATTGGATGTCAAGGACAGAAAATCAATCTGATATTTTAGTAGGATCCACAGGAGACAACCTTCAACATATTTGAATTATGTATTTCAAATATTACTTTTTCACATAGGGCATTATTGCAGCATGAGTCCTTTTTATTAAAATATAAAATGTGTTTTTTATAAAAACATAACACTTTTTCAAGACTTAAAAAAAAGTGAGTCCTTGAGTAGGTGACAGCATTCATAGCAAGGAAGGCAGGTGTGATTCATGTATGAAAGCTGGCTGTGAAAACAGAGTTTTCTCCAAAGTCTTATTATTAAGTGAGAGGGGAATCTATACAAGTCCTATAACATGAAAGGAAAGTATTAAGCTGGAGAGAAGTAATTTATCAGGGCATGACACACGTGATTCTGCTTTCCCCAAAGTACTGTCTTTCTGGTGAAAATGATCCTGTGTTCTTCTTTTCTAAGGGCTGCCAGAGAAACTCGTCAGCAGAGTCCTCAACTTTTGCACTTGGTTTCAGTAGAAAATATGCCAAGAGTTTTACTAGTTCAATATTAAAAAGTTTTCCTGTGGATCTATTTGATTTTCTCTTATTTTTCTGAATAAGTTGAGCATGTAAATAACATTGGTGGGCATTGTGCTGCTTTGTATTATCATTTTTCTTTTAGGGTATGGGTGATATTTTGTGTGTGTTGTTAGGCTTTAATCAGGCTTACTAGAGAGTAAACAGTTCAGCTAGATTGCTGAGATTTCCAGTGCAGTGAGGGACTGTTCTGTACCAAGATCCCACCTATTTGCTGAATTTGGGCTTATACCATGCAGAAAACACTGCAGTTTTGTTCCTGATAAATATAGACAGTAGAAGGCAATTATCTAGTGGGAAGGCAAGATCATCTTTGCAGTTGTAAGGAAGTAAATAGGTGAGAGACAATAAATAATACCAAGGGGGAAAAGAAAATACGGGGTTGAGGGGAAAAGAGACACTGCTTTGCTTACAACAGCAATTTAGAAACAGAGGCAGGGCACAGTGAGGAGGAAGAAACCTGTTTTGAGATTCCTCGGAGCTGGGAGATAAAAAAACATTCCAAGTCAAAAAAGAGGGCATTATGACTGGAAAAAGATGAGCATTCCTCCCATCTTGAGCAAAGGCAAGAATGACAACAGTCCAGCTGGCCTCACCTCTGTGCCAGAGAATGTTGTGTCCTCGGAGAAACCACCTCGGGGTGCATGGTGGACCGAGTGACTGGGAAGAGCTAGCAGAGATGTCATCAGGGCAAACTGTATCCGACTAATTAGTGATTGCTTTCTGTGTTGGCACTGGACTGTCTCTGCAGACAAGGCAAGAGCAATCAAAGTTGTATACAACAGCCTCAGCAAGACTTTCGTTGTAGTTTCTCACAGTAGTCTTGTAGCCAAACTGAGGAGGCACGAGTTGTAAGCGTGGATTGCAAGGAGGCTGAGAACCGGCTGATTCATCAGCCTCAAAGTGGAGTAGCAGCGTTTCAAAGCCTAACTGGTGGTTAGTTATGAGAAGCATTCCTGAAGGGCTGATACTGGAATGTGGTTTAATGTTTTCAGCAGCAGCCTGGGCAGCGAGCTAGAACACACTTCAGCAAGTTCACAGGTGACTTCAAGCTGAGGATTGTGGCCAACAAAGCCATGGTTCAGGGCTGCCCTTCAGAGACACCTTTACAGGCCACGAAACTGGTGAACAGGAGCATTGTGAAGTTCAGGAACAGTAAATGCATTTCTTCATGTGGGATGTGCTAACCCCCTGCAGCAGCACAGGGGACTGACAAGCAACATTGTAGAACAGGACTGTGAGTCATGGTGGACATGAATCCTCAGCACTTCTTTGCAAGGTGAAAGGTAAGTGCATGCTAGTTTGGGTTGATCAAAGTCACTGTGTTTCCTACTTTGCCACTAACAAAATAGTATCTGGAGAACTGTGTCCAGTTCTTTCCAGCCTCATCCAGTACAAGACAGGTGTCGGTAAACTGGTACAAGTTCAGTGAAGGATCACCTAGGGGACTAAGGACAGGAATATATGTGGGAATGCTGAGTGAGTTCAGATTGTTCAGCCAGGACAGAAGACTAAAGGAGAGATCTCATTGTCCTCTACAACTATCTAAATTTAGATTGAAGATAAGGTGGTGTCAGACTCTTCTCAGCAATGTATGATGGAAGTCGAAGCCAGACATAGCAACTACAAGTCTGAGTAGGAGGAACTGTGACTGGATTAAAAAGAAAATGATTTGCCATTAGTCTGGCTGAGTACTGGAGCAGGGCCCAGAGAGACTGTGAAATCTTCATTCTTGGAGTTTTGACAAAACTTGACAATGTCATGAGCAACCCAATCTGACACTGAAGGTGGCCTTGCTCTGAGCAGAAGGCAGAGTTGAATGTCTTCCAGATGTCTCCTCCAACCTAAAATTGTTCAGTGATTCTCTGAGTTGACTCCTTAGAGTACTTTCAATAGTCTCCAAAAAAAAGGCTGATTATTGAGTGTTGTCATGCCCAT
Organism: Pithys albifrons albifrons; assembly: GCF_047495875.1. NCBI lineage: Eukaryota > Metazoa > Chordata > Aves > Passeriformes > Thamnophilidae > Pithys > Pithys albifrons. The sequence goes on along the minus strand of NC_092464.1, from coordinate 49,361,747 downwards.
TCATTGCACGTATCACTCTGAATTCACCAGAAAAACAATATTAGATGCAGGTAATCACTTCAACATTCAATGTGCATGGTGAACAGCTTATTATCAGTAACTGCATCATTAAATATGTAAAAGGCTTTGCTAATCACTGACCATTGTTAAAGATTCATATAGTCTAAATACTTTACCAGAATTTTAACAACCTGCCTCTTCAATTAAAATAAAATAAATGCATCAGAGCACAGAGAGAATGATCAAGTGCAGAAAAGTACAGTTGAAATGGACATTCTTTCTTGATTGAAAAAGTCACCTAATCAATGGGATCATTGAAGTAATGTATAATCAAGTAGCAGGGAGTGTTCAACAGCTGGAAATTGTGAATAGAATTTAATTGTTCCTGGACTGACATCTTGCTCTGAGATCTAAGTGTTTCTTTAATAATTCTCTTTAACCACCTTGACTCATATTTCAGCAACACCATTGTGTGAACTGAGTTACTAGCAATCAGCCTAAGGAAAAATTTGCTGAAGTCTTCAGGAAGAAAACAAGAGGTGGGTTTCATATGTGTATATAAAGTTCAGAGCTACAAAACTTCTTAAGAGCTAAAGAGTAGCACTTAAAGCTATCCAACCCAGAAATATCAGCTGAGAAAATATATTGATGAATATTTCGTCTTTGTGCTGGATCATTCCTGTATTTAAGAGGCCAATAAGGAAATTTTAATGGAGAGTATCTTCTGTTGAAACCCATTAAGTTTTGGTTCAGTGTAGGCTCTCTTAATAAATGCTGCTGCCTCCAGCCAATGGGTCTGGTGCTTCCTTTGTAGATAATTTTATGATATATGAAGTTATATATTCATTTACGTCACAAGGAATCCTATCCTTGGACCAGGCTCTCTGGAACAAATTCTATGGATGTTTTCTGTAATGCTGCCACTGACTTACCTGGGACTTTTGGATCCACATTAAATGTAGGATTGGCACCAACAAGACCTTATGTTCTTTTCCGTAATCGTTACAAGAGATAGCAGAAACACTACAGTTATATTTGTTAGACAAAGCAGCGAAGGCTTGATTCTTTGCTTTGTGGTTGTTTTTATGAGATTCCCTGTTTTTCCAGCATTGAAGTAAGAAAAACTTAACCTTAGTTTCAGTGGATGTTCGATCTGTGATTGTCAGGTGTAAGCATTCTGAGAGCTGTGAAATGAGTTGATGCTGTGGTGCTGAGGCACCAAGGGTTTGGAACAGCAGGAGGTCCAGGACTTTTTTGTTGAAAGTAGAAGATGTGGTAGTGAGTGAAGATTACTATCATTCAGTGTATCCACCCTGAAGTCTGTTACTAGATGCAGGAGGCATTTGCAAGGAACATTGATGTGCATGATAGGTAGGGCTCTGAGGGGAAATGGTATTATAACAAGGAGTTAGGCAGGCTTGTGCCAGTCTGCTTTTTATAAAGTAGTTATGAGAGCTTCTAGAAGAGAGATTTTCAGATGTGGAAAAGGAACACGATATTAAAGGTGTATACAGTTTGGCAATAGAGATGCCTCTTTCCCTCTGACAGACCCATTTTAGTGAGGTTTTAACTTTATCATACCTTATTTTATTGTGAACTTACCCGGCAAATGTTAACATTGTACTCAGAGTTTGTTTGGTCAAAACATTTCTCCTCAATAATGGAAGTCTGAGTGGATGTAGGTACGTGGCTCAGTACTTGTTTCTGAATTTGAAAAGTAAACTGCAGCAGTCTTAGTCTCGAGTGAGCAAGCTCTGAAGGGCAGAGAAGCCTCTCTTGTTATGTAAAAATACCTATTTTTTTTTGGCTTTTGCGATTAGGTTGTTATGAAAAAGCATCATAAAATGTAATGTAGAATCTTGTAAACTGCTAAAGCACTTTTAAAAAGCCACCAAAAAGTTGTTTCTAGGTTTTTTTCAAATTAAAAGTTATTACTCTCCAGTTTTAGCTTGTTTGTGGAGTAAATTCCTTGGAACTTTATGTTTCCTTCTATCAAATTCATCTAGACTCTTCCATGGCATAAACAACAGATGACCCAAAGAGGCCTCAACTTACTTTGACTGTATTTTTACCCTATCAGAGACTTTGTGAGAGAAGTTCAGTGTCATGTACTGAGAATGAAATCTGTCAAACAGTTCAGAAAAACGTGGCTAATTTTGCAGTGTTAGATAAAACAACTCCTTTTGCTTTTTCCTCTGAGAGTAATAGCCTCTATTTTCAGCACAATTGGCCTTTGGCAACTGTTGGTAACATGGGAAAGTATTTTTGGAAAAGGAAGGAAATAAAAAAGGATTAAACCACAGGGAATTGCAAAGGAGAGAGAATGCTGAAGAACAGGACTGCTAAGGAAGAAATAGCTTTACAGCAAGCTCCTGGACTATAGCTATTATTTTTCTCATGTCCTCCCTATATGGGTTCAAAATAGGTCAGACACAAAATCGCTCGCTTTATCTTACCATTATGGTTTAACCCCAGCTGGCAACTAAATAACACAGTCACTTGTTCACTTCCCATACCTGTCCCCCCCACCCTTCCCTGGAGTTTGGAAGAGAATCAGAAAAACACAAACCCTGTGGATTGGAATAATTTGATAATTGACAAAAAATATAATAATAATAATTTTAATGATAAGGAGAGGGAGAGAGATGAATAAAACCCAAGACAAAAATGATGCACAGTACAGATGCTCACCACCCACTGATGAATGTCCACCTTGTGCCCAGCCAGTTCTGCCCAGTTTATATTCTGAGCAGGTGTTTCATGCTATGGAATATCTCTCTGACTAATACAGGTCAGAAGCCTCCAATACAGGCCATTCTCCCTCCAAGCTTCTTATGTATCTGCTTAATGGCAGAGTATGGGAAACAGAAAAGTCCTTGACTTAGGCTAAGTACTGCTCAGCAACAACTAAACCATCAACATGTTATCAACACTATTCTCATCTTAAATCCAAAACACAGCCATGTACCAGCTACTAAGAAAAAAGTTAACTCCATCCCAGGCAAAACCATGACAGTATCCACCCCTTATTTCATACCATTTATGTCATGCCAGGTTCCATGCTTTCCAGTACACCATCACTTTTCCTGTCCTTTGATTTACGTACACAGATGTCATTCCCTTACTCTGTGGACCATCCCTATGAAAGTCCATTGAATTCCTTTAGTCCATGACTTCCTGCTCCATCTGTCATGAGCATCATTCAGGGCAGGAAAGGTGGAGCATAGTGTTGCATTGCTACATACCGAAGCCAGTTCTGATTCCATTGCTGTTTGCTTGGCACTTTCATCAAAGTCCATTCTTCATTGAAGTGGTGATTGAAAAGGAGTTGGGTTCAGATGCCAGAATCTGGAGTGTCAGAGAGGAGTTGCCCAGTGTGGTGATGGGCATATAGCTGCCATAAAAGTGATCCTGTATAGCATTATATAGGAATTAACATAATATTATTTAATTAATTGGTCATTCTCAATGAAAGTCAAATCCCCTTGAGCCACTCATCCGACTCCCCTGTTCTCCCATATTACCCACCAAGTGCACCAAGGTTCTTGAGAAAAAACAATCCCATGGATGGGTTTGCTTCTGCCTGAGGCAGGAATAACTGAGCATAGTTTTATGTGCACTACAGGAACTTTTCCCCTTCTACAGTTCATAAAAATCTTGTTTGAGCAGGGTCAGCCAAATTGGCAGCTCTCCTAGTGTTGACTAACAGGTAGCTTTTGCTAATTGTGTATCCCCATGCTTGAAGGTCCCACCACCCATTGTTCTCAGTGGTATCTTTAACAGTCCATTTTATCTGCCTGAAGGCTGGTGCATGAGAGGGAATGTGATACACCCACTCCCTGCCATGTCCTTTGGCCAGTTGTCCATGAAATTGTTTTAGAAATGAGTTCTATTGTCTTGCTCAATTTTTTTTTTTTTTGGAGTATCATGTTGCCGGAAGTCTTGGTTTTGAGGCTCAGGATAGTGTTCTGAGCAGTGGGATTGGGGCACAGGATATGTGTCCAGCCATCCAGTGCCTGCTTCCACTAGTGTAAGCACATGGCCCATGGCCTTGGTGAGTTGGTAGGCCTGTGTTATTATCAGTCTGCCAGGCTGCCCCAGATTTATATTGCAGACATCATCACATCAGAGAGGCTTTAGCTGCCTGGCCTGCTCAATTGCAGCACATTTCACATACCTGAACAACCTTTGTGATATTGTCCATGGCTGAGTCCACCTCTTGGTCATGAACCCAGCTATAGATTTCATCTCTTCTTTGATGGTCCGAGGTGTCATGAGCCCAATGAGCTAGAAATAAATCACCCTTATGATCCACCTGAGCCAGTTCAGTTTTTGCAGCCTTATCTACCTGTTAATCTGATGTTCTCCAGTGGCCCATCTCTTGGCACAGGACCATCCCTGTGATGTACCAGGTACTCCACCCAGGCAGCAGTATAGTGCTGCAATCGTAAAATCACTAAGGTTGGAAATGACCTCCAAGATTACTGAGTCCAACCTTTGGCTGAACACCAGCATGTCAACTTAAACACAGCACTAAGTGCCATATTGAATAGTTTCTTGAACATTTCCAGGGATGATGGCTCTACTACTTCCCTAGGCAACCTGTTTCATGGCCTTACCTGATCCTTGGATAAAAGGTGGGATGATAGGAAAATGATTCATCTTTTAACAGTATATGTTTGTCAGGCTTCAGTGCTGTAGCTGGAGGTGACTTGTAAACCCAAAGTTAAGTATGCCATGGCAGGGTAATGATGTGAATCTTGCGCTGGTCATTTCCTAATTGCATTTTACTGCATAGGTACATCTAAAAGATATTTTTGCTACTTTAATTGGTACCATCTTCATAAGTATATAGTATGCTCATGGCAAAATCTCTTCAAATGTTGCTTGTGGTCATCTCCCAACCCAAAGTAAATGTCTTGCTAAGTCTTTCTGTATTATAACAAAAACTATGTAGATGTATCAATTAAGGACATGACTTAATGTCAGACTTAGCAGTGTTGGGTTTACAATTGGGCTCTGTAATCTTAGAGGTCTTTTCCAACTTCAATGATTCTATGATTACATCTTTTTGAAAAGGAAGGACCTGCACATCTTCCCCCCCCCCCCCCCCCCCCTTATTTTCCCTTGACAGATATTCCAGTCATGAAGCAGATGTTAAAGGCTTAGGTAATTCAGGTTTGTTTCTGGTTTTTTCCACTCAGCTTTCAAGTTCATGACAGTGTAGACTCAGTGTGGAACTTAAACAAAGAGGAAACATATGAGCAAATAGAGAAATAAAGAGAAAGGAATTAGTCTTTTCATTGTTGTGGAGTGTGCAACTAGGACTTCAGTTATGGACCTCTGGCATTATTCATTTTTTGTATATATTTCTTAATCTTCAAAAATATGGATAATCTGATTTAATAAGATTAGGCCTATTAATATTTGAGCAGAATGTTAATAAAGAATTAAAGTCTTCTCTCAGTTCTATCAACATGAGTCCAAAATAACCCTCTTGATTTCTTAGAATATTTGTTCAATAATGCAGTAGTACAGAGAATTGAAGGTAAATTATGGTGCACTGCTTTTGAGCTGTTCAAAGGGACTTTCTTTCAAGAGTAGATTATTTTCTTACTGTCTCACTAAATAATTATTAACTGCACTTCAGTTTACACCAAAGTTTTCTATGAACAGTGATTAGATTGAACTTCAGCAAGAATGGGCCTTCCTAGTTCCATACCCAGTAACTGTGGCTAAATTGGGGATTTAGCCCAAGTCTGCAGAATGATAATTTAGTGCTGTGTCAACTGAGATACTCTTCCTACTTCCAAGCAGAAAAGAGGACCTGACTTGCATGCTACATGAAAAGCTGATTTGATGCCAGATAAGGTTGGATCATTCAAAGTACTTTTATGTTAGGATTAAGCCACGCTTAGGCTTTTATAAGAGTAATAAGAATCCTCCTAAAGAACAAAACCAAACCCAAGGAAACCCCAAACCAACCAAAGGCCATGGAGAGACCTCTTTTTGTAGGCTTTTGCTTTTTATTTTTCTTGTACTATTTATCAGAAGCAAGGCCTCCTGCCTCATTAGTCAATAGCACCTGAGTGTCTCCAAGTGTTGTAAGCTGCTCCTGGAGTTCTCCTGATTAGTTTCCTGCCATCTTGATTTACTAAGAGACCTCAGGCCTTTTTCCTTAAGGGTACATGTTCTGAAAAGTTCAGTTAAAGAACTGGTTGGAGTTGAAAATCTACATGAATGAGTTACAAGCAAATGGCTTTGTAGTATTGGGTCTGTTTTCAAAGTAAGAAAATGAACCTGTGTGGCAGCCCAATACTGACAGCACTGGCTTTTTGCACTTTCACTGTTGGTTGACCTCTGTATCCATGTAGTTTAGCAACATTAATGACTGTCAGTATCACAGAGTTTAGGGAATTTCTGTCTTAGTGTACAAGTTGTGAATGATAAAAACAGTGTGCATTCACAGGATATTCTACAGCATCTCCACAACTGGCCATTTGTCTTCATTATGGATTAAAGGCAGTTTTACAATGTAAATATTGAATACATTATAGTGGTAGAGAATTTCATAGCTTGGGCAAACTAAAAAATGTGAACCGAATTTTTGCTATAAGTGACTGGCAACTCTTACAGTTGGACAAGACCATCATGACTTAAACCAGACTACTCTCTTTCTTGATTAGCAGCAGAACTATTGTCTTCAGTAAGAGATAATGATGTTAAGTATCATTAGTGCAGAGCTGGTTTTCAGGAAGAAATTCTAGTGTAGTGAGGTGAAGTGGTTATTTGCATATGACCTTCACTAAAATCTGCTGACAAAGTCACCTGTTATTTCTAGCAATTTAAATAGATTCAAAATAACTATAAATAGGAATGGTAACATTTTCCTGATGTGTTCTAGCTATCTGTCATAATTATGTGATGGATGGAAATGTATTGATCTCTGACCTGGTCTCTGTGCTACTACCTGAGCCAGAGTTTGAAACTGGATGATGGTTTAGTAAAGTTTCTCTTGATTAGAAGTAGTAAATTTCATCCCCAAAATAGCCTATAAACTGGTTTTTGCAGCTTATTAGAGATTGTCCTAGTACTTAACTTCCCAGGGCTTTGCCTGAGGCTGAAGTGGTTTCTAACAATCCATCATTAACTTCTGTGACAAGCACAGGTAGGCTGTGATTGTCAGAATTAGTCATGACATACTGTAGGCCTCCTACTGTCATTCCTAAAAATGCAGGCACCCCAGATTTTGCACCATTGCTGGGTACAAGCATGAATGTGAAATTAGTGTATTTTACAAACTCTTGCAGGCAACTCTGTGCTGTATTTGTTCGAGTCCCTCTATAATGTCTTAAATATCTGCTACTGGAATCATCCACTCTTCAGTATCAATGTCACGTTGTCTTGGGTTCATCTCAAGTGCCCCAGTTTTTAACCACAGCCATGTGCAAATCCCTGGAGGAGAATCAGAATCCTCAAATAAACCTTAAGAACTGGAAATAGTCATAAATATATTATGAATTCTTGAGCACCTATTGAGAAGAATATACAGATATTCAAATCCAGCTTCTTGAAGTTAAAGTCCATTTTAAAGCATGTGCTGCTAATAACATATTTCCTATAAATTGTTCCAGCTGCTAGTAACTTATGCATTTATTGTGCTATCTGTTATAACCAGGACAGAAGGTTAGCATTACAAACCTGTCTCCTCTTGAACAAGTTAGTAAGAAAACTACAGTACCCTCCTTTCAGTATCATTCTGCAAACCCCAAACACAATAAATGCATCTGGTAATCCAGATGTTTATATACCAATAGGTAACAATATCTCCAATGCAATAAATCATATCATATCACAGAGATCTGATGCCAGTTATTTGAATGGGATCTTGCCTGAGAAAAGGTCTTCATAACTGTATTTATACTGCAACCTATTTTTAATTCTCTATTGTATAGGAAAAAAGCTGTACTTTTGTAGACTGACTTAATCACTAAATATGAGGAACATTCACACACAATTTGAAGAAATGTTGATACTTAAAGTTTTTATTAAAGTTGAGAATTTTCTTGGAACAGAAAACTTACTAGTTCTTTTTCTGCATTCAGTCATGACTGACAGGAAGTTGATGCCTTTCTATTCTGCTGAGATGCAAAAATTTTTTAGTTACTCTTTTGTTTGGGTTAGTCATGTATGCTGAATAGAAAATACTTGAATGATAAAGAAGCTCTGGTATGATAAACTGAAGAACAAAGCCTGCATTTGAGAAAGAGAGAACACTTCAAGGGCAAACTGAAATAAAACTTCAAGTGATTTGCAGCTGATGAAATTAACTGGAAATTATAAAGAGCAAACAGATCAGGATGGTATAAAGCACCATAACTCAGAATGATTATTTCTGGGAAGATGTAATGTGTGAATCCAGGTGTAAAGAGGTGGCCTTGAAGACAGCCAAAAGTTCAACAGGCCTCATTTTCCTTATTTTGCTTATCCACTAGAATTTTTAGCTGCACTCCTAACTGTAGTGTATGAAATTGCCAGTTGTGACTCACCTTAAATTTCAAAGAGCAACACAATGATAACATAAGGAATCAAAGGACTGAAAGAACATTAAAATGTCATCTAATCAATCCCTTTGTCCCCAAAGACCATCAAGACAATCTAAAATCATTTCTGATAAAGTTTATCTAATCTTTTTTCTTTAAAGCCCAAAACCTCTACATCTAGAGACTCCATAAAGATTTAGGCAATCTGTAAAATATGCAACAATCCTTATACTTACTGCCACAAAGTTGTTTATTTTCTTCCCCTCCTCCCCTTCACTGTAATATAAATTCTTCACTTACTATATCTGAAGATAGGACAAGACAATCTTTTTATTTTCATTCTGTTCAGCTGTGCTTATTATATGCTGCCTCTTTTCAGCCTTCTCTTGTTTAGATTAAGTAACTGCTATTCTTTCCCTTTTTCCATGTAGACCATAGTTGGCGACCTCTCACTTTCTCATTGATCCCTTCTGGACTTTTTCCAACCAGAACATGTAATACTCAGCGAGATCTTACCAGCTTCACAATAAACAAGATGATTACTGCATAGGACTTGCCAGCAATAGTCATATTTATGCAGCTCAAGATAGCATTTATCTTTGTTTTAAAGCACAACATTCTTGCTTTATTCTAGCTTGGAATCCATAATCATTGACATGCTCTCCATTTCTTCTGCAAAACAGTTAATAAAACACTTTTCCTGTGTTTTCAGAATTTGGTTATTTTTGTAAGCAGTTGTCTTCGTTCATTAGTATCTTGTATTTTTAAATGAATTTTCCAGCTTTGCAATACTTTTGAACTGCAATAATGGTCCAAACACGCTTAAATCACCTCTACACTGACGGCACTTTCATGTTCAATGAGCATACTTGTTGTGTCATACAAATTTGATTAGTTGCAATCTTCAGTGGCATGGGTAGACTAAGTATCTTGAAGAGTTTCATCTTGCTATATTATAATGCTGAGACATTGATAAATATTTGCAGCATGGTTTTCTGTCAGATATGTATACAGATATGATTATAATGGTTTCATTAATCCATATTTTTTTACCCACATAATATAAAAATGTTATATGAGAAAGTGTCAAAAATCCTACTAATGGCCAAATGATGTTTGCTGGTTCTTCCCATCTTTCCCTGTATTCAGATAATTCTATCTACATGCATACATATACAATAAGATGGTATTATGCATTTATATAACAATACCATAAAACAGGGAAAGTGGTATTTTGAGCAGAGCTTTCTGCTCAGAGGGGACTTCTGGAATTATTTTGTTGATGGTGAAAGCAGTATTGATACCATATTAGAAGTGCTGTTTTATTTTTCCAAGAAGGAAGATGAGGTAGTCAAAGTTCTCATTATACTGCTGTGTGAGGGGGAGCAGGAATGAAATAAAAAACAGTAGTGTCATCTTCATGAGAGATATCTTTGGTTGGTTGTGTGTGTATATTTGGAACTCCTGATTGAATAAAAGAGTGAAAAGTTATGGATTGCATCTAAAAACAATAACCATTCTAATAAGCACAGCTAAAGATACATAAATGATAAAAAATACAAAACCTCTCCTTTTTTAATCCTGGAACAGTTTTAACAAATATGAAATTGTGCAGAAAGGAAGTGTCTGAGACATACAGTAGGCTGGGTTAGAGATTTTTCACCTTTGTACCTTTCAAAAAAAAATAGTAAAAATAGCTTTGCACCCTGCACCCACTGACTCTGTAGTGTCATGGGCTTCAAGCAGGGCTGTATAGATGTAGAATTGCAGAATCATAACATCCTTTAGATTGGTAAGGGTCTCTGAGATAATCAAGCCTAACAGTTAACCAGACTGCCAAGTCCACCACTAAACCATGTCCCTAATTGCTGCATCTCTGGGACTTTTAAACACCTCCAGTGGTGCTGACTCAACCCTTTCCCTGGGCAGCCTGTTCCAGTGCTTGACAATCCTTTTCATAAAACCAGTTTTTCTCATATCTAATCTAAACCTCCCCTAGTGCAACTTGAAGCCATTTCCTCTTGTCCTATCACTGGGAGGAAGATACTGGGAGAAGAGACTGACACTCACCTGCTGTACAGACTGATAATGCTGCATGGTCACGTGTGCATCTGCTCAGAAGTGGCCCCAGGGTGGGGACATGTGATAATGTTTGCTTTCTGCTCCCAACTGCTGACCCACTGAAGGGCTCCTAAATCTCTTCAAGTGCATGTATTTACTATTTGTCTGCACACTGAAGTCTGATATTGGTCTAGGACCTGATCCTCCTTGTATTTGTGATGATCATAGCTGGGCAGGGGAAGCTTCCTGAGCCATTCTGCAAAGAAAAATAGGACTTCAAAGTTCCTGCTCCACAGTGTATCTTAATACATGTTGGAAAGGTGGAGCTGTAGCCCTAGAAACACACCTTCTCCAAGGCTTTTCAGAGGGATCTAAATGCAAATAACATCTTCACAGCTATCTGTCCCTCTCTAGAATTTCTGTTCTAGATGTGCTGTAGTTTGTACTTCTTTCTATTAACCCAAACTATAGTGTCAAGTCGGATTTAAAAAGCAGAAAGATCAAAGGGAAATGTCTAAAAAACCTTTATAATATAATATTGTTCTAAAACATACAACGATGTTATTTGTAAGAGATAACTATAGTTATGAAATACACTACTGTTATCCATTTTCATTCAAGAAGTACTTAACCAAGCACCAAATATTTATGATTTTTTCTAATCCAGTGCTTTTGGAGGCACAAATACTACAATGATCTTTCAAATTGAATGTCATAGCAGGAAATTGGTTCAGTGATCAATATTCATTTGTGAGAAATTGATCCAAAAGCGCAACATTACTTTTATAACTACTCTGATCAAGATAAGAGTGCTCTTGCTTTTATGTTGCTATCAAATTGTAAAAATTAAATACAAGAATTACAAAGCCTAAGCCTTTCTAGATGCAGAATATTGTTTTGCTACTGTTGGAATGCTGCAGCAAAGGCAGTAATATCAGCTAAGTTCCCTGCTAGTAGCAGTTCTGCGTAGGTAATGTAAATGCTGGGTTATTATCTGGCTTCATGGAAAATGTAGCTGGCTAAATCAGGTTGTTTATAAGGTAGTTTTTGCACAAGGTAAATTCATCTCTCTGCTGTGGACAGGAACTTAATTTGGTAGAAGCAACTTGGCTGTACTGTGTGATGGATAGTGGTGTGATGGGAGGATTTTCCTGGGCATGCATTGAGATGGCATTGGACAAATCTGTTGGAGTTTCTTTCCTTTAGCACTCTCTTTCTGAAGAGAAGGTTATCTATGAGCAGGTGGATTGTATGTTTAAAGGATATTTTTGCTTTTTTCCTTTTTCTAGTCATGTGAGCTTGTCTCACATACGGCAATTGAGCTTCCCTTGTTTTAGATTTGATGTGTAACAAACTGTAGGGAAATTCAGCATGGCACTTTGAGTGGTCTAATGTCATCCAGGAAGAACTGAAGTGATAGGGTAGGATCATATCTCTGAAAGAGGTAATAGAGCTGAAGGGGTTAGTGTGAGGTTAAACACTGCGATTAAACCCTAATGTTGAGAGAAGGAAGTGATTCTGTTCGCCTGTGCCTCCTGAGGACCTCATCTGAAACTGTATTATATCTGACTGGCAGAATCCCATGTGTCAGTGTACCTTGTCTTTATTATTATTGATTGTATTTTTTTATTTTTATTTTAAGAAGTAAAATTTCTTTCCATGCTAGAGCAAAACCCAGTTTTGAGATCTCAATACTTCTTTCAAAGTAGAATTGAGTTTGAATTTCCCACTACACAACTAGCTATGAATTTGCAGAGGGACTTCTATATGGTAAGAACCAGCCTTTACATGATATTTAAAAGAAAGCTTTCTTTGCCTTTGATCCATGTCTGTATTCCCCTGACTCATCCACAAGGGGGACATAGTTCTAAACAAATACATCATGGTTATTTTTGAATATGCACATTTCTAACCCTTCTTATTTTACATGATTCACTTAAAATGCCTTGGGACAAGCTCAAAACTGTGCAGGCAGTCACTAAGGAAACTCTTTGACAGGAATACAGAAAAATGCATTGATTTTGGTTATTTTTATTATTTTTATTTTGGGGAGCTTTTATTTTTTGTTTACAGATGACGTAAGTCCTGTGGGAAAATACTTTGCTTACCTGGGTGTCATCACTGACTTCAGATTAAACATATCCACATGCCGAAAAGATCATTATGTTTTGTTGGTTTATTATACAATTATTTTGGCCTTCTTGAGTATGGATTGACATTTCTCCACTTGCTTCAGACATAGCTGGAGCTATCTAGTAATTAATTTAGAAGATGTGGTAATGAATATTGCCCCCTTCCTATGTCTGTCTCCTTTCCTAATAATTAGTGCTGTGTGAAACAAAGATTTGAATTAGAGGAAAACAGCACATGGGTTTATATAACAACTTGGCTTGATTTCTGAACTCCAGAAATAGAGTTTTCAGTTTGTATTACAACTGTGTTCTAGGGCTCCTGGAAAAATGAGATGTATGATTGAGACTGAGTTCACTGCAGGGTACAAGATTCTTTCTAACCTTCTGATATTAAAAAACATAATCCTACATGCAAGCAGACCCTCCTTCAGACATTGTCTGGCTACGATTGAATTTTGGAAAGGCAATTTGGTATTTAGTTAAGCCGAGCTGCCCTGACTCCTGACTAAAGAAAGGAAACTCACTGTGGCCTCTTTCTTCAGTCACAAGCAAGTTTTGACTTCTCTTATACAATGTTAATACTAAATATATTTTTATGCTTTGTATTTAAAGTGTAATTCTGCTTACATCCAGTATCAGAAATGAGAAAGCAAGATATTGTCTCTCTTTTTACCTAGCTGTAGATATCATATTGATGAACATAATTTTCCAGAATAAATTGCTGTAAGTTTACCTAAAATTACTCCACAAGCCCACTCAGATGAGTCATATCATCCACAGGAGACCAAATTAGATTGTCATAAATAATGTGCTTCACATTAATGTTTATTTCTCAGCATCTTATTTGAAAATGTTCTCGTGAATGAGTGACATTTTTCCTATGTACATTTGAAGCTTGTTTTATTAATTCATTTTCTACTTAAAAATCCCAAATGTTTAAATACAGATTTTTTTCCATCATCCCATCAGGGAAAAGATGGTATTTAGAGATTTCTAGCCATGTGAGATTTCTGGAATCTTTTGTAAGTTCTGGAAGTATCAATTGTGTTTAGGATTGATACCACCTTGACAAAGATTTTTTAAAAACCTATTACCAAAATCCCTATGGGTAAAAATTTGTAGAACCATGGGTATCTTTTGTTAATCCTTTGTAAATACTTGCAGTTAGAAATCTTTGTTCCAGTAGCTAACCTAAACATTGTATGTCCAAACTTCGCGAACGAAGATTTGGGAAGGGCTGTCCCCACGTGGGTGTGCCCTTCCAGCCTGTGCAGTGGATTTTAGGTGAGGCTCAGCGTGCGCAGAACTGGCCCCACCATTTAAGTCCTGAGGTTCATCTGCCACGGCCGAGCGAGCTTGGACAGTGACAGTGAAGTCCTCAGGACTAGAACCTACAGCACCCGGCATTTCCCAGGAGGTCTCCCATCCAAGTACTAATCCGGGGCTGACCCTGCTTAGCTTCCGAGATCTGACGGGATCGGATGTCAGGGAGGCATTTAACTGCCCGAGAGGCATTTAACTGCCCTAACCTAAACATTATCTGCTTGAAATCTAGTTAATCTTTTATTGTCTTGTCTCCCCACTAGACATGGGAATGTCTGGTTACCTTTCTCTTCAAAGCAACTCTTCACATTTTGTAGTTGTATCTCTTCTCCTGTGATCTTCTTTAGTTTACTTTTTTCCCTCACAGATCTTTTGTTTTATATAGCTCCCCTCTGCTCTCTCATTTGGTTTCATTCTTCTCAAATCTGGACACAACATTGCAATTGAAATCTCAGCAGTACCGAACAGAATAAATAATGACCATCCTTATCCTCCATAGGGTATGTCTGCCAAGACATCTCCAAATGATAGCTGCCTTTGTGTATCATCCTAGAAATGAGTCAGTGGTCTGTGTTCCTCTAATGCTTCAAATCCTTTTCTTCTGAATAGTTGCCCACCCTGGTTTCTCAGTTGCACTTGACTTAGCCTTAATAAATGCAGTACTTTGCATTTGCCCTTATACATTTTTTCTTGTTGACATTGCATTATTTTTTCTTTCTTTCACTGTACTAGCAAACTCTTGCAGCTTGATGTCATCTGTACGTTTTGTGTGTGTTCTCTACTCCATGACCCAACTTTATGAAAATAATTAATAGAACTGTGTTTCTGCAGGTTCTGAGCTTTAACATTCTTCCCACTTGACACAGAATTGCTGACAACTGACCTGTGTTTTAATTATGGCCCTTTATTACCAAGAGTAAGTGCTCTGCAGCATAAACAATTTCTAGCTGGCAACAAGTCTTTAGTTTATGTCATTTGTGACACCTGGTGCAATCTTTCAAGACAGTCTTCTGTATGAAAGTACATTTCATAGTCAAGCAGATTGACTTGATCAAAATCTCCATCATTAATGCGTTGTTTGTTTTGAAAAAGCATCACTGGCAGTCCAAAGACAGTAAGTCAGTTTAGAGGATCCTCAAGGGATCATACAATTGCCACATGTCTGTGTAAAATGGAGACTTGGCTTATTGAACTGCTTCTCCTATCCCATGTTCTAAAGAGACTTCACCACTTCTGTTTCCACAGCACAATGATGGAGGGAGTTAGAACAGGAAGAAATTAAAAATAGCTGTGCAAAAGTGTGTCCCTCTACCCCACCATCCTGTCTCCAAGAATGGTCAGTAGCAGTGCTTCAGTAAAATCACAAGTACAAAAGCAAACACACAGTAATGGTTGGTCTTCCTCACCTTTTTCCCCCAGATATTCTCTCAGCTTCCAATGGATCTCAAGCTTTCCTAAGCAGAGGTAATACTATTGTATAGAAAACCATTCCTGCTTTTGCACAGAGGATTTGATTGATTCATATCCACGGTCTCACATTTATCTGGACTAATTCTTTTCTCGTGTTGCTTCAATCTGTGATAGACTGATCAGAACAAAAGGTAGGATGCAGAAGTTTGACATTTTCAAAAGTAGGCAGTGTCAAATATCTTCCCTCCCTGTGATTCCTTGCTCTATGCACTCCATACTGCAGTCTCAAGCTCTGCCTATTGATCTGGCCTGGCTTGTTTAATCTGAGTACAAGGACAGCAGTAGTAATAAGGGGAATGTGAAATATTTGCCCTCTATATGGCAGCTGCACCAATAATGACACTCTCTTTCATCAAAATGCATCTGAATATTGTCATTGTAAATCTGTATTCATTGTCAAATTATTTCCTTGTTACTGTTGCTGCTTTCCTCCCACCGTTTAGCCATGCTGTAAAGGGAGTGGTTTTTGATTAGATTTTTTATGGGAACTATTTTGAACTTGTTTTTTTCTTGGTTCTAGACCTTTTTGAATAGCATGTGTCATGTATTTTGTACTGAATTTGCCGTGCAAGCTTGAACTATTTTTAAAGAATTTGTTTGCGTGTTTTTGTTGTGGTTTGGTTTGGTGTTTTGTGCTTATTTATTCCCTGGGGAATTAGCAGTGAGACGGGATGGCAAAGGCTTGTCCCTGGCTGCTCCCACCATTCCAACCACACGGGCAGAATCTTTCTTGCAGAGCTACCACCCTGTCAAAGGGAAGCTGATTGTTTTAGCACAGCTTTATGCCATCTCTGACTGATGTAGCCTAACTAAATCCTAGCATTTTACAGGTACTGCTTTACTGGTGAGGATGTGGGTGTTGGTTTTGGTTTTTTGTTTCTTCCCTTTCTGTTTTTCCCTTCAGGCTTGTAGCTCATAAACCTCTCCTAGCAAAATCTTATTATAAGGACCTGATACCCCCCCCCCCCCCCCCCCATGTTGGCTACAAAATTACTTTCAGTTATTGAATCTTATCATTTTTTTTCCTTCTTAGTTTCTGCTGAATTAGCTAATTGAACACAACCACTGAGAGGTCAAAGAAGTGTAGAGCCAGAACAAAAGGAAGGGAAGCAAAGTATGTCAGGGGAGAACAGGAGGGAGCTGCTTGCTCCTGTACCTGCTTTGGTAGCAGTAAAACTATAGGGACTCTGCAGTCTTGTCATACTGCACCCTAAAATATGTTGATTTACATGTTGGTTTTTCCAGTCACTGGAAATAATGGTCTTCCAGGGAGTAGTAAGCCACAGTGAACTTTAAGCCAATTTATTTCCGAATGAGAGCATTCCCATTGGTACATAACACGCTTTAGTTTCTGCGTGCTAATTTCATGCCTTTAGACTCCTAACATCTCAGCGGTCCCCCATGTAGATCTGTCCTAGCTATGTTACTGTTTTCATTATTTTGAATTAAAAAATAAAGGTGAATTTGCAAAATGCAAATAAAACTAGGAAAGTGCTTGAAAAGTTTGCAACTCTGACATGTCTCATCTTCCCCAGTGTCTAGCACTGTCCCTAAGCTGAACACTTAACACAGCAGTGGCAGATCTCTGCCATCACTTTTTGTAGGCAATTGCATGTTTTTGCTCAGCACAGATGTGCATTACAGCAGCTACATAGGCTATTTTGACTTGATGCCTTGCACCCTCTTTTACAGTAGCATTCCAAGGCAAGTTAATCTCGGCACAACATGACAACAGCCCTCCAAAGGCAGTGCACTCACTTCAGGTGGGTATTGTGCTCCTGCTCTGCTTCTCTGCAGAACACCCGAGTGGAAGGGGGTGGGGGCTGTGGCAGTGGGTACTGAACCATGGTGACAGATTTGACAGCTGCAGAAGCAAGAAGCTTAGGCTTTGAGACAGAGCTCTGCATCCCAGCCATCTGGGAGGCAGCTCCTTTCCCTTGGCTCTGCTGGTGGGTGTTGCCACTCTGACTGCTGGGGCATGCTTTGCTGCCTGTGAGAGTGTGCAGGCTCTTCATCTGCTATTAGGTTGCGAGTATCTGCTTGCTACCATATGGCTGCATTGAAAAGAGACAGAGAGGAGAATAAGCTGTAAAGCCACTGCAAAAATTCTGTTCAGTGCTATTCCATGATGAGAGGGCTGCTGGCTCACCCTCCTCTTCCCCCAAGTCATTAGAGTTACTGGTTTAAATACATACACCTGCATCCAATCAGCCCCTGCCATTTTCCCACTGATGCTCTGAATCCTGTATAATTCAGGGTGCTCTTACCCTCTGCTATTGGGAGCAGGAGGCTAAGGGTGGAATGAAGTGAGATGGGGTTTGCTTTGGTGGAGATGTTTTGGAAAAGTTGCCAAGCTCGCTGGGTTGATCTGGTGAGAAAGTGGGGGCTCTTTTTTCCCTCTGCAAGAGGCTAATTCCTTCACACCACAATATCAGAGAATTATGTAGCAGCATTACCAACAACAGAAAGAGGATATTTTGCAATATAATAATTGTCTATATGGCTGAAAAAGAACAAATGCTTTCCTGGCTCCCCATGGAACTAATAAAGAAAGGCAAGTTGAGAAGTCTAGGATAATTATTTAGTCATCTTAAATATTTATGAGCTACAGAATGTGTTACATGCAATTTAAGAGGGACTTGACAATTGCAGCATACATCATCTTGTTTCACGGGGGCTAAAAATACTTAATCTTACTCCTTTAAAGTAAAAATATTAATCCTAAATATGTCTTAAGCTAAGAACAAAGCTGTAAACTTGAGAGGAAGGAAAAGAAGATGTTTTGTATCATTGCAAAGGTGCAGTTTGGGGAAAACACTGCAGGAATAAAAGTTTTGTTGAGAGGATTTTATGTGAGCTTTCTGGCAGTGGTGATGGTGGCTGTGGGTGTGTAATTCTTGATATTAAACAGTTTGCTATTGGACTTCAGCAAGATCTAGTGGAATTACGTTCTGTTTAGTAGGCTGGAAAAGAGACTTTTCAACTTTGTTTTGATGGCAATAAAATCATTGCTGCAAGTCCAAAGAACTAGTTACAGTGGGATAACTTTCCCTGTGCCATCACTTGACAGTACTCTGGAGCCACAAATCCATAACACAAAGTCTCTTCTCTCACTCTCTCTGACTTTCACATGAGATTCTGTTCCATGTGTGACTTGCTGATGCATAGTCAGTAGTGGAGAAATTCACACTGAAGTACTGAGTCAATTGGCCACAGAATTCAGACATAGTGGAACCCGCTTTCTAGAACATGTTGCTTTATTTTAGGCAGTAAAAGTGGTGCTTGAACAGACTTTCTGAATTTAGGATGTTGTAATTTCTGCCTGCATCTGAATCTCCAAATTAGTAGCAGTAGTAATAATGAAACCTCAGTTACATGGCCTTATATTATGTAGAATACTTTGTTCAGTTCATTTTAGTGAGAGCTACACTGATGTGGAAGAGACCTATAATGTCTTTGTTTCTCATTTCCTCACAAATTACACAGTAGGCAAATTTGTAAGTGTGAATGGAGTTGGTCTTACATATCTTTCCCAGTTAGCAACTGTCTGTGCAATCAATGTGTTTGAAAATGTTTCAGTGATGCTGAATTTGGCAGACTACTTAAATTTTGGCTCTTAATTTTGGCAGTTGTCTTTATCCACTGTGATAGTTGAAGAGTGGTTGGGATTAGAGCTACCAGGCATTCAGGTTTCCTCAGACATATCCCACTTTTCTGCCAGGAAATTTTGTCTCAGAGAAATTCGAATGCCTTGGCATTAGGATAGGATGCATCTCTACGTGTGCACCCAGAGTAAATCCACTTGCTTTATGATACATGGGATTCAGCATGCACATATATATTGAATGTACAGAGGCATGTCCAGGAAGCCAAATGCTTTGAGCCCAGAATTGCTGAACAGATGTGCATTCGCTACTCAGTCCTACAGGACATGTGCAAGCCGTGCGTGCAGCACGAGTGCTGAGAAGCTGCCTGGAACTAGAATTCCCTGTCTGACTACACACATTCAGCACATGCACTGATTTATGCTCCAAAATCCATGGTCATGTTCCGAAGACAGTGTCTGCATTGCATCAGCTATGACATACATATTGAACAATCTGCACTGGAAATGATCACGGGGAACAAATGTTCTCCTCCCTAGCATCTAAAATACTTGATATCTTTCATGCATAATGTAAAGTGTCATATGCTATCACAGAAATGTAAGGGGTTTAGTTTGTTGGAATGAAAATATAGGCAGTGTACTATAAAGGGAAAGACATTGGTTTTGATCCAATGTAAATTGTATAGGTGGGATGAAAGTACAGTAGATTGATCATCTCAAAGCAGGAAGCCCAGAAAGTTGCTTGTGTTGCAGGTCACTTTTCACTGCTGCAAAGTGGAGGGTTTCAAACAGGGCAGTTGCTTGCGCTTATGCCTGCTGCATGCCAGCATCATGCTCACGTCTTTCTGGCTCTGGCAGCAGCAATAGTGAAATCCAAAGCTTGCTGCAAAAAAAGAGAGATAAAAATGACAAGAGAAAGGAAAACATGCTTTCCAATTAGGTAATGGCAAATAATCATACTTGTGCTTGTGGAAGGTCAGAAATGTAACAGCTGAAGGAGTCAAATAATAGACAAATTGATGATGGTAACTAAGAAAATATAAAAGGGCCGCAATCTCTCTCTCACTGATAAAGCTGTTTGAGGTGCAGTAGATCAATTTAGCCATGGCTGTTGTTAGGAAATTGCTCTTGTTTGATGTTCCACAAGCAGATCATGCAGTTTCCTAGGAAACATCTTTTTCCACTTAAAATCTAATTTTCTTACATTGCTAGAACTGATGAGTCACCCTGCCTGACTTTTGCTTACTTCCCCTTACCTATCAAAATGTACTCACCAGGTGGAAATCCAGGGATTTATTAGATCTTATCACCTGGCTCTTCAATTAACTCTTCTTGTTCCTCCCTGTTATCAGCCAGGGTGGTTGATATGACAAGACAAAGTCCTAAACTGGGGAGAATTCCCATACAGAGTAATGTTTCTGTTATGACCCACTGTGAAATGTTTTGTGTTTCTTTGCCAGGAATGTGCCATCATATTTTCATTGCTGTTTCATTATTACCTTATTCAGCTGATTTACAAATGAGCTTAAATTTAGCAATGAAAATTACGCCCAGTTAGTTCCAGAAAATAGATAAGGTTTGTTATGTATTGCAGATCATGGTTAAAATCTAAAAGTCACTTCTTGGTTGTGATGCTGAATTTTAGGTTCATGCAGTGGATAGCCCTTATGCTGAATGGAAAATTGCCAGAGAAAGGGGAAAGGCTTACTCATGGCAGTGGTCAAAGGGACAGAGGTCAAGGAATAGGTTGGCAGCCTGAGTTTTCAATGATTGGTGATATTAACTCCAGTTGCCAGATTAAAAAAAAAATTAAAAAAAATTACAGTTACCTGTTGTTTGGGTTATATATAAAATCCTTGTAGTTTGCAGATGCCTAATGAGCCCCTGTGGCTACATCATTAATAAAAGGTTGGTCCAGCAGACTACAGCTTCTATAAAAATTCTTTCTGGGCTAGAATTCTTATTCTTTTCCCATATGCAGTTGTGCCAGAATCAGTATTCCTGCTGCTTCCCAGTGCCTCTGATGCCTCAGTTGTCAGTATACTACTGATGTGCCAAACACTGGATACTAATGCTGTGAAGCTTCGGCTGCTGACAAATGGCTTTCTGTTCAAAGGGCAGTATCTCTGAAAGAGCAAGGCTCAATGTGACTCCACATCTCAATCACAGGATGGGTAAAATAATTCTCCATCTTAACTTTATAACTTAGAAAACTTTTTGGTTTAAGATTTTGGTGTATTTATTTATCATTGGATTGCATACTTGTACCTTGTATATCTATTTGTCTCTGCTAGCACATGGTCTGTTCAACTGCTGCTGCTGAGTGGGTGGCCTTATCTTATAAAGCTATGCAAAATGCTTACAAAATTTGGTGGGCTTGTCACTTGCATTGGCTTGCACTTGTTTTTGTTTATATTTCCTAAATATTACATGTTAGAAGGAATGGCAATTGTTTTCAAACAGCAGTTTCAAACTGTGGTTTGAAAGCAGTTTTACTCTACATTATTATTAGGTTATGAAGTCTGTGGAAATGGTACTTACATACCTGCGATCTTGTATATTTTTAAAAGATGTTTGCCTTTTTCTTAATTAAAAGCTTTGATTTTGGATGATGAGTTCAATTAAAAGAGGCTTTTCAAGCTACAGTTCTAGTTATTGACAGTTTTGAGGACTTAAGGGACTAGAAGACTGAGTTTCAGCAGGACTGCTTAACTTCACCTGGCACAAGCAGACACAAAGTTCAAGCCATAAACTTGTAGTTCAAAGGTTTTGTTTGTACCCAAAAGGCACATGGAGTATCAATGGAAAGATGTTACCAAAGATGTGAGCTAGAGTTCAGTGAGTGGAAGTTGTTCTGGTATATAAAGGATTAGAGGTTTGCTTTGAAATTTGCAGATGTGAAAGATGACTTTCATTCAGAGTTTGGACTCTTGGAAAATTTTGTGTGGACATATGTTGCTGGCTTGGTTTGGTTTTTGTTCGTTTGTTTTTTGTTTGCTTGGTTTTTGTTTTGTTTTTGTTTTTTAATTAATTACTGGCAACAAGTGACCAGAGAGGCAGGAGAATAATAAAAAATGTTGTCATTGTTAAATAAAGTATTTGCCAAACATAAACATTCACCCAGGTTCTGGGTGTCACCCTTGATGAGGCAAATACATTTAGCCACACTTAAGCCATTGTTTGCAGGCAGTTACATTTCTCATAAATCAGCTTTCCATGCTATGATATAATAAACTTAGTAGAGCTTTCCCATTTTTTTGAACAAGAAAATGGGTTGGACCAAAACTCTGACAACAGAATCCACTGCTTCCTAGAATGATGAAACTACTGGGAATTTAGAAGAAACTGGCTGTTGCACTCCTCTTGTATTCTGTTGGTGATGTGTAAATGCATTTGTATCTTTTCATTCTAGTATCTAGCCCTCTGTCTCGTCCTTGATAAATGATTGTGCTATACCACTGTGTGCTGCCTACATGGCACCTGGTTCGGGTGTCTGTTGCTTCAGGGACTGGTTGTATTTGGGTACAACATCAAATGCCAGTCTGGCATCTTTTATCCCACTCTGTGGCTCCTAATGGTCTAAAAGTGAAGATAGTTAAATCATAGATTTTATTTTGTTATTGCTGGAAATGCACTGGAAACCTCAGTAAAACATTCCAAAGGCTTTTTATTGACCTGTGGGTCACTAGAGTAATTCAGCCAAACCCACTGATCCACTGTAGAAATCGAGTCCCCAGATCACAATTTGATATCAGGAAGGAGAGTACAAAAAGGAGGCTAATTTGACTTGTGCAAAACTCAGCACTTCTTGGTTCTCCAGTTCATGTGAATTTTTTCTGTGTTTCGATTCACATGGGTCATCCCTGTGTGTTAAGATCAAAATGAAACTCTTGATTTTCTCTTGGTGCCTGAGAGAGAAATAATTCTTTATTTGCTTAATTTCTTATGAAACCATTTTATGAGCTTCACAATTATTGTTGCAAGACATGCAAAAGCGCCCAGCTCTGTAAGTCAGAGAATATTCATGCAATTATCAACTGATAACACACCTTAAATATGTGTGTGTCATTTATATGTATAGAACATCTAAATCCTGTTAAGCCAACAAAGTCTATTGAAGAAAATTCTCACCATTCATTCCTGTCTCTTTGTCTACTCTTTGGCAGGAAATCTTTTAACCTAATGCTAACATAACTCTTGCCATTTCTGTATAATCTTTACCTATCTCACATTTGTGTAGTGAGAAGTGATTTTTGTCCAGAGACACTCTGACCTTCTTGAAGTAAAGCTAGACTGTGCTAGTATTGCTCCTGAAGAAAAATGGGGCTATGCTCACTGTGCTAATGATATAATTATGGGGTCTCTCTTACAGGAGTAGAAGGAAGATATTAGTTATCTTAATGTGCATGAGCTTGGACTTCAATGCAAAATTTATAAAGAAGATACAAATGGATCATTTCTACTAAATAAGGTAGGTCTTGGTGAGTAATAGCCTGCAAAAATACACTCAGTAAATGTAATCTTTACAGTCACAGAAGTACTAGGGTGGTTTTTTGTTTGCATGTGGGTTTTTTGGTTTTGTTTCGACTTTACTTTGTTTTCTTTTTTTTTTTTTTTTGTCAAGTCTTTTGCTGTAATGCTGGTTTTTAATATTTGAAAGGTAGTTATTGAAATTTGATCTCTTGTTTTAGGATAGTGACAAATCACATAATGTTATTTCTACTTCCTGACCATATTATCAGAATTGTTATAATCAATGAGATGCCTTCGTAATGCTACTGGGAATTTTAATCTAGCCTCTTGGATAACAGAAAAAAACAGATGTTTTTAAAAAATTGTCAACCAGTTTCTCAATCCTGAGTGTCCAGACCTTTCCTGAAGCATTGAACTTAGAATGTTTTATGTCCTTGCTGATATATTGGTTGCACACAGAGTTTAAAATTTGCACAAAACCATTACATGAGCAAGTGTGGTCCTAATTGAGATAGGTCTTTTTCTACCTTTTTAATTAGTTCTATAAAGATCTTTAAAGGGGTTTACAAACTTAGGTTATGCAGTGTTCCAGTTGCATAAAATCTATTGCTTACCTTTTATTCATATGCACGCTTAAGAGTACTTGTCTTTGTGTGCATATGAGAATAGGTATTGATTCCTTGACAGACCATGGTAAGCAAACAAAAACCCAAAGGAAATAAGTTTTCAAGCCTTTGTGACAGGTTTTGCTTTGTTTGATGTGTTTAGAGATGAATTACTTGAGATGAAATGGAGGAACTTCAAAGAATTAG
Source organism: Pithys albifrons albifrons (assembly GCF_047495875.1). NCBI lineage: Eukaryota > Metazoa > Chordata > Aves > Passeriformes > Thamnophilidae > Pithys > Pithys albifrons. The sequence continues at coordinate 49,337,326 of NC_092464.1, read as the reverse complement.
TGAGATATAAGTTTGTGCCAAGGTGAAAAAGTTCAGGTATTCTGCTAGGTTTGCCCAGGAAGTGAGCATTCTGAGCCTGCATAACAGAATGACAAATTTTTTAGTTTCAAATGGGCATTTTCAAAACTTTCTCCTTTTGAGATAGAGCAACAATATACATCAGCATTATTCTTCAAAATTTTGCTCTTTTGTTTTTGTTTTCACATTTCTTCCTTCCCTAGGAGGAGTAAAGTAGAATGAAATATGATTTCACAGGAACAACAGGTACAGTCACCATACACAGATAGTGCTGCCATAATGGTACATTGAGACTGGTACATTAAAACAACTTGGAGAATTGGAAATTACCAAAGTTGAGGATTCTCTGCGTTATGAGGACTGACTTTTCTAACCTAAATAATGTCATTTTACTAGAGTCCTTCCTACTTAAGATGTGTTTTTAAGCTGCTTAGAACGGCAATCAATTATCTTCCCTCATTTTGTTTTCATCCCATATCCTCATACTGACAGCTGTAAAATCCATCAACAAAAATAGGCTCTTGAGGCTGATGGCTCCAAAGCCTGGTACCAGAACAAAGGAGTGCAGTTTCAGATCATTGTTCCCTGGGTGAAAAAGTACGCAAAATAGGAATGAATAGTCTTGGTGTGTAGAGATCTGCTGATGGCTTATGGTGGTGAGTCTTGGGATCCTTTTTTTTGTGATCCAAGCCCAGAACAAACAAGCTGCCTGCCCTTCTGCTCATTTTTTCTAGATAGTAACTCTACTGTCCCTTTTGCTTCTGGGTATATGAGTCCTCTTTATTCTTTATAATAGAATAATAGGCAGATTTGGATGGAAAGGAACTTTAAAGATCATCTAATTCCAACTTCCTGCCATGGGCAAGGATTCCTTCTTCCACACTAGACCAGTGGAAGATGCTCAAAACCCCATCTGGCCTGGCCTTGGACACTTCCAGGGGTGGGGCAGGCACAACTACTCTGGGCAACATGTTCCAGTACTGCACCACCCTCACAGGACAGAATTTCTTCCTAATGTCTAATTTAAACTTACGCTCTTTCATTTTAAAGCCATTGCCCTTGTTCTGTCTTTACATGCCCCTGTCAAAAGTTCCTCTCCAGCCTTCATATAGACCCCCTTTAGGTACTCAGGTGCTCTAAGGTCTCTCCAAAGCTTTTTCTTCTCCAAGCTGAACAACCCCAGCTCTGTCAGCCTGTCTTCATAGCAAAGATGTTCCAGCCCTCTGATCACCTTTGTAGCCTCCTCTGGGCTTGCTTCAGTGGATCCATGTCCATCTTACCCTTGGGGCCCCAGAGCTGGATTCAGCACTCCAGGTGGGATCTCATGAGAGTGAAGGAGAAGGTGGGAATCACCTCCTTTGACCTGCTGGTCCCACTTCCTTTGATGCATCTCCAGATACATTTAGCCTAACTGTATGCAGGGGACCCATTTTCAGCTCTTCAGTGGAGAGTTTTCACTGCTTAATACCTTTCTTTCTAGTCTTACCTTGCTCCTGCAAATCTGGAGGTTTTGCTTTGATCACCCTTGTGTTGCTCCCCATGCCCTTCACCAGGTTCCAGCTCCCAGCTCTCTTCACTCTTTCCTTTTGTAAAGTGTGCCCTTTCCTCTCTACTTCCACTAACTACACTAATCATGTTTCTAATTCCCATTTCTCTGGTAAACCTCCTTCCGTGTTCTCATTCAATTACCTCCCCTAAGGAGTTCTCTCAAGTATGATCACCAGTTGTGTGTGTGATAAATATTTATTCATCTACCATATTACAAGACTGGGTCTGATTTTAGTGAACTTGGAGCTGATCAAAATAAGAGACAAAACATGAATGAATTATTATACCAAGCTATTTGCTGCTATTAACAAAGTGATTGCAATTTTTATTGTTTGGTTGCGCTTTTTTTGTTTCTTTTTCTGTCTTCTATTGTTGTTGTTGTTTTAGTTGGTTGGTTGTGAGTTTTTTCCCCAGAATATTTCTCTGTCCATATCACTTTCAGTTCCAAGTTTTATGTGGAAGACACACTTGGGGCCCCCATTTGTGTTACCAATAGTTTTAACTCTCATTCCAAGATGGGATATCTGATAAAAGACCTTCCCCTAAGGGTCTTTTCATTTCTGCTGAAAAAAAACCACAGCTGGAATTACAGTCAATGTAACTGTCAAGGTGTAACTGCTGCACCCAGGTTAAGAGTGACCTATTAGTTAATGTGGCTATAATGATATTTTTTTTCTATATTGCTTTGCAGTGAATGGATGGTCTCAGCTACAGTGCATTGCAAAGTGTGAACTGTGAAAATTGCTCATAGGTGCTTCACCATTACCTGGCTTTAGGGTGAGTGCAGTAGTTATGTACTGACTGTCCAGTATTAACAAATAATTTATTGCACAGATGAATCACCAACAAAACATCACACATCTCAGGTGCTAACTGTGCCATAGTGACAAATATAGTCAAAATCTCCAGGGCCTTCTTACTTCCCACTTTCCAACTTCATAATGTAGAGATCTTATCACAAATAGCATGACTGTGTGTCTTTCCCCTGAGCTTCCTTCCAGGCATTGGGACCTTGGTCATCCTTTTGCCCAGGAGACTTTAGAAGCTTGAGACCTTTGTTGAAGGCAGAGCACATGGAAATGAACTGCAGTGCTGCATGTGGTATGAAAATGATTTAAAATTCTGTCATTATTACCGTTTAGCATTGTGGTGGGAGCTTTCCCTTAATTACTCCCTAGAGGGAAAAACTGCTGATGCTAACGAGACTGAGGCCATCTACTAAACCCAAAGACCTTTTTTAATTCTGAAAATTAAATATTTATTGTTCACAGGAGCACTTAGTTAAAAATAAAGTTTTAAAAAGAGAGAAAGAAAAAAGTTTGTGGGGTTTAGTTCCTCCTCATGGATGTCAGTTGGCAGATACGGATGTGCATTTCTTCAAGAGACCAGATTCCCTGTTGGCAACAGCAATCGGGGAGCTGATGCAGAGAGGCTGAGGGTGTTTCAGGAGCTGAGCAGCAGTCATTTAAATGCTCATCTATACTATGCCACTTTAAAAAGACTGTAATTTTTTAAACCTCTACTGCACAGGACATTTCATGTGAACTCCACAGACTTCAGAGCATTAATTTCTCTCTGAACATCTTTGTGGTAACTTAGGCCAGCATATTCTAGCCTTTATTTTAACCTCTGCTTTCATGTCTCTTCCTATAGGATGATGAAACATTTTCTGGCTTTTCTATGCCGCTCTGTTCACACCTTCCATTTCTCTATAATGCCACATACTCTTTTTTCCCCCGTCTTCTTTAAATAGAAATGCAATGAATAACTGTCTTAACAAGGTGCATGTACTTTCCAAGTGAGAGCTGTCCTGCGGTCATTAGTGCTTAGTCTAGCAGGTGACATTTCTAGGAGTGACAAGATCTTAGTATTACTCTTAATTTTCCTTCTAATTGGGTGTACAATTTTGGGCAAGTCTCATCTGCCGGCATCTATTTCTAGTGAAGGGGAAATTCTAATTGATAGTGGTAACTTGTGGCTGAGGAACGATCTGGCACAGAGGACAAGAAGGCCCAACTATAAGAAGGGGTTAAACTGGCTGGAAGAAGGAGTGCCAGAGGCAGAGATGATTCCTTGCAAGGGTGGAAAGTTTCTCTTGGTGATGAGAGAAGAAACAGCATGAGCATTGTCTTGTGGCCACCCTGGGCTGTAAGTGCTCAGGAGGCACCACTGGGCAGCAGAGCCAGGGCTGGGTGAGGTGCCCTGTGCGATACCTCTCAGGATTGATACTGGGGCAAAAGTATACAAGGAAGCTGGTCGTAACACATCTTTTCAGGCTCCACCTTAGAACTGCTTGTTGTAGTAGGAGTCCGCACAAGGAATTATTATATTTTTTCTTTTATATTTAAGTACAAATGTGTTTTTAATTCACTTCAAGGAATACCATAAACATTTCTTAACAATTTTCTAATGTTTGTCTCTTCCATTTATAATGTTTGTTTTTCAGTATGAAGGACTGTCTTACCATATGATTTTGATGTAGTTTTACACAAGGAAAACATGAGCTTTTCTGGTGTTGATAATTCTGATGGTAAAGGATAACTGAGCAAAATAGACTGAAATAAGATTTGCACGATGAATTCAGTCTTTTTGCAAGTTAAAATAGACACTCAGTTCTGTTGGCAACTGCTTTTCTTGTACCCAAATGTTTCTGCAGATCTTTTAAAGCAGTGTAATGCTTAGCAAGCCCTTGCATGGAGAATAGACTCATCTCCTATCCTTGTAGATTTTGCCTATGCATCTGTTTTTGATTTTAGCTTTGCTATCTGAATAACAAGTCCTATGTAGATAAATCAGTTTTGTTCAAGTTTAGAAAGATTACAGTTTGGGGATTAACACAAGTGTAGGAAGGATCAGCCAAAATAAAATTCTCAGAGGCTTTGAAGAACTAGTGCAAAAGGGAAGGGGTGCCATGAAAATAGGGATATCAGCTTTGCCTCCACAAGAAAAGAGTCTATGATTTATGAAGCTATAATCACCTATTGCAAGCTGCAATCCTAAGGAAGATGAAGGTATAAATAATTTTTATTTTGTGTTGTTAGGCTGTTTCTCAAAAGCCTTCCTCCAGGGTTTACCTCAAGGGAAGAGATATACAAAGTGCCTTGTCTGTATCGAGGCCTTTCTATAAAAAGGCAATTTTGCTTTAACTAACCCTAGCCTTACTGATCCTGACACTTCCAACAACCAGGGCTTGTGTGCTGGACTTAATAGGCCTTTCTGGAAGTAGAGATAGGAAAGCTAAGCTTAATTGCTTCATTTAATTTTCATAAAGCTTGGTAATTTTCAGTGAGTGCCTTTATGTCAGCTCTCAAGCCAATTTTTAATTATTTAGCAAAACATTTAAGCACATGCTTTGATCCACCCCATTCATCAAAGTACTTCAGAACCTGCTTATGTGCCACTTAAACAGGTTGAAAGAGATGCTTAAGTATCTGATGAATAGGGAACGTTTATTAAGTCAGGACCTTAAGAGGGAGCTGCTCTAATACAGTGATTAGTGATACAGGTACTGAAAAAGTGTCCACCTCTGTCAGCATTGCAAAGACCAGAGAACAGAGTTGATTACATGGCAATGTAAATGACCCCCTCCACCTCCGTTGCCCAAGCTTTGGGCAGATTTTGCCCACAGTGTTCAGCTGGTTTGGCTCACCAATTGATTTTGCTGTGTATGTCTGTGTAATTTCAGTGTCACCAGCCTGGCGTGCCCGACACTGCAGTCTTTTGCAGAAGCAATAAGCCGTGCAGTCTGATGTAGAAACAAGTCTCCATGGAGCTAATCGCCTTTGGTTTTTTTTGCTCTAAGCACTTACTGTTTGGTTTTTTTTCTCTTGCAGTGATATTGGAGCATTGGGTTGACTCTAGCAGAGCTATTGATTGACAAACTAAAGTCATGAAGCTGTCTTATAAGCTATACTATGGGAGTAGCTGAAATCTTTCTGTCAGAGAGGCAAAAGACAAACAAGCTCAGCTGGGGTTAGAATAATTTTTACACTGATCATAGTTTGGCTTTTCAGTGTTTAAACAGTAAATGATTTTAGGAATTGTGGCCCAGGCGGTAGGTGGGGGCATAACTCTGCTTTTGTGTTATGCTGTTAATTATTAGCTCAGACCTAATTTTTTTGTGGTGTCCTGGGATTCAATGGGTGTTTTTATCAAGTAAGTGAGCTGGTTGCAGCAGGTTAAAAAAGTCGCACTAAAGGGATATACTAAATTTACCTATGCACATTGTCTGTATGCAATCCCCATAGCCAAAGCATCTCTGCAGAGAGCAGCACAAAACCAAAACTTGTATGATTGTTGCTCTGTCTGTCTTTAGCATTTTAGTTTGTTCTAGCGATTTCCTTCGGAGAACCAGAGAGTTGTCTTTGCATAACGGCTTTAAAATTCCAGAGAAATGAAGAAATTTTTTTCAATCAAAACTGCAATGAAAAAATTCATCTCACTAAGGAAACCAAGAGGTCAATGGGGTTTTGAACATAAGTAGTGCATCACCTCTGTTCAGGCAGGAGTTATGGGGTATTTTATGGGGAGACACCGGTTTTAAAGCATCTGGAGCATCCATAGAGACCTGATGAAGAATTAATAGTAAAACTTACTTTCAACAGCTTTATTTGCAGTAGGAGCAAAATCCATCCAAATCAAAAATGGGGGGGAAATAAAGAAAAATAAAAAAAACTATGTTTCCAGGATAGCAAAGAAGACCTGGCCATCCATCAGCGGGACAACTACAGCAGCTGACAAGCTGAGAAACTGCTCCGCAATCCCCAGCACACCTGTGTATGTGGAGCCACCTGTCACTGGAGTGAAAAATGTATCCTGAATTATAGAACTGCGAATTCAGCAATACTTCTGCAAGGGATCAGAGGAGTGGAATGGCCCTCATGGTAAGGTTTTGTTGCTGGAAGATTTCTCACCAAAGGGAAAAACAACCCAGAAACAACACAGAAACTAATTTTGTAATTTTTTACAGTATTAGGACCACTAGAAAACATACTACCATAGTAATGAAAAATGTCCATGCCTAAATTATTACATATAGTCTATGTACATAAAGTTGGATTGGTTGAGTTAGGTAGAAGTACTCTTACATACTGCTTTGCATCCAGCTCAGGATAATGAAGGGTGAGATGCAGGGTGGAGGGAACAAGAGGGAAATCCAAGCTTGCAGGGGGACCCAGGAGGACTCATTCCATATCCTGTACCATGGGTGGCAAGCACTTCCTAGCTCTCAAACTAATGCCACAAGTGTAATATGCTGCAGAAAAGATCAAGGCTTTATCTACAAGGGAAACCTACTGGGTAAAATGATGATTTTAGAAAAATGAGGGTACCCCAATGTTGTGAGATTGCTTGCAGAAAGTGAATTTCTGAGCAATCCAAACTGCTTCAGCTCCGTGAGAATCATGCAGATATTTCAGCTTGCAAGGACACACACCTGCTGTTTGTCCGTTAGGCGATGGTCACTCCTTGCAAGTGTTTTCATGAGAATGTCTCAACTGCCTTCCTGATCTCCGGACATGGACCTCAAAACATCGGGATGAGATAATACAAACACTGGACTTGTGAGAGATAGGCTTTTAACCAATTAGAAGTTCTAGGGTGTTGGGGTGAGACCTTTATAGCCAATAAGATGTGCCTCTAACCCTATATAAACCGTGTGCTGTCTGAAATATAGTGTCTTCACTATAAACTTCATAAGCTTGTTGGTGAAGTTCTTTCTCTCCGTGAAAGTTTGTTTACCCCAGTGGATGTGAAAACAATCCTTATTCATAGAATCATGGACTGGTTTGTGTTGGAGGGGACCTTAAGACCATGTAGTTCCACCTCTACAGGCACGGATTACTCATGCAAGTCATCTGACTGTGGGGAAAATTACTACATAAACTGATTCTACCTATTTCTTGTGCTTACGAATGCCACTGTTTGTCTAAAGGAATTGAGTGTGACTGGCAAGCCAGTTATACAGCCCAGTGTTTTCTGTCTAGTTGTGGCACGCTCCAGTGCTGCAGTGGAAAGTGAAATAAAAACAGCAGAAACTAGTTGTGGAATGGAGATTTTTCAGGTAATTGGTAGGAGGTTCAGGGATAATTGCTTGTAAAAATGGTGCAAACAAAAGATGATTGGTTCTCCTCTCAGAGGTACTCAAGTTATCAGCATATCAGGTAGCAAGGACTCAAATTAGAAGTTTAATTTCTCATTGCTGGGGTTTTGTAAACAGTCCTTTCCATAAATTTAGAAATCTCCCATCTTGAAATGGCATTGATCCCTTCTCCTGATGACTCTTAGTCATTTCATCACTTCCCAAATGATTAGAAGTCTCTTGTATTCATTTACCTCTAGTATAGTCTAGTTACTATCCTTCAGTTTACACTGTGCTGCTGTCTTCATATTTACCCCACGGTATGTTATTAAGGAATTATCATATAACATTTCAGCCTTTGGATAAATTTGACAATCAGCTCATGTAATTTCATATGAAATGTTTTGTTTGATGGCTGTTCCCACAAACAGGCATTCTGCATTTTCTTTACCTGCTCCAGTGTAAATTTACTTTTGTAACCATAACTGTCCCTAGCAAATGTTTCCAAATAAATCAATGTTCTTTTTCACACACTGTTACTGTAGGAAATGCATCTATTCTTAAAAATAACTTACTTTATTAAAATATGCTAAACTGACATTAATTTTCTCACAGGAGTATTGCTTTATAAATGGTGGGCATTTTCTTAAGACCTCCAACTGATGAGTCCAGTCCCAGATTTATATCTTGAAGCATTTATGTTTGAAGTATTTTTGCATTTATTCATCTTTGAATGGATTATTTTGTACTTTGAGCTGTTCAGTCCTACTTTTTTACTCTTGGTTATGTTGTGTGCTGCAAGGGAAAGGTTTTGTGATCTTTCTCCCTTTCTACTGGTGTTTCCTAGAAGGGACCTCTCCCATACTGCTGGATGCAAGGCATGGAAGCTAAATATTGGAATGAGAAAGGTACAGGAAAGGGAAATGTTTTAATGTTAAATGTTTTATTTATTGAAAAGTACCAATCTGAGCTAACTTAAGCTGATTATGAACTCACATATACTTTGATTCTATGTCCAACATGCACCCTGAATAAACATAATTTAAAGAACTGGAATACTTAATTGAAAAATCCATACATTTCTGTTTTGATTTTAAACATATTTCTTTTGTTTTGAAAAGAGCAATGCTTGCTTCAGTCAGAAGCATAATGGGGTCATTTGAAAATTTTGACATAACCTCAAAAGTTTGTTTAACAATGCTCTCATTTTCACAAGAAAACCACACATTTTTTCCTTTTGGGTAACCTGAAACCAAACCCAGCCAGGAAGAGAAAAACAATGGTATTTGTACAGCTTTAGCTGATATTAAACTACTCCTGTTTCTTGTGGTAATAGCTGTGCAGAGGGTTCATAGAAATCTCGCCCCTTGTGCCATATGTTCCTTTTTGTAACTCATTCTTTGCTAAGTAGAAATAAATTTCATTCTTTCTTAGAAATTTCCTGAGTGGTAGTTTTCCATGGAAACCCAAACATTTGTCAGAAACTGTGGAACCACTGAGTATAAAATGTCTCCTTCAACTCCTCTCCATTTTTAATCAACTTCAGCCAGAGCAAAGACTGCTTTTTGCACGAGTGGTGCTTATGTTGTTGTAGTTGCTGAATATTCTAGGACTTTATAATTAATCAGAAAGTCTCACTCAGAATGGAGATGTAAGCCATGGCCTGCTACAAGCTTTTTTCCTTATTATTTATTTATTTGTTTCTTTACTGTTAAGGCGCAAAATAGTGAATAGTCTTACATTTATAAATTCAAAATCTAAGTGGTTTGATAGTAATAAGGATTAAAAGGCACATGGTAAATGTTTGTAACAAGGCAAATCTGGTTTCAGTTCTTGCCTGTAACACTGATTTCCAGTGTCACTTTGGTCAGTTCAGTAAATCATTCCGAGCTTACTTCCAGTATGCTGCAATGCCAAGAGAATAGTGTTTCTTTTCTTCCACCTGTTCTGTAATTTATTACAAACTCGTTGAAGCAGGAATTGATTTTTTTTTTGTATGCCATTTTCTGTGACACTTAGCTCAACTTTGTGGAAATAATTAATTTTTCAGTTCATGATCATCCTAAGAACTAAAAAATTTGTATAAGGCTGAAATGAACAACTTTCCCCTCTGAGATATTTATTGAATTAACATGGCAAAAAAGTAAGTTTTGGTTGAATGAATTTCAAAACATTTTTTTTTAAATTCAAAATTTATGTTCAAATACACTGTAAGGAAATATAAATGAAAACAATGGTTTAATTAAGTATACATATTATTATAAGCCTGAAACCTTGAGGCAAAATTAGAAGAAGGTTTTCTGAGTAGAAAGAGATTTTCAGGGTATTTTTTCTGGCTTGCACTTCTAACTGAAGCCTATAACAATATTTTTCAGGGTGTCATTTTGGCTCCCAAGTTGGATCCAGCTGTCTCCAGCATGGTAAGTTCCTGACTTGTGAAGGGAACTGGAGATGTTCTGTTAGGAGAATATTAACCTCACCTCTTTTTAAACTCAGATGTACAGATGTAATGAGGACCCAGAGTGTGACCTGCTGATGAGATAAGGGAGTTCAGAAACCATTGCTTCAGCCTTTTTGAAAATTGCCCTTAAATTTGCTGGTGATTTCCTGTGTGTATACATGTGCATGTCCTGGCATAACTCAAAACCAGAAGTAATAAGGAAGTATTGACTTCCACCAAGGTGTCTGCTTTGCTGAGCAGATGTTTGTCAATAGATTGATGCAGTATTAGCAAGCATCTGACACCCTGTTAGGGGAGAAGTGCCTGCTGGTAGTGATTTCTCAGTGTAAACTAGCAGGCATTTCATTGCAGAAATGACTTTGGGGTAAAGTAAGGGAGCATATGTGATTATTTGATATCAGAGGGACTTCAGTTATTTAAAAGACATTTTAAAAAGTGCATCACTTGTAGCATTTTAGTTCATATTAGTGGATTCTGTCCATGCTTGATTTAGGATATGTTGGCTTTTAACCCATTAATATATTCCTTTATGCCAGAAATGCAACAAGCCAGTTGCACCATTAATACCAAAACTATTCAAGGGATGTAAAAGCTAGTATTGCAGTAGTAATGTCTCCTCCACTGGGCTGCACAAGTTGATGTGACCCACATTCAGGCAAAGACATGACCAAAACACTCAAAGAGTGAATATAGCTCCAATTAAAGTCAAGGGTCTGCAGGTCCAGTTGCTCTGAATAAATGTAATTCCATAAAAAATAAAAAAAGTTGGCATTGTGTCAGTTTATGCATGTTGACCGTACAGGCTTGGCTCACTTAAAACCTGTGGTTAAAATATGGATGTGGATGTTTTCAGAGAATGGCCCTGCAGCATACTTGGCAAGTGGATAGATAGATAATACCCTGATACAGAAATACTTCTTGGACATGCTTAAATCCTGTTACTAATGAAACTAATTTCACACTTACATCCATGGGAGGCAGTCTCTGTCTGAGCATCCACATTCATTTCTGAGTATCACAGTTTTATTTCTCTTTTATTACTGTGTTCAGGGAGATGTGTTTCAAAATGTGTATTTTCCCTGTTGTTCCAAAGGAGAGTGTTATCTGTGTGTGCATGAATGAGACGACATTCATGGCCTTGTATGACTCTTTCTAGTGCATCTGTTAATGGTTGCTGATGTGCTGCAGCCTCACACACTTAACTGCTAAGGAAATTGTTCAGGGTTTATGTGCAGAAACATGTTAGAGAGTAGTGTCTGGCTTCTGATGTGCCAAAAATACCCCTTCAGAAACAGTTCAGTGGTAAAGTCACAAGTTAGAATTGTTTATCATCATCAACAGACTGAACTAACAGCTTTTGTCATAAGAAATGTTAAGATTGAATAAGAATGTAGGGGAGGAAAAGCTTTTACCATTGGGATTACATGTGTGCGTAGCAAGTGTGTTAAACAGCATTTCTCTTCATATAGTATGACATCCAGGTATGGGGAATATCCAGAAGACTTGTTAACTACACACTGGTCTGGAGTCTTCAGGAATTGGTATGGTTGGAAGAGAACGCAGACCTTGCTGAAATACAGCATGATCTAAACCTCTTCTGGTTGTTTTAAAGCAGGGCTCCGATGACATGCAGTCAGTATAAGATTTCAGTCCACCCCCAGTAGAAACTGGGTGTGTTAGATCATCAGTTCTGGAGAAATCTCAACTGGGTCATTGCATTTCTCAAGCCCTTTGGAGTTCTTCTTCCCTTTTTTTCCTGGGGAAAATCCTGTTTCATTTGTGTATGGGATTTTTCAGGCTCATTTTTGTCTGTCACATTATGTAGCTGTGTTTTCTTTTGCCATGGACAAGGCTGTATAGCTGTGACATGTATAAATTGTTTATTATGTTGCTACAGTATGAGAGAAAAAAATGTACCTGGGAAGAAATAGATCTATTGCAATCCTATGACTGCATCATTTATATTTTGCTATCAACTCTACCTTTTCTGGGATTTATTTCACAATATCCTGTTCAACTTTCAGGACCAGCCAGTCTTGTAATATAATTAAAATTTACCTTTCAGTACTTATACATGTATATATGTATATGTGCTTTGTTTAAAAGCTCCTAAAGTAGAGCTATGCTGTTAGGCATGTGCTCCATAGAGTCTGCAAGGTGGCATCACACAAGGCCTGTGGTTAGACTGACTTCACCATTTATCAGGAGGGAAGCACACCATAACACACTGAAATGAATGAGCTGTTCAGGAGATAACAGCCTGAATTCTTCTTCTTCTTTCTTTTTGTTTCCTCCCCTGTGCTAGTGTGGGGCTCAAGCATGCCCACACTTGTGGCTCCAGAAGGAGTTCTGCAGTGTGCTGTGGGATCCAGTTTGGCTCCTGCTGTGAAGGGAGAGGTCTGTGGGAAGATTAGGAGAAGTGACTGCTGTTTTTTTCATCTTCAGCCGAAATACCCCGTGACTTTACTGTGATGTCTGGGCAGCCAGGAGGAACTTAACTCCTGTCAGCACCTTGTAGAAAATCCTGCTGGACCCTTTTTTTTCCCCCCCCCCCCAAAAAATAAGCACATAGTTTTTGGTGCTTTGTTGATGGTTGGAGTTTTAAAAAACATATTTAAGGCCTTAGTGTTTTTTATTTGGCAGGGGAAGAGAGGCTTGAACCTTTTAGCAGTACAATAGATGGGTCTGTGGACAAAAGCCAAGTATATTTTCAGCTTGTCCATGTACCAAAATGCAAAGGAGGAAGGAAGAGTAGTGGTGGTTGAACAATTATTACTCTGGACTCAGAACCATAAATCTGTGATGTTGAACTGGTGCTGACACTTCCTTCTAGCAATGGTTTTCAGATCAAGAGGAACTCTATTATACTTTGTGTCCTAGTAGATGAACAGTTTTTCGTCTCTCCAGAATAAAAAGTTGGCAAGGCTTATTCTACACTGTGTTGAGTCCTAAGTAGATGAATTTGCCCATGGAAAGCAATAAAATGTTTTGCTATGGGGCCTTTCTTTAGTTTTGTGCCCCCCCCCCCCCCCCCCTTCCCTCACTGGCACCCTTGAGAAACCTGTATAACTTCTGACGGGTCCCCTGTGCAATTTCTGTGATTAAAAGGATGTGGAATTATTTGGGAACGTGTAAGTAGGTTCCAAAGTCATGCTGGCTTCAGACCAGAAGTGTTTGATGCAGATTCCTGTTAACTTCATGAATAAGAGAAGTAGCCAATGTTCAAAGATTTGAGATGCCAACTGAAACTGCTTGAAAGCAGGATAAAAACAAAAGCAGCACACATAATGAAATAAAGAGAAGTTTGATCTGGTTCTGGGAATAAAAAAAACAATGCAAAACACAGTTGTGTCTTGTAGCAGAGCATTTATGAAAATTTTATTTTTTCCATGGGATGCCACTGCAATTACTTTTTTCTTTTTAAAAAATAAATCCAATAGGCCTTTTTCCTTATGCCCTATAAAAGCCAAAAGAATGTCTTTGTTGCAAACCCTCTTTGTTACTGCCAGCTGAATTCTTCCTTTAAATTTTACTTAATAGAGCAACTATGATTCTTCCATAAGCAAAGTCCTTCAGTTTTATTTTTTTTGTGAAACAGTTGAAAGAGAAGCTGGGCCCTGTGGTGAGTCCTTGTCATTTACCACAGGCCACATCCATCTGTGCTCAATGCATCCTCTGAATGAGTATACCCAGGTGTTCCAACTGTACAGACACAGGACTGGCTTCCAGACATAAATATCAGAAGCAAAGCAAATAAACAGAGTGAACTTTAAAAGTAATTGTGGTATTGTCACTATATTTCTGCATTTCCAGCAGAGTTTAAAAGAATAAAGCGAAAGTAATTCTGCCAGATAATTTAACTGAAAATTGGATTTACTTGAAGGCTGTGTCGTGTAGAGGATGACTGTGGATTTTGAATTTAGCTACATTTAGGTTCTTTGAAACTTTGTCATCGAAGTCACAGTTGCTTTTAATTTTGAATAGCCAGTAGAGGGAGCAAAGGCTTTTTAACAATGCACTGTTGGCAATAACTATGTGCCCTTATAGAGGGGTCAGAAAGGAAGCAAACTTTCTCTGTGCTTCGTTCCCTCCCTCAGGAATGGAAGAAGGGGTGAGAGATAGAGGGTTTGCAAAGTTAGAAAAGAAACAGAGTTGTGTGTTACTTCCAAACTTGGATTTAAAGCTGACCATGTTAAAAACAAGTGGTAATCCAGCCCTGTAAATTAAATGCTACTTCACAGGAGGAAAAACAAAAGCAACCAAAACCTACACAGAACTTAAGAACCAGAAACATTATTTTCTTTTCTATTGGTCCATGTTTTAAATGCCAAACCCATTTTCATCTAATGACTGTGGATACAAAATTCTGTCACAGAGGGCTCTGTAATGACAATTTGCTGTTATTGCTATCTAAAAGGGCCAATCATTTTAATTTCAGCACAATATTATTCATAGATCACTGTCAGTCACCTTAGCCAATCCTGAACACTTTGGGAAAAAGGAGGCAGAAAATACTGGATTTTTCTCCCCTACTGTCCCCTCCACCCCCCGCCCCCGCAGTCCTTCAGGTTTGCATGTAAGTGATGAAGGTCCTGTAAATTAAGATGACAAAAATTTCAGATCTGACTAGTCCCTGCCCTAAGCCTGCCACATCATCTCTGGAACAGCTGCAGATTTTTGTGTTGACAGACTGGACCAAAGCTATTGAAGAGTGCATTTGGTATGCTTTCAAAGGGCTAGGCACACTCATCCCCAGCAGCACGGGGAGCTGCAGAGGAGGGAAGAGGCAGAAACATCTCAAGGAAGGAGAAGACTTGCTGACGTGAATCAGGGTTTAATGAGCCAACCACCTGCTCTTGAAATCCTCATCTGCAAGATATTTGAGCCTATGAATTCAGACATGATACCTACAGGCTTCCAGCTAATCTTGCTGTCTGACAGCACAGTCAAAAAGAATGTGACCTCAGGCATAGATACCTACTGGATATCCTGGCAGAGCATGTTAATAAACACAGTAGAGCCTACTCAGTAGTCTGTAGGTTAGGAGGCACTTAAAATTACTTTGGAGCTCTAATATTTATTCTGTTTTTTCAACACCTAAATTTCAGCTTTTAGATTCACTTGAATCCTCAGTCTTAGCTGGTAATACACGGTGTAAGGGAAGAGAAGGACCACAACAGCGTCTTCAGAATTGTGCCTGCAAGGACAGGACCAGCTTTCACAAAGGCCATCAGCAAGGGTTTCCCACTGCTGTTTTGACCCTTCTATATCCGTCTTTCTCTAAATCTGCCAAAGTGAACTTCGTGGCACAGGACCCTCTGCCCTGTTATCAGCACTACTTGTGGTACCCTCATGCTTATGCAGTGTACTCTCAATTCAAATAATTTAAGAAAAGCTCCAGCTAAATCAAGTGGCTGTTGTACTATGGAGCAGTGTATCAATTGAGACTTGCTAAAGAATGTTCCTAAGTTGCCTTGTCCCAAGAGGAGAGGAGAGGTTGCAGAGGGCTTCCTTGTAGCCTGCTGCCCACTGTGTTCTTGGTAAAACCCATTGCTGTGGAAAACCTCGGTCCATCTGCTCCTTTTATCTTCTGAAAATGTTGGTTTTGAGGTCAGGAGAAGTTTAAAGTCTTTGTAAGCACACCTGGAATGCAGAATTCTGAGCAAGGCTTGTGTTTTTTCCCCGTGGTGTGCCTCATGGAGAAGGTTGTACTTCCTTAGGCATAATTTCCCCCAGGAACGATAGTCCTTGTTATTTTTCTTCTTACACAAGCTTGACAAATGGAGCTGTATCTATTTTTTGATTGAGTGGGAACATTAACTGTACAATTTCCTTCCAGGGGCTGATGGCTTTTATCCATTCTTGAATTCTGAATGTTGTAATGTCAGCAGCTTTCTTTGTCCATGATTTCTCACTATCTTTTGCATTTGCATCTTCACCTGTTCTTGTGTTTGTCTCAGTTCAAGAGCACACAAATACAGGTGTGCCACTAATATGTAACTTTGTCTATTTCTTGCAAGTTAAGAATATGAAGCAACCTAAGAGTAAAAGAAGAGATCTCTAAGGTGAGTGGGGAAAAGAAGCTGACTTTTCAGCTACCCCCAGACACTTTCTATGACTTCAGACAAACCCATTTAGGTGCTCACATAATGATTTTCAGAGCCTCACAGTTTGCTCTATAGTTTAATGTTACACAGAAACCTCCATTTTAGAAAGTGGTTCATTATTTTGCCTTTGTTACTATTGAAAAATCTCATAGCTCAGCGGGTTGGACACATTCTTCTAGTCTTTAGTCTAAATGTATTTTGGCAATTTTATACCTATTCTTGTACAAATATTTTGATTGATTATTTTTATTCCCTACTGTCCTTTCTCTCACTTCCTGATATATTTATAGGCAGCAATCATATCTCCCTCAGCATTTCTTTGATTAGACTGGGTTAGCCAAGTTTTTATGTTCCTTATGTAAAAGAAGGGGTTTCTCACTGCTCTGATTATTCTAGATGTTCACTGCACCTGTTCTGGTAATAGATTCATCTCTCTGAGCATGGATGATCAAAGAAGTGTTAAGTATTTCAGGTTTCATTGGTGGTCAGGTCAATGATGTTCACGATTTCTGTTGGAAAATTCTCTTATGATCACATTTTATTTATTTCCATAAAACAATGCAAATAGAATTTGTACTGTTTTTCTATTAGAAATGATCACTGAACTGCTCCTGCTGCATGTGAACTTTTGGTGCAGAATGGTTGCTCCAGGCATATCCAGCTTCTGAATAAAACAAGTTAGGAACAATATCACTCACAAGTTTTGTTCCCTTAATGATTTCTCTACCATGCACTCTGAGTGAAGAGTTTCAGGGGAGGGAAATCAGGTAAATAACAGCTATGTCACAGCACATACCCACCAGGGGGCCAAATTAAATCCTACATTTTTGATTGCTGTGTTTTGCAGACACAACATATTTCTTTCAGCATCATGTGAAGTAGTGTAGGCTGAGCTAATGCTGTGCAAATGTTGGCATGCACTTGGAACATTTGCTTTACTCATGAGTGATGAGCCTATTTACAAAATTAGGCAGTTTATCCAAATGGATGTCAATGAGGTCTTTAACACTCACCATCATGTACTTTAAACACCCCTCTCTGATGTATGTCACTCATTTTGTCAGTCCCACTGAAACACTTTGGTACTGAAATCTCAGTTTTTACAGTGGCAGATTTGTGGAAGACTAAACTCTAAACTTGTTGATGGTAAAGAAGAGAAGAAATCCCATGTGAAGGGAAGAAAAAACGGTCACTGAACAAAAAAGGAAGGGATTTTCTGCATATTTGCTTATTTATTACACTCATTTTAAATGGAAGACACCCAATGGTAAAAGAAGTCTTGTTACTGAATCTGGCAAGGGACACAAAGAATAACAGGAAGGTCTTCCACAGGTATGTTAATCAGAAAAGGAAGGTAAAAGAAGGTGTACCCCATGGATAAACAATGGTGGAAAGCTGATGTCAACATAGGAGGAGAGGGCTGAGGTACTCAACAACTTTTTTGCCTCAGTCTTTAATGGCAACCTCTCTTCCCACACCTCTCAAGTGGATGGACAGAAGGATGAGGACTGGGAGATTAAAGTCCCTCCTACTGTAAATAGGAGAGACCACCTGAGACCACCTGAGAAATGTGAATGTACATAAGTCTAGGAACTGATGAGATTCATTTTAGAGTCCTGAGGCAATTGGCTGATGTAGTTACCAAGCTGCTCTCCATGATATTTGAAAAGTCATGGCAGTCAGGTGTAGTCCCAGGTGACTGGAAAAGGGGAAACATTGAACCCATCTTTACAAAGGATAGAACAGAGGACCCTGGGAACTGCCAGCCTGTCAGCCTCACCTCTGTGCCTAAGATCGTGGATCAGATCCTCCTAGAAGCTGTGCTACAGAGGTAATTTATCTGGACTGCTGTAAAGCTTTTGACACAGTCTCCCATAACATCCTTCATTAAACTGGATAGAAATAGATTTGATAAGTGGGCTGTTAGGTGGACTGTTAGAAAGTGGTTGGAGGGTCAGAGGGTAGTGGTCAACAGTTCAGGGTACCGATGGACATCAGTGACACGAGGTGTCCCTCAGGGGTCTGTACTGGGCCCAGTGCTATTTAATATTTTTATTAATGACATAGATGAAGGATTTGAGTGTACCCTCAGTAAATTGGAGGTGACAGCGAGCTGAGGGGTGTGGTTGAAACTCCTGAAGGAGGGAATGCTATCCACAGGACCTGGACAGACGATGCTATCCAGAGGATACTGGGTCAGGGCAATGCCCAGTATCAGTACAGCCTTGGGAATGAAATGATCCAGAGCAGCCCTGCCAAGAAGGACTTGGGGGTGCTGATGGATGAGAGGCTGGATATGAACCAGCAATATGCACTTGCAGCCAGAAAGCCAGTTGTGTCCTGAGCTGCATCAAAAGCAGCGTGGACACCTGGATAACTGTGTCCAGCTCTTGGTCCCCAGCACAGGAAGGCTGTTGGCCTGCTGGAGCAAGTCCAAGTTGATGAGAGAGATGGAGCACCTCTGCTATGAGGAAAGGCTGAGAGGGTTGGCTTTGTTCAGCCTGGAAAAGAGAAGGCTTTGGGGTGACTTCTATTACTTGAAGGGAGCCTATATAAGAAATGGAGAGGGACTTTTTGCAAGAGCATGTAGGGACTGAGCGAGGGGGAACAGCTTCAAACTGAAAGAGAGTAGGTTTAGATTAGATACTAGGAACAAATTCTTTACTGTGGCAGTGGTGAGGCACTGGTGAATGGGTTGCCCAGAGAAGCTGTGGATGCCCCATCCCTAGAAGTGTTCCAGGCCAGGCTAGATGGAGCTCTGAGCAACTTGGTCTAGTGAAAGGTGTTCCTGTCATGACAGGGAGGTTGGATGTAGATTTTAAGGGCGCTTTCAAGCCAAACCATTCTATGATTCTAAGTTAAATCTGCTTGTTAGCTAAATCCAGACGAGACCTTCTGAACACCTTTTCAACTTTGAGACAAATATGAAGAAAAGTGAAATCAAGCCCTCCCATTCTCATTTCTCATAGCTAATATACACCCTAATTGATACACTCTTCATGTTGGTTAAGCTCATCTGACGTCAGTGAAAGAGTCGTGATTTATGTGAACTACTGATGTGGCCTCTGGTGTTCAGAGGAGCTATAGCAGATTATCAAGCCAAAAAGTGTGTTCTGAAGGATTTTGTAATGCCTAAAACTCATAAAGAGAAGGTTTCGTTATGTGTTTAAGACCTTTTCCTTGAGAGACTCTGTAAGTGTATGTCTTGGCTTTTGCAGAAATGTGCAAAGATGACAGGTGAGTGTTTATTGATTCCATTTACTGTATATAGCAGAGTAGACATATTGGCAATACTAGTCTGAGTTTGACTGATGTGAGCCTGAGAGGAGAAAAATATTTTAATAGAAGTAAAGTATGACCTAAGCTTTTTTACAGATGTCAAGTTTATTGAAGTGTGACACAAAGAAATTTTTTGGGGTGTTACGTTACATCCACAATTCATGAAATGAAGCCAGAAACAAAGTAAGGCTGCTTTTAGTCATCTTTGTTTGTCAGATCAGCTAGAAAACTGAGTCTTTCTCCAACAAGAAAGGATACTGAAAGCACTAATAGCTTCTTTTATCAAGCGTGTTTGAATTCAGGGCATCCATTTGGATTAAATACACTTAAAATGGTGGCTGGTTATTTCCTTTCTTTGTTGTTGTGTTTGGGTGTACTTTTTCTGTTAGCAAAGAAAGCTTTTTTCTTTTTAGTATTTGCTTTCATTGGGATATGGGAAACCTTCTGAGTCTTGAAGCAAAACCTTTAGTTTTATCTACAGCTTTAACTGGAGCGAGCCATGAAACTTAGGTCTGAATTGAGATCCCAAATATCACATTCACTTCCACTGCTTTTCCTCCAATTAATGTTTACAAACTAGCAAGTGTTCTGTCGTTTATCAAGCCCATCTTTGCAGTGAGTAAAATGTGAAGAATGAGCTATATTTTTGCAGTCTTTTATTCTGAATGTCTGTCCTGCATGTTATAATTGAAACAATTAAAAAGGATATTCTGGTTAACTTATCTAGAATGTAAAATGATCTTTTATTCAATTTCAGAGGAAGAAACTAGGCTTTATAGCAGTAATCTCCAAATACATGTCTGCACTGCTGATCCCATGGCATGCTGTGATTGTATGAGGTGGTTTAATTGGATATGTGGATCTGAGTTCACTGTTTACATGCACACAGCTATTTGGAAAGGGAGCTTGTTAATGAAAGTAGAAGAGAAACTTTAAGGAAAAAGCACGTTTGGCATTTAACTAGCAAAAGATTTGCTTTCTTCATTAAAGTCATTATAACTGAGCTCAAGAATTCCTGATGCACCAGGGAATTACTTGAATTAAGTTAATAAAGTTGTACTTTATTATGTGTGAGGGGCCTGATTATACCATTAGTAGTGCAATATAGCCTGAGTTCAGATCTGTGGATTAGAGCAAGCAGGTTTTGAGGATGAAACTGTGAAGCTCCTGCTCTGTGCACCTCTTCACCAGGGTAAGAGGAAGGCTTTTCTGTTATGCAGTGCAACAAAATAAATTGGTGCTGCACAGGCTAAACCAGTAAACTACAGAGTTTGGTCTTAGGAAATTTAGAGGAAAGCTGTTCAATTACTTGGTAGAAACTACATGCTCCACAGCTGTCTCTGAACATGTCAGGCCTAGGGAATATACAGCAGGGGTTTGGGGTTGCTGTGTGTTCTCTTCAGTTCAAGTGGCTTTTGTTTGTTTCCTTCGTAGCTGCTCAGTTCCTGAAGCAAGCTGCAAAAACCAGTATTGTCTATACAGCTGCAAACACATCAGTCGCTGGTAATAAGCAGCTTTCAAGCACACACTTATCCATAAGGTGAAATGCTAAAGAGTACCAGCTATTTGTTATGTAAATACCTTGTTTGGTAATGCTTGCTGAAGGGTCAGGTTACTGGTGCATGTGCTTTAGAATCTGGGGAATGCTCTTAAAATGTTGTCAGTTTAGGTTAAAATTGATTTGATCAGTCTTGGAGCCCAGTAAACTTTAGTATCATGCAACAGTGAGGAAGTTGCCTGAATTGAGTCTAAAAGATGCGACTGGAATCCTTCAAACCCTCTGCATGAAAAACTTTGAGAACAAGCATTTTAAGTGGTCTTCCATTAAATGGGCTTCCCTGTTCAGTGGCAATAGTAAAGGAGTCCAAAGACAGCAAAATAGGACTATTAGTGAACCATTTCTGTGGATTTTTTGAATCACAGAAACCCTGAGAAGATGATGGGCAGTAATGCACTTTGAGTAATGGGTCCCACTTCAGAGTCTACCATAGTAACATTCTGATCTTAAACAAGGGCTTCCTTCCCATGTTGTTTGTCACTAAGTGTGGAACCCACCCTGAGCTGAGCAGATGAGCATGGGCAGAGCACTACTGTTTTTAGACATGTCCTCTTGGCATTTCATCAGACTTGGGCTTCCTGAATTGCTTTTTGAAGCATGTGGGTTAGAGGGGGTCTTTCCATCACGGTTCTCAAGATAATAAAATCAAAGAAAATATAATTTTATTACTATTAGTACATTTTAATATAGCAACCTGTTTCCTAGTGAAGACAAAATTGACTACCAAACTGTCATGGTATAAAACGTCTTGCTTATAGTGATGAAGATGGGTATTTTACCACAAGATTGTTCCTACATTCACTACTGAATAGACAAAATGGTTTAGACTAGTGAATTAAGGAGCCAGCTAAGATGATACCTTATTTGGCAGATTATCTTTTCTAGAATACACTGTTCTTTACCAAATATTCACATCTGTAGGCCAGCAAGGAGTTAATATTCAATTGCTGCTTAGTGAACCTATAATCACCTTATTAAATCTGCATTGAATGTATAGTTAAGTGTACTCAGGGTATTTTAATTTAAATGTTACCATAAAATCTGCAAGTAGAATTAGTGTAGTGCTTTGGAGATTACATTAGCAGCAAAACAGGGGGTGGATAGGTATTGTTAATTAAACCATACAGACAACATCCAGTGGAATCCTTATGGCATGTAGGTTGCATCTATTTGTTTGACATCTTACAGTTTCAAGACTGTCTGCCCTCCAACTATTTGGGGTTTTTTTGTTTTGTTTTGTTTTTTTCCCCTACCTGCTCTTCTAATTACCAGAAGAAATTTTTGGATTAATTTTGTTATACTGTAAGACTGATGAGACATTGAAGCAAACCTTCCAGTCGTCTCTGGAATGGGCTTGACATTAATACTTGGAGGGATGGAACAATATAATTTCACTATGAGTTTGTTTATTAAACTATTTCATAGCACTTTTCTTTCATCCAACCAGTCTCTAAAGAAAGCTCTAGATTTAATTTCCTCTAATGCCAATATTCTACTTTTAACATATTCATGTCCACGCAAGTCATGATAGCCTATATTTTTTTGTACTTCCCTGCTTAGGTCAAATACCACAAAAAGCCATTTTATTCTCTGGTTATTGTCCTTTCTTTTCCTCCTTTTTACCTCTCTACCCCTGCAGTATGTGAGACTGAGAACATAGTTTGGGCTTTTTTGTTTGAGGGCAATTCACCTCAGACTCTGTGCTCTGTGTCTAATATATGCTATAGTTCCCTCTTCCTTTTAAAGGAACAAACTTCCCCTCTCTATGATTTCCTTCAGTGTTGCCCTCCTCTCTTAGGCTTGTTTTCAATACCTGATGAGCACTCAGAAGGGGAGTAGACAGCTTCATACCTGTCATTGTTTGGCCGATACATTCCATTGTTTAGGTTAAAGGCTTTAGGAGACCCTCAGACCTGCTTTCCTGGATGTTATCTCTGCTGACTGTCATGGCATCAGCGTCTCTGTGCTGTGTAGCCCTTTTTATATGTTAAAGGAAGAGTCTCATCTAACAAACCTTTAATAATATCCTAAACTTCAGAAAGTACAGGGTCATGAAAGTTTTACATCCTGTGTGCATGATCCTTTACTGCTGTTACATCATCCTTAGTGTCTCCCCCTGCTTTCCAGTCCTCAGACTTCTGTAATACCTTGCTGAACCTTCCTGGTTGGTAGTTTCTGATTTTACTTTTCACCTTGTTGAGGAATACGTTTAGTGCAGGCAGCTCAGTGCACAAGCTGGAAATTGAGCTCTGAGTGGCGGGAGCCTCCGTAAGAGGCTGGTGCCATCTCTTTGTACAAAAAAGAGTACAGGGACCTGTGGCACCAGCCAGGTGACCAGTCAGAGCCACAGCAGGAGACATTCATCAGGAAGACCCCAGACTTTGTATGGATAGACAGCTTGAGCTGGTACTGTGTTATTGAGCCATGAATAAATTGCTTTATGGATCCAGAGGTCTTAGAATTTGTGAAGGGAAACCTGGAGTCAAACTGGTAAGGAAACCTGGTCTGAGTGAGAGAGAGTGGGGTGTGTACAGAGTCAAGCAGGGCACCCATCAGCTCACTGGAGCTGCCCGGGGGGAAGGGGCTTCAGTTTTAGCAGTCGATATTTCTGGTGGTGAGAGTGTGACTGCCAGAGTGCCTTCTGAATGGTCAGATAGTGAAGTTTCTTTAGCACTCCTTCTGTCTGAATGCTTCATCAAAAGGCTTATCATAGAGTCATAGAATGGTTTGGGTTGGGAATGACATTAAAGGTCATCTAGTTCCAACCTTCCTGCCATGGGCAGGGGCACACTAACCCTGCTGCTACTTATAATCTGTCATGAATTACTCCTTGTTCCCCAGGTTCTTTTTTCACAAGAAGTTCCTTACCTATTTCTTGTACAGATGTCCCTGACAAACCAATTAGGACAGTGCTTATTTCCCTTTATTACTTTCTGAGAGTCACAAACCTGCTTAAGTAACAGTATTTGCAAAAGATTTTTTTAATGCCCCCATCCATTGTGGAAAGTTTAATTTAGACCCTCTGCGTCACTCTGCATTGTTTTCACTACTTTGTAAAGGGCCATGCACTTTCTAGGCACTAGAAGAATAAGATACAGTAATGATGAACATGAGACTTTGCTTTGGCTTTCAAACAGGCCTTTTTACCCAGATATACAAACCATGTGGCTATTCTTCCATTTCAGAAAAAGCCAGTGAAGTCACTCTTCTAAGGAAATCCATTGTATAGTATGAAATGTTCTTTCTTAAACACTCTGAAGACCCCAGTACAGTTTGACTCATCTGTTGCTTTATTTTAATCATGCTGATCCAATTTTAGGTATTTTCTTTCTGGAAAGCCAGGGCTTTACAGCTCTGCTTGCTCAAGGTCATAGCCTGGAAATCTGAAAGTTAAGTCAAGCCCCTAACCCCCATGAAGTCAACAGGACCTCATTCATTATTTGGTAATCCTTTCCATTCCCCCTCTGTGTGTTGCAGTGCATGTGTGTACAGGCCACAAGTAAGGATTTGCAGAACAGAGCTCTCCCTTTGTTTGTAATTGAAAACCATTGTTGGAGAAACAACGATTCAATAACCTTTTCTGAGGCTCGCCTAATGTCTCTCTCCAGAGACCATAGTGAGCACAGTGGTAAATTGATTTAAAAAAGAGTACAGCTTTTCTAACTCTTTATGCAAGACTGACTACAGTTTCAGGCTCCTACTTAATAGCTCTGGATAATGCAGGGCTTCAAGCATTGATGTGAAGTGTATGTGTGTATAGCAGGGACAGATTGCATTATCATCTTCTTTCTTCAGGTTTTTCCTACTGCAAAAGAAAAAAGATCAATATTAAGAATGAGTGAATAGACCATTTAGATGAAGAAATAAGTGGTAGTTATTTGATTCCCTATTGTACACAATGGTGATATATGTCATTTGGAGGCAGTTACCATTTTTACATCTCTTGAGGGAGTTTTTCTTTCCATTTTCACCTTTCTACTGGGCTAGCCAAAGAGGAAGCTGAACAACCATAGAAAGAGACAAGAAGCTCTAATATGAGTGGGCAGGGGCAAGAGCTTTCCTTCAACTATGTGTGAAAAATACAGGAAATTTTTCCTTTCTTGAACTAACACAACTGACACACTGATTAAAACACAGGTGCATACCCATATATCCTTTAATCTCAAAATAAAAAAAAACCCCGAAAATAAAAAAAAAAACCCTCAATATATGTTTTGCTGGAGATGAAACTAGCAAGGATTTTAAAAGCCAACAAAAATTATCCAGTACTTCTGTACCAAAAGAAAAATGAAGGATAATGTGAGCCTGTTACTCGCTGGACCAGGTACATAATAGCAAAAGACAGGGAAAAGGTCAAGATGCTCCGTCCTTGGCCTGATTTTTTTCATGGGTAAGTTCTGTTATCTGGCCTTTAAGTTTTGGATGTTTATTAGCAGAGTCTAAGGGAGTGAAGCCTTATCCACACTACAGGAAGGTAAAATAAGGAGTGCTTAAACTAGTTGAGTGTAAACAAATCAATGGGACCAGACAAGCTGCATCTGAGAAGCTGCCCAATGTAATTTTGAGGCCACCCTCTAACACCTTGGAAAGGTGATGGCAACTGAGAAGGGTTTGGGGTGTTGGTTTTTTTATTTTTTTTATTTTTTTTTTTTATTTTTTAAAGACAGGCACCACCCTTGTCTTCAAGAAGGGCATTATGCAGGAAACTAAAAGCCAGTCAGCTTTATCTTAGTCCTGTGATGGTCATGGAGCAAATCCTTATTGGAAGCCAATTCCAGCTGTGTGAAAGGGAGAAAGGTGGCTGGGGATGGCCAGAATAGATTTTCAACTACAAATTATGAATGACCAACCTGACAGCCTACTGTGATGAGGGAATGGCTCTGTAGTTAAGATGGGTGCTGTATATCTTGATTTTTGAAGGTATTTTAACATGGTCTGCTAAGCTCTAAATAGCCAAACTGATGATATACAGAATATATATATAGAATAGATAAACAGATAATAAAGTGGGTGGAAAATTGCTGGACTATCAGCAGCAGCACAAAGTCCCAGCTGGCAGTTTGTTGCCAGTGGTGTCCTACAAAGATCAGCATTGAGGCCAATATTATATAGTGTTTTTATTAATAATCTAGATGATATTGGAGAGTGGAGTCTCATCAGGTTTGTGAAGAATACCAATTTGGTGGGAACAGCTGATATTTTGGCAGGGAGGGTTGCTATTCAGGGCAAAGTGGACAGGTTGGAGAAAAGAGGCAACAGGAATTCCATGAAGTTCAAGACAGGAAAATCCTACATCTGGGACAAAATACTCCCATGCCACAGCAGAGGCACCAAGCCAGCTGCAAAAGGAAGTATTTTTGAAGGAAAAAGAGGTTTCTGGTGGGTGAGTTGAATGAGAGCCAGTAGTGCATCCCTTGCAGCGCCAGAGTGAAGCCAACAGGTCTGGGGGGAGTGATTCTGCTCCATGCAGGTGCAAGTTAGATACCAGTTAACAGAACTAGTGGATATCTCATCCATGAGGACTAGCTAAGTCAGTTTTGATATTGACATAGATCAGTGCAGTTTAAAATCACATGTCATTAATATAAAACAATTTTTGGGAGGTGTTTTAGGCTTTTTTTTTTAAGAGATTAATTTTACTTTCACAGTGTCTTTCATGTTTCAGAGAAACACCAGATTGTTAATTGCAGGGTCATTTTTCTCCTTTCCTTGCCAAAGCTGGATGTGCAGCCTGCAACATAAATAAGTTAATATTGTAAAAGCATGAACAGAAATCTTCTCTCCTGGTGATCATGTGATAGACATGATTGCTAAAGGATGGTAGAGAGATAACATTTTAAAAAACAGACTTATTTTAGATTGGTATATATAGTTGGAAAACACAGTTGTGCTTTCATGTTCAGAAAGTGATCTGGTCTGTTTACCTACAAGCTGTCCCTAATTGAGGTGCAAGCTATAAATTCAGCTGGGTGGGCTGGAATTCACTAAGGATAAACAAAAATGTTGTGATTGCAATCACCTCACTAATGGGACAGGTGGTTTGGGGGGAACAACAGTGTAAAGTCAGAAGAAAGCCTGAAGAAACTTTAAAACTCTTCAATTTATCCATCCTAGTCAGCTGACACAACAAAATAGTTTCTCTCTACAAATCTGACTGCTTTAAATTATTACAGAGAAGATGGGTCAGTTGTCAACTGGCATTGAAAATGTTTTGGTTCCATTAACTTGGTGAGGTTAAAGCAGCTTGTGCCAGCTGTAGATCTTTCACATATATTAAATGTGCCATTGACCAGGCTGGGCTTGCTCCTCCCATATGGCAACTTCAGTTCTGGCAGAGAATGAATGACAAAGTCAGGGGGGTGAGGACATTCCTCGTGTTTAGAGACTGCTCTTAGAAGAAAAACACAACTGGTCAGGGTGGTAGGAAGAGTGAATGGCTTCAACATTGTCAGGAATTGGTGGGCAGGTGATGGCATCTCTTTGCATTATGTGACTAACAGAGGTCATTTTTAATAGCTTGCAAATCAGCCCACGGCAGTTTTCTCTGATATTCCAGGACAATGTGCAAGATGCTGATAACACACTTTTCTCTCAATTAGAGTTGTTTGGAAAGCAAGTTGGCATGCTCTTACTTTTCCTCCTTTCTTTTTCTCTGTAGGGATACATGAGCTGTTATATTTAAACTTTTGTAAATATTTGATACTCAGTAGTGCATTTTCAACTCCTGGACTAAATTGTGATTTGGAAGGTGTAAACTGCAAGGGGTTATACCATATTTTTTCTCTAATAACCTGCATTCTTTAACAGTTTTGTTTGTCTTTTGAAAAAAGTCTTCTGCAACTGGTATGGTCTGGTTCAATGAGTCCATACAGAAGTACTTTTCACTTTGCAAGGGTAATTATCTTTATTAGTTCTGTAGCTTGACAGAGCATTTAGGAGTGTCAAATTCTATTAAGCATGAACTAGCTCACGAAGGAAATAAATTGGAACTGTGTGTAAATGGTGATACCTTAAGAGGTTTAAGTGAGTGTTCTGCTAGATGGTTTTACCACTTAATAGTGCAAAAAAAGGAAAAAAAAAGTTTAATTTTTATTTTTTTCAGGGCAGGGGGCTTTGTATCTTTTGGAATGACAATCATCCCTTTATAAATAAATGTGGAAAATTTAAAGCTTCGACATGCAAACAACTAATCACTAAGATAACAGACTCCTACCAATTTTTAATCATCACCATTCAAAAGTGTAATTTTGTTGGTATGCTAAAGTTTGAATCATGAAACAATGCTACATAACCATGACGCTTTTCTGAAATTTCTCTTTTTCCAAGAGCTGAATTGCATAGATCAGGCAGGAAGACAGCACAGCCCATATTTGCATGGCTTAGCAAAACAGTAAAAGATGAAAACTTATCCTTTGTCATGTACTCTTTGTGAAAGCTGAAGTAACTGTGGAGTTTCAGTAGAGCTACGCCCACACCCACTAAGCAGGTCTCTGGGATGAATTCCAAAATGATTTGTCTCACCTGAGCTGCAGGAGTAACTGTGTGAAAAAACTAAGGGAAAGTGCTGAGACCCAGGGAAAGGATTTTGTTAGTGGTAAACAGGAAAATTAAACCCTAGAGGGAGGCTGTGGTGTTGCAAAGTGTGTCCTGCTTGATTTCCCTAGACAGCTCAATTTTATTGCATGCCATTAGTGCTTACATTCAGGACTGTGCATGTATTAATCATGCTGGAACTGCTGTCCTCAGCTCTCAGGAGTTTGACTTTCCTCCCTCCACATACTCTTTAGCATCTTCAGCTTGCTCTTTCTCTCATTTTGCCACTGGTTGATATTTGCCTTGCGGTTAAAGGGGACTGATACGGAAAGGCAAATTCTTTGTACTAGTAGAAAGGACTCCTCAAGTATTACGAGCTGGAAGAGTGTTTCCCTTTGCTTAAAGTGCCACCTTTCCCACTGACCCTCTTCTGGAGTTACTGTTCTATTTTGGGGCATGCAGTAACAATGAGCACAGCAAGGTGTCTGTGCTTAACACATCTCAGAGTCATAACCAGGCAGTGGCCCACTCGGTGCATGTGACATTCTATGGTGGCAGCTGCTGATGTTCTGGTCAGCCAGGCTGGCATTCAGAGGGACCTCAATAGGCTGGAGAAATGGACTCAACACAGGCAAATGTAGCCTGCAGCAGCCCAGGCTGTGGGCATATCAGCCTGAAGAGCTCTGTCGCACATTATCTGGCGGTCCTGGTGTACCAAAAGTAGACTGTGAGCCAGCAGTGCATCCTGGCACTGAGGAAAGAAACTGCCTGCGTGCCACTGTGCCCCAGGATGACAATAGCAAGCGGGTTGAAGTGGTTCATTCATCTATATTTGGTGCTTGTGAGACTGTCCCTTGAGCCTCATGTCCAGTTTTGGGCTTCTGCAGTCTGTCAAAAGAAACTGATAAATGGGTTTTCTAGGTACCTACATTCAGACTGCTGGACCTTGTCCAAAGACACAGTGATGCTTCTCTGTGTGCTGAAAATGACTGTATTACTGTATTAATTGTTGAAGAAGCTTTTAAAGCTTAATGCTTGATTTTGTTCTAGAGCCATCTTATTTTGCGGCAAATTAAGACTCATCACTACTTCTGAGCAGAGAAACAAGCTTGCAAAATGTGAAAGTACGTAGTGGAATATCACATGGGAGACGAAGACCACCAGGAAAACCACAGAAGGAGCTATTTCTGGCTTTAGACGAGTTCTAGTGCTATCTGCCTCAGAGTAGGCCACGTGAAATGGTGAGGGGACAAAAAGGCAGATGTTTTTTGGCCACCAGAGAAACAGCAAGGAGTCACAGCTGGCAATAATTCTTGTCTACACTGTGGGAGACAAAAAGACAGAAGGAGAGAAGGAGGTCTGTCTAGGTTCACTGAAGCGTACATCATTCTGCACTATGACTTTGTAAATAGGTTTATGTTGCATGCTTTTGTCTGTTGGTAATAAGCTAGTTTCTTGGACAAACCAGAAACATTCCTGAAACTCTTTGTCTTATTTTAAGTCTGTTTCTAGCTTATTCTTGCTTGGCCAGGCTGTGGTCTGGCGTCCTGTTTCATTGGCCCTGGCCATGTGAAGACATTATTCTCTCCAGACTCCAGTGATTAACCTCCAGTTACTGCTGAGTTCTGTTGGTGTAATTTGATTCAGTCAGGATGACCTGGACTGGAACAGGCTATTATGCCATGGACTGATGGATCTGACAAAAATTCTCACTCTATAACACAGATAAGTGATAAACTAGTCCAGTAGTACAAGGGAGCTGTGCTCTCCTTATGTGAGCACCCTTAGGACAGGACAGGGCAAAAATAATGTGAGCATCATTGTTTTTTCATTACTTTTGCCCTTTATCATTCACTGCCTCGGAAGCCTCGGTCTGGTTTTCAATTCATACGCATATTTAGCCCTGTCTGACTGTGTGGTTTTCTGGGTTGCATGGGGCTGGTAGGAAGGTTTCTGCCCAAGGATTTTTTAATCTGTTTCCTTGTAGGAGGTTTGTGGAAATGTGTCTTAATCTGCTTTGGGCAAAAGCACGTGCACTAACCAAACCAGCTGATTTAAGTGTTTCAGGTAAGCCACTTAAAGGCTGAATTTGCCAGAAGCCAGCAAACACCTTTAAAGCAGACACCCCCCAGTTTTTGTGAGATGTCCCATGCTCTCTGGGAGAAGGTGACCTCCAACTGGAGTAAGTGCTGCTCTGACAAGCCAGCTTGGGTGTGAAAGGGAACGTTGTGCAGGAAGTCACAGATGATGCAAACTGGAGCAATGTGGATCAGTTTTAAAAGAGAGTGTAAGTTCCACTGGTTTGACTGTTTCAATTTAAATGGTGCAATGTTATGAAAATCTATTCATATGTTAATGGGACTGATACATCTCACTATAAAGAAACACTTACTTTACAAAGCAATATTGATATTTCATTTGTCGGATGGCAATTTTATTTTACGCTCCTTTAGACTACCCATTTTGAAAATCCTTTTTTTTGTCACCTCCTGCTTTTGCTTTATGTAAGCACTTAAAATTGTGTCTTTCTTCAGGTATGTGAGCAGCCATAATGAATGTCAGTGGGATTACCATCTAAGTTTACATATTTAAAATCAACTACTTTTATTGTGCTAGTACAAATGCTGACTCAAGAAATGTTGACTTCTTTCAGAAGTTAATCCAGGCTAATTGATGTAAATTGGATTAATTAAACCACATTGAAGTCATGCAAAAGGCCTTTCTCATTTTGGAAAAAAAAAGCTGCCTTAATTAAGTCAGAGAAACTATTCTGGTCTAAAACCACTTTGCATTCATATAGGGAGCTGTTTTGTACCAGAAGTTCAGTATATGTCCTGTGTAGACAGCCCAAATTCTTTATTTCACCTGTGTGTTTGTGTGTGTGTGTGTGTGTGTGTGTGTGTCAGAGAGAGAGAATTCTGTGGCTTTTGCTTTTTAGTACCTGGAGTGTCACTGCTGAGGAACATCAACTTGTCTAGAATTAGATGAGGATTAGTCTTGGATTTTTGCACTTGAACTACTATATAATTTAACTACCACTTTATACTCTTATGATTGAAGCTTTCTTGTTGGTACGAGCTTTGGAGGTTGAAAGCAAACAAGATTATGGTTCAGGAATTTAACTCTGGCTCAAAGTCAAAAATTTTGCTTGCCTGGCAATTGCTGTGTGTGCTCCTGTAGTCTAGACCCACCAAACATGGTAGATTGCTGTGTTTTCAGAATTCTTTTGCATGCTTGACATGGAGAAAAAAACAGCTGTCCCAGACGGGGCTGGATGCAGAAGGTGGTAGTGAAATGGGTAGTTTGCTGCAAATCTAATTTGATGTGCAAGTAACACTGAATGTCAAGAACACTAAATATGTAGGGGATGGCATAGAGGTTTGATGTTTAAGAGTTTGTGCAATATTTATCCCTGAAACATTCTGAAAATGCTAGAAAGTGCTTCCGAGGAACAGCATAAGTATTGTTGACCCTACCTTGGTATAATCCCATCTTTCTGTGATTTGTTAGCATTGCTTTATTAGAAATTTCTTCAGATAAAAATAGTTTTGAGAAAGAGCAAAATAAATATCCAGAAGTAAAAAAAATCAGAGATTAAGTACAAACTTTTCTTCTGTGTCCACCGTACTGATTCTGCCAGTGCAGTAGAATGTAGGAAAGCAATACTGCAGTAAGCAAATAGAAAAAGATGTGATAATGCTTTCCATCTCATAGAGACTGGACTAATACACAATCTTCAGACAATTGAGAGGATGTTTTCCT
Source organism: Pithys albifrons albifrons (assembly GCF_047495875.1). Classification (NCBI taxonomy): domain Eukaryota; kingdom Metazoa; phylum Chordata; class Aves; order Passeriformes; family Thamnophilidae; genus Pithys; species Pithys albifrons. The sequence goes on along the minus strand of NC_092464.1, from coordinate 49,304,981 downwards.
GAATGAAGCCTGAAACAAAGTATGTGTTCAAGTCCTCTGAAGATGGACGAAAGAAATTTTATTATCTGAAAAGGTCGGTGTTTATTAGAATTTTTTGGTCTGTTGGCAAGTTTGGTTTTTTTAGATTTTGTTTACATTCTTAATAAGTTTTTAAAAAGCTCAAACAATACTGAAATACATGTTGCATAGAATGTTTAGAAATGTTTCATTTAATGTTAACATTCAATGCTGAATTCAGCACTGAACCTTGTGTAGTGAGTTACCATCCTGCCTCCTGCGAAAGCTGTCTCAGGATGAAGCTCCGTTGCTACACTACATCTCTTGTCTGAAACACCTCATTATTTTGGCAAAGTGACCTGACCGGTGAGTCTGGACTGTAGATAAGAACCCTGAGATTCTATGACAGGTCATGTCAGTTTGCTTTAATATTTGAATAACTGATTCTTAAAATATTTCAGTCAAAGAAAGTATTTCCTGGAGAAGAATGGCAATACCTTTTTATTTTATTTATTTTTATTTTTTTAATAGGAAATTCCTGTCTAGTTAGGCTTATGCTTAAGTATCTGCTTGAACAGAAATACCTTTGTGCATCAGGTTGTAAATTGTCTGCAAACCCTTCAAGATTCCCAAGAGTGGCACCTTGAACATGAACGATATCTTTAAATGTCTCTGCTACACTGGAAGTTACACAATTTTCTTGTCACCTGAGACAGGTAGAAACTTTAAGCTGTTGTACATTTCCTCTTCCCTGTGCTGCTCTTGCCCTCTTGGAGTGTTAGCCTATTATCCCTCTTAGGCACACTCTTTTCCTTTGACTGGTGCCTTGATGTGTTGCAAGGATGAGGTGCCTGGTTTAGACAGGTGTTAAAAAGTAGCCCTACTCACTCCTAATGTTACTCTGGTGGAGTCCAATTACTGAAGGAAGGAGGTAACTCTGCCTAATATAATTAAAACTAAATTCCTGTGGATTTTTTTTGCCTGATTTTGAATGCACAGTTTGATGAGGGGGTTGAGGGCTTGGTTTTGCTCCTTCTACTTTTAGCAGCTTTATGAAAAAATAAATATTAATGTCATGTCAGGAAAAGTCCTGACAAATTCTCTCTGTGAAAAAGAAAAAAAAAGAATAGGCATAGAGCTTTAGGTATCAGTTTTCTGAAAAGAAAGGGAGGAACAGAGCATTAAGAGGAGAAGAATGCCCAACTACTGTGTATGTAAATAGTAAGAAACACTCTTTGAGTGCTTTGCAATCTAACACCATGGCTAAAAGCAGAAAAAGGAAAGATTATTATCCCCACTTCACACACTGAGAACTGGTCTATTATCAGCCATAACTCTACTAGACTTCACATGGCAAAACTGTAAAAATTCTTACAGAGGCAGCAAAGGATAGAAAAAATTAAGAAAAGGAACTGATGAAATAAGGGGGGAGTTTGTTTTGTTTGTTTATTTGTTTGTAATTTTTTTAATTTCCTGGAAAAGTTGCTATTTATGTGCTTATTAATTCAAATTGTCAAAAACTAAAAGAAATGTGAGCTATCGAAACACATGTACTTGCTGATGAAAGCCATTTGACTCCCAAATAAAAGGTTCTCCTGATTTTCTGGAGAATATCCTCTCCTGCTGTACTTGCCTGTAGTTGTTGAGAAGGTGCTTTCCTCACTCCCCTGCTGCAGCAAGGCATTCAGAACATCTCTGAGATGGCTTTTGTTTTACTTTCCTTCTATTCAACCTGCTTTCCCAGTAATACAGTTAATTGTCTTTTAACATTAAAAAAAAATCTGTAATAGGAACAATTTATAAACTCTGAGAGCAAAAAGACTGATCTTTTCACAGAATTTAGGAAATTATTGCTTTCAAAAGTGGATTATAAAACTTCTTTGATTGAGTGACAGTGGTTCATTGTATGGATGAGTCTTTCAGAGGCTTGCAGTTGAAAAACCTGTTCAGCAGTTAGAATAATCAGTCTCCATCAGAATTTTAAGCAGGTTTTTTTCTTACTTTTAAAATTTTATTGTTGCTTTATATAATGCTGTTTATAATGCACAAGGAAGGAAGTGAAGGGGGAGTTATCTCTCCATACCCTTTTTGCCCTCAATGAGAAAGCAAGTGTCAGGCAATTTCTATGAAAAAATAGTTATGATGGTTTTTAAATCTTCTTTTCAACATATTGGCCAAAATAACCCATTTTGTGAAGGCTGTGGAAGAGACAATGAGTCAAGAACCTGTGTATTGCTATTTTATTCTTTCAAAATGCAGTTTTAGGTTAAGATGATAACTAAAAGCAGTGAAAAATTAATAGATAGGTCCTTCTTATGACACAAAGACTACCTCTCTGAACATGAAGGTTGCAGCTAGATTCCTTTGTAAATTTTACCATCCAAAGTTGCCCAATACAGGAGTTTAAAATCCCCTGGTCTCTCCTTAAAGCAAAAGGGAACAGTCCCTTCAAACTAAGAGCCAAACTTGAAGTGAATCAGCCATAAATCAGAGGGTGTCCCACTGGTGCTTGTAGCTGTCTTTCTCCACTGCAGTGTTGCTGTGCATAGGTGCTTCTCTTGGAATTTGTTTGAAACTTAACAGAGATATTATGCCAAACAGTCTGAAATGCAACCTGCACCATCTTTGATACAGGCTAATTCCCTGATGATGCACCTTGCCCATCCTCTGTCAAAAGAAGTTGCTTTAGCTTAACAAGTGAGGAGTTGACTCAGAGTTGCTCTTATTTCACTGAAAAAAAATTACTTAGGGCCAGAACTTCTGAGAATTCCATGAAATAATCAAGTATTTCCTAATCAAGTCCAAAAGCAATTATTTGCCCTAGACCCTGCTGGTCTGTTAGTGTTACTCAGTGTAGGATGGTCAGGGTCTCATGACAGTGTAAACTCTTTCTCTTACTCCTTTTAGACATCCACATTGCTGTGAAATGGGGGTGCTGGTGAGGGGGGTGGGAAGAGAGAGATATTTTTGAGGGATTTAGAAAAACTGTACTTCTCCACCTCTAAACTTCTTACTTGTTGCTCTTTTACCACAGGAAGAGGACACAGAGCTTTTAATAATGGTCTGTATTAGTGATGTCCTCTTTGGTCAGGTTTTCATCCACATAGCTACCCAAAGAAAACAGGTGCATGTAGTTGCACCATAAAGTCTAATGAAGAAATGCATATGCTCATCCAGTGTTTCTTTTCATTGCCTCTTCTGGATTACTCTTGCTTTCTACTGTGGCAAGCATAATGCAGATATAATAAAAAGCTTAACCCAAACAGACAGAGAAATGAAAAATCAGGATTTCAGACAATATCTGTCTGTTTCAAATACCATAATAATAAAAGCTTGTTCTGATAGAATAAATATATTTAAACTCCTAAGAGTTACCATTGTATTACCTCCCTAGCACTTATGAGAAGGAGATTCAGCTGGCTCATGAGTTATCTGTCTTTTATGCTCATGGCAGAAAGATAATCATCCTCAGGGGTGATATATGCTAAATACTGCATAACTATGCCAAACTGGCAGCAGCTGCTGCATTCTTTATAGGACTGCCATTTGCTCCCACCCACACTGTACAGTCTCTGGACAACTATTACTTTTCCTTCTGAAACCCGTTTCACTGTATTTAAAACTGTCGTTAAAAGTTCAACTCCCTGTAGAGTTCTGTAAACTGGGCCACTGTTTGTAAACATGGTGATTCAAAATTAGCTCCTTAATTTCCCTGTGGTCTGCTAGAATGTAGGCTGATTTTATTTTACTCCCCCACCAATGCACTGAATGGGGTTGCCCTGCAAAAGCAGCAGCAGCAAAGGTCAAGTGAGAGGGGAACCAAATGGGCCAAATATGCCAAAGTCTCTTTGATTTCTGCCACTGTCATTCCTGACAGACAGTTTGGGTCTCAGCCTAGAGCCTTAGAGGTGTGCTTGAACACTCCCTGAGGGAGGCACCTTTATACGTGTTGTTGGGCTGCATTAACAGTTTCTGGAGATATGTGTCATTTTATTTCTGTTTTGGTGTTGTTTCCTGGTAATCTGGGTTGGAGAATGGCACACTCCGTCATCTTCTTGATTGTCTAATTAGTCATTATAAAGTTTTGCAGTGTGTGGCATTTCCTAGTGAAAACTAACCAGCAGCAATCCCACACAGAGCTGAGTATTTGCTTTTAGTTGCCTATTGTGAACAGACATGGGATTGTTTTGGTTTCTTTTTGACAGCTGCCTTTTAAGAATATGGAAGATTATAAATAGGAAAGCAAAGGTAGAACACAAATGAGGTATAATGATGAGGCTGATTCCCCTCGAGCCATTCTTTGTGTTAACCTATCAATGTGCTGCTTTCTCACAATATATTGAATATATTCACTTATTTCTGGACAAAATCCAGCAAGATTTATCAGCATAGGAAAACACAGAAGTTTTTTTTTAGTTTTACCTCTTTGGTTGTAAACCTTAAGGATTAAAAAAACCCTTTTCTCTGATCCTGATACTTTTTTAAAAATCCTTGCTGGATTTACAAGTAGCAGGTGGGCACAATGGACAAGAAGGGAAGCAGTTGGAGAGAGAATTGATTTCTAAATGTAAACTTATCACGAAACTGCTGTGGAGGCAGTTTTGTGCTTAGGTGAACTCTAGAAGGAGAGTGGAAATTGTCTGTCACTCCAATAGCATGATATTCTTTCTCACTTTGAGAGAAGCTGTTCCCTCCTTACAAACACCTGGTAATCTGTGCTGAGAACCCAAAGGTAATCAAATATATGACAGACTGTGTGCTGTCTGATAACAGAGTTTGTATTAATCATGTCAGCCTTGCAGGCTACCTGTCTGTGCTTGTGACAACTTTATATAACTTGCATTTTTGTTCTCTTCCTCATTTCCTGTACTTGCCCCTCCAAGGTGTAAGATGTGTTACACTGAATGCGTCAAACTGTTTCACTTTCTTTTCATAAGAGAAATTTTTCATGCTTATGATGACCTTCCTTGTCATTCATCCTCATGCATGTTCCAGTTTGAAGTGACTTCTTAAACGTGTTTGGCCAGAGCTGAGTTTCTCATGATGTTTCAGCAGAACTGTTATTTTTGCCTTAACTCCAAGGAAATGCCTTGTGGCAGGCATTTTACTTAAGGTTGCATTTCTCACAACAGCAATATGTTGCTGGCTTGTAGATCATCCTGAAATAAACTGCTGTTTCTTTCTTTCTTTTCATCTTCATAGGGTGAACTCCAAAACGTTGGTTAAAATTATTGATATTTGTCCTGAAATCTGTGACTTTGCGCTTCAAAGTAGTTGTTTTCAACCCATCTTTTATCTGTTTCTCAGTCATCCAGATCTTCCAAGACAGAGTCCTTACCAGTCTTTACCATTCTTTACCATCATTGCTGGATTTCACCAGTGTACTTTTATTTATTATAGGTGAGTCGTTGATGAAAATGTGAAATAGAGTTGGCCAAAAACCCATTCTCCATTACTGGCTTTCTTGTCTAGAAAGTACTTTTATAGGTGTTATAATAATTTTACTACTATGAATTTTCCCTCATTCAGTAATTTCCCATATTTCCTTGCAAGGTGCTTTAATTAAGTCCAAACAAATGAGACCTATAACATTTTCTTTATGTAAAAAGTCAGATTAATTAGCTAAAAAGATAATAGCTTGATGCAGTCCAGGACTATATACTGTTACATTTCCTTTTTCACTTAGCAAGAATTTTTTTATCTTCAGAATTTATTTAAAAGTCTCTTCTATCTTTGCAGTCAGACTAATGGACCACAACAACTTTTCCCTTATTAACTAAAATTGTCTAAATTTGTTGTTTTCCATCTACTATCACAAACTCAGGGATATAAAATATTAGTTGCTGGGTCTCTAATCTAGATTTTTAATTTCTAGGCAATTATCTGGTCTGTCCAATTTTAACTGCATTTAACATATACATTTAACTGTCTATGCTATTTGAATAACTTCCACTCCTATAGAGTCTTCATTTCATTTAATATTCCTCTTCTTCTGATAGTCTTGTATTGCTGTAGCTTTGTTTATCTCATTCCTTTCCATACTCTTCAGCCAGAAAGATTACAAGTCAAATCTGTTCTGTTCTTGTCACCTCTCTCTAAGCCTAACACTTGTCCAATCAGTCACACCAGGCTTGATTCCTAAAGGTCAGATACACCATATACTCAGGGAATTATCCATCTTTCAAGAAGGGTCCTGTGCCTATGAATACTTTCTGGGGATCGGACATCTGAAATCTTTCTCCTAGTGCAGGTTCTCCAGCCTCAAGTTGATCTTTTGCGTCTTGTCCTATTTCACCCTCCCTTTCTAGGGACAAGTTGTAACTATTGTTCAAAGCTGTTTACCATGAGCGTGATTCTTGTAATACAAATGTGCCATTGAGTGGAAGGGATTAGGATTTTACATCTTTTATTTCCTGTGAAATAAGTAGTCTGGGAATATAGGAGTACTTTCTTGAGAAATGGCTCTTTCATACTCAGAAAAGAAGATTGGCACTGAATGAATTTCTTTCAGGTACTTCTCTAAATATGTCTGAGCATATAAAGTACCAGAAGCTGTAATACTCAAGAGATTTTTTTTTTGAGTCCAAAAGACACACAGGAACATGAAAATTTTATTTTTTATATAATAATTGATATAACCTTGCCTCAGTGATAGAAAAGCTCCCGCAATATTTTTTCAAGTTCTCCCAAAGTTAGAGGCATTTACAATAAATGCATAGTTTAGTAAGGAAATAGTTGAAAGCAGTGCTTTTCTTGGCTTTTAGAACTGTGTGGTCTGTGATGTATTAAAAAGCTGGAGGGCAACTTGCATTACAACAGCAGAATCTTGTGGCAGCTAGATAAATCAGAACAACTTATTCAACAAAGTGAGGAGAACCTTGAGATTAGTCCTCTTGCATACTGAAGACTCAGCTTTACTTACTTTCTTTGGACAGAAAAATACAGTCCAAATCCCTTGTGATAGGGAAGGTATCCTCAGCTCTGTTATGTTTTATATTGTCTTAAGGAGGATGGCATGGTCTTCTAATTGTACCTGTTTCTATGTTTTGACAGTAGGAGGATCCTGCCTGACTTTAAGTAGCTCCCTAACTTTGAGATGGTCATAGGAGATAAACTGGAGCATGGGAATATCAATGGAACATGTAAATTCTTTTTTCTTCCTCCTTTTTTTTCTGTTATTCCAGAAAGAAGGGTGCAGTAAAGGGAATTAAAATATTTCAGTGTAGAAGTGCCAAAAAGAAATGTGGCATTTGTTGATCTTGCAGAACTCAGTTGTCTCCTCAGAAGCTGAAACCCACACAGGTGCAAGAGACAGTTGACTCTCATATGAAGCAGAAGGATAAACATCACCTGGAGCTATGAGTTGTCATTTTGAAAATGCCTACAAAAATACTAGCTGTGCTAGCTTAGCATATGATCTCCCATGGCTGGGGATTCATTTAGGAAGAAATTCCCTTACAATTTTCCAGAAAAACTGTTCTAGGTTTATGGACTGATTGAATGTGTCTGGTTCAGCTAACCATTCTAGTAAACACAGCCAGACTCCCATATCTTGGCCTTTACTGACCCTCTGTCATGCCACTGAGTTCCTCAGTGTAATGTCTCTCAAAGCAACTACATGTTTCCCTGGTTTTGCTGGAGTTTAATGTAGGTCATCCTGTTCTACCCCACAAAAAAATTCAGCCTGGATCTATTGCTATTATGAAAATCCTTGCTTCAGTGGCATTTAGTAAATAAAAGATGCTTTAACAGCTACTTGAGAGTCATTCTCATCTGATATTGGTGAGGCCTCCTAACTGCAGTTACAGATTTAGAATTCACAATTATCTATCATGTATTCTTTCTTTTGCTATATAAATTGTCAGCAAAGTTATCTAGCTTCCAGTTCTTGAAGATACTACACAATAACTTTAAAACTAGTTTGGGGACATGAGGGTGTGAAGTGATATTTGTTGGTGGTTAAACATTTCAGATAATGGGCCACTAAATGCCTCATGTCCAGGAAAAGCTTTTTTTTGGTTGGAGAAGCCAAGGCACTCTCAGTCCCAAGATGCTGAGCTGGGTGTCACCTAAAATACAGTTACCAGCCCAGAGAAGTAAAATGACATTTAAAGTGTCTGAAATAACAAATTTCTAAAAAAGAAAAAAACCCCAAAACTGTTCTGAACAAAGAAATCTTCCCCACAACAGGAGAAATGTGTTTGGGAAGATTAAATGGCTGAAACTGAAGGACATATGAAACAACAGTAAGATGGAGAGCTTGAGATTCATTTTAAGGTTGAGAGCCTATGTATATACTACAGATGAAAATAGGACTGTGATTCCTGGTTCAACTGGCTTTAAATAAGCTACCAAAAGAGCTGATATGAGTGTGGCTCTGCAGCAGCGCAGAGCAGGTTGCAATGTCAGTGTAGCTGCAGCAGTGCAGAGCAGGTTGTATACATAACCATTTATATTTTCACAGCATTTGAGTGGTTTCTGTAGCACATGCTGGGCTCACTTATGTTGCAGCATGGGTAAAGCTAAGTTGGTTCTGTTAGCTTGAGGAAAATCAGTTTCTTAGCCACGGTAAAATTTCTCAGAGTAACAGAGGCTGTGGCCAGGACTTTTCAGTTCTTATAACTCAATGGCAGTTTGACATCTCTTGCTGTTCATTGACAAGATGGAGTGGTAACTGTGAAGGTGTTCTTGAGCATTGGGGTTCTTGGTTCCTTCTCCTTCCGAGGACATGACAGAAATGCTTAGCTGAAGAATCTTCATAAGTCTATGCATTCATATTTTAGGTTTTAGTGGAATTTGGGCTACCAGGGGTCAAACAGCTGCCCACCAAATGTGGATGTCCATCACCTCAGCACTCCTCATGATTTTCAAATGGCAAAAATACTTTAATGTCATGTGTTATTCTGCAATACTGTCCTTGCTGGATTTTTTGTTGTTGTTGTTATTAAATTACGGTTAATGTTTCAGACCTTTCTGTCCGTGAAGCTTACAAATCATCCCTTCTGTCTTGGATCTTACTCAGGTTTTGGTTTCCTTTTGCCCTATGGATAGGGAACAGCAGCAGCTGAGAGGGTGGTGGACTGCTTCAGGTGGTGGGCTGTGACCTCCTCCACCAGTTCCTCACTCCTTTTCTTACCAAACAAGACACCAAGATGGGCAGCGTGGCATGTTCCCTTCACGAAGAAGGCCAGAGTAAGCAAGGAAATGCCACATCATATTGCAGCCTGGCACTGCCCGCTGCATCTCCCATCAGTCACATAAAACACTTCTACCCAAGCAGAGGCTCCTGGCTCTGCAGTGTGTCAGCTGTGAGCAAATTAGCACAGGGCACATGGCTTTCTTCACTACCCGAGCATGATTTAAACCAGTACTGAGAGCAACTGTCTTGCATCAGGTACTGCCCTGCTTGCCAGCACATCACCACGATAAGAAGGGCAGATTGTTGTTAACAGACTAAGGCAGCATAAGAAACAAATCCTTTGTGTTGGCCCTTGCTGTGGTTCTCAATAGAGAACCATATTCATCCATTACCAAAACATCACTCTAGACCTGAGCATTAGCTCTTTTAGTTTAATGCAGAGACATATACGGCAAAAGCACTTTTCCTAAAAAGCAAACATTTAGCTCTGACATGTTGCATTATTAAATTATTATTTTCTACTCCCAGTTCCTATCAAATCCATCAAACAAACTGTTCAGAACAGTTTTTTGGAAACAAATGATTTATAACAAGTTGGCGTCAATCACCAGCAGCTCATGCAGATTGTTCTGTCAGGTGCTTGGCGGGATGTGTGCCGGTGTCCGTCAGGGATGATTCGAGTCCTCCCTGACACATTGCAGAGGTGGTGGAGTGGCACTGAGTGGCACAAGCAGGTACCATTGTTAGGATTCAGGGATGCAGAAAGATAAGTAAACTTTTTTCCCCCCCTTCTTTTGAGGGAACATGTGCCTGTCAGTTGTTTGTCTCTGCTTACTATGCATCACTTGAGAAGATCCAGAGTCCACATTTTCCAGAAGTCAGGGCTGGACAGAGCTGTTCATACTGCTGATTCTCTCCTGGGGGGATTGTAACTAGGTGTCAGGGGACCATTTCTACAGATAGTAAAGATTTTCTTGACAACATTGGCTCCCAGTGGAAACCCAGATCATTAAATTGATTTTTTTTCCATATAGGACTGTCCTTGCAGTTGTTTCTAAGGAGTTTCTTTTAGACAAAAGTAAGGAAATGGCAAAGTTTTGACTGAAGGGGGTAGATGGGCAAGAAAGGAGAGGTCACAGGCATATACAGAACAGCCTGCAAGCTTTTCTACTTCATGTGGAGAGCTATACTATTACTGAGACAGGAGATCAGAAATACCTTCCTACGCTCCAAGCCAGACCCAACAGCACTGGACTGTGGAATACTTGATCCACTGGGTAAAATTATTCAGTGTTTTCTACAGAGTCGACTGACAGAAATCAAGCTCAGAACTGTCAACAATTTCAGTCGTCCTTTTATTTTAACCTTGTCTTAAAAAAGGAGTTTAGAGTTGGTTGTGTTATAAGGGAGGAAGGTCACAGTGTAGGAAAAGTGGCGATGTAGTGGTCTGTCTCTAAAGAACACTTTTCTTATATTCCAGTGCTTCTGAAATGAAAATACACATGGAAATAGTTAATTTTCTTCTTGTTTTTATGAGAGGAAAGTAGCATACAGTTGAAGCTGATTACAACAGTGCATAGTGGCATCAGGATCTTAATGTTCTGATCAGATCCCATAAGATGTAGTTCCTGTAGAATAATTATTTCACATAGGTCCAGCCTACCTTTATGGAACACTTTGAGTTTCTTTTCACATGACTGGGAAGTAAAAACTGCTTTTTCTCTGAAAGAACCTTAATTTAAAAATCATAGTAATATATATTTGAATATGTAATAATCAATGCTTAGAATTTAGAGTGAACCAGATGAATAGTTTACCAAAGAGAGGGCAGTGCAGAACTTGTAAGGCTTATGAAGTTTATTTCTTACTCTTCTACACTATCTTCTGTAGTTTCCTGTGGATCCAAAATGATGTTGTTACCTTCTGTGCTCATTTTGAATTATTGGTGCCTTCTAGATAGATACTGATGGCTTATAGGCACCTGCCTGGGAGTTTTCTCAGACTGCTGTTAACTCAGCCAACATGTTTTTCAGATTGTCAGAACTAATATTATTATGGAGTGACTCTTCACTTACATTTATAATTATTATGAACCAAATTTTGCCTCCAGATATGTCCCTGAGTTTGCATCCTTGAGGGCCTCTCGGCCTAGGCTTTCATTTTTCAGGGTCATTCCAAATCTTCCTTCCAGCCCCTCCCTTGCCCTGGTGAGTCAGCAGGATTCACTTCCCACTCCCAGGAAGATCAGCACTTGCTTAACACAGTGAGTTCACAGGCAAAACCAGCCATCTGTGTCATTATGGATTAACCTCAGAAACAGATTCAATTGTGTTGTGCCATAAGTAATTTATTTCCAAGGACGGTCTTTTTGTGTGAGCAGGGCACTCCCTTCAGCTCCTGGTCACAAGCAGGCTGGGACAGCTTGCTGGGGGCAGTGGTGACAGCACTGGCCCTGGGATACTAGAGAACCATCTCTTCCATAGAGAGATTTAAAGTCTAACGTGTGTTCTTTAATACAAGCAGAAATGGGAGTAGGGCAGGACTAAGCAATGAAGTGATGGTTTTCTCCATGTCCTAGAAAATGCTTGGAATAAAGCCTAGGTTTTCTGACACTTATGTGACAGTGAATATTGTTCCTGCAGTGTTTTGTATTCAAGAATCACTACAGTTTGATTTAACTTGAGCAAACTACACAAGAGCCCTCTTCAGATTGTAACTGCTACTGCTTTGATGATTAAATAACCTTTATTTTTGTGGCATTTCAGTCCAGCTAGTTAAGTCTCATGATCTAATTAGCATTTGATATTTGGTAACTGAAGAGAGTATCAAGAACCTCTAAATTAAATATTTCAGAAACAAAATGTCCTGTCTGAGAATTAAATAAGAATTGTTAAAACAAGCCAGTCTTTCTTCTATTCATCACTGTTTACATTCTAGTTTATTCATTAATTTTTAATGCACAGAATGAAAACTTAATGACCCCAGCATGCAGTGTTTGGTTCGTCCTGAACGGCTCTTTGTCTTTTTTTTCCTCTTTTGTTTCTTGGGCAAAAGTTGACAGTCAAAAATGTCCCCAATTTACCAATGTCCCCGATTGTCTAAAAATTTTGGGAACTACTGAGCAATAATCTGTGGCAACAAATAGTTTTCTAGCTGTCTTAATGTATGTCACCATAGAGATGATGACTATTGCTCATAAATTAGTGGATACTCTGCTATCTCAGGCAACTCTTTTATAACAGTGTTCAAAAGTGTAGGTTAAGCAATTGGATTCATGTTTTGTGAGTAAGGTAAGGCAGATCAGTCCCTTCTAGTGTCATTTGAGAATTTTGTCAGCATCTGGCTGGTATGTCAAAGTGGGTGGCTACTTGCACACATTATATCTGTCAGTTCATAGTTATTACATGTTTTTTAACAATTTAACACTGGTCTTCAGTCAGCAGATGAAAATCTACAGTCATCTACAGATGAAAATCTTCAGGCTTCTGAAGTCTGAGGTTTTCTTTTAGGACTATTCTATGTTTTATTTCTCACATATAGTGAGAAAAAATAGATAATATTCCAAATAACAGAAAGCACCTTTTGCATCAGCTTTAAAAGACCAGAAGTGAACCAAAAAGTAGGTAATCATATATCTCTAATTTTATCTTCCCTTTTGTTGGTAGGGCTTAATTCAGGTTGCAGGACTTTGGTCCTGTGGCTTGTTGCTTGAGTAGAAGTGGTAAAACCAGTTTGTTTCTGATTCTATCACAATAGGAATACACTCTGTGCAGCTACGCAGCAGAATCTGAATTATACAAAAGAAAGAGAAGGGTGGCTGGTGTTTGTGTCTTCATGCAGAAGAACAAATTATCCCTGTGAGATGGGACACTGCCTACAAATCCAAACATATTGGTTAATTTTTGTACCAGTAGCATGTGGAAGTCCCACACATGCCTATGATGTGGTTATGCCATGCAAAATAAAAGCATAGGCACACAGAAAATCTGTAGTGCAGGCAGGAGAAAACACAGCAGCACAGATGGGTGAAGTCTTCCAAATGACAAAGGAAATCTGAGGTTGAGCTGAGAACTGAATGCTGTTCAATCAAAATCTATTGCCATAAGCTGAAGATGTTTCATCTTTTCTAAGCACTGTCTGAAAAGAATAGGAAGTGGTAACACTGAAATAGTAATCTGTCTGATTCAGGAAATACTGATACCAAAGTGTTGTTGTGCAGTTCAGACATCCCTGATAACCTGCATTCCAAAAGATTTGTTTTATAATGAGCCTTTGCAGCCTTTGGATCTATTAACTGAAAAGACAGAACAAAACATCTTGCTATGTGGTAGTGAAGGGAAGAAGGTGTAGGGAAAGACAAACTTCTTGCACAGCTTTGTTGACTGAAAGTGGTGACTGTGGAGCTGGGGCAAGGAGCATGTTGTGTATGACAGAGAGAATATTGAAGGCATTTTGTTCAGGTGGAGCTGTTGCTGAGAGGTCACTTTGGTGAAAGGATTTTACTTTCAGGCTCTCAACACCCATAGATAAAATGTCTCTTTTAACTGTGTTGAACCCATCAGTTCTCTTCACTACAGGGGATTATGCAGTATTCTGCTGAGGAGCACCTATTCTTCTCCAAACAGGCTAGTCATCCTTCTATGCCCAGCAAAGCTTTTCTCTTCAGACTTCATCAGAGGCTGGTTTTGACCTTCTTTTGCCTAGGATGGCTTTTGAAAAATTGTTATACACCTTGTTTAGTGATTTCAGTTTGCAAATAACATGTTGATTTATATTTACTTTTCTGCAAAATAAAAGGGCATAAGTCTTGTGTTGAGACAGTATATGAATGATAAGATTTTGATAAGGTAGAAAGGATAATGGGTACTGGAGGAACAGAACTCAATATTATTTGTATTCAAACTCAGCATCCATCACTGTTGTCTCTGACTGCCCCTCGCAATTATAAGGGCAGCATCATCTCTTCCTTTAGGAGGGAACTGAAATTGTTTGATGAAAAGGTTATGTGAGAAAGTGGACATATATTTTGGGGTGTTTCTACCTGATCTTTTCTATCAGTAAATTCAACTTTTACCATGTAAATTCTTTTTCCTCCTCACCATCATTTACTTCTTGAGCTTGACATTCATTTCTGTCACTTAAGTCAGTGCATCTGACTCCAGATGCAACTCAGCCATATATTTATAAGTAAAAAGGAGCTATTTTTACCTCACCTTACTTTAAATATTATTAGAAATAATTCCTCATTCCCTTGTGTTTCCAGCATCAACTCTCAAGAGAATATAGGATAAGGAAAAGATAACTTTTTGATGCCTGCTTGGCTTGAGTGGAAGGAAGCTAGAAAGAGGCTTTGCATGTAATTGTTTTTATAGATAGCTATGTGGCCACACAGAATTGTTCCTTGTTGTCTTTTGCTGATACTGGTCACAGCTTCCTTCTGCCTTTTTTGAAACAGTAAGGCAATTTTTTATCATTGTGCAATTTACATACCCATTTTGCTAGTATGCCATGCAAACTAAGGAGTGTGCTTCCCTACTTCCCCTGCAGATGCATGTACAGATATCCCTCCTAAGAGAAGAGTTTTGGGGTGTTTTTTTCAGTGTAATGAATACAGGTAATTTGAGCTTAACTCCAAGAAAATGACGAGAGAAGTACTAGTAACAATAGTACCTGCAAGCGTGTCTGAAACAATGCCTGAACTTTTCTAGGTCACAGGTTTTGGTTTTGCTCTCACACTCCAGTCTGAGAAGCAAAAGCACAAACCACAGAAAGAAGGGCTGGTACACAGGTGCAATAGTTGCTATCGAACTGAAAACATGGTGCGGTTTTTGTGGTAGTTGCCATAGCAACAAGATCATTTAGAGAACATAATCCCATTAAGAGAAAACATTTTTAAACTTAGCTAATTGTACATGAGTTTATGTTGTTTCCCAACCTGTTTTTGGAAGATTTCATTTTTAGGATACTAATAAAAGACTGATTAAAAGCATTGCACATTGTCCTAAATTGCCTACAGAAAGAGAGGAGATGGGAATTATGTAAATTATTGCAGGTATCCTTAGATTGAACCAGTATGATCAAGTAAATTAATTCATGTGCTCATTGCTGTATTAAAAGTCCTAAGATAGCAGCTGTATCTATATTATATTATCACTTTGGTCAAATTCTGGTCCTTCCAAAAGCATTCCTTAAATGTGCTTTTCCCTTAGAGACTCTGTTCATTCTTTCAGATGTCTCCCCGGTTTAGAAATTTTAGTAACATTTCCTCTGCACTGACTTGTGCACTAAAAGATGTAAAAAGCCTGTTGATAATTGACAGAAAGCAAGCTAATGGATTGTAAAAAAGCAGAATGAATATATCTAAGATGAAATGTTTCACCTGTGGGAAGGCAAAGTTAGATTTAGGAAAAAACCTGAAAGTAAAAAGGAGTGCTGAGATCTGCAGGTGCTATAAGGAACCAGGGATTTCCAGCTAAATACTCTAAGAAGTCATGTTCAAAAGTCTGTCCTTTGTATTTTAGCCTTGCTCCAGAGAAATGTTGCTGCCACATATCCGTATAAAAGAAATAGCAATATTGTCAATGGTTAAACAGCAGGATTGTATCTATTGAATTTTAACTGATGTGAGTATTCTGCTTAGTAACACTTCTGGTCAGCAGTCATATTTTCATTCAAGAAGTGATCTGAAAAATTCTTTGGCACTGCAAGTCAGGAAGGTCAAGAGCTTAGAAAGTTTCAAAAGGGATTTGGATATCTGTAGAGCAGTTATAAATACCTGGAGTTACACAATATTGGTGATTATGCTTCTTTGTCTCCTCTCCCTTTCTATGCCTCTCTGGTCCACATGCACTTATCTTCCATTTAGGTCCTGTTACACCTGAAGCAGATGGAATCACTGCTGTGGGAGGCATGGGGTAGTCTATATGAACACAAACTCTCATGCAATACAGCAATCCTCTATATCTTGTGAGCAGCAAACCTCACAATTCTGGAGGCCAAACTGGTTCTTGGTGTGTGAGTGTACAGCTTTATGTAAGGTTTCCCAGTTTCCAGTGGGATCTTCTCCAGTTTACATAGATCCCTAGCAAACTACCTTTCAAAGACGTAAGGAAGCTGAAAAATGCATTCACCTGCAGTGTGGAAAGAGGCAGAGAGCTCAGAGCCAAAGCTGTCTTGGTCAGAGACACATCAAGGACTGTTGTATGGAATTCAAATGTCTGTAAGAAGAGGTTCTGGAACAAATTGTTGGAGTGAGTGGTGACCTAAAATTGTATTGGAAGTCAGGGATAAAGTTGCAGAATTGTGAGCTGTGATATGTAGACTTTTGTCTAAAACTGCAGAAGGCCTGGACCGTGGCAAATGTGATATCAGTCTTTTAAGAGCTTTTAAAGACTTTTAAAGGGTTCCAGAAGAGTTCCTGAGAACTACAGGATGTTAATCATGAGAGGGAAAAGTAAATTTGTCTATACCAATCAAAAGGAAAGGGAATAGAATATGAAACTAATACAATTAAAAGATCCATGGTTCACTTCGGAGCCATGAACTTGGTTTTTGTTTAAAATACAAATAATTTTTAAAAGATCCACCTCACAAACAGCCATGTGGACAGAGAGTTCCAGTTGGCAGATTCCATTTGTAACATAATACTTTGATTTCCAAAAGGCAGTTCATGAGGTCCATACTCTTTAAGACCTCTTCCAACTCAAACCATTCTATGTGCCCTGTGCTTTATAGTCTTTCTTGGGCATCTGCTTTTTGGTGGAGCCAAATATCCTGAAGAAATATCCTTGACCTGTTCCCTATAAGTATTACTGATCTAGATGCGCTTTTATCTTATTTTGAAAGCATACACAAAGATGATGTTTACAATAGTTTTGTTAATCCCACATTGCTCTTCAGAATTAAAATCCTCTAATGAATGGTTTTGAACTTAGTGAAGTTAACTTTATGAAATTATTGTTCTTTTCTTTTTCCTTCTCACATAATGCCTAATATTATTAGGTGGCAGTGCACCCACAAATAGCAAAGAGAATATTTTATTATGCTGACAAGATTCAAAAATTTGTCCTTTCTAAGTAGAAAGCTTGGAAAATATATTTTAAGTCAGAAGAACAAACTTTCTCCTCTTCACAAGACTGTTAGGGAAGAAGGAGAATAGGTAAAAAATGTGTAACACATCTGAATTTTCAAAAGACTTCAGTGAATCTAAACAATAGGTGGTCATATTTTTTAAGCAAACATTAAACAATACAGCATTAATAGAGTCTCCATGTTGTCTTTAGAATATTTTTATGTAGTCAATATAATATGAGCTATTGGGATGGTATGTGTCTTATTTTTGTTGTGATACTAAAGTGTTCTCCAAAAACTCTTCAGCTACAGTGTTTTACTTAAAAATTATATTTTGCAGCTCAAGTTTAGAAAAGAGTAACTCTCTACAACAAAAATTTCCTTGCTACATAAAGAAAAAAAAAGAAATTTGTTTTAGATAGCTGAAGTGCCTCACCTAACATTTTAAAAGTGGAAAATGAGTTTACAGGGCTATGGCAAGGAAAAAGAAGGAATCTGCAAGACCTTTTACTTTTAAAATTGTCTTCCAATAAAACCAAGCAGGTTCACCTGTAAACATGTGAAGATAGCAAAATAAAATTGTTTAATTGATCCAAACCTAAAGGAAAAATACCATTGAAAATACTGGATACCTTCACTCTCCACCCTCTTTGTAATCTTAAAAATTATCACACTTTTGCTTAACTCTGCTGGTAGCCAGTAAATAGTATTTTGGACCAAACTGAATGTTTTCATTTCATTGTTCACTGAACATCATTAATCTTGTTCTTTAAGGTAAAAGCATAAGCAACTCTCTCTCTTTGTTCTTTTTATTTCTCCTTTTCTATATCAACTAAAATATCCAAACCTTAAGGGTAGCTATTATGCCTTCAGTAAGAAAAATGCATTGCTTGCGAAACAACTTTGATTCTTGTTTCCATGTGATTTTTTTGCTCAGGTTTTACATTTCTGCCCAATCATGTAATGCTGACCTGCATGAGACTCAATTGATTTTACTAGGTCATTAAAAAAAATCTTTACACAAAATCATTTCCATTTACAGCCTTTCCAGATCAGGATATTCAGTCTTATTTTCCATAACAATAACATTTTATACAGAAAAAAATCAAGAATTAGGATAGCAGAGGGGTAGTAACCCCTGCACTCTATGTTGTTCAGCTCTTAAGAGGACATGTCATTGAGAGGACATGTCAGTGTCAGGACAATTTCTAAAGTCAGGTGGAGTCTGCTGTGTCACTATTTAAATCAGACACACAGTAAAATAGATAAGAGACTCAGAAAGTTAGGAATTGGTGGGGAGAGCCTGGATTTTGTACCCTCAAATTATCTAATACCCAGATCACTGTAGCTTGCCTAGGGTATTAAGCTGCCCAGGCACCAAAATACCCCTCAAGAAGCAGAATGGTCTTTTATGATTTTATTAAAACAGTTCAGTTTTAACCCTTAGAGCTGTTTAGAATACTATTTTGTTTCCCCAGTGTGTCTGAGTGAAAATTTGCCACTTCAAAGCATTAATGCAGTGAACATTAAAGTCAATGACCTCATCATGTAAATTGTTATTAAGCATGAGGGATCTTCATCTGTACCTTAAGGACTGGTCTGCATCCCTAAAAGCAGAACCAAAGATAACATCTTTCTTCAAGGTTATGATAATTTGTGCCATTCACTCAGTACCTGCTCTAAGGGGGTCTCATTCAAATGATAAAACAGGAAAAAAAGGATATTTTATTCATCTTAGCTTTTTGTAATCCATGCTCTTTAGTTGAAGGATTTTGCAGATGGATAATTGGTTTTAATCCTGGATGACTGTATATAGCCTGATCCAAAGACCATGGGGAAGAAGGGTATTTAAGCTCCTGCAGAGTTTGAATACAAAGGTAATATTTTTTCTTCTCTTGTCATGAGTAGAGACATCCCAATATCTTATTTTTAGCTTTCAAAACAAACAAATGATGCCTTTTATTTCACCACTGTTCATTAATTTTCATACAAGAGCATTTGCTTTGTGTGGATTCTGATGAATTGTATTATGGTAGCCACCATGATAAACTGATTTCCAGAGAAGGGGAGGTTACTAGGTAGGTACTGCAGTGTTACAATTAAACAAAGTTTGTGAGATTAATTGTGTAATACTTCACAGAGAGGAAAAAAAAGTTAAATTTTGAGGCTACGGTTCACATCCTGCACTCCAACAGCAAACTACATGTGTCCCTTTTCTCACCAGACACTAAATTTTCTCATTTATTCAAAAGAAGCCTGTGAGACTTCAGTTATCCCTTGCTGTTTCTGAAGTAGTTTTAAAGAAGATATAATTACTGAGTTCTAGTAGGACTGGCATTACTCCTGCCCAGTGCTGTGATAGGACCCCCCGTAAAACACTAGGATCTGATGAGGTAATTATCCAATCCCTGTATCATAAAAATGAAGCCTCAGCTTATTTCCTTCTTTTTTTTTTTTTTTTGTAAATTATTGAAATAATACAAATGGTGGGGAAAAGTCTCTTCTTGTTGATGAAGTTTTAAAAGCTCCTGTCTGAGCCCCACATCTCCCCTTAATGAGTGTTTTGAAAAATATTCCAGGAAATAAACCTGTCATTTGAAAGAGATTAAGTGACTAGGAACTGTAAACTGCATTTTACAGAACAAGTATCTGTCTACAGAACACACTTGTATACAATAGCAAGCTGTGATATGCAGATACCTGAAAAAATAACCAGCATTCTTTTCATCAAGGTCAAATCTGTCTGAATTTCTCCTTGTATTTTATCAAGGTTCTTGTGGGAGGAATTAGTAATGACTGCAAAAATTCTTAAGGAAGTGAATGTCACCACTGAGAATGTCTAGTCTAAAAGTAAATGCATTATACATTGACACTTTTAGGTAGTTCAATGAGTAAACCGGTTATAGTAACAGGACAAAGGTGTTCAGATCAAATAGATCTTTTCCAAAAATCCAGTAACAACTCTTCTTAAGCACAATCTTTGTACTTTTCTGTGTTCAAAAGAGTAATGTTTTGGAAATCTCCATTGAAGTGAATTTCGTTGTCTTTTGAATGGTAACTATGTATATTTTTCCAATAGAAGTCTTTAAGAATCTGAGGCACATGTCAGTATTCCCGAACTGTATAATGGTGCTCTGAATCCAAAGAGAGAAAAAGTAACCTCTCTATTTAACTGTGTAACACAAACACTGAAAATAATCAAGCTGATTGTAAACCAGAAAACCAAATGTACTTGCTTATGGCAATCTAAATGAGAGGTTGTGTGTCAGACAGTAATGCATTGGGACTCAGAGGGTTGGCAGACACGGTGAAGAATGCTGGGCAAAGGGATTCTTGAGAAAGAAATGACAGTGTCATTTGAAGCAATGTTGAAATAATCCTCTCTTAGAATAATAAAAAGGAGCAACACTGTGTGAAAACTCAGTTAATCAAACTGTCTATCTCTAAATATAAGGCTTAGCTGCCTCTGATCTTTGCAATGTGTCCTCTGGGAATTTTCACTAAAGCTTCTGTTCAATAACTGCTCTGGAGGTTATATCTTCATTTTCGTTTTGGTTAAGAGACCTAAACCTTGCTTCTAATTAAGCAGCCTTACTGGTGGCAGCTAACAAAAAAATCTGTAAGGAAAGGAAGGAAAACAAGGTGAAAAAGGAAAACAAAGTGGAAAAGAAAAGATCTTTGGAGTCTTGCCATAAGGAGGGAGCTTTTGCAATTTTCTGGAAGATGCTGGAGATAATTTCAGTCTCTATTTTCCAAATACAGAAAAAAAAAGACGAAATCAATTAACTTATTCAGTTTGTCTACTAATACTGCTCTATTACTGTATGTTGCCTTCAAATTCCATCCAGAGGCTAAGAGACTAAAGACAATTATTATTTTGTGATTATGCTAGTATTGGTTTCTATATTTGCACCTGCTCATGCATTACTGTTCAGTGTCATAGAATGATCAAGAGAGAACTTTCATCTGACTGAGTATGGCTCATCTCTATGTTTTGGTTGAAATCAAAACATGCTTCTGGATTTTTATTATTTTTATTTTAACACAGACAGTTCTGTCATAACAGAAAGGAAGGAAATAATATGCTTTTTAATATCCCACTGACAGAAACTGTAAGACTAAACAGTAAAGGAATGGGCAGCTGTATGTCTTTGGATCCTCTAATATTCAGGCTGTTCTGAGGATCTTTCACAATTAATTGACATTTCTATGGGTTTCTACCAGAGCACATAACTTCGTAAATGCCATTATTGTTTGACCACTTTGACAGTTGTGACAAAACTGTAACAGAGTTGTTAAAGAGATTGACTTCATATATTTGCCATCATACAGAATGTAATGATTTCCTTTTTTATTCTTTCCTGTTTAAGTGGTAAACAATGAATGTAGAATATTTTTATGACTACATAAATAATTATGTCTATCTTACAATGCCGGCTAAACATTTCTAATACAAAATTAATTTGTTAACCACTCCACTGAAATTTCTTGGGAAGAACTTGGACATATGCTCTGAAAGTTTGATTCCATTCTGAAAAGTGACAATACTGAAGTGTCACCTTTTAACTTATCAGATCTGCTCCATATGTGTTCAGAGTTTTATCTGCTGACTTCTGTGGCAAAAATATGTCTCTACTGCTTGTTTTACTCATGTTCATCCTCCAGAAGGGGCACAGCTCCATGAAGAGATCTTGATTCTGCTCCTTTCTGTGTATCTTTATCACTAGAAGTGTTTTCTGAGTTTTAATTAAAAGGATACATCAGATAACCTCAAGAGACTGTATCTGACTCAGTCATGTTGCGCTGGGTCAATATGTACTTGGATGGCAGTGGAATTACTAAGATATGGTAACAGACCTAATTAGTTCTGCACAAACATTATTTACTGACGGTCATGGAGCAGAGAGGGAGGATCAAGGCTGACTTCAAATGAACGGTAATTTTTCTTAGAATTGTTAGTGGGAGAGGAAATGGGAAGCAAATAGCCCTTCTCTAAAGCAAACATTTGATCTGAAATTTCGGAGACACATTAACTTTGAAACTCCATGTTGCCACTTTTACTGGACTGCTTTTCTTAGAATAATTCTTTGGATTCCAAGCAATGAAAAGGGAGCAATTCAAAGAATGGCAGCAAAGTGAGTGAAAAGTTTAGATCACAAGTCTGATGAGGAGTGGCTGCAGGAGCTGTGGTTTTGTAGTCAGGAGAAATGAAGGCTCAGCTCTCTGCAACTACCTGAAAGGAGGTTGTAACGAGGTGGAGGTTGGTCTTTTCTCCCAAGTAGCAAGGGAGAGAACAAGAGGAAATGGCCTCCTGGCCAGGCGAAAGTTCCACCAGGGGAGGTTTAGATTGAATATTAGGAAAAATTTCTTTATAGAAAGGATTATCAAGCATTGGAGCAGGCTGCTCAGGGAAGTAATAGAGTCACCATCCCTGAAGGTATTTAAAAGATGTATAGATGTGGCACTTGGGGACATGGTTTAATGGTGTGCTTGGAAGTGCTGGATTAAAAATAGACCTCAATGATTTTGAAGCTCTTTTCTAACTTAAATGGTTCTATGATTTTATGACATTGAGGTAATTTTAAATTTTCATGATTTGGGGCTTTTGTTTGCTTTGTGTACCTGAGAAATGTTTAACAATCCTTTTGTTCACATTTCTGTTCAGAATTTTGCCAGAATGTTATTTTTATCTTGCTGATGAGACTGCTTTGTGTGTATGACTCATGTATGCCACGCTGCTGAGTACTTATATTTATTATTTATACAGCCATGCATATTCCATGAAATGGACATTTCTCTGTCACCTTCATTGATGTCTGAAGCTTTATGGAGAAAAAAGGTAGCTCAAAAAAACAGCTCTTTATTTAAGATGGACATCAGGAGTTCAAAACAAGCATTTTTTCCCCTTAGATAAAAGTTGCATCAAAGCCTTCAAATTTTCTTACAGGGAGTAACTGAAATTCTGTAATTTATCATGGGCTGATATTTGGGTGCTTGCTCTCTGTTCAAATGTCCTGGCTTGAACACAGTAGAAATTTCTCACTAGGGAAAAAATCAAAAACATTTAACCATAAAAACATTCTTATAATGCTCACATGCCTGGAAATTATGGTAGTGAATATTTTATAAATATACAGACTGAAAGAAAAACCTGTAATGGGATTAAAATTAGGAAAAAAATTCACCTCTTCCCTAAAGCCCTTCAACCTCCCATAGTACATTTGGATTTTGTAATAAATTAAACAAATAGCCATTACATTGGGAGGTTCATAGGATTATGCTTATGCCATGTTATTATTCAGTTGAATGTAGTTTTAGAAATTAGATATTACAGGATTTTCATATATTCTGCTTGCCTTGCCTTTATACACCATTTAATTGAGAAGTGGTATCTAGTTGCTGTTAGGAAAGTTTTCACCTAGGAGAGATCAAGAGGCTTTTGTGGGTCGCTCTAGTCCACTCCTCTGGATGATCACATTTTAATGACAGAAACAAACATAGTGGGAAAGGCTCTTAGGTGAATTGTTTCTATCTCAAAAGATTTTTCACCATGGTATCATCCTTAATGCAGCAAAACAGAAAAACCTTTCATAATTGCTGTGATATTCTGCTCTTAATAGCCTGGTAAAAGAGAAAAAATTAAAAGTGAAATGCTAGGCCTCGTGACTGAAAGCATAACAGAACAGTAAAGATGGGTGGAGGTGGAGAATCAGGTGTGAAGCCACCTCAGTAACTTCTAAAGCCAAGACAATGTTGGGGCACAATGTCGGTGTGATACCCACAAGAGAAGCTGTTGTAATTCATACCCCTATTGCTTTAAATCCATTCATCTCTCAATGGATTACATGCAGTTGATGTGTCATTTGGATAAATAAAGGAATGCTGTGTTATTCTTCGCTTAGCAGACTATTATAAGGCTCATTGCTTCAAGCTGTTGACTATCTTGTTGAGGACATTTTTGCCCATGCATTAGCGAAAGGTGAATCAATATTGGTTATTAAGAGTCCTTTTGTTGCTGTGAGAATCCCTTGCATATGGGATATGATCACAGGATCAAGTATAATGTTCCCAGCTCTCATATTGAATCTATGCATGAAGCAGAAATATAAACAGCAGAAGCCATCTTCTGCCTCCCTCAAACTGTTTGCTGTTTCCTGCTATAAAGTAAACATGGATCATTTTAAGGGTCTCTTTTTGGTACACTGGGAAAAATTTTATTCTTCAGATTAACAAAATCCAGCCATGGGTATTGCCAATTGCCCTGGAAATATTCAGTCATCAGCATCTCAGAATAATTCTGTATTCTACTCAGATGCTGCTTCTTCCAAAAAATATTCTTCTCTCATCTCCTAAAGGTTGCATTCTGGATAATCCAGTATATTTTTTTTCCCAGGAGCATGGGATTCATTTTACCTAACTGTAGCATTTAAACCTTAAGTGTTTTGTCAAAAAAATGCCTCTCTGGGCTTACTGAAGTCCATGGAGGAGACCTTTCAATAGGCATTTATAGAAGACACAGGTCTAAGGTACTGAAGATAAATTGTCCCCTTGGACATCTCTTCCCACTGTCAACATAAGTGGTGTGGTCATTAGCTGTGTGTAGAGGCTTACTGTTTAGACTAAAGAAAATTAAGCCCGTCCTATTTCATATTGTCTTCTGAGATACCACACAGACCTGGGCAACATGCAAAGTGTAATTAATGGTAAACCAAAACAAAAAACCTCACAATTTAACTATACACTTAAAGAAATCTGTATGCCAAAATATATGGATTGCGCTGATTCTGACAAGTTAAGATAAACCTATAAATAAAATCTTATTTCTGTCCTTCCTTTTTTCTCTAGAAGGAAATGAAGCCAAAGAAAATCTGAACAATTGGTTATATTTTTTTCTCTATTTTAAATGCAACATTTACTCTTCTACTATATTACCTGAGAGGACACATATATTTAATAATTTATTCTGAAGAAAGTAAAGGAATATGAGCCCCATTTCACAGCTGATAGTATGACAGGCCAACCAATGCCTGAATTGAGGTTACTTTCTCATTCTAATATCACTATTTTTGGATGGTGACACATAAACTTAAAGGGACTTCTGGTAGGGACTTGAGTTAATTTCCACAATATAGCTTCAAACACTAGATACCTCCCCCACACCTTGGTTTTTTTCTATTTATTGTCTGATAAAGTCTGCTGGCTCATCAGTCTTAGTGCAGGGAGAGTGCATTTTTCCTTGGAAGGATTGTGCTATCCAATTGGACACAGCAACAATACTTGCCTATATCTTGAATGCAGCTTGAATAATTACCCAGTTTTGAGAAGAAAAGAGAATATAAATGACTTCTTTATTTTTGAGAAATAAGAGACAGGAATGTTTGTAAAACATCCTTTCTTCTGGTTTTGGGGGTCTTTTTTTGGTGAAGTGGGGAGAATTTTCACTCTGATTTCTGTCCCAATTTTTTTCCTTGTGTCTTCTATTTTCCCTGAAACATAATATTTTAAGAGTTTGGACAGTGTATTTTTCTTTTGATTGTGTCTTCCTGTTTTGACACCACGAAATAATTGCACCAATATCTACTTTTTAGTTTAATTCACTAAGAAACTTGGTGTATAGAGTGTTCTGGTTGTGATTGTTCTCCTGGAAACTCTCAGTTATAGTATCCTACCCTGATTTTTGACCTGACATTATCACAGTGGCTCATTTCATAGCATCATAGAATCGTAGAATCGATTGGGTTGGAAAAGACCTCCAAGATCATCAAGTCCAACTCTTGATCCAACTCCAGTCCCTTTACCAGATCATGGCACTCAGTGCCACGATCTCACCTTAAAAATCTCCAGGGATGGGGAATCCACCCCCTCTCTGGGCAGCCCATTCCAATGCCTGAGCACTCTCTCTAGAAATAATTTTTTTTCTTATCTCCAGCTAAAATTTCCCCTGGCAGAGCTTGAGCCCGTGCCCTCTTGTCCTATTGCTGAGTGCCTGGGAGAAGAGACCAACCCCTACCTGGCTAGAACTTCCCTTCAGGGAGTTCTAGACAGTGCTGAGGTCACCTCTGAGCCTTCTCTTCTCCAGGCTAAACAACCCCAGCTCCCTCAGCCTCTCCCCACAGCACTTGTGCTCCAGTATTTAACTAGTCTTAGATGGCAGAGAATCAGACAAATCTTTGGTTGTCAGTGGAGAGCAGAATTCAGAGCTTAGAGGGGATGAACCACGTTCTGGAGACTCCTCTCTCCTTCTCCCTCCCTATGGGAGGGATCCAGTGCCTTGCTGACAGACCAAGAATGAGATGTGATGAATCTGGGCCAGTGAGTCTCTAGCCAATGAATTAGATTCTAGCAAAGAGTTAACTGCTGCAAAAGTATAGTTTAACAAGTCATTCAGGTAAAGATTACCTTTTTTGCATAACTTCGAGGGATGGCAGGGAGAAGGACTGTGCATACAAACACGGATACTGGGAATGCTTTGCTTTCATTCAGAGCTCAAGTCAGCACTGAACTTCATAAATCTATCCCACTGACACAAGAATATGTATCATTGTGCATGAGAATAATAATTCTTCTAACAATGTAATCAGAAGTTTCTCATTAATTGCAGTAAAGTTTGGGTCATGTTCTGGTTAATTTCTTCTTTTCGTTGTTAAGAAGTCAATATGTTAAGAATTTAATTTGGTTTAGCTGCTTCTTTTCTGTTATCCCGGGAATGATGTGGTAGAAAGGAGACTCCTTAGCTTGTACAGCCCAAGATGCATAATATCCAAGGACATGTAGAAGCAGTCTTGGGACTCATGGTTTTTCAGTTTCTGGTCAGACATGCAATTGTGGGTCAGGACTAACTGGCAAGTTTCACTCTGGAGTGCTGGTTGGGAGAGAGAGGAGATCCTCTTTTCCTCTTCATTTCTCAACATTGAGCCCTTATGTGTCAGCTCCAGAGACTTTCAGCAAGACCTGCAATTTCCCAAGACACTGCTAAAAACCTCTCCTGAATGTCTGTTCCTTTGCTCCTAGTGATGGTGGCAGGTTGCTGATCCCTTCTGAGTGGGTCCTGCGGTCAGAAAGGTGCTTGCCCACCCCTCCAGGGATGAATGTCTGTCAACAAGGTGGTTCATTGGCATTCTGCTGTGAAGATGGAAGAAAACTGCCTGTAGCGACACAGCATTGGCAAGGTCAGTGAAACAGAGGGGAGAAAGGAAAGAGTTTGCAAGGCTTTTTCTCTCTGTGGGGGAAATTAAAGGTGGCTTGTGTTATAAAATATTAAATAGTGATTTAATCAGCAGTGAGATATGTAAGTGAGCTTAATTAGAAATACATATTATTCTTTGACTTTAAAGCACAAAATGAAAAATTAAAGCAATCTTAGAGGATATGTAATCAGCGAGGAATAATATGTTGGAAAATGAGCCTGATGTTGTAATTGGTGTATGCAATTAAAATTAATTAATTTTAGTTAGCATACATGCATGCAAATATGAAATCAACGAATTTCAGATATTAAACTCATAATTATAGTGATACTATTGCCAGAGCTAGTGACAGAAGAATTGACTTTTCAGCGGTAAATACTTGCTTTTCAGATTTGAGGTCTGTTCTCTTTGCTATCATGTCAGGTTGAAACATAATGATTAAAGCTGTTTGATCAGTCATGACTAGAAAAGAAACATTTAGATTCCCCTTCATTTTGACCTGTGCTTTCTATATCAGTTATATTCACCTATGGGGTAACTGCAATACATTTTTCGATAAAGTGCAATTTTTTGATCAAGGGAACTTTAAGTTCCCACCCACACACTCAGTCGTTGATAGACTTCTCCCCCTCCAGATTGCTCTCCCTGTCTCTTTGCTAATATAGGCTTGAGGAGCTGTGTTGTAAGGCAACTCATGGAATGATCCAGCTTTTTGAAAAACTTCTCTCTGGTTTCTCTGCAGATTCTCTATTAACTATTCACCAAAGTGATTTGCTTTATTTCACCTAAAAATAAAACCCTCAATGCCAACAACACACTTACTTCAGTGTAAGGAAATTGTGCAGAATATCATCCCTCTTGGCTGTGGTCAAAATTTGCTCTGTCTTTGCGGTTCCTTGCATTGAAGACTGATATATTTTTAAAAAAGCTTCTGCTTTTACAAAAGTCATCCAAGGTAATGTAGGAACAATCTTAACACTAAATGACTACATTGCTACTAAAATGAATAAAAAGTCTAAAATGACAGAAGTAATCTAAAACTACAGCTATTATTAAACATTAGATAGGGTACATTATGCTTTAACATTTTTTGATCCAGTTTAGCCTAGCAATCAGCACCACATTAATCCCCTTTGGATTATATATGCAATCCAAAACAGAAAGCAAACTCCTGTTGGCTCAAAGTGTCATCAAAAAAAAAAAAGCCTTTAAAATGGCTTTAAAGTAAACTTCCCTCTTCTCCCATGGTACAAACGTACATGTAAGGAGAATTCAAGGACAGTCTCTAGGAGAGATGGAAAGATGTGCTGATGAGTGAAAAGGAGGGCAGAGCTCCCTTGCTTAAACCTGTGTGTACCTGGCACGCTGAACTCCGCCTTGCCTTTGTTTTCCATTTACTCCAATATTCTTTCCTGTTCTGTCAGAAATCTAGTCATTAAAATGGGGTCCCTTACTAAAGCCTCCAGCTCTTTGAAAGCAATCATTTCTCACACAGGGTATCTGTGAAGGCTCGCCAAGTTACAGGAGTGAGGAGCACAGAGAGGGGGAGGTAATCTCTGAGGGGCAATTAGACAGGTACCATTACCTGCTCACCTTTGTGCTCAGCGCCTGTCGGCTCAGTGAGGAGAGCTGCAGCTGCATTTACTCTGGCTTCCTCTGCCTATTTTAGGCACCTATAGGTTTTCATTTCGACATCCCTTCCCCCTCGTTTGCACTGTAGCCTGTTAGCGTGCCCACTGTATGTTAAATGCAAATTAATGTATTGAAGGAATGATAATTAGGCATTGTAGGTAGTCTGTGCAGAAAGATCATGTTTGTGTAAGAATGGAACCTGAGCAGAGTTATACAATCACCAGGAAAATGGCTGATTTGTCTAAGCATTACCACTTTTATCCGCTGCACGCAATAGCAACAGGAATCAAAGGAGCTAACTTTCCATCATCTCAGGACAAAGGTGCCTGTTTGATTCAGCTTCAAGGGCTGCATTCACAATCAGACCCCTGGAGATACTAAAAGGCAGGAACTAGAGAGATGCTTCAACAAAGTTCATAGGGAGGAAAATGCCTGCGTGGAAAGAAAAAGAATGAGAAAGGAAATAAAAATGGGATGGGACACGATATGCTTTGAGGTCACAGAAAGGTCTGAAAGGGGAAGAAGATGTTCAGAAAGACACTTAGAATGGAAATATGGTTGCTATTAAAACTAAACAGAGACATTACTTAGGTTTAATGAAGCTGAATTTAATCAAGAAGGAATTGAACAAACTGTTTGATGATTGCACATTGTAATGTAACAACACAGTGTGACAGAACTTTGCAAAATGGTGCAAAGGCTGTCCCTGCCTCCACAGGGATCAAGGTGGAGAAGGTAACCTGTGCAGTGGCCCATCCTTGTGATAACAGGAGAGGGCAGGTCTCCAGGGCCCTCTTTCCCTTGCAAGTGTGGATCTCAGGTGCTGGAACAGCAGGGGAGAGGACTGCCTTGGGGGCACTGTGTAACAGCCAGCTGAAAGTGAGAAGAGTCAAACCAGGAACAGCTGGGTGACTAAATCTCCTTTATTCACTGGGCCACAGCATTCTGAAAGGATCTTCTGCATGTTTTCTCTGAGATGTATGCCTCAGCTCTCCCACCCACATGTCAAATGTCAAGCATGCTCATCCCAAATTCTGTGTAAAGAACTGGGCTGCTCTGCATGTGCTTGGGCTGCACAAACCCTGTGGGCTCAGAGGTTTGGAGGAGCAAACATCTAACAGGCTTAGTGACACCCTGGCCACTCTGTTGTCACCTCTTTCACCAGAGAGTTGCCCTGAGTGAGTGCTTGAAAAGTAGGGTAATGCAAAAGTAAATATACAGCTACAGTTTTCTGGGGTCAAACCTCTGAGTCTGGAGACTGTTTTGTTTCCCAGTAACGATCCTGCAGCCTACTGTATTTATGCTTGCTTTAGCTGCTCCTCTTATAACAGTGTGGGTCCTGGCATGCTAATCTAAGGCAGTGAAAAAAGTATATACATCCTTGGTATCCACACATCCTACTTCCTGCAGGGTTGCAGGAGGGCTGGGACACGCCAGTGCAGAGAGAGAGCGATTTAAGGGCAGGGGCAACAATTCAGCCGTGCCGGCACTGCGGATCTGCTGCTCTGCCTCTCTGGGTCTGCCTATCTGTCCAGTGCTCCATGCCAGCTGTGCTCAGCACTGCCTGGCGTGACACTGTCTTTGCTTTGCCTTTTGCCTGAGCAGTCTGTCTCAGAGAAAAACAAGAGCATCTGAGAAGATACGTACTTTGCTGTATTTCTGTGACAGTGGCTCTTACTCATGCACCCAAGAGTAGAGGCTGGTGAGACTCCACAGTGTCTGACACAGTGGCCATGAAATTTAAATGAGAGAAAGAAGAGATAAAAGTTTAATTTACTGTCTTTATATTTGGGCAACAGGCATAAAGAAGTTACTGATTTTGTTGCCTATGTGGCTATATAGTCATCCTAATTTGCTGAAATTTCACTTTCACATGGCAGAATGTACCAGCACAGCTAGGTTACAGCGTTTGTTTTCTTTTTTTTTTTCTGAGTGAGTGAAAACAAACTGACTGGATTCTGCTGCTTTAGAATGCAGATGTATTACTCTCATCAAATTTTACTATTGAGTCTGGAGGTAGAGTTTATGGCAGGACATTATTCCCGTTTCATGCCCTGGGACCTTTTCCATGGCTCTTTAGGAAGGAATGCTTTTAAAGTCACCTTAATTTGCCCTCTTTTCTATCAACAACTGTTGTTGGTAGTTGCGGTAAAAACAAATTCTGATGTGTGAAAATAACATGCTATGTTTGCTTTTCAACATGGAGAGATTAAAGGAAATAGTGTGATAATTATTAATTTTGCTCTTTTAAGTGGAGCTACACATTTTTCATCTGTCCCTACTCCTTGTTTTGCTGCACAAGATGTTTTCTTTTTATCTCAGGTTCATCTGATAGATATATTTTGAGGTTGGAAATTCCTATCATGTTCCTCTAACCAAAGCACAAAAGAAATGCAAGAGAGGTAAACCTGCATCCATACGAATACCTGAGGAAGGAGGTGATGGGTCACCCTGAAACCTCTAACATCATAGTCTTTTATGAGAACAATACTACAATGTGATCAAA
The DNA here is from genome assembly GCF_047495875.1 of Pithys albifrons albifrons. Classification (NCBI taxonomy): domain Eukaryota; kingdom Metazoa; phylum Chordata; class Aves; order Passeriformes; family Thamnophilidae; genus Pithys; species Pithys albifrons. The sequence continues at coordinate 49,273,450 of NC_092464.1, read as the reverse complement.
AGAAATAAGCTTTGCTTGTTATTTCTTGACTCCCCTGAGCCTTCAGCCAATACCAAACTTGTTTATGGGTATTGAAATTAAAACGACAAACAGAAACTACTTTATTGTTTGCACTACATTGTGTTTTGACTAGTCACCAATTAATTTAATCATCACCTTCTAATATTAGGAAAAAAAGAATATTAAAAGTCAAGGCATGGTGTCATCAGTTCAGTGGAATTCTAGGAACCTATCTACTTTGCCTGCTGCAGAGGTTTTGTGTCTCAGCCTTGTGCTTAGACCCTATTGCCAGAAGTGGGAGTGAGGCTTTGGAGACAATAGAAAATTGTTCCTGGAGCAAACGTGTCTTGCATGCAAGAGTGAGGCATTGGCAAAACATGAGGGAAGGTTACATGGCTGACTGTACACTTATTCTTTGACTAAATGTGAAAGCCAGTTGAAATATGTAAATAGAAGAAGGGATTTGTGTCAGTCAAGGATTGAAATGGACCAGTATTTAATCATGTTGTATTGTTGCTTCTCAGAACATGAAACAGATGTAATGACACTTTCCAAGTGCATAGGCTGCAGGAAAAATAGGTTTTGTTAAGTACTCTTTAATTTTCATTTTGACCCCAGGTAATAGTGTAGAACAATGGTGATCATGAATGTTGAAAAGCCAGGCTCCTGCCAATCATAACAATTTCAAAAATCGGTTGGGTTAATGTGTTTAAATTCAAACTGAATGGATCATTTAATCTGATGCCTCCAGGAACAAAAAGAAAATAACCAAGTATTGTGTGACAAATGAAAAAGCTTTAATTCCAAGAGTATCCAGACTGCATTTACTTAAAATCCTGGTGCTGGATTGCCTTTTGGAGAAGGTACTTCCTGAAAGTGATGAGAAGTAAAAAGAAGGTTGGAGATGAAGGAACACAGGTGCAAAGTATATTGTAGAAGAGGGAACTAAGGATTAGCAGGGGGTTGCATTCTTCTTACTGGCCACCTTTTAAGTCATTTGTGGGCAGGTTAAATGGTCCTATATCATATCTGTGCCAGGATCCTAAATATTTCAAGTAGTTCTGCTAGTGCCACTATTGAGGAAAGGATGCATGGTTTCCTGATAAGTCTACCTGCCTAACTTGGAATACTTTCCAGTCCATGCTGCTGGATACTTATGTAGACAGCTTCCCCAGGGCAGGGCCAATGTGAGCCAGAGTGTATATGAGGGGATATTCCACCAGACAAGGGTTTCCAGAGAACAAGGGCCTTTTCTCTGGGGTGCACCTTCTCTTCAGAGGCTTTGGGGCTGAGACAATGCTGACACCATATGTAGGACAGCACCTCAGTATGCTGCTGAGTGTCTTAGCTGGCAGGTAACAGCAGAGACTCAAAGAACATCTGGAAGCATTTCAGTTGGCACAGTGCATCTTAAATCAAATCTGCAGGCACATAGGGCACATGTAGGGTATTTTCAAGTGGTTAAAACAGTTGCACACTTCAGAACCTCAGCTGGGCACCTGCAGACTGGCCTGCCCTAACTTAACTTCACTGCAATCCCTTGGGGCTGAAACTCTGAACTGACAATCTCAGACTTCACATTCAAGGATCTTAGCAGCTGTATATTGATTTAACATGCACAAAAAAGGACTTCTGCATCACTGATGGTTTATTTAAAATCTATCATTATCAAACACCAAGGTGGCAACATATCCCCCTTTTTTTTTCAATTGCTTGCAATTTTACCAAACTTCAGCAATTTGGGCAAAAAATTTTGATGTTTAGTGTCTGCCTTAGGCTGGTGGTTTTATGATTTTGCTGGTTCTTTGTTTTCTGCTTTCTGATATTTTAAGGAGCTTTATATACCTTTTTTATTCTCAGGATTTAGCATTTCTGTCTCTGCTAAAAGCTGACTTTTTTGATTGTTACTACGTTGTGCAGGAAGAATGGAAGGAAAGTCTTTCATTGTCATTTGAAGGTTAATTAGGGTGTTCTTTGGAGCATTCATCTTGGGAAAGCAATGCCCAGATAACAAAAGAAGAACGTGCTTCATCCAAGGCATCGACCTGGTAAAACAATGGCCTTTGATTGGGCTGAGAATTCAGAGCAATTTCCCTGCTTCCTTGAAACAAAGGGAGAAACCTCCAACTGCAATGCAGATTCCTTCTCTGTTAGACCCACCTCAAAGATCACATGTAACTCTGCTCATACCCCTGTGCCCATTTATCACCGCGGATCTGATCACTGCCAGCAGTTGGGGTCTTTAATCTGATAAATCTGACAGGAGATGCTTATGCATACCATTAGGAAGGCAATATTCCATATGCTCTCTAATTGGTTTGAATTTATCCTATTATTTCAGCATTTAAATGTTGCTGAATGTAATTTAGATGTGTCAGGCTCATAAAGTGTAGGCTCTGGTGGGAGTTCATTATTGAAAAAAGATACATCCACCAAGGCTTTTTCTGGCTCCAGGCCCAAACCCTCAGCATTTTGCTTACCTCATGTGTGGCTTTTGTCTGCTAGCTATACTCCTATATCGATGCTGAAGTAATCTCTTGACATATTCTTTTTATCTCTTCACCTTCAATGTAATTTTTCCCCCAATCTCATAGAGTGTGTATATAATTTGTTGATTTAAGGAGTGATATCTCATTCAGAATGCAGAGCTGATGTAACCAAAGTAAACAAAACACCCTTTTGTGGGGATACTGGAAGATGTGAACACCATCCTCCATACTGGCTAATGCAAGGAAACCTGACAGTCAATGTCTTCTAATGTCGGTGTTGTGGCCAGTGCTCGTATCTAGTTATTGAAACTGATGAAAGATGAACTCATTCTTCCTCTCACGGGAATGCATGGTCAGTGGACGTCGCAAACACTGAGAGGTTTTTTCCTTTTTAGTCCCATTTGATCTCTAATGGGACAATTTAGAAGGCAATAAAAAGGTTTATGGCTGCATGGTTTTGTGACATATTTCTGTAACTGTAAAAGTGTCCCTGAAGAGCATCTTGAGCATCATGACAGAACAGGTGTGAAAGCATGCCAGTGCCTTTAACACATATGCACTTACATGACACAGTGGGTAATGGATGACTTAAACTCTAAGGAATTTATTGTCATCATTTATCTTTGTAAGAAAAGTTTTAATGTGGTTGTCTTACAAATATCAGCAAGCAGAATTTAATCCACTGTTGCACTTTCAGAAGCGAAAATATTTATACCCACACCACTTCATATACCCTTCTCCTTTTATAAGGTGCAGGCATTCTGTAATGGTTTATGGTCCTGCTTTGATGCCAGTTTCTCTATAAGCAGATTTCCTGATTTCTGCAGCTTTGTGTGACTTCTTTAGGACATCATCACAGAGCAGTGTGGCAGTAAAGCCAACAATGCCATTTGAGGACAAATACATTAGGAAGGTCCATGGGTGGGGTATGATTTTTATTAGACTTGTACCAAAATAAAGCAAATAAGCAAGCGTGTGCCTGACAGCTTGCCTTGCTTGTGTTGACCATCTGATTCGACTAGAAGACGCCTACAAGAGATGGGTTGTAGGCACTTACAAAACAGTGACCTCGCCGGCGTGCATGAATTATGATGGATAGGACTTGCGAGCATCTTTCAGGCCTCACACCTCATACACTTTTCTCACATTTTCCACTGAGTCAAACTTGTGATCTGGGGAGGAAAGAACTCTTTCTGGATATTGAGAGGAAATATGTAACACACTTACTGCTTTAACACTTACTCTGTTGGTATCACATTCACAAAGCAAACCACCAGTATTAAACCCCTTTTAAGTATTCCTGAATATACACTTTGGAGATAGCCCTGAATTTTTTTTCATCACTCTTCGTGAAGCTCCTGGTTCAAATACATTAGGATGGATTTCTTGGGAGTGAGGCAGATGGTAGTGTTCTCTGTTCTCCAAGGTGTCTGTCTGCAATAGTTATAGATGCATATTGAGGCTGGAAACCCTTTCTGGACAAGGTGGGGTTAGCAAGTAGAGAGAATAGATGAAAAACAGGCTTCTTTTAATTAGCACAGTATATTTTCATTTATCTAGAGTCAGAAAGCATATAGATCTTAAAGTTATAATATAATTAAAGCCTTTCTGTGTATTTATTCTTTTTTTGAAATGTTTGGTGCAATATGTAGCCTGCTCTCCTTCATCTCTGGGATGAATTAAATATAATTCCTTGCTGGACTTTCTTTTCCTCTCTTATCCCCATCTCTTGCAGCATGACTCACTGCCAATTGACATTCTTGTTGGTAACTTACCCTCTTCTCTGGCTTGAGGCTCTGTAACTGTTAAATAACTTCTCATCCTGTGCTTAATAATAGAAAACAATTTTCATATCTAGGTAGACAGATATTTCATAACTGGTAGCCCAGATGAATCCTTTGAAGATAAATCTTTGAAGTTGTTCACCTGAGCTGTTTTATTATTACCTGTTTATTCGTATTTATCAAGTGTTTCCAGAGGATTTGACTACTTCTGTCCTTTGGTTTAACTCTGGCCACAGATGTGGGACAATATCACTCAGATAAACCTGTGACATAATTTACCACACCAAGTTACTGCACTTCCTCCAGTCTGGGGAGAAGATTTTCTCTCAGTCTTCAGTCTCTTGGAGACTTTCTGCCAGTCTCCAGAATGTATAAATGTCTTTTCTTTATATAGAATAATAGAAGTATATAGAACCATATTTACCTGTAAACCTTATCCCCAGGTACCACATCTGTGCATTTTTTTAATACTTCCAGGGATGGTGATTCCACCACTTCCCTGGGAAGCCTGTTGCAGTGCTTCATGACCCCCTTAGTGAAGAAAATTTTGCTAATATCTAATCTAAATTTTCTCTGGTACAGCTTGAAAACATTTCCTCTTGTTCTGCTACTTGTCACCTGAGAGGGGACTGACACTCACTTTGCTACAACCTTCTTTTAGTTAGTTACAGAGTGTGCAGTTATAGGTCTTCCCTGAGCCCCATTTTCTCCAGCTCCCACAGCCACACCTAGTAAGACTTGTGCCCCAGACAGTTCACCAGCTTTGTTGCTCTTCTCTTGACATGTTCTAGTGCCACAATGTGTTTCTTGCAGTGAGGGATCCAGAACTGGGCAGAGTATTGGAGGTGCAGCCTCACCAGTGCTGAGTATGGGGGGCAATCACTGCCCTGGTCCAGCTGGCCACTGTTGCTGATACAAGACAGGATGCCATTGGCCTTCTTGGCCACCTGGGAAATGGAACTAAAAGCAGAATATGATCTTGATTTGATAAATAACTTTTGTTTCATGTCTTATGGTTGTATCATCTCTTTGTCTTTAATCAATTTAATTTGCCTTATGCAAAATACTTTTCTTTCAACATGTTAGAATGAAGTGTATGGCTTTTGAAAGTTATATCACAAAACACCATTACCATTGAACACTGTATTTTTAAAGGATTTTCTTTCTTGTAGTTCACTTGGACTTCCAGTCAGGTTTGGTTTTCTATTATTATTTTTACTTCTAAGCAATGGATGCATTGGACAATGCGCAGAGGTCAACAACCTGGTAAGTAGTGTCAGAAATCACAAGGAGAGAGGTGCTGGAACAACCCATACTTTCCTCTTCCTGGATAAAAATTCATCCTTCTAGAGATCTCTTAATGTGAGTATATGTAAGGAGAACATACACTTGCAAATAACTGGTCCTGATGCACGGGAAGTGAGTGCTAATAATAAGTGATTTGTAAATACGTTATATACAGAATTTGAAAATCTATTTACTTGTGAGTTATGCTAAGTGCTAAAGAATGAAAGTTTTTCTTTGCCCAAGGGGCGTGATGTGTTCTGCAGCCAGTGTGAGCTGAATTTGACCCAAGGAAATGGTTGGAGAAAGAGACAACTTCTCTCAATAGCAACAGGTTGATCAAAATGTTCCAGGGTCAGGAAGGAATTCACAAGTCACTGAGATAATTAATGGCATTAAATGAGAGAAAAAGATATTTGGATTTACAAGGAACAACAATGTATTTTTTTGGTTTAAATTAATCACTGCTATTGTTTAAATGTCTCAATGGCATTGGGGAAAAAGATGAACTTTGTCTTTAGAATTTTAACAGTAATTATAAATCTCCATAATAACCATAAACAAAATACACTATCTTGTCAATCAAACTGACTAATGAGATCAGCAAAAGAGTGGATAGCCAGGGAACAAAACCCACTTGACAGACAGGTGCCTACAAACTCTTTTGAGTATACAGGCAGCACAAAGAAAAATTAAAATATTGTCTAATTCTTTAGGGCAAGGACTGTAAGAAATTGAGGCTTTTATTCATAGCAGGATGATGCAAATGAAGCTCATCTTAAACAGTGAAAGGTGACGGAGTTTTTTCCCGGGGGCTTCCAGTCAGTTTGACCTCTTACATATACTAAGGATGTATTTTTGCACACTTAATCGAGATTCACCCCTGGCAGAAGGGGCAACCTCCTAAAGAGCAATTTCCTTCCCCTTTAGCTTTTACTTGTGAGGTTCCATGGCAGTACAATTTGTTGGAGCATGTGTACAGAGGTGAAATACCAAGGACCACCTAATCTTCTTGAGCGTACTGTGTGTGTGGCAAAATGCCTTTTCTAAATGTCATGAAATGGGTGTTGGAGCTCTGTTGTCCCACAAGTAGCTGCACAGCTCTTAGGCAGTGCTGCATATTGCAGTGCTTGTCTCTCTTTGCAGTTATGCTCTTAAACACATTAAACCTCACAAGGCAGCACAGGAGAGAATTTAACCCATATGGATGTATTCAGGCAGATTTATCTTTGGATAGTTTTAAATTAAAAAGGGAGACTCTAAGTATTTGGATTTTGCTTGGTCCCAAAAGAAATAATTTGCACAATCACTAGCATCACAGAATTTCCACAAGCAGCACAAATAAAGTAGGAGCCGTTTAAAGTTTTTCTCAAGTTTACTCCAGTTTCCTAAAAATCAAAACCTACAGAAGCTGGCAAATCTGCTATGACTTCTAGGCTTGTTACAGGCTGGTTCTGCAGGGTTTGAAGGTTTTTGCTGTATGACATACAGAAAAAATCTAGAGTACATGAACCACGTGGTTCCAATCAAAGACTGTTTTTTTCACCAGCCAGCTGAAAGACCACAGAGTTAGAAACAAACACATGCAGACCATATGCACTGGACAAAATCTGTGAAATACATACCTCTGATTATGAGCAAAGAGATGCACGTGAAACACAGTGTAACACAATAAGCAGAAAGATGGGATTCAATAATGTTTTGGGTGGTCTGGAATAGTGCCTCTTAGACTGTGTACATGCTAGCAACACATCTTTTTGCCCCAAATATTCAGCCTACATATAAAATGTTTGTATAGTTCTTTATATGCCAAGAATTGGAGTCGTGAACAGGATTGTGGAGCTGATGTGCCTTTTGTCATATATCATTTGTGGAATTGCTCCCATTGTTCAATGCCAGGTTAAAAAGTGCAAATCAAATTTCATTCTGTACAAAAGACTGCCAAAAATATAATTGCAGGTAAAGCACAAAAAACGTGAAACCAAAGGCACGGATGACCCAGAAATGCAGGACTCTCTATACTTCAGAAAAAGTTTCATCAAAGTTACAGATCTTTATTAACGTGATAGTACACTTTAATCATGAAGCATTGGGCTTAATCAGAGGAATTACTGGGTGAAAACCAATGTGATGCAGGAGGTCAGAGAAATGGCTCTCAGTAGTCCCATTTCGCCTTAAAATATCTGGGTCTAAGGGTTTTCTGCAGCTGTTCTGTGTGCACACAGATATAATGCATTCCTTTCTGCTGCTCATGAAAAAACACCTCCCTCACTGAGGATTTGCCAGTACAACCAATATGAGTTTATTTTCTGAATAAGTGAAGATGTGACAGCTGCTATTTTTTTCCCATTGAGAAGCTCAGCCACCCCTGTTCTGCCTGAACAGAGGGCAGAGAGTCCAGCCCAGGGCCTTGCAAGATATCAGCCTGGTGCATGATTAGATTTGTATCTTCATAGGAGCAGAATATGGAATTACACAGAGGTGGAGGAAAAAGATGTCTTTGGGAAGTTATTTCATAGCATAGCTTGGTCTCCTGGGAAGCGTGGGTTGGGAAGTGAGCATTAGTCCCAAGGCAGATGAATTTATAGCCTGTCAAAGATAAAAGAAAGATGCAATATATAACAGCGTTGAGCTTACTAATTATATGACAGTGTGATTCCTGGGTCTCTCCCTCCAGCCAGCCCTTTGACATGTGTGTGTGTTTGCTACCATGCTAGTGCTTCATTTTGTGTGTACACTGCTGTGGGGCAAACACTGACCTGCCTGTTCTTGGGTCACTTTTGCTTTGCACACACTTCACCTGAGGACACCTAGGGATGTAATATGACACACAGCTTTGGAGCATTATCCTGTAAGAGCTGCAATATAAAGCATACCACGAGTGTCAAATTAATTACCTTGCTGGGGCTAACACCAGACTTAATACTGGCAAGCTAAACTAGGCCATGGTGAGCTAGGGATGTGATCATGAAGGGATCACAACTGCTGTTCTACTCAGCAGCAAAACTAATAAGAGTCAAACTGCTGACACAACTGTCAGTACCCTATTTTCCTAACCACACAAGAGGAGGATGGAATAGAGAATGAGATGGCTATAAATGGACTGATGAATTAAATACAGTCCTGGATTGAAATGGAAGTTTTCTTTTCCTGCAGGAGTAGTTTTTGTTAATAATTTGCTATTTTAAAACTGTCAGGGTTTTGATGGAGTGCACACATGTTAAGCAGATTTTAAAGAAGTGTTTACTGTACTGAGGAAAACTTACTGTTTTGTTACCAGGCCTGAGGTCATTTGGAGAACTGAGAGGTAGAGAATTTTGGAGGATTGTTTGGAAGAATTCAGTTTCCTATATTTTAAAATAATTATTAAATATATGTATGTATTTATATAGATTTCCCCTGTGTGCAAGCTCTTACATTTCTGAATTGCAGTTCCAAATGATACAACAGTATTTTTGGAAATAAAGTGTTTTCCCTCAAGCTACAGTTTCCAGTTTTTGCCCAGCTCTAGATTTGCAGGATGTCTGTGGGTGCAAGTGAGAATTAGGAGTTGGGAGAATAGTTTCTGAGAAGTAGGTTATCTAGGCAGGACCATATTGGACTGACTGAGGTGAGGACAAAGACTTCAGCAATAAGGATATTTTTGCATGATGACACAAGATGCCTGTAAACTCAATGAGATCTTAACTAAGTGAAGCCTTTTCTCTGAAGAAACAAAATGTTCCTCTATACTCCTACCACTCTGTAAAGCAAAACAGTTCAGCTCCTCATTCAAACGTTGGATTCAGGTTCCCATCTTTGATATAATCACCAGCTACTTACAAAGCCTTACAGAGTTGTCCTTGTCTTCAATGATATGAGGGTATGTCCTTGCATTGTGATGTTACTTCTTGTCCTGCACAAGTATCACTTATTAAGACATAAATATATAACTGTTGTCAGAATAATAACCATAATACCTTATACTGTGAGCTGATTCCTAGAGAGCTGTTTCTGTGCATCAGGAAAGGAGGTTGGAAGCTACATCCATCTTTTTACTTACAGGGCATAACAATTTGCTCTGCTGCAAAAATAAATATGGCACAGTCCTTCAAAATTGAAGGTTTGCTCGGATTACTCTATCACAGAATTAGTTAGTGAATAGATATAGCACATTGGGAATGGAAAATAATTACATTATTGTTGGGAAATGCTTGGGTTTTAGTTGGCACCTATATATAAATTAAGCCCAATGCAGCTTTTTCTGTGGAAACTCTCTTCATCTGAACTGATGCCTCAAATGACCAGAAAGAAGTCTCTAAGTCTGTTTTAGAGTATTAGAGAGAAAAAACCACTCATTTATTTACAGCATGCTGGGTGTACAGGAATCATTTCCAAAGTGCGCACAAGGTGTTACAGAGGTGCTGTGGTTTAATCCTGTAATATCTAACAATACATCATGTGTTCCTAAAGCTGTCCATCCCATGGGACTTCCCTCAGTCACACCTCCCAGAACTGATTTGGTAGTCGCAGACGACCACCCCTTCATCCTCATCCTCCTCTTCGTCATCATCTTCTGCCCTTGCTGGAACAGCTTCAAGGCTTCTGAGTCTTCTGCATAGTTTTTACTCAGTCATATCAATCAATATGCCTGTTATGTTTTTTTCTAAGTACTTTCTCTACAGACAAGATGTTCTTTACCTTACTGAAAATCTTTATCTGTTGGAATCCTTGACAAGAAATATTAAACAACATTTCAGGAATATTGTACAAAGGTGCCAACAGGCCAGAGGTACTAATAAGCTGTACCAAAAGTGCTAAACAGCTATACTAGAATCTGTATAATGTAGACTTAAAGGCATCTGAACATTGTTCCTATCCTGTGAATAGCTCTGTGTTGTGATTGGAAAAATCACTACATCCTTTTGCTTAAGCTTTGTGAACAGAGGCAATAGCTGTAGTTTGTTCTCCAGGATGCCCTATCCTTGAAAGTGTTCAAGGCCAAGTTGAATGGAGCTCTGAGCAACCTTGTCTAGTGAAAGTTGTCCCTGCCCATGACAGGGGGGTTGGAGCTAAATGATCTTTAAGGTCTCATCCACCCCAAGCCATTCTACAGTTCAATGATTCTATGATACTATAACTCTATGGCATGCTAATATCTGTTTAGACTGCACTGAGGCTAGAGATGTATGAAGGTAAACTACTTGCAACATAAACACCACTGGGGTCTCCTAAGAGACATGAAAAATCTTAGTGCTAGTTAGGCTAGCAATCATAAACTTAATGAAGTTTACTTTGCCAAACCTATGCTGAAAGTATTGTTTATGAAAAAATATATTTCTATTCAGCCATGCCCATGTGGATTTAAAGAAATGTGTTCATTATATAACACTTGATAACACAGCTCTTCTTATATATCTACATAGGCCTACAAACTAATACAGCTATAGTAGCTTTCCCTTGCAAGGCTGATGACCAAGGAAAGCTGACATTGCCCAGTATTTCATGACATTTAAAAATCCTTTCCTTAAAGAAAAAGGAAAGAAAGGGTAGAGTAAGAGAAAGAACCCTGCTGCTCTATTAGGAGAAACTTTCCTTTGTGTCTAATGCATTTTCCCAGAACAGTGTGGGTTTGGTCTGCAGTTAGCAGAGCTGTGCTCATGGTTCTGGAAGATAATCCTCTACACTTGGCATGAATCCTCTCCTCTCACTCTTTTGCTTGGCAATGTTGGAATTTTTCTAACTCTGTAAAACCTGAGCCAGAAATCTCTCTCCTCATCCCAGTTTTGTCTCTGTGCATCAAATTGTCATTTTTTAAAAGGCACTGTGAAGCAAGAAAACATTTGCTTTAGAATGCCATTATATGTGACATTACCAAGATAGAGTGTAGGGTGTAAGCTAAGGACTTAAAAGAAAAATTATCTCTAGGATTCATTCTGGGTAAGGGAGATACGTAGTTTTAGGATTTTTATTTTTTTAAAAGAAATCTAAGTCTATGCTTCTGACTGTAAAAGAAGTATGAAGTAAATGTCTGTTTTTAGAAACCTTTTTTTGGTGCAAATTGTACATATGGTGTCAAAAGAAATATCAACGAAGTAAGTGCTGCTTTCATCAAGTTACAGGGAGAAAAGAAGGGGAAGAGAAGGAGGTGCAGAAAGAGTGGTTTTAGGCCATGTAAGCAAGAGAGCCAAAAGAGATCCAAATTGTTTCAATGGAATTCATTTTCCACAAGCATAAGCATAGAAAACCCCTGCTTTCAGTATTGCTATTAGGCAGGAAACTTCCATTTTTCTGTGTAGTTATTTCTGTTGCTGTTTATTGTGCTTGAATCTAGTGGTGTTTCACAAGTCTCAGACTCAGTGAGTGCGTTCCAAACTGAGCACTTCAGCTTTACCTAAATAAGCATAATCAGCATTAAAAAACTTCATAACCATAAAACTAACAATAATGAACAACTTGGTGCATATGACTAGATGGCTCCACATTGCATTATGTTGGCATCTGTAGCTTGCACCCAGAATGCACTTTCACAAGGACGGCTTTGTCAGCAGACGCTCATGGGGTGGATATTTGCACCAACACTTGTAGCTTCTTCTCTGTCAGAGTTTGAGTTTTCATCATATGGTGTGCAAGTGTGCAGTAAGCACATAGGAAAGAGCTGAGGAGAATCCAATTATCTGTGTGTGTGGTTAAAGAAATAATATCACCCATGTTTTCAGCATTCATTCAGGCTGCTTTGCAAGGTTTTTCGCCAGCATTTGAAAACTTACTCATCCTTTAAAAATAGTGAGGTTTTTTTTGCAGTCAGCAGCAACAACAACAACTGAAAAACTGCAGTACTAATGTTTGTTTCCCCATGGCCAGGCTTGCGTCACTGAAACACAGAGGGGCATATTTCAGCCAGAAAGACAAAAGCACATGCAGAGAAGCACCTCTTTCATGATTACATTGGCTACCTGGAAGCTGGCCAGCTTTTGGGGTGAGCAGGAGGTCATGTTGGCTCCCTTCAGGCTGGCTGGGGACGGCTTGGCAGGGATTACCTGGCTGCAGTTCTGCTGCCACTTCTGGCCTGAGTGACAATTTGGCAGGAAGCTCAGGTGCAAGAAGCAGAGCAGCAATCTGTTCCCTTCCCCAGCCCTCCTGCCCACAGCAACCTTATTTCTTCTCACTTGAGGCTGGTGCTCCCTCCCTTAGTTTGTGTGTGAGTGCATGCATGCCTTTCCCTGGGGTAGTGGCATTTGAAAGACACCAGTGTTTGCTCAATCTGGCTCCTGTATCTATACACATTCTCATGGCACTGTAAATCCAGGATAGATTTCAACAAGAACAAAAAAGCCCAAAACACTGGTCACCACTTTTTCCTTCTGTTTTTTTTTTTCTCTGATGTGCAGGTGGCAGCAGGGTCTCTGTGCTAGCTTGAGACATGCTTGCAGGGACGTGGCAGTCCACCAACAATTGGTAAGAAGCCTGATCAAAGTGTTCCCTGGTTAGGCTTCCTGCACCCTTCCACTACTAGCATCCTCCCAGCCAGGACGTGGATCCTAAAGTTATGTGAGTGCTCTCTGCTGTCAGAAAATGCCAGTTTGCCCAAACCAAAACATTCTGCAGAGGTGCAGTTCAGCCCTTCATTGGCAAGGTGTTCTAAGCTGCGGAGGGCAGTGAAAGAAGCTTGATGAGGGTGCAGAGAGAGAGATGAAATGGTGACAGACAAGAGGGGCTGGTGTCAGGAGATCACATTCCTTCACCTTGCAGTAGCCAGCATGTGATTTTTTTTTCAGGCATAATAGTGTTCCTTTCAAATCCTTTGTGTGGTTTTCAGTAAAATCTAGCATATGTGCATTTGGTCTGAGGGGGAGGCAAGGAGGGAGGAAGGCATGAGAAACAATTTTTGGTTTGTTCACAAATATTTTTGAAAGCTGTCTGTTTTTCTCTTCATCACAGTAAAAAAATTCTGTATTCCACAACTTTTTTTTCACATAATTTCACTCCAAACTATCCTATGTTCTAATATTAAATATGATCATTTACACAAGAGGTATTGTGAGGAAAGATCTAACAGTGAGCAACTAAACCCTGTGATGAATAATCAGGAAACAAACATCATCAGTCAAACACTTGGAACTGCACATTTTTGGAGTGGAGGCTTTGCCACTGATAACAATGTAAGAAATGAATGGTTGATGCCCTATTCTTTGATTAGGTATTAAGCTGAGATTACATTTTCTAATATAATTTTTATCATTGAAGAGCATTTGAATTGGGGCAGGGAGAGGAAATAATTTGGATTTCTTAGCCCTGAGACTATTACATTCCCAGTACTGCTTGATTTCACTGTGATCCAAGCCCTTTGTGCTACACCATTTTCAGAATTAAATTATTCAGGAATGTGCCTGGATTAGACTGCAAAACTGCATTGTGTTACTCATTATGTAATTAATAATTGAAATTTCAGTCTTATTAATATTTTCTGAAATACATTGCAAAGTTAAAATATAATTAACACATTTCCAATCAGTCCTGTCTTCTTCTTTTGTGCAAGTCATCAGGAGCATAGTAACACTTCCATTCTAATAACATATCTAGAACAAAAAAATAGGCATATAGCATTCCAAAAGGACAGACTCTATAGGTATTAAATGGCTAAGATAATTGGTTAGTGCCATTTTATAAGCTGCATTATGCAGGAGAAGTGTGCATTTGAATGGGATTTGCAGTCAGACAGAGAAGACGAATACTGAGAAAAATACACATATCACAGAATCCTAGGTATTAGATGATAAAACCTTTTAAGGTCATCTGGCCCATCTGTGAGATTAAGATAGTTCTCTGTTGCACCTCTGTTAATGCATTCCCTGTTGCACCTTAGTTGTTCCAGTGAGAGACCTGGGGAAATAATTCCCAGGGAATTTATTGCACAACACAACAGGCAGCTGGACTTCTTCTAATATTCATGCTACATCTTCTGTCTTTTCTTCCATTCAGTGTAGTAAAGAAATAAGGAGGTATGCTCCTGGAGATGTAAATAATACTTGAAATGGTGGTCTTACTGAAAAATAGTGTTTTCTTTGAAACAGTGGACCAAAACATATAAAAATAAGTAATATGCTCTTTATATGTGCTTCTCTCTCAAAGTTTGCTGAATAGTAGTGAGGTAGTGAGGACCTGGGAAAAAAGCCATGAGCAATAAAGAAAAAGAAACATCATTCATAAACAATAATTCCTAAAGATGTTTGGTAGGGTTTTGTTGCTGAATACTGTTGAAGTTGGATAAAGTTTCAAGGAATAGGACTTCAGCTCCAGGTTTTGCCACAGGTTTTATATGCTTCTTTGGAGATAGTGTTGGAATATGTAAGGAAGTTTAACATTCCCTCAAGAACAACCTTGCATTTCTGTGCCATAAAATGAAAAGGAAAAACTGGTAATTTTAAGTGTTCTGGGCCAAGAAAAAATATATTCATCATAAAAGTACTGCAGCTGGCTTAAAAAATAATTGGCAGTTAATTTGTTCCCTGCTTTTTGTCATCCTGGTGGAGTTCAGGCAGCTGAGGCCAGACCACAGGGAAGAAATTATCTGTGTGGCTTGAAAATGGCAATGCTATTCTGATGAAGGCTATATTGGAAACCAAGCATGAGGACCCTGTCTAGGGCTCATTTTTTGCTAAATAAATTCCACGCAGTGTAGTTATATGTCTGCCCTGGAAATAAAATGGCAGGTGACCTGACGTCTCAGAAATATGCTTTCAAATGACTCAGAAACTGCTTTTATTCCTGTCTCGCTTCAAATACCACCTAAATGGCAAAGAAGGTCTATAACTAGACTCGGATAAACTCCCTTCAGCAGTCTGTGTGTGCGACTTCCTGGTAACTGAAGCCACCTTGTCAGATCAATATGCAGAAGAAGCCTTTACCTTATTTAATCACTCATTAAACAAGTCCCACTTTCTTTACCAGCTCCTCAAGTGATTTCAAGAATCTGCTACATGACCTCTGCTTTGGCATTCAAATGTACCTGCAGGAGGGGGTAAGTAGGGACCTCCCAGCTATTCTAAGCCCAGTCTTTCACTCTTGTTACACAGCATGCCACACACCTCCTATCTCCCCATCTTATTCCCTGTCTTGCTTTCCATAGCGCTTTCTTCAGTGAAGTACCGGGAAAAGTCATCACCCGAGTGCTACACTAATGAAATGAAAAACAAGCTTGACCACTTTTAGCTTCATCAGTCCTTATTCACTTTTTCAGTAAAAAAAATCATCTTGAACTGTCATTCATCAAGTCTCACCCTATCTGACATACCTGCTAAGGCTAAGAATTAAATCAGATGTGCTTGATTCTATAAATAATCAAGCTAAAATTGCATCTGATTACCCATTTTGTTACATAGCCGACTGTTTTAGGAAAGGAGGTTGGTAACAGGCATGGTCAGTCCCTTCATTTAGTGTATGGATGAGTGGGCAAAGGTGACTGAGTGACCTGTGCTACTCAATCTATTGCTTCTCTTGGATGTGTGGTAAATGAGTATGTTCGGTTACTGACCAGTTTGGGAGTAAAACTGGTCTTTTCAACTTGATTGCATATATGCTTTTCACCTGAGCTGTGAAACTTGATTGCATATATGCTTTTCACCTGAGCTGTGAAGCAGAATGCCTTATCACTTGATGTGGTTCACAGCATGCTCGTTATTGTGGTTTATGTGTTTCAGCTGGTCGACAAGGTCTTAACTACTTTCAGGGGCACGCAGGCTCTTCCATCTTCCACAGAAAACCTCTGAGTTCTCCCAGTTGCAGGTAATATTTCTTCTTATATTGTGCTATTTCTTTTGGACTAATGAAAGAAATAGATTCCTCTATACATAGACCTATATGCATGCATTCACATGTAAATATGTAATTTTAAATATGTGTATATATAAAAGGTGGTAAGTGAATGTGGTATATGAGAGAAATACATTTTGGATGAGGGACTGGAATACTGTGTTTGCTGTGTGCACTATTCTGAGCCTCCCTTGACTAGTTTCTTCTATTTCTTCTTTTTCTGTGTGTGAATAAAAGCTTAGTTCTCCTGAATTTGATGGATGTATGGAAATTTTACTCTTTTATCTGTAGAAGACATAATGTACAGACAGTAGCAAAGCAGGGATCCTTCCAGGGCTTTCTGATTGGGTGTGGCATTGGAGCTTGAAGATTTCAGAATATAAATGTAGCATTATGGATAAGAAGTTCTTATTTCCTCCCCTGACTACTGAACTTGCAGCAACTCAGTCCTTAAAGAGAAAGGAAGTTTCCAAACAAGTTAAGTCCTTGTCTTTTATTGCCTGTAAAACATACTGGAGACTAAATTTATAGAGACACTTTCAAAGACTGTATGATGATAAGAAATGATGGCACGTTGGGCACCCATTTGGGATTAGGATGCATGACTGCACAGAGCCCAAAAGCAGAGCTCCTACATCTGTTTGTGCAGGTAGGAACGCTGTTTGACAAGGGCACAGGATGACGTTAGCATCACAGAATTATTGAGTACAGCCTGAACATACTTGGCAGTATCCCATGACCTTCTCTCCTACTCCAGGCTTTCCCTGGTAGCAGAACTGTCTCTGGGCAAAGGTTAATTTTTTTTTTTTTGTTGGCTCCTAAAGTTTCTTGATGGAAATTATTAGTGAAGATGACTGAAGAAAAAAATAAAATAAATTGATAGTGAGCCCTCATCACAGGCAGAAAGTTTCATTTCTCTTCCCTACTCCTATGTGGGCCATTTGAACAAGAGCCCAGGGGACTGCTTAAATCTCCTCTGAAATGGTAAAAATGTAAAGCTGATTTCCCATTGGCTGCCATATTATGCAGTCACTCACACCAGGATAAAGCAGTTGGAAAGGTGTGGCGTTCTGATTTGGTCCTGTTTTTATTTGATTTCTGCTGGTTTTAATGAAATTATGTAAGGTTTGGGACAGGGGAGAACTGGAAGCCATGTGTCTGGCTATGCCCTCACTGCCTGCTACCAAGCACAGTAGGAACACTTTCAAAAATCACCGTGTCTAACTTTGTTCACTGTGAATTAAGTTCAGCCAGCAGCAGAAGCCTGAACTGGGAGGTTCATCTATGGATAGGGAGGTAGGAATATTAAGAATAAACTTTGAAATTTACAGGAGGACCATTAACTATTGCACATTGTCACTAATTGCTTAGCTAAATAAAAATGTGAAAATATCGGAAATTTAAGTGATAAATTCAATTCTGGTATGACTTAGTGTGCCAAGCTAACAGGAGGTGAGCAGAAGCAGTAAATCTTTGAGCTTCCACAGAGCTGAAATCTCCAGAGATCACAAGTAGGAGAATATCTGGTCCAATATGTGCATCTATATGGGTTTTAAGGTACCTGGAGGAGGAAACTGCAGCAGAAATGAGAGCTGCAAAAGCTGGAAAGTTACTTTGGTGGGCAAATGGGGTTTTTTGTAGCTGTTGTTGCTCTTATTTATTTTATTAATTTGTTTAAATGTCAACAACAACAAAGCTTTATTTAGTCTGTTCCTCTGTTCTTTGCTTAGGCAAAACTACCAGCAAATTTTCAACATAGGAAACAGGAGAGCTCTTGTAAAAATGGCCATATGTTGCTATACATATCCTCACAATACTCTGATAAAGATAGTCTAAGCAGATCAAATGACAGTTTTATAAAAATAGCTTCTGCCCTCCTTGAATTCCTGTGCTAGATTCTGACACCCTTGTCATAAAGAGCCCTGCTGTAAACTCTGGGATTGTTGATGTAGCAGTCTGTAACATTTCTCAATATGAAGATGAAAAGGACAGAAAAATGCAGCTTTTATTTTGACCTTATCAGCTGTAAAAACCTCACCTTATTTTGTAGGATAATGGCAGGATAGTATCTGTTATTTAAATTCCCTCTTTTTAGATCTAATCTTGTTTCCATGGTTAAATCAACCCTTTGGAGGGATTTATGAACACTTAGAAATTCCACAAAGCCTGGAATTCAGAGAGTCAGGGAGGAGAATTAAAATCCTGGAAAGCCTGTGAATACATAGGGAATTCACATAGAGGGAAGGGAAATAAGTGTTTTAAGGAGGATTTCTGTCTGTGTGAGTGCCATGTGGAATAACTTCCAGCAGATGCATTGGGCAATAAGTGAAGGAATGGTCTCCCTGGTTCAGCTCCAGCCCAAATCAGCAATTGTTGCTTTTCTGATAGCAGCTAAGTGGTCTGTGGGAAATGACGTGGTGGTCTCACTCCAGTCTTACGAATAGTTTTTCATTACATGAAAGCACTAATGAGATGAGCAAATAAAAAAAATGGTGGAGGGAGTGGTGGATACTGAACGCCTTTCACCCTGCATTTCAAGGCCAAGATGTACAGACAGGGTCAGAGGGAATGTAGAAACTGAGTTCTACAGCTCTTATGTGGGTAACTTGGGTATTGTAGCTAAGGGGGCTAGCAATTTGGTAATCCCACAAACAGCAACATCATGGAATGATGGCTGAGGATGGCAAACACTGCTTCAAGCTGATGGTATCTCTGGATCTGGATGTGATCAGCTCCGTGCAGGGCAGGGTAGTGCTGTCTTGGCCACCTGACCCTTGGGTCACACACTGTTGCCCATGGCAGGGCAGCAAGCTGACAGTGGGACATTGATGGTGTGAGAGTAATGTGGAGGGACCAGGCACCTAAGAGAGGGCAGCTAGGCAAAAACGTGGGAAATAAATGCAAATGTGAAGGAAGATGATGTGAACCACTTTCCCTCTTTCACCTCGTGCTGGCAGTGAAGTAACAGGGCTGGTGCTTCTGTTGAGATTTTAAGATGCAGCAGTGCTGGGGTCAGCTCTGGGGGCAACTTTGTCCCAGCTCATTACGAAGCTTCAGACTCTCAGTTTTCAGCTCCTTGCATGACTGAGAAGGGAGAAGGATGAGAGGTGCCTTGCAGCTGAGAACCGCAGTGCCTCCCAGGGGCAGCAGCAGCAGTGGCTTCTCTCACCTCTGCTCCCCCCATATGAAATATGCTGCGTGTGGTGCCAGTTTCCCTTTCTATAGGGAGTCGTTTGTGTTGCTTACATCATATGCTGGATTTAGACGACCTCCAGTGTTACCATGGCAACAGTTTCCGCTTAAGTATAGGTGAGAATGTAAGTTAATTTTAAATAAGGCGATATGAAGGAGGGGGTGAATAAAACTCTCAAAGCCACACAGATCTATCTGTCTAATCAGTTTTGTAGGAAAGCTTCTAAAGCTAGTTTCACATCCCTAAACTTACATCCTCCTCATTAAAAGGAAAAAAAATAAAAAGAAGAAGAAGTTCCCGGCATATTTCTTTGGACTGTTACCACTCACGCTGGTGGCAGACCCAGGGAGCCTCCATCTCTGTGTCCTCTCCATGTCCCCCACGTACGCATTGCCAAATACTCTGCATGTGGTGGGGTCAGTAGATGAATAAGACTTAGAAACAGCACATCTAGTTGGACATTCTTGAGGCTTCGTGTGGGATTAATGCAGTTTTGCTGCTGCTGGTTGCTGTTATGCTGTCCTTCATTTTGTGGCCTGAGCTCTGCCCTCAGTGGTACCCTTAAAATCTAAAGAAAATACATAAAAATATAATGCATCTATAAATACCTGTATGGGTATATGTATGTATATCTATTGTGTTCTATCATTGGAAATTATAAAAAAAATACAGCCATCAAAATAGACATATTATTTTTATAGTAAAATTATCTGCAGTGAAAAAAAGAATTTTGTATTTGATAAAGCATCAGTATGAGAAGTGCTGTTCTCGAAAGCATTACAGGAGTGCCCCTTTTTGCTTCCAACCAGCCCCAGCTGGAGCACTATTTCTCCCTCAGCTCCATAAATGGCACTTATCACTATTGTGTGTGAGCGTCTAGTCCATTAAATAAATATCAAGGTAATGGCAAGAGATTCAGAAGCCCACTTAAACATTCACCTAGTTGGTTAATGCACTGTGATCCACATTTTTTAAGAGCTGCCTTCTTAATATACACAATTTACAGCTTAAGAGTGGGCACCTTCAGAAAAAGCAAAGTGCAGTTAATGCACACCCAGTTGTGACTGTGGTCACACTGGCACTCGGAGGCGTGTTGTCTCCTCAGTGGCCTGACACCATCAGTGGGGGCTGACTTTTCTCTTAGATCTGAGTAACAAGAGGATGCTATTTAGATTTTTGTCATGAACAGTTGCCTAGTAACTGGTTTTTGTAAATCTTTTGGCGGCACTGGTAGCACAAATACCTGTGCCAAGGTGTCTGTGCCTTCCACTTACCTGGAAGTGACAGCCACACGAGCAGGAATGAGAGTGCTACTGCCTACTGGCTTATTCATGGCCATTCATTTGCAAAGCAGTTAGACACAAGAGACTGAGGTAAAATTGTGATACTCATTAATAAACAGTGTAACCTTTTAAAACTTTGGTTTCTTTGCCCTGATTTTCAAAACTGCTTTTTTCCTTCTTATCTTCATTTCATTTGTTTGTTTTGCCATGAGTCACTTCCCTGCTGCTGCTTAGCCTGAGGAAAAACATCTCTTTCCTGGAGTTTGAAAGAGCAAATTTCTAGCACATAAGCTCTACAATACTACAGAGGAGTGGTGTAATGTTATGGATCACTTGTAAAGATCTTTCTAACTTTCTTCTCTGAATTTCTTCAGTTGTGTTTACTGAACTGGTTTATAGTTGCATTTGTGTTGGCAATAAGATCCTTTATCTGTATGCAGCAGGTTTAATTAATTAGAGCATCATACGATGTCAAGCCAGTCACAGTTAAAATCAGAAGATAAGACAGGAGGTAACTGCAGACATAATGGTTATTAGATTTCTAAAACCACCTGGATTATATGGAGTTTTCTTGTGGATTGAGCTGCCCTGAGTATGCAGCCTGAATCTGAATTGCTGATTGGTGGGGGGCAGATAGCTTACTGCATGACCTACAAAGAGAGATGCTTCTCAGCATTGTGTTGGTGTAGGTATGTGTTTTAGCAGGTATTCTGTCAGCCTGAGCAGTCAGACAAGTGGAATGACAGGAATCCTAACAGAAAGAGATTCTTTGTATAGCTAATGTGTTATAAAACAGGACCTGAAGGAAGGAGAGTAAAAAAATGGTGAGATGAATCAAGTAGAGGCCCCAAACATAGAGACCGATGGGAATGGTTAGTTCTGAATGACAAATAGAGAGCAGTAACACTGATATTATTTTCATGGAAATATAGAGAACTCTGTTACATGACTGGCAAAGTGAAGGATGTTGGTGATGTTGCAAGAAATTATGTTGTCTAATGCCACTTTCTGTGCTGTCCAGAGTAATTCCTTCTGCCTATGGTAGTTCTTAGTGGGTGCATTGGGATGCAGTTACGCTGCAAGAGTTACCCTTCTAATCACAGCAAGAGAAGAGGAACTCACTTAAATGTGGTGGAGGCTATCTGAAATTGGCCAATCAAACAATGATGAAGTTCCTCAAAGGAAGCAATTGGGAGTTTCTTCTGTGCCAAAAATGGCAGGAGAAAGGCATCAGTGAGAGGTTTTAAATGTGTGAGTGTGGATCTCTGGTGACATCTGCCAAATACTTCCAACTATTTGGCAGAGGGGCACTGAGGAAAGCATGCCTGTCTATAGACTAAAACTCTGTACCCAGTGGTCTACAGCTACAACAAAAAATCTCAGGCTACTGATAGCTGCTAACATCTCCTGTATTTATTGCTAACCCCCAAAAATACCCCAAGGGGACTTTTATTGCATTCATGATTACCTACATTTAACAGTGCTTCCACTATTAGTCACCCTTGCCACTTCTTATACACAATATCTGGTGCTTAAGGGATATGTAAGGACCTTAGGTAATATCTCTTACTGTGTTGAAGGATATCTCTCTTCTAAGCAAAGGCTACATAAGATGGAGAGAAGTCAAAGTCCTCGAATTTTGTCTGCTGTTATGGGCTAATCATATAATAATACCACATAAAATGAAAACATATCTTCCTCTCCAATGATGGCCATCTTAGACTGAAGAAAATTAGTCTGCTTATGAATTTTATTTGAGAGACTAAAATTAATGGGAAAACCAAATGATCTGCTTAATGAACTTGATGGCCTGCAGCCTAGGCAAGGGACAGAGACAAGAATGGTAGTTGGGAAGAAGGGTGAGGGACGAATATCTGGATTAGGAAGAAACAGGAATTGAAACTGCCATCTTAAGTAGAATGGCAAATAGAATGATTTTGGAATGAAGACCCCATAGAGAAAGGCTCCAGCATTGTTTGGAGATGTATTTCTAGTGTAGGAAGCAATAAAAAAAAAAAGGAAACTAAACATTCTAGGCAGACTAACAGGAAGAGAGAGAAAAAATACCCCAATCAAAAGTTTGTCTTCTGTTAATGTGTCTTTTGCTGTTTCCTGGAATGAGGTATTCAAAAGCATTGCCATAGTGTCAGGCTATAAACAGTCTTTGGAGCATGTGGTACCTTTCTTCTGCTGTACTTTATTCCATGTGTAGGATTTCAGAGAGATACAGGAGCTTATTGAATAATTTCCACACCACCTCTTTCATTATAGTGTGAAGAGATGGAGGGCAGAGATCATCTTGAATCTGTAGGAAGTGCCTGTATGTTAAAACTAGTTGCAGAATATGTAGCAAAACATCTACTGAAATATTAATGAATTGGGCAAGATATAATTTGCCATGAAAGTAAATCAACAGGAGCATTTGAAGCCAGGAACTGCAGTTCTCATGAGCAGTATTGTGATTCATGTGGATGTAAAGTAGAATATTGATCCAAACCAATAGATTTTGTTCAGGTAATTCTCAGGATGTAATGGTGCAGAAAAACGTAACTAAAATCTCATTTGATGTTCAAATCGGGACAGCACTAGTGTTTATGCCAAATTACACCATATGGAATTTTCACAACTGCAAGTCCACCTGGAGAAAATATTTTCCCAAGAAAGAGATCTATTTAATTTTCTGATGCCATTTCTTCATTTTATTCTTGTTGAGGAGTCACAGAAAATCCAGTTTCATCACAGCTTTGTGCTATATAGCAGTCTGATGCCTCAAAAAACTATTTTTATAAAGCATTTCCCTACTGCTACCCAGGAACACCAGCTTGTATCCAGGATTGGAATGTACTTATTCCTTTAATTCTTGAATGGTAGCCTTCTAATGACATGCATTTCCTTTCCTGTGGAAGAATTTACTCTCATACCAGAGAGGCAAAACAGCTCTCGGACTGTTGTAAGAGGTTGTTTGGGAATGGTAGCCAAAGCCTACCCAATTGATGAGTCCCTGTTACGTTGGTCAGAATGAAATCCCTGGTCCATGGAATGTTCCTACCCCTCTCAGCTCTAAGCCCACGAACAAATTCACACACACTGCTCCAATACTGAACTAATTTCTATGCATCATTGCAACACTCCTTTGCACATTTTAGATGTGTTTTGTATTAAAGAACCTGTTGCAAGAATACATGTCGCTTGGGGGACTGCTGGCAGAGTTCTAAAAGTCTGGAGTAATTGCAAGCCTCTGTTGCAATATTTCAGTCTGGAGCTCACCTTTCATGCTGGTGGAATTAGAAATTGTCTCTTTATGAATCAGCAGAAATTATTCACCAGCTTTAAGTGGGGTTATAATTCTTTTTGACAGAGAGATAGAAGTCCTTGTCCCATTGTACAAAGTCAGAGATCCTGCCTGCCTTGTTCTGTATTGCTGAGCCATTCTTCTCAATAGGGTTAACAGTGACTGAAGCAGACTTGCTCTACCTTTGTGGAGGAATTGAGTTTCATTTTCTTCTTGCTGACTTTCTAGATCATGCATCCTGTTTGATTCAGCCTTTCCTTTTACAGTGCACTGCCAGCCCCATTACTTCATGCTTTCACTCTGTTTACTTCTCTGAATCTGAGGTACAGAGAAAAGGTTTTGATTTTATTGTGTGTGTGTATTTTTCTGGAGCAGTTCAGACTGTTTTAATTGCACACTTACTCCCCATGACTCACCTTTGGTTTGCAGTGGTCTGTGAGGGAGAACATTGATGTCGACATCATTCTGCCTCTCCATCAGTGTTTGCTGCACACTGCCTTATCCAGGCGCCTGAAGACACTTGTCTTTCCAACTTGCAACCTTTTATTTTCCTGTATCTGAGACCCTCCCTGGCTTCAAGGAATATGCCTGTATAACTTAGAAAGAAAGAGGGGGAGTTGAAGAATAGCTCACCAAATAGAGCCTGGGAAGGCATTTATTCTCTGTCCCTGCTTGCTGACATTTGAGTCCTGCAGGACCCAGGGCTGGTGTCTTGAAGAAGCTCAAATTACTGTCTGAATGATATAGTAGGCTGGATACTAAATAAAGCTGGCTCCTTACGCCAGTGGCACGAGTCCTGCCACTCCATCTGCAACAACATACCAAAGTATCTAGCGAAGCAGATCAGCTTTCTTTTCTCTTGGCCTGTTCCCTACTTACCAGAGACCAAAGGCAGGGAGGACTTTAAATACCAAAGATTTGACAATAATATAAAAGCCTGAGTAAAAATGCATATGTTCTATTAAAAATTATGGCCATGGGTTGATCAAAGGCTGGCCCCAATATGAAACCAAAATTGGAGAGCCTGGGCAAGCCTTCAGTGATTCGTTACTCCTGTGTGGTCCCAGCTGCTTTTCATATTCCACTCTGGCCTATCCTGTCACTATCAGCAAGGATCGCTAGGATGTCAAAAAGAGTGATACCTACAGTGTTGCAAAATCTGCCAAACCTCAGGCACATGGCACCAGGGTTTATGATGTGTAACGTGTTTCAGTTGAGGAACTAAAAAACTACACTGAAAAACCCCACATACTGAAAACTGTGTTAAAGAAAATTGAAAAATGATGTGAGGGTCTCTTTCATGCAATAAAATCTGCAGTCTGATTTTAAGAAAAGATGGCAGGGAACTGGTTGTTTTTATATCCAAATCTATATGAATCCGATGATTTTGAGCTTGCTTTTGTCTTTTCTCCTTTAAATTTCTGGAGAGAAAGAATGCAAAAAGTGGTGAGAAGCTAAAGAAATGAAATTTCAGAAAGGGAGCTGGGTAGGGAGAAGCTTGTGCACAGTTTTTTCCTGATTTTGTTTTTCATGTGATGGGTCAAATGAAGTATGAATTGAGATGAATTTTTTGTTTGAAAATCCATAAATAAAACTATGCATTCCCAGAAAGCATTAAAACAAAATGCCCTCTAAAACAACACACTTCTGTTTTCCATCTAACTGTCCATAAACTGGCAAATAGTTCTGAAAATAAATAAATTAAATTGCAGCTAGTTTTGTGATTCCATGAGATTCCCAAAGCGGCTTGGTGAGTTATCCAGCTGTCAGGTTCATCTCTGTGCTCCATCTGCATCAATATTTTGTGTTAGCTTGGCACCTTGGGCACAATCCACAACAGTTTTTCCTCCCTGGTGCTCTTGCTCCCCAGTTTCCATGGAAGGCGACTAAGACAGATGGATTAGAAGACAGCTAATGCAGGGCAACAGCCAGATCCCTGATGTGATCTGGAAGCGCATCTAGACTGCAGTGTAAGAGATGTGACAGCAAGTTCCATACTTCAGTGCTTTTATTATCAGAAACTGCAGATTTCAAATTACGGTGCTGAGCTGAACAATTACAATAATGAGGCAACATAAATTTTGGTTGTAAACGAGCACTATAACTCAAGATATCTGATTGAAAGAGAAATATTTTTATGCCTTGAGATGGAAGGCAACAGAGCTGCAGCGGCATGTCTTCTGGACCCAGGTGAGACATAAGGGGAAGAAATATCTCCAATCCCCAGTCTAACAGAGGGAAGAGCCCACACATGCCTTTCTTTTGTCATCATGGGCAAACAATGTTTGCAATCGGGGAGCTTAAAGCCCATAACTGAAGTTATAACTCAGTCACTGTCGCTCACTAAAGGCCATCCACATCAGAAATCCATACAAATAACTTCAGTTGAGAGCTGAGGATTTTTTAACACAAGCCTAGGCTGAAGCTCTGCAGATCCTGACAGGTTTATACTCCCCACACAAATCTGATCTTTTTGTGTGGTCATCTGGTTGCCTTGTACTGCTCAAGATTTATGTCACAGGTGTTTGCCTTCACCTTGATCTACACTAACTGATGCGAATTAACTAAGCAATGAAGACTTACTTTGGAGTTGAAAATTGTAGTGAGGAAAGATCAAGCCAGACTACAAAAAATACTAGGAGCTAAAACTAACCATTAAATATTAATTTCAGATGCTTCTAGATAAAGGGCAAGGATTAAAAGAAATAAAGGTAGTTATGTCTGTAAAAGCAGGAAATTGTAAGATGGCAGTGCTGAGAATGCAGCCAGAGCATGTTTGCCACAGTCTCCGCCTTTGCGCTCTCTGTGATTTCTTCTTCAAATGCTCAGGAAGGAAAACCCTGTTGGCAGGTCAGATCACACATTTCACTGACCTATACTGGTAATTTGAAAGGTAATTTTTTTTTTTTTTAGATTTTCGCAAGGGATCACCTGACTCCACAGCCTCAAGCTTCAGTTTGGTGGTTAAGCTAAAAATAACTGGAGGAGTGGCTTGTAATAGATGGCAAAAACAGGAAACAGAAGCGTCACACATTTATTATACAAAGAAAAGGAAAAATTAACTTCTGTATTATGTTATTGTTCCCATCTAAGTTTTAATTTTTAGACTTCAGAGAGGAGTTACTGACAGAAGCAGGGACCAGAGATTAGAGGTTTTCATAAATGGCAGAAGCTGTGTTTCCTTTGTTAATATTGGATAAACTCCTGATCCTATGAAAGATAATGAAAATTTTGCTCCTGACCTCAGTAGAGTCAAGAATTCAGTTCTAAAAACCTCATGATCTGTTACTCTTTGATTCAATTCTTTCATTGTTGTTATTATTTCTAAATATAACCTGTGCATTGTCATTTAGATCTATCAATTTCTAATTTTTTTTTCGGGTGGTCCTGATCCTGATGTCCCATATATCAATCTGCTTGATATATTAATTTCTAAAATAAAGATTTTATTTTAATTCCATGTTTTACAACATTGGGAGTGGTAACATCAGTTGGGCGCATAGTACAAATTCCTGTTGTTTTTGCAGCATAGATGCTCCAGAAGGATCATCCATGATGATTCAGCTCGTTATTCTGCACTGGTTAAAATACAGCAGATATTTCAATTAAAATGTTGTAGCTGGGAAGCTTTGTGACCTCACTTCTGAGCATTTCATGTCAGATTTGTTTGACAGGAGCAATCTGACATTGCATCCATTCTAGAGTGCAAGGGAATGCAATTACGTGTCAAACTTTCTGAAATCTTTAGGGACCTCAGGACAATCAGTATTAGACAGGCACTACACTGTTTTGTCCTCCAGATTTTTATCTAGACAGGCAAATCTAGCATTTTCTCACTTTTTCTCTCTGTCAATTAAAAGTAGTTCGAAATTTTTTATGAGAATTTTTTTATGCACCTTACTGCTCAGAGAAAATCCATTTGAAGACATTTGTCTCTGATAATACAATCTGAAATAAAGGATGCAAAAATTATGTGTGAAGAAGATATTGAAAGTAACTTTTACAGCTCCCACATATATGACTGAGTTATTTCAGTGAATAGGTTCCGGGCAGTATTAAAAGTCCATTATTCTTTTCAAAAATCAAACCTGTTGGGTGAGAGAAAGTGTCAGGATTTATTTTGAGTGGCATCTAGAGGCTCATTTCACTTGCCTACTTGAAAAATCACAGAACTGCTATAGAAAATGGAGTGATATTCTTTCCTTAAAAACACGATGGTCCCCCAATCTCCAAAATTCCTTTAGCAACCAAGATCTTTACTTTCACACATTTTCCCAATTAACATTTCATATCCACATTTGTAATTTTAGAAAGCAGAGTATTAATCATTCTATAATGGAAAAAGTATAAATGCAATTTCTAAATACATTTATATTTCTATTTAATACAAAAATCCAAGAATTAATTATATGTTGAATGATTTTAAAACAAATGCCTGATAATTTCTCTTGCTTTTCTGAATGCCATTTTACTATATCTCAATATCATTACTCTATATAAAAGCTCTACATCTAAGGCTGTATTCTGCTAGGCAGTGCCACTCTTCATCTTCAGTGATCTTATTCTCTAAGCAGGTTTGTTGAAGGGCTTTTAGTCTAGACGGTGGAGGTAGAGTTTTCAAGCAACTTTTTGGGGTGTAAGATTTGAATTCTCACTGATACAGTGCATATGGATAAAAACTAACTTTCTCTTTGCTGGATTTCTGTACCTATTACTTTTGCAAGGGAATGGCTTACAGAGCTGAGTGGTATTGCAAATAATCAACATACTAGAATTTCAGCATGCACTTTTTTTTGTGATTTACTCACTTTGCATTTTCATCTCAGTTTTGTCTAGAGAAGAGGATGCAGTACAGTATAGTACAGGCATGCTGAGTGATTTAGGTGTCACTTGCCCGAGCTTAGTTACTCATTTGTAACTATAATGGCATTTGTAGCTATTTATTCATCTGAGTGTTGTAGGTAAACACTCTGTGGCGCCCTACTGGTGAAAGAACATTGAAATTGCAGGTAATAACAAGAAAATATTTTGTTGTTGTTATTTGCAATCTTCAGTATTTTTTAAGACTATTACAGCGTGTAATCTTGTTTTTTGGTCAGTGAAAAAAGGCATGAAAG
The DNA here is from genome assembly GCF_047495875.1 of Pithys albifrons albifrons. NCBI lineage: Eukaryota > Metazoa > Chordata > Aves > Passeriformes > Thamnophilidae > Pithys > Pithys albifrons. The sequence continues at coordinate 49,244,217 of NC_092464.1, read as the reverse complement.
CATATCTGTGTAGCTCAGGATATCCATAGAACCATCACTGTTTATGTTTATTCCCTTCATCCTGCTCTGGTCCTTTCAAGTGCTGCACACCAACACTGCTACTCTGATTTCAAAGGAGCTACACTGAGCAGCAGTAAGGGAAGGCTTCACCTTATTCTTGATTCCTTCTTTCCCTTTCAGTTTACGGTTTTATTTCTTCTCTCAACTCTTTCAAGAGACAAGAAGTCTACATCTGACAGATGGATGCCTTTTTCTCTTTTAATCTTTTAAAAAAATTGCTTTCATATGAGGTAAGTTATGGTGACAACACTTGTTTTGCATTGCTGGTTTTGAACTAAAGAGACCTAATATAAATGGTAAGAGGCCATCTTCTACCTACACACAGTCAAAGGCAGTACAAATTTCTAGCTTCAAACGTGGATTGGCATGTTCAGATACACACTTGCTCTCACTGTAATCCATAAAATGTGTTGCTAGCTTCAGTAAGTCATTTTTAGGGAAAGTGGTTCATTCCAGGGAGATGAGAATCTGGCCCTGGGTATTTGACTGCTTCCTGTGCATTGCAGTTTTCGGGGAGGCGTGTTATATCACTTTAGCTTACAACAGAACCCGCACATCTCACTTTGCTGACAAAGAAAAGTCCACCTGCCATTTGAAATATGCTGATATTATGGGCTGTTGCAAACCCACTCCACAATTCAGTGTGATTGGCAGTCACTGCTCGGAGGCTGAGAGAGTGGGGATATGAGAGGTCAAACAGAGCTGCTTTAGTGGAAAGCTGGCACACTCGCTCCTCACTCAGGGCAGGAATCCCCTCCCTTCCCTGGGCTGGGAAGCAGGGAGTGCTGCTGAGCAGAGAACAAACAGATGGAGCATGTTCTTAACCTTCGTGCCGCTCCACCAGTCTCATAAAAGACATTCACCCTCCCACTAAATGAGTAAATGAGAGGTTGATTGATGACTCAGAAATGTATTTATTCAAACTTCTATTTAGCTGCAGCTACACAACAGCTTTTTGAACTTACAGGGAATCAAGCGATTCAGTTCCCTGCAGGTACAAAAGTGCAAGATGGCAACAGATATGATGCAGTATGCTTATTCTCTATAAAAGTATTAGAAGAGCAGCTTCATGGTTGACGTTTCTTTATTGGTGGAGTCTACAATGAATTCCCTCTGGAATGATTATTGCTTTTCTGTACTGTGGCATGCATTCTCCAACTTACTGCACGGATTTTACTTTATTTCTTACTTTTCTTTTTTTGTTGTTGTTTTGTTTAGTTGGTTTGTTTTGGAAGCAAGCAGAGTGAGTTTACCCCAACACCTGTGTCTAAGTAGATTTGGGTTTTGTATACAACCTGAAAGGAAACACAGTTGTGCTCAGGTGTTTATTGGGGAAATGTGTATCAACTCACTGAACCATTTATTTGCTTTACATTGACATTAGTTCCTGTTACTTTTCTTGTATTAACAGTGATGAAGACATTGATAGATCATTTTATTTTAAATGAAAGCTTTGCTGTCAATATTGCTGAAATACAGCTATTTATGTGTTACACAGGGTTATGTCTTACATGGAAACTACAGTAAACTCTTAGATGGAAAGTTGAGGTGTTCGTGTGTTTGCATACATGATATGCATTTCTGTTGCCAGTTGCAGCTGAAGTAAAAATAAGCAGGCATTTACTGCTTTATTTCCTGTCATAAAAGTACTTTTTTTTAGATAGTTGAGAAATAGGGACAATGGTTTCATATAATTTGTATTTACAGAGATTCCTGATATGATTCAAAATAGGATCCCACACCAAAAAAAAACCCCTCAAACTTTTGGTTTTGTAGTTCTGATATTTTAATATACACAGATTGGAGTGGTGGATAGAAATTATTATTTGCGGTTTTTACTAAGCAGCCCATCTGCCTGTACTTTGGAGGACACCCCCAGTGCAGCTGTAGAAGAACCAAAGAGTGGTCCTTAGTGTTCTGTGCATTCTCTTTTGCTCTCCGTTTCCTTTCTCACAAGTGTGTCTGTGGGTGTTGACTACTATAATTTTGGTTCAGCAGCATAATTACAGATGTGTGGAAAGCTGTTAATACTTCTTGCTTTCACGTGCCTTGACAGGAGTGAGGTTGAATGGTTCACTCTCCTATAGGACTAAATCTGCACCATCATATTTCTCATAGACCTCCAAGATAGGACCTTCTTCACAAAGATCTGGCTTTGTTGACCCATGATAAGGTGGTCTTGATATTCTTCTGTTTGCTGTGCAGTCCTAGAATAAATCATTGCTAGATCTATCGGCAGTTCTGTAAATATTCTCCCCACATATCTCTTCTTGGCAGCATGTGTGTTCTCTGTAGGAAAGGATGTCTCCATTTTCTCTTAGCCAGCCACTGGAGAATGGAACTGTGAATTTTCCTTCTCTCTCTCCCTCCCTCTCTCCCTTCCTTCCTCTAACAGCTATGCTAGTAATTGATTTACTTCATTGGTCTGGACTGCAATTGCACAGTTCCACCAGAAAAATCACAGGATTGAAACCTGAAATGTGTGAACATGGAAGTATTTTGTGTAAATGAAATGCTAGTTCCATATTATTTATGCTAATTAAAGCAACAAAACTCTCCTAAAATAGGCTAGGAGAGGATTCATGTGGTAGCCCTTGTCACTGTAGCACTAGTTCTGTGAGATCTGCCCCAAAGGTCCTGGCACACAATTCAGTGCAGCACACCAGAGGTCAATGCAGCACCTATGGATGGCATTGCAGAGTAATTTCCTTGATCATAGATTGTTCCACCTTAGTGCTGAACTCACAGGAAAAACTGGAGTAAAATTAATAGCTTAGCTAATACAGAGGTAACATTGGTCCATTTTGTTTTGTAGTGTTTATAATAAAGTTAGCACCATATATATTGCAGCATAAATGCTGTGAGTAAGCAGAAGAGACCTTTTCCCTCCTCAGAGAAAAGACAAGGACAGTTCAATAAGTGATGTCATTTCAGATTGATAGAGAAAACATGATCCTCTGAGTCAATAGGAGTTTTGTCATGGAATTTAGCAGGGTGAAGGCTTCAGCATGTGGTGGACCAGTGCTTGTCCAGTCATCTTACATGTGATAGGCAAATATAAGAGAATGGTAATAGAAATCTAAGCACCTAAGAATCTTTGGCTTCTCCTGGCATAAGTTAGTTGATTTCTCAATTAGGTCAATGACTACGTCATTCCATTACTAAGTATAGGTTGCTGTTCCTTGGTTAAGTGAAGTAGTTGCTCTTTAATGGGTTCTCACAAACAATCGTGGCTGGAAAGCTGCCCAGTGAAAAAGGATCAGGCATGCTGGTTGACAGCTGTCTGAACATGAGCCCAGGTGGCCAAGAAGGCCAGTGACATCCTGGCATGTTTCAGCAATAGTGTGGCCAGCAGGATCAGGACAGTGAACATCCCTCAGTTCTCGGCACTTCTCGGGCCACATCTTAAACACTGTGTTCAGTTTTGGGCCCCTCACTATGAGAAAGACATTGAAGTGCTGGAGTGTGTCCAGAGAAGGGCAATAGAGCTGGAGAAAGGGTCTGGAGCACAAGTCTGATGAGGAGTGGTGGCAGGAACTGGAGTTGCTTAGCCTGAATAAAATGAGGCTCAGGGAAGACCTTATTATCGCTCTCTATAATTACGTGAAACAAGGTTGTAGTGAGGCAGGGGTCTTCTCCCAAGTAACAGGATGAGAGGAAACAGCCTCAAGTCGTGCCAGGGAAGCTTTATATTGGATATTAGGAAAAAAATGTCTTCACCAGAAGTGTTGTCAAGCATTGGAACAGACTACCCACAGAAGTGATTGGGCCACCCTACCTGATGGTATTTAAAAGACATGTAGATGTGGCACTTGGGGACATGGTTTAGTGGTTGACTTGGTAGTGTTAAATTTGCAGTTAGACTCAATGATCTTAGAAGTCTTTTTCAACCTAAACCATTCCATGATTTTATGTGGACTCGATGATCCTTATGAGTCCCTTACAACTCAGCACATTCTGTGATTCTGTGAAATCACTGTAGGTGGGCCATGTAGCAACCTTCTCTCTCAGTCTATCAATGAGTATTCAAGGTCACCCACAGGTTTCAATAGGAATGGCACCTCAGAATCCAGGATCTAAAAGCATCTCCAAGGTTCCTCTGAACTCCTGAAGTCCTGGGATCCTCTAATGAACTTTTCATCAGGCTGATGGCCTAATACTCAATAGCTGTATCCTCAGCTGCTTCAGAGTGCTTAATTCACACAGCTTGCTTCTTCACTCACACTCTATTTCTCTTTGTTTGCTTGTTTTTTTTTTCAAATAAGAGACAAACAAATAGGATAATCTTGTGTAATCTTTGAATGGAACATGGGGATGCTTCTTATTTAGTTCCCAGGACTTTAATTTCCCTTTGGTCTCTTTGGAAATACTGTGAAAATGTAGAGAACCCAAATCTTTATATTTTTGATTTTAAAAAGCGTTTTTTCATGTGGCAAATCTTTCTGGTGTTTTTATACGTCTGCCATATCCTGTTTGTCATCTTTATACAGGTACTACAGACTTTGAGTCAACACCAACCTTTTAGCGCAGAATGCATTTGATGCCAAACTAATATGCCTAGTTTGAAGGTAAACTCCCCCACACCTCGAGATTACAAATATGTGCTAACTCACTGGGCCATGAGGCCTGAGCACATTTTGGTGAGACCTGCTCATAGCTTTGTGGAGTGTCCTCCTTTCAAGCTAAACTGACTTGTAGCTCCAGTTCTTTCAAGAGATGATGTCAGCACCTAAACAGAGAGCCAAGTTGGCATCAGGATGTAGGTGCATAACCAATCTGCTTTCCATATTGTTCTTTTGGCTTTCATACAATCATGAATAATCTGTTTAAGACAGTGTGAAAACCTCAACACAAGCAGGATGCACTTTATGTCCCTAAAGTCACTTTTTCATTTGCATAGGCCCCAAGCCCAGTGAAGAATCTGTATGTGAGAGGGAGAAAAGAGAGAGATCTCACAGAAAACAGTTCCGTGATTTTATTTATTTATATTATACTTCTCAAAACCATGACTGAAGACTGTGATTTTTCTACTGACATATGCATGCAATTTTTCCTGAGATGGAGGAAACAAATCTGTCAGCCTCCTGATGAGCATTACAGAGAGAAAGACACCCAGGATAATTTAATTAGACACCAAGAAATAACCCAAACTGAAGGACATTTTCTGGTTGTCAGGAACAAAATTCATCTTTATAACAGGCAAAACCACCACCCTGATTCAGAGACCTCCCGTGCTCTCTGATCAGCTCTGAATTGCTTTTCCGCTGTGTTGCTTAAAGTTCCTTGACCCGTACTAGAGATCTGCTTCGAGATACGCAGCTGTGTTGGATCCATAGTGAGGAAAAAAGTGACCTTGTGCTATAGGCCTGAGTGCTATAAAGAATGATCTGGGTCTAAAGAATTATGTAGAGCAGCTACAAGATGTCTAAATTATCCTGAGCTGCATTGAGGAACTGATGCAATAATAAATGATGAACAGCTGATTCTTTATAATTTTCTATATAGTTCACAACTCTGGAAGACAGTTTAATGCTGCTTTGGTGAGTTAGGGATTATTTGCAGATTTGCACCATGTTGTTTTGGGGTTTTTTTTCCCTCTGGAGGGGGAAATGCATAGCAGTCTGTCTTGGACAAAGTTGAGTTGGGGGAAAGGAAAGATGAAGGAAGGAATAAAAATGCACCAGTAGAAAGATGTGTCTTCTTCCTTTATCATGGCTGACCTGTTATTGTTGCAAGCCGGGACGAATGGCCTGTGAACTTGATAGTTTCTTATTATGGCTTACTGTGCTGTGTTGTGTCAGGGACTTGGGCTTGGCTAAGCTCAGGAGTATAAGGTTTGTTCTTCCTTCTGCTAATGATTCCCCGTGTGACCTTTGCCAGACTTCTGCTGCATTTAAAGAAGGGCTTTCTCATCTGATGATGACAGAAATGAGACTCTCTCAAATATTTTTGTATCTCAGAACACAAAGCTGCTGCAGAAGGAACAAAGTGGCATTTGCTGCATTTAGGTGGTTCTTTCTCTACTGAGTAAAACAAGAGTTTTGCATGACCAGAGCTGAACGTGCCCGTTGCTGAGTACATGAGTTATGCAACTTGCCTACTCGGAGTAATATAGTTACAATTATTAATAATTATATGTAAATGAGTTCATTAAGCCTTTATTTTTCAAAAACTAATATATTAACCAACTAAAAATTATGTTCAATGACCCATTTACTAATTACTTAAATTAGAATTCACCCTCCATCTGCTCAGAAGCACACACAAAACAGGGCTCTTAAGTCATCAAACAATAGTGGATCTAAACAATTACAATAGATGTGGGTTTATAAACTGCACTGGTTTATCACAAATAGTAGAATATTATCAAATAAATGTTCTTAATTTATGCTGGGAAAACCTGATACACAAAATGTTTCAGATATTGTTCTTCTCATTGTAAGCATCTTTTTCATCCCTGCTGCAATCGATTTGAATTTTATGTTATGTTGGTTCTGTAATATAAAAAAAGAAGCTATCTGAATCCCGTGTTTTCAGGATTGCATTGATGGGACTGCAATTTAAAGATCTAATACCTGGGCAATTGAGATGACAGTTTTAAAATATTTGATATAAATATAGTGTATGAAGTAAATCAACCTGTGCAGTATAAATATAAATGGCATCCATAATGTAGTGTATGCTCAATCTTCTATGTGTAGATTTAGAGTTTAATAGAATAGCTTTTGCTATATTCTATCTGTAAGTTTAATTCCAGGTGTTAAACTTGAATTTATGAAAGCTAGGAGATAGCTTTTAAAGTGGATTTACTGGCAGAGTTAGCAATGAACATTTTAAAAAAGGTCATTAGCTAATATGAAAGGAAGCATTGGATCTGACTCAGTTACTTTGTGAAGGAACTGAGCAGTGGTTAGAGAGGATGAAGTGAAATGCAATAACAGGTCAAAGCTTATAGTATTTAGCACCATTTTTAAAAGCAGGTGCCTTTTACACAGTGTAGAGGGGACATATGTTTGGGAGGAAGGAGCTCAAAGCTAAACTTCTGGTTTGCATCACTAGAGAAAAGAAAATAAATTATCTTATTTACATGAGAAATAGTCTTAGAAATAAAAGGGCTTTTCATCTTTTCATATGTGTTACTTCCTCAGATCCTTTTTTGGGATGTATGATTTCTATGACCATTAATGTTTATTTAGAGTAAACGGAAGTTTGTTGTGTGTTGTACCATGTAGTAGCTGCAAGGTGACTCCTCAGCAGCTTGCAGGCATTGATGGCCCATGGTTTTTAACTTCTTGAGTCAAAATTCTGAAAGTGATTGGCATGTGTGAAATTAAATCAGCAAAAGCTTACAAGCTTATTGAATCACAGCACAAGCAGCAGAAAAACGATCTCCTGCAAGTCTGATGTTTTGACAACAATTAATATCTATTCATATTCTCCTGAAACAGGGGAAAAGAAAGAACCTTTCTTTCTAAGCAAATAGAGCCCAGCTATACATTGAGATCTGAATTAAATCTAGCTCACAGAGCAACCATGAATAACAAACAAATTCATGTCCTTAAAGTGCAGACACATTTCATAATTTCTTCCCCTTTGAGAATTGCCTACTTAACCTTTGCTGCTTACATGTAGCTCACAAGATACAAAGAAGTTTACCTTTGTCTGTGTATGCCAGTAATTTGTAGTCAGCACTGATGTATTTCTGAGCTCTAGCCATTATTTGGACCCATCAAAGAAATATATTGGGTGAGAAGTGAAGGAAATTAATATCTTAGAATTTGGAGACAAGTACAGGGACACTTCAAGTAGGGGCATGATTTTAACTTTTTAGGTTAAACTGTCATTCACTGACTAATTAATTCCTTAAACAGGATTACTGTGAATTACTTTTTAAATTATAATTTTTAGTATAATATAATTTTGGTAATAATATCAAAAGAATAAATTTCCATGAACAAAAAAAAAGGAAGATGGTAAACACTGGAGAAGATTATTTATAATTTATTAATTCTGCATGGCTCATGCTGTACATATGTGTTTATAATGGAAAAGATGCCAAACACATCAGTTAAAAGTACTTGAAAATGTAACTTGTATTCTCATGGGTATTTCAGAAGTACATAAAAATGATTTTGCTTTGAAGAGTTCATTAATGAGTAAAGATTAAGGATACTTTTAGCATGGTAATTTCTAATTATTTATTAAAGGGACTTGGAAATGTGTAAGGCAGAGGCCATATTTCAGCATGAAAACTTGAGGACAGGACCTCTCCATATATACAGAAAAGAGGGGAAAAATAAATTGTTCTTTCTCTTTTGTAAAGTGGTCTTTAAAAAAATAAGCTCAAGAAAAATACTTTTAAAGGCTGTTTTGATGATAGTTAAACTAAACTAACTACTGTTTATTTTAATGAAATTTTCTTTAAATATTTAGTGGGTTTGGAATTGTTCAGCTGGAATTGTACTCCTTGTGATGATGGTTAATTGGAGGAAAGAGTTTCCTCTCTTTGACCCACCTCTGTTTGCTAACAACTTCAAACTTTAAAGCTCAGGCTTAATAATGAAATCTCAAGGAAATGTCCTTTTTGGCTCCTCACCAAAATCTCATTATTTTAAACTGAGGTGGTGCTGAATAGAAACAGAAAAATGCAACCTTTTACAGGATAGATCTTGTTCAAATACAGGTCTCAGGTTTTGAACACTCTGTGGAATGAAATCAAAAGTGTGTGGCTCGTTTAGGAAGAAATTTCCCATGTGTATTTAATGGTAGGTGACTTTTTCTTGTCTTAGTTCAGTAAACCAAACATACCCTGATTTGCACCAAGTGTAAATCTAACCTGGTGATTTTAATGCACCCAGTTCCTGGGCACCACATGCCTATGATACGTTTTGCTGTCCCCTCTGCACTACCTGGGCCAGTCACAGCACAGATTAAGAGGTGATTCCATACCCACACCATTGAATTCCTGTGGCTTTGCCTCCATCTTAACATGTTCTCATGGAGATAGAAGTTAGCCAGGAAATTACTTTTCTTCTAAATTAGTGAAGTCATCTCCTTGAAGTTTAAGTGAAACAGAAAACACATCTATTCTCATACAGAGGAGTTTATTTTCATTGATTCTTTTCTTATCTTCATATGAGAATATTTTATCCTACAGCTTAATTGATAGCTGACCTTTTCTCCATCTGCTCTAAACCAGGGAAGTACAGTGCTTCTCTTGTAATTACATTTCTGCCACAAGGTATTTTTCTTCTTTTAGGAGATCAAAACCATTATTGACAGCAGGATGTAATCTTTTCAATATTTTAATCAAGAGGCCCACTATGTTTGCTTGATGCTTTAGCCTGGCAACAGGAGTTTAATAGTCTAGTGGAGCATTAACAGCAACTGATCATTGTTCAGAAGATCTAACTAGCCCCAGGTTATATCAACCTGACAGCCAGAACATTAGCTGAGGGCAGCAACTCTTCATTAATTGTTTATGCAGATGACCCTCTGGTGGAAAGGTGGGCATTTTCTCATTTGCCTTGGGCAGTGTAAACCAGCCTGAAACAGCCATTGCAATTAGGGAATGTTAATGAGGAAGCAAAGAGAGAGCGGGTGGCATGGAGAGCACTACTGTGAGCACAGCAACACTGAGGGTTTACTCTTGTTCCCACTGCAGCCAGTGGTCAAATCCCTATTGATTTAAAGAGGGGAAGGAGTTGTACTCCTGGCTGAGATCCAGCATGATGGCTTCCCATATCTCATATAAGGTGCTGTCAGAGCACAATGGAACAGTGTTCTGTCCAGACAGAGTGAATGACTGTTCTTTCTCTAATTGGTATTGCTTCAGACATTTGGGTTGCTAAACGCGCAAGGAGAAGCTGAACACTTCTCTGCCCTATAGTCAGTCTCAGAGTGTTGAGAACTGGGAATATCAGTTGGTTCCTCTGTTGTGAGCTGTGAAGCCTGAAAACGGTTATGGGTGAGTTTTTTCACCTGCTGGATAAGATGGCACATACTATTGCACTTGAAATCCTCTAACATCCATAGCCAGAATGACCAGACAGCCTGGAGACTGTTCAGCCAGCTGAATAGACTGAGGCATCTGCATTTCCCCGTCATGAAATTCCTTCAAGGAAGTGAGAGGAGGATTATCAGGAAGAAAACAGATAGATCAAGAATAAAATCACTATGGGATCAGGATGACATCCCTGTTAGCAGAACTGAAAGCAGTGTGAAAACTGCCTTCCATGTTGTGAAAAATGAGCCTTTAATTGCTTTTGTTTCATTTTATCAGATCAGGAAAGCAAGAAGCTACTGCCTGTTCTGAACTGGTTTTTGGGTAAAAGTCACAACAAAGGTTAACTTTTGCTCTTTTAAATACTGTAAATCTAACAGTAATCCTTTCTAATAGCAAAATGAAGTTTGTTTATGTCTGAGCCTGTTTTGGCACTGGAAATGTTGGTACCATGAAATTCTGAGAAGATGTTATCAAGGAGCAAATAACAGGTCAGCTTAAACTCATGGCAGGAAGAATCTAGAGAATGAGAATGCGAACTATGTATTATTTATTTTTGATGTGCAGAGTTACAAAACTGTTCCAGGTAGTTTCAATTTCTTCTCTCTCTTTTTTTTTTTCCCTTTTACTGGAAGATTTGCCCTTATAGCCACAGAAATTAAAGTTTCTTAAGAAAATCCTTGGCAACTCCCTCATATGATCTTGTCCCAGTGCACATTGTGCTATATCCAGAAGGTCCACCCCTGCAAGAGCTTTTTTTATGCCCCTGCAGTTTTTCCCTTCTTTGCAGGACTTGGATCTGTGATGATCTTCATCTACTTGTATGCAGTCCCTTTTCTGAATTCAAATACAGTCCTGAGCACTTGCATTCCTTCAGCTGGAGTCTCTGATCTGGGGAAGGAAACTTGATGTTAGCAGTATAATGGGGATTTAGGTATGGACAATTCAGCTGTATATGCATGAACTGACTGTTAAAATCAAAAGCGAGGGTTGAAGTAGCTGCAAAATGTCACCTCTAGCAAATTCTTTGCTTTTCTCAGGAGCCTTTTTACTTATATTGTGTTCTTAGATGATGAATACTTCCTTGGTCAGAGGGAAATCCATCTTGGCCTGTCCTCTGGCCCTGACCTGTGCTTTTTGGCATTGCCACTGGAACCAGCTGTCCTTCAATGAACAGCACAATGACAGGTAAAAAAAATAGGCTTAAGAAGAAAACAGAAAGATAACCAGTAAGACAGGTACTGAACACTCTTTGTACAAAGGCTGAAACTGGAATAAGGCAAAGTATTTAATGGGTAAACAAGGCCTTGCTGATGAGGATGTAATATAGGCAGCTCTCCTTATCCTTTAGAAAAGGACATTTTCCTTCTGCAAAAGGTATCTCCCCCATTTCCCCTCAAAAGCATCTATTTCTTTGATAATTCTATGAAGTAAAACCAAACATTTATCTTACACCTGCCTAATAAGACCAGGTATCTACATTACTGAGGCTGGGAAAAGTTTCTTTTTTTTTTTTTGATATTTAAAAAACATCTTGAGAGGAAAGGAAAATTCCCTGTGCATAATCCAGAAATACTGAACTGAATTGTTCAATGTGTTTGACTCATTCTCTCTGTCAGCACTCCGCTGGAAGCACAGCTAATCTGGTATAGGGTAGGCAAGGGGAGGTGCCTAATAATTGCCAAATAACCTGTGCCTTCAGTAAACTACTGTCAGACAAGCAATGAGGAAGCACAGGAGAATGGTGACTAAGCCATGGGTGTCTGAATCACAATGCCTCCTGGATCTGTTTTGCCAATGTCATTATAGTGCATGGTTTTAGGGTTTTGTTTTTTTCTAGCAGTTTTTCAAAGCTGTGCCCAGAATCATAGCATTTTTTTGGATCGGAAGGGACCTTATAGATCATCTTGTTCCAACCCCCCTGCCATGGGCAGGGACAGCTTCCACTAGACCAGGTTGTTCAAAGTCCTGTCTAACTTGGCCTTGAACACTTCCAGGGATGGGGCATCAGTAATTTCTCTGGGCAATTTGTTCCAGTGCCTCATCACCCTCACAATAAAGAATTTCTTCCTAATGTCTAATCTAAACCTACCCTCTCCGTTTACAGTCATTGCTCCTTATCCCATCACTACATGTCCTGGTGAAAAGTCCCTCTGCAGGTCTCTTGTAGGCCCCCTCTGGGTACTGGAAAGTGTTATATGGCCTCCCCAGAGCCTGCTCTTCTCAACCCCACCTGTCTCAGCCTTTTTCCACAGGAGAGGTGCTCCAGCCTTCTGTTCATCTTCATGGGCTCTCCTCTGGGCTTGTTCCAGCGGGTCCATGTCCTGGCGGCCCCAGAGCTGGATGCAGCACTCCAGGAAGTGTCTCATGAGAGCAAAGGGGGCGAATCCCTTATTTTGAGGCAGCCCAGGATACAATTAGCTTTCTGGGCTGTGAGCACACAATGCTGAGAGATGTCAAGCCTCTCCTCCACCAATACCCCCCAGTTCTTCTCCTTAGGGCTGCTCTCCATCCATTCTCTACCCAGCCTGTGTTTGTGCTCCAGTGCATTTTTGCCTCCTAATGCTTTCTTTTATCTGCTTTAAAATGAGTGAGCCATGTAAAGCGAGGTGAAGAGGTTTATCCTTAGCATGGCAATACTAACACAACTGATTTAGATATGACTGCTTTATACTGTACACTGAGGTTAAATGCAATTGACTGCTTCAATTGAACAGAAATTCAGGAATACAAGGAGGCATCACAAATTTGGCATATCCTAATCTCCAGTCTTTAAGGAAATAGTATATACGATACCTTTTCTCTGCCACAATGGTGTCTAAAGTGTGGCACTTAGAGAGCTGGAAAGTGGGCTCAGATCCATCAAACCAAAATTCCAGGTATGCTCCTGTGCCAAGTCTTTATTATAATTTTCTGTGTCTTGAAGAGCTTGAATGAAGCAGTGGGAAATGCTGTGTACAGTGTATGAGTAGGATGTAGGCCTATCAGAGCTCGGCTGTGGTTCTGTCTGGCTAGTGAAACAGTTAAAATACCTTCAGAATTCTTACATTTTCTCTGTTTACACTGGTAACAGAATCATGTGCGGGTGGATAGGGTGTCTTTTGTCAGGTAATGAGGAAAGGTGTTATGGCCCATTGTGTTAATGCTGACACATCCTTAGACCTTTTGCACATACCACTCCCTTCATCATCATTAACAGTGTACTTGGACAATGCAGGCTGTGCACTTTCCCATGGCTGGCACATGAAATATGGATTTGCATATACTAGGAGAGACTGGGTTATAATCGCTATTCCTTCATTCTTCAACTTTGAATTACAACACATAGATATTGAACTCTGTAACAAATCTTGTAGACTTGGACAGAGTTAGGGTGAAGAGGAATGTAACTGTTATTGTCCGTGTCTGCAGTTCCCATAACCTGCAGTTTTGCATAGGTCCCTGTTTTGGGATGGGATGATGGGATAGTGCTAGAATGCTGACAAGGCAGGAATCTAGAAAAAACTCCTGATCTTCTGATTTCGTTTCATGATGTCATTATAAATTCTTTACGTTTCTACTGTCTAGAATAAGGAAACAGCTTCTGCTGTTGCTTCCTATGTGGGCTTGACTTATGTGACTGAACAGGCTGTAAAGCTGGCAACTGTCAGAATAATCTTTCCATTAAACTGATGGTCCTTTTTAATGTAGTCTGTTTTCTTTTAATGGTAGATGGTATAGCAGTGCAATGGAAAGCAAATTATTTTTTCTTCTTAGTTTAATCTTCTTAGGGAAAGCGGTAATCCTCTGCTAATTTCTTCCATCAGAGCAAGCATATGTCTCAATCACATTTGTAGCTGGAGCAGAACAGCACTCAGCACTCAAATTATGCTAATAACCATTTACATTACTTCTTCTTTGGCATCTATTCATATTGGGGATCCAGCACGTAAATCTTTCCACTATATGAATTTATGTGTTTAATCCACATTATTTTCATTCATACCTCTGCAAGCTTTGGCATGCAGCTGTCTGGCTCCTTGCCTTCTTGTCAGGTAAATGTGAAGCAATGGTGTGGTCCTACCCCAGTGCATCTGAATCCTGAGCCCTTACTACTTAGTCCTTCCCACTTTGCCCTGGCAGAGATAGGTGTGAGAGGGACTGCCAAGTGTCACCTCAAGCAGGGAGCATACCCTGTCAGAAATGTTTAGTGGGTAGAAGAGATTCAAGTCATGTGGTTACGGCATTCATGTAATGCCATCCCAAATTGTTAAAATAATACTTAAGATGAACTAAATTATGTATATTGATGCATATAGAAAACTAGAAGAAACTTTGTAAAACATGAGTTATAATCTGTGGTCTATGGTATTGTTTCCCATGTATATTGACTACTAGTTTTGGAGCATTATGGTCTTATACAGTACAGACCTCTACAATTTAATTCTGTGTCTATACTGAAAATTTATCTGTTCTGCCTGTATCAAAGCATGAGCACTATTGCATGCATGTATATATAATAAAGTGTGTTAAGAGTGAGGCTAAGTCAATAGGATTGTCACTCATGCTTTGATATACCTTTTCCTTTCTTGTGAGCTTTCCCCTCTGAGCAATTCTTGATGGATTTGTTTTGCTGCTGATAAGCACTGCTGAGTAGTAGCTGTGAGAGAGACACTAAATAAGAATTTCTCTGCAGTATCTCCTTAAGAATGCAGAACAACAGATATCAGTCATTTGTAACTATGTTCTTTGGGTGAAAAGTCCCTTGTATCAAGGTACACATTAATTCCTTACGTCATATATGATGATTGTAAAGGGCAGTTGTCTTAATCCAGGTATTTTATTTTTTAGAAATTGATGTTTATTGAAAAGCCTGGCTGGAGTTTTTTATGCAACTGTGTACATATTAGAAAGGAATGACTGGAATTCAGGGAGGATTTTCCTTTAGTCAAACTAGGCTTCCAAAAGGTATACTGAAGCCTTTTACAGTTTCTCTGTGGTGTCAAGTTCCTCAGTGCAGATCTGTGCTTAGAGCTAAATTAGATCTATATTTGTCCATGTTACTTCAGGCCTTTAGCATTTATGCTTTACAAGAGAAACTGGGTATCTTCTTTAGCCACAAGCTGGAAATTAACTCTGACCAGAGAAAAACACAGAATAATGATACATCACCACCCATGTTAATAAGAAAATTTCACGTGAAGACAAGACAAGGATGAGTCTTTGTACACATGGCTTGGGTGTTGGTTTAACTCTTTTTTACTCTTTATTACTCTTTTTTCCCCCTTTTGTTAGAGTCAACTATTTGAAATCTTAACTGAATTGTCTTTTTTTTTCGTGCTTAAATTTGAAGTTAATTGACAGTTTAAAATAGTTGGGTTGCTAATCTGGAAATAATGCTTACTTACTAGCCTTCTGTTTGCTATGTAATATTCAGATTTGCCACATAATATTCCAAGTAAAATCTTCAGGAACATTAAAAAGTATCTTCTTAATTATGCTATGGAGAAAGCATTTTGTTGTTACTGTGGCTAAGCTGTGAAACCCTTATGTATTTCCTACCATTGAAACAAATCTTCCTCTAAGACGCAAGATCAACAAAACACGCAGCTGCTTATGACATGAAAACCCATCCCAAGGCAATTTTTTAAATATCACTTTAATCAACTTCTCTGGGACTCTACTGTTTTATTTAGGGTGCTTGGAAATGAAGGAAACAGAGAAAACTTTGTGGCAATGTTGTTCGCAGATGGAAAAAATCCCTGAGGAGAAGCACAACAGTTTTCAGTTTCATTCCAGTACTGCTTTCCAGTACAGGCTTTAGGTAAATGGATGTTGAAATACAGAGATCGTTTACTGTACTAATTACTCTGTTAATTTTATTATTTTTTCCAAAAGTGCTATTGAGCCAGACCACTATACTCTGTTAATTTTATTATTTTTTCCAAAAGTGCTATTGAGCCAAACCAGTAATAGTTCCATCAGTGGTGTTCTCTGTCTCTCAGTCACAAACATGATTCTCTAAAAATTTGTTTTTGCAATAGGAGAATTTGCATTGTCAGGACTGATTTATGTTGCTTCAGTATAGATTTCAAGTGTTAGATATGCATCAGAAGTCATCTTTCTCTCTTACTTGCATAGCACACAAGGAAGGAATCACCTTCTTGCATTTTCACATGTTAACAAATCATATCCATTGTTTTTATTAATGTCATTATCAAGGTAGTAGAAGGTTCTATCTAATGCAAAGGATAGTGAGAGTTGACCCTGGCTCTTTTAAGATATACTGGCAAGAAGTGGCTAAGAAAGCAAAGTAGAGAAATAACTTGTCTAAAATCACAAGTGACTGGCAGATGCAGGTGCCTGACTCCTACACAGTGTCTTCTCACGGTGCCATTTATTTCAGACAGATATGTATTTGCATCTGCACACACTCTATGGTAATGTACAATCCTGTTTTTACAAATTGTTCTCTTTCTGAATATTATAAGGTTTATCACATCCTTAAGAGGATGACTGAAATACCCAATGATCTGTTAGGGGGTGCCAATTAAAGTTTTAATGCCATAACAGCTGTTGTCTGCTTGTAAATGATTTCTCCTAATTTTGGGATTTTCTGTTAGCACATAAAATGCTTTGTTAATAAATGTGAAAGTCCCCAAGGAATTATGTGCATTAAACTTTAATAATTGAAGAGTGCAGAGAAATAGCTCAAATAAAAACAACTGCATTATGGAAAACTTTTAATATGCGCCACCTCTACTAAAGATATCATAATCTCAGATGATAGAGGATCTACTTTGGTTTGTCTGGGTTTGTTTTTTTTTTCCTTCTTCAGTGATCAGCTCCAAAATTCCTAAAACAATTTAGCCAGGGTAGGTTATTTGGAAAATTAAGGTTCCTCCTAAAATCTTTTTGTCTAATGGGATATTCTGTGTTACCTTCCAGCACAGGTCTGCTAGTTTTTGCAAAACTACAGCTATTTACATCATCTGAAAACTTGGCCCACTGGATCATATGGTATTCCACTGGTGTTAGCAGTTTCCTTTCAAGTCTCCTTTTCCCATATCCTTGAAATCCTCACATCAAGTCAAATTTGACACAGTGCTGAAAAATGCAGCCTAGGCAAGTGAGTAGCCTGTAGATGATATGAAGTATCCAGCAATCAGGACTACTGTGAGTAAAAAATTTCCATATTGTAATCTACATATAAGAAAGATTAAAAAGCCAAAATTTACCAGTGATTCATGTGAAAAGCTTTTTCTAGAAGTGTTTCTTAAAGTAGACACTGGTAAATGCCTTCAGTATTTGCATGGGCTATGGAGGTATATAATGATGCCAATGATAATGACAGTAATAATAACAATAATGATAATGGTTGGTGGTGGTTTTATTATTATTATTTACAATATATGCTACCATAAGTAAATGACCAAAACAACAACTAAAAAAATAAGATATTAAAAGAAGTAAAGTAACCAGTTGTAATAAACAAAATCCCATGTATCCCAGATTAAGGTTGTTTTACAGCCATCATAGAACACTTGAGGGGCTGATCACTGTTTTAGCAGACAGCAGCCTCATCTGATAATATTGCTGTTCTCTTTGGGTTGTGCTGGCAAGGCTGGCCTCAATATCTGATCCTCACAAGTTTATTCACCTTGTATTTCAGAGGAGTTAGCAGCACTGGCTATTGCCCCAGATCAAGCACCTCCAAGTTGCTGCTGAGGGAGCTGAGTACATTGTGTGTTCAGCAGTGGCTCTGGTGTGATTTTAATTTCAGCGAGTTGAATTGATGCATATCTTTTCCACTACAGTTCTCATTTGTATACTGCATCATCTCTGTCTCTGTGCTAGTCACATGCATTATGCATATTGTACATGCTGTCAAATCACTGCAAGGCCCAGGGGTAACCTCCCTCAGCTTCACTAGCAGATTTAAAACATGTAGCTGCACATGAGTGGTTTTTCTGTCAGGATCAGTGACTGAGTGGAACTCCATCCGTAGTCCCTGACAGCTTTGCCCCCAGCAGAGGACTTGGGAGGAGAAGCAGCCTGGGCTTTGCCAGTCTGTGGGACCATCACTGTTTCCCCTTCTGCTCCCTCAGCAGAAAGCAGCTGAACAGACCTGCTGCTGCATTGCCCAAAGGTGTGGTGAGTGACTGCTGAGCTGGGCTGGAGCCAAACACTTCTCTCTTGTTACACTGGAGGAGCTGCACTAGCAAAGGTCATCCAGAGCAGAGGCTTTCACAGAAACGCACTGGGAATTCCAACCCTTCGGAAGCAGCATTTTTGGCTTTGTGAAATTCACTTGCATGCCAGGATTCCAATTTTGCATCAGAAGTCCATGTTTGTTATTGGAGGGCCTATGAGAGGAAAAAAAAGTGGTCTCCCTTAGAGTGCAAGATAGACCAGTCCAAACTGAGCAGACTTTCATAATTCCTTAGAATGACAGAGAGAATATTATTTGGACTGATCTCTTCCGTTTGAGTACAAATCTTTCTTTTTCAAACAGTATTTCATTGCACATTTCAAAAGCTTTAACTTTGAAAAAATTACTTTATTCATTTTTGAAATAATAACTCTATGAAGTAGGATTTGACTTTTTTCCATAGTTGAAACAAAAACAAATCAGCACAACAGCCCAATTATGAATTAATTATTCTGATAACTTTCACTTTCAATTTTATTTTTAATCTTGATTTCTTTTTCTGTGCTGAAGAACAGAAGACAATCTAAACAATGAATTAATTCATTACTCTAAGCTTCTTGTTATCTTTCTTGTTATTTCCACCCCCTCTTTTCAGATCATTAGAACTATGAGATAATCAGGGCAAGATTTAATTTGCTGGCTCCTTCCTTTCTTCCAGCTCCTCCAATTTTTTTCTCCTCTAAATTCCTCCCCCCACCCCCCATTTTTACATACACCCTCTTATATATATTTAAGTTACTTAAGAGCAGGTAGAGTAGGAAAAGGAGTAAAAAGAGACTCCTATCCGTTTCTGGTTTCTCAGTGGGTGAATTTCTGCAGTTCTTGCTATAGCCTATTGAAATCAGTGAAGCTCTACTGAAATGTTCTTGGGGATCTCCTGTCTCCATTAGAGTCATCAGAGACATTACTGTGCTGTGCCATTTGGAGCTGCTGCTTAGACAATAGAGTGTTGTGTAGTACTGAGTGAAAGAAAATCTATGCCCCCCGCAAGGTTGATGATTAGCAGCACTCCTTCTTCCTACCTGCTGTGGCTTTCACCCACAACTTCCACTCCCTGGAAACTGGGAATTAAACCTGGTGATGGAAAGGGAATTATCTGCTGCCAGCAGGTTTGCAGTGCAGGCTTATTCAGGCACATCAGATTAAAACCTCTTTCCCAAGAGAGAGCAGTGGAGAATTGTTGCTGGTGCTGTGCTCGGCTGAGGGGTCCAAACATGATCTGGAGTGAGAGGGGGTTGCTCTGATGAAGAACACCCAGTGTGAACAAACCAGACCAGTGATGAGAGACAGAAAGATAGAGGGCTACATTTGCATTGCATTTTGCAGGCAGACATAATAATTCTATGCTATATTTTTATCTATTTTATATTTCAATGTATGTTATTTTATATTTCAATGTACCTTTGGTGCTTGCAAGACTGACTGTAGCTACACAGTTCTGCTTCGTAAATAACAACAGTCAGGGGCTTGGAGTTGCTTGGGCAGAGCAAGCTCATGGCTGCCTCCACAGTGGGGACCTGAGCATGATGGAGGCTTGAAGATACCTATTCCTCAGGACAGTAGCAGTGTCATGGCCAGTGCTTGAGCTCTTCTGATCCCCAATGCAGTCATCTTGGTTTTGCCATGAACATCATAAATAGGTACTTGTGGACACACCTTGTCCACTCTTTTGATATATTATTGTCTATTGGTACTTTTACCTCAAGACCACTTGAAAAAAACACAAGTCCTGATCTGTCTACCATCACAATTTCAGAAACTCTTTAAGCTGGAACAAGCCACCGTTTCCACTAAAGGAAGACAGACTTTCCTCTCATATTCATTCCTGATTCTGTGGTTTTCCCTCCTGCAAGTTTACACAGCAAATTGGTTTAGAGAACAAATTCACATTAGAAACCATCCATCAAAAATGGTTTGGTTGACTTCTTTTGAGCAGCAGCACTTAGACCACCTCAAAAAGTGTGCATGAAAACATCATTACAGTTTTTCTAACTAGGATAATTATTAAAGATCCCAAAAGTCTTGTGTTTTCTTTTAGCCTGTGTTCTTTTACTGTAAGCATTGAAAATACATCTTTAATATAGTAAGTTACACTTCTGTAAGCTACTTAATATACGTAGTAGTACCTAATGATGCAGAAATGCTGAGTCCATTACAGTAAAAGAGTTTTGGCATTAAGTTCAATGAAGCTGTGACTTCCTATGGAATTTCAGTGTTAATGAAAAACAAATGTGAATAGTTATAAAATCTGCTAGAAAATGGTGAATTCTGCAAATCCTACTGAGTATTTACTGTAATATACTTTTTTTTGCCTGAATATGATTTGTAAGCTTTGTCTTAAAAGAAGTATATTATCTACCTCGGTTGTTCATATATATTCATGGTCTTATAAAGCTCTCATAAAATTGTACTTTTTTCAGCTCTAACTTCTTCTTCTCATCTTTTGCATCTTTTCTCTTTGAGCTTATGGAAATATTCTGGTTTTTTTCCTTTCTCTTTCTTCTCCTGTTTCTTTCTTTCTTAACCTCATTCTCTCCCTATTCTCTCCTGCCCTCTTGTTCTGCTGTTCAGAGAACACGCACATCTGTGTACTAAACCCACTGCCTTTTCCAATAGCTGAACAACTGCATTAACTTTGAGTGCTGTGCTTCTGTATGGTTCTCATGTGTTCTGTGAACAGCCACATCTATACAAATCACACTGAGGAATGTATTTTTTTAAACATTGGTTTAAATACCTGTGAAGTCGCAAAGTCTGCAAAATGCTGAGCATCTCCTCCAAGTTGCTAACATTACATCTCAGTAGTGTGAATACCCAGAAAGTCACCCAAAACACCTTTTCTGTCCTAATCAGGGTGAGGTATGAAACCACACTCTTATCAATTCCAGTAGATCTGTTACATTTAAGTTATAATGCATCTGTAGGTGCCTTTGTATTTGTACGTTTTGAAAAATAGTCTGTAAACTTTGGAGTACTCTTTGTAGAAAATTAAAATGGCAGGAGATTTTTGGGCATGTTTGATTTCAGTTTAAAAGTATGTATTTAATAGTAAGATGAATGTTTTCTTCTACACTTCTGCTTTACGTTCTTCCAACATACTTTGCTGTCATACTTCTTTTTCCCAAACTGGCTCCTCAGTGAGTAGACAGCAATAAACACAGAAAGAGGGCTGTGATTATTGCTTACATGAGTTACATCCAACCAGAGATTGATTTTAAAGTGAGAAAGCGGCTGCTAAGGTGACAGATAAGTACAGCTTGACTTGTGAACCCTTGAGTGCTTCTTAGTGCTTTGAGTCAGATTTGGAAGTGAAACAAGGCTGTGAAATGGTGTCGATAGCATTGCGGGGACAAGGAGTCAGGGGACTAAGGGTTTAACTTTGTGGGTGGGAAAGAGGATACAGGGACATAGGAATTTCATAGCCAGATTAAAATCATGGAAGGCAAGTCTTAGGATCAAAAGCTTTTATCCACTGCTTGGGTAAATTAACAAATTGTTTTGGCAGTCTTCTAAAAATACTCTTCTTAGAGAGTTGCAGACGATGACTGAGGATGTTTCGGGTCTTGAATCAGAAAATTATGCACAATAATGCTGAAATTAAACTATTTCTTCTGTGTCCTGTCAAATTAAACGTAAGGTAATATTTTTCATCTTTGAATCTTGACAAATTGGTATTTTTGTGAAAGAAAAACATGTAGCATAATAAATCTCCTTCTAGAGTATTTGAAGTTATTAAAATAAATGGATATCTAAATTTTGGATGGTTTCAGTCAAATTAAATCAATGTTTGCTTATGAAGTGTCAGTTTTATTAAAGTTTAGGAGATTAGATTATAAACCTAGATTTACTGCAGAAAAGGACCTGGGTATCCCAGTAGACACTAAATTAAACATGAACCAACAATGTTGCATTGAAAAAAAATAAAAAAGCAAATGATGTCCTTGGATGCATTAAGAGTTTTGGCAGCAGGTTGAGAGACATGATCCTTCCCCTCTCTTCAGCACTGGTGAAGTCACTCCTGAAATGCTGTGTCCAGTTTTGGACTCTGCAGTACAAGAGAGAGATGGATGCACTGAAGTTCAGCAAAGGATCACAAAGATGTTTAAGGGTCTGTTCTGTGAGGAAAGACTGAGAGATGGTCCTGTGCAGCTTGGAGAAGAGAAGGCTCAGAGGGACCTCATCACTGGGTATAAATACCTGAAGGGGGGGGTGCACAAAGGATGGAGCCAGGCTCTTTCCAGTGATGCTCAGTGATGGGACCAGAGGCAATGGGCATGCACCGAAACACAGGTGGTTCCCTCTGAACATTAGGATACACATTTTTACCGTGAGGGATCTTCATCTGATATTTAAAAGCCACCTGGACTAGGTCCTGAGCCACTAAACTCTGGACCCTGTTTAAGGAGTGGACAATGTGCCTTTGAAATCCAAACTGAGACATTTTGTGCTTCTCTGCCAGTTTCCCATGGGGTTCAAATGATTGTATTAGGCCTCTGCAAGTGAGACAGGTGTGGTCTGGTTAAGATATCCATTTCTCACTCACTTGTACCTGATGTTATGTTTGTATTTCCAAGTTTTTGAAGAGAGTTGTCTAAAACTGTAGACTTGCAGGTGCTAAAGTAAAACACCACATAATGTTAGAAACTCTGAGCTGCTCTGCCTTCTTTGCCTTTCTTTCATTTTTTCAATAATTTTATTTTTGTTGTTTTGTATTTTCTTGTTACATCCCTTTTTTACTGATGGCCAGTAGGAACTTTGAAGTTGTCCAACACATCACACTACACTTGTAGAAAACTGCCAGCAGTGGAGAAGCAGCAGTCTAATTACTGTGAGTGCCACCAATTTTGCCTGAACCTTCTGTCTGAATGGGAATGATGCTATTGTCAAGGTCAAGGACTTGTTGAGTATCTTCAGCAGGGAAAGGCCTGTCCTGTCTTTTACTTCTTACTTTCTGTGCAACTACAGACAAGTCATTTGGTTCCTGTTCTGCAGGTGACAAGTGAGGAACATAAGCCTCTCTCCCCAGAGAAGGGTCATGATGATCATAATAGGAGACCCGTAGTGATATATAGTTTATAAATACATTCAATTTAATCTTTTGTTTATCTGTAACAAGGAAACCTCTGTGAACTGCAACTTGAAGGCAGAGTTCTGTACTATTGAACACAACGATCAAGGACGTCAGTCTTCAGGAACTGAAGCTGTGCATTCTGACTCCTGCCCTTGAATCCTGGCAATTATATTCTGCCTTGGCAAGATAAAAAAATTCCAAGTGCTCGAATGTAGACCAATTCCTACTGGGATGCCTCGGAATGAAAATGGCTTCATATATGTAATTAAAGGGT
The DNA here is from genome assembly GCF_047495875.1 of Pithys albifrons albifrons. NCBI lineage: Eukaryota > Metazoa > Chordata > Aves > Passeriformes > Thamnophilidae > Pithys > Pithys albifrons. The sequence goes on along the minus strand of NC_092464.1, from coordinate 49,220,618 downwards.
AAACCATACTAACCAGCCAACCAGATCTACAGAGAAAGAATAGAAAATACTTCTTTTTCCACTAATTTTTATGCTTACATTGTTTTGCTATAATGATGCCACCTGCTTCCTCTTAGGTGAATAACAGTCTTTTATTTGAAAAGCTTTTTCTTGAACATATTCTAGTTCAGGAAGAACATGTTCTTATACTTCTGGTAAAAAATTCCTCAAACCCAAGACTTTCATATGGGGACTTTGTCTGGGGACAATCTGCCTGTCAACATGCATCAGTTTTGTTGACCATAAAGTTGATTTAGTATTCTGCACCTGTATTTTCTCATGAGGCAGACTAATGAGAAAGGAAAATAGATAAGGGAAATGTCAAGGAGAATTGCAGTGAAAATTTAGATTGTTTTACAGATAGGTAAATAGAAACAGGGTTAAAAAGTCAGAACTTTCATTCTGCCACAATTGCTTCTGCTGTACAATACCAGACGGTTTGAAAAACAGAATTTGGGAACTAAAAAAGCCCTTAGTTATAGAAGCCTGGCTGTCTGCATTAAATCTGTAGCTAACATATTCTTCCACTATGCTTGACAGGAGAGGTAATCACAGACATGACTTGTAGCAAATAAAGGTTATTATCAAGTATATTTTTGTTCACTCATGATGGGCATCTGTGAGAACTTGTGCAGTTTTAAAAATCTGTTGTTAAAGGAAGATTCTGTCTTGTTGAAACACTAGCACTGTTGGAAATAGTGCTATCTTCAGTGACAGAAAAAAGACACATTACTGGTGCAGGGTCCTATATGTTGACTGATGGTGTACAGCATAGGAGAGAGACATAAACTGGGATGCAGCACTGGTGTTTATGTTAAACTGATCTGGTGACTGATCTTTACCATGTCAAGTGGCCTTTTCACCTCTTTTTTTTTTTTCTCCTCCTGTTTCCAAGTTGATCATAATGATACTGGTCTCCTTCAATAAAGTGCCTTGTTATCTGCTTGCTGAAGATGTGCTTTATGTGAAAGTCATGCATTTCAACAGCTATGCAAGGCAGATGGTCAGCTCCTGCTGTATTCAATCCCTTCTCCTTCTGGCTTGAGCTTCTAAAGTTAGATAAAAATAAGTGACAGTAGCAGATAACCGTTTGCCTTCTTCATGCACAGATACATAGATAATCTCAACCAGATGGGAACAAAGAACAGATGTTCCCTAAACATATGTGCAAACAAAACATTGCAAGTGTGAATGTTCATGAGCAGTGAATGAAGCAGGAGAAAGGAACAAAGTATGATTTTAGGATGTAAACAAGTATTTGTGAGGCCTGATCTGGAAATTTTCAAATAGCTCTAGAAACAGCACCTTTAAGAAAATTAAAGGATTTGAGGATGTATTTTTTTTTCAACTCTGAAACATGAAGACATTCATCTAAGTGTCTTCAGTCTTTTCTGAACAAGAATATGATGGATAAATGGATGTTGTGCCAGGAGATACATCTGTTTGCATTTAGGCTTTTCTCCACATGGTTGAATTTGTAATGTAGACAAAAAATTAGCTTTCCTTTTCAGATTCTTTCTGTGCTTAAGTTAATTTTCTCGTGTTTCAGTTTGTCACCTTACAACCTTCCAGGACTTCTATTTTTGTCAAAGTGAGCACTAAAATGACTTACTGAAAACTCAATTGTTCTACTACTGGTATATTCTCCTTTCTTCAGAATATCTGGCTAAATTTTGCTCAAATTTTCTCTTACACCAATTTTAAATTATTACATCATAATGCCATTAATTTCAGGGTAGATCTACAACATTGTGCAGAGAAAATTAGGTTGAATTCAAGCCTCTAATTGCAAAGATATTTTTCCACTCCCTGACAGGCAACTCATTAGCAATATTACAAATACGAGGTAAGTTGTTAAGCTTAGATTAAATATCTTAAATCACTACATGCTACCTACTTTTGTCATTGAATAGGATGAAAAAAACAACTGGGAGCTTTCCTAAGATTTTAAGAAAATAGGGTATAAAATAGATAATAATGTTTAAAAAAGAATTTTTCTATAAGCATGGTTACATTTTCAGTCTTAGGATGTTGATCTTGATCCTGCTTCTGGAATTTCTGAGATCATTGTGAGGGTTTTTCTAGATATGTAAAAGTAAATATGAAATACATTGCTTTCAGTTTATACATTTAAAAAATGTCATGAAAATATGACTCTTTTTGAAAGCTTTTGGGGACATGTATGAGATGTGTGTTACACTATATGTAGTTCTTCACACCTTTTCATACAATTATACCTTTTCCATTTGGTTGTAAAAATTCCAGATGCCATGCCAAACAGGAAGATTTACAAGTGGTTTTCTTTTATGTACTCTGAGTTAAAATATATTTCACCCTTGAAGAAATACCCATATGATGTATTTTGTGCACCATCAGTAGCAAATTTATCTTAGTGAAAATTACTGTCTCTACTTAGAAATCACATTCATGTTTGAAAGCTGCTTCATAAGGTCAAAGACATGAGTTCTCTTTTTCACACTAACTTGAGCAAAGCAAAGGTGAAAGCTGTAAAATATCTTCAAGCTTGCTTGGCACCTGATCAGCTCTGATTTACAAGGGTGTTCATATTGCTGTTATTGAATTAATATATTTGAACTAGCCTGCTTTAATATAGATGTGTTCCAGACCAGTTAACTGGAAGAACTAAATAGGTATTTAGCATATAATAGATATGATTGTTGCTTTTATTTAACTTCTTAGTAAAGCTGAGTAAAAAATGGTTGCTGCAGCCTCTGAAGTTTTGTTGGATTTAAGAATGTTCCTGTGCCACACAAAGAAAAATATTACATATTGTCTTGGGGGTTTTCATGTCTGTGTGTGTCTCTGTGCACACATATAGTCCTTATAAGAAAAGATGGTGGCCACATTCTTCCTGTGTAGCCTGTTAGTGAGGGTGCTTAATGAGAAATATAAGTCCAGAGCAAATAAGCTGAATTCAGGTAATTGTTATGTCTGCAACGGTTCTGTGAGTTTGGTATTTTTCCTGTCTGCTCAGGTTTGCACTGTACCTGAGGACCTTTACCTGAGAAATTATTAGAACAGTCTGTTGTAAAAATTTTAATTTCTACTAATCACTGAATCACAGAGAAAGCATTGGATTGAAAAATTCCCAGTTTTTCTGTTTTTCATCATTCATTTTGGTGTTTTCTTCTTGTGTCTTTCCTGCCTTATCCCCTCTCTTTTTGGAGCATATTTTTCAAAGACACTTGCTTTCAGATAATTCTGTTGAAATTTTAACAACAGTGATTCCTCAAACATCTGGTAGAACATCTGGACTTGGAGTCCTGAGAATAGCACCCTCCCTCCTGTCCTCCTCATTCATGCTTAAAAATCAGAACAGATATGTAGTGTTTTTTCTGCTCCCTCTGTAAGAAAATTACATGAGAGTCTTTGCAGGAAAGGAGACCTCTCAGAGAAGAGTACACAGCTCTCAAAGGTGTAAAGTGAAGTGGGGCCTGGGATATTGGTTGCTGCCTCTGCATCTTCAGCAGCTCAGTTTCGTGCCCTTGCTTGGCTTCCCTCTTGCTGTGTCCTGTTCCAGCTGTTTTTTTCTCTCTCCACACTTTCAGTTGGCTCTGTTCTGCTTTTTCAACAGAGTTGCCACTGATTCCTTAAAGTGGCTTCAAGCTTCTATTTCTCTCTATTTTCTTCCAGCTTCTCATGCTGTGCAGCTATAGGATATGGATAGTAAGGTCCAGGTTGCCAGATGTATCCAAAGCAGATTTTATCCCAACAGACCTTGTTTTTTCCTTTTCTGGTTGAGCTGACTAGCTATGCTTTTTGTTTCCAGCCACATCAGCTCTTCTGCCTAGGCACGGTTTTGCATGGTGTGCTTTAATGAACTCATAGAAAGCTTCAGGCTGGTTCATCATATCTAATTTAGCTAACTTTGCAGTCATTACTCCTCAGTAGACACTGCCATGCTGTCCAAAACTGATGATGGCTGCTTTTTCAGTCTAAACGTTCAAAACTACTTGGATGAACCAAGCAAAATCCATTTCTAAACAGCTTTATTGTTCTAAATAAGATATCTGATTAGGTAAAAGAATACTCTTTGTAATTTCTGTAACTTAATTCTGTTATCTAAAACAATCACAAGAAAATCTAATATGTTTTCAAAAATTTTGTGGGTAAATTCAGAAATGGAATAGGAGTTTGGTGAGGAGGCAAAGAACAGCATAAAAAGAGCAAACTGCTTTGTTCTCACATACTTGAGCATTGACCCTTCAGATTCCATGCATAATCTGCTTCCATACCTAACCAAGCCATGAATCTTGCGTAGCCAACAAATGTTACCAGGAGATATTTGCATACAGCTTGTGCATCACCAGCTTGTGCATCTCTATGGGGGGTCATACTTCTATGTCATTTTAGTCCTACAGACCACTCTGCTGTAGAAACTGAAGTCCATTCTGTCAGTTTGCTACCTTCAAACCACCCTTGAGTCACCTTAAGTCAAAGCTGGTAAAAGTTTGTATTTATTTAATGGATGTCTTCTGTTGTTTGCAGTTTTTTTGGGTTTGTGTTTTTTTAGGAAGACCTCTAACATTACATCCCACCTTCAACTGACAAAACACTAGAAGTTTACAAGCTCTTCATCAAGGATTTATTCTTAAGAACCTTTACTGTATTCGTGGGAGAACTGTTTGAGTTGGGGACACATGTTTGTTTCTGACCTTCTCAATTGTTACCCCTTCTGCTTTGTTTGGAAATGCTAAGGACAAAGCAAGAACAACCATAGTGGGCACTGAACTAAACTATTAACAGTATTACCTTACTGAAGGATAAAGCAGCTTTGTCTGCTAGGTGGTCAAGTCCCAGTGAGGAACCTTTCCACATGCTGAAGTGTTTAGTCCCGAGGAGTCTGGGAACTTTCAGCTGCTGCACTTTTGTACAAGGCTAATTCATGGTACCATGACACTGCTTATTTAAAAATTTTGTTGACAAACAGTTTCAGATATCCTCCATTACATTTTGGATGGGCAAAATTAGGAAGTTCTCTGTGCAAATCTTAAAAAAAAATTGTCTTTCAAAAACATCTCAACGGGGGTGTCAACAAAATACTTTGATAGTAGTTAGACACTGGTGTCTTCTGGCCTCTGATTATTCCTGTGTTCATTGCTCCCTTGTGCTTTCTCCGTCTGGTTGACATTTGCTTGTGAATCGTAGGTTTAACACTACTATTGAGGGGATGGCAGCATTTTCACTGCTGTTCTGTTGCCTGGTTTGTAGCCACAGCAGGGCTAACTCAGAGATACCTAGGACATATTTTTTTCCTCACACAGCACATCTAGACAAAGATCCTCATGTGTTTTATTATTCTCCAGCCCTCTGCTGATGCCATCTACACTGGAATGAGTGATTTTAAAGTTTTAAGATTAAAATGCTTTTCAGACAACTTGCCCACCCACTCACAACAACCCCATGTCCAATATGTTTTGAAGCCACTTGGTCTCTTTCAGCATCTGTGTCCTCACTCAGTGGAGATACCGTGTGTAGATCAAACACAATAACATAGCATCTCCCATCAATAGCTGACACAACTTGCTGCCTTAGGATGGATTACAGTGTCTATGGCTGGTGTTTAGTGCTGAACAAATAGAAGGAGAGAAAGGATGAATGGAGAGAAAATTGTGAGCTGTCCAGCTCACAAAAACAGAGGTTTTAAATCAGTAATTCTACTGTGTTACTCTCTGTCTTCTAAAACGCCTACAGACAACAGCAGTGAAAAGAGTATATAGAGATTTGTCATTATTAGTAAAGTTGCATTAATGCAGGTATTATGAAAATGAGTATATGAGTAAAGGATCTGCCTTAGTTAACACAGCAGAAGTGTGATCAAATGCTGCTCTCTCTTGACCTACTGTAGTCCCTTTGCTTCTGTGCTTTAAAAATCCAAGGACCTTTCTATATTGTGCGTTGCACTTTATGAAGAAGTAAGCTTTGTGTTGGTCTTTGTCAGGCCAAAATGCACTGCTGGTGCTTGGTCCTCTTTGTCGGCCTGGGCCCCACAAGGTTTGTCTTTCTCCTTCCCGGAAGGATCAGATATGACCTGCAGCATGTAATTTTTTCTTAGCAATGCCATGGCCACCTTCTGTGCCACCACATGCTACAGTGTGGTAGGTTTGCCCTGGGGTTTGGGAGAAGCCTGGGACCATTTCCAGCTGAACACTGCCTGGGGCTGGGGCTATTTCCTGCCTTGTGGCTCATGCGTTTAGTGGCTGTCAGTGGTATCAGCATGTGCACCTCACAGGTGCATCCCCCAGTCGAAGGTGTAACCCTCATGATCTGCCTCACTGATGCAAGCCAGCTTGCTTCATGCTTTGAAGTCTGCAGTCCTCTTACCTAATGCTCATTCTGAAGTAGTCCTGAGTAGGAAAAATCATGGACTTCACAGATGACTCTTCATATAATACTGTTTTCAACGTCTCTAAAAAAAATAACAGGCAAAGTGTTGCTTGTCAACACTCTTGCTCTTTTAGGCATGTGTTCCTTTAATGCCCTCTAATAGTAATCAATAAGTGCTAGCTACTGCTAACAGAGAAGCAGCATGAAGAAAGGGGTGGAAATACCATTGTTTTGCTAGCACAGAATTGCTCATCACTTGAACTATAAATATGGATTGATTATTTCTTTTTGTTTAATGTGAGGCTACATCAGGTTTTCTAGAAAATAGATTGCATTTCCTTTCCTGTTGGCTGCACGTAGTGTGTGCTGGTCTTAAGCATCCTTAAGAAAAACTTCATTTTGTTTAGCTTATTGTATCTACCTCATGAAGGGTAGTCATTATGTATGTATGGCCAGTTAAAAAGGATACCCAGAGAAATCCCAAATAGCTTAGATATCCCTAACATGTCTTAATCTATTTCCACTAATGTTCTTATATAATTTGCTTACTAGTTTTAAAATATGTTTTCTAACAATAAAATAATGTTTAAAAACCATTCAATATTTTACTGAGAAAATCTCAGTATATGATAACCTCAGAGGTACTTGATCCTAATAATGAGTTCATCAGACTCAATACAAATTACTTAGATCATATTTCTCTCTTATCCAGCAAAGTTGCCATATCAGGACAGAGCTGAACATGTGCTAAAATACTTTCCCAAACTGGAGCTGAAATCAGTCTCACTGCACTTTACCTATGCTTTGGCCACTCACTGCCATCCTATTGGAGGTTCTGCAAGTCGAAGATGAGAACCTGAGATGACTGTAAAAGACAAACAGCAGCAAAGAGCAGAATGAGGTGAGGAGACAAAGTGAGAGGTCAAGTTGAGATGTTGGAGGTAGATTTTTCACACACACCTTTAGAGGGATCTTCAGACAACAGAAGTCCATGGTTAAAAGTTTTTTTGAAATGTTTTTAAAATAAGGCAGACTAAAGCACTTTCACACATATTAATTACTGTATTCCATTAGAGTCAGACTAGACTTCTGTATGCATATAAACAGTTGTCACAGTAAATCTGCTCCCATTGTGTCTGGATGTGCTGAAGAAATTTGAAGCTTAGGCATTATTAGTGCTGGTTTTATAATTTTTTTCTTTCAGTAAGATTATAGTTTGGTGTTCCTATAGCATTTTATATTCAAGTCTATGGAGAACATCAGACCAGATAGTCCTTTAAATTGTGTTTCCCTGGAGTATTTCAGTTTCTGTTTAATGTTGCCTTTCATTTCACAGAGACAGTATAACACACTATAGTGGTGAAAAATTAGTTCTTATTTTAATTGGGGATTTCTCTGGACATTTACAAGGGCTTTTTACAGAGGCTGTATCTTTTGGGGCCTTTGATGTCAAGTCCATTCTTTCATGATATTTTCACCTAGGGAGAGGAAATGATCTTGATTCAAACAACATAAGGATGTCAGAGGTATTTCCAGGGAAACATTTTGAGAAAGTCAGAGCTGTTGAAAAGAAATCTGAAGAAAACTGGTAACAAAACAAGAAAACGGGTTGAAAGGAACAGAGTTAAAAAATGAGAAAGGAGTAGGATAAAAGACAACTTGGAAGATGACTGAAATACTTTGTAAGGCTGAAAAGAAAACAAAAACAAAACCCAAAAATATTGAGGGGAAATTTGCAAAGCGTTTAGTGATAAAAAGAAATGAGAAAAACCTAAAAAGAAATAAAAATTGTAAAAGCAGAAAAGAGTTAAGAATGAAAGATGTGAGGGAAAGCATATGAATGGATTGATGGCAAAGATGCAAACAAGAAGTGAATGGATTTGTAAATTTATTTGGAGAGAGATTATGTCCTTAATATTATCATGTGGGCATTATGTGAGTTTTGCTTATAACTTCAAAGTGAGCAATGTAGAAAAAAAAGGAAGACAGGTTCTATACTTTGGATATCAAAGATTCATGAATATTCATGAGTATGTGAATCTGGGTGCTTCAGAACTGACTATGTCAGGTTTTGGAAATAGGCTTGTGAGATACTTTCTGCATCAAGTAGAAAACAGATGTACTGTGACCAGTACCAGGGCCTGCCCTTTTGCTTTGGTGGAGAGAATATATATCTTGTGCTCCGCTATATGAGTCAATGCTTATGGCCTTAGTTTGGTCTTACTTTAATAAATTCTCTAAAGGGAATGAGGTTCAAAATCAGTATTGGTTTTGAGTTTGAGAAGATCTGTATTTATTCAAAGGTGTATCTGAAAGTAATCCAGGCCTTACCTAGATCCATTGGGCCCTAAAAGTTAAGGAAGAAAGAGTCTTTGAAGGTTGAACTCAGTGGACTTAGCAGAAAATTCCCTAGTCACTGTTAGGGCAGCAGATCTGGTATGCAAGATCAGTGTTAGACAATATCTCAAGGCTTTTGAATTTTCCATACCATTCTTCAGCTGCTCTGAATGTTGGTTTGAAATGGCCCAGAGCATGAACTTCCTTTCATCACAGGTTGGTGATGTTTTACTCAAAAAGATGCGGCACAACTCTAAGGGTGAGTCTAACAAAGATATGTCACTACTTGGAAAAAGAGCTTCTTTCTTGGAAAAGAAATTGACATTTTGCAAGTCAGAGCTCAGTGTTAAACTTTTGAAGGTATTTTAGGAGTGCTGAATTTCCTCCTGGTTATTTTTAAATGACTCAGTTTATTTACCTGTTCTAATATATGTCTAATATCTGGACTTTAGTCTTCTGCATTTCAAAATTTAGGCCCAAGTTTATTGCCAGGTCTGTATATAAAATCATATGAAGAACTTTACAGTATTTTTTAAACAATTAATATGAACAAACAATATTTGTTTAGTAAACAAGAACTGTCATGGCCATCTAGAGAAGTCAAATTTGGAGTTCTGTTGGTTGGTGATGGACAAAAGATGCAAAAAAATATGTATTTTAAAAAATGCAGACAATCCCATTTGCCTAAACCCTTAAGGAATGGAATAGGGCATATTTCATTGCCAGCATCTTTTAGACATAATTCTGGCCAGATGGTACTCTTTCTAGGCTGTTCTTCAGAGCTGCACTCTTTTTTCAGTCCATTACCTTCACTTAATCTCTAGTTTGTTTTACTGTGGCTTCTGCTGCTTACCTAAGCATCTCTGCTTAAAATAATTATCCTAGAAACCTTTTGTATATGTGCCTGGTCTGTACTTCTATGTGGGCCAGAACCTCATGCTTTGGAAGCGGCCACTTTTTCTCACCTTTGTGATCCATGATAGAATTTGTTATGTTTGTTCCTTTCCAAATGAGGAATACTTGTTCTTTCAATGGGATTTTAGCAAATGATGACAGTACAGTCAAGATCACTGATACGCTTTACTTGGTCATTTTGAAATGGATTCTCTACAAATATTTGTGACTAGTTGTCGAATATCTTGTCTCAACTCTTTCTAGTAAATGAATAAGAAAAGGGAAACTGAGCTTTACACTGAAGTTCAGTGGGTCATGTATTGGTCTGCTGGCAAGTAGCATCACATCAAGGATCGCATTCTATGTGTCTCTAAGCAAGTTGCTGAATCCTTTCACGCTTTAGTTCACAAGATAAAAATGCAAACAATAATTTTCTCCCATTATTTACATTGGCCTTTTAGAGAGTTTACTCTTTTCCATAAACACTTGGGCAAGGCAAACCCTGGCATATCTTTGGTCATATTTTATCCATATCTGAAAACATACTTATCACACACATTTCAAGGCCATTCTCTTTGTGCTACTGTACTGTAAAGATGTATAGAATCATAGAATCGGTTGGGTTGGAAAAGACCTCCAAGATCATCGAGTCCAATCCTTGGTCCAACTACAGTCCCTTTACCAGATCATGGCACTCAGCCTCACGTCCAATCTGCATTTAAAAATCTCTAGGGATGGTGAATCCACCCCCTCTCTGGGCAGCCCATTCCAATGCCTGATTACTCTCTCTGGAAAGAATTTTTTTGTGATCTCCAACTTAAATTTCCCCTGGCAGAGCTTAAGCCCGTGCCCCCTTGTCCTATTGCTGAGTGCCTGGGAGAAGAGACCAGCCCACACCTGGCTATAACTTCCCTTCAGGTAGTTCTAGACAGTGCTGAGGTCACCTCTGAGCTTCCTCTTCTCCAGGCTAAAAGGACAGTGACAGATAAAGTTTGAAAGCTACTGAAGTTGAGTGAAGCACAGAGAAGTACAGGAACAGAGATGAATCTCTTGAGTATACCTGCAGTTTACTTAGGAACAGGCTCCCTCATGAGGTAATTTCCCCTGCTCCAGCCCTAGGTAGAAATGCCACAAAACCAGCCTGTCTCGGACATGTGAGGATTTCAGTTATTTATACAAGTTGGGATTCAGTGGGAATGTTGAAATGCAATATACCAGTAACAGAAAGAAATCATTAGTGTCTCTTAATTCAGTGTTCCTCTCTTTACCTGCTTTAGAATAGGGTAAATATATTTCCAGTCAGTGCATTTTAATTAATGTTGGAAAGACTTGTGCAGTGAATGGGTACTTCATGGCCACCTAAACTGTAATGCTTTAAAGCTTTTACTTCTATTACAGAGTCACTGTTCTTGTTGAGAAATGAAAAAGATCTCTACAACATATCTGTGCAAAGTATTTAGCTTGTATGGACTTCAAAATAGTTTTCTCTAAATCTCTACAGCTGTTTTAAGGCCTCCACTTGCTGCTGTACAAGCAAGGTATTTTTTTCTTTAAACAGACCTTGATAGTTCATCATGCCTTTGAATAACAAGGGGTTGATGATGTACCTTAATTACAAGAGCAAATTGAAGGCACTTGTGCTATTCATCAAAATGAATCTTATATTAGTTAAGTAATGGAAAAAGTCACCACATGGAAAAGTAATACCACAGCAGTGTTAGCAAACATGGGGACAAAATTCTTAGCTGGTGTAAATGAACATGGCCTTAATCTCTTCAACTGGGTTGTGTCAGAAGGTACCAGACAATTATATAACCATTTTTAGGGGGTAAATGTGTGAAAAATTGAGCATTAATATTCTTTTGGCAAATGAAGGGGCAATATTCATTGTTGCTCAATATTTGGATGTTGTTTTGTATCTGTGCTTTCAGATAAAACAAAGAATCATGTTGCTCATATAGTGGGAAACTTTGACTTCCATTCTGGAGAACATGATTTGCAATTCTCATTTCCTAAGCCAGCTTGATATGCTTACATAGAGAGATTAAATGTCTGGGATCAGAAAGTTCAGTCATTAGGTGAAGCAGAGAGCTGTGATGCTGCAGATAAAGCATTTTGAGATCTAGATAAAAGATTCAAGACCAAAGTTATTCAGTTTACAAGAGAAAACACATTTCACACATGAGGGTAATGATTTTCTTTTAAGGGAGGAGTGCAATAGCTGTTCTCAATGCAGTGCTGGCTCACGGAAACCACGTTTTCTCTAAACAATGTTCAAGTCTGTTGTTTTTATTGTGGGGATTTTGTTGCCGAGAATCTCTCCTGTGCCGCAGATGTTTTCCAGATGTACAAAGTTCCCATCCCTCCAAATATCATCAATAACTAGGGGTCAGAGGAAGAAAGTAACAACATGGATTTTCTATAGGAATCAATACATTTTGCTATAAAGACTGCAGGGCAGAAAAAGGATTTTGAAACAGGGAAAAGAACAGAAGGCAGAGGCCATTTGAAGGCAAACTAGTAAAGGTCAGTTGATGCAGAGAGAGATTGCAGAAGGGTGACACAAGGTGACTTTTCGGGGTTGTAAGAAAAGGGCAAGAAAAGTTCAAAAATGGGCCAGAACAGGGGTAATAGGAAGGGCAAATCTGCTGTTGAAGGGCAGTGTCCATGTGACTTAAAGACCTTTGGTGCATTTGACTATGAGTATTATACCAGCACTTGTTATGACAGCATTATTTGGAAGGGGGAAAAAAGGCTAAGTGATAGAGAATTGGGAAATGCCAGATTTCTTGGAGCTGTGTTGCTTTCAGTCTGTTCCCCTGTGCTGTCATGCTGGCTATAGTATAATGAAAGGGCCCTGTAAAAAGGGGCAGGGGGAGAATTGCATGTAATATTTAAAGAAACGAGCACAGTGAAAGAGAAGGGCCCTAAATCATCCTTACATGGAGCAGTACAGAGTGAACAAAAAGAATCTCTTTATGGGTTGTTCTAAGGGTTGGTTGAGCCAGGACTCTGTCCATATATATACTAGCATAGAGAATATGCCCTTCTCCACCATAGTCTTCCATCTTCTATTAATCTGCATGATAAAATGGGCTTTAGATGCCTTTTTTTTTTTTGCAGAAGACTCCCACAAGTGCAGGAAGTTTTAAGAGCTAATAAGAAGGAAGACTGAGTAAAAACAGGCTGAAGTACTTTCCATGCAGCATTCAGATCCCATATGTATGATCCTGAGTTTAAGTAGTGGACTTTTTTGCAAAAGATATTCTTGGCTGCTCTGACCACTTTTTTTCAAGAGCTTCTGATTTCAGTGTGTATTATTGTCAGTGACGAGCTGTCAATACCTAGTGGACAATATCTGGGTCCTGTGATTTGCAGTCTACTAAAAGATGATTTGTGAACATATAAATTGGGTGAAAGTATCAATCTTTTTATGATGGAAATCATCTATGATAGAACATGAATTTAAGGTAGCTTAGTTTATTAGCTCAGCAAATCACTGACCAAGTCTTAAAGACCTTTCCTTTGAAGTTCTTCTGTATGACAAATTATTTTTATGTATTTGCAAAGGACTTTCAAATACTTTCAAAAATTGTTCCTGGGTAGGTGCTGCATAATCATGCATATTTGTATAGGGAAAAACTAAGAAGACTCATTTAATTATCCTTTTCCCCTTGCTTTGTATTATCAGAAGACCTGGTTTTGTTTCTATATCACTTCTCCTTTTGCACAAAGGGGAAATATTTTAGACACCGGTAATAACTGATTGTGTGAAGAATAGCCCTGATGGTGTTTGGCTGCATTGAAAGCTCCTTTTGGTTGTAGTGCTTCTCCACTCCTGGAGTAGAAACAATGCCCTGTGACTTAAACAATCCATCACACAGCATGAATAATGAGCAATCTCTCAAAGCAACAGTCACATTTGCATAAACCATTCTTTTGGTATATTTGAATAGCCACCAAATTAATGAAAATCAAAAGGAATCCATGGATCATTTATGAACAGGAAGGAGAGTTGAAACCATTGAATAGATGACTTGCTGAAAAAAAGTACATGGCCCTGTCTTCCTAGAAGGAAAAAGAGGAGGCGGATCGGAGCAAAAATTACCAGGAGAGAGACTATTCTTGTCCATCCCGACAAGGTTTCTTTCCATATATTTCCTCTGCAACACTTTTTCTTCCTGTGATTGTGGTTTTCAAGGGAGTTCAGGGAGAAGGGGGAAAGAGCAGAGTGGAATTTTGGGAACCCCACCTTGCAACAACATGGGAGAAAAGTAGTTTAAAATGTGGATTTAACTGATTTTGTGCAAGTGGAGAACAAGAGGAAAACATTTTCAAGAAATATTAGTTTCTGGAGATGCCTGTACTATAAATTTTTCATTTAAGGTATACTACATGCCTGGGAATATCAGTTACCTGAGGGTCCCTTTAGAAACATTCAAAACCAAGACAGTTCTGAAAGCAACTCAGAAAGATGTTTATTTGCATTTTGTCTGTTCTATTTCTCTTATTTTCCTCCTTCTAATTGTAGAAGGTGCTGACAATACTCTGCTGTAAATCTGTGTTCAGTTTCAAGACTGTGAACTCTTCCAGCTGTCACACCTAAAGGCAAAACACAAAATCAACTAATAGCTTATCAGGAGGTAGTTTTCACTTCTCTGCTTGTGCTACTGCTCAGGCTTCCCATTTCTTGGGCATCTGTTTTTCAGAAAAGAAAAAAATACGAAGAATATATGCATCATTCAAATGTGGATGCAATTAATTTTATTAGGAAATTCTATAATCCTGATGTAAGAATAATCCCATATAGGATTGAAGACCAAATATGTGTCTCTGTTAATATTTAAATTAAAGAAACATGTGTCTGCTTAGTTACTGATTTTTTCCATCTATAGGAAAACCTCCCCCCTGTTCTTCATACTTTGGTAATATGACATCAACCGAGATTTCATGCCATAATAATTGCCCAAGTTAAAATATACATATTTATTGCTTGGGTAACTCCCATGAGTAAGAACAGAGCCCAGTGTACTTCGAATAAGTCCATCCCTATCAGACACGGCTCTACCAGACAGGCAATGTCTCTGTATAGGTATATGTCTCTGTACAGTTCTTCAGCCAGAGGTCTTCCAAAATGTCAGTATTCATTGCTTAGACCACATGGAGATACTCCTTCCAGACAACTCTCTTCTTACAGGAAAGGGGCTGTTCAGAGTCATCCAGAGAGACCTTTTAATTTAAGGCATGTGCCAAGAGGTTAAATGGTTTTTGTGTTCAAAACCCAACATCTTGTCTAGCAGTGCCTTTGAAGACTCTGAGCCCGACAAAATCTGGGGAACTGCCAGTTCCACAGGGGATCCCATTCTGGGGGAGATGAGAAGGGAGAACCTCACTCAGGAAGCAGCTTGGTCACTCCTAGAGCAATCTTATCTATTTAGATCTTCAAGTAATCTTCATTGCTACAAGGGTTCTTTTGGCAGGTGTTGTGTAGGGGTTTTTTTGTTAAGGGCGGAAATACAACATATCTACTTTCTAAGAAGCTTGTCCTATAGAGTTTGTAATATGGGCACAGTGTTATTAGGATGAAATGAGTCTTTCCCTTTGCATGCTCACAGTAGGGGCCTTATGTTCAGAATTTTCAGCCTTCTCCCTGCCCTGTTATTCTTTCTATACCTAAATCTCTGTAAGGTAAGCCACTGTAATCATGAACTCCTCTTTAGAAGGAAAAGAATATGAATGTGGAAGTCACCTTTTCATATATTTTACATATAATTTTAACAATGCCACCTGATGTAATGTCCGGTGTCAGCAACCCAGAAAGGAGATGGCAAAAGATGTGTGAATTCCTGATTTTCATCCTGACCCGCATAGACCACTTTTGCTTTCTCTGGAGGCAAGTCAAAGGCCCAGTGATCTATCTGTTCCTTCTCCTGTCTTACTTCATTCACATTCAGAGAGCAAAACCCACGCCATCCACATACCAGATACTTACAATGGCTTTTTAGGGAAAGGTGTATGTTAAAACTAGTCCTCATGAAAATCAATTGAATATTTTAAAAGTAACACAGTCATATAGAACAAGCTGCTCACAGATATAAAGCAGGGGAGTTTCATGGCTTAAGTTGCTAGAGACATAGTTATTGGCATCTGGAAATTTCCTTGTTATACTTCTTATTTGTTAAATTAGATCACAAATGAGCTATTTATTTGCATTTCTTTGCTGTTTGTTCTGGAAAAAAAATCTGCTGAGATATATACCAGATGTCTATCTCCATCCTGTATGACTTTATTTCTCATACCTGCATTTGTCATGGCTTATTGCGTGCCTGACTGCTACTTCATGTTGATTTATTGTGCAGTTTTACACAATAAATTTTTGTCATATTCTTCATTCTCCCAGCTGTTTCTCAGTCATCTCAAAGGATATGACTTCTAAGTGGTGCCTCTCTTAACGTTCATGCACTGTGCCTCTTATAGCAGCAAGACAGCAGAGGCTTTGCCCAGATCTGCAGGTATGCAGCATGTCCAAAGCTCTCTGACTGTAAAGCTTCAGGTCACCCTAAGTGAGCTGTCATTATCCTGTACATTTCTTCTCCTTCTGAAGGAGCAGATCTCATCAGTACACATTCTTTTGCCCTCCCAGAACTCACAAGTGTTTAAAGCAACAAAGCACAAATGAGAACAGTATGGTAGAAATCAACATGAGAGCTGAAGGAGGACTAACAGTAAAACAAATAAAGGGGAATGGCAGCTCCAGATTCCAGTTACTTGAGATCACACCCACTTTGTCCTCACAACATCTCTCTCGCTGCTGCAGAAGAGATATTCACAGCTCTGCTCTGTCTTCTCTCCACTAGCTCAGTATAGCTGTCCATGGCCCCCTGAACTCTCTCATCATATTTCTGATGCCTACCCAACAGAGTTTAATTAATATTGGCTTTCCTGCCTTTTTAAACTGCAAACACCCTGCTGTCTTCAGCTTTTAGGAACCAGAACTTTACTGTCCTAATTTGTTTTCATTTCCTAATATATCCATCCACTGTGCTCTTTGTTTAGTCAGTTTAATATGCCCTGATACCCCAGAGCTTGTGAGCAGATCTGGCTTTGACAGCGCTGCCCAACAATTCCTCAGTGTCTTTCACTACTTCTGGAGGTCAGGCAAACTCAGCCTCCAACTTCCTTATCAAACCTACTAGTTAGCTTTAAATGGTGATCCTTCAACACTGTTACCTTGCCTGATTTAACCTTATCAGATTGAATATTCATACTGAAAAAAAATACTTCTGGTTTTTAAGCTAATGCCTTTTAGAGTAATGCACATAGTAAAATACATTGCTACATCAGCTACAGTCTTCAATTTTTAGCCTCCCATATGGTCCTCACATTTTAAATTAAGTCCTAAAGCTGTATATTGCTGCAAGAAAGTTTGGTGTCTCCAGGAAGATTCAATCCCATACTGGTGATAAGACTGTTAAATAGCATGTAGAATCAAAGCCTTAGGGCACCAGTGGCATCAGGAAAGGACCATCCTGCTAATAAATCTAGGAAATAAATGGAGTCAGAATAACATGAAAAATTTTTCAGAATTCCAGAGTAATGCAAAGAATTTCAACCCATCTTCACATTACTTTGAGATGGAGCCTGCTCCACACCATGCCTGCCCTTATTCCAACCTTACATCTCCTTCTTTTAACCACTTTGGTGCATTTCTCTGTATTCTTGGAAGCTGTACAGATGATAAAATCACCCAGCTGTATTTGCTGTCTCCCTAGCTAGATACTTATCTGAATCTTTTACAACCATCTGCTACCTTTTCAGCCATGTAACAGAGCAGAACATCATGAAAAAGAAAAAAAAAAGGTAGAGATTTCAGTTTTATCCTAAATTCCATGAGTAGTTTTATAATTCATGATTTTTTTGATTTAACACCATGAGAGCTGAAGTGCATACTATCATGTAGACTTTGGTCCCCCACTAAAAGTGGTAGGACTTCTAAACATTCATGACAATGTTATACAGTTTATCTGATCCAAAGCTTTTAATTTAGAGCAAAGCTCAGTCATGTATCAGTTGAAGCTGGAAGTGTTTTTAATTTCTTTTAACTTTTGAATCCAAAGTATGCAGAATGGATAGACTGTGGATTCTAAACTCCTCTTGTCTCTCCTCAATTTGTCTCATTTGCACTATTTTGGTTTGTTTCTTAAATAGGTTGTGCTTTTGAGAACAAATCAACACAATTCAACAAGTTGTGATAGGGAAACAGTTCCCAATTGTTACTTTCCATTTTTCACACCTGTAGTTAGATTCATCGCAATAAAATCCCCAGGCTTGAATGAAAGGCTTCACCAATGAAAACATAAACCTACTCTAGTTTAATCAAGAAAAACAGTTTTTTGCTTAAGTTGACTACTGCAAAGAGAAAATGAAGCTTAGCCAAAATCAAAGAGAGGTGTTGTTACAGCTTATTGGGATCGAAACTATTACATGTTCTTTCAACTCTGCAGTCCAGATTCAGAGATGAGTATCTACTTCTACTTCTCCCCTTGTATGGATTCCTTTTTTATTTCCAAGAAGGTGATGTTGGGTATTTGGTGTTGAATTTTGTTATATGAATATTGGCAACCATGGGAGCCCCGTGATTGTTTTCCCTGGAACCACAACAGCAAAGCTGTTAAAAGCATCTAGGGAATAGGAGTACACTTTTCGTGTCCTGTGGAGTCCACCTATCTTTTTCCCATTTTATATTTTCCTAAATAGCTTGGGAACATGAGAAGTAAGGACTTTCCAAGAAGGAGAAAATGATGCATCAAGTTGAGGAGGACTATAAATGAAAAGTGTAATAATCTTGAGCTTTTATTCTGTATTTTGCTTCAGGGCACAACAGGAGCTCTACTTTCCAGCTGTGTTTTAGTAGGTAGGGAAAGGTTAAGAACAGTGTTTTGAGGGATGTGTGGGTGTGCTGTTATTTGTCTGCTTGCCTAATTTTACATCAGTGTCACTTGAATGCCTTCAGCTGAAATCAGGTGATTGAAGAGCAGAGCAAAGACTGTCCACTGTTCACTTGCCTAAATGGACAAAGCAGAAAAATGCCTTTAGAAAGGATACCATAATCACATCCATATTACAGATAAAGAATTAAAGCATAGAGGTTTTTGAGCTGTGTTGACAAAAGGCCAACCATGACCTGTAACTACTGAGAAGCAGCAGCCAAGAGAGATATGGTATGTAAAACAAAACAGAAGTTAGCAGCTTATAACAGAACT
Source organism: Pithys albifrons albifrons (assembly GCF_047495875.1). Taxonomy (NCBI): domain Eukaryota; kingdom Metazoa; phylum Chordata; class Aves; order Passeriformes; family Thamnophilidae; genus Pithys; species Pithys albifrons. The sequence continues at coordinate 49,201,737 of NC_092464.1, read as the reverse complement.
GCTGGCCAAGAGTGCAATCACTGTAACACTACCATGTCACAAACATGAAGAGTGTAAAATCAGCAAAATTGGGCCCTTGGGAAAGAGCAAAGAGGGTCTGGCTGTTTATTAGGAAGGGGATGAAGGTGGTAAAGGAGAAGAGCTTGGGAGAGAGTACAGGTCTAAAAAAGAGAATACAAGAGATAGCCAATCATGTGATCAGATCTGACTGGGATAAAATTTTAAGAATTTCAGTGTTATGAATATTTGATATTTGTGATTAGTCAGGTTTTGATGTGATTGGCCACTAATAATTTGTTTGTGACAGCAAATGTGGCCATTCTGCAAATACAGACAAGTCTGCATTGTGTCATTAATCAGCACTGCCTCAGACTGCTTTTCACTCGAGAAAGTTTATTCCTGAATCCTCTAGGATCTTCTTGTAAAAAGGTTAAACTGTAGCATATGGATCTCTGTATTATTTTTGAGGGCTTTTACCTTCTATGGGTTTGATTTTAGTTAAGTGCAGTGGGTTTTGTGCAGCAGAGCAGTGACAGAAATATTCTTTGGGGTTCTTTGTCCAGTTAGAGAGAGAATGATCCTTCCTGCCACCTCAGCTTATTTGAGGCTTTCTAAGGTTTAGCATGTATTCTTGGTGTTGTGACCTTTATTTGGCACAGACGCTTTGTCTCCACTCTTTAAAGTCCATTGCCTGTTCTTTTGGAAGTGGCTGCTGTGCAGCACAAAAACATCCAAAGTCCTTTTGCAATCCATTAAGAGATTGGTTTATTTACTGTCTGCTATTGATTATTACTTAATCTTACACCTCTTCCCTCAAGGAAAAGAAAATTATCTTTGTCAAGTTCCTGGTTTGTTCTGTGGCCAAAGAGAAGAAAAATCTCACATGTAGCTGACTGAAGAGGCTGTTCAGCTTTGAATCAAAGTGCATTTGTTTTCATTTTTTAGCCAAGTTTCTAGCCAAAAGATTTATCTTGAGCTAAACTGTAGTGACAATTACCAGGCTGATATCCCTAGAGACAAACTTCTCTGTTTACGTGTAGAACAGGTGCAACCCAGGCAGCTCTGGCACCTGATGCTCCCCAGATCTGTTTCCCTGGTTGTAAAGAACACTTGAGCCCCCATAGGCTGCTTAGGCAAACAGCACTAACTGCTGTTGAGTGCTCTCCACTAAAATCATATCTATGCCTTCTGTACTGCTATTTTTGAACACTTGGTTGGTCCAAATGGTAGGCTTGGTGTAAGGAACATGTAAGCAACACACAGAAGTAACCACTTTATTTTGTCCCACTGCACTGAACAGGCAATCACTGGCAAAGATGAACACCAGCCCCACGGTGGGTTAAACTGCACCACTGATTTAGAGAGGAATGAGAGTCCTCAGATAGGACAGAAATTTCTTTTTAAGCAGTGGGAAAAACCTTCCAAAAAACAGTCAAGTTAGTTCATGCAGAACAAAACTGAGAATGCCAACTTCTCTGTTCTTTTAAACACTTAACTCCTGTGCTCCTGCCCACCACAGGGGCTCCTCACAGCCTTCTCATAGCTTTGCTCTCTCTTGGTTTCGCTCTCATGTCCCCTGACCATCCACTGAGGAAGAAGCTGTAGGTACAGGGAACAGAGCTGAGAGGTCCATACGCTGCTGAGTCACCAAGTAGATAAACTGCTGGGTGGACATTGGCAGGTTATGCAGAATAGATGATGGTTCAGGTCGTGCTGAAACCCTTTTCCTCCCAGGGAGAACACATTTGGCTCTCTTCTTAATCCAGCCAGTCATCAATTGGTATGGAATTTTCAGGAATATAATAATTGTTAAGATTGCTGTTTTTAGGATTTCTGTTGCTCTGTCAGATTTGATTCAAGTTAGGTAAGAGGTCCAAAATTTCAGAAGAAGAAAATAGACTGATGAGCAGAGATTGCTGAAGCTTTGTTTCTCAAAAAAAAACAGGCTTTCAAAAAAACCCCCTCCCTGAAAAATAAAAGCGCAGGGGAAACCAAAAGTACAGATTTAATGACTGGTAATTTTCCTGTCCAAAATTAATTTTTAGCTGCATTTCGTATTTAATTATGACAAGGAATTAGTGAAAAGAAATAATTTTCAGTATTTCCTGTAGATTTTGTGCAGAGTTTGTGATCAAACCATATATTCCATGTCCTGAGAAAGATAAAAGCAAATCCAAACAGCTTGATGCAGTGTTTTAATCTCATAAGTATAAAAAACAAGTCATTACCCATAATTATGAAGTACAATAAAGAATAACAAATATTTCCATTTCTATAGTTGGGGTTTTGTTTTTCATTGTTTTGTGTGTCGTAAGTTGTTGTTTTTATTTTTTTTAGATAAGTGATGGTTCTAAAAAGCTTTTAATTACATACTTGTAATGAACATTAAGAAAGCTGGCAGCTCCCTTGCATCTAGCACCATCCCATATATAGCTGCAAAGTTTTAAAGGAGCTTTTCTTTCTTTCCCTTGTTTTTAAGAGCCAAATTTGGCAGACCTTCTATCTGACGTTTCTGGAGACTGAAATCCTTTATTTCCTGATAGAGATGCCAGTCCTACTAACTCTTTTTACCTCCATGCCGCAGTTCTCTCCTGAGCAGGTGGGGAATCACAGAAGTACTTCCTCCCACGACTGAGAAGGGTTGCTGGTGACTAAAGCTGTAGCTGAACTGGACAGTCTTGAAAACCCCACCCCTTGTCATCAGCCCTGCATTACCTGTATGTGTATGCAAGGAAACAGTACTGTTCCAACCAAAAGCTCTAAGAATATACTATATTAGAAACGATATGGATAGAATTCAGAATATTTCCCTAGTTCCAGCTAAGGCTTTAACCTCTCCTGGTTTTATTTCTGTTTTATATGCCTGACATCACAGGATTCTCCTAGTGGAAAGTAGAGGGAACTGGCCCTGTAGCACTCACTGTGGGAGTAAGTTGTTGATCAAGACCTATGTGCACCAAAGATACCTATTTCCCCTTTAACCCACTCATTAGTACTTGATTTCCTTTCAGTATTGAATAATAACAAGCAGAAAAAGCTGCAAGATATTTGCCTAGGAAAATTCTTTCAGCTTCCAAATTTGCCATTCTCTGCAAGTTATTAAACATAACTTCCAGCAAAAGGTTGATAGTGATTCTTTTAGTCAGAATTAAAAACCCCTCTCTATTATACAGATGCACTGCATGCGTGGTGGCTGGAACCAGCAGAGCATTCCTGATGTTGCTGGTGAAACCTTCTGCAATGTCATGAATTAAGGGCACATCTGTGAGCCAGGAACGTATTTACTGCAGTGGAACAAGGAGCTGAAGACAGCTCTTGTTGGTTAATGTTTTCTTCTGGAGTGCATGAGCTCTGGATGATGTGCTCAAAAGGAACCACCTGGCTGCTCAACCCATTCCCTTCTCCCCCTTTCCTCTCACCATTCACAGCACCTGTGTTTCCAGCTGTGCAAGTGAGAAGTTGTGCCAGCCAGTCCAGCTAGGATTCTGCATAGGGTCAGCATTACCTGTGTTGTTATTGTATTTATTGCTCTTCCCTCCCCTCCCCCCCCCTTTTTTTTTGTACTTGCTTTACAAGTCCTCACTTTCCTTGCAGCGGAGAAATTGTCAAGCAGATCTTTGTGATCTAAATAATTTCACTCATTAGTTTAGCAAGACATTTTCACAGCCATCTCTTCAGCAATAGCATCATGAATTCTTGACTGTGCCTGAACTCTTCAAGCTCCTCATATTTAGTGTGAACATTCTCAAGCTGTGGTGGTGACTAAGCTCTGATGTGTGATAACCAACCAGGTTGCAGGATCATAGGGAACTTGATGTGGGAGGCAGCCCCTGAGTAAATAACAAGTTAAAGCTGGTGCCAGTGGAGTATTGGAGATAAGTGTGCACAGCTGACCATTGATGAGAAAGGAAGGGCAGGAGGACATTGTGCATCTATCCTAGGCTTTATAGCCAGGAAATCCCACAGGACTATGAACACCTACTCTGTGAACCTGAAAGCCAGGTAAATCCCAGGCAAAGATGCTGTGCTATAGCTTATTAATATACAAATATAGGGGTTAAAGCCTGATTAAACTACTTGTTTCTGTTCTCCCTGTACTCAACTTTTCTGTTTCCAGTACTGCTTAATATCTTGCTATGCAGTTTATATGGTCTGAATCTTATTCTTTGGTATCTAATTCACTATGTGTACTGAGCAAGGAGGTAGGGGAGAGGGAAAACCAGGAATTTAAACATAGGTGGACTTGTGGACTATGTTAAGATACTTTAAGTTAGCATTTTTTTAGGTATCTTGCCTGGTACAGGTCACTTTTTATACCTTTTATATCTACTACTTGTGTATGGATGCCTCACAAGCCTAGAGATGTCTAAAATGGTGTCTTAAATCTAGACGTGTGGATCCCACAGTGGAAGTTTGTATCTTTGTTCTGGGCCTCACTTCAGTGTTCTGAAGTAACTTGCTGTGGGATTGGTGGGCAAGTCTTCATGTCTTTCTTGTGTAGAGCCTTTAGTATTAAGTGTTGCTGTTGCTAGTTAGGGCAGGATATACTTCAAGTTCATCAGGTATACTACAGAAAGCCCTTATTGCTAGAATTAATGGAATTTCTCATTTAATAAAAAAAAATGGCCAAAAAAATAAAAATCTGATTTAAATGTCCTGCACTATTGCCTCCAGCAGCTATTTGCTTCATGATTTCATTTACATCTCTAGTCAACTCACCCTATTAGAGCAAGTTCTGCCATGAGTTTCTTGGAGAAAAAACTACCATGAGAAGCACAGTGACTAGGCAAGGGAAAACACCTGGCGTGTTGGAGAAAGCAAACACAGTTCATACAAACTTCAAAGTCAGTGGAAAATATGGGGATGTGATTACCTTTTCTGGTTTTCTTACTTATTCCATATGTGTCAGTGTGATTTATTCAAAATTTGTGTCCTCAAACAGTTTTTTTAAGGATTTGAAAATAACAAGTGAATTAGTGGGGTTTATTCAAGTGAATGTTTGTAGTGCCTCTTTTTTGTGCAAATACTGCTGCATCTAAGCATTGCTTTTCAATTGAATTTTAGTATAAATTAACTTATCTTCTTTCAAGTGGCTTTAAAGCTAATAATCCTAAAAGAATCAAGATTAGAAAGTAATGCTATCATTGGCAAAGCTCATTAATGGGTTTTCATCACTGCAAACTGGTGAACTATAGCTAGGATAATTGGCATAAATGGAATATACCTATTTGTCAGCCAGGTATTCTTTATTCTATTTTACATTAATTACTTCAAGATTTTGTTCCGGTCAAATAAAATTTGGATGGCTTGTCCACTTCTTTTCCGAAAGGCTGAGCAAATGTCAGGTGTGCTGCTTTGAGAAGTCAGAAAGGGTAAATCTGTAGCAGGCAAGATAAGGACAGGCAGAGGAGGTAAATAGAGAAACCAGAAGAGTTGCCACTGATGATCATTTTCAGCTGGCTGTGGGAACACTCAGGCAGAAGAAAGGACTTGGCTTTCTCAAAGGAAAAGATGCTCAGGTTGGAAATTATATTCTTATTTTACTGATGGATCAGCTCATGTTTGCTGGGGAAATACAAATGTTTTTCAAAGTCCAGTGAAGACAGGTCTGCTTCAGGCTTCTCTGCAGAAGCACCTGAACAAAACAGATGCTGTTTTGATTATGGACCTTCACAGTCCTTTCCAGGGGGATAGCCTGCTTGAGTACCTCCACATTGAGAAATTATAGTGTAACATGTATCAACATGTTTTGATACCCTTATTAAAACCCGTAAGAGCCCCTCTCAGAGATCTGTAAGCACCAACTAAAGACCCCTGACCTAAAGAAAAAGGAGCATTTATTCAAGTAAGAGATCACTGGTCTATCTCTGCTGGCAAATAGTTTTACAACCTATGGACAGAAACAGGTTTCTGGACTACCAGCCCTGTTTTCCTGCCAACTTCTGCTGAAATTGCTCTGCTATAGCTCAGAGGGCAGAAAACTTGCATCCCATTAACAGCTGCTGTGTTGTCTTTGCTTACATTATCCATCTTCACGAGGCAAGGAACACCGCTTGTCTCTTTTGTCCCGTTAGTTGAAGTATCGGTTATTGATATCTGGAAAACAGGATTGCATTCAAAAGAGAGCAAACCAAAGTGTCCTCTGCCTGTCCTGTCTGGATTAGTTAAAAGGACTGACAACTCAGTCATCCTCTCAGATGGTTTTGTGCCCCATAGAAAGAGTGATATGGGGTTTAGGCTTTGAAAGCATAAGAATAAACGGTCATATACTACTGCTCTACGGCAAAAAGTAGAAGAAAGGAAAAATTAAGTTTGAAAATTAACATTTTCTTCCTTGACCCAGTATGGAATAAAGGAAAAATTCAGGTGCATGAAAGGGAAGGGGAAGTTCTGATAAATGCTTCTGAAACTGAGCACAAACTTTACCTTTCTTTTTTTTTTCTTCCACTGTTTATTTGGGAAAAAATATATAATACTTGCAGGGTTCAGGGCGCAGTATGCTCACCCAAATCCAGTCAGATTTTGCTTTGTATTCTTGTGGCTTTTCTGCTGGGAAATAAGTCAATTATATAACTTTCTTTCCTGTCCTACCCTTGTTTACTGAGCAGATCCTTCACCTGGCAGACATATCCATTTAAAACAATACATTTCAGGTAGGTTTGATGTCACATTCTATGCATTTTTCAGCAATTCAAATGGATGAGCTCTTTTACTCATCCTAAAACTTTGCTGCATTAGTGCAGTACCTCAGTGAGCACTCAAGACATGCAACTAAATGGAACGAAATAGGTACTTAAAGATTCATATAATGTATTAACCATTTTTGTAACTTAATTCAGGGCATGATATATACAGCTGACATCAAAAGCCTTTCATAGCTGTTCTTTAATTTCAGTTTCAGTAATGAATATAGATCCAATTAGAAGAGAGCTGATACATGTTAAAAAGAATTAACAATACCCCTAATTTCCATGTTGAAGTAATGACTGCTATTATAGACTTCTTGATTTTAATCAGATATTCTCAAAAATGACAGCAGATGTGGATTCATAATGCTCAGCTGATGCTACAAGTCACACTCTCTCATACTTTCTCCCTTTCTCTGTATTTAAAGAAAAATTTACATCTTACAAGCATAGAACAAAAACTTCTTTGCTGTGCTATGCATCTTTTATGGCACGTTAATGTTTGCCCAGGTAGCTGAGAAGCAGATCACAAACAGCATGGCACCAGCTGGGAGGGTTTGCAGTAACTGACCCTGAGCACAAGCTATGTGAGACAAAAGTTGAGTCAGGCTTATTGTGAGCCTGTCTGATGTGGTTTTCAAGGGCAATGTGGTACTATCTTCAGATCAGACCTGAGGCTCTTGGTTCAAAGCATTTTGTCTTCATGGTATTGAAAGTAATGTTGGAACAGCTGTCACAATTTAATGTCATCATGGTTTACTCAGTTTTATGTCACAATCTACAGTGACTGTGGAGGAAAATGCCCCTGTGAATGGACTCTTTCAGAAGTAGTAATGTACCTCTTTCAGATATATGTGGTGAGTTAAACTGCATGAGAGCCCATGAGTGGTACAGGATAGTTTTGTGTCCTCTACTTGAGTCTTTGTGCTAAAAATTGATCTGTCTTCAGGGTTGCTTTAATCTCTGTGGCTTGTGCCAGTTTAAGAGGGAAGAAAGAAATTAGTGTGGATGCAATACACAGGGAATGAAGCTATTTTTACAGGAATTCATCTCATCCATCTACTCTCATGGTAAAATCTGAGTATGCTTCTTCTATTAATGTCTGTATGACCTATACCGTAATATAACCATTAGGATTGGGTATTGCAGGGAAGCCACTCACATAATTCCATGTGCACCTTTCTGATTTGGGCAGCATCTAAGACTGTGATGTGAAGTCTCTTCAGCTGGACTTGTTTTTCTGACATTTTTGAATTGGTCTGTACACCAGCTTCAGTATGCATGGGAGCAGGTGGGATATGCGGCATCTTGTGCAGAGACCCTGGAGAATATTACATTTTCTGAAGCAATAAAGCCAGAGAGTTTAACAGGGTAAAGAAACCTATTTGGAGAAATTGAAAGTGTACTGGTTTGTTGTCACTGAAGAAAAATTCCCCAAACAGTCTCACCTTTTAATAAGCACTTGACTGACGCACAAGCTCAAAATGGAAGCTATTGGTAGTGTCTGGCTACAACATCTGTAAATCAATATGGGCTAAATCTATACAAATCTGTTTTGAAGGATCCCTTGCATGCAGTTGAGCTCTAATCTAAGCACATATTAGTCACAGAATTTTAATCAAGTAGCTTGAATTAGAAAATTCCATCACCAGGGATGCAGTCCTTAAATTGAAAGTGATATTGCATGCTGCTGAATAGATGTCCTTTTGTGTTCAGTTTTGGCTCTATTTACAAGTAGCTTTTAGATGTGCTATGTTTATTCCAGTTAGGAAGCATATGGGGGTTCTCTCTGGAATGGACTTGCTTCCTCTCAGCAGTTGTTGTACCTTATAATTAGTGCTGCCTAGCCCAGTTAGTATTCTCACTTCTTTCTCTTTCCATGTTGTTGCAGAAGAAACTAAGATAAAGAAGCCTGTGTTTATTATCTGAGATAGCAGAGAGGTGGCCTGGCATGTCTTTGTCAAGTGCCAACCCTGAAACTACATTGAGGATGAGTCGAACAGAGGGTAGCGGAGAAATGTAGGTATAGTGTCAGTAGAAAATAAAATTGGGAAGTGGCAGCTGCATTCTGCAGTAGTGTTATGAAAGGAAGAATTAAAACTTATTTTCTGTTTAATAATACTACTGCAGGATTCTACACCTCTAGTACTTAGCAGCAATGGTATTTCTATGTTTGCTGTACTAGACATATGTAACTTGGTCATATGATTAGCTCAGGTGGTTAGAGCATGGTGCTGATAACACCAAGCCTGTGGGTTTGATCCCTGAATGGGCCACTGAGAGTTGGACTCAATGATCCTTTTGGGTCCCTTTCAACTCAGAATATTCTGTGATTCTGCATCAAGGGTGGAAGATCTGGTCTTTTGTTCAAATATCTAGTGCTGCCTGAGATATGTCTGAGGAGAGAGAAAATATTAAGCGAAGTATTTTTGAAGCAGGGTTTGGATTTTTTTCCAGACCAAGCAGTGTGAATATGCTTGAAAGCAAAATTTCTGAAGGAAGATAAATACTTGATATGTGCTGATATGAGCCTGTAATGGAAACTCTTAATTCCTTAATATGCTTCCTTCCTCTCTATCCCTTATTTCATGCTGCATTGTGCATAGCATCAATTCAACTGTTTCAGTAAATTTCTACTTAACTATTTTTTGACTGTTATGAATTCAAAAATTTGCTTTCTCTCCAAGAGCTTTTCTCCTGTTTAAAACTGCTTCATTGTTACTTAAACCATTTGCCTAAAATATATTAAAATTAAATCTACTTTAGTTGTTTGATGTTTTGTTTTGTTTTGGGGGTTTTTTTCAATTTTTTGATGAAGAAAGAATGTTTGAGTATTAATATCTTTGGGGCTTATGTTTGGCTTTCTGGCAAATTCTTTTAATTTGTATTCCACTACTTATTTAAAAATGTAAAACACATTACTATTTTGGAAGTGTTTCTTTATGCTAAACAAATATTTGAAAAGAGTTAATTAATTATTAATTCATGTTTAGATCCATGAAAACTTAATCAATTGTTGCTATTAAAGGTTTGCATCTCAGGTCTTTCTTACAGCATGGTTTATAAATCTATATTTACATTGTGCATCAGTGATCTGTCCTTCCTGATGTTGTGGCTGTCATGAGTGGGTAGGTCATCTATTAAACTGTACCAACTATTTTAAAACATGCCTTCTGTCTAAGGAGAGACTCTTTATCCATCAAGTTTTAGTAATTTTTCCTGTTCAATACTGGACCTTCCATCCTCACCATATTAATATATTCAGCAACCCAAGACTGCAGGAGAAAAAAAGGAGTAAGAGATGAAAACTCCAAGATCACAGATGAAAAGGCAGCATTGAAATCTTAGTTTAGCCAGGAAGGCTGGGAAGAACTGAGAAGCCTGGTTGTGGAACTATCAAAATTAGTCTATGCATAAAAATTAGAAATGTTACTGTCTGTTCTTGATCCATTTCATATCTAACCCTCTGGCCCTTCCTTTCTTAGGCATCTCTGATAGTGTTGGGGTACGATAGGCATTGCCTGTGCATTCCTTGTCATATTCCCTGGATTTCGAAATAGCACTTTCAAAGTTCAAGGGACAGAACCTTGCTGTGGATCCTTTCTCTGAGACACTAGCTGGGTCATAGACTACTGTGGGCAGGCTTGCCAAGATCCAGTTAAAGACCCAGCCTTCTCAGCTGAGCCTAAGTGTCATATCATCTGAAGCACCAGCAGATGCACGGCATACATGGACAGAAAGGATTGCATTCAGCCTGCTCTCCAAATTCACTTGGCACAATCTTATTACTTGAAAAAATCTGCAGAAGGAATTTTCTCTAAAAAAACCCCAGTAAACCCAGATTTGGAGTGCATATTAGTAACACAGAAATGTAAAAGCACAGACTTAAATAGTTGCACTGGAAACAAGAGTTTAGGAGCTGCAAGTGCCCATTGTATGTATGCAAATACTGTGATTGAGGTTAACTTTAGGCATTTAACTTCAGGACTCATGTAAGAAGGCTCATTGACCTGGCTTCCCTTCCAAGAAAGTGAACAGAGACAAAAAGGGATGAGTCTGGACTATCAGGTCTATTAGATTAATCTGTGCTGACCTATTCAACTTGAAAATATTCTGATCACTGGACTGCTAATATTTGTGAAATTGTTGTGGTGATAATGTCTTCTGTTCTTCCTCAGCCAGAAAGAAATGCAAGACCTTTGTCAGAGAAGTTATCTGATTATTTTTCTTTTTCTTTTCTCCTCTCTGCTCAGCAAATAGAGTGGAGACTGTAGATGGCATTTGTTTCAGAAGTGTGCTTTCGAAATGATGATACATGGTTTAATTTTACTATTATGCAAGTCTCATTGAATCCCAAGGAGATTACTTGTGGTAAGGAAATGCAGGACAATAAATTCTTGCAGGATCAGGGCTTGTCTTTTCTTTAGTCTGAAGTGTTATGTTGTCACTACATTGTGTGTTACTGATGATTGGTCTGCCTCGAAAGTTTTTTCCTCCCACTTTTTATGTATCATACTTCTGTGCAAGACCTATTGCTGTGCTTTTCTCTGCTAATGTATGGGAATCAAGGATATTAAGTTCTGCTGTTTTAAATACTCTAACCAAGCAAATCTGCATTCTGATCATGGTGCACATTGAGTAATTAAGCTTTGCTGCTGGGCCCAAGCAGGAAGTTCAACTCTAAGTTAGCAGGCTCCGTGGTTTCCTGGATGTGTGGTTTCCTCTGTGTTCCTTTGTGGTTTCCCTGAGAGTGATCTGGTGTGAGTTCCCCTCCTACCTAATGGACTAACTATGTCATCCATTAATGATTCTTGTCAGCTTTCTTGGTCTTTGGCATGTGTTGTTTATCTACACATCGTGTCTTGCTTGGGCAGTGTCAGACAAGGTATCTTCAAGGTGGAAGGAGTGTTTTTCCCTAGTGGAAACGTCTCTGCTCTTTTCCAAATGAAGGAAAGGAGGGCTGGCTTAATGCATAAATATTTAAATATACTTTCTCTGACTTAGTGCTGTCTGTAAAGGCAATGAAGAAAGATAGGGTCAGAGGGTTTCTAAAGAGGGGAAATGCTGAAACTGCCAGTAAGCAAATGATGTCAAATGATGATAATCAGCAGCCTGGGAGGTAAAAGAACTGATTTCTTTTGGGCATAGTGATATTAGGTATTACATCAGCAGTAAGATTTTTTTTTCAACAAGTAATCTTAGTTTGAAATTCATCCCCCCTCTAAATCAGCTGTGTCTAGCTGCAGATTCTCTTCAACTGAGATCATAATAATGAGAGTGAAGGTATAATGTTCTTTGTTTATTTGCGTGTACTTTTAAGGGGTGAAATACTTTAGGCAACAACTAGTTCAGAACTCTTGAATTTGGATGACTTTGTGGTTGGTTGATTTGGGATTTTTATAGTAGGTTAGCTTGGGAATATGCTTCCCTTACCTTAGTGGAACTGTAACTATCAGATATATGATACAATTACTGAAATGTCCTATAGATAAAACAGAATAATTTCACAGAGCCTGGAAAGCAGTAATTGGTTATGCAGACAAATTGCCAGCTAAGAAGAATTTCTTATGAGAATTTTCAATTTTTAATGTCATGTAAATTATTCCTACACTAACATAAACAGGAAAACAGGCTATGATTTTCGGGCCCTTTTGAGTAACATTTGTGCACATTTCTTTCATTCATTCTGCATTTTTATTGTACCACCCAATAACAGTTTCCCTCCCTCTACCACTCTGTTCATCCATTAACGCATAGATAATGACCTCATTGCATTTGCTGCGAAATACACTTATCGCTGGGATTCATTATTCTGTCATGGCAAGGCTATTTTTAGCCCAGACTCCAGCTGGCAACTGAAAAGAAACATAGGAAAGGAAATTGCCTCAGGTGCTATTAGTGCTATCTAGTTGCCTGTAGTGTCTACAGTTTAATGTGAAGTGTCCTGGAGTGCATGGCTCCAAAATTAATTTTTTGTTATTTCTTTAGCCTAAGAAACAATATTGCAATCTGGGGGAAAAAATAGGATAAAATAAAAAAAAATGAAATGAATACTTGGCTTTGAGGGGGAGAACTTCAAAGCTGATCAATGAGGGCAGCTAGAAAAATATGTGGCAACTGGAGTTGAGATGAAGGTTTTTGCTTTTGCATCATTCACCTTGCGCCTTAGCTGTGTTGGACAGAATCTCACCTCATGCTGGCATCTCCACATGGCTGGGAGATGTTTCTCTGGAAACTCATGCTTGGTAGTGACAGATAAATATTACATTTTTGCTTTTGCACATCCCACAAATTTTAGGGGTTCAAGGACTTACCTAATAGAAAAGACCACTGTGGAGATTTTTCTGCTGGTTTCACTGAGTTGTTAGTAATCTTAATGTGGTATCCTATCCGTAGAGAAGAATTTGGAGAAATTTTCCAGCTATTTTCTCCTGCCTCTCTAGATATAAGGTTGGAATGGGACCACTGGCTGCGCTGTTTCCCTAACAAAATATTCCAAGAGGTGCTAACTCTGGGAGTACAAAACTTGATCAGAGTTTGAAACTGGCTGCTCTGTGCCTGGCATTCTTGCCTTTGAGAATGGGACTTTAAGGCAATAGTCCAACTCACAGTGCACAGATTTATGCATCAAACTTTACCCATTTCAACAGAGAAGCCAAATGAGTGGGAAACACAAGTACACTGGAAAGATCTCCCTTTGATTTAGGCAAATATTTTTGAGTGTGGACACTTTTTCACTGTTCCAGCATGTAGGTAGTCTGGCTCCCCACAGTTCCAGACTCCTTCTCCTGTGGGAACAGGTTTGCACAATTAAGGATTTTATTCTGATTCCATACATTGCTAAAAGTTTGATGAAATTGATTTTGAGACAAATTCAAAATCTCCATTAGAAGAAGTATTTAATTTCCCCCAAATCAATCTATAGTATATTGTAGCTCTGTTAAATACTCATGAAATCATAATTTTACTACAGTCCAAATACCCTTTGTGAAAGCATGCATTAAATGAAAAATATATGTATTGAAAGCCTTCATAGTAAGGCGTTGCATATGAAAAGTAATTCCCTTTTAGCCTCAGTAGAGCTTGGGGGGTTACAACCCCACCCTGGTCTTCCTCAACACCAGACTGAGATGATGAGAGCTCCTCTCAAAACCCCCCAAAATGGCAGTAAGTCTTAATGGAAGTTAGCTGTTTGATTCCAGATGAAATTCACCTCTAGATCTTTTTATTAAGCATAAACAGCTATTGTGCTTCTGTGATCCACATGACTAACCCGATAGATGCGGCTACAACCTGTGATGGGAGTTACATGCCTCTGGGAAGAAAACTTTCTGCCAACACAAAATGATTTCTAGGCATGCTGTTTAATAAAGGAGAAAGATAAGCTTTACAAAATGCAACTTTATGCTGCTGAAAGGCACGGTATCCAAGAAATTAGAAAGTATTGCTGGGGGGGGGGGGGCGGGGGGGAAATGGAACATCAAGTTATTTCTGAAAATTGTGATAGGAATGAGGTCCATTTGTAAAGGCCATTGCCAACACTTGTATGTTTAGTTGAGTTAAATAGAACTCCATGCTTGGCCTCAGGCATCATTACTTCCAAATTACTCTAAAATGACTATAATATTCTCCATTATATCCTTAATTAAGCATCACAGGACAAAGAAGCTTTGCAAACAAAGAATGTTTCTGTGTGAATTGTTGTGAGAAGGGAATTGTTGTACATGGCATCTCTTCATTGTTCTGGGAAAGCATGATGGAAGAAAACCCTTTCATTATTTTTGTAATATGTTTAATCAAATTATGTGTTATGAACCTGTGGCTGGATAATGGCTAGACAGTGAATGTTGAACACTAAGGCAATAAAGAAAATAACAAAGTTTAAGGAGATAAATACAAAGCAACCGCTACACATATAAATATATTATCATTGTTCCAGAGATACTAAATAATTGGATTTAAACAATAGAAGGTAAAATACTGCAAACCAACAGCCTGTTTCTGAACTTTATAGCTACTAGAAATCTCATTAAGCAGCAGTTGAAGAGAGGAACAAACAAATTTTGAAATTTAGAGCATTTAAGAATTGCAAAATATTAACTCGGCAAAGAAAACAAGAACTAACATGATAAATAGAAGTATTCTGAGCGGCTTGGAAAACAATCCTCTTCTTCAGACCTAATCCAGTTAAATTAAGCTAAAATTATGTTGGCTTCCAAGTAGCTAAAATACCACTGTATTTTCCGTGTTCTTAGAAAGTTGTCCTCTAAATTATACTGGCTGCACTTCTGCACCTACATGTATTTGGGTGATGCCCATGCCAGTAACACCTATCACGCCAGCCAAGTTGGTTCCTTGGTGTGCAAGGCAAGAGGATCATGCACAAAAGGTGAAGAAGCCTTTGCTGAAGAGCTCATGGAATAATGGAACCAGAGAGGCAAGGAACTGAGAAAGACATATATGTAAGAGAAAGGATAAAGGCAAAGAGGAGACAACAGTAGTTCCTGAGCCTGGAATGGATGAAACTAATCTGAAAATGGAAAAACATCTAATTTTGCAACTGTGATCATGTGGTCCAAAGGACCGCTGACATAGGAGCTTCCAGGATATTTCTGGAATGACTCAGGAGCTAGCAAAAGAAATAGAAGCTGCTAAAAACCAGTGGAAATTCAGCAAACCCAACAGCAATTCCTCTTTCATTTAGAGTTCAAGTGTTTTTTAGAAACTTAAATAGGAGGGAGAAAAACAGCTGCACAGTGCTTCAGGGATTATATGCTAGTCATTAAGAAAACATTCAATGGCCTTGCTAATTCAGAGCAGAGATGTATTATTGAAAAAATGTGACCAAAAAAAGCAATTGCAACTAACAGACAGTTGTGTTTAACTATTAGAGTTCAACTAGATGAGTGGAATATTACTGATGAAAACCCAACATTTCCAAGGAGGTTTTTTTCTCAAAGACTGTTAGAGCTGCTTTACACTATTTCTTTGGTTTAAAGCAGGTTAATTGAGATATTTGAAGACTGTGTTGTGTGCAAACACTTGAGGAGAAGGTTGTGCCACCTTGGGGCACAGCTTCTGAAAGGGGCTGCAGGTGTGGGGCACTTGTATTCATGCCAGGCTGCAGAACAATTCTGAGGCTCTTCTAAGAGCTTATATAAAGGAAAAAAACTGATTTAATTCATGAAAACTGTACAAGAATTTAAGCTATATGTTTGTATATTATGAAGTCCAGCCTGGTTGCAAATACTGATATGAAATTAATGGTAGAAGATCCATTTTCACTGACTGTAGCTTCCTGTTTTGATCCAAGAATTACACTAGAAATGGCTGTAGCTCACTAATGGTTTTACGATGGCGCCATTGGATTTTTTTCTGAAACTCTTTTTTAGTTTTTACTATCTTTGATAGACAGATGGATGTCTCAAAAACCAGTTTCCTATGTACTGAGTGACAGTTGATGTATGAAGAGAAGGGGTCTTCTTTGTGCCTAATAAGGGGTCATAAAACCCCCAAACCATTATGCCTGCCACCCACAAGCAAAGTCCAAATCTGATTATAGCATGATATATTGAAACCTAGTCATCAGCAGAGGGATGTAGGAGAGATCTGGGGAACAACATAGGGATTAGAGGATGTGGAGGAGGGAAAGGAGGAATGGCAGTGTAGCCATGGAGCAGGAGACATGGAAGACAGGTTTGAACTTTTAGTGTGGAGCAACACTCCAAATGTGTGCAACACACAAACCTATAAGAAAAGGGGCATCATTAATTTTGACATGTGCAGAATAGCTTGTTCTGCATCACATTTCTAGCATTAGTAGCTGGCATCTTTATGACAAAGGAGGTTTTTTGCACTGTGATTATCTGCAGTTTATATTATATTGGTTAGCTCTGACTGGATTTGTGCATCATGTGTTGTTTTTTCTGTCTCAAAATAGATGAAAATAACTCTTTGACTGTTTGCAAGCTTGTCCCACAATGAGCTTCCTGTGGTGCCTGCTAAAATGCATCCCAATTGAGTTTTCTGCAGTGTTTGCTTAAAATGATTAGCAAGCAGGTTTTAAGAGTTAATATACTTGCTGGCATCACTGAAAAAAATGAATGCAACATGCAGCTCGAATAAACTGCCTCCCTTATTTCAGTGACTGCTCTGTGCATACATATTTTTTCCAAGTATTCAGGGTGAATAATGTAGCTATTGTGATTGTTTAATTTCATAACCTAGCAGTTTGTACAGTATGTTAATGTTTCAGGAAACTAGTAACTCACATCACAAAGAATAAATACAATTTTTTTTCTCCTCCATTTTTCAGTTTCATCCAGTTGATTGCAAAGCTCCTGTATGTGAATCCACCTGGTTCTTCCTCATTGCAGCAAACATCGGATGAGCAAATCATTGTCAGCTCTTCTTTCCTGGCATTTATAGTGTTTCCTTTCTTTACCCTATCTGAGGTGTTCTAACTGAATTTTTAATATCTAATTATTTCCTTTAAAAAGTTGTCCACAACAACCTATCTGGATTTTGGAATTTATTTAGGCCTTTATATTTGAGAACAGGCTACGATTGAAGGGTCAGAGTAGAGCAAAAGTCATGCTGCAGACAGATCTGATTATTTAAAATAATTTTCAGTATATTTCAGTGTATTTGAAAGTCTCCTTCCCTTAATAAACCCTCCGATTTTTTTTTTGTTTGCTTGTTGTTTGCTTTTCAAATTGCTTGAATTGCAATGGTGATGCAGCATTTACTGAACAGGTGGAATTTTTTGGTTTGGGTTTGATTTTTTTTAATCAAGGTTATAATATTTGAAAGTACCAGGAGAAATGATAAAAAAAAGACCTACTCCTATAATATTAAATTTTCCAAATCTTTTTGATGAGGGAGGTTACTTATTGTTGTAGGATGAGGAGAACTGTCATATCGGTGCCTAATGTACTGAATAATGGGCCTTCTCCATAAAGTGCATTTGCTTTGTTCCTATAGTGACAGATGCAAGGAATTAATTGCTCTTAGCAAGAAATGTTCATTGAAGATAAGGCCTGAAATGAACACTGACACACAACTGTGAAACGCCCTGAAACTGTTTCTTGGTGACAAATTACTGCTGAGGTATATAGACCCTTCCACAAAAGTGACACCTATTGAATTTATTAGACAGATTATATAGAGGAGACTGAATCATTTTTTGTCCTGTTTGTAGAGCTGACATTTACCAGCTTCTCCTAATGAATTGGATATAGGCTACTGGAAACAAAAGTCAGATTCTTATGAAATCTCTTGCACTGACTGCCATGGATCAGGCAGCCACTGACAGTGTTTGTGCAGTAGAATTTTTCTGTGTGGAGGTGGACAGACCCTGAGTTTCAGGGTTAGGTAGTTCATCTTTTCCAGGGAAATTGTGCAAGAGCTGCACTCAGAGCTGTGAAGCCTCAGTGAAACAGCTTTCCCATTGCACAAGCTGAGGCTGGATGTGCTGACCAGCTTGCAGCGAAGGAGGAACCTGAAGGGTTGAAAATCGTGCAGCGGAGCTAGTGTCCAAAATCAAACTTCCCAAGTGAAGGAGCCAATGCAGTCAGTGAGGTGTAAGCATGCATTTCAAAGTCAGCTTTTTGTGGGGGAATATATGCTGCAGCAAATTAATTTTGTGGCTGTTTATCTCTGGAGACTTTTATTAAAACACTGTATTTGGTCACCAGTCAGCCTGAATGTGGGCTAATCTTAAATTCTGTCTCTTATTTACATGTAGCCAGAGAAGATTTCACATGGCATTTCTTATCAGTACTTTGCAAAATAGTTTAATATCATGAGTTCAAGTTTACAGAGGGAGAAACCAAGGTGTAGGCAAGTGACTGAGTTAATAATTCCTCCCCTTCCCAGCCTGTAGACAGAATCAGCAACAAAACCAAATCTGTTGATCACAACCCTGTATTGCTTTCTACAGTCCAGTTTATATAGCTATAGAACATTTTAGTACTGTTATTTTGGTGTTTGAGTCCAGGTTGCTGTAGCCTAGGGAGCAAAGGCTATATCTCCTGTATCAGCAAGTCATCAGTCAGTCAAGAATCCAGGAGCATGGCAGGCCATGTGGCTCACTGTGCAAAGGCACCAGTTCACTGAGTTGGTATGTATTTAATCCCATGCTTAAAATGCAAGTGAGCAAGCTTCTAATTAAAGGCTTCTTTTTTTTTCTTCACAAGCAGAACCATAGAGAATTTCTCTATTGCACCTCCATCCAAATTATTATCAATGATCTCTTAAAAAGGTAAACAGAAGTAATCCTTCCTCAAGGTATTCTGAAGGAAAGGAGAATAAAGTGTCCTTCAGCAGTTTAGGATCAAAGCATTTGTGAGACAGATTCTCAAAAGGAGGCCGTGGTACTGAGCATTTACTGTAGGTGAGCATTGCATGACATGGCTCATGACAGTTGTTTCACAAAGGTTAAATCAACCCTTGCCCAGAATGCTATATAAACCCAATGCACAGTTTTGATCCTGCTCTCCTCCATGATTTGTTGGATGCCAATACATGGCTGACTTTGCCCCAAGGGTAGGCATGGAAGGAGATACAGTGGAGGAAAAAAACATTGAAAAGAAGTATTAAACAGCATTTTCTTTCTGTTTACCTACCACAGGGCCACCTCTACAAATAGATAATCTGCTGACTTTAGTTCAGCTTGCAAGCATGGAAAACTTCACGTCACTTGCAGACTTCTTAATGAGTTCTCCACAAATGTGTAAATGGAGCAAGTGTATTTGGGCAGCATGGCAGTTAAAAACCACCCTGATGCCCAATCCCATCAGATCTCGGAAACTAAGCAGGGTCAGGCCTGGTTAGTACTTTGATGGGAGACCTCCTGGGAATGCCATACCAGGGGATGTAGGTTCTAGTCCTGAGGACTTCAGTGTCACCGTCCAAACTCGCTCAGCCGTGGCAGATGAACCTTAGGAGTTATATGGTGGGGCCAGTTCTGCGCAGGCTGTGCCTCACCTAAAAATCTACTGTGCAGGCTCGAAGGACACACCCACGTGGGTAGAGCCCTTCCCAAATCTGCATTCACAAAGTCCAGCTATGATGATGTTTGGGTAGCAGATTCCAGCTCTGATCTGCTGGGATCTCCACCTGATGTAGTGAAGACAACCCAAGACTATCCTTTTGCTGTAGTGAAATGTTAAAAGGAATTGTCCATTGCGTTAGCCAAAACCCCCAAAAATGCATAAGTCTCATCACTTTTTTATTCCCCCCAATCCTCCCATCTCTAACCTAGGGATCAGCTAGACATTTGACTTTCTGCCAATCATTTCCCTCTTTTTACCTACTCTGAAATATCACCTGTAAGCACTTTGGATCTTGAGAAAGACTGTTTTGATATTCTGCTCTATGTGTCATTTTAGTATTTTTTTTCTCCCCGGTGATTTAAATTAATTTGAATCAAATCATTAGGCCCCAGACTGGTACTGAACATAATGACTCATTCCTAAATTAATATTGTCTATCCTGAACAACTCCTGTCTAAATGACTGGAAGACTCATGTTCCTCACAAATTCAGCTACATTCAAATGAGTTCTGCAACAGTTCAGTAGATAAGGATGCAATTTATATGTCTGGGTCAGCAAATGTTTTATTGCTTTGACTTAAAATGGACAAAGTGTGAGTAACTAAACAGGTGCTCTGTAAAAAAAGGAATAGCAAGTAGAGCTTGATTCAGGACAAAACACAGGTGACAGTACTGCAGGTATTTCCAGTTCCAGTCTCACTTCTTCCTTGTACAGTGTAGCATTATATAATAAACCTGCGTGCCTTTCAGCAAATTCCGTCTTATAAATGATGTGCTTGACACCGACACTTGAAAGGAGCAATGCTAAAGGGATGTGTTAGTACAAAGAATAAATGCACATAATTAGCCGGAGTTCAGTGGTAGGTGAAACCTCTGTATAACTGAAGTCAGTCATTCTAGAAGTTTGCTATGTGGTGGACCTCTTGCCTCCCTACATCGCTGTGCCACGTGTTGGATTTCAGTCACGAGAGGAGAGCTTGGCAACAGCACAGCAAGAGCCTCCTACAAATGCTTTTCTGTGGCTATAGAGCCCACATGATAAATGGTCTACAAGCCATGCAGGCAATTTACCTTCTGAAGGAATTAAATATCATAGCCTTAATGAAACAAATGGACAGTAATTATTAATTTTTTTTGCTTGGTTTGATTGTCTCGCAGTTGTTGAATTTTGGGTTTTTTTTTACTAATTATCAGTTTTGGACAGGGACTATTTTTATACTTTGCCAAGCCTGCCAGTAAATGAGCTTCTTTCCTGTACACCTGTGTTGACAGGGTATGGCAATTCAGATTTAAGTAATCTCGGCCTCCTTAGGGGAAGAATCTGTCAGTTTTTCTCTGTAATGAATGATGGGTTTATGGTATGAGGCACTGCCTGTAGTATTAGCAGCAAAGAAAGCATGGCTGTCCTACATTGTTTAGTGCTGGCTTCTGGTTCTGGTAGCTGCAGTAATGAATGACTAAGTGATATGAGCTGACAACTGCTCTGCTTTATAAAGTATGACACTATTTTTGCTTAATTTCTGTGTTTCCATGAGCAGCAAGAACTTCCTCTCTTCCTCCCACAAATAAGAGAGAAGAAATGGTGACAGAAAAAGAAATAGCATAATTATTTCCTTCTCTCTTCCCTTTGCTGCCGTAAGGTGATTACCTAGCTGTTGAATCCTTTAGCAAAAGTCTCTTTCAGAGCAATCTCATGATGAATTTATATGACCAGCCTTGCTGGCGTCAGTTACTTTTGTAACCTGACTATGCTGGATGCAGCACATTTATTTCACTGTGTCATTGAGTTCAGAGGAAGTGAAGGAATAATGCTAAAAATGAGAGACCGAGCTGGCGGAAATGACATTTGAGATGGCATTCTGGAGGGGCTTGGGATAATTCGAGTATAATGAATGTGAATCATAGCAGTATCAGCAGATTTGATATCTGGAAGCCAGTTTACTGAAACTCTTATTGAGTTGCATCTCTGTAGCTTCTGGGTTGTCGGTGATTGCTCAGTCCCCAGGGCATCTGGGGATGGGCTTACGGACTGCTTTTCATCTGGCTGCTCACCATCAGTCATCCTATCTTGCTGCCATCCTTTTGAAGGTATTGAAACATAGACATTTCTTACCATACCAAGGCACAGGTCTGGAACTACTAGTAACAGTTATTTTTATAATAGATGGAATCTGTAAGGATCCTAAATCCTTCAAAAGTATTCAAAGTAGTTTTTTTTTTTACTTTTGATTCTATTTTTTCCTAAGGTTCCTCCATTTCCCCTTTGTGTCTGGGCTAAAACACTCTCTGGGATAGGTCTTGTGGTTTTTGGTTTTTTTCCCAGATGAGGTGTATTATGGAACTCAAAATGATCATGAAAATATTAAAAGAACATTTCAAACTATGCAGTCAAAGGTTGCTCTGTGTATTAGGCCTAGAAAATGAACAATGAGTTTTATTCATTTATTCTTTATTTAACAAGAATTTCCAAACTATATGTTGTTGGAGGAATTGAGTATATCAGAATAAAGTCAACAATTATATTTTAAACAAAGCACTGGACAAATTAATTAGTGAAATATTTTATTTAGTTTCTATAAAAGCCTTTGTTCAATCATGTAATTTTCTCCTTTGGCAGATTTTCAAAGTTTTCAAAATATCGATTGTTCTGTAATTTTAGTCCCTACAGCTGTGGCATAGAGTTAATTTCCTTACAAGGGAAGCCAATCTGCATAATCAAGATCTGAAACAATGGTGTGTTTTCTGCTTTTCCTGCTGAGTGTTTGCCTAAAGTAATTCTTGTCCTATCATAAACTACTTTCAGGAATATAGAGCATAATGTGAAACACAGAAGTTTCACATAAAAAATAATGCAGTGAATGATTTAATGTTCCTGCAAACTGACTGTATGCATAAATGAATGTACCTCCAGTGCCACTGGAAGAATAGTTTCTAGCCTTCCCATTTCCCAGAGCACTCTACACATACTCCTCTCTTCTGCATGAAAACCATGCACCCTTCATTTCCCACAGATGGCCCAAGGAAGACTCCCACTTTCCCAGAGGTGCAGAAAGAAGTATATTTATCCAGATGCCCATATAATGTCTCTATTTGAACATGTCAAAAAAAAAATTACAGGTTAGAGAGCTGACCAGGTGCAAGCTGCAGTGAGACTCTGAGAGGTCTCAAATACTCAGCTGGTGAAAGCAAAGTAATAACTGGGCAAGAAAACTCAGGAACAGTAAAAGAGCTTGGATAGTAAATATTCCTGCACATATGAATTGCTGTGCAACATCAGTGGGGACTGGCAAGACACATGGGGTTGATAAATGAGATCCTGCAGTGGGTGATGATGGCTGGGCAGTCCCTTGCAACATAGCTCCAGGCTTCCCATGCTCAAGTCAGTGTGTTCTGCTGAATTACACGTTTCATGCAAAGGTGTCATTCTTTTGCAGGGACCTAGTCTCTATCCAACAGCTCACCACCAGTTCACTATAGGTTTCTTTCCAGGCTAAAGAGGGAGAATACCATGCAGATAGACTTTTTTCTGCCATTTACCTCGTGGGCAAAATATATCTAAATATGCCTAAATATCTGTCTAGTGTCACACACCTAATGACACCTTCAAGGATGACAGGAGTTACTCAGCTGTGTCCTTAACCACCACTTTGAACAACTTCTCTGTTTTCTCTTTAAGTACTATAGAAATTTAGTAGAAAATATATTTTGTTTCGTCTTTTTTTTTTAGGTTGAAATTTGCCTGGAAGTACTTAGGACAGAGTATGTTTGCTGTAACTGTGTCAGAGGGCAGCTTCTCTGTAAGTGCCATCGTGCCTTTTGTTGCTGCCCTGGCTCAGTCTGTGAGAACTTGGTAGCCAGGTGCGTTCTGTTTTTTAAGATAGTTATGAAAAGAGGTGTATCACAGGTCCATCACCCTTTAGCCATGTTTTAGAGGACCTCTATGACTCACCCTTAGCTGAATATCAGTTTTAAGAATTCTAGTTTAGACAGTATATTTATGGTGGTAGAAATGTATGTGAGTATTTATATGCATACATATATTCTATATACATTAAAGCCTTGACAGATGTGAGCAGTAGGTGTAATAAACACTTTTAGGACATGGAAGAGAGAGCATTATAAGTTATGATAAGCCATGTGGCTGATCTGCATCTTGATTCCACAGCAAGCCACAGCAGTCAAACCACTGTCTTCAATGCTGTGGTTAAGAGAAGCATCTAATTTGCACCACACATGAAAAGCTGAATCTCCAAAGCAGAAGAGGACTGAAGAGCTGGTACTCATAAGGGAAAGTTACCGGCTCTTCTAGTGAGAAAAAAAATACTTAAAAAATATGAGTAATCTCTTTTCAAGAAATACAAGTCTGAGGGAGCTTGCACACTTGTTACCTGAGGAGAGGGTGCTGGAAAACTGAATGGGATCTCACAATGGTCTTTCAGAGCCCAGTACTATACTCTTCCCACACACCTACAGTTTCCATTTTGGATAGCAGGAGCTGTTTGGGTTTAGGAAGTTCTGAGCTTAATGTTAAAATATGTGGTCATAAGACTGAGCACTTTACAGGATCAAAGTTCTGTCTTTCCTACTTTACACTGGAGGAAACTGAGTCCCAAAGAGTATTTCCTATTTAAGGACTCTCTCTATGGAGAGTCTGTGATAGTACCAAGAGTAGAATTCAGATACTTCCTTTTGTGGTCTGGGTTCTGTAGCACAAGTTTGATGAGGAAACGACTGAGTGAGCCGAGGCTGTTTAGCCTGGAGAAAAGAAGATTGAGAGGGGACTTTATTGCTGCTTACTACTACGTGAAAGGAGGTGAGGGTTGATCGCTTCTCCCAGGTTACAAGTGACAGGATGAGAGGAAATGGCCTAAAGTTTCTCCAAGGGATGTTTAGCCCATATATTAGGAAAAGTTTCATCATTGAAATAGTGGTCAGGCATTGAAAAAAACTGTCCAGAAGTGATGGAATCACCATCCCTGGAAGTGTTCAAAAGGTGTGTGGATGTGGCACTTGAGGATATGGTTTAGTGGTGGGCACAGTGGTGCTGGGTTAACAGTTGGACTCTGTGATCTTGAAGGTCTCTTCCAACATCTCAATTCCAGACCAGTTTTTTCCATTTGTTGTTAGTTGTTGAATTGTTTTAACTAAGAAATAGCGATGTTTTAATTTGGTTTTTCTTTCACAAAGACTGAGACAGGCTTATTTAATTTAGGAAACCAAGCAAAGCAGCCTTCTAATTATTATGACCTTTTGAAATAGGCATTAAATCCAAGGATTTCTTTTCAGTTTTTAACTGTGTATATTTTCCTTAGTTTACCTTCACTACTGAATGGCCTGTTTACTTTCATCAAAATTCAGGCTTTTGCTTGATGAAGGTATGAAGCTGTGCTGCTCCCTTTTCAAGTTATTTTAATGTATTATTTTGATTGTCCTAAATACTTGAACTGTTTTGCACATAGAAATATTATTGAATTAGTTAATTTCTGCAATGATTTTATAACAGTTTGTATGATAACTAAGATGTAGAAGTGACTGGATAAAACAGTGTTAGTTACAGATGATAAAAGCTGAAGTCTTCTTTCCAAGCCTAAAGTGGTTGGAGTACTACTTACTAATTTCAAATTTCTCATGAGTTTAAATATTGAGTATCATTATTTTATGCATGCCTCCTGCTGCTCTCTGCTGTCTCACTTCTTCAGACAGCAACAGGAATCAGATAGTGCCACCATCTTCAGGGACACAATGTGTTTGACTCAGTGAGACACCTTAGCTGTTCTGTGAACAAGCAAGAAAACTAATGTAGCTAAAGGGCTTGGGAATGACTTTGCCTCTCAGGAAAATGTCCTCTATTCTGCTTACACTATTTTTGTCAAGGCTGTAACTCTAAATGGTCTTTGACTATATCTGTCATTCACAGGCAATTCTGAAGTTGCCTAAGTGTCCTAGCATCTCCTGAAGGGCCAAGAAACCTTCTGGAGGCTTTTTTCCTCATGGAGAATTGTTTCCAAAATACAATGGTTGGAAAAGGAAGCAAAGCCTGTTTTGTTGTAAGAGCAAGGAAGGCACTGCTGTCCACATTTTTCCCGTAAAAAATGCATGATGAGTTCATGTCAGGATTCCTGCCTGCTGTGCCAATTCTCTGACACAGGCACTGGAGTCACACGGCACTGCCTTTGCCTCATATGTAGAAACCTATGGTATCACTGAATGTCTGTATATCTCCTAGTCTTTAGGCGTGGTTTCTCAGCTTAGATATGCATGAGAAAAGGTTAATGATATGTACAGGCATAATATATTAATATTTAAGGTGGATTTTTGAACCCTAAACGTGTGTGTGAGTGTGTAAGACTGGGGAGAGACAGAGGCTCCTGATGATGTCACTGAGAAGTTTTGGCACTGAAAAAGGATCTGGGGAAAGGAGGTGAACAGAGGTGATACCCATTGTGTCAACCACAAATATTGAACCTAGCTGTGATACTTAAATTGATTTTCATGAGTTCTGGATGTTGCACTGGGCATTGCTGATTTAAAAGAAGAGTATGGCAAAGACTTAGATGCATCTTATCGAGCTAAAGGTTGACACTGACCATTGCTTCTTGGCTTTTTGGAAATGATGTACTTTAGATGTCTCTGGTGATTTGGCATGTCTAAGAAGGAGAGTGTACCAGAGCTGGCCATTTGCCCTATCAGCCTTGGAGTGGGGTTTTGTCTTCAGAGTATAATCTTGGAAACTGTGGAGAATCTTAGGCCATGGAGATGGGTACAAAAACCTGTTAAATGAGTACTGCACGGTAGGTTGTGGTGCTGCATTCAGATACCTAAACAGGAGTTCCTGCATGCAGGTCCTCAGCTCAGGAGCTCATTCCTTGTGAAAGAGCCTGCCCTAGGGCTCATCAAATCACAGAACTTCCTTCTCCAGTTTGTCCTGGCCCTGCTCTCACTGGCCATCCGTAGCACCAGGAGGAGGCAGCCTGAAAGGAAAACACCAAGCGCCGTGATCCCTGCTTTTACTCCCTTCTTATCCCGTGCTCCTGACAATACTGGGCAGGGTCCACCATCTCCCTGAAGATGAGCATGGGACATGCCATTATGCTCTCCTCGCTGTCCTGCACATAGGCCTTTTTCATTTTTCAACACTAGATTCTTTTTCTTTCCTCATTAGTTGCTGTTTTTGCCTAGTCTTTTTGTTCCATGAGAGCGTATGGGTTGGCTAGGAGGAACTGAGACCCTTGAAGGGTCATGGGAAAGGATATGTGCAGATTGCCAGCATGAAGCTTTTGGTCTCATTAAAATCACAGCTAAATCACAGGTGTGTGTTTTGTGAGAAGATGAATTTTCCTTCTTCTGTGCTTTCCCTACCTGTGACAAAGGATGCTCTACTCCTGCTTTTCAGTGCCACTGTAGAATATTTTCCTTTTTCATAGCATTCTCCTTACCCCACTCCACACATCCCAGGAAGTGTCAGACCACTGCTATACCACTGCACCTTCGAGTCATGCTGTTTCCCTCATCTTCCACTGCCTGCCTGGCTGACTGTGAAGGCATCCTAACAACTCCCACAGCCTCCAAGTGCGTCAGGATGGGCAGAACTACTGGCAGAGTTTGCTTTCAGCTCTTGGTGCTGAAGTGGTTGACAGATGTTTGGAGGATTTCTTGTCTCTGGACCAGCATTTCATCAGTTCCAAATTATTCAAAACACAAACAGTGGGTTGGCAGGAGTGAAGTATGCTCAGAACCGGGATGTCAAAACAGAAATATATTTTTAAAAGACAAGTGTCAAAAATAAAAAAAAAATAGAAAAAAGAAAAAAAAAGGTGTTCATGCAGTTCACAGGAAGATGTACTTAAATAGTTGAGATTTTCTTCTTTTAACCCCTTGAACTCCCACTTGACATGCCATTCCACTATGTTGATAGCAGTTTCCTTGCTTATATGTTAACAAGAACATTTTGGGTCCTGAGTCCCTGATCTGCCAATGGATGGGTTGGCAACATTTACAAGATGCTTGGACTACGAGCTAGCAATATAATGTAGGACTATCCTGTCAAGTGTACTGTTGTAAAATTGTAGTGAGATCCTGCAAATGTAGTGAGTGGTACTATTGAACAGAGTGCTGGAGGGGGCACTTGATGAGAAAGAAAATTATTCAGAAAATAGAGAGAGGTAGGGGAGCTATAGGGAGGAGAGGATGGCAGAAGTGAAAGAAGGCTGGAATTTTGAGGAGAAGAGAGGCAGCTTTGCATATTTCAGTTCCTAGCCACTACAGAAAGAAGCGTTTCAGGGTCCTGTAGTAGATACAGTTTCCTTACAGACTTCTTTGGCTGAGTGTGCACAGTAAGACGCAGGTGGGAGCTGACAGCAAAATGAAACAGCACCAGAGCCCTCTGAAAAGGGCTGTGCTGCTTTGGCTGAGTTACTGCCAACAGGCTGGGTGTTAGTACCTCCAGTCACAAGTAGAAAAGTATCCCCTGCAAAAATAATCCTAATAAAATTTGAGAGAAAATAAAGGAAGCAAGTGTTTAAATAAGCAATGGAAACAAAGTCCAAAAACAGAAGATAAAAGTGAAATTATTTCAATTGTCCTTTTTTTTTTTTGGAGTATGCTGATAATTTGGGCAAAGAGAAAAAAAAAGTAAAATAAAGTCCAAACATTCACAGAATGTCCTATCAAAATGTGATTTGGTCAGCATAAGGAAATAATCCTATTATTGCTCTGAACTAATAAGTCAGCAAAGGGCTGTTTTTCTGTCTTGCACTAGTTGCAGACATAATTCTTTCTTCAGCTATTGGTGCTGGTCTTGTGGGTATCATCTACATAATTTTCTTTTCTGTTTATAATCCTTGTCATCAGGACAGAGTCATGCAGTAACATTACTTGATCTAATGATAATCTTTGACCTGCAAATTAATCTGTTGCTATGCTTTATTTTGAGAACACTTTTGGTGACAGTGGATTCTTGCTCCCTTACTGCTGCTCATTGTCATGACAATGTGCCTGGTAGGAACACTGGGGGTTTTTAGGAGTTTTCTGTTCTCATGGCAAACAGTATTGATGCTCTGGCATTTTCCATTTTGTTGAGATCTGAGGTGAAACTGAAAGCTCCAAATGTACCTGCATGGTGGATTTATGAATTCTGGTTTTGAGCTTGCAGCACTGTTATTACCTTTATAACAGTCTGGACCATGACTGAATGCCCATCCCTTTTTTTTTTTCCTATTAGATGGATGGCTGTTAAAAACGATGGGACTGCTTTTATTTTTATGCTAGTATAATTTTATGTTAGTATAATTCATCTGACTTCAACCCAGGTGAACTTGACTGATACTAATATCAATGAAGAACTGAGCAAAATCTGCCTGCTTTCCATCGATGTTTTACCTGTTTCTTCTATATATTCTTTATATATATGTGTGTGTGTATATATATATATGTGTATATATATATATGTTAATGTCATCAGATTTTGTAAATTCTTATTCATGAAGAGAGCATGCAGCCAGGGAAGGTACTGTATTTTTTTCTGAAATGAAAGTGGTGATATTTATCCATGTTAGAATCATCATGAAGGACAGTTTTGATCTGCCTGTGTGCATTTGTGGGTGGACAATACTTAAACATTCCTACTTAAAGCACTGAAACTCTTTGCAAACTATTGTAGCTGAGGGCAATGCTATACCTACCCATCTAGTGCAAGAATCAGTGATTGAGTTTGAAGAGGGAAAGGACAGAAAAAGATAAAAACGCAAACCTGGACAATCTGTATTTCACATAATTGAATTCCAACAATGATACGTCTTTATTCTCATTAACTCCTGGGTTTAAAGTGTAACTGCTTTCTGTCATTGGAGGTATTTTGGCTTTGTGTGTTGTAAACCTGATGAAGAGATGATCTGTGAGTGGCTATGTTGCCTGTCTGCTGGGTGATCCTCGGAGCCTCCTGCTGCCTCTGGCTGTTCCTGCTTGTGTTGCTGGACAGTTTTAAGGCAGACCCAGCAGGCTGAGGCCTTGATCTGAGTACAAGTGTGGAATATGAACCCATAATGCTGGGCATGGACTTTTAATGTGGGAAGACATGTTAGCTGTGCAAGGATGCTTAGAAGAGCCCAGATACATAACCCCTGCTCTGCCACAGAGCTGAAAACTGGAGGTGCTTTTAATTTCTGCCTGGGTGGCCAGCAGTAACCAGCTGAAATGTCACAGCTTACTCTTAAAAAGCATTCTGATTTGGTTTTTTGTTCCCTCTTCATTTATCTTTCTTTTAGGAACACTTTATTTTAAATTGATTTTGTTATTAGTGGATCTGCTCCGAGGCAGTGCACCTGTTACATGTATTGAGAACCTGACTCCTGACTTTAGTTGGAGCAAGTGACAGTGTTTTAAATGAAGCTGTCCTCTCTGCAACCATCCTTCTTTTCTTTATCTCCCCATCCAGACATAAATAACCAGGCAGCAGAAGGCAGGTAGTGTTATAAATTGTCAGGCAACACAATTGCCTCATGTTCTGCATTCTGTTCTCTTCTTCCACTATCATCCATTTTAAACTAAAAGTTCATCCATTTATAGTTCTGCCATGAGAGGATGTCAAACAAATTGATATTGTAGTGTTTAAAAAGTATTAAATAATACAAATATATATCAATACATTGATAATGCTCAGCAACCAAAACTGTAGTGCTTTATTACTGACATTTAAAGACCAACGGGAGTAAAGTCTAATATGAGGAAGAGTGATTATCACTCACGGTGTCTGATTTAAAAGTTGAGTGCTGGTTTTGCTCACCACTAGACCCATGATCTATTAGCCCTCTGTTTGCCTTATATAATAGGTGTTCCTCTAATAAAGATTTTGCTATTTACTTCTAAAACATCATTATATTATCCATCCCAGGTCTTCATGGTGGATCTGCTAAACAGTTGCTGGCAGGAATTGTAATGAGATATGGCCCTTTTGCTTTCCTGAATGCTCACCCAGAAATGCATGGCACAGTGTGGGCCAGGCATGGAGGCAGCTGGCAGGGGCAGCAACCCCAGTGAGCCCGCTACCTTTCTCTTTGGGTTTTTTATCAAGGCATTTCAGGCTGCCTGAATCTATTCCACTCCCCCTTGGCTGGTTCTTTGCTGTATTTCCTGAGGCACTATAACAAGTGTAACCTTTTTTGCATTCCTGTTACTTTCTTAAACACAGCTCCACTGTGGTACAACATACATAAACTAGGTCTGAGTTGCAGAATTGTGTTTGCTTTCATACCCTATACTGGGTACCCTACAAGTTTGACCTGCCAGGGGCACTACCCCCTACACTGCTCCAGGCTGCCCCATGCACACATAAAAAACCAATCCCAGTTCCTCACACCAACCCCAAATTTTGGTTTTATTTATTAAAAATTGTGAGGGTGGGCTTCTGTTCAACTCACAGACTTCTTGAAAGAAAGAGACAGAATAATACCTACCTCTATCAGAAAACTTTTCATACTGACATTCGTAGTCTCAATGTAAGAAGAGAAAAAGGGTGTCAGGACATACTGTTGGCCCTTAAGAGTCCCTTTCTCTGGCACAGTAAATACACAAGCCAGCCAGTTTGTATGGGAAGGAGACTTAAGGGGAGAAGGTGGGTGGAGTTTGTTTTGTTTGGGTTTTTTTTCTCTTCTTTAATATCCAGCAGCTTGTAAAGTGTCTAGTCATGTGTTAGGATAACCTTGTTATCTGTACTGCCAGTTTCCTCTTAGATTTGTCTGAATGTTTCCCATTTTGGATAACCTTTAGTCATTATGCAGAACCCTGTAGGCTGTATCCTGCTTTCAGTTTTAAACTCCCCTCCCACTGCAATTTAAGTGGAGAGGGGTGGTTTGCATAAAAAACAGTGACACAATATGGTCCATGATTTTGTTTTAACAAATCAGGCTGACTTGCCAGGTGGGCTTCTACTGTTGAGAGCAGACAATGCAACACTTGTGTCTGATTTTTGGATCTCTGGAGATGGAGATCAAAAGTGCTGTGATTGTAACTACTCTGGCACTGGTCAACCTGCCTCCCCTTTTCACTCTTTTGAAAATCTTTAAAACTATGTTTATGACAGTGGAACAGGGAGGGGAAGAAAGCATCTATGTCCTTGAACCAATCTTTCAGGATATTCTTTTGTGCAGTTCCCATCTCAAAAAATTATACTGAGCTGTTGGGAAAGAAAACTGTAATACAGTGCTGCTGTTCTACAAACTAATAACATCTGAGAGAGAATATGATCAGCTGATCAGTAAGGCACTCTTCATGTTTCTCCTTTTTCTTGTGGTTTCAGTGGTTAAATCACAGACTTCAGAAGGAACTTTGACAGAAATAGTCACTAAGAAAAACAGCTTGAGAAGGAGGATGACAATAAAGTGTATTACATTTGTGCTGCCAGCTTGCAGGAGAATACAGGACTATTTAAATAGTTGCTCTGATTCCATGTAAGGAATCACTGACCATGACATATGAATACCAAAATGACAGCAATGATGTATTCCAGGCTGGGGACTAATCGGGAGAATAATATGTGTTTGTCCAGTTTAGTGTTTGTCATGCAAACTGACTTCTGACAGATACAGATGGGGGTATGGCAATGATTTTTTTAACCACTCGAGCAGATCGACCTAAAAATAAACATGTAACAGAATAAGCACCGTGAATTGAGGAAACTGGTTTTTTTTAAGAGAGATAAGGATGTTTTATTTTATCCAAAACTGGAGGCAGTCATGCTAATGAGTGGGAGACGATTGTGATAAATCAGAAACAGAGATTGGAGTTAGTAATAATCTTTGTTTGCTCTGGGTTTTGCTTGCAGGTAGGAAGCTTTCTAAGACAGGAACTCGGTGGTAAAATGTGAGTTGGCCCTGGTAAGTGATGCTAAGGATGGAATTGGCAACACAATGGGATGAGCCTCACATAATTTGGGGGTGGAAGGGGAGCTGTGAGTGAAATATAATTATGGCTTGCCTGGCTGGTAATGCTGCCTTGAAGTTGCTCTCCTCCCTGTATTGTGAAGACATTTTCTGTGCAGCTGAAAATGTTGTTGCTAACCAACACGCAAATGTGAACACTACATATATAAAACCACTGGCATTTTTAAAGAGAAAATGTTAAGACACTTCATCAGGAGGATATTTGTATGTGCTAATAGCTTCTGACAGTGATAAACTTGTGGGCAGCATCATTTCACAAATGAGAGGTTAAAATTCTGAAGGATTCTTCCAAATATGAACCCACGGTGTTTATGAGGTTCCTGAGAGTGAAGCGGTCTAGCCCATTCTGCCTTGCCATCCAAACATGGACTTGTATATTTCATTGTAGATCTCCCTTTTCTGCTGGTTAGGGGTGAGGAGAGGGAAAAAAAAAGTGGAAGTGGTTTTATTTCAGGAAATTAGATCTCTCTTACAAGTAGGGGAATTGCTGTACTAGCCATAATGATGCATCTAGTCAAAAATCTTTAATAAGCTCCTGATGTCCTGGTTCATTTGTGCCAGACTGCAGTTCAAGACAGGCATTGGAAATTCAAGTTGCCCTTCAGAGCTGGACCTTTGATGGCTGTCATTTCACCTGCATGTTCTGCCAAACGACTGTGATGTGCAGGCACCCACCTCTGCAGTGGAACTGTTTTCCCGCTACCCTGCTAGTCTTCAGTGTCACCTCCCCACTCATGACTTACAGAAACTTGTTCCCTGTTACCAAAATAGGAGACTATTGTAGTGTATGGATGTCTGAAGAGGATTTTGAGATATATGTATTCCTTTTTTTTTGGTGTTTTCCAGTCCATACTCTTTTAAGGTGAGACAGAAAAGTCCCAACATTCCCCCAAATCATCTTTGAAACCATTCCAACATGTTTTTCTGAGAGATGGACAATTAAGTAGGACTGAACTAGCTTTGACTTGAAGTATTTTTAGCTCAGTTTGAATAGCTATTTTTTCACATTCCCTTTTGTCAAGAATGTGTATATGTAAAAGCAAAAAAATTGGCAGAAAGGTGTACTCAGAAAATGGTGATACAATCCTGGTTCCTACCATGCATGTTTCTGTTTAATGTCTAATTAGTATTGTCTCATCCTCTGACACTTTGGCTTTGCTAGCAGCTTGTATTGCTCAGGTGTTGAGGCCAGCAGCTTGCACTGAGCTCATGAGCACACTTCTGCTTCCTACTCCCTCTGCTCAGTTCTGCTCCCTCTTTGGCCTGTGCAATTCAACACACTTTTCCCTCCTTCTTGGTACAACAGCAGCACTCACTGAATCCTGTCTAAACAACAGTCTGGGATAGCATCATGGTACCTGTAGTGAATTAAATGAAGTAGTCTTTGCCAAAAACTCTATCACAGCAGCCTGCCTTCCTGTTTACCTGGGCGACTGCTTTGTGAATGGCCCAGAGCAGAGAGGGCAGGATGGAGCACTCCTTGGGCTGCGAGGGGAAATGTGTGTGCATGGGAACCTCCACTTAGACACCTGCAAGGGGGGATTGTGACCTGATCTCTGCCCATCAGAACTTCTTAATTCTCCTTCTTGCTTCAGCTAGGCTCTTGCATCATTCAAGGGTATTTTTGGGATCTTCTTAATGCCAAGCTGCCATCTCCTTTTTTTTTAAACAATTTTTAAGCTTTTCTGTTTGGGATAAAAACAAGCTGTGTTCGAGCACTACTTCATATCTCTAAAAATAAAAGTTGGCTTTCTAAGTGCACAGCATACTCCCTCTCTTTTTCCTCTCTGTCTCCCCCCACTTCCCTCTCTCTGCTTCTTTCTGCTGGAGAGACTCGGAGGGGGTCATTCTTGGCAACTCCTGAAGATGGATCTGAAGTGCTGCACAAATGCACACATAGCAATTTGGCACACAGCAGGGGCTGGGGGCGGGAGGCATTTTGGATTTGTCAGCTTGTCGGCACAGCTAGGTTCTTGTCAAACAGCAGAAGTTGCACAAGTCTCTGGTGGCTGACATGCAGTTGATGAAGCTGTGTTGGTTTGGGAAAGCAAAGATGTGAGGACACAGGATCATTTTTTCCCCCCATGCTGCATCGCAGTTGACGAACCAGGTCACAATCCTGCATAACCTCCTCAACACCCATTCCCTTCCCTGTCTTGTGTGCCCCAAATTTTATGTCAGTTTTGATATTTGTTCCATGCCTGCTAATCTTCATTTCATTGTATTTATGTATCAGCAATTCTGTTCATTTGGGTTCTGTGATATGAACGGCTAGAAAATTTTAGAGACCTCGTTGTGGTCAGTGCAAGCTTATACCTGGGAAGGTTTTTATCAAGCACAGGGATTTCCAAAAAGTGAACATGCACCATAAGACTTACACAATCTGCTGCAAAGCAGTACCCCAATACAGAGCTGAGTTGGTTTTGTCAGTACTGCTGCTGCCAATGACATGGCGTTGATGGCCTGTCAAGAAGTATATAAAAATTAGAAGTGTATTATGTTTCTGGTCTAGGACGTGAATATACTCTGCATAGCATGACACAGACTTCTTTTGGTGTGATGTCTTACAATTTTCTAAACTCCCTTTCTGAGTTAAATTATTTTTTTCTCTGTATTATTGCATGACTCAGAGATGCCTTTTCTATTTGTGCTTGCAAGCAAAAAGCGGTGGGGCTTTTTACATCTGTGTTGTTGGGGAGGTGGGCTTTCATCTGCAGGTAAAAATACACAGTGTAGTTTTGGATATGCTTGTCTTCCTTCCATGATTCTGTCAGTTGCTTCAATTCATGGTATTAGAATTTCTTTCAGATATCTCAGTAACAGGCCTGTGTAACTGTGTGATTAGGTTCCTGCCTTGACCTCTGCTGTTGTAGGAGATGTTGAGTCCTAATGAAGGGAATACGTGGGTGCTGACAGATCCCTGCTTTTTGTGTGTTCACAGTCCTTCCCCTAGTGCAGCATTGTACTCTGATACAGAGAGGGGCTGCTTCTCTGAGGGTAGGTGCAGCAAAGTCCTGAGAAGTTATTTTAGAAACCATTAAGCCAATCTGTCAATCTGCTTGGCCTGGAATTAATTTTGTGCCAACCTGATGATCAATCCACCCTTCCTCAGTGTGGTAGACATAATTAGATGTCTGTTGGAATGCAGCTAGGACATTCTGAAAATCTCACTATGGAAGCAGTTCCAAGGGGTTACTGCTCAGGCTTATCTCCCACAACACAGCCCTGAACATCACACACCCTGTTCTGCACACTGGATGGAGCACTTTGTGTACTGCAGTTTTTCAGATGAACTGATATACTTAAAAAACTGAAACAGAACAAAAACTTATTGATTAGTAACCAAAGCTGAGAATAAATCTATGTGCATCAAAACATTTAAATTTTTGTGAGGGTAATTAAAGGGTGGCTCACAGAGTTCAAAAATAAGCCTCTAGTCTAGTGATTAAGGCATTCTGCCAAGTTAAAGTCCTGTTGCAGAAATACATGAATATTCCCTTGTATATACAGACTGGCTGGAAACTTGCATATTGCTTTTGTGTTATAAGAATTTATTCTACCTATTCTACTAAAATAGCAGCAGTGTTAAATTGCAGACATCTCCCTCAGAGTGTTTTGTAACTGGGTGGAGGGACCCTTTTGTTGGGTTCAGTTCCCTTTAGACAGGGAAGAGAACATTTTTTTTTTCACATACCCTGTCACAGCTCTAACCACCAGGTGTTGGAGGGGGGTGGGGGGAGGGGGGAAGAGACATAGGCTGTGTCTTTGATTGGCCTAATCTTCAATATAAACTATAGTTCCAGTTGTTTAGTTCTGCTGTGACAAAGTACAGCCAAGTACACTCAATACAGATATTTAGAACAGTTGTGTTGAAAACTAGAGGCATCTCCACAACAAGGCAGAAGCCATGTGTGTCTTTTGGGCATCTAGCTCTTATGGACTTGATCATATCTATTTTTGTCCTCTCATATCCTTGGAAATATATTTCAAAGTACAGGTGTTGGAGGGGCTGGACTAAAAAATTATTTTCTTTTCATTATTGTAATATTGATTCTTCTGATAATGCATGGAAATGCGTGTCAGCAACACTGTGAGAAACCATACACTCATAGAAGATCTATAATACCATAAGAAGATCAACATACATGTGAGAAAACATAGCAGTAGAATAAAATCTCTAGTGGGAATTGCATGCAGGCACATCTAGGTCCAACACTAGCCTCCTGCCAGGGCTTGAGCCGTTTGTTTCGTGTTCTAAGGGCTTGCACAATATTGAGTGATGATACCAGCTGTGCTCAGATTCTTGAATTACAGCTAGATGGTGGCCATGAGGGGACACACCGTGTCTGTAGGAATGGTTGGCTTGCTGCTAGACCAAAAAGCTAAGGATTGGAAGCTGAGGCTAAGAAAGAAATAAGTAATTTCCTGATTTTCTCTGTTGTTTATTGTAACTCTCTTGGAGGATATGGCTTTGAATGACACATTTGTGTTCCTGATATACTTACCTTCTAATGGTATATGCTGGTATATTGTCCCATTTATAATAGAAGCTTAAAATAGATAGTTAAATTCTAATACACTTGGAGGGAAGATAGTCTCTTACCTGCACTGAAACTTCACAGTTAGATTTGGTTTTCATTTAGCTTGAATTATTTCTGATGGAAATTCTAGCTGGGGACACACATTTCCTGAAATGGATATACAACGCATGCCTCAGCCACAAAGATCACTCACTAAACTGACATCTGGTGCTTTCCTCTTTTAAGGAAAGCTGTCATTTTCTTCCACAGTAAGCTTAATGCCTCTGACAGTAACCAAACAAAGCAAAGACCAATTTAAGTAATTTGTTTATATAGGTGGCTGCGCATGGTCACTTAACAGATTGTGTCAGCTAAAGACAAATCAGACTGCCCTTGTTCCAGTTTGGTATGTATTATAAGGATTGGAAGAAGTGGATCTAAATTCACATTCTTTAAGAGAAATGTTCCTTTCTCTAAAGGGCTTTCATCATCTGATCCCTTTTCTCTGAAAGGTTGTAAAATACAAGAAAAATTTTCTGAATGTACCAATAATGCTATTTGAAAGATTTCAATGTTAATTTTTATTTTGATTTTATATTTTAAGATTTAGTTTAAAGACAGATGTTTGCTTAAATGGAAATATTTTTAAGCTGAAATATTGCAGTGATTAGTCAGAGAATGAGTAGAAATTATTTGGCTATTGCAGTCTGGTGAGTCCATCTTGATTTGGTCATGTAAACAAACAATCCAGCTAGCAGGAAAGGAGAGGACCTGTCCAGATTTCAGCCTGATTTATATATTACTATCAGAAGAGAGACTTTGCTGTGGAAATTAACCACGTTTCTTTTCCCCAGGGATCAAAGAGGTTACTCAGAGGATGCAAGGGGAATGTAGGGATTCAGCTGTGTCACATTTTCTCTCTAATTGATCTGTCTAGGGAGCCTCCCACGTTTTGCAGAAATGGAAACATCCAGTTTCATTTTATCTTTCTCAGACTGCAGCAACCAAGGTCATGCTACATTTACTTTTGGTGTTTGTCCCTTTAATTCTCCTACAGTTTCATAAATGCGTCTGATGTATTTTCAAATTTCAGCATATAATCACATTTTTTTAAAAAGGCACCATCTGGTCTCTGACAAGGTTTAAAATAACAATCTATCTAGCATTCAACCAGCAGCAAGACTCTACACCTTTTACAACCCAGTATGAGAGTTTCCCCACCTATGTTCCTTCACAGACACTGACACCACAAGATCCCTCCTTCTAGGTCTTGCAGGAAGTAGGCTTTTGTAGCTCATGCTTTCCATCCCTTTCATCTCAAACGTTTTATGGAAACAAAATGGATGCACCAGAAGAGGTTACAGCTAAAACTGTGGATGATCTGCTGTAAACAGCTTGGTTGGAGAATTTGGAGCTGGAGCTCATGTTCATTTTTAAACTGCCCTCTGGTGCTTATCACTTCTGCAGTGCTTGCCTTCATTGTGTCCTCTCATGCCTGGAGACTTCTGCAATATCCAGGGAGCACAGGGAACCAAGCACTGCAAAATTCCCTTAAAAAAAAAAGGGGGCCCCATTCTGTGGGTGTTGTATTTTAAGCAGGACATTAATATGCTATGTTATCATTGCAGGTTATGCTGGGCAGGGAAGTTTACTTGATTTTGATCTTTAGGAGTCACTTAGAGCCCTAGTCTCTTTTACCTTCTTGCTGCACTGCCTGTCATGGTGCTCTCCCAGTAGCCACAAATCAAAGCATGCCGCTAAGTAGTGTGATTGTGTCACTGTCACCCTCAGCACAGCTGAGGGTCATTCTGGCATTTCTCTTCTGGCTATTGGAGGACCCGAGGTTATCGGTGCTGAGGTAGCAGAGAGAGTAAATGCAAATATATCCTTTCCTATTTGCAGCCAGCAATTTTGAAAGGACCAAAACTGCTGGAGATAAAAGCAGCCAAATGTGATGAATGGGAAAGGACTGCGCAGGGCTCTGGGAGTACTCTGTGGTTATCCGTCTGGTGGAATATTCACTTTTTTTTTCCTGTTTTCCTATTAACTAAAGGCCAGGCTGAACAATTATCTCCCTACAAGCTGCTCTGTGTCTGGATCCTGCTCCTGTCCCTGCTGCACTGCCCTGGTGCTGGCAGCACGGGTGGTTAATATTAGCTGCACAGCTGATTGTCCCGGCTGGTGCCCTGCAACAGGTGCGGGACGGCCGCCGCACTGGAATCCCGCCCGGGCCGATGCCGGCGCTGGCACCAGCCTTCCCATTATATCAGGAAGGGCCACGGCCCGTCGCCACGATGCCCCGGCACTTTGGGCTGGCCCCAGCTGTCTGCGGGTCGGGGAGCAGGGCAACAAGTGCCCAGGGAGGCTTCTGTGGGGAGAAGCAAGCCGGGATTCCTCTGGAGTGGGAGGACAGGAGGCTCCTGGATGGGACAACTGCTGTGTAGATGGGGTAAGGAAAAGATCTCGGCAGAGCCCTGGGCTGGTGGGTTTTTGGTTGTTCTTAGAGAAGGGAAACTCACACAAACAAATACTGAAAATCAAGAATCAGCACTGTGAAACAAGCAGATATGGATTTGCTCATTGTGTTGGACATAGTTTCTTTACAGCACAGTATTTGGGGATTGCACTAATTTTGATCAGTACTCTAATTTTAGAATGCTCCTGTGGAAAGTTACTTTTAATTCCAGAGGTGATGAGATGGTGATGATGTGTTTTAATAATAAACATGTGAGTGATAGAGAAAAAGAAATCAAATATGCTGGCTGTGCTTGTGGGGAAGGGAAGTGCTATTGTTATCTTTAAAATTATCTGATCTGTATACTCTGGATATCTTAAGGTCTCCCATCTCTCTCTCTCTCTGTTTTTTTTTTTTCTTGCTCCTTTTTTTTTCCTTTCCTTTTCTTAAACCATAATAGCACCTTTTGGTAAGAACAACAAAATGTGTAGGTGGGGTTTACATAGCATAAATGTTGGAGAGAGGAAGAGGGAGTCAAAAGGCTCACTTCTACTGTCCTGCTCCCTTTACACAACCCTTCTCCAAAGAAAGGCTGGGATGTGAGGTAGATCAGAATAGATCTGTGTGCTGCAGTGTGAATTCTGCTGAACAAACTGTGTGTGTGTGTGCAGTGCCTGTGTGCATGCTCACGGATGGAGCAAGGCAGGTTTGCTTAGGGAGTTGAGCAGGCTGTGTCTGCAGTGTGACAGTCTGCTGTGTGCTGGAAAACAGATGCTGCTGCTGCTGCTTTTAAATTAAGGGAAAAAAGCAAAAATAAAAAAGAGGTTCATCTCTAAATTCAACGATTTCTGCTCTGAATTGGTCCATGACCAAGTGCAGTAGGTCAGCCTGAAGTAGTGCTCCTGCAGAGTTAGATTGATGCAAGAGACTGAAATCAGTTGGAATCTGTCCCTTGATTGTGGTAGGCTTTGGATCAGCACAGTCCTTACTATTTCTATTTCTATCTATATGTAGCAGTGAAACAATTTTATTTGTGGAGTTGTGGAATAAATAAGCGCTGTCTGGGTCAAATAAATACAACAGAGAACTGATGAGAAAGGTCCAACTTCAAAAGTGTCAGGTGCCTCTAAGAGTAATCTACGTTCAAGTTCCTTTCAGGAGATATTTCTGATTGAGGCCATTAAAATTTGGGCATGGTGTCAACATGAAAGACAGAAAATTTCTTTTCTCAGTGCTACTTGTGACTATTGCATTGAGGTCATGCCTCAAAGTGGGTCTCTGCTGCAGAAACCATAATGTCTTGGGGGATTGGGAGATCCTTCCTGGGTTAGTGCCTCTGCCTGAGGACACGATGGTACTGCAACACTATTATTGTCCTGCGGCTCCTGACCCCTCCACAGCCAGCGCTGCGCTGGGGTCTTGACGCAGTTGTTTGGCAATGAGGACACTATGTAAACTATGATAATCCCATACCTCTCACAGTGACTCGACTCATGCTTCCAGCCAAACCTTTCTCCAGCTCTCTCTCTGTTTCTCACAGTCCACCCACACTGGCTTCTATTCCTCTTATTTTGATACGTGAAGCAGAATTTCCTGCACCTCAAACTAGTGTTTCAGTCATGCCTGAGCAGGAGCTCCCACAAAGGGATGGGCCAGCACTGAGGGCTGGTGCTTTGCTGAAGGGAGATGTGGCAAGGCAGAGGGAAGACACAGGGCTATCTCCCTTTGAAAGACATTTATTTGTGACTTTGAAAGTGCCTCTGTAAGCAGCTCACAGAGAAGCCATTTGTAAATTTAATGGCAGTTTTTAAATGCAGGATGCAAGTGGATTTCACTGCCACTAAAATTGGCAGCTCTGAGTCCCTCAGGAGAGGTGCAGCAGTCTGTGTCCCTGGAGAGCCTGAGCTGTCGCCTTGCAAAAGATCTTGTATCTAGGTAGGAAAGTGTAAATGAACATGTCGATCTCCAGCAGTACTGGGATCAGGACAGCACATTAATAAAAAAAAAATTTTTTTTTACTTTTTTGATGAAATGCTCTGACTTAAAGTTTGAAAAGAATGAAGTTTATCCCACTTTGTACACAAATCAGTGATCTTGGGTAAAAGTTAGAGGGCATATCTACATAAGTTTTAAAATTAACTTTTTGTAACCAAGCAGGTCATGCGATGATTGTTCTATCTACACTTTTTTTTAATTTAAAATTATGTATCACTTTCATAGGAAAGTGATATTATGCGTTTATGGGCTCTGGTGTTACATTATGTGATCCATCATACTACTAACCTACCCTCCCATCATTCCAGTAATTTCTTGGACATTAAGCTTGTAATTTCACTACAACATATAACAAGAAAATCCAGTTACATTTCTAAGCATTATGAGAATTCTGTTGCTATAAACACATTACCTGGTCAGAATTATTTTAATTTCCTGTTGGGGAAATGGAAGAGTACCCTCTAATGATGTACACATCCAGCTTGCAAGGAGAAAAATCCTGTTTACTTTTTAAACTATTACAAACATCTGCCTTTTCCTATGCCCTAGGAGTATATACACATGTATGCATTTACGAATATGATTTCTAAAATACACAAAAAGTGGGCTAACTGCTCATAAAATTGACCCTTTAAGGATCCTCACAGCACTGCTGGCGAAGGTGTGATGATGGCTAAGCTTACAAGAAAAGTGTCCCTTGGTCATAAGTTGATAATCTTGCACTTCTGTGAATTTGTAAAGGAACAGCCTCTTCTGGCACAGAAATAGTAATGATGGCCTCTTCTATCCTCACCAGTGTCTAGGGACAAAGAGCAAGGGAGAAAGGCTGTTTGACAGAAAGACTGGGAAGAGAAGACTAAGACATTTTCTACCAGATGCTCTGTAGATCAAAGGGAGTAGCCAGACAGGTTTGTCTACAGCTATAGTTGTGTATTTTTTAGAAATTCTCACCTCCTAAAAATCAAAAGAGGGAAGGGAAATTACTGGAAACAGAAAAAGAAATGCATGAAGAATCTTATTGAAGGCTGCAGAGGTACATCAGTGGAATTACGTGACCTGTCCTTCAGGCAGGTCTGAGGAGGACTTGCCCACATGGAGCTGAGTCTGGTGCTGTCCAGATGGGTCCTCTTCTTGCCTCACTTCTTATTGACAAACTTAACTGTCAAACTCAGGAAATGTTTACATGTTCTCACTATACATGATTACATTTAGATGTTTTTGTTTTGAATCTAGATCTGTCTCAGACCTACCTAATTGTGATTTTCCCTTATTACATTCTTGTCAAATTCAGTCTCTCCTCCTTGCTGCTCTGATGGCAACCACACCTTTGCTT
Organism: Pithys albifrons albifrons; assembly: GCF_047495875.1. Classification (NCBI taxonomy): domain Eukaryota; kingdom Metazoa; phylum Chordata; class Aves; order Passeriformes; family Thamnophilidae; genus Pithys; species Pithys albifrons. The sequence goes on along the minus strand of NC_092464.1, from coordinate 49,158,758 downwards.
GCACTCTTACCTCTTCCCTGCAGCAATAAAGAAAGGTTTGGTAAAAATCTATGTATCTCAGCCTTCAGGCTAAAAACATCTCTGTGTGTGTGTAGAACAGGGTGGGAGGCAGCATAATTATTCACAGGGAAGGAAACCTTTATCCATTTCTCCTTCAAGGAAGGAGGAGGAGGTGAGGTGTTCATAAAGCAGGCAGGTTTGCTTCTCCTATATTAAGAGGATGTAATAAGAAAGGGCAGTGCCCCACTGAACCCTCAGCAACACACTGGCTGCTCCAGTTGTGTCAAGTGGTAATGGAAGAATGACAAAATGAAAAACAGCAGCAACCCAGGTCCCTGGAACCACAGTGGTGGATCCCTGAACAGTGCAAAGGCCCAGAGTTGGGAGCAGGGTAGGTGGCTACCAGTGATGGATGATATTGAGACTTCAGAGAGAAATGATATAAAAAATGGTTGGTCTGACACAGTAGGAAACGTTTGCGTAGTGAAGTGACGGGTAATAAATAAGATTGTGTTGCTACAGATCCTCCAGGCAGTGCTGGAGCAAAAAAGACTTTCTGATTTTCCTTCTCTGAGGAAAAAAAGGTAGAGAGGCAAGGACTCTTATTTGTGATAGCCAGGCATGAATAAAACTGTTTGCTGCATACAGTGAGTGTAATCTAAGGCTGATACAGATCCAAGTCAAGTGCTGCTGCAGCTGTAGGTTCTCAGTTGTCATAGCTAAGGTTACAAAACAACTTCCCTTGCAGTTTGTCTAATGTCGCTGTCTTGAGCAGAGGTCCTACTGTTGTATCCATGGTTAAAATGTCGTCTTTTCTTGCACTTGTAATCAGGGCTGCCATGAAGATTGGAATAGTTTGTCCCAACATTGACTCATATCTGTGATACATGGTATTACAGACTCAACTTTCCCCCTGAAATCTCTGAGTGTTCCTGTTTATCATTTATAATAGGTATTTTTCAGGATTGGAGAGTTGTTGGTGTTTTTCTCCATGGTTTATTTGTTTGATTTTGTGGGTTTTCTGGTGTGGTTCTTTTGGGGTTTTTTGTTGGGTGTTTTTTTTTTTTGAGGAGTTGTTTTGGGGTTTTTTTGTTATTGCTACTTGGTTTTGGTTTTGTTTATTTTTTGTTATTGTTACTTGGATTGGTTTTTTTTTGGTGTGGCTTCTTTTTCGGTACATATCTGACTGTTAGTGAGCAGCAAGAGAATGAGAGTACTGCAATTATCTTCCTAGCTGCAGTGTTTAAGGCCTTGCACAATGCACTTCAGAATATTTTCTGTGGGCAATTTTTAGTGGCTTTCTCCCCCTTGAGAATCCTCCTTCATGTAATGACAGCTATCCCACTGTTCGCATTCAAAGGACTGCTATTCTGCAGGAAGAATAAACCCCCTAAAAATTCCCTTTTACACAATTAAGCTCTAGTTTCCAAAGATTACCTTGCTGAAACTGTAAGTTTTTGAGGGCCACTGGTAATTAGGATGGATGGTGTTAATGAATAAGGAAGGACCAGAAGAGCATATAAAATCCCCTCCCAGATGGGGTGCTGGTGTCTACAGTGGGACTACTAGGACTGTTCAAGAGAGTGAGTGTTTATGAAATCATTACTGACATTAAATGACACAGTATGTGTGTTTTTTCATACATTTGTAACTTCAGAAGCTTTGTAATTTCAATACCTTCTTGTGCCCATAATTGCATATCTCCCATTTTTCTCATCCATGATAAGAGTCTCTGGGACTTGGGACTTGGCAGGGAGGGAGGACTATTTTTGAATAGGCATGTAGTGACCTATGATTTGACTTACGATATTAGGCAATAGTCCAAAAGTTGCTATATGGACCTACTAAGCACCAGCATTTGGAAGTGAGATCTGCAAAACAATACAAAGCATTTTTTCCTGAACATATCCCTTAACTATGGTAACTCAATGTGACAGTATAGATTTGTGCTCTTTCCTGTGCTTGGCAGTACACTAAGCGAAACTGACTGGATTTTGGGATTATTACTTTTCAGTATGGCACTGGCACCACAGGATTATAACGCAGGACTTTCCTGCCGCTGGAGTATACAGTATTAAATCCTGCAATATAGTTTCCATAGTATTGCATTACATTCTCTCCTCATTAACCCAATGTTCCCTAAACCCTATGTTTTTAATGAACAACTAACTGTTCTATTACAGTTAACTCTAATAGGGTTAAACCTATTTGTTAAGAGAGATTGCAGAGTTTTACATAGGAGAAGAATAGGGGTGGAGGAAATATGCATGTGGGGAGTTGATAATTATATACACCACAGATTGATTTCAACATCATATTTATCTTAATTATAAGAATATGTTCTAAAGTTTCCCTAGAAGACAGCTAACTAATAGCAGTGGTTTTATCTGTTTTGTTACTGCTACTTTTATTTGTAGATTTTATATTCTTTACAGAGTGGTTGTCAATATTGTTATCCCCACTTTGCAGAAGAAAGATCCAGCTTCTTGAAGAGCAGAGAAAAAGCTGGAGGGTAGAACCAGGTCTGCTGCCATTCCTGCTATGTCCTCTTTGACTTTCCAAAGAGCATTTTTACTGCCACCCATAACCTTGCTCCCCCTTGCAGGCTACAAACAGTGTGCACATATTTGGGGGTTGGATTTCAGCCCCACTGCTCTCCTCTTGCTCACGGTGCAGTAATGAACTGAAACAAGACATTTTTCCCAGGGCTGTGTGGACATTGCTAATGCCAATGAATGAGTAAAGCTTACTTGTAGTGGCAAGGTGATGCTTGTGTATTATACCAGAACTTAGGCTGTTAAACAAGAAAATCTACTGATTCTACATAGGAAAAAAGTACTGAGAAGGGAAAAGAAAATCAATTTTTTCAAACTGGGAGTGTATGTTTATAGGGCTTCTGAGAGAGGCTGAAAGTGAAATACAAAGCCTCACGTAACAATTAAGTTTGAGGAATTTTGCCTTGAAATTAGAATTCTTTTCCCTTTTCTAACTTGCAGACATTGGGAATATTAAAGGAGTGTCAAGTCAATAACCTGCAGAAGGGCAGGGAGCTGAGCTGGTTTTTACCTTCCCCAACTGTTTGTCAAGTCTTCCACAACACCCTGAATTCAAAGCCCCATTGGCTGTGTGAGAAGACAACATATGGAAGGGTGAGAGCTGTTGCTTTGTTTGGCACTAGATGTTCATGATGGTGGTGTTGGCAGGAGACAATGTCAAGCGTTTCAGGCCCCCATCTTGCTGAGATGACTCAACAGACATGAAACACCCTCACTGGCTTCAGGGTGATGCAGGCAAATACAACTGTAGTCCCAATGTCCTTTGGTAAGCCAGATTGCCAACAGGCAGGAAGCGTAGCCGAAATGATTTTTCAGAGAAGGCTGGATCTGAGTAAGCTTATACTAGAAGTTTGTCAGGAAAGCTCAGGAGTCCTCTGTGAGGCTTGAGCTGTGTTTGGTTACAGGAGAGAGAGGAGGTCTTGGTGTGGACCCTCCTTCTCCTTTGCTAGCCTGGGAGATAAAGAAGGGCCCTGAGAAACCACAGTATTTCAGCCATGTGCTGTTAGAGCCTGAACTGAAATCCCAGGATCATATAGCACATTTGGATTATTAACATTTCTATTACTATTTTTACTTTTGTAGCAGCATTTATATCAGGAGTCCATATGCTTGACAAGTTGCAGAAGAGGTTGGTATGCCTGTTTTACAGCATGGGGAAACAGCTTCCCTAGGCAGGCTGATCACTGAGGCAGGTTTTGTCTGACTCCTCAAAAATTCTTCTTTGACATTGCAAGGAGGCTTCAGAGAACATCAAAGCTGAGATGAGGATGGTTTTGGGTGGCAGATTATGGGACAAAATCTACCAGCCAGAGTTTTCATGAACAGCTTTAGCCAGAATAAACATCTTCAAGTTCTTCCCCCAAAAGGGTGACAATTCTGTCTTAAATGAGCAATTTTACTGAAAAATACTTCAGTATGTGATGTGTGAAAGGATCTGGTGCTTTTCAATGAGTGAAAACTGATCTATGCCATAGTAGCTAGATGATTCACCACAGGAAAAATCGGAAAACAGAAAATACCTTGTGACAAATGCTCAAATGCAGCACAGGGCTGATCCTATTGATGTCCTGAATATTCCTTTCCAGATCATTAACTATGGTCAGAGGCATTTCTGCACTGCTTAAACTCGGAGCCACCAGCTCCACAGCTCATCCCAATTTTTCTGTTTGTTATGCAGAGTGAGGAGGTGGGAGACTACATATTCATCTAGCTTGGGATCCTGGGGAACAGCGGGGACCAAATCCTCCTCTCCCTTCTACAGCTCCTTGCCTTCAGGCACTGAGAAGTTTAGGAGGGACTTCCTGAACAGTGTGGCATCCCAACCATGCTGTTTGTTAGATGTGTCCCTCATGAATTTATCTAGTCCCCACATAGGCTCATTTTATACTTTATGGCCTCTGCAGCATCCTGTGGCAGTGAGTCACAGCTTAATTACACCTTGTGTGAATAGGTTCAATGCTGCACTGAACCAGCAACCAGCAATTAGTACTTGCAGTGGCAATGCAAAGAGACATGTCATGTGTGAAATATACTTTTCATCAGAGCTACCCCATGAGAGGAGCAGCCTGTTAAAGCTCACAGGAGAAAACAACTTCAGGGGGAGAAGGGACCAGCGCCAGTCCTCATGTTGGCGATGAACCAGGGGGAGACAGTTAGGTACTGTCAGTGTGGGGTCATAAACCTCACATTACCAGGCACTGGAACAGTTAAAAACCACACATTGCTAACTGAACCCCAACTGCTTATTTGGTTCACTGTGGCCATGGAAACACCTGACCTATTTACACCTTCAGCAGAGTGAATGCTGGTTGGTGGAAGGAAGTGAGGTGGGAAAAGTGGAATGCTTTGAATTTGGATTTTGGAGACTTTTCATTAAGATGGTGTGTGTGTATGACTGTGGCTCTGTGCTCATGAGGGAGAGTCAGAGGAACATGGCCTGAGCAGGCCAGGGGTTCCTGCACCTGTGCAGCTGAGGTGTTAGGTGCTCCTTGAGCAAATGTGATTTGCCCAGAGCCTCTGCTTTTACATACATGAAATAACACCTTCTTACCCACCATTTCCAGAGGTCTTATGGGAATCCATTCTCCTGTCACTTTGGCAGCAAACTACTTCACACTCTCTCTGCAGCATTCCTCCTGAAAACTCCCCTGTAGATGGGAATCAGCTTGTTCTACCCAGGAAGCAATTGAGAGGAGTCTCATTCTGCACAAGGCTTGCCCATGCACCTTACAACACTCACCTGCTCCTTGCCTGTTTCTCAGTATGTCCAGAAAGATAGGAAAGAGCAACATAAACTCATTTCCCCACATCAAATGGAGCAGGAGATTTCACTTCATTGCAACTGGGACATCTACTTAGGCTGCAGATTCCCGTGACAGGATAATGCCATCTAAGTTGCCAGACCAAGGGTAATGATATCAGGCTGAGCTTCCAAATTGTGTTCTTCTGAGGGCACATATTAATATAAATGGCCACATTAGGTTTTAGATAGCAGTTACCTCAAATGGACCCTAGCTAAAAGAAGACCTGCTGGAGAGGGGGAAATGTTAAACTCTAGGTGTAAAGAAGACTTCTGCTGATACAACATAATCACAGTACATATTAAGAATGAAAGGAACTTCAAGCCTTTAAAGATCTGTTGGGAAATCTTGAGGAAGAAAGGATGTTCGCTTTTGATAGTAGTGAGAGTGAGTCTTTAATATCCCCAAAGCATCTGATTAATAACCATGGCATCAGACCTCAGGAATGCAAATTTGATAGCTCCTTAAGATGAAAGCTCCTGCTCCACGTGCCTTTTTTTTTTTTTTTTTTACATTTCAAAACCATTCATGTTCTGACAGGTAACAGTTTTTTATCCTGAAAGTAAGGGTTGACCAATGAACAAACTGTGCAAATTCTGTCCTCAAACACCAAAATTAGAGAGAAAATACCATCTGTCTCCTCTCCAGCCTACTCTCCCTGGTTCCAGTAATACCTTCTCATGGAGAAACAGTTGTGAAGCCACTGACACAGCATCCACCAATGCGCCATAATGCAATGGTTTGTGTTTGTGGAGGGACCGCTGACTCTCCCTAGAGTGAGCAGGTGGAAGCCCTGTTACCAGCTGGATGAGGATGATGTTCACACTGCTTTGTGCTGCTAGGCCCCTGCCTGGGCTTAGTGGGACTCCTCTTCCATGGCAAAAGCTTTCAGGTGGCATTCCTGAGAGTTTTCTCCTCGACCTGCTACAGCAATCAAATTGTTGGAGCTTTGACAGCAGCTGTGTCTCATTTCGGGAAGAAATGCACTTGAGTGCTCCTTATCGCTTCAGCATCATTTACATTTTTCCCAGTCGAGGTGAACAGTTTGTCGTGACAGGGCACAGGCTGTTTCCTTTGCCCTGGGAAGCCAGTATAAAGAGGCTTCCTACCTGGAAGCTCCTGCCAGAAGCTTTGCAGCTTTTGTTTCTGACTTATTTTTTCCCCCTCTCTTTCTTTATCCTTAATGGCTGTCTGGCTTTTGTAGACTAGTTACACAACACTGTTTTTTTCCTCCTCCAGCATCACTGAGAAAATTTCAAGGCCACAGAGGAGGGGTGGAGAGACTGATGCACTGAGCCACCTTTGCCCATCCACTTGTGACTGGGGTATAATAGGTACAGTTGATTTGAGACTGCCAAGAGTTTGCTGCCAAATTGAATTTTTCATAAACTGATTACTGGAAAGTGCTCTTGGCAGAGGAAAGTTAACACCTTTATAACAAGCTCAGCTCATAAGAGGGCTACTGTAATACTAACCATCTTCTGGATTGCTGGCCAGGATTTTGGATTTTCCGAGAAACTGTTTCCACCCCCATTCTCTCTCCCATGAGTAAATCCACTTAAGGCTTTTTTCATAGCCTTGTTATTGGTGCAGACATAGGAGGACCTCTCTGCTGGTGTAAAGCAGCCAACCTTCATTGATTGCAGTGCTCTGAGTTACTTCAGTACTGTGGGGGTGATAGTATGATTCAGACATGGTGGATAAAGTTGATAGTAATCTACCCTTAATAACTTAATCTTAGCATTTTTCTCTAAAGAGTTATGTAGCCTGGGAAAGGGACTGGCTGAACCACTCAAATAATTTACCTGACAATGTCTGCCTGGTGTTTTCTGCCTGAAAAATACTCATCCAGAAAGCTTTTGGTACATAAGGTGTTTATTCTTAATTTTGTGTCAGTGGGTTATAAAACAGGGAGGTAAATTTGGTTCCTTAAGTTGCAATTTAGTCCTTGTTGCTTGATGACTGATCCTACAAGCAGAGAGAGGCCACATCCAAGGAAGCAGGACAACCTCCTACCTGCAAGTGAGAGTACCTTTGTTTATTCAGAGACATGTGCTAAGTGGGCAGTGTTCCCCAGAACTTATTTAACTTTCATGAGCATTCAGAAAAAGAAAAACAGAAAACAGATTGTAGTTGAATCAAAGCTGCTATCTGCAAATAGCCTGAATCACATTTAGAGCTCAAAAAATATGCACTAAGGCATTGTTTTGGGCAGACAGCATCCCTTTAGCTATTGGAGGCTGTGCCCACTCAGTCACTGTGGAGGACCTGGTGCGTGGTGGTGCCTTGATGTCAACTCCAGTTGGATAGTCCAGTGGGTGGGAAGGGATCCCATGGTGTGAACGCATCTGCTTGGCAAACCTGGCAGAACAGATGCTGAGTGTAAGTGATCTTTTAAAATAATAATAAAAATCTATATTTCAAATCCCCAACTTTCCGATCACCTTTCTGGCTTAAAATACATAATGCCTTAGCAATAGCAACAGGAAGAGAGCGTGTCCTTATTTATTATTCTCTTTGCTTTGCTTTTGCTTCGTATTTAACATGGCAGGACTTCATACATGCCACTGACATAGATGGAACAGAAAGCCCATAGTACTCCAAAGGGGAGATGTTTATGGAAGTGCCAGGGAGCAGACAACAAAGGCATATCGTGCTGCTGGGTCAATCACCAGCAAGCACTTGTGTCTGTACAGTATACCAGCCACAGGCAGATCATGTGGTTACAATTTAGGATGATGCCATCTGGTTTAGAAATCTGAATGGTTTTGATCTGCCCTGAAACAAAAAATAAAGGAGTGGGCCTTTGATTCTCTTTGGTGGAGCAAACCAGCAAGATGTTTGAGCAGGTCCTTTTTTTTCTGGACTAAAAATCTGCAAAAGTTAGAGAGGCTGGGAGATCTGTGTGAGGTCAACTCACGGATTCCTGTTTTCATTTTACTGCAGGAAAGTTTCTTTTTGCATCCACTTTGAAATGAAAAATTATTTTGATTTTAAAAATGAATCTTTGGAATTAAAAGTGAATTTCAGTTAGGCTTTTTAAATTATGCTGAATGTTAACTGAAAATTACCTAACCCAATGCCAAAACCTCTCAAAAAATGCTTCATCGAGTGCCTAGATCCAGTGTGTGCCAGCTCTTCTCAACAGACATTATCTACAGCAGTAGGAGTTCTGGTGTTAAAACGAAAGGGCATATCACAAAAAAACTGCCATTTCATCCAGATAATTCATAAATATTAAGGAAAATTGTTTGACATGATAAATGATATTGAAAATCACTCTGTGGTAGGAGAGAAAAAATGGCATCTGTGAATGTGCTATAGTTCAGGGTCTAAAGAATTTGGTGATAAAAAAGCATATACTTTGTGTTTTAATAAGAAAAACAATGTTTTATTCTAGTTTTAACATTTTGGACATTGAATACCATGTCAGTGAAGAAGAGTTTTAAACAAAGAAGAAAGCCAAAATAATTTTTTTCCAGTTTTTCCTTTTTTAATCAATTAAGGAGGTGAGGGAAAGACAAGCTGTAGTTCCAAAGTTCAACAGTTTCAGTTAAAAAAAAATTAAGATACTTTCATTTCTTAAAAAATGTAAAGTATCCTAAAGAGCAGTATATTAAGCTGACCCACAATAGCCAAGCCTTTTCTTGTTTCTTTGCAAAACCACTTGTCTCTGCAATGTAGCTTTAGAGAGATGTACCTGTCCCTCTGCCTCTGTTTCTTTTGGTGAGGGCTGAGCCAGGAAGATTACAGCACATTTGACTTTTTGTCACAACTCCTCGCTAATCCTTGCATGGTTGTATATATTCTAAATGCATTTTGATTCACCCTCCAGGAGGAGAGCCACTTTTAAGACACCAGTGTCAGGATCTGCCCTGCCTGGTACCTACACGCCATGCAGTTCTTGCACTGAAGGAGAGGGTAATGTCAAAGACTAAGATGCTCTTTGTCCACAGACCATCTTGCAATGAGTGCCTTTGCCAGAGCAAAGGACACCAAGCTTTGTGAGAGGGAGTGTGAGTGCAGGGGATCCTCACTGCTTTCTTCCAGCCTTATCCCTGTTCCCCAGCTATGGAATGGGGACACAGTGTTTGTCTGGAGTCACCCAGGCACAGGTCAGGCAAAGCAGGTACCATGATCTTTAGGGTTTTCCCACTCTGCCTCCACTGTGTCTAGAAGAGAAGACAGAGAGTGATTTGTTTCTTCACGTTCATTCTAGTCTTTTCACTTCTGTTAACACAGATACCAGATTTGGGGGGTGGAAAGTACCACATCTATTTCTGCGAAAAAAAGCTGAAGTGTTGTTTTGATTCTGAACTGGGAGCTAAAATGCTCTTGACTTTTTCAAGGCACAGAATTCTAAAAATTCACTTAACGTCCTATTTTACTGGCTTTTCAGCTCTGAATTTATTTTCTGTATTTTCCTCTGGTATGTCAATAGCATACAGTGCTCATTTTCATCTTTCATTTGGTGTTTTTTGCAATAGCTGAAATACTTATTTTAATCGATTCTTTTTTTAAACCTTAAGAACAGCTGCTACTCAGTGTTGGCTAACACATCTTAACATTGTTAGTAGATTTCTTTATCAAATTCTAGCTGAAGGTGTTTTTCATTTAGCCTAATCTTTTTAATAGGCATCTATTTAGATACCATACATTTGAATAAACTTTTTTAAAAAATAAGCAAACTCTCTTTTAATTTGCATGGCATTGTTCTGGTAGAGCATGTAATCCAGCATCAAACATTTTTTTAGACACATGCCTTGCCTAGTTTTATTCAACTTGGAGGCATCAGGCAGAACCCTTGGGCAATTTGTTTCCAGTGGAGAAATATTAATGTTTCTGTGTGATAGTGTTGTTGTTTTCTTCTGTTTCATCTTTCTGTGGCATTAAGACTGTAAAGGCAACAAGTGTTGATAAACAAGGCACTTGCACAGCCATGCAGCGCAAACCCACACCAGTAAAAGCAAAGTGACATGAATTAGAGACAAGAGTCATCTTTTGATCCATTAATATTTGCTTTGTGTGCACATACGGGTTGTTGTACAGTGCACTCTCATTTATTCACTGGCTATATGACAAATGCAGTGCTTTTAAAGCCATGATCTTGTATATATGTGCTGCCCAGTTTGCTGCCAGAGAATGTTGCATATATGTACGGTATCAACATCCGGTAAACAAATTGCATTTGCAGTTTGGTCAGCATCATTAGTTAATTAGACCCTGGCTGTTTAGGCACCTGGAACAAGCAGTGGGAATTTAAATTCTTCTGATAAAAGGATTTATTTATAATGAGTCTCACCCCATAATGAGTTCCAGCCGGGGAAGACTGACCATTAGGAGATGACTCACTGCATTACCATAAAGATCAGAGTCACACATTCAATTTTATGAGACTTACATACACTTGGTTAGAGCACAGATTCTGAAAACAAATCTTTTGCCTCCAGTTTTTTAATCCTGTTAAATTTGATACAGTCCTCCTATGCCTGAGAGTAAACAGGCAGGATACAGCAGACTATTTATTTTATTTCATTTTTTTTATTGCTCTTCCTCTCTACAGTTTCAAGAGGAAAAGAAGCTGACTTTTTAATATTGTGAGAATGCTCAGCCCTTTTCAGCTGGGAGATGTCAGAGGCAGCTGCAGACCTAAATGAAAGGAGCTCATCTCTGAAAATTTGCTATGCTGTAATAAATGCAGGGTTCTGCTGGTGATTTGCTGATGGCCCTTTAATGTCTTTAGCAGCACTCCAAGGCACTGTGGTTCCTCTTGCTCCCTTCCCCCCCTTCCTGCCCACCCAGGCTCAGAATTTCATCCTGCGAAGGCTAGAGTTTGCTCTAACATTCAAGGGCTATGCTGAGTTTGAAGAAAAGGGTCGTGCCTGCTTGTATCATCCAGACAACAGCTTCCCTTCAGCCCAGATTGATGTTTTTTACTGGCATATTAGCTTTAAACATTTGGCTCCCTGAGTCACATTTGTATAATGTGAGTTGTTGTTGGTATGCAGCATGGGGGTTGTTATCTATTTGTTTTATTTAAGTAGCATATGCTATGTGAGAAAAAAATGTGTTTTCCTGGTATTTTCACAATTAGAGTTACAAAGCACATTAGAATGAAACCTAAGGACTACCTTCTAGGCACCAGGTCTCTGCTCTTCTTCATTAATCTGTGAGCATGGGCATCTGTCAGTCTGCAGACTGGCAAGGTGTTCAGAATTTCCCATAAAAAATGCTTTTACAGCTGGAGAAATGAGGATTGCTTGTGCAGAGGTTGGTAAAGGGATCTCAGAGTTTGAAGGAGGTTCTGGGAAACCATTTGGATGTAGTGTAACCTGCAATTTAAAACCCTTGGAAAGGTTTTTCTCCCAGAAGTTTGAGAGATGTTGAGTCTAATCATGCTGTATTTCATCATGGTGTTCATGAGGCATAGTATTTTGGACTGGCAGGTGCGATCTCAAAGCATGACTGATGGGCAAACCTGCCTGGAGCAGCTCTGGGTGGTAACATGGACGAGCAAGTGTACTAGACACTTGTAATGGTCAAGAGAGTCACTTTGAGGCAAATGGACATATGCAGACAGATGATTAAACCACAAGATAGTTTGGATTATGTGGGAGTATCACAGCTGAAAGACAAGAGTACTGTTTGCTGCCGGGTAGCAGGAGGACTAAACTCAGCGTAAAACCTAAAATATCTCTGACAGAAAAGGAAAGAAACCAATTGTTTGGATTCTTCACAGCCTAACAGAATACCAGGATGTTTCTAGGGATTGCTAAAAATATGGTTCAAATGAGAGCCATTTGGGGTTTGTGGGACTGTAATGAATGTGGTGCTTGGAGCCCTACAGGAGGCACTGAAGCTGGCAGGACTGTGGTCCTGAGCTTTCACCATGCTCACTAAAGCTCTGTGGTTAAAAGCAATGGTCCCCATTGCAGAAGGATACTGGTTGTTAGGAAAAGCCATGGTTTGAGGAACAGCAAAGGATATGATAGCAAAAGCAAGTGAGGATTTGTAGCAGTCTCCATCATTTGACCTGCCTCAAGAGAGCATGAGTGAGAACATGCATGGTAGGAGAGTCCCACGTTAAAGAATGCCAGCTGCAGTAAAAAAAGAAGCATCAGGTGACCCCATGGTGATAAAACCCATTTTCCTGCAGGAAGTAATCCTCTAGAAATCCCTAGCCCCACAAGTCAGTCCATGCCTCTGTGTTACACCAAGCAACAGCTGCTGAAGGAAGAAGTAGTCTTTGTAGTCTGGAGGAAAGGGCATCAGTGGTGAGAAGACTGCCCACATGCCCATGGTCAGCACATGTAAAGCAGTTTCTACCTGATGGAAAAAGATTTCCTGGTAAAAAGCTCATTTTGTTTTATAATCTTAGAGTCCTAACCTAAGCTTACCCAACACTCAGCTGGCAGGTGTAGTGCTATAAAGAAAAAAATCAGCAATCATCATTATAATGAAACTTCACTTTTCCATAGCTTGGAATATTGCAGTAAAATACCACCAAAAAGCAAGTTGCTCTGAGTGACATGATAAGTATTAACACTGGGAAATCATTCTCTGTCTAAAAGTTCCCTCACATTTTTTTTCATATGATGCTATTACATCAGTTTGATTTTTTTTTTTAGACATAAATAGCCCCTTATATAAGACTTTAGTTGTCCCTTTCATTCTAAAGTTTCTCATTTGTTCTTCCCCTATTGCAGGAAACCTGCTTGTAGCTAGGATATACTAGGAAAATAAAATGGTCCTTTTGCTCCTTTTCCCAGCATGCTACCCAGCTGTCCTGAAATCTCATTGCTCTTTAATACTGAAGACTTCAAGGCAGAGGGAGATAAATAGAGAGACCAAAAGTACCTCTTTTGGGGGCAGCTTGCCATTTGGCATGAGCTTCAGTCTGAGTCGGTGTTTAATTGTATTTGCTGATCATTATTCTGGACTGGCTATTTTAAAGTAGATATTATCTATTAAAAAAAAAAGAGTAGGATGTAAGGGAGGAAAATTCACACTGTAGGGGGCCTGAATGCTTTTAAAATTTTATTTTTCCTTTTAAAATAAACAGCCTGTGAAATTGACAACATATGCATTATGTTAAATGCAAGTAGAGACTTTGGAGTGCCAGTTTGCCAAATATGTGCAAAATCCAGATGTAATTCATCCCTGATGTTGAAGACAGGATGAATTTATTCAAAGATCAATACAGAAACCTGTAATTCCCTGGTTTGAGAAAGACCAGCCATCAGCCAGGTTATATTAGATGCGCCAAGCATTGAGGCTAAAGTGCCCTCAGTGACCTCGTTGTTGTAAAAGTACCTTCTATGGCATTGCACTCATGATCAACCAACATTCATCCTAAAATACCATGATGACAAATTTTTGGGACCAAGGTTGTTTCTGTTTGTTTCTGGGGTTTTTTTGTACTCCATTATCTGTGATCCTGCAATGTAAAATTCCCCTGCTCACCATAGTTTGAGGTATATGTTTGTAAATTGGAAAGTAAGCCATTGCAAAAAATAAATATTTCTGGGGTGTCTCTCAGTATAGTTTTTTAAAGGAGTACTGCAGCATTACTCAAGCGGGATAAAAAGCAGCCTGCGAACCTCAGTGGAGTGCAGAAGAGGCAGGTGTGGAGGCTGAGCAGGCACAACTCTCTCAAAGGTTTGGCAGGCAAAGTGCAGCTCCCAGCAGCCTGAAGTTTCTTCCTGGAGCGGTTCATCCTCTTTGCCATCGGGGGTCCCATGCAGGTGTATCACACTTAATGAGAGCAAGGATTCAGCTCTCCACGGCTAAACTGTTTCCAGGTGCAGGCAACAAACTTCATGTTTGGCTCCTCATGCTCCACCTTCCCCAGAGCAGCCTCCAGCAGCTGTGGCAACACTGTCAAAAAATAACATGAGCTAAAAAAAAAAGCTGTCCCTTTTCATAGCTCATTTTCTCTTAAGAGTTAATAACCATTGTAAAAAAACCCACAAAAAAAAAAAAAGCCAAACCAACAAAAAAACCCCAAAGCAATCAAACAACCAAAAAATCAAACACCCAAAGAACTAGAAAACGCCTCTGGAAAAACAACCCTGACCACCACTGGGAATTTGGTGTGGAGTTTGGCATGGTTATGGACAGGGAGGGAAGCAGAGCATCAAACTCCATGTTGTGTGCTTGTGTTTACCAAGACAGCTTTGCTCTATGAGAGTGATTCTCAGGTTTGTTTTCTTATTTTTAAACTTACACTCCAAAGGAAGTATGAGAAACAGGATAGATCACGTATAAAATACCCAGGCTGAGTGTCGCTGGTTTAGTTCTTTCATCCTTAAACTGTGGAGCATTGAGAGTTTCATCAAACCTGAAGGGTAGGTTGGTGTTCCTCCCGCAGTGCAATAATAAAATCAGCCGAGGCTGATGTTTCTGTGCGAGTACATTGCTCACAATAAACATTTGAAAGGCAGTACGTCTCTACAGTAAATGAGGCTGTCAAAGAAGGCCACTTTCAACAGATCATACTAAATTATGGCACGTGAAAAATACCACAGATTAGTGGCCCTTAGTTCATTGAGTGCTTAATGGCCGGTCTTGAATGGCAGGCAAGAAGAGGGAGGCTGGTGGTATTCAGCTATGTATTAGCCATGTAAATACAGGGGCAATGCCTTGAACCCCATTCTCCTGCTGTCTGTCCTGCACCTTTCAAATGCAAGGGAGCTTCAGGGCGTCTCCAAGGAGGTTGACAGGAGATTATTGCAGCTGAAAGACAATAGTACTGTTCGCTGCCTGGTAGCAGTAGGACTAAACTCAGCATAAAACCTAAAATATCTCTGACAGAAAAGAGACAAATTGTTTGGATTCTTCACAGCCTAACAGAACACCAGGATGTTTCTAGGGATTGCTAAAAATATGGTTTGAAGAAGAGCCATATGGGGTTTATGGGACTGTAATGAATGTGGTGCTTGGAGCCCTGCAGGTGGCACTGAAGCTGGCAGGACTGAGGTCCTGAGCTATCACCATATTCACTAAAGCTCTGCGTTTAAAGGCAATGGTCCCCATTGCAGCAAGATACTGAGTGTTTGGAAAAGCCATGGTTTGAGGAACAGCAAAGGATATGATAGCCAAAGCAACTGAGGATTTATAGCAGACTCCCAGTGGCTGCAGCACTTGGTGCTACTCGCTGCACTCCCTCTTTATGGAGACATATTGAGCATTTTCCTTATCCCCATTCTCATTGAAGCGATCCAGGCTGAAAATGTGTTTGGTTCTTTGTGGGTCAGTGCTACAACCAGCATCAATACCTCTTCACTCTTGGTGACTACCAGGAATTCACCCTTGCTCGCCCTGCCTACCTCTACCCCCTCCCTTCTCTGCATCATCTCTTCTTCAGCCTTGGTCAAATCAGCACTTCTCTCTTTTTGCAGCATGGCTGCTCCCAACATGTGTTTCCATTTTTTTGTGTGGATCAGATGAATGAAAAGCTTAAAAGAAAGGAATTACTAGTATTTGTAGAGTGAATTATTAGTATTTATAGTGCCTCTGGGAAGCTCTGCCTTTTTAAAGAAAGTGCCAATAATTAGTTATGGTGTTTTAATTAAAGACAGCAATCTGTAATTAACAAAAGGATGCTGTATTTTATATCTGACTTTTATTATTTTTATTAATCAGCAGTACTTCACAGATCTTATATTTTCAGTTACTTGTAATGATCTTTTGCAAATTTTTCTCCAAGGAGGAATAATTGAAATATTTTTGTTATGTTTTAGGATACAGTCAGCATGACAGGGAGACTGTTTATGTCAAATTTGTTCTTGTGTCAGTATTGTACAAGTTACTTCAGATACTCTTCAGAGAATATCAGTTTAAGTTCCTGTGCTTTGAGGTTCAATGTTTGTTTCTTCTGTAGTGTAAGTCAGCTGCTGAACTTAACGCTTCCAGGTTATATAGAAACTTAGTTTACTATCCATTTGTTTCTCTTCACATGAGTATTCATTTATATTAATTGAGTGTTAAGGCATCATTTTCCAATATTTAGATTTTCTTATAAACTTTGTCTACTTGTCTGTAGAAAGAAATACTTTAGTTTTGTGGTGAACTCGGATATTCCTCGTGTCAGCAAACTGTATATTCCAGGTCGCCAGGGTGAATGTAAAGTATATTTTGTTTTAGTAAATGCTTGTTCTTCATGTCGTTTTATCTTAGTATGGATAGCTGAAATTGGTATTAAAATCTGGTAAAGACTCGGGGGATATCTCAGCAACTTCAAAGAGCCCATATTTGTCTGTATTTGGCTTTGGAGATGCATGCATTGAACTGTAAGTGTCTAACTCAGAATGACCATGGACATTAATTTCCTGCAAAATGTGTATGACCGTTCATTTGTTTGTGTGTTCTTTAGAGACATCCAGTGGCCCAGTCTCACAGATCGTATTCCCTTTAAATAGGTTGCTTCACTGCACAAGCTGGCAGAAAAATTCCTGAACAGCTTCTCACTATTGGCATTAGCAGTTAACGCCTTTCCTGTATGACAGGCCACGTGAAAGAGGTGTATGACGACCTAAGCTGACTGTGAAAAGCAGAATAAAATGGTTCAGAGCTGTCAGTATTCCAGGATTTGTGTTCGTTCCTTGCCCTTATGTCCTGCACGCTCCGTGCAACCTCTAAGCTGATAGCCCCCGGATTTTAATTTTCAGGCTAAGTCCCTCACCACTTTTGCTGTCCTCACAGCTTTGGTGCCAGAGCCATTCCTGCAAAGTGTAGCCTGACTGAGAGGTTGTAACTGCAGATTTAGTCTGAATATTAATGGCTGTGGAATTGATGTAGGAGGGGAGAGAAAAGATATTTTTTTTTCCAAACAGAGATGCCTCTAGCCAGGTGAAATTGGTGTTCTAAAAGGCTCCTGCTGGGGCTGCCAGAAACTGTGACGTGACCTCTGCCTTGGAGTGAGGGGCACATGGACATGCAACGTGTCTTTATGAAGCTTTGCAGTCGGGGCAAAAAACCTTTAGCTTTTTGCCACCTGTTGCTCCCTCCTCTTCTGTCTTTCTCCCCTCCCACAACTCTACATCTAGATGTAATTGCTATTTTTTGTTTTGGAAACTTAAAAAAAGTGTTTAGCATATCGCTACTTTGCATCAGCCTCTATTTCCTTATTTATACTTAGGTCTTTTGAAAGAGTAGCCAGCATTTAGGATGCCCAAACTGACTATAAGCTAAACCTTCTTAGATATCCCAGTCAGCTTCCCTCCCACCTCCCCTCCTACCCTTGAGGGGTGTGCTTACCTGTGCTTAATTAGAGATGCAACCATAGCCTATAACACTTTCCCAAACAGGAGTCATCAAGTGACTCAGAGCCTTGTGAAAATCCCTGGCAGGGGAAACGTTAGTTCTGAGGCTTCCAGATGGTTAACCATGCCCTTGTTTTCAACTCTGCTCATAGCTAGAAAAACTAGGGCTTTCATTTATTTATTTATTTTTGTTATATTCCCATGCACACAGATTCATGATCTGCTTGAAAGGAAAGTTAGGGAATGTTGGCATTTACTTAAAAGGAAATGCTTTCTTGTTTCAATGTGTGCATGAGCTAATGCAGTTTTCTAGGGTATTGGAGAGAACATCCTGAAGGTCCATCTCACTTATTGTTGCTGAAAGAAAGAATGGAAAGGTAGAGGGAAGAGAGCAAAAGATAGACTTAAGAAGCTAATAACAGTGAAAGCTCACTGTCCAGGATATGTCTCTTTCTGTGTTTGAATGATTTGTCTTTCCAGACAGCTTTGCATGGCACTATTTTTAGAATCTCTTTAATAATTGAGCTGTAGTGATTGTGCTCAGCAGTTAGAATAGGCAGGAAAAATAGCATCTCAAAGCGTGCACCAGGGTAATAATTTAAATCAAACCACATTAGACTGTGCTCCCTGTTCCCCCCTCCCCCAGAGAGGTGAAATGCTGCAGAACACTGAGCACAGGGAAAAGTGAAGACTGGTCAAGTTTACAGCATGTAATAAAATCCATCAAGAGAGTTTATGTTTTAGGGGTGGAGCACAGGAAGAGGTGAGCTGGTCAGCTTTTAATGAATTGCTGTGACTGGGTGGTTTATGAGGGGAGCCCCTCAAGTTCCCACCATCAGCAGTGAATTAGGAGAGAACAGCACGCCTCTAACTTGCAGTGAGAGAATTGTCACAGAGGGAAAACATTTGTCAAACCACGCTGAAACAGGTGCAAATGAGCAGTCCAGTGAAATGCAGGAAGCTTCAGTGGCAATGCCTCTGGTTAATATGTTTGCATCTTGCCTGGCTGAACCACCAAGTCCATGGCAGTCCCTGGCACAGAGCTGGGTGCCTGCTCTGCTCCTGGAAACTGCTTCATGCAGGCAGGTTTGTCCATATTGATTGCAAAGTATTGTCTCTAATTCCTCTTCTTACAAGCAGCAATCCTGGGGCTCTCACAGGAAAGTTAATGAGGTGTGGACAGTAAATCCCAGATCAATGAATCACTCACATCTCTCAAAAATACATGGACAGCAGCTACTATGGCAATTTGTGTATTAATATTACTCTGATTTATTGTGGGTTTTTTTGTGAACTCTATCCTGGTAATACTGTTATTTAAAAC